>NC_054474.1:165470510-166716344 GCF_017639515.1 Carcharodon carcharias | reverse complement strand
CACGAAAAATAATTTTCATGGTTATTTCTATGGTAATTTCAAAGGTTATGATGAAATAAAATGTTAAAATATTGAGCGAATGGGGCAAGGTATGATGCATTGATATCAATTTATCAAAAAAAGGACGCATCAAGCCCAAGCAGGCTTGAAAGTATTTATGTTGAAAATGCCGTGTTATCTTGGAATGCATTCCTACAAAACACTTTTCACCAATACAGTGCTGATGTAAACAATATTAAAATGTGGAGTTATGGAATCACCTCAAGAGGATGTTAGGGAGATTTGTTGTGAGAGATTTTTAGAATGACACCTGCTGGAGGCTGCTGTACTATCACTGGTAGGACTACCACATCAGCTGACTCCACTTACTTTAGTTAAGGCTTTTAATTAACAACACGTTTCCAAGAGTTGATCTTCCTTCATACTTCCCACTTAAAAGAGATGCAAATGGTGAAGAATTAAGATGTTTAAAGAACTATTAAAATTTTGGTCATTGTAGACAAAAACTGATTCAATAAATAATGTATTTTGGGGTGAACACTTTAAGTTACAGGTGATGACAGAAATGTTGGAAATAAATGCTTGTCTACATCTGATCTCAAGCATCAAAGAAAAATTCAGTATTTCCAATCATTTCTTTCAAGCCCATCAATGAAATCAATGAAGTAACCAAACCCTGTGAAGGACTTATATTAATGCACCTGGAAAGAAAATGCCAGTTTATTGTGGCAGTGCCGAGAGGTAAACACTATTCCACGTTCCTACTGAGTGAAGCATTACATCAGTTCAGACTCTTTCCCCCACAGAGTGAACTAGAGAATTTGATTAGCAGGGCTTTGATTTTGCAGGTTTTGAGATGCATCCAAATGGAAACATTTCTGGAAATCCTGGATCTGTGGTTGGTGCTGAGAAACCGGATAGATGTTGCCATTCTGGAGTGGTCAATGAGGTGAACGGCAGCAATGAGGTGGAAGGTTAGTTCCATGACAGTACAG
Organism: Carcharodon carcharias; assembly: GCF_017639515.1. Classification (NCBI taxonomy): domain Eukaryota; kingdom Metazoa; phylum Chordata; class Chondrichthyes; order Lamniformes; family Lamnidae; genus Carcharodon; species Carcharodon carcharias. The sequence continues at coordinate 166,715,349 of NC_054474.1, read as the reverse complement.
GGCACATCTTCGTCTTTGGAGTGGATTGATGTGCTTTGATGCATTCCTTCACTTCAGCTTTGCTGTGAAGAAAGCATCCCTGATGGTAGAGGGGGGTCATATGACTTGGGTGATCACATAATTTGGGAACCATAAACAGGCAACCTTACCCCTTTAAAACTATCATGTAAGATTAACAGGAAAATTGTCACCTCGAGCCCAGAAACATTTTCAGATTGCTTTTGTTTTCATCAAGGTTGAGAATGACTGTAAATGTTGATCACCCAGTGCAATACATACAGTTTCCTCACCAATTGTGGAACATACTCTTCAACAGGGGAGATCGTTCCAGTGTCCTGGCCAATCCTTACCTCTCAACCAACACCTAAAGTCAGGTTATCCAGTCATTGTCCCATTTCTGTTTATGGGACCTTGCTGTGCACACATTGACTGCAGTGTTTTCTACATTACCATAGTGCCTGTCCTTCAAAATTGGCTATAAAGCACCTTGGGGAGTCCTGGGGATGTGAAAAGTTCCATATAAATGCAAGCCGTTCTTTTTAACATGGCACGCATTGGTTCCCAATGCCAGTGTGGTTTTGGAAACCTTTTGTGCTTTTGATCTTAATTTCCACAAGCAGTGAAATAGTTTGATCACTCAAAGTGTACAACAACTGGACTCTCTAAGTTATGATAGCAGAAGCGTTTCATAACTAAAACATTCTGAAAACCAAAGCATATAATTAAAAATCTTGCATATACTGTGTGTTTATAGGGAATCATGCCCAGAGCTTGTCCATCATACTTGAATATATTAAATTTGAAATGTCTCTGTAGATTCATTCTGATTGGCATAAATAACTTCTGTCTGTTCAGTTAGCCATGCTGATTTGCTTAAATATTTGATTGTCAACTGACAGGTTGGAAAAACTATGACCACAAATTAGTAACAGCAGCCACTGCAAAATTAACCAAAAAACATTGCTTAAATATTTTAACTGTTAATCAGGAACCAGTAATTATTAAAAATGTCAACCTGTCAGAACAAAATTTTGCCAAGTCCTTTACTTCTTAATATTGGCTCTCCTTGAAGCGTACAGCTTGAAAAGGAACGTTTATTATGCAATAAACACAACATAACTAGTGTCATTCAGAAAAAGCACTAAATATACCCTCAGGGCAGGATTTTTAGGTCAGTGTGCGGGCGCAATTGGTGGGCCAGGGAGTGGCTGGGGAACGGACAGCTGCCTGCGATCAGCCCCTGACTACAATTTCACGCTGACTGGCTAGTTAACAGCGTGAAGCACGTGCTAAAATACTCAGCACCGCTGGGATGGGGGTGAGAAGCAGGCGGGTGCTAACGTAAGCGTGGGCACGGTGGGGGTGGGTGGGGAGCGCTGAATGAAAGCTCCCTGAAGGCAGGGAGCTGCCCCAGGGAGCTGAAGAATTTAAAACCGATAAATAAAGTTTCCAAAAATCCTGATAAAATTGTCCCTGCATCAGGACCGGTCGCCTGAACATATATATGATGAAAATTCCGCCCATACGTTTTTTTTTAAATTTAAATAATAGAAACCTCATCCTGCCCTTGGATGAGGTTTTACCAAAAATGCAAAGTCCGCTAAAAATTCTGTCCTTAAAGTCAACAATTATATGTTAGAAATGCATTCAATTACTTTCCCATGTACACATTGCTGGCGAGTGCTATTGGGCTTGAATTCCGCTGTATTCTATAACTTACGTTGTGCACTCGTGGCTTATTTGAATGCAGAAAGACAATCAAGCAGCAGATGCCCAAAGTATAATTAGCGTCACCCTTTGTATGTCCCTCTGATGTTCCAAAGCTTTCTGGTAGCTTCCGCCTTGAATGACCAGTTCTGCTGTGAATCATGGAACTAGTTCTGAAGTTTTATGGACTCATGTCGTAGGTTAAAATAATTTTTTCTCCTAAATATAACCTGCTGATTGGAAATCAAACTCAGACAAAACATTTTCCTTACAATATCTGCCTCCAAAGTTCTCCAACATGTGAATGGTGCTATTTGAACCTTTCTCAAAGTGCAGTGATTTCAATTTTTATTTATTATGCTCTCTTTCTTGCCTTCCTCAATGTGATCCACTCCCTGCAATTGCCCCTCTCTTCTCGTGCTGTGCCCAAGTCTCTTTTTTGTACTCCATTCCTCTACTCAAAATGGAACTACCCAAAATTTAGAATCACTCACCAGGCTATGCGTAAACAATTCCACAGGGGATTAGCCAGTTATAAATTAACTGCACAAAGCAAATCTTCAACCAGGCAAGTGTAGGACCTTTGATATAAAAACAGAAAATGCTGGAAATACTCAGCAGATTATGACAGCATCTGTGGAGAGAAACAGAGTTAGCGTTTCAGGTCTGTTACCTTTCATCAGAATTGAGAAAAGTTAGAGATGCATTGGTTTTGAGAGCAATGGGTGGGTGGGAGAAGGACAAAAAGAAGGTATATGATAGAGTGAAAGACAGGAGAGATGAATGACAGAAGCCTTAGTCTTCCAGGGTCAAAGAGAATGGTGATGGGGCTGAAAAGAAACAAAGAAACAAAAGATATACCTGGAGCAGGGAAATTGAGACAAGTAAAGAAAAGGGAAAATGGAGCAGAGATAACAGTCTGAAAATGTTGAACTCAGTGTTGAGTTCAGAAGGCTATAAAGAGCCTAATCAGAAGATCAGGTGCTGTTTCTCGAGCTTACATTGAGCTTCACTGGAATGTTGCAGCAGGCCAAGGACAGAGATGTCAGCATGTGCAAGATGGAGAATTAAAGTGACAGACCACTGGAAACTTAGATTCTTGTTTGCAGTCTGACCTTTGTTATCATTTTCCAAGGACCCTCTTTTTGGTAATATGTAACCAAGCAGAGTAGTCTTTAAAGGACAGTTATATTGGTGATGACAAGCTTATCCTGGAGCTGGAATGCCTGCCTATTCACAGCGACACACATACTCTGCTCCTTCCCTAAAAAGCTTTGTCTTTATATTGTATATTGTACGTTACACTGTGCTTGCTACAGGTGCTGTCTACGCTGCTTTTCTAAAAGGAGACTGATAGTTGGAAACAGCTTATGGCTAATACAAACAACTGGTGAGAGACAGCTTCAAGGTACACAATTTATATCCAGGTTTTTGTTTGTCTTAATAAAACATGTGTTCTCCTTTTGGTAACGATATATTCAGAAAAAATGCATTGCTTTAAAGAAGTAAAGATTTTTTCACTAACTTTAATTTCACGGAGCAAAGCCCTTAGGTGCACAGGGCAGTGATAATCTGTTCAACTATGCTGTTGCTGATCATTTGCCAAGAGCATGAATGGACAGGTAAGATTTACCACAAACAAATTTGTCTGGTGCTTATGAATAATGTGTGCAGCTTTATAACGTGCTTGCTTCTAATGAACTGAATATATTTATTTAGACTGAAATAAAAGTCTCTGTATAATAAAATTAAATTTGATGCTGCATTGCCCAGCCCAGTTGGCACATTAGTCCCTCTGATATCGACACTTTAAAGGTGCTGAAAGGCTCTCGACACAATAGCCTTAATTGTAATTCAAGTACTTGTGATATTTTGGTAACAATTACTATTGATTTTACAATTTGTTTACAGAGATGTTGTTTTATTACTAATATATTTAATGTACAAATCAATAGGAACACTTGTTTGGCTCACTCCCTAGAAGGTAATAAAATCAAATATCTCAAGAGTAAAATGTTATCTGATCCATAAATGGCAGCAGCAGATGCTTAATGTAATAGTTAAAGACTATGAAGCATTCTTGGCAGGGGACTATATTCACACCAGTAATGACAAAACTTACAGAATATACAAGCAGGAAAAATTTAAACTGCAATTTACAACCTAAATTACTAAAGATTTATTTATTTGAAATGACTGGGAGCTATGAACACTACACTCCATTTAAAAGCTCTTTATGTTGCTTAACCCTGGAGCATTCAACGTATCGAATCTCGCCCGCAACTATAATTCTCAGTCAAATAGCCCCCACTTTCCAATGATTCCTTTTTTTTTTGCACAGGGTAATTTCACTCTTTTATATTTCCCTTGGATAAAAGTACAGCTTTGATTGGTAGAAAAAGTTGCCAGCCAGCAAACTTTTACTGGCTGCAAATGTCTTTTCATTTGCTGTACCCTTGGCACTGATTCATGTGGTGAAGGCTCCCAGCGTTTGTTTGCTTTGTTTTTAGCCTCCATCTGTTTCCTGATGTTGTTTGAAGAACAATCAGACATCTCTCTACTCTGAACCTTTCAAGAGGCGGCATTTGCCAGTTTTTGTAGAGAGAAAAAAAAAATCAGAGACACATTTCATAACTTCACATGCATGAGCCAAGTCTTTAATTTTTCTCAGACTGAAGGTTACCTTACCCCTCCATTATTAAAACTTCCTGAAATGCCCTTCACTGGTGAACTCAGTCACTTCGCTTGTTTGACATATCTGTGGACGTGCTCCCTATCTGGACACAATTGGTTCTGGTGGGATTGTCACAAACTCGAAACATTAACTCTTGTTTCTCTCCACAGACGCTGCCTGAATTGCTGAGTATTTCCAGCATTCCCTGCTTTTATTTCAACATTTCCAGTATCCAGAATGTTTTAAAAGCAAAGACCTCAACACCTCTTTGACCTTTTGTCTGTGACATCTTCTGGTTATCTGCACCTATTACTGCCTGCTTGTCCCAACAACCCCCCCACCCCTTAAACCAGCTTATATTTCACCCCTTTCCTATTTTTACTTAGTTCTGTTGAAGGGTCATGAGGACTTGTCAACCGTGCTCTTCTCCGCCGATGCTGCCAGACCTGCTGAGTTTTTACAGGTATTTCTGTTTCTGTTTTTGTTCCAGAATGTTTTGGTTGTTTCTCAAGAGAGGGCAAGAAATTTGCACCTCAGCCCTGAAAGTTTAAGGTTTTGCTGCTACTGTTTCTCACAAGATGAAAATGCTGACTCCAGCTCCCAGAGCAACAGCATAACGGTAAGTATGCCTGTTGGTGTGCGAATTGTTTACAAAAATATCGTACTTGCTGTATAATTTAAAGTTGCATGTTTTTTTTTTCCCAAACGTTGCTCAAATATACAGTGGGCTAGAGCCTTGGAGCCTCGGGGTTCACAAAAGGACTGAGACGCACACATTCTCAAGCCTCTGTTCAGCCATTAGGCCCAATTCACTGAACAGTGCAGCTAATGATCATTTGCTAGTCTGATGCTACTTTTCAAGTAGAGTGGAACCCATCTGAGGTCAATCGTGAGAAGATCAAATCCCACTTGTGCAAAATGCTTTTGACTCATTGCGATGCAAAATATTATCTCACAGATGAGATCCACAGAATCATATCCCAATTAAGCCATTTTTTTTTTTGTCACAGTCCATGGCAATTTAAGACATCTCATTACCCTACTACAAATTACAGTGTCAATAGGAGCCCTGTGGAAAATCAAAGGTTACGCTTTCCCATTGATGAGCAGCAGTACATTTTCTGTCTGTGCCTCAGGCACCGAATACGCCATTGGTAATTTCTCCTATTTTCACTCGTGCATCTGAGCCACTTCAATTAAATGATATTTATGTTAATAGGAACAGTGAGAAGTTCCAGGACTGGAAATGATTCTGCAGCCCATGTGGCCAGCCACAAGAACTAACACCCAGCAATCGTCTGCTCCCTCAAACATCCTTCCAGTTCTCCCTAATTTGTCCCCACGCTAACACCCTCCACCCACCTCCCTGAGCAGCGACACCTTCGCCAACCTCAGTGCAAGATGGTTAAATAGAGGGACGCAGCTCAGAAACTGGGATGTGTTGGTGCTTATACTTCACGAGATTTCACCCATTCCATCTACCTCATCCCAAATTTGTATTGACACTACATGCCCAAACCACATCAATGTTCAACATTCTTACCACCTTCTGGGTAAAGAAATTTCCTCTGAATTGCCTATTTGATCTCTTAGGTCAGGATTTTACATTGGTTGGGTGGGCCTGACCTTTCATAATCGTAAAGGTCTCCATCAGGTCCCCCCCCAAACAGCTTGTTCATCCTTTTTTTTCCCCAAATATGTACGTTATTCATAAAATTTGTAAAATTACATTCCATCACATTCAAATTTGACATTAGGTAAAGCGCAATACAGTTTAATTTCTTTTATTAGAGTATGCGCCGCTCTGTAAGTGTAGTGAGGCACCTCAATTACAGTTTATATTTACAATGTATATTTTATGTCAAATGTATCACCTGAGGGCTTTAAATGGGTTCAAGCCCTTCATTGTTCACCGGTGGGAGGAATTTACACAATGGCCTTTCCCCCTTGAGCTTTGCAGTGGCTGCCTCAAACTTTATTGCACCTCTCAGCATGTAGCCCTGGACCTTGGAGTGTGCCAGTCTGTAACGCTCGGTCATGGACAACCCCTTGCACTAGAAGACTAACAAGCTTTGGGCAAACCTAAGAGCATCTTTCATCTAGCTAATGGACTTCCAGAGGTTGACTGCTCATTCGTCCCTTCCTGATAATCCTGATAATTGCGCTTCTGGTAATCGTTTTAAATCTTTTTTGCCCTCTCTGCAGCGCCTCACTCCTTTTCATAATGTGACAGCCAAAATTGCACAAAGTTGTTCCAGGTGTGGTCTAACCAAGTTTTTTGATACAACTTGAATGTAGCCCCTTTACCTTTCAACTCAATCCCTCTGAAAATAAACCCTGCGCTTGGTTTGCTTTTCTTACAACCTTATTGAACTGCGTTGCAATTTTTAGTGGTTTGTATATTTGTACTCCTTTGCACACCATTTAGATTCTTACCTCCATCTTCTTAAGAGCAATTAGGACTGGGCAATAAAGGTCAGTCAAGCCAGTACTGCCCATCTCCCATGAATGAATAAAAAAATTTCCAAGTAATACACGAGCCCCTTATTTTTCTATATTAAAATGTAATGTTTCGCACTTATCTATGCTGATATTATTTGCCTATTATCTGCCTATTCTGCAAGTTTATTGATATCTTCTTGTTATTTGTTGGGAGGGCATTTTTATTCATGGAGCGGGAGAACCAGTGGCATTTCTTTTCAAGTTCTGATGTGTGTTGCACTTATACCTCACAGACTGGGACGTAAGTTATATTTTGATTGAATGGATAGCGAGAGAATGGGCTGGATTTTATGGCACCCGAAATATAACGGATGGGTAGCTTACTACCTTCCCACCCATCCCCCGAGTTTTCCCCCATAATAGAGTAGGAGAGCAGGCGCCGAAATTGGCAACCCACCCAAAATTTTTAAAAAGGTAACTGACGAATTGACCTCGTTAAACCAGTCACTTGACACCGATGATATGCTGTTCTCAGCATAATATGGTTAGGTAGGCTGTTTTTTTTTTAACACAACTGGTTAAAAGGCAGGAAAGGTTAATGGGGTACACCCTTTGCAGGGGTTCCCTGAGCACTTCCGGGGGACCCCTCCCTTTTTCTCCCTCTCTCCTGGCCTCCAAATGCTGCTTTCCAACCCGCTTCACCAACACCCCCCCCCCACCCCCCCTCCCTCCCTCCCTCCAAGGTTGCCCAACCTCTTCTCGCCCTACATGTCCAGGACTTACCTCACTCCAGGCACCATCGCTCTCCCTTGTGGGCCTGCTCACAGCCCTCGGTAGTGCTCACTGCAGAGTTCTGGCGCTGGTGGGACTGCTAAAGCTGCCAGCCAATATTGGCCAGCAGGTCTCGAGGGCGAGACCCCTTCTCATTGAGGGGTGGAAGTCTGAACCCCAATTGCTTAAGGCTGCTTGCAGCATGATATTGCTGCAGGGTGGGTTAGTTTAGTCAGTGCGGCACCAAACTTCCTTCCAGGAGGGGCAGGCAATATGCCCCCCACCACCCCCCCATCCCCCGCAATTAAATTCAGTCCAATGGTTCCTCATGTGGGGAAAACCAATGGCTAAATATGTTCCATCCTGCATCATTCAGCAGATTACATCCAAAATAAACAGGGATTTCTGAGGAGGAATCTTTGGAATTGCAACAAAAATTTCAGAGATCTACCTTAACAAATACTGGTTCGTTCAATCCTGGAGTATGCAAGTTGTGTGTGGGATCTTTACATGGCGAAAGATATAAATAAGATTGAAGCGATCCAAAGATAGGCTGCATCTGACTCTGCTTGCATCAGTGTGGGAAATACACCAGTATCACATTCTTGATCAAAGATTTGGAATGGGAATGACCGCAGCAAACGAGGGAGGGAAATAGGCTGACCATCTTCTATAAAATATGGACTGGGCTGGTGTGAATTGACAGAAGCAAGTACTTAGAGCCCTCTGGCAATGACAAAACACAAGGTAGTCATCCACACAAACTACAAAGACCATTTGTTTCCAGGAAAATGTATCAACAATCTTTCTTCGCTAGGACAATCCCACAGTGGAACAAGCTGCCAAAGAAAATAATCACAGCCCCATCACTTGAAATCTTCAAGACCCACCTTTATATAATTTCCACTTATAAGTTCAACCCCCTCCCACGGCACCTTCCCATGCAACGCAGAAGGTGCAACACCTGCCTCTTTACTTCCTCTCTCCTCACCGTCCAAGGGCCCAAACACTCCTTTCAAGTGAAGCAGCATTTCACTTGCCCTTCCCTCAATTTAGTCTGCTGCATTCGCTGCTCCCAATGCGGTTTCCTCTACCTTGGAGAGACCAAACGCAGACTGGGTGACCGCTTTGCAGAACACCTTCGGTCTGTCTCCAAGCATGACCCAGACCTCCCTGTCGCTTGCCATTTCAACACTCCACCCTGCTCTCATGCCCACATGTCTGTCCTTGGCTTGCTGCATTGTTCCAGTGAAGCTCAACACAAACTGGAGGAACAACACCTCATCTTCCGACTAGGCACTTTACAGCCTTCCGGACTGAATATTCAGTTCAACAATTTTAGATCATGAACCCTCTCCTCCATCCCCATCCCCTTTCTAATACCCCCTTTTTCCAATAATTTATATATATTTTTCTTTTCCCACCTATTTCCGTTATTTTGAAATGTATTTCCATCCATTGTTTTATTTCTACCTTTTAGCCTATTTCAATCCCTTCCCTTCACCCCACCCCACCCCCACTAGGGCTATCTGTACCTTGCTTGTCCTGCTTTCTATCCTTAATTATCACATTCCTTAGATAATATCACCACCTTCAAAACCTCTTTGTCCTTTTGTCTATGACATCTTTTTGTTATCTCCACCTATCACTGGCCCTCTATCCAGCTCTACCTGTCCCACCCACCCCCTCCACCCCCCTTAAATCAGCTTATATTTCATCTCTTTTCTATTTTTACTTAGTTCTGTTGAAGAGTCATACGGACTCGAAATGTTAACTGTGTTCCTCTCCGCAGATGCTGCCAGACCTGCCGAGTTTTTCCAGGTATTTTTATTTTTGTTCTGGATTTCCAGCATCTGCAGTTTTTTGCTTTTATTCCATTTATAAGTTTATCTTTATCAGGGCTGCCATCTCAGCAGACCATGTCTGGTTCAACTGGTGCGAACCACATAAATATTGGTGGAAAACGGATGTTCACCTGTGATGCCAGCACAACCAAAGCAGAAGGAAAACTAGGAGGCCAAAAAATATTCTCCAAGAAATCCAACAGGAATTCAGAAGAAACTCCTTTACCCGAAAAGTGGTAAGAATATGGAACTCAGCATAATAAGGAGTGGTTGAAGTGATTGACTATAGATGTATTTAAGGGGAAGCTAGACAAGTATTTGAGGGAGGGGAGAATAGAGGGTTATGATGGTAGATTTAGATGAGGAAAGATGGGAGGAGGCTTGAGTGGAATTTAGACACCAGCATGGATTGATTGAGTCAAATGGCCCTGTTTCTGTGCCTTATATCCTTTGGAGTGTTAAATTTAATATCTTAAGACTTGAATTATTTTTTATATGTCATCAATTCACATACAAAAACAGTAGTTTGTTATAAAGGTATAATCTGCTACAAAGCTTTTTACCCTCAAGTGTTCATAGTCAAGGCCACAGTTTTACTGTTTTCAGGAAAATTGACAGAATTGTGAATGAAATCCATAAAACTTGGGTTAAAAAAGAAATCCCAGAACCTCAGGTAATAAAAATAGGGCTTGATTTATTCACTGGAATTCAGCCTGTGACCTTGATAATAGAAGGATATACAGATTTGTTCCCCAAAGCCACTGGTAAAAATCCATGGAATTTGACTTCTCCAGTCATGCTAAACATGTGGCCTTGTTTACAGTGCTTCCTGTGTTGTGGTGCCTGCATAGGGAAATCTGTATAACTCAGCATGGCTAGCAAGGAGTTGGTGTATGTGATTGAAAAGAATGTCCTCTGGCAAAACCCTATGGAGACCCAAACTGAAACCTTGCTTAAGATCCAAGCATTTCTCTGACTAGTAACAATTGTTTTTTTATGGGAGCGCCTCTGTCAAAATTTTTACCCTTTGTTTTGAGGTCAGATGAAGCCACTGACAAGACCATACCAAGTGAACACCCACAGTTAAAGGGCAGGACATGGGCATTGATGATTAACTGAAGAGGATAAAAGTATATTTTGCGAAAAGGAACATACCTACGTGAATACTCAACAGCGGATATTACTAAACAAGTTTACTAAAATCAACAGGAATCTTAGGCTTGTCTTTCCTGCCTCTCTGGTTTAAAATTAATTTCAAGCCATTGTACTTAATGGTCAATGTTTTAATCTGCTTATGTCAGAAAGTGTTGAAACATTGTTACTAAGTGTTTAAAAAAGAGATGAAGAACACCCAACATGAAATGAGGAACGATCATTTTTTATTCCGATGTTTTGGTTTGGTGGTTAGATCATTCAATTATTTTTTAAAGTCTGCCCAGTTCTGAATTAAATCTGAAAACTCTATTAGAAATTCCAGTAAAGACAGAGAGCTTGTTTTCAATATTTTTGGACCATCTCCATTCATTACAGTCAGAAAGACATTGGGGTAGATTTTGATATTAGCTAGCTAAGTGCCTTTCTCTGCATTAGAACCCTTTTGCGCAGTTCAACCACCAAACATTCTTTATTTCCAGTGCCTGGGCTCTTTCATGATGGGCTGAATGGCCTCCTCCTGTGCTGTGTGATTCCATGACTTTAGAGTATATGTGCTGTTGTCTTTGGAATGAGCCTTGTAAGATAACTTGCTTAGATCCAGGTATAACCTGATAAAGAAAACCCAGAATTATAGCAGTGAGACTGAAATCATAGGGAAAACAGGCTTTTGGAAAGAAAAACATCATTTGCTCCTTTTAATTTTTCTGAAGCGATGCTGCCAATAGAAGTCTGTCTGATGCCAACTGTTCGATTTTATTTATTTTCATATTGACCAGCGTCAGCGAACTTCGGTTTAATTGGCAAACTACCCAACACACAGATAGATAATTCTGATTAAAAACACTGGAATGAAGCTATTGGGTAAAGATGGTCGGTCGGTTGTAACCTCCTGTGTGTCCCAACCTCTGGTGGATAACTAGTTTTGCCACACAAAAAAAAAGATTTTTAAAGGATACTGCAGCTTTGTTACCTGAAAAACTAGTGTGTTTAAAAATGTTTTTTTCAGGCTTTTAATATTCTCTAAGCTATTGTTTGACAGTGTTCAACCACAAAGCAAAAAAAAATGCAAAAACAAATTAGAAGCCAAACCTGCATAGTAAACCACAGCAACACTAACCTTTTTATTCGCTGGCACAGTCTGAAAGCCATTGAACCTGTTGCTAGGTTAATTGGCTGAATTTTCTTTCACAATAGCATTCAGGTTTCAGAATTATTCCTTTTAAAGCCTCCCACTATAAAGATGTTTGCATTTCAAAAGGTATTAATACCATTGTCCTGTGTGTGAAAGAATACAGTTACCTTTCAAAAGCAGCCATAGTGTTCCAATGTGATCTACATTCCATTTATTATTTAAATCTGGAATAAAAAAGGAAACTGCAACTATTGGTAACCTTCCATTTATTTAGTAGTTTTAACCCCCTGAGTCCCAGTAAAACAAAATACTTTCACACGAAGCCTGGAAAAGAAGGAGCCATACACATGATAGATATTGCTCTTGAGTGTTATGTTCGCATTGAATTCTTATTCAGCAGTCCAATTTTGTATTCATGTCATTTTGGTATCTCAGTCCCATTTGGCCTTTTGTCGAACCAAAAGGATTCAAATCCACATTCAACTCATACAGTGACCATGAATGGGTTGAAGCAGGGAGGTGATTTAGACACTACACAATTTTCATTACTGCCTTATCGGTGATCAACATGCTCCGCACTTTTTTTTTATTATGGAGTAGAAAGAGTGCCCACACACATTATGGAATAGGAAGAGTGCCCACACACATTATGGAATAGAAAGAGTGCCCACACACATTATGGAATAGGAAGAGTGCCCTCGCACATTATGGAATAGAAAGAGTGCCCTGGCGCATTATGGAGTAGAAAGAGTGCCCTGGCACATTATGGAATAGAAAGAGTGCCCTGGCACATTAAGGAGCAGAAAGAGTGCCCTGGCACATTATGGAATAGAAAGAGTGCCCTGGCATATTAAGGAGCAGAAAGAGTGCCCTGGCACATTATGGAGTAGAAAGAGTGCCCTCACACATTATGGAGTAGAAAGAGTGCTCTCACAGATTATGGAGTAGAAAGAGTGCCCTGACACATTATGGATTCGAAAGAGTGCCCTTGCACATTATAGAGTAGAAAGAGTTCCCTCGCACATTATGGAGTAGAAAGAGTGCCTCACACATTATGGATTAGAAAGAGTTCCCTCGCACATTATGGAGTAGAAAGAGTTCCCTCGCACATTATGGATTAGAAAGAGTGCCCTCGCACCTTATGGAGTAGAAAGAGTGCCCTCACACATTATGGAGTAGAAAGAGTGCCCTCAAACATTATGGAGTAGAAAGAGTGCCCTCACACATTATGGAGTAGAAAGAGGGCCCTCACAAATTATGGAATAGAAAGAGTGCCCTGGCGCATTATGGAGTAGAAAGAGTGCCCTCACACATTAAGGAGTAGAAAGAGTGCCCTCACACATTATGGAGTAGAAAGAGGGCCCTCACAAATTATGGAATAGAAAGAGTGCCCTGGCACATTATGGAGTAGAAAGAGTGCCCTCACACATTATGGAGTAGAAAGAGTGCCCTGGCACATTATGGAGTAGAAAGAGTGCCCTCACAAATTATGGAGTAGAAAGAGTGCCCTGGCACATTATGGAATAGAAAGAGTGCCCTCACACATTATGGAGTAGAAAGAGTGCCCTGGCACATTATGGAATAGAAAGAGTGCCCTCACACATTATGGAGTAGAAAGAGTGCCCTCACACATCATGGAGCAGAAAGAGTGCCCTGGCACATTATGGAAGAGAAAGAGTGTCCTCACACATTATGGAGTAGAAAGAGTTCCCTCGCACATTATGGAGTAGAAAGAGTGCCTCACACATTATGGATTAGAAAGAGTTCCCTCGCACATTATGGAGTAGAAAGAGTTCCCTCGCACATTATGGAGTAGAAAGAGTGCCTCACACATTATGGATTAGAAAGAGTGCCCTCGCACCTTATGGAGTAGAAAGAGTGCCCTCACACATTATGGAGTAGAAAGAGTGCCCTCAAACATTATGGAGTAGAAAGAGTGCCCTCACACATTATGGAGTAGAAAGAGGGCCCTCACAAATTATGGAATAGAAAGAGTGCCCTGGCACATTATGGAGTAGAAAGAGTGCCCTCACACATTATGGAGTAGAAAGAGTGCCCTGGCACATTATGGAGTAGAAAGAGTGCCCTCACACATTATGGAGTAGAAAGAGTGCCCTGGCACATTATGGAGTAGAAAGAGTGCCCTCACAAATTATGGAGTAGAAAGAGTGCCCTCACACATCATGGAGCAGAAAGAGTGCCCTGGCACATTATGGAATAGAAAGAGTGTCCTCACACATTATGGAGTAGAAAGAGTGCCCTCACACATTATGGAGTAGAAAGAGTGCTCTCACACGTTAGGGAATAAAAAGAGTGCCCTCAGACATTATGGTGTAGAAAGAGTGCCCTCACACATTATGGAGTAGAAAGAGAGCCCTGACATATTATGGAATAGAAAGAGTGCCCTGACACATTATGGAGTAGAAAGAGTGCCCTCACACATTATGGAATAGAAACAGTTCTCTCACACATTATGGAGTAGAAAGAATGCCCTCACATGTTATGGAATAGAAAGAGTGCCCTCACACATTATGGAATAGAAACAGTTCTCTCACACATTATGGAGTAGAAAGAATGCCCTCACATGTTATGGAATAGAAAGAGTACCCTGGCACCTTATGGAATAGAAAGAGTGCCCTCACACATTATGGAGCAGAAAGAGTGCCCTGGCACATCATGGAGTAGAAAGAGTGCCCTCACACATTATGGAGCAGAAAGAGTGCCCTCACACATTATAGAATTCGAAAGAATGCCGTCAAACATTATGGAATAGAAAGAGTGCCCTGGCACATTATGGAATAGAAAGAGTGCCCTTAAACATTTTGGAGTAGAAAGAGTGCCCTGGCACATTAAGGAGCAGAAAGAGTGCCCTCACACATGAAGGAGTAGAAAGAGTGCCCTGGCACGTTAAGGAGCAGAAAGAGTTCCCAGGCACGTTATGGAGCAGAAAGAGTGCCCTCACACGTTAAGGAGTAGAAAGAGTGCCCTCAGACATTATGGAATAGAAAGAGTGCCCTCACACATTATGGAGTAGAAAGAGTGCCCTCACACATTATGGAATAGAAAGAGTGCCCTCACACATTAAGGAGTAGAAAGAGTGCCCTCACACATTATGGTATAGAAAGAGTGCCCTCACACATTAAGGAGTAGAAAGAGTGCCCTCACACATTATGGAATAAAAAGAGTGCCCTCACACATTATGGTATAGAAAGAGTGCCCTCACACATTAAGGAGTAGAAAGAGTGCGCTGGCACATTAAGGAGCAGAAAGAGTTCCCTCACACATTATGGCGTAGAAAGAGTGCACTGGCATGTTAAGGAGCAGAAAGAGTTCCCAGGCACGTTATGGAGTAGAAAGAGTGCCCTCACACATTATGGAGTAGAAAGAGTGCCCTGGCACATTATGGAGCAGAAAGCGTGCCCTCACACATTAAGGAGTAGAAAGAGTGCCCTCACACATTATGGCGTAGAAAGAGTGCACTGGCATGTTAAGGAGCAGAAAGAGTTCCCAGGCACGTTATGTAGTAGCAAGAGTGCCCTCACACTTTAAGGAGTAGAAAGAGTGCCCTCACCCATTATGGAGTAGAAAGAGTGCCCTCACATGTTATGGAATAGAAAGAGTGCCCTCGCACATTATGGAGTAGAAAGAGTGGCCTCACACATTAAGGAGCAGAAAGAGTTTCCTCACACATTAAGGAGCAGAAAGAGTGCCCTGGCATATTATGGAGTATAAAGAGTGCCCTCACACATTATGGAGCAGAAAGAGTGCCTTCACACATTATGGAATAGAAAGAGTGCCCTGGCACATTATGGAATAGAAAGAGTGCCCTGGCAAGTTAAGGAGCAGAAAGAGTTCCTGGGCATGTTATGCAGTAGAAAGAGTGCCCTCACACATTACACAATAGAAAGAGTGCCCTCACACATTATAGAGCAGAATGAGTTCCCTGGCATGTTATGGAATAGAAAGAGTGCCCTAACAGATTATGGAATAGAAAGAGTGCCCAGGCACATTATGGAGTAGAAAGAGTGCCCTCACACATTATGGAATAGAAAGAGCGCCCTGGCACATTATGGAGTAGAAAGAGTGCCCAGGCACATTATGGAGTAGAAAGAGTGCCCTCACACAATATACAATAGAAAGAGTGCCCTCAGACATTATGGAGTAGAAAGAGTGCCCTCAGACATTATGGAATAGAAAGAGTGCCCTCACACATTAAGGAGCAGAAAGAGTGCCCTGGCACATGATGGAATAGAAAGAGTGCTCTCGCATATTAAGGAGCAGAAAGAGTGCCCTGGCACATGATGGAATAGAAAGAGTGCTCTCGCACATTAAGGAGCAGAAAGAGTGCCCTGGCACATTATGCAGTAGAAAGAGTGCCCTCACAGATTATGGAGTAGAAAGAGTGCCCTGACACATTATGGAATAGAAAGAGTGCCCTCACAAATTATGGAATAGAAAGAGTGCCCTCACACATTATGGAATAGAAAGAGTGCCCTCACACATTATGGAATAGAAAGAGTGCCCTCACAAATTATGGAATAGAAAGAGTGCCCTCACACATTATGGAATAGAAAGAGTGCCCTCACACCTTATGGAATAGAAAGAGTGCCCTCACAAATTATGGAATAGAAAGAGTGCCCTCACACATTATGGAGTAGAAAGAGTGCCCTCACACATTATGGATTAGAAAGCGTGCCCTCACACATTATGGAGTAGAAAGAGTGCTCTCACACGTTATGGAATAGAAAGAGTGCCCTGACACATTATGGAGTAGAAAGAGTGCTCTCACATATTATGGAGTAGAAAGAGTGCCCTGACACATTATGGAATAGAAAGAGTACCCTGACACATTATGGAGTAGAAAGAGTGCCCTCACACATTATGGAATAGAAAGAGTACCCTGACACATTATGGAGTAGAACGAGTGCCCTGGCACATTATGGAATAGAAAGAGTGCCCTCACACATTATGGAGCAGAAAGAGTGCCCTGGCACATTATGGAATAGAAAGAGTGCCTTGACACTTTATGGAGTAGAAAGAGTGCTCTCACACGTTAGGGAATAAAAAGAGTGCCCTCATACATTATGGTGTAGAAAGAGTGCCCTGGCACATTATGGAATAAAAAGAGTGACCTCACACATTATGGAGCAGAAAGAGTGCCCTGGCACATTATGGAATAAAAAGAGTGACCTCACACATTATGGAGTAGAAAGAGTGCCCTCACACGTTATGGAATAGAAAGAGTGCCCTCACACGTTATGGAATAGAAAGAGTGCCCTCGCACATTATGGAGTAGAAAGAGTGCCCTCACACATTATGGAATAGAAAGAGTGCCCTCACACGTTATGGAATAGAAAGAGTGCCCTCACACATTATGGAGTAGAAAGAGTGCCCTCACACATTCTGGAATAGAAAGAGTGCCCTCACACATTATAGAGCAGAAAGAGTGCCCTCACACGTTATGGAATAGAAAGAGTGCCCTCACCTATTATGGAGTAGAAAGAGTGCCCTCACACAATATACAATAGAAAGAGTGCCCTCAGACATTATGGAGTAGAAAGAGGGCCCTCACAAATTATGGAGTAGAAAGAGTGCCCTCAGACATTATGGAGTAGAAAGAGTGCCCTCACCCATTATGGACTAGAAAGAGTGCCCTCACACAATATACAATAGAAAGAGTGCCCTCAGACATTATGGAGTAGAAAGAGGGCCCTCACACATTATGGAGTAGAAAGAGTGCCCTCGCACCTTATGGAGTAGAAAGAGTGCCCTCACACATTATGGAGTAGAAAGAGTGCCCTCACACATTATGGAATAGAAAGAGTGCCCTCACATGTTATGGAATAGAAAGAGTGCCCTCATATTATGGAGTAGAAAGAGTGCCCTGGCACATTATGGAATAGAAAGAGTGCCCTCACACATTATGGAATAGAAAGAGTGCCCTCGCAACTTATGGAGTAGAAAGAGTGCCCTCACTCATTATGGAGTAGAAAGAGTGCCCTCACACATTATGGAGTCGAAAGAGTGCCCTGACACATTATGGAGTAGAAAGAGTGCCCTGACACATTATGGAGTAGAAAGAGTGCCCTCACACTTTATGGAGTAGAAAGAGTGCCCTCACACATTATGGAATAGAAAGAGTGCCCTCACACATTATGCAGTAGAAAGAGTGCCCTCACACATTATGGAATAGAAATTGTGCTCTCACACATTATGGAGTTGAAAGAGTGCCCTCTCACATTATGCAATAGAAAGAGTGCCCTCACACATTATAGAGCAGAATGAGTTCCCTGCCATGTTATGGAATAGAAAGAGTGCCCTAAAAGATTATGGAATAGAAAGAGTGCTCAGGCACATTATGGAATAGAAAGATTGCCCTGGCACATTATGGAATAGAAAGAATACCCTCACACATTATGGAATAGAAAGAGTGCCCTGGCACTTTAAGGAGCAGAAAGAGTTCCGCGGCATGTTATGGAGTAAAGAGAGTGCCCTCACACATTATGCAGTAGAAAGAGTGCCCTCACACATTATGGAATAGAAAGAGTGCCCTGGCACATTATGGAGTAGAAAGATTGCCGTGGCTCATTATGGAATAGAAAGAATACAATCACACATTATGGAATAGAAAGAGTGCCCTGGCACTTTAAGGAGCAGAAAGAGTTCCGCGGCATGTTATGGAGTAAAGGGAGTGCCCTCACACATTATGCAGTAGAAAGAGTGCCCTCACACATTATACAATAGAAAGAGTGCCCTCAGACATTATGGAGGAAAAAGAGTGCCCTCACACATTATGCAACAGAAAGAATGCCCTCAGACATTATGGAATAGAAAGAGTGCCCTCAAACATTATGGAATAGAAAGAGTGCCCAGGCACATTATGGAGTAGAAAGAGTGCCCTCACACATTAAGGAGTAGAAAGATTTCCCTCACACATTAAGGAGCAGAAAGAGTGCCCTGGCACGTGATGGAATAAAAAGAGTGCCCTCGCACATTATGGAATAGAAAGAGTGCCCTCACACATTATGGAGTAGAAAGAGTACCCTGGCACATTATGGAATGGATAGAGTGCCTTCACACATTATGGAGTAGAAAGAGTGCACTGGCACATTATGGAATAGAAAGTGTGCCCTGGCACATTATGGAGTAGTAAGAGTGCCCTCACACATCATGGAGCAGAAAGAGTTTCCTTGCACATTATGGAATAGAAAGAGTGCCCTGGCACGTTAAGGAGCAAAAAGAGTTCCCAGGGACGTTATGGAGTAGAAAGAGTGCCCTCACACATTATGGAGTAGAAAGAGTGCCCTCACACATTATATAGTAGAAAGAGTGCCCTCACACATTAAGGAGCAGAAAGAGTGCCCTGGCACATTATGGAATAGCAAGAGGGCCCTCACAAATTATGGAGCCGAAAGAGTGCCCTGGCACATTATGGAATAGAAAGAGTGCCCTCGCACATCATGGAATAGAAAGAGTGTCCTGGCACGTTCAGGAGCAGAAAGAGTTCCCTGGCATGTTATGGAGTAGAAAAAGTGCCCTCAGAAATTATGGAGTAGAAAGAGTGCCCTCACACATTATACAATAGAAACAGTGCACTCACTCATTGTGGAATAGAAAGAATGACCTCACACATTATAGAGCAGAAAGAGGTCCCTGGCTTGTTATGGAGCAGAAAGAGTGCCCTCAGACATTATGGAATAGAAAGAGTGTCCTCACACATTATGGAATAGAAAGAGTGCCCTGGCACATTATGGAGCAGAAAGAGTGCCCTCACACATTATGGCCTAGAAAGAGTGCCCTGGCATGTTAAGGAGCAGAAAGAGTTCCCAGGCACGTTATGGAGTAGAAAGAGTGCCCTCACACGTTAAGGAGTAGAAAGAGTGCCCTGGCACATTATGGAGTAGAAAGAGTGCCCTCACACATTATGGAGTAGAAAGAGTGGCCTCACACATTAAGGAGCAGAAAGAGTTTCCTCACACATTAAGGAGCAGAAAGAGTGCCCTGGCATATTATGGAGTATAAAGAGTGCCCACACACATTATGGAGCAGAAAGAGTGCCTTCACACATTATGGAATAGAAAGAGTGCCCTGGCACATTATGGAATAGAAAGAGTGCCCTGGCAAGTTAAGGAGCAGAAAGAGTTCCTGGGCATGTTATGCAGTAGAAAGAGTGCCCTCACACATTACACAATAGAAAGAGTGCCCTCACACATTATAGAGCAGAATGAGTTCCCTGGCATGTTATGGAATAGAAAGAGTGCCCTAACAGATTATGGAATAGAAAGAGTGCCCAGGCACATTATGGAGTAGAAAGAGTGCCCTCACACATTATGGAATAGAAAGAGCGCCCTGGCACATTATGGAGTAGAAAGAGTGCCCAGGCACATTATGGAGTAGAAAGAGTGCCCTCACACAATATACAATAGAAAGAGTGCCCTCAGACATTATGGAGTAGAAAGAGTGCCCTCAGACATTATGGAATAGAAAGAGTGCCCTCACACATTAAGGAGCAGAAAGAGTGCCCTGGCACATGATGGAATAGAAAGAGTGCTCTCGCACTTTAAGGAGCAGAAAGAGTGCCCTGGCACATGATGGAATAGAAAGAGTGCTCTCGCACATTAAGGAGCAGAAAGAGTGCCCTGGCACATTATGCAGTAGAAAGAGTGCCCTCACAGATTATGGAGTAGAAAGAGTGCCCTGACACATTATGGAATAGAAAGAGTGCCCTCACAAATTATGGAATAGAAAGAGTGCCCTCACACATTATGGAATAGAAAGAGTGCCCTCACACATTATGGAATAGAAAGAGTGCCCTCACAAATTATGGAATAGAAAGAGTGCCCTCACACATTATGGAATAGAAAGAGTGCCCTCACACCTTATGGAATAGAAAGAGTGCCCTCACAAATTATGGAATAGAAAGAGTGCCCTCACACATTATGGAGTAGAAAGAGTGCCCTCACACATTATGGATTAGAAAGAGTGCCCTCACACATTATGGAGTAGAAAGAGTGCTCTCACACGTTATGGAATAGAAAGAGTGCCCTGACACATTATGGAGTAGAAAGAGTGCTCTCACATATTATGGAGTAGAAAGAGTGCCCTGACACATTATGGAATAGAAAGAGTACCCTGACACATTATGGAGTAGAAAGAGTGCCCTCACACATTATGGAATAGAAAGAGTACCCTGACACATTATGGAGTAGAACGAGTGCCCTGGCACATTATGGAATAGAAAGAGTGCCCTCACACATTATGGAGCAGAAAGAGTGCCCTGGCACATTATGGAATAGAAAGAGTGCCTTGACACTTTATGGAGTAGAAAGAGTGCTCTCACACGTTAGGGAATAAAAAGAGTGCCCTCATACATTATGGTGTAGAAAGAGTGCCCTGGCACATTATGGAATAAAAAGAGTGACCTCACACATTATGGAGCAGAAAGAGTGCCCTGGCACATTATGGAATAAAAAGAGTGACCTCACACATTATGGAGTAGAAAGAGTGCCCTCACACGTTATGGAATAGAAAGAGTGCCCTCACACGTTATGGAATAGAAAGAGTGCCCTCGCACATTATGGAGTAGGAAGAGTGCCCTCACACATTATGGAATAGAAAGAGTGCCCTCACACGTTATGGAATAGAAAGAGTGCCCTCACACATTATGGAGTAGAAAGAGTGCCCTCACACATTCTGGAATAGAAAGAGTGCCCTCACACATTATAGAGCAGAAAGAGTGCCCTCACACGTTATGGAATAGAAAGAGTGCCCTCACCCATTATGGAGTAGAAAGAGTGCCCTCACACAATATACAATAGAAAGAGTGCCCTCAGACATTATGGAGTAGAAAGAGGGCCCTCACAAATTATGGAGTAGAAAGAGTGCCCTCAGACATTATGGAGTAGAAAGAGTGCCCTCACCCATTATGGACTAGAAAGAGTGCCCTCACACAATATACAATAGAAAGAGTGCCCTCAGACATTATGGAGTAGAAAGAGGGCCCTCACACATTATGGAGTAGAAAGAGTGCCCTCGCACCTTATGGAGTAGAAAGAGTGCCCTCACACATTATGGAGTAGAAAGAGTGCCCTCACACATTATGGAATAGAAAGAGTGCCCTCACATGTTATGGAATAGAAAGAGTGCCCTCATATTATGGAGTAGAAAGAGTGCCCTGGCACATTATGGAATAGAAAGAGTGCCCTCACACATTATGGAATAGAAAGAGTGCCCTCGCAACTTATGGATTAGAAAGAGTGCCCTCACTCATTATGGAGTAGAAAGAGTGCCCTCACACATTATGGAGTCGAAAGAGTGCCCTGACACATTATGGAGTAGAAAGAGTGCCCTCACACTTTATGGAGTAGAAAGAGTGCCCTCACACATTATGGAATAGAAAGAGTGCCCTCACACATTATGCAGTAGAAAGAGTGCCCTCACACATTATGGAATAGAAATTGTGCTCTCACACATTATGGAGTTGAAAGAGTGCCCTCTCACATTATGCAATAGAAAGAGTGCCCTCACACATTATAGAGCAGAATGAGTTCCCTGCCATGTTATGGAATAGAAAGAGTGCCCTAAAAGATTATGGAATAGAAAGAGTGCTCAGGCACATTATGGAATAGAAAGATTGCCCTGGCACATTATGGAATAGAAAGAATACCCTCACACATTATGGAATAGAAAGAGTGCCCTGGCACTTTAAGGAGCAGAAAGAGTTCCGCGGCATGTTATGGAGTAAAGAGAGTGCCCTCACATATTATGCAGTAGAAAGAGTGCCCTCACACATTATGGAATAGAAAGAGTGCCCTGGCACATTATGGAGTAGAAAGATTGCCGTGGCTCATTATGGAATAGAAAGAATACAATCACACATTATGGAATAGAAAGAGTGCCCTGGCACTTTAAGGAGCAGAAAGAGTTCCGCGGCATGTTATGGAGTAAAGGGAGTGCCCTCACACATTATGCAGTAGAAAGAGTGCCCTCACACATTATACAATAGAAAGAGTGCCCTCAGACATTATGGAGGAAAAAGAGTGCCCTCACACATTATGCAACAGAAAGAATGCCCTCAGACATTATGGAATAGAAAGAGTGCCCTCAAACATTATGGAATAGAAAGAGTGCCCAGGCACATTATGGAGTAGAAAGAGTGCCCTCACACATTAAGGAGTAGAAAGATTTCCCTCACACATTAAGGAGCAGAAAGAGTGCCCTGGCACGTGATGGAATAAAAAGAGTGCCCTCGCACATTATGGAATAGAAAGAGTGCCCTCACACATTATGGAGTAGAAAGAGTACCCTGGCACATTATGGAATGGATAGAGTGCCCTCACACATTATGGAGTAGAAAGAGTGCACTGGCACATTATGGAATAGAAAGTGTGCCCTGGCACATTATGGAGTAGTAAGAGTGCCCTCACACATCATGGAGCAGAAAGAGTTTCCTTGCACATTATGGAATAGAAAGAGTGCCCTGGCACGTTAAGGAGCAAAAAGAGTTCCCAGGGACGTTATGGAGTAGAAAGAGTGCCCTCACACATTATGGAGTAGAAAGAGTGCCCTCACACATTATATAGTAGAAA
This sequence comes from Carcharodon carcharias, assembly GCF_017639515.1. Taxonomy (NCBI): domain Eukaryota; kingdom Metazoa; phylum Chordata; class Chondrichthyes; order Lamniformes; family Lamnidae; genus Carcharodon; species Carcharodon carcharias. Next base: position 166,692,036 of record NC_054474.1, on the reverse strand, counting down.
GAGTGCCCTCACACATTAAGGAGCAGAAAGAGTGCCCTGGCACATTATGGAATAGCAAGAGGGCCCTCACAAATTATGGAGCAGAAAGAGTGCCCTGGCACATTATGGAATAGAAAGAGTGCCCTCGCACATCATGGAATAGAAAGAGTGTCCTGGCACGTTCAGGAGCAGAAAGAGTTCCCTGGCATGTTATGGAGTAGAAAAAGTGCCCTCAGAAATTATGGAGTAGAAAGAGTGCCCTCACACATTATACAATAGAAACAGTGCACTCACTCATTGTGGAATAGAAAGAATGACCTCACACATTATAGAGCAGAAAGAGGTCCCTGGCTTGTTATGGAGCAGAAAGAGTGCCCTCAGACATTATGGAATAGAAAGAGTGTCCTCACACATTATGGAATAGAAAGAGTGCCCTGGCACATTATGGAGCAGAAAGAGTGCCCTCACACATTATGGCCTAGAAAGAGTGCCCTGGCATGTTAAGGAGCAGAAAGAGTTCCCAGGCACGTTATGGAGTAGAAAGAGTGCCCTCACACGTTAAGGAGTAGAAAGAGTGCCCTGGCACATTATGGAGTAGAAAGAGTGCCCTCACACATTATGGAGTAGAAAGAGTGGCCTCACACATTAAGGAGCAGAAAGAGTTTCCTCACACATTAAGGAGCAGAAAGAGTGCCCTGGCATATTATGGAGTATAAAGAGTGCCCACACACATTATGGAGCAGAAAGAGTGCCTTCACACATTATGGAATAGAAAGAGTGCCCTGGCACATTATGGAATAGAAAGACTGCCCTGGCAAGTTAAGGAGCAGAAAGAGTTCCTGGGCATGTTATGCAGTAGAAAGAGTGCCCTCACACATTACACAATAGAAAGAGTGCCCTCACACATTATAGAGCAGAATGAGTTCCCTGGCATGTTATGGAATAGAAAGAGTGCCCTAACAGATTATGGAATAGAAAGAGTGCCCAGGCACATTATGGAGTAGAAAGAGTGCCCTCACACATTATGGAATAGAAAGAGCGCACTGGCACATTATGGAGTAGAAAGAGTGCCCAGGCACATTATGGAGTAGAAAGAGTGCCCTCACACAATATACAATAGAAAGAGTGCCCTCAGACATTATGGAGTAGAAAGAGTGCCCTCAGACATTATGGAATAGAAAGAGTGCCCTCACACATTAAGGAGCAGAAAGAGTGCCCTGGCACATGATGGAATAGAAAGAGTGCTCTCGCACATTAAGGAGCAGAAAGAGTGCCCTGGCACATGATGGAATAGAAAGAGTGCTCTCGCACATTAAGGAGCAGAAAGAGTGCCCTGGCACATTATGCAGTAGAAAGAGTGCCTTCACAGATTATGGAGTAGAAAGAGTGCCCTGACACATTATGGAATAGAAAGAGTGCCCTCACAAATTATGGAATAGAAAGAGTGCCCTCACACATTATGGAATAGAAAGAGTGCCCTCACACATTATGGAATAGAAAGAGTGCCCTCACAAATTATGGAATAGAAAGAGTGCCCTCACACATTATGGAATAGAAAGAGTGCCCTCACACCTTATGGAATAGAAAGAGTGCCCTCACAAATTATGGAATAGAAAGAGTGCCCTCACATATTATGGATTAGAAAGAGTGCCCTCACACATTATGGAGTAGAAAGAGTGCTCTCACACGTTATGGAATAGAAAGAGTGCCCTGACACATTATGGAGTAGAAAGAGTGCTCTCACATATTATGGAGTAGAAAGAGTGCCCTGACACATTATGGAATAGAAAGAGTACCCTGACACATTATGGAGTAGAAAGAGTGCCCTCACACATTATGGAATAGAAAGAGTACCCTGACACATTATGGAGTAGAACGAGTGCCCTGGCACATTATGGAATAGAAAGAGTGCCCTCACACATTATGGAGCAGAAAGAGTGCCCTGGCACATTATGGAATAGAAAGAGTGCCTTGACACTTTATGGAGTAGAAAGAGTGCTCTCACACGTTAGGGAATAAAAAGAGTGCCCTCATACATTATGGTGTAGAAAGAGTGCCCTGGCACATTATGGAATAAAAAGAGTGACCTCACACATTATGGAGCAGAAAGAGTGCCCTGGCACATTATGGAATAAAAAGAGTGACCTCACACATTATGGAGTAGAAAGAGTGCCCTCACACGTTATGGAATAGAAAGAGTGCCCTCACACGTTATGGAATAGAAAGAGTGCCCTCGCACATTATGGAGTAGAAAGAGTGCCCTCACACATTATGGAATAGAAAGAGTGCCCTCACACGTTATGGAATAGAAAGAGTGCCCTCACACATTATGGAGTAGAAAGAGTGCCCTCACACATTCTGGAATAGAAAGAGTGCCCTCACACATTATAGAGCAGAAAGAGTGCCCTCACACGTTATGGAATAGAAAGAGTGCCCTCACCCATTATGGAGTAGAAAGAGTGCCCTCACACAATATACAATAGAAAGAGTGCCCTCAGACATTATGGAGTAGAAAGAGGGCCCTCACACATTATGGAGTAGAAAGAGTGCCCTCGCACCTTATGGAGTAGAAAGAGTGCCCTCACACATTATGGAGTCGAAAGAGTGCCCTCACACATTATGGAATAGAAAGAGTGCCCTCACATGTTATGGAATAGAAAGAGTGCCCTCATATTATGGAGTAGAAAGAGTGCCCTGGCACATTATGGAATAGAAAGAGTGCCCTCACACATTATGGAATAGAAAGAGTGCCCTCGCAACATATGGAGTAGAAAGAGTGCCCTCACTCATTATGGAGTAGAAAGAGTGCCCTCACACATTATGGAGTCGAAAGAGTGCCCTGACACATTATGGAGTAGAAAGAGTGCCCTGACACATTATGGAGTAGAAAGAGTGCCCTCACACATTATGGAGTAGAAAGAGTGCCCTCAAACATTATGGAATAGAAAGAGTGCCCTCACACATTATGCAGTAGAAAGAGTGCCCTCACACATTATGGAATAGAAATTGTGCTCTCACACATTATGGAGTTGAAAGAGTGCCCTCTCACATTATGCAATAGAAAGAGTGCCCTCACACATTATAGAGCAGAATGAGTTCCCTGCCATGTTATGGAATAGAAAGAGTGCCCTAAAAGATTATGGAATAGAAAGAGTGCTCAGGCACATTATGGAATAGAAAGATTGCCCTGGCACATTATGGAATAGAAAGAATACCCTCACACATTATGGAATAGAAAGAGTGCCCTGGCACTTTAAGGAGCAGAAAGAGTTCCGCGGCATGTTATGGAGTAAAGAGAGTGCCCTCACACATTATGCAGTAGAAAGAGTGCCCTAACACATTATGGAATAGAAAGAGTGCCCTGGCACATTATGGAGTAGAAAGATTGCCGTGGCTCATTATGGAATAGAAAGAATACCCTCACACATTATGGAATAGAAAGAGTGCCCTGGCACTTTAAGGAGCAGAAAGAGTTCCGCGGCATGTTATGGAGTAAAGGGAGTGCCCTCACACATTATACAATAGAAAGAGTGCCCTCAGACATTATGGAGGAAAAAGAGTGCCCTCACACATTATGCAACAGAAAGAATGCCCTCAGACATTATGGAATAGAAAGAGTGCCCTCAAACATTATGGAATAGAAAGAGTGCCCAGGCACATTATGGAGTAGAAAGAGTGCCCTCACACATTAAGAAGTAGAAAGATTTCCCTCACACATTAAGGAGCAGAAAGAGTGCCCTGGCACGTGATGGAATAAAAAGAGTGCCCTCGCACATTATGGAATAGAAAGAGTGCCCTCACACATTATGGAGTAGAAAGAGTACCCTGGCACATTATGGAATGGATAGAGTGCCCTCACACATTATGGAGTAGAAAGAGTGCACTGGCACATTATGGAATAGAAAGTGTGCCCTGGCACATTATGGAGTAGTAAGAGTGCCCTCACACATCATGGAGCAGAAAGAGTTTCCTTGCACATTATGGAATAGAAAGAGTGCCCTGGCACGGTAAGGAGCAAAAAGAGTTCCCAGGGACGTTATGGAGTAGAAAGAGTGCCCTCACACATTATGGAGTAGAAAGAGTGCCCTCACACATTATATAGTAGAAAGAGTGCCCTCACACATTAAGGAGCAGAAAGAGTGCCCTGGCACATTATGGAATAGCAAGAGGGCCCTCACAAATTATGGAGCCGAAAGAGTGCCCTGGCACATTATGGAATAGAAAGAGTGCCCTCGCACATCATGGAATAGAAAGAGTGTCCTGGCACGTTAAGGAGCAGAAAGAGTTCCCTGGCATGTTATGGAGTAGAAAAAGTGCCCTCCGAAATTATGGAGTAGAAAGAGTGCCCTCACACATTATACAATAGAAACAGTGCACTCACTCATTGTGGAATAGAAAGAATGACCTCACACATTATAGAGCAGAAAGAGGTCCCTGGCTTGTTATGGAGCAGAAAGAGTGCCCTCAGACATTATGGAATAGAAAGAGTGTCCTCACACATTATGGAATAGAAAGTGTGCCCTGGCACATTATGGAGCAGAAAGAGTGCCCTCACACATTATGGCCTAGAAAGAGTGCCCTGGCATGTTAAGGAGCAGAAAGAGTTCCCAGGCACGTTATGGAGTAGAAAGAGTGCCCTCACACGTTAAGGAGTAGAAAGAGTGCCCTGGCACATTATGGAGTAGAAAGAGTGCCCTCACACATTATGGAGTAGAAAGAGTGCCCTCACACGTTATGGAATGGAAAGAGTGCTCTCACACATTATGGAGTAGAAAGAGTGCCCTCACAGAGTAAGGAGTAGAAAGAGTGCCCTGGCACATTATGGAGTCGAAAGATTGCCCTCACACATTATGGAATAGAAAGAGTGCCCTCACACATTATGGAGTCGAAAGAGTGCCCTGGCACATTATGGAATAGAAAGAGTGCCCTCACACATTATGGAATAGAAAGAATGCTCTCACACATTATGGAGTATAAAGAGTGCCCTCACACATTATGCAGTAGAAAGAGTGCCCTCACACATTATGGAATAGAAAGTGTGCTCTCACACATTATGGAGTTGAAAGAGTGCCCTCTCACATTATGCAATAGAAAGAGTGCCCTCACACATTATAGAGCAGAATGAGTTCCCTGCCATGTTATGGAATAGAAAGAGTGCCCTAAAAGATTATGGAATAGAAAGAGTGCTCAGGCACATTATGGAGTAGAAAGATTGCCCTGGCACATTATGGAATAGAAAGAATACCCTCACACATTATGGAATAGAAAGAGTGCCCTGGCACTTTAAGGAGCAGAAAGAGTTCCGCGGCATGTTATGGAGTAAAGAGAGTGCCCTCACACATTATGGAGTAGAAAGAGTGCCCTCACACATTATATAGTAGAAAGAGTGCCCTCACACATTAAGGAGCAGAAAGAGTGCCCTGGCACATTATGGAATAGAAAGAGTGCCCTCGCACATCATGGAATAGAAAGAGTGTCCTGGCACGTTAAGGAGCAGAAAGAGTTCCCTGGCATGTTATGGAGTAGAAAAAGTGCCCTCAGAAATTATGGAGTAGAAAGAGTGCCCTCACACATTATACAATAGAAACAGTGCACTCACTCATTGTGGAATAGAAAGAATGACCTCACACATTATAGAGCAGAAAGAGGTCCCTGGCTTGTTATGGAGCAGAAAGAGTGCCCTCAGACATTATGGAATAGAAAGAGTGTCCTCACACATTATGGAATAGAAAGAGTGCCCTGGCACATTATGGAGCAGAAAGAGTGCCCTCACACATTATGGCCTAGAAAGAGTGCCCTGGCATGTTAAGGAGCAGAAAGAGTTCCCAGGCACGTTATGGAGTAGAAAGAGTGCCCTCACACGTTAAGGAGTAGAAAGAGTGCCCTGGCACATTATGGAGTAGAAAGAGTGCCCTCACACATTATGGAGTAGAAAGAGTGCCCTCACACGTTATGGAATGGAAAGAGTGCTCTCACACATTATGGAGTAGAAAGAGTGCCCTCACAGAGTAAGGAGTAGAAAGAGTGCCCTGGCACATTATGGAGTCGAAAGATTGCCCTCACACATTATGGAATAGAAAGAGTGCCCTCACACATTATGGAGTCGAAAGAGTGCCCTGGCACATTATGGAATAGAAAGAGTGCCCTCACACATTATGGAATAGAAAGAATGCTCTCACACATTATGGAGTATAAAGAGTGCCCTCACACATTATGCAGTAGAAAGAGTGCCCTCACACATTATGGAATAGAAAGTGTGCTCTCACACATTATGGAGTTGAAAGAGTGCCCTCTCACATTATGCAATAGAAAGAGTGCCCTCACACATTATAGAGCAGAATGAGTTCCCTGCCATGTTATGGAATAGAAAGAGTGCTCTAAAAGATTATGGAATAGAAAGAGTGCTCAGGCACATTATGGAGTAGAAAGATTGCCCTGGCACATTATGGAATAGAAAGAATACCCTCACACATTATGGAATAGAAAGAGTGCCCTGGCACTTTAAGGAGCAGAAAGAGTTCCGCGGCATGTTATGGAGTAAAGAGAGTGCCCTCACACATTATGCAGTAGAAAGAGTGCCCTCACACGTTATGGAATAGAAAGAGTGCCCTGGCACATTATGGAGTAGAAAGATTGCCGTGGCTCATTATGGAATAGAAAGAATACCCTCACACATTATGGAATAGAAAGAGTGCCCTGGCACTTTAAGGAGCAGAAAGAGTTCCGCGGCATGTTATGGAGTAAAGAGAGTGCCCTCACACATTATGCAGTAGAAAGAGTGCCCTCACACATTATGGAATAGAAAGAATGCCCTCAGACATTATGGAATAGAAAGAGTGCCCTCAAACATTATGGAGGAAAAAGAGTGCCCTCACACATTATGCAACAGAAAGAATGCCCTCAGACATTATGGAATAGAAAGAGTGCCCTCAAACATTATGGAATAGAAAGAGTGCCCAGGCACATTATGGAGTAGAAAGAGGGCCCTCACACATTAAGGAGTAGAAAGATTTCCCTCACACATTAAGGAGCAGAAAGAGTGCCCTGGCACGTGATGGAATAAAAAGAGTGCCCTCACACATTATGGAGTTGAAAGAGTACCCTGGCACATTATGGAATGGATAGAGTGCCCTCACACATTATGGAGTAGAAAGAGTGCCCTGGCACATTATGGAATAGAAACTCTTCCCTGGCACATTATGGAGTAGTAAGAGTGCCCTCACACATCATGGAGCAGAAAGAGTTTCCTTGCACATTATGGAATAGAAAGAGTGCCCTGGCACGTTAAGGAGCAAAAAGAGTTCCCAGGGACGTTATGGAGTAGAAAGAGTGCCCTCACACATTATGGAGTAGAAAGAGTGCCCTCACACATTATGGAGTAGAAAGAGTGCCCTCACACATTGAGGAGCAGAAAGAGTGCCCTGGCACATTATGGAATAGCAAGAGGGCCCTCACAAATTATGGAGCAGAAAGAGTGCCCTGGCACATTATGGAATAGAAAGAGTGCCCTCGCACATCATGGAATAGAAAGAGTGTCCTGGCACGTTAAGGAGCAGAAAGAGTTCCCTGGCATGTTATGGAGTAGAAAAAGTGCCCTCAGAAATTATGGAGTAGAAAGAGAGCCCTCACACATTATACAGTAGAAACAGTGCACTCACTCATTGTGGAATAGAAAGAATGACCTCACACATTATAGAGCAGAAAGAGGTCCCTGGCTTGTTATGGAGCAGAAAGAGTGCCCTCACAATTGATGGAGTAGAAAGAGTGCCCTCAGACATTATGGAATAGAAAGAGTGTCCTCACACATTATGGAATAGAAAGAGTGCCCTGGCACATTATGGAGCAGAAAGAGTGCCCTCACACATTGTGGCGTAGAAAGAGTGCCCTGGCATGTTAAGGAGCAGAAAGAGTTCCCAGGCACGTTATGGAGTAGAAAGAGTGCCCTCACACGTTAAGGAGTAGAAAGAGTGCCTTCACCCATTATGGAATAGAAAGAGTGCCCTAAAAGATTATGGAATAGAAAGAGTGCTCAGGCACATTATGGAGTAGAAAGATTGCCCTGGCACATTATGGAATAGAAAGAATACCCTCACACATTATGGAATAGAAAGAGTGCCCTGGCACTTTAAGGAGCAGAAAGAGTTCCGCGGCATGTTATGGAGTAAAGAGAGTGCCCTCACACATTATGGAGTAGAAAGAGTGCCCTCACACATTATATAGTAGAAAGAGTGCCCTCACACATTAAGGAGCAGAAAGAGTGCCCTGGCACATTATGGAATAGAAAGAGTGCCCTCGCACATCATGGAATAGAAAGAGTGTCCTGGCACGTTAAGGAGCAGAAAGAGTTCCCTGGCATGTTATGGAGTAGAAAAAGTGCCCTCAGAAATTATGGAGTAGAAAGAGTGCCCTCACACATTATACAATAGAAACAGTGCACTCACTCATTGTGGAATAGAAAGAATGACCTCACACATTATAGAGCAGAAAGAGGTCCCTGGCTTGTTATGGAGCAGAAAGAGTGCCCTCAGACATTATGGAATAGAAAGAGTGTCCTCACACATTATGGAATAGAAAGAGTGCCCTGGCACATTATGGAGCAGAAAGAGTGCCCTCACACATTATGGCCTAGAAAGAGTGCCCTGGCATGTTAAGGAGCAGAAAGAGTTCCCAGGCACGTTATGGAGTAGAAAGAGTGCCCTCACACGTTAAGGAGTAGAAAGAGTGCCCTGGCACATTATGGAGTAGAAAGAGTGCCCTCACACATTATGGAGTAGAAAGAGTGCCCTCACACGTTATGGAATGGAAAGAGTGCTCTCACACATTATGGAGTAGAAAGAGTGCCCTCACAGAGTAAGGAGTAGAAAGAGTGCCCTGGCACATTATGGAGTCGAAAGATTGCCCTCACACATTATGGAATAGAAAGAGTGCCCTCACACATTATGGAGTCGAAAGAGTGCCCTGGCACATTATGGAATAGAAAGAGTGCCCTCACACATTATGGAATAGAAAGAATGCTCTCACACATTATGGAGTATAAAGAGTGCCCTCACACATTATGCAGTAGAAAGAGTGCCCTCACACATTATGGAATAGAAAGTGTGCTCTCACACATTATGGAGTTGAAAGAGTGCCCTCTCACATTATGCAATAGAAAGAGTGCCCTCACACATTATAGAGCAGAATGAGTTCCCTGCCATGTTATGGAATAGAAAGAGTGCCCTAAAAGATTATGGAATAGAAAGAGTGCTCAGGCACATTATGGAGTAGAAAGATTGCCCTGGCACATTATGGAATAGAAAGAACACCCTCACACATTATGGAATAGAAAGAGTGCCCTGGCACTTTAAGGAGCAGAAAGAGTTCCGCGGCATGTTATGGAGTAAAGAGAGTGCCCTCACACATTATGCAGTAGAAAGAGTGCCCTCACACGTTATGGAATAGAAAGAGTGCCCTGGCACATTATGGAGTAGAAAGATTGCCGTGGCTCATTATGGAATAGAAAGAATACCCTCACACATTATGGAATAGAAAGAGTGCCCTGGCACTTTAAGGAGCAGAAAGAGTTCCGCGGCATGTTATGGAGTAAAGAGAGTGCCCTCACACATTATGCAGTAGAAAGAGTGCCCTCACACATTATGGAATAGAAAGAATGCCCTCAGACATTATGGAATAGAAAGAGTGCCCTCAAACATTATGGAGGAAAAAGAGTGCCCTCACACATTATGCAACAGAAAGAATGCCCTCAGACATTATGGAATAGAAAGAGTGCCCTCAAACATTATGGAATAGAAAGAGTGCCCAGGCACATTATGGAGTAGAAAGAGGGCCCTCACACATTAAGGAGTAGAAAGATTTCCCTCACACATTAAGGAGCAGAAAGAGTGCCCTGGCACGTGATGGAATAAAAAGAGTGCCCTCACACATTATGGAGTTGAAAGAGTACCCTGGCACATTATGGAATGGATAGAGTGCCCTCACACATTATGGAGTAGAAAGAGTGCCCTGGCACATTATGGAATAGAAACTCTTCCCTGGCACATTATGGAGTAGTAAGAGTGCCCTCACACATCATGGAGCAGAAAGAGTTTCCTTGCACATTATGGAATAGAAAGAGTGCCCTGGCACGTTAAGGAGCAAAAAGAGTTCCCAGGGACGTTATGGAGTAGAAAGAGTGCCCTCACACATTATGGAGTAGAAAGAGTGCCCTCACACATTATGGAGTAGAAAGAGTGCCCTCACACATTGAGGAGCAGAAAGAGTGCCCTGGCACATTATGGAATAGCAAGAGGGCCCTCACAAATTATGGAGCAGAAAGAGTGCCCTGGCACATTATGGAATAGAAAGAGTGCCCTCGCACATCATGGAATAGAAAGAGTGTCCTGGCACGTTAAGGAGCAGAAAGAGTTCCCTGGCATGTTATGGAGTAGAAAAAGTGCCCTCAGAAATTATGGAGTAGAAAGAGAGCCCTCACACATTATACAGTAGAAACAGTGCACTCACTCATTGTGGAATAGAAAGAATGACTTCACACATTATAGAGCAGAAAGAGGTCCCTGGCTTGTTATGGAGCAGAAAGAGTGCCCTCACAATTGATGGAGTAGAAAGAGTGCCCTCAGACATTATGGAATAGAAAGAGTGTCCTCACACATTATGGAATAGAAAGAGTGCCCTGGCACATTATGGAGCAGAAAGAGTGCCCTCACACATTGTGGCGTAGAAAGAGTGCCCTGGCATGTTAAGGAGCAGAAAGAGTTCCCAGGCACGTTATGGAGTAGAAAGAGTGCCCTCACACGTTAAGGAGTAGAAAGAGTGCCTTCACCCATTATGGAATAGAAAGAGTGCCCTGGCACATTAGGGAGTAGAAAGAGTGCCCTCACACATTATGGAGTGGAAAGAGTGCCCTCGCACATTAAGGAGCAGAAAGACTGCCCTGGCACATTATGGAATAGAAAGAGTGCCCTGGCACATTTTGGAGTAGAAAGAGTGCCCTCACACATTATGGAATAGAAAGAGTGCTCTCACACATTATGGAATAGAAAGAGTGCCCACACACATTATAGAGTAGAAAGAGTGCCCTCACTCATTATGGAATAGAAAGAGTGCCCTCACACATTATGGAGTAGAAAGAGTGCCCTCACACATTATGGAATAGAAAGAGTGCCCTCACACATTATGGAGTAGAAAGAGTGCCCTCACACATTATGGAGTAGAAAGAGTGCCCTCACACATTATGGAATAGAAAGAGGGCCCTCAGACATTATGGAATAGAAAGAGTGCCCTCACACATTATGGAATAGAAAGAGTGCCCTCACACATTATGGAGTAGAAAGAGTGCCCTCACACATTATGGAGTAGAAAGAGTGCCCTCACACATTATGGAGTAGAAAGAGTGCCCTCACACATTATGGAACAGAAAGAGAGCCCTCACCCATTATGGAGTAGAAAGAGTGCCCTCACACATTATGGAGTAGAAAGAGTGCCCTCACACATTATGGAGTAGAAAGAGTGCCCTCACACATTATGGAATAGAAAGAGTGCCCTCAGACATTATGGAATAGAAAGAGTGCCCTCACCCATTATGGAGTAGAAAGAGTGCCCTCACCCATTATGGAGTAGAAAGAGTGCCCTCACACATTATGGAGTAGAACGAGTGCCCAGGCACATTATGGAATAGAAAGAGTGCCCTCACACATTATGGAGTAGAAAGAGTGCCCTCACACATTATGGAATAGAAAGAGTGCCCACACACATTCTAGAGTAGAAAGAGTGCCCTCACACATTATGGAATAGAAAGAGTGCCCTCACACATTATGGAGTAGAAAGAGTGCCCTCACACATTATGGAGTAGAAAGAGTGCCCTCACACATTATGGAATAGAAAGAGGGCCCTCAGACATTATGGAATAGAAAGAGTGCCCTCACACATTATGGAATAGAAAGAGTGCCCTCACACATTATGGAGTAGAAATAGTGCCCTCACACATTATGGAGTAGAAAGAGTGCCCTCACACATTATGGAGGAGAAAGAGTGCCCTCACACATTATGGAGTAGAAAGAGGGCCCTCAGACATTATGGAATAGAAAGACTGCCCTCACACATTATGGAATAGAAAGAGTGCCCTCACACATTATGGAGTAGAAATAGTGCCCTCACAAATTATGGAGTAGAAAGAGTGCCCTCACACATTATGGAGGAGAAAGAGTGCCCTCACACATTATGGAGTAGAAAGAGTGCCCTCACACATTATGGAGAAGAAAGAGTGCCCTCACACATTATGGAATAGAAAGTGTGCCCTCAGACATTATGGAATAGAAAGAGTGCCCTCACCCGTTATGGAGTAGAAAGAGTGCCCTCACACATTATGGAGTAGAACGAGTGCCCAGGCACATTATGGAATAGAAAGAGTGCCCTCACACATTATGGAATAGAAAGAGTGCCCACACACATTCTAGAGTAGAAAGAGTGCTCTCACTCATTATGGAATAGAAAGAGTGCCCTCACACATTATGGAATAGAAAGAGTGCCCTCACACATTATGGAGTAGAAAGAGTGCCCTCAAACATTATGGAGTAGAAAGAGTGCCCTCACACATTATGGAATAGAAAGAGGGCCCTCAGACATTATGGAATAGAAAGAGTGCCCTCACACATTATGTAATAGAAAGAGTGCCCTCACACATTATGGAGTAGAAATAGTGCCCTCACACATTATGGAGTAGAAAGAGTGCCCTCACACATTATGGAGGAGAAAGAGTGCCCTCACACATTATGGAGTAGAAAGAGTGCCCTCACACATTATGGAGAAGAAAGAGTGCCCTCACACAATATGGAATAGAAAGTGTGCCCTCAGACATTATGGAATAGAAAGAGGGCCCTCACCCGTTATGGAGTAGAAAGAGTGCCCTCACCCATTATGGAGTAGAAAGAGTGCCCTCACACATTATGGAGTAGAACGAGTGCCCAGGCACATTATGGAATAGAAAGAGTGCCCTCACACATTATGGAGTAGAAAGACTGCACTCACACATTATGGAGTAGAAAGAGTGCCCTCACATATTATGGAGTAGAAAGAGTGCCCTCACACATTATGGAGTAGAACGAGTGCCCAGGCACATTATGGAATAGAAAGAGTGCCCTCACACATTATGGAGTAGAAAGAGTGCACTCACACATTATGGAGTAGAAAGAGTGCCCTCACACATTATGGAGTAGAAAGAGTGCCCTGGCACATTATGGAATAGAAAGAGTGCCCTCGCACATCATGGAATAGAAAGAGTGTCCTGGCACGTTAAGGAGCAGAAAGAGTTCCCTGGCATGTTATGGAGTAGAAAAAGTGCCCTCAGAAATTATGGAGTAGAAAGAGAGCCCTCACACATTATACAGTAGAAACAGTGCACTCACTCATTGTGGAATAGAAAGAATGACCTCACACATTATAGAGCAGAAAGAGGTCCCTGGCTTGTTATGGAGCAGAAAGAGTGCCCTCACAATTGATGGAGTAGAAAGAGTGCCCTCACACATTATGGAATAGAAAGAGTGTCCTCACACATTATGGAATAGAAAGAGTGCCCTGGCACATTATGGAGCAGAAAGAGTGCCCTCACACATTGTGGCGTAGAAAGAGTGCCCTGGCATGTTAAGGAGCAGAAAGAGTTCCCAGGCACGTTATGGAGTAGAAAGAGTGCCCTCACACGTTAAGGAGTAGAAAGAGTGCCTTCACCCATTATGGAATAGAAAGAGTGCCCTGGCACATTAGGGAGTAGAAAGAGTGCCCTCACACATTATGGAGTGGAAAGAGTGCCCTCGCACATTAAGGAGCAGAAAGACTGCCCTGGCACATTATGGAATAGAAAGAGTGCCCTGGCACATTTTGGAGTAGAAAGAGTGCCCTCACACATTATGGAATAGAAAGAGTGCCCTCACACATTATGGAATAGAAAGAGTGCCCACACACATTATAGAGTAGAAAGAGTGCCCTCACTCATTATGGAATAGAAAGAGTGCCCTCACACATTATGGAGTAGAAAGAGTGCCCTCATACATTATGGAATAGAAAGAGTGCCCTCACACATTATGGAGTAGAAAGAGTGCCCTCACACATTATGGAGTAGAAAGAGTGCCCTCACACATTATGGAATAGAAAGAGGGCCCTCAGACATTATGGAATAGAAAGAGTGCCCTCACACATTATGGAATAGAAAGAGTACCCTCACACATTATGGAGTAGAAAGAGTGCCCTCACACATTATGGAGTAGAAAGAGTGCCCTCACACATTATGGAGTAGAAAGAGTGCCCTCACACATTATGGAACAGAAAGAGAGCCCTCACCCATTATGGAGTAGAAAGAGTGCCCTCACACATTATGGAGTAGAAAGAGTGCCCTCACACATTATGGAGAAGAAAGAGTGCCCTCACACATTATGGAATAGAAAGTGTGCCCTCAGACATTATGGAATAGAAAGAGTGCCCTCACCCATTATGGAGTAGAAAGAGTGCCCTCACACATTATGGAGTAGAAAGAGTGCCCTCACACATTATGGAGAAGAAAGAGTGCCCTCACACATTATGGAATAGAAAGTGTGCCCTCAGACATTATGGAATAGAAAGAGTGCCCTCACCCATTATGGAGTAGAAAGAGTGCCCTCACACATTATGGAGTAGAACGAGTGCCCAGGCACATTATGGAATAGAAAGTGTGCCCTCACACATTATGGAGTAGAAAGAGTGCACTCACACATTATGGAGTAGAAAGAGTGCCCTCACACATTATGCAGTAGAAAGAGTGCCCTCACACATTATGGAGTAGAAAGAGTGCACTCACACATTATGGAGTAGAAAGAGTGCCCTCACACATTATGGAGTAGAACGAGTGCCCAGGCACATTATGGAATAGAAAGAGTGCCCTCACACATTATGGAGTAGAAAGAGTGCCCTCACACATTATGGAATAGAAAGAGTGCCCACACACATTCTAGAGTAGAAAGAGTGCCCTCACACATTATGGAATAGAAAGAGTGCCCTCACACATTATGGAGTAGAAAGAGTGCCCTCACACATTATGGAGTAGAAAGAGTGCCCTCACACATTATGGAATAGAAAGAGGGCCCTCAGACATTATGGAATAGAAAGAGTGCCCCCACACATTATGGAATAGAAAGAGTGCCCTCACACATTATGGAGTAGAAATAGTGCCCTCACACATTATGGAGTAGAAAGAGTGCCCTCACACATTATGGAGGAGAAAGAGTGCCCTCACACATTATGGAGTAGAAAGAGGGCCCTCAGACATTATGGAATAGAAAGAGTGCCCTCACACATTATGGAATAGAAAGAGTGCCCTCACACATTATGGAGTAGAAATAGTGCCCTCACAAATTATGGAGTAGAAAGAGTGCCCTCACACATTATGGAGGAGAAAGAGTGCCCTCACACATTATGGAGTAGAAAGAGTGCCCTCACACATTATGGAGAAGAAAGAGTGCCCTCACACATTATGGAATAGAAAGTGTGCCCTCAGACATTATGGAATAGAAAGAGTGCCCTCACCCGTTATGGAGTAGAAAGAGTGCCCTCACACATTATGGAGTAGAACGAGTGCCCAGGCACATTATGGAATAGAAAGAGTGCCCTCACACATTATGGAATAGAAAGAGTGCCCACACACATTCTAGAGTAGAAAGAGTGCCCTCACTCATTATGGAATAGAAAGAGTGCCCTCACACATTATGGAATAGAAAGAGTGCCCTCACACATTATGGAGTAGAAAGAGTGCCCTCACACATTATGGAGTAGAAAGAGTGCCCTCACACATTATGGAATAGAAAGAGGGCCCTCAGACATTATGGAATAGAAAGAGTGCCCTCACACATTATGTAATAGAAAGAGTGCCCTCACACATTATGGAGTAGAAATAGTGCCCTCACACATTATGGAGTAGAAAGAGTGCCCTCACACATTATGGAGGAGAAAGAGTGCCCTCACACATTATGGAGTAGAAAGAGTGCCCACACACATTATGGAGAAGAAAGAGTGCCCTCACACAATATGGAATAGAAAGTGTGCCCTCAGACATTATGGAATAGAAAGAGGGCCCTCACCCGTTATGGAGTAGAAAGAGTGCCCTCACCCATTATGGAGTAGAAAGAGTGCCCTCACACTTTATGGAGTAGAACGAGTGCCCAGGCACATTATGGAATAGAAAGTGTGCCCTCACACATTATGGAGTAGAAAGAGTGCACTCACACATTATGGAGTAGAAAGAGTGCCCTCACATATTATGGAGTAGAAAGAGTGCCCTCACACATTATGGAGTAGAACGAGTGCCCAGGCACATTATGGAATAGAAAGAGTGCCCTCACACATTATGGAGTAGAAAGAGTGCACTCACACATTATGGAGTAGAAAGAGTGCCCTCACACATTATGGAGTAGAAAGAGTACCCTGGCACATTATGGAATGGATAGAGTGCCCTCACACATTATGGAGCAGAAAGAGTGCCCTGGCACATAATGAAGCAGAAAGAGTGCCCTCACACATTATGGAGCAGAAAGAATGCCCTGGCACATTATGGAATAGAAAGTGTGCCCTGGCACATTATGGAGTAGTAAGAGTGCACTCACACATCATGAAGCAGAAAGAGTCTCCTTGCACATTATGGCATAGAAAGAGTGCCCTGGCATGTTAAGGAGCAAAAAGAGTTCCCAGGCACGTTATGGAGTAGAAAGAGTGCCCTCACACATTATGGAGCAGAAAGAGTGCCCTCACACATTATGAAGTAGAAAGAGTGCACTCACACATTATGGAGTAGAAAGAGTGCCCTCACACATTATGGAGTAGAAAGAGTGCACTCACACATTATGGAAGAGAAAGAGTGCCCTCACACATTATGGAGTAGAAAGAGTGCCCTCACACATTATGGAGTAGAAAGAGTGTCCTCACACATTATGGAGTAGAAAGAGTGCACTCACACATTATGGAGTAGAAAGAGTGCCCTCACATATTATGGAGTAGAAAGAATCTCCTCACACATTATGGAGTAAAAGGAGTGCCCTCACATGTTATGGAATGGAAAGAGTGCCCTCACATATTATGGAGTAGAAAGAATGCCCTCACACATTATGGAGTAGAAAGACTGCCCCCACAGATTAATGAGTAGAAGGAGTGCCCTGGCACGTGATGGAATAAAAAGAGTGCCCTCACACATTATGGAATAGAAAGAGTGCCCTCACAAATTGTGGAGTAGAAAGAGTACCCTGCCACATTATGGAATGGATAGAGTGCCCTCACACATTATGGAGTAGAAAGTGTGCCCTGGCACGTTATGGAGTGGAAAGAGTGCCCTCACACATTATGGAGTAGAAAGAGTGCCCTCACACATTATGGAGTAGAAAGAGTGCCCTCACAAATTATACAATAAAATAATGCCCTCACACATTATGGAGTAGAAAGAGTGCCCTCACACATTATGGAGTAGAAAGAGTGCCCTCACACATTATGGAATAGAAAGAGTTCCTACACACATTATGGAGCAGAAATAGTGCCCTGGAACATAATGAAGCAGAAAGAGTGCCCTCACACATTATGGAGTAGAAAGAGTGCCCACACACATTCTAGAGTAGAAAGAGTGCCCTCACTCATTATGGAATAGAAAGAGTGCCCTCACACATTATGGAATAGAAAGAGTGCCCTCACACATTATGGAGTAGAAAGAGTGCCCTCACACATTATGGAGTAGAAAGAGTGCCCTCACACATTATGGAATAGAAAGAGGGCCCTCAGACATTATGGAATAGAAAGAGTGCCCTCACACATTATGGAATAGAAAGAGTGCCCTCACACATTATGGAATAGAAATAGTGCCCTCACACATTATGGAGGAGAAAGAGTGCCCTCACACATTATGGAGTAGAAAGAGGGCCCTCAGACATTATGGAATAGAAAGAGTGCCCTCACACATTATGGAATAGAAAGAGTGCCCTCACACATTATGGAGTAGAAGTAGTGCCCTCACACATTATGGAGTAGAAAGAGTGCCCTCACACATTATGGAGGAGAAAGAGTGCCCTCACACATTATGGAGTAGAAAGAGTGCCCTCACACATTATGGAGAAGAAAGAGTGCCCTCACACATTATGGAATAGAAAGTGTGCCCTCAGACATTATGGAATAGAAAGAGTGCCCTCACCCGTTATTGAGTAGAAAGAGTGCCCTCACACATTATCGAGTAGAACGAGTGCCCAGGCACATTATGGAATAGAAAGAGTGCCCTCACACATTATGGAATAGAAAGAGTGCCCACACACATTCTAGAGTAGAAAGAGTGCCCTCACTCATTATGGAATAGAAAGAGTGCCCTCACACATTATGGAATAGAAAGAGTGCCCTCACACATTATGGAGTAGAAAGAGTGCCCTCACACATTATGGAGTAGAAAGAGTGCCCTCACACATTATGGAATAGAAAGAGGGCCCTCAGACATTATGGAATAGAAAGAGTGCCCTCACACATTATGTAATAGAAAGAGTGCCCTCACACATTATGGAGTAGAAATAGTGCCCTCACACATTATTGAGTAGAAAGAGTGCCCTCACACATTATGGAGGAGAAAGAGTGCCCTCACACATTATGGAGTAGAAAGAGTGCCCTCACACATTATGGAGAAGAAAGAGTGCCCTCACACATTATGGAATAGAAAGTGTGCCCTCAGACATTATGGAATAGAAAGAGTGCCCTCACCCGTTATGGAGTAGAAATAGTGCCCTCACCCATTATGGAGTAGAAAGAGTGCCCTCACACATTATGGAGTAGAACGAGTGCCCAGGCACATTATGGAATAGAAAGAGTGCCCTCACACATTATGGAGTAGAAAGAGTGCACTCACACATTATGGAGTAGAAAGAGTGCCCTCACATATTATGGAGTAGAAAGAGTGCCCTCACACATTATGGAGTAGAACGAGTGCCCAGGCACATTATGGAATAGAAAGAGTGCCCTCACACATTATGGAGTAGAAAGAGTGCACTCACACATTATGGAGTAGAAAGAGTGCCCTCACACATTATGGAGTAGAAAGAGTACCCTGGCACATTATGGAATGGATAGAGTGCCCTCACACATTATGGAGCAGAAAGAGTGCCCTGGCACAGAATGAAGCAGAAAGAGTGCCCTCACACATTATGGAGCAGAAAGAATGCCCTGGCACATTATGGAATAGAAAGTGTGCCCTGGCACATTATGGAGTAGTAAGAGTGCACTCACACATCATGAAGCAGAAAGAGTCTCCTTGCACATTATGGCATAGAAAGAGTGCCCTGGCATGTTAAGGAGCAAAAAGAGTTCCCAGGCACGTTATGGAGCAGAAAGAGTGCCCTCACACATTATGGAGCAGAAAGAGTGCCCTCACACATTATGAAGTAGAAAGAGTGCACTCACACATTATGGAGTAGAAAGAGTGCCCTCACACATTATGGAGTAGAAAGAGTGCACTCACACATTATGGAAGAGAAAGAGTGCCCTCACACATTATGGAGTAGAAAGAGTGCCCTCACACATTATGGAGTAGAAAGAGTGTCCTCACACATTATGGAGTAGAAAGAGTGCACTCACACATTATGGAGTAGAAAGAGTGCCCTCACATATTATGGAGTAGAAAGAATCTCCTCACACATTATGGAGTAAAAGGAGTGCCCTCACATGTTATGGAATGGAAAGAGTGCCCTCACATATTATGGAGTAGAAAGAATGCCCTCACACATTATGGAGTAGAAAGACTGCCCCCACAGATTAATAAGTAGAAGGAGTGCCCTGGCACGTGATGGAATAAAAAGAGTGCCCTCACACATTATGGAATAGAAAGAGTGCCCTCACAAATTGTGGAGTAGAAAGAGTACCCTGCCACATTATGGAATGGATAGAGTGCCCTCACACATTATGGAGTAGAAAGTGTGCCCTGGCACGTTATGGAGTGGAAAGAGTGCCCTCACACATTATGGAGTAGAAAGAGTGCCCTCACACATTATGGAGTAGAAAGAGTGCCCTCACAAATTATACAATAAAATAATGCCCTCACACATTATGGAGTAGAAAGAGTGCCCTCACACATTATGGAGTAGAAAGAGTGCCCTCACACATTATGGAATAGAAAGAGTTCCTACACACATTATGGAGCAGAAATAGTGCCCTGGAACATAATGAAGCAGAAAGAGTGCCCTCACACATTATGGAGTAGAAAGAGTGCCCTCACACATTATGGAATAGAAAGAGTGCCCTCGCACATTATGGAGTAGAAAGAGTTCCTACACACATTATGGAGCAGAAATAGTGCTCTGGAACATAATGAAGCTGAAAGAGTGCCCTCACACATTATGGAGCAGAAAGAGTGCCCTGGCACATTATGGAGTAGTAAGAATGCCCTCACACATCATGGAGCAGAAACAGTGTCCTCGCACATTATGGAATAGAAAGAGTGCCCTGGCACGTTAAGGAGCTAAAAGAGTTTCCAGGCACGTTATGGAGTAGAAAGAGTGCCCTCACACATTATGGAATAGAAAGAGTGCCCTCACACATTATAGAGCATAAAGAGGTCCCTGGCTTGTTATGGAGAAGAAAGAGTGTCCTCACACTTTATGGAGTAGAAAGAGTGCTTCACGCATTATACAATAAAAAGAGTGCCCTCAGACATTATGGAATAGAGAGAGTGCCCTCTAAAATTATGTAGTAGAAAGAGTGCCCTCACACATTATAGAGCAGAAAGAGGTCCCTGGCTTGTTATGGAGAAGAAAGAGTGTCCTCACACTTTATGGAGTAGAAAGAAAGCTTCACGCATTATACAATAAAAAGAGTGCCCTCAGACATTATGGAATAGAGAGAGTGCCCTCTAAAATTATGTAGTAGAAAGAGTGCCCTCAGACATTATGGAATAGAAAGAGTGCCCTCGCACATTATGGAAGAGAAAGAGTGCCCTCACACATTATGGAGTAGAAAGAGTGCCCTCACATATTATGGAGTAGAAAGAGTGCACTCACACATTATGGAGTAGAAAGAGTACCCTCACACATTATGGAGTAGAAAGAGTGCACTCACACATTATGGATTAGAAAGAGTGCACTCACACATTATGGAGTAGAAAGAGTGCCCTCACACATTATGGAGTAGAAAGAGTGCACTCACACATTATGGAGTAGAAAGAGTGCCCTCACACATTATGGAGTAGAAAGAGTGCACTCACACATTATGGAAGAGAAAGAGTGCCCTCACACATTATGGAGTAGAAAGAGTGCCCTCACACATTATGGAGTAGAAAGAGTGCACTCACACATTATGGAGTAGAAAGAGTGCCCTCACACATTATGGAGTAGAAAGAGTGCACTCACACATTATGGAAGAGAAAGAGTGCCCTCACACATTATGGAGTAGAAAGAGTGCCCTCACACGTTATGGAGTAGAAAGAGTATCCTCACACATTATGGAGTAGAAAGAGTGCACTCACACATTATGGAGTAGAAAGAGTGCCCTCACATATTATGGAGTAGAAAGAGTCTCCTCACACATTATGGAGTAAAAGGAGTGCCCTCACATGTTATGGAATGGAAAGAGTGCCCTCACATATTATGGAGTAGAAAGAATGCCCTCACACATTATGGAGTAGAAAGACTGCCCCCACAGATTAATGAGTAGAAGGAGTGCCCTGGCACGTGATGGAATAAAAAGAGTGCCCTCACACATTATGGAATAGAAAGAGTGCCCTCACAAATTGTGGAGTAGAAAGAGTACCCTGCCACATTATGGAATGGATAGAGTGCCCTCACACATTATGGAGTAGAAAGTGTGCCCTGGCACGTTATGGAGTGGAAAGAGTGCCCTCACACATTATGGAGTAGAAAGAGTGCCCTCACACATTATGGAGTAGAAAGAGTGCCCTCACAAATTATACAATAAAATAATGCCCTCAGACATTATGGAATAGAAAGAGTGCCCTCACACATTATGGAGTAGAAAGAGTGCCCTCACACATTATGGAATAGAAAGAGTTCCTACACACATTATGGAGCAGAAATAGTGCCCTGGAACATAATGAAGCAGAAAGAGTGCCCTCACACATTATGGAGTAGAAAGAGTGCCCTCACACATTATGGAATAGAAAGAGTGCCCTCGCACATTAAGGAGTAGAAAGAGTTCCTACACACATTATGGAGCAGAAATAGTGCCCTGGAACATAATGAAGCAGAAAGAGTGCCCTCACACATTATGGAGCAGAAAGAGTGCCCTGGCACATTATGGAGTAGTAAGAATGCCCTCACACATCATGGAGCAGAAAGAGTGTCCTCGCACATTATGGAATAGAAAGAGTGCCCTGGCACGTTAAGGAGCTATAAGAGTTCCCAGGCACGTTATGGAGTAGAAAGAGTGCCCTCACACATTATGGAGTAGAAAGAGTGCCCTCACACATTATGGAGCAGAAAGAGTGCCCTGGCACATTATGGAGTAGTAAGAATGCCCTCACACATCATGGAGCAGAAAGAGTGTCCTCGCACATTATGGAATAGAAAGAGTGCCCTGGCACGTTAAGGAGCTATAAGAGTTCCCAGGCACGTTATGGAGTAGAAAGAGTGCCCTCACACATTATGGAGTAGAAAGAGTGCCCTCACACATTATGGAATAGAAAGAGTGCCCCCGCACATTATGGAGTAGAAAGAGTGCCCTCACACATTATGGAGAAGAAAGAGTGCCTTCACACATTATGAGTAGAAAGAGTGCCCTCGCACATTATGGAGTAGAAGGAGTGCCCTCACACATTAAGGAGCAGAAAGAGTGCCGTGGCACATTATGGAATAGAAAGAGTGCCCTCACAAATTATGGAGCAGAAAGATTGCCCTGGCACTTTATGGAGTCGAAAGATTGCCCTTGCACATTATGGAGTAGAAAGAGTGCCCGCACACTTCATGGAATAGAAAGAGTGCCCTGGAACGTTAAGGATCAGAAAGAGTTCCCTGGCATGTTATGGAGTAGAAAAAGTGCCCTCAGAAATTATGGAGTAGAAAGAGTGCACTCACACATTATACAATAGAAAGAGTGCGCTCACTCATTGTGGAATAGAAAGAGTGCTCTCACACATTATATAGCAGAATGAGTTCCCTGGCATATTATGGAATAGAAAGAGTGCCCTAACAGATTATGGAATGGAAAGAGTGCCCTCACACATTATGGAATGGAAAGAGTGCCCTGGCACATTATGGAGTAGAAAGAGTGCCCTGGCACATTATGGAGTAGAAAGAGTGCCCTCACACATTATGGAATGGAAAGAGTGCCCTGGCACATTATGGAGTAGAAAGAGTGCCCTGGCACATTATGGAGTAGAAAGAGTGCCCTGGCACATTATGGAGTAGAAAGAGTGCCCTCAAACATTATGGAGTAGAAAGAGTGCTCTCACACATTATGGAGTAGAAAGAGTGCCCTCACACATTATGGAGTAGAAAGAGTGCCCTCACACATTATGGAATAGAAAGAGTGCCCTCACTCATTACAGAGCAGAATGACTTCCCTCACATGTTATGGAATAGAAAGAGTGCCCTCACTCATTATGGAGCAGAAAGAGATCCCTGGCTTGTTATGGAGGAGAAAGAGTTTCCTCACACTTTATGGAGTAGAAGGAGTGCCTCATGCATTATAAAATAAAAAGAGTGCCCTCAGACATTATGGAATAGAAAGAGTGCCCTCAAAAATTATGTAATAGAAAGAGCGCCCTCACACATTATGGAGTAGAAAGAGTGCCATCACATATTATGGAGTAGAAAGAGTGCCCTCACATATTATGGAGTAGAAAGAGTGCCCTCACACATTATGGAGTAGAAAGAGTGCCCTGGCACATTATGGAATAGAAAGAATGCGCCCACACATTATGGAATAGAAAGAGTGCCCTGGCACTTTAAGGAGCAGAAAGAGTTCCGCGGCATGTTATGGAGTAAAGAGAGTGCCCTCACACATTATGCAGTAGAAAGAGTGCCTCACACATTATACAACAGAAAGAGTGCCCTCAGACATTATGGAGTAGAAAGAGTGCCTCACACATTATACAACAGAACGAGTGCCCTCAGACATTATGGAATAGAAAGAGTGCCCTCAAACATTATGGAATAGAAAGAGTGTCCAGGCACATTATGGAGTAGAAAGAGTGACCTCACACATTCTGGAGTAGAAAGAGTGCCCTCACACATTAAGGAGTAGAAAAATTTCCCTCACACATTAAGGAGCAGAAAGAGTGCCCTGGCACATTATGGAATAGAACGAGTGCCCTCACACATTAAGGAGCAGAAAGAGTGCCCTGGCACATTATGGAATAGAACGAGTGCCCTCACACATTAAGGAGCAGAAAGAGTGCCCTGGCACGTGATGGAATAAAAAGAGTGCCCTCACACATTATGGAATAGAAAGAGTGCCCTCACACATTATGGAGTAGAAAGAGTGCCCTGGCACATTAGGGAATAGAAAGAGTGCCCTGGCACATTATGGAGTAGTAAGAGTGCCCTCTCACATCATGGGGCAGAAAGAGTGTCCTTGCACATTATGGAATAGAAAGAGTGCCCTGGCACGTTAAGGAGCAAAAAGAGTTCCCAGGCACGTTATGGAGTAGAAAGAGTGCCCTCACACGTTAAGGAGCAGAAAGAGTGACCTCACACATCATGGAATTAGAAAAAGTGCCCTCACACATTATGGAATAGAAAGAGTGCCCTGGCACGTTAAGGAGCAGAAAGAGTTCCCTGGCATGTTATGGAGTAGAAAAAGTGCCCTCAGAAATTATGGAGTAGAATGAGTGCCCTCACACATTATTGAGTAGAAAGAGGGCCCTCATACATTATGGAGTAGAAAGAGTGCCCTCACACATTATGGAGTAGAAAGAGTGCCCTCACAGATTAAGGAGTGGAAAGAGTGCCCTGGCACCTTATGGAAAAGAAAGAGTGCCCTCATTCATTATGGAGTAGAAAGAGTGCCCTCACAGATTAAGGAGTGGAAAGAGTGCCCTGGCACCTTATGGAATAGAAAGAGTGCCCTCACACATTATGGAGTAGAAAGAGTGCCCTGGCACATTATGGAATAGAAAGAGAGCCCTCACACATTATGGAATAGAAAGAGTGCCCTGGCACATTATGGAATAGAAAGAGTGCCCTCACACATTATGGAGTAGAAAGAATGCACTCACACATTATGGAGTAGAAAGAGTGCCCTCAGACATTACGGAGTAGAAAGAGTGCCCTGGCACATTATGTAATAGAAAGAGTGCCCTCACACATTCTGGATTAGAAAGAGTGCCCTCACAAATTATGGAGTAGAAAGAGTGCCCTCACTCATTATGGAATAGAAAGAATGCGCTCACACATTATGGAGTAGAAAGAGTGCCCTGGCACATTATGGAATGGATAGAGTGCCCTCACACATTATGGCATAGAAAGAGTGCCCTCACACATCATGGGGCAGAAAGAGTGTCCTTGCACATTATGGAATAGAAAGAGTGCCCTCACACATTATGGACTAGAAAGAGTGCCCTCACACATTATGGAGTAGAAAGAGTGCCCTCACACATTATGGACTAGAAAGAGTGCCCTCACACATTATGGAGTAGAAAGAGTGCCCTCACACATTATGGAATAGAAAGAGTGCTCTCACACATTATGGAATAGAAAGAGTGCCCTCACACATTATAGAGCAGGACGAGTTCCCTGGCATGTTATGGAATAGAAAGAGTGCCCTAACAGATTATGGAATAGAAAGAGTGCCCTGGCACATTATGGAGTAGAAAGAGTGCCCTGGCACATTATGGAATAGAAAGAGTGCCCTGGCACATTATGGAATGGAAAGAATGCGCTCACACATTATGGAATAGAAAGAGTGCCCTGGCACTTTAAGGAACAGAAAGAGTTCCGCGGCATGTTATGAAGTAAAGAGAGTGCCCTCACACATTATGGAGTAGAAAGAGTGCCCTCACACATTATGAAGTAGAAAGAGTGCCCTCAAACATTATGGAATAGAAAGAGTGTCCAGGCACATTATGGAGTAGAAGGAGTGCCCTCACACATTCTGCAGTAGAAAGAGTGCCCTCAAACATTAAGGAGTAGAAAGAGTGTCCAGGCACATTAGGGAGTAGAAAGAGTGCCCTCACACATTAAGGAGTAGAATGATTTCCCTCCCACGTTAAGGAGCAGAAAGAGTGCCCTGGCACATTATGGAATAGAACGAGTGCCCCCACACCTTATGGAGTAGAAAGAGTACCCTGGCACATTATGGAATGGTTAGAGTGCCCTCACACATTATGGAGTAGAAAGTGTGCCCTGGCACATTATGGAGTAGAAAGAGTGCCCTCAGACATTATGGAATAGAAAGAGTGCCCTCACACATTATGTAATAGAAAGAGAGCCCTCACACATTATGGAGTAGAAAGAGTGCCCTGGCACATTATGGAATGGATAGAGTGCCCTCACACATTGTGGAGTAGAAAGAGTGCCCTGGCACATTATGGAATGGATAGAGTGCCCTCACACATTATGGAGTAGAAAGAGTACCCTGGCACTTTATGGAATAGAAAGAGTACCCTGGCACATTATGGAATAGAAAGAGTACCCAGGCACATTATGGAGTAGAAAGAGTGCTCTCACACATTATGGAGTAGAAAGAGTGCCCTCACAAATTATACAATAGAAAGAGTGCCCTCAAACTTTATGGAATAGAAAGAGTGCCCTGGCATGTTAAGGAGCAAAAGGAGTTCCCAGGCACTTTATGGAGTAGAAAGAGTGCCCTCACACATTATGGAATAGAAAGAGTGCCCTCGCATATTATGGAGTAGAAAGAGTGCCCTCACACATTAAGGAGTAGAAAGAGTGCCCTGGCACATTATGGAATAGAAACAGTACCCTGGCACATTATGGAGTAGAAAGAGTGCCCTCACACATTAAGGAGCAGAAAGAGTTCCCAGGCACGTTATGGAGTAGAAAGAGTGCCCTCATAAATTATACAATAAAAAGAGTGCCCTCACACATTATGGAGTAGAAAGAGTGCCCTGGCACATTATGGAATAGAAAGAGTGTCCTCACACATTATGGAGCAGAAAGAGTGCCCTCACACATTATGGAGCAGAAAGAGTGCCCTCACACATTATGGAGTAGAAAGAGGTCCCTGGCTTGTTATGGAGAAGAAAGAGTGCCCTCACACTTTATGGACTAAAAAGAGTGCCTCACGCATTTTACAATAGAAAGAGTGCCCTCACATATTATGGAGTAGAAGGAGTGCCCTCACTAATTATACAATAGAAAGAGTGCCCTCACACATTATGGAGTAGAAAGAGTGCCCTCACACATTATGGAGTAGAAAGAGTGCCCTCACACATTATGGAGTAGAAAGAGTGCCCTGGTTAGTTAAGGAGCAAAAAGAGTGCCCTGGCACATTATGGAATGGATAGAGTGCCCTCACACATTATGGAGTAGAAAGTGTGCCCTGGCACATTATGGAATAGCAAGAGAGCCCTCACACATCATGGAGCAGAAAGATTGTCCTTGCACATTATGGAATAGAAAGAGTGCCCTGGCACGTTAAGGAGCAAAAAGAGTTCCCAGGCACGTAATGGAGTAGAAAGAGTGCCCTCACAAATTATACAATAAAAAGAGTGCCCTCGACATTATGGAATAGAAAGAGTGCCCTCACACATTATGGAATAGAAAGAGTACCCTGGCACATTATGGAATGGATGGAGTGCCCTCACACATTATGGAGTAGAAAGAGTGCCCTCACACATTATGGAGTAGAAAGAGTACCCTGGCACATTATGGAATGGATAGAGTGCCCTCACACATTATGGAGTAGAAAGAGTACCCTGGCACATTATGGAATGGATAGAGTGCCCTCACACATTATGGAGTAGAAAGAGTGCCCTCACACATTATGGAGTAGAAAGAGTACCCTGGCACAATATGGAATAGAAAGAGTACCCAGGCACATTATGGAGTAGAAAGAGTGCTCTCACACATTATGGAGTAGAAAGAGTGCCCTCACAAATTATACAATAGAAAGAGTGCCCTCAAACTTTATGGAATAGAAAGAGTGCCCTGGCATGTTAAGGAGCAAAAGGAGTTCCCAGGCACTTTATGGAGTAGAAAGAGTGCCCTCACACATTATGGAATAGAAAGAGTGCCCTCGCATATTATGGAGTAGAAAGAGTGCCCTCACACATTAAGGAGCAGAAAGAGTGCCCTGGCACATTATGGAATAGAAACAGTACCCTGGCACATTATGGAGTAGAAAGAGTGCCCTCACACATTAAGGAGCAGAAAGAGTTCCCAGGCACGTTATGGAGTAGAAAGAGTGCCCTCATAAATTATACAATAAAAAGAGTGCCCTCACACATTATGGAGTAGAAAGAGTGCCCTGGCACATTATGGAATAGAAAGAGTGCCCTCACACATTATGGAGCAGAAAGAGTGCCCTCACACGTTATGGAGCAGAAAGAGTGCCCTCACACATTATGGAATAGAAAGAGTGCCCTCACACATTATGGAGTAGAAAGAGGTCCCTGGCTTGTTATGGAGAAGAAAGAGTGCCCTCACACTTTATGGACTAAAAAGAGTGCCTCACGCATTTTACAATAGAAAGAGTGCCCTCACACATTATGGAGTAGAAAGAGTGCCCTCACACATTATGGAGTAGAAAGAGTGCCCTCACACATTATGTAATAGAAAGAGTGCCCTGGCACATTATGGAGTAGAAAGAGTGCCCTCACACATTATGGAGTAGAAAGAGTGCCCTCACACATTATGGAGTAGGAAGAGTGCCCTCACACATTATGGAATAGAAAGAGGGCCCTCAGACATTATGGAATAGAAAGAGTGCCCTCACACATTATGGAGTAGAAAGAGTGCACTCACACATTATGGAGTAGAAAGAGTGCCCTCACATATTATGGAGTAGAAAGAGTGCCCTCACACATTATGGAGTAGAACGAGTGCCCAGGCACATTATGGAATAGAAAGAGTGCCCTCACACATTATGGAGTAGAAAGAGTGCACTCACACATTATGGAGTAGAAAGAGTGCCCTCACACATTATGGAGTAGAAAGAGTACCCTGGCACATTATGGAATGGATAGAGTGCCCTCACACATTATGGAGCAGAAAGAGTGCCCTGGCACATAATGAAGCAGAAAGAGTGCCCTCACACATTATGGAGCAGAAAGAATGCCCTGGCACATTATGGAATAGAAAGTGTGCCCTGGCACATTATGGAGTAGTAAGAGTGCACTCACACATCATGAAGCAGAAAGAGTCTCCTTGCACATTATGGCATAGAAAGAGTGCCCTGGCATGTTAAGGAGCAAAAAGAGTTCCCAGGCACGTTATGGAGCAGAAAGAGTGCCCTCACACATTATGGAGCAGAAAGAGTGCCCTCACACATTATGAAGTAGAAAGAGTGCACTCACACATTATGGAGTAGAAAGAGTGCCCTCACACATTATGGAGTAGAAAGAGTGCACTCACACATTATGGAAGAGAAAGAGTGCCCTCACACATTATGGAGTAGAAAGAGTGCCCTCACACATTATGGAGTAAAAGGAGTGCCCTCACATGTTATGGAATGGAACGAGTGCCCTCACATATTATGGAGTAGAAAGAATGCCCTCACACATTATGGAGTAGAAA
Organism: Carcharodon carcharias; assembly: GCF_017639515.1. Taxonomy (NCBI): domain Eukaryota; kingdom Metazoa; phylum Chordata; class Chondrichthyes; order Lamniformes; family Lamnidae; genus Carcharodon; species Carcharodon carcharias. The sequence goes on along the minus strand of NC_054474.1, from coordinate 166,662,382 downwards.
GACTGCCCCCACAGATTAATGAGTAGAAGGAGTGCCCTGGCACGTGATGGAATAAAAAGAGTGCCCTCACACATTATGGAATAGAAAGAGTGCCCTCACAAATTGTGGAGTAGAAAGAGTACCCTGCCACATTATGGAATGGATAGAGTGCCCTCACACATTATGGAGTAGAAAGTGTGCCCTGGCACGTTATGGAGTGGAAAGAGTGCCCTCACACATTATGGAGTAGAAAGAGTGCCCTCACACATTATGGAGTAGAAAGAGTGCCCTCACAAATTATACAATAAAATAATGCCCTCACACATTATGGAGTAGAAAGAGTGCCCTCACACATTATGGAGTAGAAAGAGTGCCCTCACACATTATGGAATAGAAAGAGTGCCCTCGCACATTATGGAGTAGAAAGAGTTCCTACACACATTATGGAGCAGAAATAGTGCCCTGGAACATAATGAAGCTGAAAGAGTGCCCTCACACATTATGGAGCAGAAAGAGTGCCCTGGCACATTATGGAGTAGTAAGAATGCCCTCACACATCATGGAGCAGAAAGAGTGTCCTCGCACATTATGGAATAGAAAGAGTGCCCTGGCACGTTAAGGAGCTAAAAGAGTTCCCAGGCACGTTATGGAGTAGAATGAGTGCCCTCACACATTATGGAGTAGAAAGAGTGCCCTCACACATTATGGAATAGAAAGAGTGCCCCCGCACATTATGGAGTAGAAAGAGTGCCCTCACACATTATGGAGTAGAAAGAGTGCCCTCACACATTATGGAGTAGAAAGAGTGCCCTCGCACATTATGGAGTAGAAGGAGTGCCCTCACACATTAAGGAGCAGAAAGAGTGCCCTGGCACATTATGGAATAGAAAGAGTGCCCTCACAAATTATGGAGCAGAAAGATTGCCCTGGCACTTTATGGAGTAGAAAGAGTGCCCGCACACTTCATGGAATAGAAAGAGTGCCCTGGAACGTTAAGGATCAGAAAGAGTTCCCTGGCATGTTATGGAGTAGAAAAAGTGCCCTCAGAAATTATGGAGTAGAAAGAGTGCCCTCACACATTATACAATAGAAAGAGTGCGCTCACTCATTGTGGAATAGAAAGAGTGCTCTCACACATTATATAGCAGAATGAGTTCCCTGGCATATTATGGAATAGAAAGAGTGCCCTAACAGATTATGGAGTGGAAAGAGTGCCCTCACACATTATGGAATGGAAAGAGTGCCCTGGCACATTATGGAGTAGAAAGAGTGCCCTGGCACATTATGGAGTAGAAAGAGTGCCCTCACACATTATGGAATAGAAAGAGTGCCCTCGCACATTATGGAGTAGAAAGAGTTCCTACACACATTATGGAGCAGAAATAGTGCCCTGGAACATAATGAAGCTGAAAGAGTGCCCTCACACATTATGGAGCAGAAAGAGTGCCCTGGCACATTATGGAGTAGTAAGAATGCCCTCACACATCATGGAGCAGAAAGAGTGTCCTCGCACATTATGGAATAGAAAGAGTGCCCTGGCACGTTAAGGAGCTAAAAGAGTTCCCAGGCACGTTATGGAGTAGAAAGAGTGCCCTCACACATTATGGAGTAGAAAGAGTGCCCTCACACATTATGGAATAGAAAGAGTGCCCCCGCACATTATGGAGTAGAAAGAGTGCCCTCACACATTATGGAGTAGAAAGAGTGCCCTCACACATTATGGAGTAGAAAGAGTGCCCTCGCACATTATGGAGTAGAAGGAGTGCCCTCACACATTAAGGAGCAGAAAGAGTGCCCTGGCACATTATGGAATAGAAAGAGTGCCCTCACAAATTATGGAGCAGAAAGATTGCCCTGGCACTTTATGGAGTAGAAAGAGTGCCCGCACACTTCATGGAATAGAAAGAGTGCCCTGGAACGTTAAGGATCAGAAAGAGTTCCCTGGCATGTTATGGAGTAGAAAAAGTGCCCTCAGAAATTATGGAGTAGAAAGAGTGCCCTCACACATTATACAATAGAAAGAGTGCGCTCACTCATTGTGGAATAGAAAGAGTGCTCTCACACATTATATAGCAGAATGAGTTCCCTGGCATATTATGGAATAGAAAGAGTGCCCTAACAGATTATGGAGTGGAAAGAGTGCCCTCACACATTATGGAATGGAAAGAGTGCCCTGGCACATTATGGAGTAGAAAGAGTGCCCTGGCACATTATGGAGTAGAAAGAGTGCCCTCACACATTATGGAATGGATAGAGTGCCCTGGCACATTATGGAGTAGAAAGAGTGCCCTGGCACATTATGGAGTAGAAAGAGTGCCCTCAAACATTATGGAGTAGAAAGAGTGCTCTCACACATTATGGAGTAGAAAGAGTGCCCTCACACATTATGGAGTAGAAAGAGTGCCCTCACACATTATGGAGTAGAAAGAGTGCCCTCACACATTATGGAATAGAAAGAGTGCCCTCACTCATTATAGAGCAGAATGACTTCCCTCACATGTTATGGAATAGAAAGAGTGCCCTCACACATTATGGAGTAGAAAGAGTGCCCTCACACATTATGGAGTAGAAAGAGTGCCCTCACACATTATGGAGTAGAAAGAGTACCCTGGCACATTATGGAATGGATAGAGTGCCCTCACACATTATGGAGCAGAAAGAGTGCCCTGGCACATAATGAAGCAGAAAGAGTGCCCTCACACATTATGGAGCAGAAAGAATGCCCTGGCACATTATGGAATAGAAAGTGTGCCCTGGCACATTATGGAGTAGTAAGAGTGCACTCACACATCATGAAGCAGAAAGAGTCTCCTTGCACATTATGGCATAGAAAGAGTGCCCTGGCATGTTAAGGAGCAAAAAGAGTTCCCAGGCACGTTATGGAGCAGAAAGAGTGCCCTCACACATTATGGAGCAGAAAGAGTGCCCTCACACATTATGAAGTAGAAAGAGTGCACTCACACATTATGGAGTAGAAAGAGTGCCCTCACACATTATGGAGTAGAAAGAGTGCACTCACACATTATGGAAGAGAAAGAGTGCCCTCACACATTATGGAGTAGAAAGAGTGCCCTCACACATTATGGAGTAGAAAGAGTGTCCTCACACATTATGGAGTAGAAAGAGTGCACTCACACATTATGGAGTAGAAAGAGTGCCCTCACATATTATGGAGTAGAAAGAATCTCCTCACACATTATGGAGTAAAAGGAGTGCCCTCACATGTTATGGAATGGAAAGAGTGCCCTCACATATTATGGAGTAGAAAGAATGCCCTCACACATTATGGAGTAGAAAGACTGCCCCCACAGATTAATGAGTAGAAGGAGTGCCCTGGCACGTGATGGAATAAAAAGAGTGCCCTCACACATTATGGAATAGAAAGAGTGCCCTCACAAATTGTGGAGTAGAAAGAGTACCCTGCCACATTATGGAATGGATAGAGTGCCCTCACACATTATGGAGTAGAAAGTGTGCCCTGGCACGTTATGGAGTGGAAAGAGTGCCCTCACACATTATGGAGTAGAAAGAGTGCCCTCACACATTATGGAGTAGAAAGAGTGCCCTCACAAATTATACAATAAAATAATGCCCTCACACATTATGGAGTAGAAAGAGTGCCCTCACACATTATGGAGTAGAAAGAGTGCCCTCACACATTATGGAATAGAAAGAGTTCCTACACACATTATGGAGCAGAAATAGTGCCCTGGAACATAATGAAGCAGAAAGAGTGCCCTCACACATTATGGAGTAGAAAGAGTGCCCTCACACATTATGGAATAGAAAGAGTGCCCTCGCACATTATGGAGTAGAAAGAGTTCCTACACACATTATGGAGCAGAAATAGTGCCCTGGAACATAATGAAGCAGAAAGAGTGCCCTCACACATTATGGAGCAGAAAGAGTGCCCTGGCACATTATGGAGTAGTAAGAATGCCCTCACACATCATGGAGCAGAAAGAGTGTCCTCGCACATTATGGAATAGAAAGAGTGCCCTGGCACGTTAAGGAGCTAAAAGAGTTTCCAGGCACGTTATGGAGTAGAAAGAGTGCCCTCACACATTATGGAGTAGAAAGAGTGCCCTCACACATTATGGAATAGAAAGAGTGCCCCCGCACATTATGGAGTAGAAAGAGTGCCCTCACACATTATGGAGTAGAAAGAGTGCCCTCACACATTATGGAGTAGAAAGAGTGCCCTCGCACATTATGGAGTAGAAGGAGTGCCCTCACACATTAAGGAGCAGAAAGAGTGCCCTGGCACATTATGGAATAGAAAGAGTGCCCTCACAAATTATGGAGCAGAAAGATTGCCCTGGCACTTTATGGAGTAGAAAGAGTGCCCGCACACTTCATGGAATAGAAAGAGTGCCCTGGAACGTTAAGGATCAGAAAGAGTTCCCTGGCATGTTATGGAGTAGAAAAAGTGCCCTCAGAAATTATGGAGTAGAAAGAGTGCCCTCACACATTATACAATAGAAAGAGTGCGCTCACTCATTGTGGAATAGAAAGAGTGCTCTCACACATTATATAGCAGAATGAGTTCCCTGGCATATTATGGAATAGAAAGAGTGCCCTCACACATTATGGAATGGAAAGAGTGCCCTGGCACATTATGGAGTAGAAAGAGTGCCCTGGCACATTATGGAGTAGAAAGAGTGCCCTCACACATTATGGAATGGATAGAGTGCCCTGGCACATTATGGAGTAGAAAGAGTGCCCTGGCACATTATGGAGTAGAAAGAGTGCCCTCAAACATTATGGAGTAGAAAGAGTGCTCTCACACATTATGGAGTAGAAAGAGTGCCCTCACACATTATGGAGTAGAAAGAGTGCCCTCACACATTATGGAGTAGAAAGAGTGCCCTCACACATTATGGAATAGAAAGAGTGCCCTCACTCATTATAGAGCAGAATGACTTCCCTCACATGTTATGGAATAGAAAGAGTGCCCTCACTCATTATGGAGCAGAAAGAGATCCCTGGCTTGTTATGGAGAAGAAAGAGTTTCCTCACACTTTATGGAGTAGAAGGAGTGCCTCATGCATTATAAAATAAAAAGAGTGCCCTTAGACATTATGGAATAGAAAGAGTGTCCTCAAAAATTATGTAATAGAAAGAGCGCCCTCACACATTATGGAGTAGAAAGAGTGCCATCACATATTATGGAGTAGAAAGAGTGCCCTCACATATTATGGAGTAGAAAGAGTGCCCTCACACATTATGGAGTAGAAAGAGTGCCCTGGCACATTATGGAATAGATAGAGTGCCCTGGCACATTATGGAGTAGTAAGAGTGCCCTCTCACATCATGGGGCAGAAAGAGTGTCCTTGCACATTATGGAATAGAAAGAGTGCCCTGGCACGTTAAGGAGCAAAAAGAGTTCCCAGGCACGTTATGGAGTAGAAAGAGTGCCCTCACACATTATGGAGTAGAAAGAGTGCCCTCACACATTATGGAATAGAAAGAGTGCCCTCAGACATTATGGAATAGAAAGAGTGCCCTCACACATTATAGAGCATAAAGAGGTCCCTGGCTTGTTATGGAGAAGAAAGAGTGTCCTCACACTTTATGGAGTAGAAAGAGTGCTTCACGCATTATACAATAAAAAGAGTGCCCTCAGACATTATGGAATAGAGAGAGTGCCCTCTAAAATTATGTAGTAGAAAGAGTGCCCTCACACATTATAGAGCAGAAAGAGGTCCCTGGCTTGTTATGGAGAAGAAAGAGTGTCCTCACACTTTATGGAGTAGAAAGAGAGCTTCACGCATTATACAATAAAAAGAGTGCCCTCAGACATTATGGAATAGAGAGAGTGCCCTCTAAAATTATGTAGTAGAAAGAGTGCCCTCAGACATTATGGAATAGAAAGAGTGCCCTCGCACATTATGGAAGAGAAAGAGTGCCCTCACACATTATGGAGTAGAAAGAGTGCCCTCACATATTATGGAGTAGAAAGAGTGCACTCACACATTATGGAGTAGAAAGAGTGCCCTCACACGTTATGGAGTAGAAAGAGTGCACTCACACATTATGGAGTAGAAAGAGTGCCCTCACACATTATGGAGTAGAAAGAGTGCACTCACACATTATGGAGTAGAAAGAGTGCCCTCACACATTATGGAGTAGAAAGAGTGCACTCACACATTATGGAAGAGAAAGAGTGCCCTCACACATTATGGAGTAGAAAGAGTGCCCTCACACATTATGGAGTAGAAAGAGTGCACTCACACATTATGGAGTAGAAAGAGTGCACTCACACATTATGGAAGAGAAAGAGTGCCCTCACACATTATGGAGTAGAAAGAGTGCCCTCACACGTTATGGAGTAGAAAGAGTATCCTCACACATTATGGAGTAGAAAGAGTGCACTCACACATTATGGAGTAGAAAGAGTGCCCTCACATATTATGGAGTAGAAAGAGTCTCCTCACACATTATGGAGTAAAAGGAGTGCCCTCACATGTTATGGAATGGAAAGAGTGCCCTCACATATTATGGAGTAGAAAGAATGCCCTCACACATTATGGAGTAGAAAGACTGCCCCCACAGATTAATGAGTAGAAGGAGTGCCCTGGCACGTGATGGAATAAAAAGAGTGCCCTCACACATTATGGAATAGAAAGAGTGCCCTCACAAATTGTGGAGTAGAAAGAGTACCCTGCCACATTATGGAATGGATAGAGTGCCCTCACACATTATGGAGTAGAAAGTGTGCCCTGGCACGTTATGGAGTGGAAAGAGTGCCCTCACACATTATGGAGTAGAAAGAGTGCCCTCACACATTATGGAGTAGAAAGAGTGCCCTCACAAATCATACAATAAAATAATGCCCTCAGACATTATGGAATAGAAAGAGTGCCCTCACACATTATGGAGTAGAAAGAGTGCCCTCACACATTATGGAGTAGAAAGAGTGCCCTCACACATTATGGAATAGAAAGAGTTCCTACACACATTATGGAGCAGAAATAGTGCCCTGGAACATAATGAAGCAGAAAGAGTGCCCTCACACATTATGGAGTAGAAAGGGTGCCCTCACACATTATGGAATAGAAAGAGTGCCCTCGCACATTATGGAGTAGAAAGAGTTCCTACACACATTATGGAGCAGAAATAGTGCCCTGGAACATAATGAAGCAGAAAGAGTGCCCTCACACATTATGGAGCAGAAAGAGTGCCCTGGCACATTATGGAGTAGTAAGAATGCCCTCACACATCATGGAGCAGAAAGAGTGTCCTCGCACATTATGGAATAGAAAGAGTGCCCTGGCACGTTAAGGAGCTAAAAGAGTTCCCAGGCACGTTATGGAGTAGAAAGAGTGCCCTCACACATTATGGAGTAGAAAGAGTGCCCTCACACATTATGGAATAGAAAGAGTGCCCCCGCACATTATGGAGTAGAAAGAGTGCCCTCACACATTATGGAGAAGAAAGAGTGCCTTCACACATTATGAGTAGAAAGAGTGCCCTCGCACATTATGGAGTAGAAGGAGTGCCCTCACACATTAAGGAGCAGAAAGAGTGCCGTGGCACTTTATGGAATAGAAAGAGTGCCCTCACAAATTATGGAGCAGAAAGATTGCCCTGGCACTTTATGGAGTCGAAAGATTGCCCTTGCACATTATGGAGTAGAAAGAGTGCCCGCACACTTCATGGAATAGAAAGAGTGCCCTGGAACGTTAAGGATCAGAAAGAGTTCCCTGACATGTTATGGAGTAGAAAAAGTGCCCTCAGAAATTATGGAGTAGAAAGAGTGCCCTCACACATTATACAATAGAAAGAGTGCGCTCACTCATTGTGGAATAGAAAGAGTGCTCTCACACATTATATAGCAGAATGAGTTCCCTGGCATATTATGGAATAGAAAGAGTGCCCTAACAGATTATGGAGTGGAAAGAGTGCCCTCACACATTATGGAATGGAAAGAGTGCCCTGGCACATTATGGAGTAGAAAGAGTGCCCTGGCACATTATGGAGTAGAAAGAGTGCCCTCACACATTATGGAATGGAAAGAGTGCCCTGGTACATTATGGAGTAGAAAGAGTGCCCTGGCACATTATGGAGTAGAAAGAGTGCCCTGGCACATTATAGAGTAGAAAGAGTGCCCTCAAACATTATGGAGTAGAAAGAGTGCTCTCACACATTATGGAGTAGAAAGAGTGCCCTCACACATTATGGAGTAGAAAGAGTGCCCTCACACATTATGGAATAGAAAGAGTGCCCTCACTCATTATAGAGCAGAATGACTTCCCTCACATGTTATGGAATAGAAAGAGTGCCCTCACTCATTATGGAGCAGAAAGAGATCCCTGGCTTGTTATGGAGGAGAAAGAGTTTCCTCACACTTTATGGAGTAGAAGGAGTGCCTCATGCATTATAAAATAAAAAGAGTGCCCTCAGACATTATGGAATAGAAAGAGTGCCCTCAAAAATTATGTAATAGAAAGAGCGCCCTCACACATTATGGAGTAGAAAGAGTGCCATCACATATTATGGAGTAGAAAGAGTGCCCTCACATATTATGGAGTAGAAAGAGTGCCCTGGCACATTATGGAATAGAAAGAGTGCCCTGGCACATTATGGAATAGAAAGAATGCGCCCACACATTATGGAATAGAAAGAGTGCCCTGGCACTTTAAGGAGCAGAAAGAGTTCCGCGGCATGTTATGGAGTAAAGAGAGTGCCCTCACACATTATGCAGTAGAAAGAGTGCCTCACACATTATACAACAGAAAGAGTGCCCTCAGACATTATGGAGTAGAAAGAGTGCCTCACACATTATACAACAGAACGAGTGCCCTCAGACATTATGGAATAGAAAGAGTGCCCTCAAACATTATGGAATAGAAAGAGTGTCCAGGCACATTATTGAGTAGAAAGAGTGACCTCACACATTCTGGAGTAGAAAGAGTGCCCTCACACATTAAGGAGTAGAAAAATTTCCCTCACACATTAAGGAGCAGAAAGAGTGCCCTGGCACATTATGGAATAGAACGAGTGCCCTCACACATTAAGGAGCAGAAAGAGTGCCCTGGCACATTATGGAATAGAACGACTGCCCTCACACATTAAGGAGCAGAAAGAGTGCCCTGGCACGTGATGGAATAAAAAGAGTGCCCTCACACATTATGGAATAGAAAGAGTGCCCTCACACATTATGGAGTAGAAAGAGTGCCCTGGCACATTATGGAATAGATAGAGTGCCCTGGCACATTATGGAGTAGTAAGAGTGCCCTCTCACATCATGGGGCAGAAAGAGTGTCCTTGCACATTATGGAATAGAAAGAGTGCCCTGGCACGTTAAGGAGCTAAAAGAGTTCCCAGGCACGTTATGGAGTAGAAAGAGTGCCCTCACACATTATGGAGTAGAAAGAGTGCCCTCACACATTATGGAATAGAAAGAGTGCCCTCAGACATTATGGAATAGAAAGAGTGCCCTCACACATTATAGAGCATAAAGAGGTCCCTGGCTTGTTATGGAGAAGAAAGGGTGTCCTCACACTTTATGGAGTAGAAAGAGTGCTTCACGCATTATACAATAAAAAGAGTGCCCTCAGACATTATGGAATAGAGAGAGTGCCCTCTAAAATTATGTAGTAGAAAGAGTGCCCTCACACATTATAGAGCAGAAAGAGGTCCCTGGCTTGTTATGGAGAAGAAAGAGTGTCCTCACACTTTATGGAGTAGAAAGAGAGCTTCACGCATTATACAATAAAAAGAGTGCCCTCAGACATTATGGAATAGAGAGAGTGCCCTCTAAAATTATGTAGTAGAAAGAGTGCCCTCAGACATTATGGAATAGAAAGAGTGCCCTCGCACATTATGGAAGAGAAAGAGTGCCCTCACACATTATGGAGTAGAAAGAGTGCCCTCACATATTATGGAGTAGAAAGAGTGCACTCACACATTATGGAGTAGAAAGAGTGCCCTCACACATTATGGAGTAGAAAGAGTGCACTCACACATTATGGATTAGAAAGAGTGCACTCACACATTATGGAGTAGAAAGAGTGCCCTCACACATTATGGAGTAGAAAGAGTGCACTCACACATTATGGAGTAGAAAGAGTGCCCTCACACATTATGGAGTAGAAAGAGTGCACTCACACATTATGGAAGAGAAAGAGTGCCCTCACACATTATGGAGTAGAAAGAGTGCCCTCACACATTATGGAGTAGAAAGAGTGCACTCACACATTATGGAGTAGAAAGAGTGCCCTCACACATTATGGAGTAGAAAGAGTGCACTCACACATTATGGAAGAGAAAGAGTGCCCTCACACATTATGGAGTAGAAAGAGTGCCCTCACACGTTATGGAGTAGAAAGAGTATCCTCACACATTATGGAGTAGAAAGAGTGCACTCACACATTATGGAGTAGAAAGAGTGCCCTCACATATTATGGAGTAGAAAGAGTCTCCTCACACATTATGGAGTAAAAGGAGTGCCCTCACATGTTATGGAATGGAAAGAGTGCCCTCACATATTATGGAGTAGAAAGAATGCCCTCACACATTATGGAGTAGAAAGACTGCCCCCACAGATTAATGAGTAGAAGGAGTGCCCTGGCACGTGATGGAATAAAAAGAGTGCCCTCACACATTATGGAATAGAAAGAGTGCCCTCACAAATTGTGGAGTAGAAAGAGTACCCTGCCACATTATGGAATGGATAGAGTGCCCTCACACATTATGGAGTAGAAAGTGTGCCCTGGCACGTTATGGAGTGGAAAGAGTGCCCTCACACATTATGGAGTAGAAAGAGTGCCCTCACACATTATGGAGTAGAAAGAGTGCCCTCACAAATTATACAATAAAATAATGCCCTCAGACATTATGGAATAGAAAGAGTGCCCTCACACATTATGGAGTAGAAAGAGTGCCCTCACACATTATGGAATAGAAAGAGTTCCTACACACATTATGGAGCAGAAATAGTGCCCTGGAACATAATGAAGCAGAAAGAGTGCCCTCACACATTATGGAGTAGAAAGAGTGCCCTCACACATTATGGAATAGAAAGAGTGCCCTCGCACATTATGGAGTAGAAAGAGTTCCTACACACATTATGGAGCAGAAATAGTGCCCTGGAACATAATGAAGCAGAAAGAGTGCCCTCACACATTATGGAGCAGAAAGAGTGCCCTGGCACATTATGGAGTAGTAAGAATGCCCTCACACATCATGGAGCAGAAAGAGTGTCCTCGCACATTATGGAATAGAAAGAGTGCCCTGGCACGTTAAGGAGCTATAAGAGTTCCCAGGCACGTTATGGAGTAGAAAGAGTGCCCTCACACATTATGGAGTAGAAAGAGTGCCCTCACACATTATGGAATAGAAAGAGTGCCCCCGCACATTATGGAGTAGAAAGAGTGCCCTCACACATTATGGAGAAGAAAGAGTGCCTTCACACATTATGAGTAGAAAGAGTGCCCTCGCACATTATGGAGTAGAAGGAGTGCCCTCACACATTAAGGAGCAGAAAGAGTGCCGTGGCACATTATGGAATAGAAAGAGTGCCCTCACAAATTATGGAGCAGAAAGATTGCCCTGGCACTTTATGGAGTCGAAAGATTGCCCTTGCACATTATGGAGTAGAAAGAGTGCCCGCACACTTCATGGAATAGAAAGAGTGCCCTGGAACGTTAAGGATCAGAAAGAGTTCCCTGGCATGTTATGGAGTAGAAAAAGTGCCCTCAGAAATTATGGAGTAGAAAGAGTGCACTCACACATTATACAATAGAAAGAGTGCGCTCACTCATTGTGGAATAGAAAGAGTGCTCTCACACATTATATAGCAGAATGAGTTCCCTGGCATATTATGGAATAGAAAGAGTGCCCTAACAGATTATGGAGTGGAAAGAGTGCCCTCACACATTATGGAATGGAAAGAGTGCCCTGGCACATTATGGAGTAGAAAGAGTGCCCTGGCACATTATGGAGTAGAAAGAGTGCCCTCACACATTATGGAATGGAAAGAGTGCCCTGGCACATTATGGAGTAGAAAGAGTGCCCTGGCACATTATGGAGTAGAAAGAGTGCCCTGGCACATTATGGAGTAGAAAGAGTGCCCTCAAACATTATGGAGTAGAAAGAGTGCTCTCACACATTATGGAGTAGAAAGAGTGCCCTCACACATTATGGAGTAGAAAGAGTGCCCTCACACATTATGGAATAGAAAGAGTGCCCTCACTCATTATAGAGCAGAATGACTTCCCTCACATGTTATGGAATAGAAAGAGTGCCCTCACTCATTATGGAGCAGAAAGAGATCCCTGGCTTGTTATGGAGGAGAAAGAGTTTCCTCACACTTTATGGAGTAGAAGGAGTGCCTCATGCATTATAAAATAAAAAGAGTGCCCTCAGACATTATGGAATAGAAAGAGTGCCCTCAAAAATTATGTAATAGAAAGAGCGCCCTCACACATTATGGAGTAGAAAGAGTGCCATCACATATTATGGAGTAGAAAGAGTGCCCTCACATATTATGGAGTAGAAAGAGTGCCCTCACACATTATGGAGTAGAAAGAGTGCCCTGGCACATTATGGAATAGAAAGAATGCGCCCACACATTATGGAATAGAAAGAGTGCCCTGGCACTTTAAGGAGCAGAAAGAGTTCCGCGGCATGTTATGGAGTAAAGAGAGTGCCCTCACACATTATGCAGTAGAAAGAGTGCCTCACACATTATACAACAGAAAGAGTGCCCTCAGACATTATGGAGTAGAAAGAGTGCCTCACACATTATACAACAGAACGAGTGCCCTCAGACATTATGGAATAGAAAGAGTGCCCTCAAACATTATGGAATAGAAAGAGTGTCCAGGCACATTATTGAGTAGAAAGAGTGACCTCACACATTCTGGAGTAGAAAGAGTGCCCTCACACATTAAGGAGTAGAAAAATTTCCCTCACACATTAAGGAGCAGAAAGAGTGCCCTGGCACATTATGGAATAGAACGAGTGCCCTCACACATTAAGGAGCAGAAAGAGTGCCCTGGCACATTATGGAATAGAACGAGTGCCCTCACACATTAAGGAGCAGAAAGAGTGCCCTGGCACGTGATGGAATAAAAAGAGTGCCCTCACACATTATGGAATAGAAAGAGTGCCCTCACACATTATGGAGTAGAAAGAGTGCCCTGGCACATTAGGGAATAGAAAGAGTGCCCTGGCACATTATGGAGTAGTAAGAGTGCCCTCTCACATCATGGGGCAGAAAGAGTGTCCTTGCACATTATGGAATAGAAAGAGTGCCCTGGCACGTTAAGGAGCAAAAAGAGTTCCCAGGCACGTTATGGAGTAGAAAGAGTGCCCTCACACGTTAAGGAGCAGAAAGAGTGACCTCACACATCATGGAATTAGAAAAAGTGCCCTCACACATTATGGAATAGAAAGAGTGCCCTGGCACGTTAAGGAGCAGAAAGAGTGCCCTGGCACATTATGGAATAGAACGAGTGCCCCCACACCTTATGGAGTAGAAAGAGTACCCTGGCACATTATGGAATGGTTAGAGTGCCCTCACACATTATGGAGTAGAAAGTGTGCCCTGGCACATTATGGAGTAGAAAGAGTGCCCTCAGACATTATGGAATAGAAAGAGTGCCCTCACACATTATGTAATAGAAAGAGAGCCCTCACACATTATGGAGTAGAAAGAGTGCCCTGGCACATTATGGAATGGATAGAGTGCCCTCACACATTGTGGAGTAGAAAGAGTGCCCTGGCACATTATGGAATGGATAGAGTGCCCTCACACATTATGGAGTAGAAAGAGTACCCTGGCACTTTATGGAATAGAAAGAGTACCCTGGCACATTATGGAATAGAAAGAGTACCCAGGCACATTATGGAGTAGAAAGAGTGCTCTCACACATTATGGAGTAGAAAGAGTGCCCTCACAAATTATACAATAGAAAGAGTGCCCTCAAACTTTATGGAATAGAAAGAGTGCCCTGGCATGTTAAGGAGCAAAAGGAGTTCCCAGGCACTTTATGGAGTAGAAAGAGTGCCCTCACACATTATGGAATAGAAAGAGTGCCCTCGCATATTATGGAGTAGAAAGAGTGCCCTCACACATTAAGGAGTAGAAAGAGTGCCCTGGCACATTATGGAATAGAAACAGTACCCTGGCACATTATGGAGTAGAAAGAGTGCCCTCACACATTAAGGAGCAGAAAGAGTTCCCAGGCACGTTATGGAGTAGAAAGAGTGCCCTCATAAATTATACAATAAAAAGAGTGCCCTCACACATTATGGAGTAGAAAGAGTGCCCTGGCACATTATGGAATAGAAAGAGTGTCCTCACACATTATGGAGCAGAAAGAGTGCCCTCACACATTATGGAGCAGAAAGAGTGCCCTCACACATTATGGAGTAGAAAGAGGTCCCTGGCTTGTTATGGAGAAGAAAGAGTGCCCTCACACTTTATGGACTAAAAAGAGTGCCTCACGCATTTTACAATAGAAAGAGTGCCCTCACATATTATGGAGTAGAAGGAGTGCCCTCACTAATTATACAATAGAAAGAGTGCCCTCACACATTATGGAGTAGAAAGAGTGCCCTCACACATTATGGAGTAGAAAGAGTGCCCTCACACATTATGGAGTAGAAAGAGTGCCCTGGTTAGTTAAGGAGCAAAAAGAGTGCCCTGGCACATTATGGAATGGATAGAGTGCCCTCACACATTATGGAGTAGAAAGTGTGCCCTGGCACATTATGGAATAGCAAGAGAGCCCTCACACATCATGGAGCAGAAAGATTGTCCTTGCACATTATGGAATAGAAAGAGTGCCCTGGCACGTTAAGGAGCAAAAAGAGTTCCCAGGCACGTAATGGAGTAGAAAGAGTGCCCTCACAAATTATACAATAAAAAGAGTGCCCTCGACATTATGGAATAGAAAGAGTGCCCTCACACATTATGGAATAGAAAGAGTACCCTGGCACATTATGGAATGGATAGAGTGCCCTCACACATTATGGAGTAGAAAGAGTGCCCTCACACATTATGGAGTAGAAAGAGTACCCTGGCACATTATGGAATGGATAGAGTGCCCTCACACATTATGGAGTAGAAAGAGTACCCTGGCACATTATGGAATGGATAGAGTGCCCTCACACATTATGGAGTAGAAAGAGTGCCCTCACACATTATGGAGTAGAAAGAGTACCCTGGCACATTATGGAATAGAAAGAGTACCCAGGCACATTATGGAGTAGAAAGAGTGCTCTCACACATTATGGAGTAGAAAGAGTGCCCTCACAAATTATACAATAGAAAGAGTGCCCTCAAACTTTATGGAATAGAAAGAGTGCCCTGGCATGTTAAGGAGCAAAAGGAGTTCCCAGGCACTTTATGGAGTAGAAAGAGTGCCCTCACACATTATGGAATAGAAAGAGTGCCCTCGCATATTATGGAGTAGAAAGAGTGCCCTCACACATTAAGGAGCAGAAAGAGTGCCCTGGCACATTATGGAATAGAAACAGTACCCTGGCACATTATGGAGTAGAAAGAGTGCCCTCACACATTAAGGAGCAGAAAGAGTTCCCAGGCACGTTATGGAGTAGAAAGAGTGCCCTCATAAATTATACAATAAAAAGAGTGCCCTCACACATTATGGAGTAGAAAGAGTGCCCTGGCACATTATGGAATAGAAAGAGTGCCCTCACACATTATGGAGCAGAAAGAGTGCCCTCACACGTTATGGAGCAGAAAGAGTGCCCTCACACATTATGGAATAGAAAGAGTGCCCTCACACATTATGGAGTAGAAAGAGGTCCCTGGCTTGTTATGGAGAAGAAAGAGTGCCCTCACACTTTATGGACTAAAAAGAGTGCCTCACGCATTTTACAATAGAAAGAGTGCCCTCACACATTATGGAGTAGAAGGAGTGCCCTCACTAATTATACAATAGAAAGAGTGCCCTCACACATTATGGAGTAGAAAGAGTGCCCTCACACATTATGGAGTAGAAAGAGTGCCCTCACACATTATGTAATAGAAAGAGTGCCCTGGCACATTATGGAGTAGAAAGAGTGCCCTCACACATTATGGAATAGAAAGAGTGCCCTCACACATTATGGAGTAGAAAGAGTGCCCTGGTTAGTTAAGGAGCAAAAAGAGTGCCCTGGCACATTATGGAATGGATAGAGTGCCCTCACACATTATGGAGTAGAAAGTGTGCCCTGGCACATTATGGAATAGCAAGAGAGCCCTCACACATCATGGAGCAGAAAGATTGTCCTTGCACATTATGGAATAGAAAGAGTGCCCTGGCACGTTAAGGAGCAAAAAGAGTTCCCAGGTACGTAATGGAGTAGAAAGAGTGCCCTCACAAATTATACAATAAAAAGAGTGCCCTCGACATTATGGAATAGAAAGAGTGCCCTCACACATTATGGAATAGAAAGAGTACCCTGGCATATTATGGAATGGAGAGAGTGCCCTCACACATTATGGAGTAGAAAGAGTGCCCTCACACATTATGGAGTAGAAAGAGTACCCTGGCACATTATGGAATGGATAGAGTGCCCTCACACATTATGGAGTAGAAAGAGTACCCTGGCACATTATGGAATGGATAGAGTGCCCTCACACATTATGGAGTAGAAAGAGTGCCCTCACACATTATGGAGTAGAAAGAGTACCCTGGCACATTATGGAATGGATAGAGTGCCCTCACACATTATGGAGTAGAAAGAGTGCCCTCACACATTATGGAGTAGAAAGAGTGCCCTGGCACATTATGGAATACAAAGGGTGCCCTGGCACATTATGGAGTAGGTAGAGTGCCTCACATATCATGGGGCAGCAAGAGTGTCCTTGCACATTATGCAATAGAAATAGTGCCCTGGCACGTTAAGGAGCAAAAAGAGTTCCCAGGCACGTTATGGATTAGAAAGAGTGCCCTAACGGATTATGGAATAGAAAGAATGCGCTCACACATTATGGAATAAAAAGAGTGCCCTGGCACTTTGAGGAGCAGAAAGAGTTCCGCGGCATGTTAGGGAGTAAAGAGAGTGCCCTCACACATTATGGAGTAGAAAGAGTGCCTCACACATTATACAACAGAAAGAGTGCCCTCAGACATTATGGAATAGAAAGAGTGCCATCACACATAATGGAGTTGAAAGAATGCCTTCACACATTATGGAATAGAAAGAGTGCCCTCACACGTTATGGAATAGAAAGAGGACCCTCACTCATTATGGAGTAGAAAGAGTGCCATCACACATAATGGAGTAGAAAGAGTGCCCTGGCACATTATGGAATAGAAAGAGTGCCCTCACACATTATGGAGTAGAAAGAGTGCCCTGGCACATTATGGAATAGAAAGAGTACCCTCACACATTATGGAGTTGAAAGAGTGCCTCACGCAATATACAATAGAAAGAGTGCCCTCACACATTATGGAGTAGAAAGACTGCAATCACAGATTAAGGAGTAGAAAGAGTGCCCTGGCACCTTATGGAATAGAAAGAGTGTCCTCACACGTTATGGATTATAAAGAGGGCCCTCACACATTATGGAGTAGAAAGAGTGCCCTCATACATTAAGGTGCAGAAAGAGTGCCCTCGCACATTATGCAATAGAAAGAGTGCCCTGGCATGTTAAGGAGCAGAAACCGTGCGCTGCACATTATGGAGCAGAACGAGAGCACTGGCACATTATGGAATAGAAAGTGTGCCCTGGCACATTATGGAGTAGTAAGAGTGCCCTCACAAATCATGGAGCAGTAAGAGTGGCCTCACACATTATGGAGTAGAAAGAGTGCCCTCACACGTTATGGATTATAAAGAGTGCCCTTACACATTATGGAGCAGAAAGAGAGCCCTCACACATTATGGAATAGAAAGATTGTCTTCATACATTATGGAATAGAAAGAGTACCCTCACACGTTATGGATTATAAAGAGTGCCCTTACACATTATGGAGCAGAAAGAGAGCCCTCACACATTATGGAATAGAAAGAGTGCCCTCACACATTATGGAGTAGAAAGAGTGCCCTCACACATTATGGAATAGAAAGAGTGCCCTGGCACATTATGGAATAGAAAGAGTGCCCTGGCACATTATGGAATAGAAAGAGTGCCCTGGCACATTATGGAATAGAAAGAGTGCCCTCACACATTATGGAGTAGAAAGAGTGCCCTGGCACATTATGGAATAGAAAGAGTGCCCTGGCACATTATGGAATAGAAAGAGTGCCCTCACACATTATGGAATAGAAAGAGTGCCCTGGCACATTATGGAATAGAAAGAGTGTCCTCACACATTATGGAGTAGAAAGACTGCAATCACAGATTAAGGAGTAGAAAGAGTGCCCTGGCACCTTATGGAATAGAAAGAGTTCCCTGACACATTATGGAGTAGAAAGAGTGCCCTCACTCATTATGGAGTAGAAAGAGTGCCATCAGACATTGTGGAGTAGAAAGAGTGCCCTCACACATTATGGAGTAGAAAGATAGCCCTCACACATTATGGAATAGAAAGAATGCCCACACACATTATGGAGTAGAAAGAGTGCCCTGGCACATTATGGAATAGAAAGAGTGCCCTCACACATTATGGAGCAGTAAGAGGGCACTGGCACATTATGGAATAGAAAGAATGCCCACACACATTATGGAGTAGAAAGAGTGCCCTGGCACATTATGGAATAGAAAGAATGCCCACACACATTATGGTATAGAAAGAGTGCCCTGGCACATTATGGAATGGAAAGAGTGCCCTCACACATTATGGTATAGAAAGAGTGCCCTGGCACATTATGGAATGGAAAGAGTGCCCTCACACATTATGGAATAGAAGGATTGCTCTCACACATTATGAAATAGAAAGAGTGCTCTCGCACATTATGGAGTAGAAAGAGTGCCCTCACTCATTATGGAGTAGAAAGAGTGCCCTCATACATTATGAAATAGAAAGAGTGCTCTCACACATTATGGAGTAGAAAGAGTGCCCTCACACATTATGGAGTAGAAAGAGTGCCCTCGCACATTATGGAATAGAAAGAGTGCCCTGGCACGTTAAGGAGCAGAAAGAGTTCCCTGGCATGTTATGGAGTAGAAAAAGTGCCCTCAGAAATTATGGAGTAGAAAGAGTGCCCTCACACATTATACAATAGAAACAGTGCACTCCCTCATTGTGGAATGGAAAGAATGACCACACGCATTATGGAACAGAAAGAGGTCCCTGGCTTGTTATGGAGAAGTAAGAGTGTCCTCACACTTTATGGAGTAGAAGGAGTGCCCTCACACATTATACAATAAAAAGAGTGCCCTCAGACATTATGGAATAGAAAGAGTGCCCTCAAAAATTATGTAATAGAAAGAGTGCCCTGGCACATTATGGGGTAGAAAGAGTGGAATCTCACATTATGGAGTAGAAAGACTGCAAGCACAGATTAAGGAGTAGAAAGAGTGCCCTGGCACCTTATGGAATAGAAAGAGTTCCCTGAAACATTATGGAGTAGAAAGAGTGCCCTCACTCATTATGGAGTAGAAAGGGTGCCATCAGACATTGTGGAGTAGAAAGAGGGCACTCATACATTATGGAGTAGAAAGAGTGCCCTCACACATTATGGAGTAGAAAGAGTGCCCTCACTCATTATGGAGTAGAAAGAGTGCCCTCACAGATTAAGGAGTGCAAAGAGTGCCCTGGCACCTTATGGAGTAGAAAAAGTGCCCTCACACATTATGCAGTAGAAAGAGTGCCCTCACACATTATGGAGTAGAAAGAATGCGCTCACACATTATGGAGTAGAAAGAGGGCCCTCATACATTATGGAGTAGAAAGAGTGCCCTCACACATTATGGAGTAGAAAGAGTGCCCTCACACATTATGGAGTAGAAAGAGTGCCCTCACAGATTAAGGAGTAGAAAGAGTGCCCTGGCACATTATGGAATAGAAAGAGTGCCCTCACACATTATGGAGTAGAAAGAGTGCCCTCACACATTATGGAGTAGAAAGAGTGCCCTGGCACCTTATGGAATAGAAAGAGTGCCCTCACACATTATGGAGTAGAAAGAGTGCCCTCACACATTATGGAGTAGAAAGAGTGCCCTGGCACATTATGGAATAGAAAGAGGGCCCTCACACAGTATGGAATAGGAAGAGTGCCCTGGCACATTATGGGGTAGAAAGAGTGGAATCACACATTATGGAGTAGAAAGAGTGCCCTCACACATTATGGAGTAGAAAGAGTGCCCTCACAGATTAAGGAGTGGAAAGAGTGCCCTGGCACCTTATGGAATAGAAAGAGTGCCCTCACACATTATGGATTCGAAAGAGTGCCCTCACACATTATACAATAGAAAGAATGCGCTCACACATTATGGAATAAAAAGAGTGCCCTGGCACTTAAAGGAGCAGAAAGAGTTCCGCGGCATGTTAGGGAGTAAAGAGAGTGCCCTCACACATTATGGAGCAGTAAGAGGGCCCTGGCACTTTATGGAATAGAAAAAATGCCCTCACACATTATGAAATAGAAAGAGTGTCTCACACATTATGGAGCAGAAAGAGTGCCCTCACTCATTATGGAGTAGAAAGAGTGCCCTCACACATTATGGAGTAGAAAGAGAGCCTCACGCAACATACAATAGAAAGATTGCCCTCAGACATTATGGAATAGAAAGAGTGCCCTCACACAATATGGAGTAGAAAGACTGCAATCACAGATTAAGGAGTAGAAAGAGTGCCCTGGCACCTTATGGAATAGAAAGAGTGTCCTCACACGTTATGGATTATAAAGAGTGCCCTCATACATAATGGAGTAGAAAGAGTGCCCTCATGCATTAAGGTGCAGAAAGAGTGCCCTCACACATTATGCAGTAGAAAGAGTGCCCTGGCATGTTAAGGAGCAGAAACCGTGCGCTGGCACATTATGGAGCAGAACGAGAGCCCTGGCACATTATGGAATAGAAAGTGTGCCAAGGCACATTATGGAGTAGTAAGAGTGCCCTCACAAATCATGGAGCAGAAAGAGTGGCCTCGCACATTGTGGAATCGAAAGAGTGCCCTCACACATTATGGAGTAGAAAGAGTGCCCTCACACATTATGGAGTAGAAAGAGTGCCCTCACACATTATTGAGTAGAAAGAGTGCCCTCACACGTTATGGATTATAAAGAGTGCCCTTACACATTATGGAGTAGAAAGAGTGCCCTCGCACATTGTGGAATAGAAAGATTGTCTTCATACATTATGGAATAGAAAGAGGGCGCTCACACATTATGGAGCAGGAAGAGTTCCCTGGTGCATTATGGAGTAGAAAGAGTGCCCTCGCACATTATGGAGTAGAAAGAGTGCCTCACGCAATATACAATAGAAAGAGTGCCCTCACACATTATGGAGTAGAAAGAGTGCCCTGGCACATTATGGAATAGAAAGAGTGCCCTCAACATTATGGAGTAGAAAGACTGCAATCACAGATTAAGGAGTAGAAAGAGTGCCCTGGCACCTTATGGAATAGAAAGAGTTCCCTGACACATTATGGAGTAGAAAGAGTGCCCTCACTCATTATGGAGTAGAAAGAGTGCCATCAGACATTGTGGAGTAGAAAGAGTGCTCCCACACATTATGGAGTAGAAAGATAGCCCTCACACATTATGGAATAGAAAGAATGCCCACACACATTATGGAGTAGAAAGAGTGGCCTGGCACATTATGGAATAGAAAGAGTGCCCTCACACATTATGGAGCAGTAAGAGGGCACTGGCACATTATGCAATAGAAAAAGTGCCCTCACACATTATGGTATAGAAAGAGTGCTCTCACACATAATGGAGTAGAAAGAGTGCCCTCACACATTATGGAGTAGAAAGAGTGCCCTCACTCATTATGGAGTAGAAAGAGTGCCCTCATACATTATGGAATAGAAAGAGTGCTCTCACACATTATGGAGTAGAAAGAGTGCCCTCACACATTATGGAGTAGAAAGAGTGCCCTCACACATTATGGAGTTGAAAGAGTGCCCTCACTCATTATGGAGTAGAAAGAGTGCCCTCATACATTATGGAATAGAAAGAATGCTCTCACACATTATGGAGAAAAAAGAGTGCCCTCACACATTATGGAGTAGAAAGAGTGCCCTGGCACATTATTGAATAGAAAGAGTGCCCTCACACATTAAGGAGTAGAAAGAGTGCCCTGGCATATTATGCAATAGAAAGAAAGCCCTCACACATTATGGAGTAGAAACAGTGCCCTCACACTTTATGGATTATAAAGAGTGCCCTCACACATTATGGAATAGAAAGAGTACCCTCACTCATTAGGGAATAGAACTTGTAACCTCACACATTATGGAGCAGAAAGAGTTCCCTGCCATTTTAAAAGTAGAATGAGTGTCCTCACACTTAATGGAGTAGAAAGAGTGCCTCATGCATTATACAATAGAAAGACTGCTCTCACACATTATGTACTGGAAAGAGTGTCTCACACATTATGGAGTAGAAAGAGTGCCCTCACACATTATGGAGTAGAAAGAGTGTCTCACACATTATGGAGTAGAAAGAGTGCCCTCACAGATTATGGAATTGAAAGAATGCCTTCACACATTATGGAATAGAAAGAGTGCCCTCACACATTATGGAGAAAAAAGGTGCCCTCACACATTATGGAATAGAAAGAGTGCCCTGGCACATTATGGAATAGAAAAAGTGCCCTCACACATTATGGAGTAGAGAGAGTGCCCTGGCACATTATGGAATAGAAAGAGTGCCCTCACACATTATGGAGTAGAAAGAGAGCCCTCACACATTATGGAGTAGAAAGAAGGCCCTCACACATTATGGAGTAGATACAGTGCCCTCACACGTTATGGATTATAAAGAGTGCCCACACACATTATGGAGTAGAAAGAGTGCCCTCATACATTAAGGTGCAGAAAGAGTGCCCTCGCACATTATGCAATAGAAAGAGTGCCCTGGCACCTTATGGAATAGAAAGAGTTCCCTGACACATTATGGAGTAGAAAGAGTGCCCTCACTCATTATGGAGTAGAAAGAGTGCCATCAGACATTGTGGAGTAGAAAGAGTGCCCTCACACATTATGGAGTAGAAAGATAGCCCTCACACATTATGGAATAGAAAGAATGCCCACACACATTATGGAGTAGAAAGAGTGCCCTGGCACATTATGGAATAGAAAGAGTGCCCTCACACATTATGGAGCAGTAAGAGGGCACTGGCACATTATGGAATAGAAAGAATGCCCACACACATTATGGAGTAGAAAGAGTGCCCTGGCACATTATGGAATAGAAAGAATGCCCACACACATTATGGAGTAGAAAGAGTGCCCTGGCACATTATGGAATGGAAAGAGTGCCCTCACACATTATGGTATAGAAAGAGTGCCCTCACACATTATGGAATAGAAGGATTGCCCTCACACATTATGAAATAGAAAGAGTGCTCTCACACATTATGGAGTAGAAAGAGTGCCCTCACTCATTATGGAGTAGAAAGAGTGCCCTCATACATTATGAAATAGAAAGAGTGCTCTCACACATTATGGAGTAGAAAGAGTGCCCTCATACATTATGGAGAAAAAAGAGTGCCCTCACACATTATGGAGTTGAAAGAGTGCCCTCACACATTATGAAATAGAAAGAGTGCTCTCACACATTATGGAGTAGAAAGAGTGCCCTTACACATTATGGAGTAGAAAGAGTGCCCTCGCACATTATGGAATAGAAAGAGTGCCCTGGCACGTTAAGGAGCAGAAAGAGTTCCCTGGCATGTTATGGAGTAGAAAAAGTGCCCTCAGAAATTATGGAGTAGAAAGAGTGACCTCACACATTATACAATAGAAACAGTGCACTCCCTCACTGTGGAATGGAAAGAGTGCCCTCACACATTATGGAACAGAAAGAGGTCCCTGGCTTGTTATGGAGAAGAAAGAGTGTCCTCACACTTTATGGAGTAGAAGGAGTGCCCTCACACATTATACAATAAAAAGAGTGCCCTCAGACATTATGGAATAGAAAGAGTGCCCTCAAAAATTATGTAATAGAAAGAGTGCCCTGGCACATTATGGGGTAGAAAGAGTGGAATCACACATTATGGAGTAGAAAGAGTGCCCTCACACATTATGGAGTAGAAAGAGTGCCCTCACACATTATGGAGTAGAAAGAGTGCCCTCACACATTATGGAGTAGAAAGAGTGCCCTCACACATTATGGAGTAGAAAGAGTGCCCTGGCACATTATGGAATAGAAAGAGTGCCCTCACACATTATGGAGTAGAAAGAGAGCCCTCACACATTATGGATTAGAAAGAAGGCCCTCACACATTATGGAGTAGATACAGTGCCCTCACACGTTATGGATTATAAAGAGTGCCCTCACACATTATGGAGTAGAAAGAGTGCCCTCATAGATTAAGGTGCAGAAAGAGTGCCCTCGCACATTATGCAATAGAAAGAGTGCCCTGGCACCTTATGGAATAGAAAGAGTTCCCTGACACATTATGGAGTAGAAAGAGTTCCCTCACTCATTATGGAGTAGAAAGAGTGCCATCAGACATTGTGGAGTAGAAAGAGTGCCCTCACACATTATGGAGTAGAAAGATAGCCCTCACACATTATGGAATAGAAAGAATGCCCACACACATTATGGAGTAGAAAGAGTGCCCTGGCACATTATGGAATAGAAAGAGTGCCCTCACACATTATGGAGCAGTAAGAGGGCACTGGCACATTATGGAATAGAAAGAATGCCCACACACATTAAGGAGTAGAAAGAGTGCCCTGGCACATTATGGAATAGAAAGAATGCCCACCCACATTATGGAGTAGAAAGAGTGCCCTGGCACATTATGGAATGGAAAGAGTGCCCTCACACATTATGGTATAGAAAGAGTGCCCTCACACATTATGGAATAGAAGGATTGCCCTCACACATTATGAAATAGAAAGAGTGCTCTCACACATTATGGAGTAGAAAGAGTGCCCTCACTCATTATGGAGTAGAAAGAGTGCCCTCATACATTATGAAATAGAAAGAGTGCTCTCACACATTATGGAGTAGAAAGAGTGCCCTCGCACATTATGGAGAAAAAAGAGTGCCCTCACACATTATGGAGTTGAAAGAGTGCCCTCACACATTATGAAATAGAAAGAGTGCTCTCACACATTATGGAGTAGAAAGAGTGCCCTTACACATTATGGAGTAGAAAGAGTGCCCTCGCACATTATGGAATAGAAAGAGTGCCCTGGCACGTTAAGGAGCAGAAAGAGTTCCCTGGCATGTTATGGAGTAGAAAAAGTGCCCTCAGAAATTATGGAGTAGAAAGAGTGACCTCACACATTATACAATAGAAACAGTGCACTCCCTCATTGTGGAATGGAAAGAGTGCCCTCACACATTATGGAACAGAAAGAGGTCCCTGGCTTGTTATGGAGAAGAAAGAGTGTCCTCACACTTTATGGAGTAGAAGGAGTGCCCTCACACATTATGGAGTAGAAAGATTGCCCTCACACATTATGGAGTAGAAAGGGTGCCTCACGCAATATACAATAGAAAGATTGCCCTCAGACATTATGGAATAGAAAGAGTGCCCTCACACAATATGGAGTAGAAAGACTGCAATCACAGATTAAGGAGTAGAAAGAGTGCCCTGGCACCTTATGGAATAGAAAGAGTTTCCTCACACGTTATGGATTATAAAGAGTGCCCTCACACATTATGGAGTAGAAAGAGTGCCCTCATACATTAAGGTGCAGAAAGAGTGCCCTCGCACATTATGCAATAGAAAGAGTGCCCTGGCATGTTAAGGAGCAGAAACCGTGCGCTGGCACATTATGGAGCAGAACGAGAGCCCTGGCACATTATGGAATAGAAAGTGTGCCCTGGCACATTATGGAGTAGTAAGAGTGCCCTCACAAATCATGGAGTAGAAAGAGTGGCCTCGCACATTATGGAGTAGAAAGAGGGCCCTCACACATTATGGAGTAGAAAGAATGCGCTCACACATTATGGAGTAGAAAGAGGGCCCTCATACATTATGGAGTAGAAAGAGTGCCCTCACACATTATGGAGTAGAAAGAGTGCCCTCACACATTATGGAGTAGAAAGAGTGCCCTCACAGATTAAGGAGTGGAAAGAGTGCCCTGGCACATTATGGATTCGAAAGAGTGCCCTCACACATTATACAATAGAAAGAATGCGCTCACACATTATGGAATAAAAAGAGTGCCCTGGCACTTTAAGAAGCAGAAAGAGTTCCGCGGCATGTTAGGGAGTAAAGAGAGTGCCCTCACACATTATGGAGTAGAAAGAGTGCCCTCACAGACTAAGGAGTGGAAAGAGTGCCCTGGCAACTTATGGAGTAGAAAGAGTGCCCTCACACACTATGCAGTAGAAAGAGTGCCCTCACACATTATGGAGTAGAAAGAATGCGCTCACACATTATGGAGTAGAAAGAGGGCCCTCATACATTATGGAGTAGAAAGAGTGCCCTCACACATTATGGAGTAGAAAGAGTGCCCTCACACATTATGGAGTAGACAGAGTGCCCTCACAGATTAAGGAGTGGAAAGAGTGCCCTGGCACATTATGGATTCGAAAGAGTGCCCTCACACATTATACAATAGAAAGAATGCGCTCACACATTATGGAATAAAAAGAGTGCCCTGGCACTTTAAGGAGCAGAAAGAGTTCCGCGGCATGTTAGGGAGTAAAGAGAGTGCCCTCACACATTATGGAGTAGAAAGAGTGCCTCACACATTATACAACAGAAAGAGTGCCCTCAGACATTATGGAATAGAAAGAGTGCCCTGGCACATTATGGAATAGAAAGAGTGCCCTCACACATTATGGAGCAGTAAGAGGGCCCTGGCACTTTATGGAATAGAAAAAGTGCCCTCACACATTATGAAATAGAAAGAGTGTCTCACACATTATGGAGCAGAAAGAGTGCCCTCACTCATTATGGAGTAGAAAGAGTGCCCTCACACATTATGGAGTAGAAAGAGTGCCCTCACACATTATGGAGTAGAAAGAGTGCCTCACGCAATATACAATAGAAAGATTGCCCTCAGAGATTATGGAATAGAAAGAGTGCCCTCACACAATATGGAGTAGAAAGACTGCAATCACAGATTAAGGAGTAGAAAGAGTGCCCTGGCACCTTATGGAATAGAAAGAGTGTCCTCACACGTTATGGATTATAAAGAGTGCCCTCACACATTATGGAGTAGAAAGAGTGCCCTCATACATTAAGGTGCAGAAAGAGTGCCCTCGCACATTATGCAATAGAAAGAGTGCCCTGGCATGTTAAGGAGCAGAAATCGTGCGCTGGCACATTATGGAGCAGAACGAGAGCCCTGGCACATTATGGAATAGAAAGTGTGCCCTGGCACATTATGGAGTAGTAAGAGTGCCCTCACAAATCATGGAGTAGAAAGAGTGGCCTCGCACATTATGGAGTAGAAAGAGTGCCCTCACACATTATGGAGTAGAAAGAATGCGCTCACACATTATGGAGTAGAAAGAGGGCCCTCATACATTATGGAGTAGAAAGAGTGCCCTCACACATTATGGAGTAGAAAGAGTGCCCTCACACATTATGGAATAGAAAGAGTGCCTCACACATTATGGAGTAGAAAGAGTGCCCTCACAGATTAAGGAGTGGAAAGAGTGCCCTGGCACATTATGGATTCGAAAGAGGGCCCTCACACATTATACAATAGAAAGAATGCGCTCACACATTATGGAATAAAAAGAGTGCCCTGGCACTTTAAGGAGCAGAAAGAGTTCCGCGGCATGTTAGGGAGTAAAGAGAGTGCCCTCACACATTATGGAGTAGAAAGAGTGCCTCACACATTATACAACAGAAAGAGTGCCCTCAGACATTATGGAATAGAAAGAGTGCTCTGGCACATTATGGAATAGAAAGAGTGCCCTCACACATTATGGAGCAGTAAGAGGGCCCTGGCACTTTATGGAATAGAAAAAGTGCCCTCACACATTATGAAATAGAAAGAGTGTCTCACACATTATGGAGCAGAAAGAGTGCCCTCACTCATTATGGAGTAGAAAGAGTGCCCTCACACATTATGGAGTAGAAAGAGTGCCCTCACACATTATGGAGTAGAAAGAGCGCCTCACGCAATATACAATAGAAAGATTGCCCTCAGACATTATGGAATAGAAAGAGTGCCCTCACACAATATGGAGTAGAAAGACTGCAATCACAGATTAAGGAGTAGAAAGAGTGCCCTGGCACCTTATGGAATAGAAAGAGTGTCCTCACACATTATGGAGTAGAAAGAGTGCCCTCATACATTAAGGTGCAGAAAGAGTGCCCTCGCACATTATGCAATAGAAAGAGTGCCCTGGCATGTTAAGGAGCAGAAACCGTGCGCTGGCACATTATGGAGCAGAACGAGAGCCCTGGCACATTATGGAATAGAAAGTGTGCCCTGGCACATTATGGAGTAGTAAGAGTGCCCTCACAAATCATGGAGCAGAAAGAGTGCCCTCACACATTATGGAGTAGAAAGTGTGCCTTGGCACATTATGGAGTAGTAAGAGTGCTTTCACACATCATGGAGCAGAAAGAGTGTCCTTGCACATTATGGAATAGAAAGAGTGCCCTGGCACGTTAAGGGTCAAAAAGAGTGCCCAGGCACGTAATGGAGGAGAAAGAGTGCCCTCAAACATTATGGAGTAGAAAGAGTGCCCTCGCACATTATGGAATAGAAAGAGTGCCCTCACACATTATGGAGTAGAAAGAGTGCCCTCGCACATTATGGAATAGAAAGAGTGCCCTCACACATTAAGGAGCAGAAAGAGTGTCCTCTCACATTATGGAGTAGAAAGAGTGCCCTGGCACATTATGGGGTAGAAAGAGTGCCCTCACAGATTAAGGAGTGGAAAGAGTGCCCTGGCACCTTATGGAATAGAAAGAGTGCCCTCACACATTATGGAGTAGAAAGAGTGCCCTCACAGATTAAGGAGTGGAAAGAGTGCCCTGGCACCTTATGGAGTAGAAAGAGTGCCTTCACACATTATGAAGTAGAAAGAGTGCCCTCACACATTATGGAGTAGAAAGAATGCGCTCACACATTATGGAGTAGAAAGAGGGCCCTCATACATTATGGAGTAGAAAGAGTGCCCTCACACATTATGGAGTAGAAAGAGTGCCCTCACACATTATGGAGCAGAAAGAGTGCCCTCACAGATTAAGGAGTAGAAAGAGTGCCTTGGCACCTTATGGAATAGAAAGAGTGCCCTCACACATTATGGAGTAGAAAGAGTGCCCTCACACATTATGGAGTAGAAAGAGTGCCCTGGCACCTTATGGAATAGAAAGAGTTCCCTCACACATTATGGAGTAGAAAGAGTGCCCTCACACATTATGGAGTAGAAAGAGTGCCCTGGCACATTATGGAATAGAAAGAGGGCCCTCACACGTTATGGAATAGAAAGAGTGCCCTGGCACATTATGGAATAGAAAGAATGCGCTCACACATTATGGAGTAGAAAGAGTGCCCTCACATATTATGGAGTAGAAAGAATGCCCTCACACATTATGGAGTAGAAAGAGTGCCCTCAAACATTATGGAATAGAAAGAGTGTCCAGGCACATTATGGAGTAGAAGGAGTGCCCTCACACATTCTGCAGTAGAAAGAGTGCCCTCAAACATTAAGGAGTAGGAAGAGTGTCCAGGCACATTAGGGAGTAGAAAGAGTGCCCTCACACATTAAGGAGTAGAATGATTTCCCTCGCACATTAAGGAGCAGAAAGAGTGCCATCGCACATTATGGAATAGAACGAGTGCCCCCACACATTATGGAGTAGAAAGAGAACCCTGGCACATTATGGAATGGTTAGAGTGCCCTCACACATTATGGAGTAGAAAGTGTGCCCTGGCACATTATGGAGCAGAAAGAGTGCCCTCAGACATTATGGAATAGAAAGAGTGCCCTCACACAATATGGAGTAGAAAGACTGCAATCACAGATTAAGGAGTAGAAAGAGTGCCCTGGCACCTTATGGAATAGAAAGAGTGTCCTCACACGTTATGGATTATAAAGAGTGCCCTCACACATTATGGAGTAGAAAGAGTGCCCTCATACATTAAGGTGCAGAAAGAGTGCCCTCGCACATTATGCAATAGAAAGAGTGCCCTGGCATGTTAAGGAGCAGAAACCGTGCACTGGCACATTATGGAGCAGAACGAGAGCCCTGGCACATTATGGAATAGAAAGTGTGCCCTGGCACATTATGGAGTAGTAAGAGTGCCCTCACAAATCATGGAGCAGAAAAAGTGGCCTCACACATTATGGAGTAGAAAGAGTGCCCTCACACATTATGGAGTAGAAAGTGTGCCTTGGCACATTATGGAGTAGTAAGAGTGCTTTCACACATCATGGAGCAGAAAGAGTGTCCTTGCACATTATGGAATAGAAAGAGTGCCCTGGCACGTTAAGGGTCAAAAAGAGTGCCCAGGCACGTAATGGAGGAGAAAGAGTGCCCTCACACATTATGGAGTAGAAAGAGTGCCCTCGCACATTATGGAATAGAAAGAGTGCCCTCGCACATTATGGAATAGAAAGCGTGCCCTCACACATTAAGGAGCAGAAAGAGTGTCCTCGCACATTATGGAGTAGAAAGAGTGGCCTCACACATTATGGAGTAGAGAAGAGTGCCCTGGCACATTATGGGGTAGAAAGAGTGGAATCACACATTATGGAGTAGAAAGAGTGCCCTCACAGATGAAGGAGTGGAAAGAGTGCCCTGGCACCTTATGGAATAGAAAGAGTGCCCTCACTCATTATGGAGTAGAAAGAGTGCCCTCACAGATTAAGGAGTGCAAAGAGTGCCCTGGCACCTTATGGAGTAGAAAGAGTGCCCTCACACATTATGCAGTAGAAAGAGTGCCCTCACACATTATGGAGTAGAAAGAATGCGCTCACACATTATGGAGTAGAAAGAGGGCCCTCATACATTATGGAGTAGAAAGAGTGCCCTCACACATTATGGAGTAGAAAGAGTGCCCTCACACATTATGGAGTAGAAAGAGTGCCCTGGCACCTTATGGAATACAAAGAGTGCCCCCACACATTATGGAGTAGAAAGAGTGCCCTCACACATTATGGAGTAGAAAGAGTGCCCTGGCACATTATGGAATAGAAAGAGGTCCCTCACACATTATGGAATAGGAAGAGTGCCCTGGCACATTATGGATTAGAAAGAATGCGCTCACACATTATGGAGTAGAAAGAGTGCCCTCACACATTATGGAGTAGAAAGAATGCCCTCACACATTATGGAGTAGAAAGAGTGCCCTCATACATTATGGAATAGAAAGAGTGTCCAGGCACATTATGGAGTAGAAGGAGTGCCCTCACACATTCTGCAGTAGAAAGAGTGCCCTCAAACATTAAGGAGTAGAAAGAGTGTCCAGGCACATTAGGGAGTAGAAAGAGTGCCCTCACACATTAAGGAGTAGAATGATTTCCCTCGCACATTAAGGAGCAGAAAGAGTGCCATGGCACATTATGGAATAGAACGAGTGCCCACACACATTATGGAGTAGAAAGAGTGCCCTCACCCATTATGGAGTAGAAAGAGTGCCCTGGCACCTTATGGAATAGAAAGAGTGCCCTCACACATTATGGAGTAGAAAGAGTGCCCTCACCCATTATGGAGTAGAAAGAGTGCCCTGGCACATTATGGAATAGAAAGAGTGCCCTCACACATTATGTAGTAGAAAGAGTGCCCTGGCACGTTATGGAGTAGAAAGAATGCCCTCACACATTATGGAGTAGAAAGAGTGCCCTGGCACATTATGGAATAGACAGAGTGCCCTCACACATTATGGAGTAGAAAGAGTGCCCTCACACGTTATGGAATAGAAAGAGGGCCCTCACTCATTATGGAGTAGAAAGAGTGCCCTCACACATTATGGAATAGAAAGAGTGCCCTCACACATTATGGAGTAGAAAGAGTGCCCTGGCACATTATGGAGTAGTAAGAGTGCCCTCACAAATCATGGAGCAGAAAGAGTGGCCTCGCACATTGTGGAATCGAAAGAGTGCCCTCACACATTATGGAGTAGAAAGAGTGCCCTCACACATTATGGAGTAGAAAGAGTGCCCTCACACGTTATGGAGTAGAAAGAGTGCCCTTACACATTATGGAGTAGAAAGAGAGCCCTCACACATTATGGAATAGAAAGATTGTCTTCATACATTATGGAATAGAAAGACTGCGCTCACACATTATGGAGCAGGAAGAGTTCCCTGGCACATTATGGAGTAGAACGAGTGCCCTCACACATTATGGAGTAGAAAGAGTGCCCTCACACATTATGCAGTAGAAAGAGTGCCCTGGCACATCATGGAATAGAAAGAGTACCCTCACACATTATGGAGTAGAAAGAGTGCCTCACGCAATATACAATAGAAAGAGTGCCCTCACACATTATGGAGTAGAAAGACTGCAATCACAGATTAAGGAGTAGATGGAGTGCCCTGGCACCTTATGGAAGAGAAAGAATGTCCTCACACGTTATGGATTATAAAGAGTGCCCTCACACATTATGGTGTAGAAAGAGTGCCCTCATACATTAAGGTGCAGAAAGAGTGCCCTCGCACATTATGCAATAGAAAGAGTGCCCTGGCATGTTAAGGAGCAGAAACCGTGCGCTGGCACATTATGGAGCAGAACGAGAGCCCTGGCACATTATGGAATAGAAAGTGTGCCCTGGCACATTATGGAGTAGTAAGAGTGCCCTCACAAATCATGGAGCAGAAAGAGTGGCCTCGCACATTGTGGAATCGAAAGAGTGCCCTCACACATTATGGAGTAGAAAGAGTGCCCTCACACATTATGGAGTAGAAAGAGTGCCCTCACACATTATGGATTCGAAAGAGTGCCCTCACACATTATACAATAGAAACAGTGCACTCCCTCATTGTGGAATGGAAAGAGTGCCCTCACACATTATGGAACAGATAGAGGTCCCTGGCTTGTTATGGAGAAGAAAGAGTGTCCTCACACTTTATGGAGTAGAAGGAGTGCCCTCACACATTATACAATAAAAAGAGTGCCCTCAGACATTATGGAATAGAAAGAGTGCCCTCAAAAATTATGTAATAGAAAGAGTGCCCTGGCACATTATGGGGTAGAAAGAGTGGAATCACACATTATGGAGTAGAAAGAGTGCCCTCACAGATTAAGGAGTGGAAAGAGTGCCCTGGCACCTTATGGAATAGAAAGAGTGCCATCACACATTATGGAGTAGAAAGAGTGCCCTCACACATTATGGATTCGAAAGAGTGCCCTCACACATTATACAATAGAAAGAATGCGCTCACACATTATGGAATAAAAAGAGTGCCCAGGCACTTTAAGGAGCAGAAAGAGTTCCGCGGCATGTTAGGGAGTAAAGAGAGTGCCCTCACACATTATGGAATAGAAAGAGTGTCTCACACATTATGGAGCAGAAAGAGTGCCCTCACACATTATGGAGTAGAAAGAGTGCCCTCACACATTATGGAGTAGAAAGAGTGCCCTCACACATTATGGAGTAGAAAGAGTGCCCTCACACATTATGCAGTAGAAAGAGTGCCCTCACACATTATGGAGTAGAAAGAGTGCCCTCACACATTATGGAGTAGAAAGAGTGCACTCACACATTATGGAATAGAAAGAGTGCCCTCACACATTATGGAGTAGAAAGAGTGCCCTGGCACATTATGGAGTAGTAAGAGTGCCCTCACAAATCATGGAGCAGAAAGAGTGGCCTCGCACATTGTGGAATCGAAAGAGTGCCCTCACACATTATGGAGTAGAAAGAGTGCCCTCACACATTATGGAGTAGAAAGAGTGCCCTCACACGTTATGGAGTAGAAAGAGTGCCCTTACACATTATGGAGTAGAAAGAGAGCCCTCACACATTATGGAATAGAAAGATTGTCTTCATACATTATGGAATAGAAAGACTGCGCTCACACATTATGGAGCAGGAAGAGTTCCCTGGCACATTATGGAGTAGAACGAGTGCCCTCACACATTATGGAGTAGAAAGAGTGCCCTCACACATTATGCAGTAGAAAGAGTGCCCTGGCACATCATGGAATAGAAAGAGTACCCTCACACATTATGGAGTAGAAAGAGTGCCTCACGCAATATACAATAGAAAGAGTGCCCTCACACATTATGGAGTAGAAAGACTGCAATCACAGATTAAGGAGTAGATGGAGTGCCCTGGCACCTTATGGAAGAGAAAGAATGTCCTCACACGTTATGGATTATAAAGAGTGCCCTCACACATTATGGTGTAGAAAGAGTGCCCTCATACATTAAGGTGCAGAAAGAGTGCCCTCGCACATTATGCAATAGAAAGAGTGCCCTGGCATGTTAAGGAGCAGAAACCGTGCGCTGGCACATTATGGAGCAGAACGAGAGCCCTGGCACATTATGGAATAGAAAGTGTGCCCTGGCACATTATGGAGTAGTAAGAGTGCCCTCACAAATCATGGAGCAGAAAGAGTGGCCTCGCACATTGTGGAATCGAAAGAGTGCCCTCACACATTATGGAGTAGAAAGAGTGCCCTCACACATTATGGAGTAGAAAGAGTGCCCTCACACATTATGGATTCGAAAGAGTGCCCTCACACATTATACAATAGAAACAGTGCACTCCCTCATTGTGGAATGGAAAGAGTGCCCTCACACATTATGGAACAGATAGAGGTCCCTGGCTTGTTATGGAGAAGAAAGAGTGTCCTCACACTTTATGGAGTAGAAGGAGTGCCCTCACACATTATACAATAAAAAGAGTGCCCTCAGACATTATGGAATAGAAAGAGTGCCCTCAAAAATTATGTAATAGAAAGAGTGCCCTGGCACATTATGGGGTAGAAAGAGTGGAATCACACATTATGGAGTAGAAAGAGTGCCCTCACAGATTAAGGAGTGGAAAGAGTGCCCTGGCACCTTATGGAATAGAAAGAGTGCCATCACACATTATGGAGTAGAAAGAGTGCCCTCACACATTATGGATTCGAAAGAGTGCCCTCACACATTATACAATAGAAAGAATGCGCTCACACATTATGGAATAAAAAGAGTGCCCAGGCACTTTAAGGAGCAGAAAGAGTTACGCGGCATGTTAGGGAGTAAAGAGAGTGCCCTCACACATTATGGAATAGAAAGAGTGACCTCACACATTATGGAGCAGTAAGAGTGCCCTCACACATTATGGAATAGAAAGAGTGTCTCACACATTATGGAGCAGAAAGAGTGCCCTCACACATTATGGAGTAGAAAGAGTGCCCTCACACATTATGGAGTAGAAAGAGTGCACTCACACATTATGGAGTAGAAAGACTGCAATCACAGATTAAGGAGTAGAAAGAGTGCCCTGGCACCTTATGGAATAGAAAGAGTGTCCTCACACGTTATGGATTATAAAGAGTGCCCTCACACATTATGGTGTAGAAAGAGTGCCCTCATACATTAAGGTGCAGAAAGAGTGCCCTCGCACATTATGCAATAGAAAGAGTGCCCTGGCATGTTAAGGAGCAGAAACCGTGCGCTGGCACATTATGGAGCAGAACGAGAGCCCTGGCACATTATGGAATAGAAAGTGTGCCCTGGCACATTATGGAGTAGTAAGAGTGCCCTCACAAATCATGGAGCAGAAAGAGTGGCCTCGCACATTGTGGAATCGAAAGAGTGCCCTCACACATTATGGAGTAGAAAGAGTGCCCTCACACATTATACAATAGAAACAGTGCACTCCCTCATTGTGGAATGGAAAGAGTGCCCTCACACATTATGGAACAGATAGAGGTCCCTGGCTTGTTATGGAGAAGAAAGAGTGTCCTCACACTTTATGGAGTAGAAGGAGTGCCCTCACACATTATACAATAAAAAGAGTGCCCTCAGACATTATGGAATAGAAAGAGTGCCCTCAAAAATTATGTAATAGAAAGAGTGCCCTGGCACATTATGGGGTAGAAAGAGTGGAATCACACATTATGGAGTAGAAAGAGTGCCCTCACAGATTAAGGAGTGGAAAGAGTGCCCTGGCACCTTATGGAATAGAAAGAGTGCCATCACACATTATGGAGTAGAAAGAGTGCCCTCACACATTATGGATTCGAAAGAGTGCCCTCACACATTATACAATAGAAAGAATGCGCTCACACATTATGGAATAAAAAGAGTGCCCAGGCACTTTAAGGAGCAGAAAGAGTTACGCGGCATGTTAGGGAGTAAAGAGAGTGCCCTCACACATTATGGAATAGAAAGAGTGTCTCACACATTATGGAGCAGAAAGAGTGCCCTCACACATTATGGAGTAGAAAGAGTGCCCTCAGACATTATGGAGTAGAAAGAGTGCCCTCACACATTATGGAGTAGAAAGAGTGCCCTCACACATTATGCAGTAGAAAGAGTGCCCTCACACATTATGGAGTAGAAAGAGTGCCCTCACACATTATGGAGTAGAAAGAGTGCACTCACACATTATGGAGTAGAAAGAGTGCCCTCACACAATATGGAGTAGAAAGACTGCAATCACAGATTAAGGAGTAGAAAGAGTGCCCTGGCACCTTATGGAATAGAAAGAGTGTCCTCACACGTTATGGATTATAAAGAGTGCCCTCACACATTATGGTGTAGAAAGAGTGCCCTCATACATTAAGGTGCAGAAAGAGTGCCCTCGCACATTATGCAATAGAAAGAGTGCCCTGGCATGTTAAGGAGCAGAAACCGTGCGCTGGCACATTATGGAGCAGAACGAGAGCCCTGGCACATTATGGAATAGAAAGTGTGCCCTGGCACATTATGGAGTAGTAAGAGTGCCCTCACAAATCATGGAGCAGAAAGAGTGGCCTCGCACATTGTGGAATCGAAAGAGTGCCCTCACACATTATGGAGTAGAAAGAGTGCCCTCACACATTATGGAGTAGAAAGAGTGCCCTCACACATTATGGATTCGAAAGAGTGCCCTCACACATTATACAATAGAAACAGTGCACTCCCTCATTGTGGAATGGAAAGAGTGCCCTCACACATTATGGAACAGATAGAGGTCCCTGGCTTGTTATGGAGAAGAAAGAGTGTCCTCACACTTTATGGAGTAGAAGGAGTGCCCTCACACATTATACAATAAAAAGAGTGCCCTCAGACATTATGGAATAGAAAGAGTGCCCTCAAAAATTATGTAATAGAAAGAGTGCCCTGGCACATTATGGGGTAGAAAGAGTGGAATCACACATTATGGAGTAGAAAGAGTGCCCTCACAGATTAAGGAGTGGAAAGAGTGCCCTGGCACCTTATGGAATAGAAAGAGTGCCATCACACATTATGGAGTAGAAAGAGTGCCCTCACACATTATGGATTCGAAAGAGTGCCCTCACACATTATACAATAGAAAGAATGCGCTCACACATTATGGAATAAAAAGAGTGCCCAGGCACTTTAAGGAGCAGAAAGAGTTCCGCGGCATGTTAGGGAGTAAAGAGAGTGCCCTCACACATTATGGAATAGAAAGAGTGACCTCACACATTATGGAGCAGTAAGAGTGCCCTCACACATTATGGAATAGAAAGAGTGTCTCACACATTATGGAGCAGAAAGAGTGCCCTCACACATTATGGAGTAGAAAGAGTGCCCTCACACATTATGGAGTAGAAAGAGTGCCCTCACACATTATGGAGTAGAAAGAGTGCCCTCACTCATTATGCAGTAGAAAGAGTGCCCTCACACATTATGGAGTAGAAAGAGTGCACTCACAAATTATGGAGTAGAAAGAGTGCCCTCACACATTATGGAGTAGAAAGAGTGCCCTCACTCATTATGCAGTAGAAAGAGTGCCCTCACACATTATGGAGTAGAAAGAGTGCCCTCACTCATTATGCAGTAGAAAGAGTGCCCTCACACATTATGGAGTAGAAAGAGTGCCCTCACACATTATGGAGTAGAAAGAGTGCCCTCACTCATTATGCAGTAGAAAGAGTGCCCTCACACATTATGGAGTAGAAAGAGTGCACTCACAAATTATGGAGTAGAAAGAGTGCCCTCACACATTATGGAGTAGAAAGAGTGCCCTCACTCATTATGGAGTAGAAAGTGTGCCCTCAAACATTATGGAGTAGAAAGAGTGCCTCACGCAATATACAATAGAAAGATTGCCCTCAGAGATTATGGAATAGAAAGAGTGCCCTCACACAATATGGAGTAGAAAGACTGCAATCACAGATTAAGGAGTAGAAAGAGTGCCCTGGCACCTTATGGAATAGAAAGAGTGTCCTCACACGTTATGGATTATAAAGAGTGCCCTCAAACATTATGGAGTAGAAAGAGTGCCCTCATACATTAAGGTGCAGAAAGAGTGCCCTCGCACATTATGCAATAGAAAGAGTGCCCTGGCATGTTAAGGAGCAGAAACCGTGCGCTGGCACATTATGGAGCAGAACGAGAGCCCTGGCACATTATGGAATAGAAAGTGTGCCCTGGCACATTATGGAGTAGTAAGAGTGCCCTCACAAATCATGGAGCAGAAAGAGTGGCCTCGCACATTGTGGAATCGAAAGAGTGCCCTCACACATAATGGAGTAGAAAGAGTGCCCTCACACATTATGGAGTAGAAAGAGTGCCCTCACACTTTATGGAGTAGAAAGAGTGCCCTCACACATTATTGAGTAGAAAGAGTGCCCTCACACATTATGGAGTAGAAAGATAGCCCTCACACATTATGGAATAGAAAGAATGCCAACACACATTATGGAGTAGAAAGAGTGCCCTGGCACCTTATGGAATAGAAAGAGTGCCGTCACACATTATGGAGTAGAAAGAGTGCCCTCACACATTATGGAGTAGAAAGAGTGCCCTGGCACATTATGGAATAGAAAGAGGGCCCTCAAACATTATGGAATAGGAAGAGTGCCCTGGCACATTATGTATTAGAAAGAATGCGCTCACACATTATGGAGTAGAAAGAGTGCCCTCACACATTATGGAGTAGAAAGAATGCCCTCACACATTATGGAGTAGAAAGAGTGCCCTCATACATTATGGAATAGAAAGAGTGTCCAGGCACATTATGGAGTAGAAGGAGTGCCCTCACACATTCTGCAGTAGAAAGAGTGCCCTCAAACATTAAGGAGTAGAAAGAGTGTCCAGGCACATTAGGGAGTAGAAAGAGTGCCCTCACACATTAAGGAGTAGAATGATTTCCCTCGCACATTAAGGAGCAGAAAGAGTGCCATGGCACATTATGGAATAGAACGAGTGCCCCCACACATTATGGAGTAGAAAGAGTACCCTGGCACATTATGGAATGGTTAGAGTGCCCTCACACATTATGGAGTAGAAAGTGTGCCCTGGCACATTATGGAGTAGAAAGAGTGCCCTCAGACATTATGGAATAGAAAGAGTGCCCTCACACAATATGGAGTAGAAAGAGTGCCCTCATACATTAAGGTGCAGAAAGAGTGCCCTCGCACATTATGCAATAGAAAGAGTGCCCTGGCATGTTAAGGAGCAGAAACCGTGCGCTGGCACATTATGGAGCAGAACGAGAGCCCTGGCACATTATGGAAAAGAAAGTGTGCCCTGGCACATTATGGAGTAGTAAGAGTGCCCTCACAAATCATGGAGCAGAAAAAGTGGCCTCACACATTATGGAGCAGAAAGAGTGCCCTCACACATTATGGAGTAGAAAGTGTGCCTTGGCACATTATGGAGTAGTAAGAGTGCTTTCACACATCATGGAGCAGAAAGAGTGTCCTTGCACATTACGGAATAGAAAGAGTGCCCTGGCACGTTAAGGGTCAAAAAGAGTGCCCAGGCACGTAATGGAGGAGAAAGAGTGCCCTCACACATTATGGAGTAGAAAGAGTGCCCTCAGACATTATGGAATAGAAAGAGTGCCCTCGCACATAATGGAATAGAAAGCGTGCCATCACACATTAAGGAGCAGAAAGAGTGCCCTGGCACATTATGGGGTAGAAAGAGTGGAATCACACATTATGGAGTAGAAAGAGTGCCCTCACAGATTAAGGAGTGGAAAGAGTGCCCTGGCACCTTATGGAATAGAAAGAGTGCCCTCACTCATTATGGAGTAGAAAGAGTGCCCTCACAGATTAAGGAGTGCAAAGAGTGCCCTGGCACCTTATGGAGTAGAAAGAGTGCCCTCACACATTATGAAGTAGAAAGAGTGCCCTCACACATTATGGAGTAGAAAGAATGCGCTCACACATTATGGAGTAGAAAGAGGGCCCTCATACATTATGGAGTAGAAAGAGTGCCCTCACACATTATGGAGTAGAAAGAGTGCCCTCACACGTTATGGAGTAGAAAGAATGCCCTCACACATTATGGAGTAGAAAGAGTGCCCTCACCCATTATGGAGTAGAAAGAGTGCCCTGGCACCTTATGGAATAGAAAGAGTGCCCTCACACATTATGGAGTAGAAAGAGTGCTCTCACCCATTATGGAGTAGAAAGAGTGCCCTGGCACATTATGGAATAGAAAGAGTGCCCTCACACATTATGTAGTAGAAAGAGTGCCCTGGCACATTATGGAATAGAAAGAGTGCCCTCACACATTATGGAGTAGAAAGAGTGACCTCACACGTTATGGAGTAGAAAGAATGCCCTCACACATTATGGAGTAGAAAGAGTGCCCTGGCACATTATGGAATAGACAGAGTGCCCTCACACATTATGGAGTAGAAAGAGTGCCCTCACACGTTATGGAATAGAAAGAGGGCCCTCACTCATTATGGAGTAGAAAGAGTGCCCTCACACATTATGGAATAGAAAGAGTGCCCTCACACATTATGGAGTAGAAAGAGTGCCCTGGCACATTATGGAGTAGTAAGAGTGCCCTCACAAATCATGGAGCAGAAAGAGTGGCCTCGCACATTGTGGAATCGAAAGAGTGCCCTCACACATTATGGAGTAGAAAGAGTGCCCTCACACATTATGGAGTAGAAAGAGTGCCCTCACACGTTATGGAGTAGAAAGAGTGCCCTTACACATTATGGAATAGAAAGATTGTCTTCATACATTATGGAATAGAAAGAGTGCCCTCACACATTATGCAGTAGAAAGAGTGCCCTGGCACATTATGGAATAGAAAGAGTACCCTCACACATTATGGAGTAGAAAGAGTGCCTCACGCAATATACAATAGAAAGAGTGCCCTCACACATTATGGAGTAGAAAGACTGCAATCACAGATTAAGGAGTAGATGGAGTGCCCTGGCACCTTATGGAAGAGAAAGAATGTCCTCACACGTTATGGATTATAAAGAGTGCCCTCACACATTATGGTGTAGAAAGAGTGCCCTCATACATTAAGGTGCAGAAAGAGTGCCCTCGCACATTATGCAATAGAAAGAGTGCCCTGGCATGTTAAGGAGCAGAAACCGTGCGCTGGCACATTATGGAGCAGAACGAGAGCCCTGGCACACTATAGAATATAAAGTGTGCCCTGGCACATTATGGAGTAGTAAGAGTGCCCTCACAAATCATGGAGCAGAAAGAGTGGCCTCGCACATTGTGGAATCGAAAGAGTGCCCTCACACATTATAGAGTAGAAAGAGTGCCCTCACACATTATGGAGTAGAAAGAGTGCCCTCACACATTATGGATTCGAAAGAGTGCCCTCACACATTATACAATAGAAACAGTGCACTCCCTCATTGTGGAATGGAAAGAGTGCCCTCACACATTATGGAACAGATAGAGGTCCCTGGCTTGTTATGGAGAAGAAAGAGTGTCCTCACACTTTATGGAGTAGAAGGAGTGCCCTCACACATTATACAATAAAAAGAGTGCCCTCAGACATTATGGAATAGAAAGAGTGCCCTCAAAAATTATGTAATAGCAAGAGTGCCCTGGCACATTATGGGGTAGAAAGAGTGGAATCACACATTATGGAGTAGAAAGAGTGCCCTCACAGATTAAGGAGTGGAAAGAGTGCCCTGGCACCTTATGGAATAGAAAGAGTGCCCTCACACATTATGGAGTAGAAAGAGTGCCCTCACACATTATGGATTCGAAAGAGTGCCCTCACACATTATACAATAGAAAGAATGCGCTCACACATTATGGAATAAAAAGAGTGCCCAGGCACTTTAAGGATCAGAAAGAGTTCCGCGGCATGTTAGGGAGTAAAGAGAGTGCCCTCACACATTATGGAATAGAAAGATTGACCTCACACATTATGGAGCAGTAAGAGTGCCCTCACACATTATGGAATAGAAAGAGTGTCACACACATTATGGATCAGACAGAGTGCACTCACACATTATGGAGTAGAAAGAGTGCCCTCACACATTATGGAGTAGAAAGAGTGTCCTCACACATTATGGAGTAGAAAGAGTGCCCTCACACATTATGCAGTAGAAAGAGTGCCCTCACACATTATGGAGTAGAAAGAGTGCACTCACACATTATGGAGTAGAAAGAGTGCCCTCACACATTATGGAGTAGAAAGAGTGCCCTCACTCATTATGGAGTAGAAAGAGTGCCCTCACACATTATGGAGTAGAAAGAGTGCCCTCACTCATTATGGAGTAGAAAGTGTGCCCTCACACATTATGGAGTAGAAAGAGTGCCTCACGCAATATACAATAGAAAGACTGCCCTCAGACATTATGGAATAGAAAGAGTGCCCTCACACAATATGGAGTAGAAAGACTGCAATCACAGATTAAGGAGTAGAAAGAGTGCCCTGGCACCTTATGGAATAGAAAGAGTGTCCTCACACGTTATGGATTATAAAGAGTGCCCTCACACATTATGGAGTAGAAAGAGTGCCCTCATACATTAAGGTGCAGAAAGAGTGCCCTCGCACATTATGCAATAGAAAGAGTGCCCTGGCATGTTTAGGAGCAGAAACCGTGCGCTGGCACATTATGGAGCAGAACGAGAGCCCTGGCACATTATGGAATAGAAATTGTGCCCTGGCACATTATGGAGTAGTAAGAGTGCGCTCACAAATCATGGAGCAGAAAGAGTGGCCTCGCACATTGTGGAATCGAAAGAGTGCCCTCACACATAATGGAGTAGAAAGAGTGCCCTCACACATTATGGAGTAGAAAGAGTGCCCTCACACTTTATGGAGTAGAAGGAGTGCCCTCACACATTATTGAGTAGAAAGAGTGCCCTCACACATTATGGAGTAGAAAGATAGCCCTCACACCTTATGGAATAGAAAGAATGCCAACACATATTATGGAGTAGAAAGAGTGCCCTCACACATTATGGAGTAGAAAGAGTGCCCTCACACATTATGGAGTAGAAAGATAGCCCTCACACATTATGGAATAGAAAGAATGCCCACACACATTATGGAGTAGAAAGAGTGCCCTCACACATTATGGAGTAGAAAGAGTGCCCTCACAATTTATGGAGTAGAAAGAGTGCCCTCACACATTATTGAGTAGAAAGAGTGCCCTCACACATTATGGAGTAGAAAGATAGCCCTGACACATTATGGAATAGAAAGAATGCCAACACACATTATGGAGTAGAAAGAGTGCCCTCACACATTATGGAGTAGAAAGATAGCCCTCACACATTATGGAATAGAAAGAATGCCCACACACATTATGGAGTAGAAAGCGTGCCCTCACACATTATGGAGCAGTAAGAGTGCCCTGCCACCTTAT
Organism: Carcharodon carcharias; assembly: GCF_017639515.1. NCBI lineage: Eukaryota > Metazoa > Chordata > Chondrichthyes > Lamniformes > Lamnidae > Carcharodon > Carcharodon carcharias. The sequence continues at coordinate 166,618,739 of NC_054474.1, read as the reverse complement.
GGAATAGAAAGAGTGCCCTTACTCATTATGGAGTAGAAAGAGTGCCCTCACAGATTAACGAGTGGAAAGAATGCCCTGGCACCTTATGGAATAGAAAGAGTGCCCTCACTCATTATGGAGTAGAAAGAGTGCCCTCACAGATTAAGGAGTGGAAAGAGTGCCCTGGCACCTTATGGAGTAGAAAGAGTGCCCTCACACATTACGGAGTAGAAAGAGTGCCCTCACCCATTATGGAGTAGAAAGAGTGCCCTGGCACATTATGGAATAGAAAGAGTGCCCTCACACATTATGGAGTAGAAAGAGTGCCCTCACACGTTATGGAGTAGAAAGATAGCCCTCACACATTATGGAATAGAAAGAATGCCCACACACATTATGGAGTAGAAAGAGTGCCCTCACACATTATGGAGTAGAAAGAGTGCCCTCACACTTTATGGAGTAGAAAGAGTGCCCTCACACATTATTGAGTAGAAAGAGTGCCCTCACACATTATGGAGTAGAAAGATAGCCCTGACACATTATGGAATAGAAAGAATGCCAACACACATTATGGAGTAGAAAGAGTGCCCTCACACATTATGGAGTAGAAAGATAGCCCAAAACATTATGGAATAGAAAGAATGCCCACACACATTATGGAGTAGAAAGAGTGCCCTGACACATTATGGAGCAGTAAGAGTGCCCTGGCACCTTATGGAATAGAAAGAGTGCCCTCACTCATTATGGAGTAGAAAGAGTGCCCTCACAGATTAACGAGTGCAAAGAGTGCCCTGGCACCTTATGGAATAGAAAGAGTGCCCTCACTCATTATGGTGTAGAAAGAGTGCCCTCACAGATTAAGGAGTGGAAAGAGTGCCCTGGCACCTTATGGAGTAGAAAGAGTGCCCTCACACATTACGGAGTAGAAAGAGTGCACTCACCCATTATGGAGTAGAAAGAGTGCCCTGGCACATTATGGAATAGAAAGAGTGCCCTCACACATTATGGAGTAGAAAGAGTGCCCTCACACGTTATGGAGTAGAAAGAGTGCCCTCACCCATTATGGAGTAGAAAGAGTGCCCTGGCACATTATGGAATAGAAAGAGTGCCCTCACCCATTATGGAGTAGAAAGTGTGCCCTCACACATTATGGAGAAGAAAGAGTGCCCTCACCCATTATGGAGTAGAAAGAGTGCCCTGGCACATTATGGAATAGAAAGAGTGCCCTGGCACATTATGGAATAGAAAGAGTGCCCTCACACATTATGGAGTAGAAAGAGTGCCCTCACACATTATGGAATAGAAAGAGTGCCCTCACACATTATGGAGTAGAAAGAATGCGCTCACACATTATGGAGTAGAAAGAGGGCCCTCATACATTATGGAGTAGAAAGAGTGCCCTCAAACATTATGGAGTAGAAAGAGTGCCCTCACACGTTATGGAGTAGAAAGAATGCCCTCACACATTATGGAGTAGAAAGAGTGCCCTCACCCATTATGGAGTAGAAAGAGTGCCCTGGCACCTTATGGAATAGAAAGAGTGCCCTCACACATTATGGAGTAGAAAGAGTGCCCTCACCCATTATGGAGTAGAAAGAGTGCCCTGGCACATTATGGAATAGAAAGAGTGCCCTCACACATTATGTAGTAGAAAGAGTGCCCTGGCACATTATGGAATAGAAAGAGTGCCCTCACACATTATGGAGTAGAAAGAGTGCCCTCACACGTTATGGAGTAGAAAGAATGCCCTCACACATTATGGAGTAGAAAGAGTGCCCTGGCACATTATGGAATAGACAGAGTGCCCTCACACATTATGGAGTAGAAAGAGTGCCCTCACACGTTATGGAATAGAAAGAGGGCCCTCACTCATTATGGAGTAGAAAGAGTGCCCTCACACATTATGGAATAGAAAGAGTGCCCTCACACATTATGGAGTAGAAAGAGTGCCCTGGCACATTATGGAGTAGTAAGAGTGCCCCCACAAATCATGGAGCAGAAAGAGTGCCCTCTCACATTCTGGACTCGAAAGAGTGCCCTCACACATTATGGAGTAGAAAGAGTGCCCTCACACATTATGGAGTAGAAAGAGTGCCCTCACACGTTATGCAGTAGAAAGAGTGCCCTTACACATTATGGAGTAGAAAGAGAGCCCTCACACATTATGGAATAGAAAGATTGTCTTCATACATTATGGAATAGAAAGAGTGCCCTCACACATTATGGAGCAGGAAGGGTTCCCTGGCACATTATGGAGTAGAACGAGTGCCCTCACACATTATGGAGTAGAAAGAGTGCCCTCACACATTATGCAGTAGAAAGAGTGCCCTGGCACATTATGGAATAGAAAGAGTACCCTCACACATTATGGAGTAGAAAGAGTGACCTCACGCAATATACAATAGAAAGAGTGCCCTCACACATTATGGAGTAGAAAGACTGCAATCACAGATTAAGTAGTAGATGGAGTGCCCTGGCACCTTATGGAAGAGAAAGAATGTCCTCACACGTTATGGATTATAAAGAGTGCCCTCACACATTATGGTGTAGAAAGAGTGCCCTCATACATTAAGGTGCAGAAAGAGTGCCCTCGCACATTATGCAATAGAAAGAGTGCCCTGGCATGTTAAGGAGCAGAAACCGTGCGCTGGCACATTATGGAGCAGAACGAGAGCCCTGGCACATTATGGAATAGAAAGTGTGCCCTGGCACATTATGGAGTAGTAAGAGTGCCCTCACAAATCATGGAGCAGAAAGAGTGGCCTCGCACATTGTGGAATCGAAAGAGTGCCCTCACACATTATAGAGTAGAAAGAGTGCCCTCACACATTATGGAGTAGAAAGAGTGCCCTCACACATTATGGATTCGAAAGAGTGCCCTCACACATTATACAATAGAAACAGTGCACTCCCTCATTGTGGAATGGAAAGAGTGCCCTCACACATTATGGAACAGATAGAGGTCCCTGGCTTGTTATGGAGAAGAAAGAGTGTCCTCACACTTTATGGAGTAGAAGGAGTGCCCTCACACATTCTACAATAAAAAGAGTGCCCTCAGACATTATGGAATAGAAAGAGTGCCCTCAAAAATTATGTAATAGCAAGAGTGCCCTGGCACATTATGGGGTAGAAAGAGTGGAATCACACATTATGGAGTAGAAAGAGTGCCCTCACAGATTAAGGAGTGGAAAGAGTGCCCTGGCACCTTATGGAATAGAAAGAGTGCCCTCACACATTATGGAGTAGAAAGAGTGCCCTCACACATTATGGATTCGAAAGAGTGCCCTCACACATTATACAATAGAAAGAATGCGCTCACACATTATGGAATAAAAAGAGTGCCCAGGCACTTTAAGGAGCAGAAAGAGTTCCGCGGCATGTTAGGGAGTAAAGAGAGTGCCCTCACACATTATGGAATAGAAAGATTGACCTCACACATTATGGAGCAGTAAGAGTGCCCTCACACATTATGGAATAGAAAAAGTGTCACACACATTATGGATCAGACAGAGTGCACTCACACATTATGGAGTAGAAAGAGTGCCCTCACACATTATGGAGTAGAAAGAGTGTCCTCACACATTATGGAGTAGAAAGAGTGCCCTCACACATTATGCAGTAGAAAGAGTGCCCTCACACATTATGGAGTAGAAAGAGTGCACTCACACATTATGGAGTAGAAAGAGTGCCCTCACACATTATGGAGTAGAAAGAGTGTCCTCACACATTATGGAGTAGAAAGAGTGCCCTCACACATTATGCAGTAGAAAGAGTGCCCTCACACATTATGGAGTAGAAAGAGTGCACTCACACATTATGGAGTAGAAAGAGTGCCCTCACACATTATGGAGTAGAAAGAGTGCCCTCACTCATTATGGAGTAGAAAGAGTGCCCTCACACATTATGGAGTAGAAAGAGTGCCCTCACTCATTATGGAGTAGAAAGTGTGCCCTCACACATTATGGAGTAGAAAGAGTGCCTCACGCAATATACAATAGAAAGACTGCCCTCAGACATTATGGAATAGAAAGAGTGCCCTCACACAATATGGAGTAGAAAGACTGCAATCACAGATTAAGGAGTAGAAAGAGTGCCCTGGCACCTTATGGAATAGAAAGAGTGTCCTCACACGTTATGGATTATAAAGAGTGCCCTCACACATTATGGAGTAGAAAGAGTGCCCTCATACATTAAGGTGCAGAAAGAGTGCCCTCGCACATTATGCAATAGAAAGAGTGCCCTGGCATGTTTAGGAGCAGAAACCGTGCGCTGGCACATTATGGAGCAGAACGAGAGCCCTGGCACATTATGGAATAGAAATTGTGCCCTGGCACATTATGGAGTAGTAAGAGTGCGCTCACAAATCATGGAGCAGAAAGAGTGGCCTCGCACATTGTGGAATCGAAAGAGTGCCCTCACACATAATGGAGTAGAAAGAGTGCCCTCACACATTATGGAGTAGAAAGAGTGCCCTCACACTTTATGGAGTAGAAGGAGTGCCCTCACACATTATTGAGTAGAAAGAGTGCCCTCACACATTATGGAGTAGAAAGATAGCCCTCACACCTTATGGAATAGAAAGAATGCCAACACATATTATGGAGTAGAAAGAGTGCCCTCACACATTATGGAGTAAAAAGAGTGCCCTCACACATTATGGAGTAGAAAGATAGCCCTCACACATTATGGAATAGAAAGAATGCCCACACACATTATGGAGTAGAAAGAGTGCCCTCACACATTATGGAGTAGAAAGAGTGCCCTCACAATTTATGGAGTAGAAAGAGTGCCCTCACACATTATTGAGTAGAAAGAGTGCCCTCACACATTATGGAGTAGAAAGATAGCCCTGACACATTATGGAATAGAAAGAATGCCAACACACATTATGGAGTAGAAAGAGTGCCCTCACACATTATGGAGTAGAAAGATAGCCCTCACACATTATGGAATAGAAAGAATGCCCACACACATTATGGAGTAGAAAGCGTGCCCTCACACATTATGGAGCAGTAAGAGTGCCCTGGCACCTTATGGAATAGAAAGAGTGCCCTTACTCATTATGGAGTAGAAAGAGTGCCCTCACAGATTAACGAGTGGAAAGAATGCCCTGGCACCTTATGGAATAGAAAGAGTGCCCTCACTCATTATGGAGTAGAAAGAGTGCCCTCACAGATTAAGGAGTGGAAAGAGTGCCCTGGCACCTTATGGAGTAGAAAGAGTGCCCTCACACATTACGGAGTAGAAAGAGTGCCCTCACCCATTATGGAGTAGAAAGAGTGCCCTGGCACATTATGGAATAGAAAGAGTGCCCTCACACATTATGGAGTAGAAAGAGTGCCCTCACACGTTATGGAGTAGAAAGATAGCCCTCACACATTATGGAATAGAAAGAATGCCCACACACATTATGGAGTAGAAAGAGTGCCCTCACACATTATGGAGTAGAAAGAGTGCCCTCACACTTTATGGAGTAGAAAGAGTGCCCTCACACATTATTGAGTAGAAAGAGTGCCCTCACACATTATGGAGTAGAAAGATAGCCCTGACACATTATGGAATAGAAAGAATGCCAACACACATTATGGAGTAGAAAGAGTGCCCTCACACATTATGGAGTAGAAAGATAGCCCAAAACATTATGGAATAGAAAGAATGCCCACACACATTATGGAGTAGAAAGAGTGCCCTGACACATTATGGAGCAGTAAGAGTGCCCTGGCACCTTATGGAATAGAAAGAGTGCCCTCACTCATTATGGAGTAGAAAGAGTGCCCTCACAGATTAACGAGTGCAAAGAGTGCCCTGGCACCTTATGGAATAGAAAGAGTGCCCTCACTCATTATGGTGTAGAAAGAGTGCCCTCACAGATTAAGGAGTGGAAAGAGTGCCCTGGCACCTTATGGAGTAGAAAGAGTGCCCTCACACATTACGGAGTAGAAAGAGTGCACTCACCCATTATGGAGTAGAAAGAGTGCCCTGGCACATTATGGAATAGAAAGAGTGCCCTCACACATTATGGAGTAGAAAGAGTGCCCTCACACGTTATGGAGTAGAAAGAGTGCCCTCACCCATTATGGAGTAGAAAGAGTGCCCTGGCACATTATGGAATAGAAAGAGTGCCCTCACCCATTATGGAGTAGAAAGTGTGCCCTCACACATTATGGAGTAGAAAGAGTGCCCTCACCCATTATGGAGTAGAAAGAGTGCCCTGGCACATTATGGAATAGAAAGAGTGCCCTGGCACATTATGGAATAGAAAGAGTGCCCTCACACATTATGGAGTAGAAAGAGTGCCCTCACACATTATGGAATAGAAAGAGTGCCCTCACACATTATGGAGTAGAAAGAATGCGCTCACACATTATGGAGTAGAAAGAGGGCCCTCATACATTATGGAGTAGAAAGAGTGCCCTCAAACATTATGGAGTAGAACGAGTGCCCTCACACGTTATGGAGTAGAAAGAATGCCCTCACACATTATGGAGTAGAAAGAGTGCCCTCACCCATTATGGAGTAGAAAGAGTGCCCTGGCACCTTATGGAATAGAAAGAGTGCCCTCACACATTATGGAGTAGAAAGAGTGCCCTCACCCATTATGGAGTAGAAAGAGTGCCCTGGCACATTATGGAATAGAAAGAGTGCCCTCACACATTATGTAGTAGAAAGAGTGCCCTGGCACATTATGGAATAGAAAGAGTGCCCTCACACATTATGGAGTAGAAAGAGTGCCCTCACACGTTACTGAGTAGAAAGAATGCCCTCACACATTATGGAGTAGAAAGAGTGCCCTGGCACATTATGGAATAGACAGAGTGCCCTCACACATTATGGAGTAGAAAGAGTGCCCTCACACGTTATGGAATAGAAAGAGGGCCCTCACTCATTATGGAGTAGAAAGAGTGCCCTCACACATTATGGAATAGAAAGAGTGCCCTCACACATTATGGAGTAGAAAGAGTGCCCTGGCACATTATGGAGTAGTAAGAGTGCCCCCACAAATCATGGAGCAGAAAGAGTGGCCTCGCACATTGTGGAATCGAAAGAGTGCCCTCACACATTATGGAGTAGAAAGAGTGCCCTCACACATTATGGAGTAGAAAGAGTGCCCTCACACGTTATGCAGTAGAAAGAGTGCCCTTACACATTATGGAGTAGAAAGAGAGCCCTCACACATTATGGAATAGAAAGATTGTCTTCATACATTATGGAATAGAAAGAGTGCCCTCACACATTATGGAGCAGGAAGGGTTCCCTGGCACATTATGGAGTAGAACGAGTGCCCTCACACATTATGGAGTAGAAAGAGTGCCCTCACACATTATGCAGTAGAAAGAGTGCCCTGGCACATTATGGAATAGAAAGAGTACCCTCACACATTATGGAGTAGAAAGAGTGCCTCACGCAATATACAATAGAAAGAGTGCCCTCACACATTATGGAGTAGAAAGACTGCAATCACAGATTAAGTAGTAGATGGAGTGCCCTGGCACCTTATGGAAGAGAAAGAATGTCCTCACACGTTATGGATTATAAAGAGTGCCCTCACACATTATGGTGTAGAAAGAGTGCCCTCATACATTAAGGTGCAGAAAGAGTGCCCTCGCACATTATGCAATAGAAAGAGTGCCCTGGCATGTTAAGGAGCAGAAACCGTGCGCTGGCACATTATGGAGCAGAACGAGAGCCCTGGCACATTATGGAATAGAAAGTGTGCCCTGGCACATTATGGAGTAGTAAGAGTGCCCTCACAAATCATGGAGCAGAAAGAGTGGCCTCGCACATTGTGGAATCGAAAGAGTGCCCTCACACATTATAGAGTAGAAAGAGTGCCCTCACACATTATGGAGTAGAAAGAGTGCCCTCACACATTATGGATTCGAAAGAGTGCCCTCACACATTATACAATAGAAACAGTGCACTCCCTCATTGTGGAATGGAAAGAGTGCCCTCACACATTATGGAACAGATAGAGGTCCCTGGCTTGTTATGGAGAAGAAAGAGTGTCCTCACACTTTATGGAGTAGAAGGAGTGCCCTCACACATTCTACAATAAAAAGAGTGCCCTCAGACATTATGGAATAGAAAGAGTGCCCTCAAAAATTAAGTAATAGCAAGAGTGCCCTGGCACATTATGGGGTAGAAAGAGTGGAATCACACCTTATGGAATAGAAAGAGGGCCCTCACACATTATGGAGCAGTAAGAGGGCACTGGCACATTATGGAATAGAAAGAATGCCCACACACATTATGGAGTAAAAAGATTGCCCTGGCACATTATGGAATAGAAAGAATGCCCACACTCATTATGGAGTAGAAAGAGTGCCCTGGCACATTATGGAATAGAAAGAATGCCCACACACATTATGGAGTAGAAAGAGTGCCCTCACACATTATGGAATAGAAGGATTGCCCTCACACATTATGAAATAGAAAGAGTGCCCTCACTCATTATGGAGTAGAAAGAGTGCCCTCATACATTATGAAATAGAAAGAGTGCTCTCACACATTATGGAATAGAAAGAGTGCCCTCGCACATTATGGAGAAAAAAGAGTGCCCTCACACATTATGAAATAGAAAGAGTGCTCTCACACATTATGGAGTAGAAAGAGTGCCCTCGCACATTATGGAATAGAAAGAGTGCCCTGGCAGGTTAAGGAGCAGAAAGAGTTCCCTGGCATGTTATGCAGTAGAAAAAGTGCCCTCAGAAATTATGGAGTAGAAAGAGTGCCCTCACACATTATACAATAGAAACAGTGCACTCCCTCATTGTGGAATGTCAAGAGTGCCCTCACACATTATGGAACAGATAGAGGTCCATGGCTTGTTATGGAGAAGAAAGAGTGTCCTCACACTTTATGGAGTAGAAGGAGTGCCCTCACACATTATACAATAAAAAGAGTGCCCTCAGACATTATGGAATAGAAAGAGTGCCCTCAAAAATTATGTAATAGAAAGAGTGCCCTGGCACATTATGGGGTAGAAAGAGTGGAATCACACATTATGGAGTAGAAAGAGTGCCCTCACAGATTAAGGAGTGGAAAGAGTGACCTGGCACTTTATGGAATAGAATGAGTGCCCTCACACATTATGGAGTAGAAAGAGTGCCCTCACACATTATGGATTCGAAAGAGTGCCCTCACACATTATACAATAGAAAGAATGCGCTCACACATTATGGAATAAAAAGAGTGCCCTGGCACTTTAAGGAGCAGAAAGAGTTCCGCGGCATGTTAGGGAGTAAAGAGAGTGCCCTCACACATTATGGAGTAGAAAGAGTGCCTCACACATTATACAATAGAAAGAATGCGCTCACACATTATGGAATACAAAGAGTGCCCTGGCACTTTAAGGAGCAGAAAGAGTTCCGCGGCATGTTAGGGAGCAAAGAGAGTGCCCTCACACATTATGGAATAGAAAGAGTGCCCTCACACATTATGGAGCAGTAAGAGTACCCTCACACATTATGGAATAGAAAGAGTGTCTCACACATTATGGAGCAGAAAGAGTGCCCTCACACATTATGGAGTAGAAAGAGTGCCCTCACACATTATGGAGTAGAAAGAGTGCCCTCACACATTATGGAGTAGAAAGAGTGCCCTCACACATTATGGAGTAGAAAGAGTGCACTCACACATTATGGAGTAGAAAGAGTGCCCTCACACATTATGGAGTAGAAAGAGTGCCCTCACTCATTATGGAGTAGAAAGTGTGCCCTCACACATTATGGAGTAGAAAGAGTGCCTCACGCAATATACAATAGAAAGATTGCCCTCAGACATTATGGAATAGAAAGAGTGCCCTCACACAATATGGAGTAGAAAGACTGCAATCACAGATTAAGGAGTAGAAAGAGTGCCCTGGCACCTTATGGAATAGAAAGAGTGTCCTCACACGTTATGGATTATAAAGAGTGCCCTCACACATTATGGAGTAGAAAGAGTGCCCTCATACATTAAGGTGCAGAAAGAGTGCCCTCGCACATTATGCAATAGAAAGAGTGCCCTGGCATGTTTAGGAGCAGAAACCGTGCGCTGGCACATTATGGAGCAGAACGAGAGCCCTGGCACATTATGGAATAGAAAGTGTGCCCTGGCACATTATGGAGTAGTAAGAGTGCGCTCACAAATCATGGAGCAGAAAGAGTGGCCTCGCACATTGTGGAATCGAAAGAGTGCCCTCACACATAATGGAGTAGAAAGAGTGCCCTCACACATTATGGAGTAGAAAGAGTGCCCTCACACTTTATGGAGTAGAAAGAGTGCCCTCACACATTATTGAGTAGAAAGAGTGCCCTCACACATTATGGAGTAGAAAGATAGCCCTCACACATTATGGAATAGAAAGAATGCCCACACACATTATGAAATAGAAAGAGTGCCCTCACACATTATGGAGTAGAAAGAGTGCCCTCACACATTATGGAATAGAAAGAATGCCCACACACATTATGGAGTAGAAAGAGTGCCCTCACACATTATGGAGCAGTAAGAGTGCCCTGGCACCTTATGGAATAGAAAGAGTGCCCTCACTCATTATGGAGTAGAAAGAGTGCCCTCACAGATTAACGAGTGGAAAGAGTGCCCTGGCACCTTATGGAATAGAAAGAGTGCCCTCACTCATTATGGAGTAGAAAGAGTGCCCTCACAGATTAAGGAGTGGAAAGAGTGCCCTGGCACCTTATGGAGTAGAAAGAGTGCCCTCACACATTATGGAGCAGAAAGAGTGCCCTCACACATTATGGAGTAGAAAGAGTGCCCTCACACATTATGGAGTAGAAGGAGTGCCCTCACACATTATGGAGTAGAAAGAGTGCCCTCACACATTATGGAGTAGAAAGAGTGCACTCACACATTATGGAGTAGAAAGAGTGCCCTCACACATTATGGAGTAGAAAGAGTGCCCTCACTCATTATGGAGTAGAAAGTGTGCCCTCACACATAATGGAGTAGAAAGAGTGCCTCACGCAATATACAATAGAAAGATTGCCCTCAGACATTATGGAATAGAAAGAGTGCCCTCACACAATATGGAGTAGAAAGACTGCAATCACAGATTAAGGAGTAGAAAGAGTGCCCTGGCACCTTATGGAATAGAAAGAGTGTCCTCACACGTTATGGATTATAAAGAGTGCCCTCACACATTATGGAGTAGAAAGAGTGCCCTCATACATTAAGGTGCAGAAAGAGTGCCCTCGCACATTATGCAATAGAAAGAGTGCCCTGGCATGTTAAGGAGCAGAAACCGTGCGCTGGCACATTATGGAGCAGAACGAGAGCCCTGGCACATTATGGAATAGAAAGTGTGCCCTGGCACATTATGGAGTAGTAAGAGTGCCCTCACAAATCATGGAGCAGAAAAAGTGGCCTCACACATTATGGAGCAGAAAGAGTGCCCTCACACATTATGGAGTAGAAAGTGTGCCTTGGCACAGTATGGAGTAGTAAGAGTGCTTTCACACATCATGGAGCAGAAAGAGTGTCCTTGCACATTATGGAATAGAAAGAGTGCCCTGGCACGTTAAGGGTCAAAAAGAGTGCCCAGGCACGTAATGGAGGAGAAAGAGTGCCCTCACACATTATGGAGTAGAAAGAGTGCCCTCAGACATTATGGAATAGAAAGAGTGCCCTCGCACATAATGGAATAGAAAGCGTGCCCTCACACATTAAGGAGCAGAAAGAGTGTCCTCGCACATTATGGAGTAGAAAGAGTGCCCTCACACATTATGGAGTAGAAAGAGTGCCCTGGCACATTATGGGGTAGAAAGAGTGGAATCACACATTATGGAGTAGAAAGAGTGCCCTCACAGATTAAGGAGTGGAAAGAGTGCCCTGGCACCTTATGGAATAGAAAGATTGCCCTCACTCATTATGGAGTAGAAAGAGTGCCCTCACAGATTAAGGAGTGGAAAGAGTGCCCTGGCACCTTATGGAGTAGAAAGAGTGCCCTCACACATTATGCAGTAGAAAGAGTGCCCTCACACATTATGGAGTAGAAAGAATGCGCTCACACATTATGGAGTAGAAAGAGGGCCCTCATACATTATGGAGTAGAAAGAGTGCCCTCACACATTATGGAGTAGAAAGAGTGCCCTCACACATTATGGAGTAGAAAGAGTGCCCTGGCATGTTAAGGAGCAGAAACCGTGCGCTGGCACATTATGGAGCAGAACGAGAGCCCCGGCACATTATGGAATAGAAAGTGTGCCCTGGCACATTATGGAGTAGTAAGAGTGCCCTCACAAATCATGGAGCAGAAAGTGTGGCATCGCACATTGTGGAATCGAAAGAGTGCCCTCACCCATTATGGAGTAGAAAGAGTGCCCTGGCACCTTATGGAATAGAAAGAGTGCCCTCACACATTATGGAGTAGAAAGAGTGCCCTCACCCATTATGGAGTAGAAAGAGTGCCCTGGCACATTATGGAATAGAAAGAGTGCCCTCACACATTATGTAGTAGAAAGAGTGCCCTGGCACATTATGGAATAGAAAGAGGGCCCTCACTCATTATGGAGTAGAAAGAGTGCCCTCACACATTATGGAATAGAAAGAGTGCCCTCACACATTATGGAGTAGAAAGAGTGCCCTGGCACATTATGGAGTAGTAAGAGTGCCCCCACAAATCATGGAGCAGAAAGAGTGGCCTCGCACATTGTGGAATCGAAAGAGTGCCCTCACACATTATGGAGTAGAAAGAGTGCCCTCACACATTATGGAGTAGAAAGAGTGCCCTCACACGTTATGGAGTAGAAAGAGTGCCCTTACACATTATGGAGTAGAAAGAGAGCCCTCACACATTATGGAATAGAAAGATTGTCTTCATACATTATGGAATAGAAAGAGTGCCCTCACACAATATGGAGCAGGAAGGGTTCCCTGGCACATTATGGAGTAGAACGAGTGCCCTCACACATTATGGAGTAGAAAGAGTGCCCTCACACATTATGCAGTAGAAAGAGTGCCCTGGCACATTATGGAATAGAAAGAGTACCCTCACACATTATGGAGTAGAAAGAGTGCCTCACGCAATATACAATAGAAAGAGTGCCCTCACACATTATGGAGTAGAAAGACTGCAATCACAGATTAAGTAGTAGATGTAGTGCCCTGGCACCTTATGGAAGAGAAAGAATGTCCTCACACGTTATGGATTATAAAGAGTGCCCTCACACATTATGGTGTAGAAAGAGTGCCCTCATACATTAAGGTGCAGAAAGAGTGCCCTCGCACATTATGCAATAGAAAGAGTGCCCTGGCATGTTAAGGAGCAGAAACCGTGCGCTGGCACATTATGGAGCAGAACGAGAGCCCTGGCACATTATGGAATAGAAAGTGTGCCCTGGCACATTATGGAGTAGTAAGAGTGCCCTCACAAATCATGGAGCAGAAAGAGTGGCCTCGCACATTGTGGAATCGAAAGAGTGCCCTCACACATTATAGAGTAGAAAGAGTGCCCTCACACATTATGGAGTAGAAAGAGTGCCCTCACACATTATGGATTCGAAAGAGTGCCCTCACACATTATACAATAGAAACAGTGCACTCCCTCATTGTGGAATGGAAAGAGTGCCCTCACACATTATGGAACAGATAGAGGTCCCTGGCTTGTTATGGAGAAGAAAGAGTGTCCTCACACTTTATGGAGTAGAAGGAGTGCCCTCACACATTCTACAATAAAAAGAGTGCCCTCAGACATTATGGAATAGAAAGAGTGCCCTCAAAAATTAAGTAATAGCAAGAGTGCCCTGGCACATTATGGGGTAGAAAGAGTGGAATCACACATTATGGAGTAGAAAGAGTGCCCTCACAGATTAAGGAGTGGAAAGAGTGCCCTGGCACCTTATGGAATAGAAAGAGGGCCCTCACACATTATGGAGCAGTAAGAGGGCACTGGCACATTATGGAATAGAAAGAATGCCCACACACATTATGGAGTAAAAAGATTGCCCTGGCACATTATGGAATAGAAAGAATGCCCACACTCATTATGGAGTAGAAAGAGTGCCCTGGCACATTATGGAATAGAAAGAATGCCCACACACATTATGGAGTAGAAAGAGTGCCCTCACACATTATGGAATAGAAGGATTGCCCTCACACATTATGAAATAGAAAGAGTGCCCTCACTCATTATGGAGTAGAAAGAGTGCCCTCATACATTATGAAATAGAAAGAGTGCTCTCACACATTATGGAATAGAAAGAGTGCCCTCGCACATTATGGAGAAAAAAAGAGTGCCCTCACACATTATGAAATAGAAAGAGTGCTCTCACACATTATGGAGTAGAAAGAGTGCCCTCGCACATTATGGAATAGAAAGAGTGCCCTGGCAGGTTAAGGAGCAGAAAGAGTTCCCTGGCATGTTATGCAGTAGAAAAAGTGCCCTCAGAAATTATGGAGTAGAAAGAGTGCCCTCACACATTATACAATAGAAACAGTGCACTCCCTCATTGTGGAATGTAAAGAGTGCCCTCACACATTATGGAACAGATAGAGGTCCATGGCTTGTTATGGAGAAGAAAGAGTGTCCTCACACTTTATGGAGTAGAAGGAGTGCCCTCACACATTATACAATAAAAAGAGTGCCCTCAGACATTATGGAATAGAAAGAGTGCCCTCAAAAATTATGTAATAGAAAGAGTGCCCTGGCACATTATGGGGTAGAAAGAGTGGAATCACACATTATGGAGTAGAAAGAGTGCCCTCACAGATTAAGGAGTGGAAAGAGTGACCTGGCACCTTATGGAATAGAATGAGTGCCCTCACACATTATGGAGTAGAAAGAGTGCCCTCACACATTATGGATTCGAAAGAGTGCCCTCACACATTATACAATAGAAAGAATGCGCTCACACATTATGGAATAAAAAGAGTGCCCTGGCACTTTAAGGAGCAGAAAGAGTTCCGCGGCATGTTAGGGAGTAAAGAGAGTGCCCTCACACATTATGGAGTAGAAAGAGTGCCTCACACATTATACAATAGAAAGAATGCGCTCACACATTATGGAATACAAAGAGTGCCCTGGCACTTTAAGGAGCAGAAAGAGTTCCGCGGCATGTTAGGGAGTAAAGAGAGTGCCCTCACACATTATGGAATAGAAAGAGTGCCCTCACACATTATGGAGCAGTAAGAGTACCCTCACACATTATGGAATAGAAAGAGTGTCTCACACATTATGGAGCAGAAAGAGTGCCCTCACACATTATGGAGTAGAAAGAGTGCCCTCACACATTATGGAGTAGAAAGAGTGCCCTCACACATTATGGAGTAGAAAGAGTGCCCTCACACATTATGGAGTAGAAAGAGTGCCCTCACACATTATGGAGTAGAAAGAGTGCCCTCACTCATTATGGAGTAGAAAGTGTGCCCTCACACATTATGGAGTAGAAAGAGTGCCTCACGCAATATACAATAGAAAGATTGCCCTCAGACATTATGGAATAGAAAGAGTGCCCTCACACAATATGGAGTAGAAAGACTGCAATCACAGATTAAGGAGTAGAAAGAGTGCCCTGGCACCTTATGGAATAGAAAGAGTGTCCTCACACGTTATGGATTATAAAGAGTGCCCTCACACATTATGGAGTAGAAAGAGTGCCCTCATACATTAAGGTGCAGAAAGAGTGCCCTCGCACATTATGCAATAGAAAGAGTGCCCTGGCATGTTTAGGAGCAGAAACCGTGCGCTGGCACATTATGGAGCAGAACGAGAGCCCTGGCACATTATGGAATAGAAAGTGTGCCCTGGCACATTATGGAGTAGTAAGAGTGCGCTCACAAATCATGGAGCAGAAAGAGTGGCCTCGCACATTGTGGAATCGAAAGAGTGCCCTCACACATAATGGAGTAGAAAGAGTGCCCTCACACATTATGGAGTAGAAAGAGTGCCCTCACACTTTATGGAGTAGAAAGAGTGCCCTCACACATTATTGAGTAGAAAGAGTGCCCTCACACATTATGGAGTAGAAAGATAGCCCTCACACATTATGGAATAGAAAGAATGCCCACACACATTATGAAATAGAAAGAGTGCCCTCACACATTATGGAGTAGAAAGAGTGCCCTCACACATTATGGAATAGAAAGAATGCCCACACACATTATGGAGTAGAAAGAGTGCCCTCACACATTATGGAGCAGTAAGAGTGCCCTGGCACCTTATGGAATAGAAAGAGTGCCCTCACTCATTATGGAGTAGAAAGAGTGCCCTCACAGATTAACGAGTGGAAAGAGTGCCCTGGCACCTTATGGAATAGAAAGAGTGCCCTCACTCATTATGGAGTAGAAAGAGTGCCCTCACAGATTAAGGAGTGGAAAGAGTGCCCTGGCACCTTATGGAGTAGAAAGAGTGCCCTCACACATTATGGAGCAGAAAGAGTGCCCTCACACATTATGGAGTAGAAAGAGTGCCCTCACACATTATGGAGTAGAAAGAGTGCCCTCACACATTATGGAGTAGAAAGAGTGCCCTCACACATTATGGAGTAGAAAGAGTGCACTCACACATTATGGAGTAGAAAGAGTGCCCTCACACATTATGGAGTAGAAAGAGTGCCCTCACTCATTATGGAGTAGAAAGTGTGCCCTCACACATTATGGAGTAGAAAGAGTGCCTCACGCAATATACAATAGAAAGATTGCCCTCAGACATTATGGAATAGAAAGAGTCCCCTCACACAATATGGAGTAGAAAGACTGCAATCACAGATTAAGGAGTAGAAAGAGTGCCCTGGCACCTTATGGAATAGAAAGAGTGCCCTCACACATTATGGAGTAGAAAGAGTGCCCTCATACATTAAGGTGCAGAAAGAGTGCCCTCGCACATTATGCAATAGAAAGAGTGCCCTGGCATGTTAAGGAGCAGAAACCGTGCGCTGGCACATTATGGAGCAGAACGAGAGCCCTGGCACATTATGGAATAGAAAGTGTGCCCTGGCACATTATGGAGTAGTAAGAGTGCCCTCACAAATCATGGAGCAGAAAAAGTGGCCTCACACATTATGGAGCAGAAAGAGTGCCCTCACACATTATGGAGTAGAAAGTGTGCCTTGGCACAGTATGGAGTAGTAAGAGTGCTTTCACACATCATGGAGCAGAAAGAGTGTCCTTGCACATTATGGAATAGAAAGAGTGCCCTGGCACGTTAAGGGTCAAAAAGAGTGCCCAGGCACGTAATGGAGGAGAAAGAGTGCCCTCACACATTATGGAGTAGAAAGAGTGCCCTCAGACATTATGGAATAGAAAGAGTGCCCTCGCACATAATGGAATAGAAAGCGTGCCCTCACACATTAAGGAGCAGAAAGAGTGTCCTCGCACATTATGGAGTAGAAAGAGTGCCCTCACACATTATGGAGTAGAAAGAGTGCCCTGGCACATTATGGGGTAGAAAGAGTGGAATCACACATTATGGAGTAGAAAGAGTGCCCTCACAGATTAAGGAGTGGAAAGAGTGCCCTGGCACCTTATGGAATAGAAAGAGTGCCCTCACTCATTATGGAGTAGAAAGAGTGCCCTCACAGATTAAGGAGTGGAAAGAGTGCCCTGGCACCTTATGGAGTAGAAAGAGTGCCCTCACACATTATGCAGTAGAAAGAGTGCCCTCACACATTATGGAGTAGAAAGAATGCGCTCACACATTATGGAGTAGAAAGAGGGCCCTCATACATTATGGAGTAGAAAGAGTGCCCTCACACATTATGGAGTAGAAAGAGTGCCCTCACACGTTATGGAGTAGAAAGAATGCCCTCACACATTATGGAGTAGAAAGAGTGCCCTCACCCATTATGGAGTAGAAAGAGTGCCCTGGCACCTTATGGAATAGAAAGAGTGCCCTCACACATTATGGAGTAGAAAGAGTGCCCTCACCCATTATGGAGTAGAAAGAGTGCCCTGGCACATTATGGAATAGAAAGAGTGCCCTCACACATTATGTAGTAGAAAGAGTGCCCTGGCACATTATGGAATAGAAAGAGTGCCCTCACACATTATGGAGTAGAAAGAGTGCCCTCACACGTTATGGAGTAGAAAGAATGCCCTCACACATTATGGAGTAGAAAGAGTGCCCTGGCACATTATGGAATAGACAGAGTGCCCTCACACATTATGGAGTAGAAAGAGTGCCCTCACACGTTATGGAATAGAAAGAGGGCCCTCACTCATTATGGAGTAGAAAGAGTGCCCTCACACATTATGGAATAGAAAGAGTGCCCTCACACATTATGGAGTAGAAAGAGTGCCCTGGCACATTATGGAGTAGTAAGAGTGCCCCCACAAATCATGGAGCAGAAAGAGTGGCCTCGCACATTGTGGAATCGAAAGAGTGCCCTCACACATTATGGAGTAGAAAGAGTGCCCTCACACATTATGGAGTAGAAAGAGTGCCCTCACACGTTATGGAGTAGAAAGAGTGCCCTTACACATTATGGAGTAGAAAGAGAGCCCTCACACATTATGGAATAGAAAGATTGTCTTCATACATTATGGAATAGAAAGAGTGCCCTCACACAATATGGAGCAGGAAGGGTTCCCTGGCACATTATGGAGTAGAACGAGTGCCCTCACACATTATGGAGTAGAAAGAGTGCCCTCACACATTATGCAGTAGAAAGAGTGCCCTGGCACATTATGGAATAGAAAGAGTACCCTCACACATTATGGAGTAGAAAGAGTGCCTCACGCAATATACAATAGAAAGAGTGCCCTCACACATTATGGAGTAGAAAGACTGCAATCACAGATTAAGTAGTAGATGGAGTGCCCTGGCACCTTATGGAAGAGAAAGAATGTCCTCACACGTTATGGATTATAAAGAGTGCCCTCACACATTATGGTGTAGAAAGAGTGCCCTCATACATTAAGGTGCAGAAAGAGTGCCCTCGCACATTATGCAATAGAAAGAGTGCCCTGGCATGTTAAGGAGCAGAAACCGTGCGCTGGCACATTATGGAGCAGAACGAGAGCCCTGGCACATTATGGAATAGAAAGTGTGCCCTGGCACATTATGGAGTAGTAAGAGTGCCCTCACAAATCATGGAGCAGAAAGAGTGGCCTCGCACATTGTGGAATCGAAAGAGTGCCCTCACACATTATAGAGTAGAAAGAGTGCCCTCACACATTATGGAGTAGAAAGAGTGCCCTCACACATTATGGATTCGAAAGAGTGCCCTCACACATTATACAATAGAAACAGTGCACTCCCTCATTGTGGAATGGAAAGAGTGCCCTCACACATTATGGAACAGATAGAGGTCCCTGGCTTGTTATGGAGAAGAAAGAGTGTCCTCACACTTTATGGAGTAGAAGGAGTGCCCTCACACATTCTACAATAAAAAGAGTGCCCTCAGACATTATGGAATAGAAAGAGTGCCCTCAAAAATTAAGTAATAGCAAGAGTGCCCTGGCACATTATGGGGTAGAAAGAGTGGAATCACACATTATGGAGTAGAAAGAGTGCCCTCACAGATTAAGGAGTGGAAAGAGTGCCCTGGCACCTTATGGAATAGAAAGAGGGCCCTCACACATTATGGAGCAGTAAGAGGGCACTGGCACATTATGGAATAGAAAGAATGCCCACACACATTATGGAGTAAAAAGATTGCCCTGGCACATTATGGAATAGGAAGAATGCCCACACTCATTATGGAGTAGAAAGAGTGCCCTGGCACATTATGGAATAGAAAGAATGCCCACACACATTATGGAGTAGAAAGAGTGCCCTCACACATTATGGAATAGAAGGATTGCCCTCACACATTATGAAATAGAAAGAGTGCCCTCACTCATTATGGAGTAGAAAGAGTGCCCTCATACATTATGAAATAGAAAGAGTGCTCTCACACATTATGGAATAGAAAGAGTGCCCTCGCACATTATGGAGAAAAAAGAGTGCCCTCACACATTATGAAATAGAAAGAGTGCTCTCACACATTATGGAGTAGAAAGAGTGCCCTCTCACATTATGGAATAGAAAGAGTGCCCTGGCAGGTTAAGGAGCAGAAAGAGTTCCCTGGCATGTTATGGAGTAGAAAAAGTGCCCTCAGAAATTATGGAGTAGAAAGAGTGCCCTCACACATTATACAATAGAAACAGTGCACTCCCTCATTGTGGAATGTAAAGAGTGCCCTCACACATTATGGAACAGATAGAGGTCCCTGGCTTGTTATGGAGAAGAAAGAGTGTCCTCACACTTTATGGAGTAGAAGGAGTGCCCTCACACATTATACAATAAAAAGAGTGCCCTCAGACATTATGGAATAGAAAGAGTGCCCTCAAAAATTATGTAATAGAAAGAGTGCCCTGGCACATTATGGGGTAGAAAGAGTGGAATCACACATTATGGAGTAGAAAGAGTGCCCTCACAGATTAAGGAGTGGAAAGAGTGACCTGGCACCTTATGGAATAGAATGAGTGCCCTCACACATTATGGAGTAGAAAGAGTGCCCTCACACATTATGGATTCGAAAGAGTGCCCTCACACATTATACAATAGAAAGAATGCGCTCACACATTATGGAATAAAAAGAGTGCCCTGGCACTTTAAGGAGCAGAAAGAGTTCCGCGGCATGTTAGGGAGTAAAGAGAGTGCCCTCACACATTATGGAGTAGAAAGAGTGCCTCACACATTATACAATAGAAAGAATGCGCTCACACATTATGGAATACAAAGAGTGCCCTGGCACTTTAAGGAGCAGAAAGAGTTCCGCGGCATGTTAGGGAGTAAAGAGAGTGCCCTCACACATTATGGAATAGAAAGAGTGCCCTCACACATTATGGAGCAGTAAGAGTACCCTCACACATTATGGAATAGAAAGAGTGTCTCACACATTATGGAGCAGAAAGAGTGCCCTCACACATTATGGAGTAGAAAGAGTGCCCTCACACATTATGGAGTAGAAAGAGTGCCCTCACACATTATGGAGTAGAAAGAGTGCACTCACACATTATGGAGTAGAAAGAGTGCCCTCACACATTATGGAGTAGAAAGAGTGCCCTCACTCATTATGGAGTAGAAAGTGTGCCCTCACACATTATGGAGTAGAAAGAGTGCCTCACGCAATATACAATAGAAAGATTGCCCTCAGACATTATGGAATAGAAAGAGTGCCCTCACACAATATGGAGTAGAAAGACTGCAATCACAGATTAAGGAGTAGAAAGAGTGCCCTGGCACCTTATGGAATAGAAAGAGTGTCCTCACACGTTATGGATTATAAAGAGTGCCCTCACACATTATGGAGTAGAAAGAGTGCCCTCATACATTAAGGTGCAGAAAGAGTGCCCTCGCACATTATGCAATAGAAAGAGTGCCCTGGCATGTTAAGGAGCAGAAGCCGTGCGCTGGCACATTATGGAGCAGAACGAGAGCCCCGGCACATTATGGAATAGAAAGTGTGCCCTGGCACATTATGGAGTAGTAAGAGTGCCCTCACAAATCATGGAGCAGAAAGAGTGGCCTCGCACATTGTGGAATCGAAAGAGTGCCCTCACACATTATGGAGTAGAAAGAGTGCCCTCACACATTATGGAGTAGAAAGTGTGCCCTCACACATTATGGAGTAGAAAGAGTGCCCTCACACATTATTGAGTAGAAAGAGTGCCCTCACACATTATGTAGTAGAAAGATAGCCCTCACACATTATGGAATAGAAAGAATGCCCACACACATTATGAAATAGAAAGAGTGCCCTCACACATTATGGAGTAGAAAGATAGCCCTCACACATTATGGAATAGAAAGAATGCCCACACACATTATGGAGTAGAAAGAGTGCCCTCACACATTATGGAGCAGTAAGAGTGCCCTGGCACCTTATGGAATAGAAAGAGTGCCCTCACTCATTATGGAGTAGAAAGAGTGCCCTCACAGATTAACGAGTGGAAAGAGTGCCCTGGCACCTTATGGAATAGAAAGAGTGCCCTCACTCATTATGGAGTAGAAAGAGTGCCCTCACAGATTAAGGAGTGGAAAGAGTGCCCTGGCACCTTATGGAGTAGAAAGAGTGCCCTCACACATTATGGAGCAGAAAGAGTGCCCTCACACATTATGGAGTAGAAAGAGTGCCCTCACACAATATGGAGTAGAAAGAGTGCCCTCACACATTATGGAGTAGAAAGAGTGCCCTCACACATTATGGAGTAGAAAGAGTGCACTCACACATTATGGAGTAGAAAGAGTGCCCTCACACATTATGGAGTAGAAAGAGTGCCCTCACTCATTATGGAGTAGAAAGTGTGCCCTCACACATTATGGAGTAGAAAGAGTGCCTCACGCAATATACAATAGAAAGATTGCCCTCAGACATTATGGAATAGAAAGAGTGCCCTCACACAATATGGAGTAGAAAGACTGCAATCACAGATTAAGGAGTAGAAAGAGTGCCCTGGCACCTTATGGAATAGAAAGAGTGTCCTCACACGTTATGGATTATAAAGAGTGCCCTCACACATTATGGAGTAGAAAGAGTGCCCTCATACATTAAGGTGCAGAAAGAGTGCCCTCGCACATTATGCAATAGAAAGAGTGCCCTGGCATGTTAAGGAGCAGAAACCGTGCGCTGGCACATCATGGAGCAGAACGAGAGCCCCGGCACATTATGGAATAGAAAGTGTGCCCTCACACATTATGGAGTAGAAAGAGTGCCCTCACACATTATGGAGTAGAAAGATAGCCCTCACACATTATGGAATAGAAAGAATGCCCACACACATTATGAAATAGAAAGAGTGCGCTCACACATTATGGAGTCGAAACATAGCCCTCACACATTATGGAATAGAAAGAATGCCCACACACATTATGGAGTAGAAAGAGTGCCCTCACACATTATGGAGCAGTAAGAGTGCCCTGGCACCTTATGGAATAGAAAGAGTGCCCTCACTCATTATGGAGTAGAAAGAGTGCCCTCACAGATTAACGAGTGGAAAGAGTGCCCTGGCACCTTATGGAATAGAAAGAGTGCCCTCACTCATTATGGAGTAGAAAGAGTGCCCTCACAGATTAAGGAGTGGAAAGAGTGCCCTGGCAGCTTATGGAGTAGAAAGAGTGCCCTCACACATTATGGAGCAGAAAGAGTGCCCTCACACATTATGGAGTAGAAAGAGTGCCCTCACACATTATGGAGTAGAAAGAGTGCCCTCACACATTATGGAGTAGAAAGAGTGCCCTCACACATTATGGAGTAGAAAGAGTGCACTCACACATTATGGAGTAGAAAGAGTGCCCTCACACATTATGGAGTAGAAAGAGTGCCCTCACTCATTATGGAGTAGAAAGTGTGCCCTCACACATTATGGATTAGAAAGAGTGCCTCACGCAATATAGAATAGAAAGATTGCCCTCAGACATTATGGAATAGAAAGAGTGCCCTCACACAATATGGAGTAGAAAGACTGCAATCACAGATTAAGGAGTAGAAAGAGTGCCCTGGCACCTTATGGAATAGAAAGAGTGTCCTCACACGTTATGGATTATAAAGAGTGCCCTCACACATTATGGAGTAGAAAGAGTGCCCTCATACATTAAGGTGCAGAAAGAGTGCCCTCGCACATTATGCAATAGAAAGAGTGCCCTGGCATGTTAAGGAGCAGAAACCGTGCGCTGGCACATTATGGAGCAGAACGAGAGCCCCGGCACATTATGGAATAGAAAGTGTGCCCTGGCACATTATGGAGTAGTAAGAGTGCCCTCACAAATCATGGAGCAGAAGGAGTGGCCTCGCACATTGTGGAATCGAAAGAGTGCCCTCACACCTTATGGAATAGAAAGAGTGTCCTCACACATTATGGATTATAAAGAGTGCCCTCACACATTATGGAGTAGAAAGAGTGCCCTCATATATTAAGGTGCAGAAAGAGTGCCCTCGCACATTATGCAATAGAAAGAGTGCCCTGGCATGTTAAGGAGCAGAAAGCGTGCGCTGGCACATCATGGAGCAGAACGAGAGCCCCGGCACATTATGGAATAGAAAGTGTGCCCTCACACATTATGGAGTAGAAAGAGTGCCCTCACACATTATTGAGTAAAAAGAGTGCCCTCACACATTATGGAGTAGAAAGATAGCCCTCACACATTATGGAATAGAAAGAATGCGCACACACATTATGAAATAGAAAGAGTGCCCTCACACATTATGGAGTCGAAACATAGCCCTCACACATTATGGAATAGAAAGAATGCCCACACACATTATGGAGTAGAAAGAGTGCCCTCACACATTATGGAGCAGTAAGAGTGCCCTGGCACCTTATGGAATAGAAAGAGTGCCCTCACTCATTATGGAGTAGAAAGAGTGCCCTCACAGATTAACGAGTGGAAAGAGTGCCCTGGCACCTTATGGAATAGAAAGAGTGCCCTCACTCATTATGGAGTAGAAAGAGTGCCCTCACAGATTAAGGAGTGGAAAGAGTGCCCTGGCACCTTATGGAGTAGAAAGAGTGCCCTCACACATTATGGAGCAGAAAGAGTGCCCTCACACATTATGGAGTAGAAAGAGTGCCCTCACACATTATGGAGTAGAAAGAGTGCCCTCACACATTATGGAGTAGAAAGAGTGCCCTCACACATTATGGAGTAGAAAGAGTGCACTCACACATTATGGAGTAGAAAGAGTGCCCTCACACATTATGGAGTAGAAAGAGTGCCCTCACTCATTATGGAGTAGAAAGTGTGCCCTCACACATTATGGATTAGAAAGAGTGCCTCACGCAATATACAATAGAAAGATTGCCCTCAGACATTATGGAATAGAAAGAGTGCCCTCACACAATATGGAGTAGAAAGACTGCAATCACAGATTAAGGAGTAGAAAGAGTGCCCTGGCACCTTATGGAATAGAAAGAGTGTCCTCACACGTTATGGATTATAAAGAGTGCCCTCACACATTATGGAGTAGAAAGAGTGCCCTCATACATTAAGGTGCAGAAAGAGTGCCCTCGCACATTATGCAATAGAAAGAGTGCCCTGGCATGTTAAGGAGCAGAAACCGTGCGCTGGCACATTATGGAGCAGAACGAGAGCCCCGGCACATTATGGAATAGAAAGTGTGCCCTGGCACATTATGGAGTAGTAAGAGTGCCCTCACAAATCATGGAGCAGAAAGAGTGGCCTCGCACATTGTGGAATCGAAAGAGTGCCCTCACACATTATGGAGTAGAAAGAGTGCCCTCACACATTATGGAGTAGAAAGAGTGCCCTCACACATTATGGAGCAGAAAGAGTGCCCTCACACATTATTGAGTAGAAAGAGTGCCCTCACACATTATGGAGTAGAAAGATAGCCCTCACACATTATGGAATAGAAAGAGTGCCCTCACACATTATGGAGTAGAAAGAGTGCCCTCACACATTATGGAGTAGAAAGAGTGCCCTCACACATTATGGAGTAGAAAGATAGCCCTCACACATTATGGAATAGAAAGAATGCCCACACACATTATGAAATAGAAAGAGTGCCCTCACACATTATGGAGTAGAAAGATAGCCCTCACACATTATGGAATAGAAAGAATGCCCACACACATTATGGAGTAGAAAGAGTGCCCTCACACATTATTGAGCAGTAAGAGTGCCCTGGCACCTTATGGAATAGAAAGAGTGCCCTCACTCATTATGGAGTAGAAAGAGTGCCCTCACAGATTAACGAGTGGAAAGAGTGCCCTGGCACCTTATGGAATAGAAAGAGTGCCCTCACTCATTATGGAGTAGAAAGAGTGCCCTCACAGATTAAGGAGTGGAAAGAGTGCCCTGGCACCTTATGGAGTAGAAAGAGTGCCCTCACACATTATGGAGAAGAAAGAGTGCCCACACCCATTATGGAGTAGAAAGAGTGCCCTGGCACATTAAGGAATAGAAAGAGTGCCCTCACACATTATGGAGTAGAAAGAGAGCCCTCACACGTTATGGAGTAGAAAGAGTGTCCTCACCCATTATGGAGTAGAAAGAGTGCCCTGGCACATTATGGAATAGAAAGAGTGCCCTCACCCATTATGGAGAGAAAGAGTGCCCTCACACATTATGGAGTAGAAAGAGTGCCCTCACAAATTATGGAGTAGAAAGAGTGCCCTGGCACATTATGGAATAGAAAGAGTGCCCTCCCACATTATGGAGTAGAAAGAGTGCCCTACCACATTATGGAATAGAAAGAGTGCCCTCACACATTATGGAGTAGAAAGAGTGCCCTCACCCATTATGGAGTAGAAAGAGTGCCCTGGCACATTATGGAATAGAAAGAGTGCCCTCACACATTATGGATTAGAAAGAGTGCCCTGGCACATTATGGAATAGAAAGTGTGCCCTCACACGTTATGGAGTAGAAAGAATGCCCTCACACATTATGGAGTAGAAAGAGTGCCCTGGCACATTATGGAATAGAAAGAGTGCCCTCACACATTATGGAGTAGAAAGAGTGACCTCACACGTTATGGAATAGAAAGAGGGCCCTCACTCATTATGGAGTAGAAAGAGTGCCCTCACACGTTATGGAATAGAAAGAGGGCCCTCACACATTATGGAATAGAAAGAGTGCCCTCACACATTATGGAACAGAAAGAGTGCCCTCACACATTATGGAATAGAAAGAGTGCCCTCACACATTATGGAATAGAAAGAGTGCCCTCACACATTATGGAATAGAAAGAGTGCCCTGGCACATTATGGAATAGAAAGAGTGCCCTCACACATTATGGAGTAGAAAGAGTGCCCTAACACATTATGGAGTAGAAAGAGTGCCCTGGCACATTATGGAATAGAAAGAGTGCCCTCACACATTATGGAGTAGAAAGAGTGCCTCACGCAATATACAATAGAAAGAGTGCCCTCACACATT
Source organism: Carcharodon carcharias (assembly GCF_017639515.1). Classification (NCBI taxonomy): domain Eukaryota; kingdom Metazoa; phylum Chordata; class Chondrichthyes; order Lamniformes; family Lamnidae; genus Carcharodon; species Carcharodon carcharias. The sequence goes on along the minus strand of NC_054474.1, from coordinate 166,591,938 downwards.
ATGGAGTAGAAAGACTGCAATCACAGATTAAGGAGTAGAAATAGTGCCCTGGCACCTTATGGATTATAAAGAGTGCCCTCACACATTATGGAGTAGAAAGAGTGCGCTCATACATTAAGGTGCAGAAAGAGTGCCCTCGCACATTATGCAATAGAAAGAGTGCCCTGGCATGTTAAGGAGCAGAAACCGTGTGCTGGCACATTATGGAGCAGAACGAGAGCCCTGGCACATTATGGAATAGAAAGTGTGCCCTGGCACATTATGGAGTAGTAAGAGTGCCCTCACAAATCATGGAGCAGAAAGAGTGGCCTCGCACATTGTGGAATCGAAAGAGTGCCCTCACACATTATGAAGTAGAAAGAGTGCCCTCACACATTATGGAGTAGAAAGAGTGCCCTCACACGTTATGGAGTAGAAAGAGTGCCCTTACACATTATGGAGCAGAAAGAGAGCCCTCACACATTATGGAATAGAAAGATTGTCTTCATACATTATGGAATAGAAAGAGTGCCCTCACACAATATGGAGCAGGAAGAGTTCCCTGGCACATTATGGAGTAGAAAGAGTGCCCTCACACATTATGGAGTAGAAAGAGTGCCCTCACACATTATGCAGTAGAAAGAGTGCCCTCGCACATTATGGAGTAGAAAGACTGCAATCATAGATTAAGGAGTAGAAAGAGTGCCCTGGCACCTTATGGAATAGAAAGAGTTCCCTGACACATTATGGAGTAGAAAGAGTGCGCTCACTCATTATGGAGTAGAAAGAGTGCCATCAGACATTGTGGAGTAGAAAGAGTGCCCTCATACATTATGGAGTAGAAAGAGTGCCCTCACACATTATGGAATAGAAAGAATGCCCACACACATTATGGAGTAGAAAGAGTGCCCTGGCACATTATGGAATAGAAAGAGGGCCCTCACACATTATGGAGCAGTAAGAGGGCACTGGCACATTATGGAATAGAAAGAATGCCCACACACATTATGGAGTAGAAAGAGTGCCCTGGCACATTATGGTATAGCAAGAATGCCCACACTCATTATGGAGTAGAAAGAGTGCCCTGGCACATTATGGAATAGAAAGAATGCCCACACACATTATGGAGTAGAAAGAGTGCCCTCACACATTATGGAATAGAAGGATTGCCCTCACACATTATGAAATAGAAAGAGTGCCCTCACTCATTATGGAGTAGAAAGAGTGCCCTCATACATTATGAAATAGAAAGAGTGCTCTCACACATTATGGAATAGAAAGAGTGCCCTCGCACATTATGGAGAAAAAAGAGTGCCCTCACACATTATGAAATAGAAAGAGTGCTCTCACACATTATGGAGTAGAAAGAGTGCCCTCGCACATTATGGAATAGAAAGAGTGCCCTGGCACATTAAGGAGCAGAAGGAGTTCCCTGGCATGTTATGGAGTAGAAAAAGTGCCCTCAGAAATTATGGAGTAGAAAGAGTGTCCTCACACATTATACAATAGAAACAGAGCACTCCCTCGCTGTGGAATGGAAAGAGTGCCCTCACACATTATGGAACAGATAGAGGTCCCTGGCTTGTTATGGAGAAGAAAGAGTGTCCTCACACTTTATGGAGTAGAAGGAGTGCCCTCACACATTATACAATAAAAAGAGTGCCCTCAGACATTATGGAATAGAAAGAGTGCCCTCAAAAATTATGTAATAGAAAGAGTGCCCTGGCACATTATGGGGTAGAAAGAGTGGAATCACACATTATGGAGTAGAAAGAGTGCCCTCACAGATTAAGGAGTGGAAAGAGTGCCCTGGCACCTTGTGGAATAGAAAGAGTGCCCTCACACATTATGGAGTAGAAAGAGTGCCCTCACACATTATGGATTCGAAAGAGTGCCCTCACACATTATACAATAGAAAGAATGCCCTCACACATTATGGAATAAAAAGAGTGCCCTGGCACTTTAAGGAGCAGAAAGAGTTCCGCGGCATGTTAGGGAGTAAAGAGAGTGCCCTCACACATTATGGAATAGAAAGAATGCCCTGGCACATTATGGAATAGAAAGAGTGCCCTCACACATTATGGAGCAGTAAAAGTGCCCTCACACATTATGGAATAGAAAGAGTGTCTCACACATTATGGAGCAGAAAGAGTGCCCTCACACATTATGGAGTAGAAAGAGTGCCCTCACACATTATGGAGTAGAAAGAGTGCCCTCACACATTATGGAGTAGAAAGAGTGCCCTCACACATTATGGAGTAGAAAGAGTGCACTCACACATTATGGAGTAGAAAGAGTGCCCTCACACATTATGGAGTAGAAAGAGTGCCCTTACTCATTATAGAGTAGAAAGTGTGCCCTCACACATTATGGAGTAGAAAGAGTGCCTCACGCAATATACAATAGAAAGATTGCCCTCAGACATTATGGAATAGAAAGAGTGCCCTCACACAATATGGAGTAGAAAGACTGCAATCACAGATTAAGGAGTAGAAAGAGTGCCCTGGCACCTTATGGAATAGAAAGAGTGTCCTCACACGTTATGGATTATAAAGAGTGCCCTCACACATTATGGAGTAGAAAGAGTGCCCTGGCACATTATGGAATAGAAAGAGTGCCCTCACACATTATGGAGTAGAAAGAGTGCCCTCACACGTTATGGAATAGAAAGAGGGCCCTCACTCATTATGGAGTAGAAAGAGTGCCCTCACACGTTATGGAATAGAAAGAGGGCCCTCACACATTATGGAATAGAAAGAGTGCCCTCACACATTATGGAATAGGAAGAGTGCCCTCGCACATTATGGAATAGAAAGAGTGCCCTCACACATTATGGAACAGAAAGAGTGCCCTCACACATTATGGAATAGAAAGAGTGCCCTCACACATTATGGAATAGAAAGAGTGCCCTCGCACATTATGGAATAGAAAGAGTGCCCTGGCACATTATGGAATAGAAAGAGTGCCCTCACACATTATGGAGTAGAAAGAGTGCCCTAACACATTATGGAGTAGAAAGAGTGCCCTGGCACATTATGGAATAGAAAGAGTGCCCTCACACATTATGGAGTAGAAAGAGTGCCTCACGCAATATACAATAGAAAGAGTGCCCTCACACATTATGGAGTAGAAAGACTGCAATCACAGATTAAGGAGTAGAAAGAGTGCCCTGGCACCTTATGGATTATAAAGAGTGCCCTCACACATTATGGAGTAGAAAGAGTGCCCTCATACATTAAGGTGCAGAAAGAGTGCCCTCGCACATTATGCCATAGAAAGAGTGCCCTGGCATGTTAAGGAGCAGAAACCGTGCGCTGGCACATTATGGAGCAGAACGAGAGCCCTGGCAAATTATGGAATAGAAAGTGTGCCCTGGCACATTATGGAGTAGTAAGAGTGCCCTCACAAATCATGGAGCAGAAAGAGTGGCCTCGCACATTGTGGAATCGTAAGAGTGCCCTCACACATTATGAAGTAGAAAGAGTGCCCTCACACATTATGGAGTAGAAAGAGTGCCCTCACACATTATGGAGTAGAAAGAGTGCCCTCACACATTATGCAGTAGAAAGAGTGCCCTCGCACATTATGGAGTAGAAAGACTGCAATCATATATTAAGGAGTAGAAAGAGTGCCCTGGCACCTTATGGAATAGAAAGAGTTCCCTGACACATTATGGAGTAGAAAGAGTGCCCTCACTCATTATGGAGTAGAAAGAGTGCCATCAGACATTGTGGAGTAGAAAGAGTGCCCTCTCACATTATGGAATAGAAAGAGTGCCCTCACACATTATGGAACAGAAAGAGTGCCCTCACACATTATGGAATAGAAAGAGTGCCCTCACACATTATGGAATAGAAAGAATGCCCTCACACATTATGGAATAAAAAGAGTGCCCTGGCACTTTAAGGAGCAGAAAGAGTTCCGCGGCATGTTAGAGAGTAAAGAGAGTGCCCTCACACATTATGGAGTAGAAAGAGTGCCTCACACATTATACATTAGAAAGAATGCGCTCACACATTATGGAATAAAAAGAGTGCCCTGGCACTTTAAGGAGCAGAAAGAGTTCCGCGGCATGTTAGGGAGTAAAGAGAGTGCCCTCACACATTATGGAATAGAAAGAATGCCCTGGCACATTATGGAATAGAAAGAGTGCCCTCACACATTATGGAGCAGTAAAAGTGCCCTCACACATTATGGAATAGAAAGAGTGTCTCACACATTATGGAGCAGAAAGAGTGCCCTCACACATTATGGAGTAGAAAGAGTGCCCTCACACATTATGGAGTAGAAAGAGTGCCCTCACACATTATGGAGTAGAAAGAGTGCCCTCACACATTATGGAGTAGAAAGAGTGCCCTCACACATTATGGAGTAGAAAGAGTGCACTCACACATTATGGAGTAGAAAGAGTGCCCTCACACATTATGGAGTAGAAAGAGTGCCCTTACTCATTATAGAGTAGAAAGTGTGCCCTCACACATTATGGAGTAGAAAGAGTGCCTCACGCAATATACAATAGAAAGATTGCCCTCAGACATTATGGAATAGAAAGAGTGCCCTCACACAATATGGAGTAGAAAGACTGCAATCACAGATTAATGAGTAGAAAGAGTGCCCTGGCACCTTATGGAATAGAAAGAGTGTCCTCACACGTTATGGATTATAAAGAGTGCCCTCACACATTATGGAGTAGAAAGAGTGCCCTGGCACATTATGGAATAGAAAGAGTGCCCTCACACATTATGGAGTAGAAAGAGTGCCTTCACACGTTATGGAGTAGAAAGAGGGCCCTCACTCATTATGGAGTAGAAAGAGTGCCCTCACACGTTATGGAATAGAAAGAGGGCCCTCACACATTATGGAATAGAAAGAGTGCCCTCACACATTATGGAATAGGAAGAGTGCCCTCGCACATTATGGAATAGAAAGAGTGCCCTCACACATTATGGAACAGAAAGAGTGCCCTCACACATTATGGAATAGAAAGAGTGCCCTCACACATTATGGAATAGAAAGAGTGCCCTCGCACATTATGGAATAGAAAGAGTGCCCTGGCACATTATGGAATAGAAAGAGTGCCCTCACACATTATGGAGTAGAAAGAGTGCCCTAACACATTATGGAGTAGAAAGAGTGCCCTGGCACATTATGGAATAGAAAGAGTGCCCTCACACATTATGGAGTAGAAAGAGTGCCTCACGCAATATACAATAGAAAGAGTGCCCTCACACATTATGGAGTAGAAAGACTGCAATCACAGATTAAGGAGTAGAAAGAGTGCCCTGGCACCTTATGGATTATAAAGAGTGCCCTCACACATTATGGAGTAGAAAGAGTGCCCTCATACATTAAGGTGCAGAAAGAGTGCCCTCGCACATTATGCCATAGAAAGAGTGCCCTGGCATGTTAAGGAGCAGAAACCGTGCGCTGGCACATTATGGAGCAAAACGAGAGCACTGGCACATTATGGAATAGAAAGTGTGCCCTGGCACATTATGGAGTAGTAAGAGTGCCCTCACAAATCATGGAGCAGAAAGAGTGGCCTCGCACATTGTGGAATCGTAAGAGTGCCCTCACACATTATGAAGTAGAAAGAGTGCCCTCACACATTATGGAGTAGAAAGAGCGCCCTCACACATTATGGAGTAGAAAGAGTGCCCTCACACATTATGCAGTAGAAAGAGTGCCCTCGCACATTATGGAGTAGAAAGACTGCAATCATATATTAAGGAGTAGAAAGAGTGCCCTGGCACCTTATGGAATAGAAAGAGTTCCCTGACACATTATGGAGTAGAAAGAGTGCCCTCACTCATTATGGAGTAGAAAGAGTGCCATCAGACATTGTGGAGTAGAAAGAGTGCCCTCACACATTATGGAATAGAAAGAGTGCCCTCACACATTATGGAACAGAAAGAGTGCCCTCACACATTATGGAATAGAAAGAGTGCCCTCACACATTATGGAATAGAAAGAGTGCCCTCACACATTATGGAATAGAAAGAGTGCCCTGGCACATTATGGAATAGAAAGAGTGCCCTCACACATTATGGAGTAGAAAGAGTGCCCTAACACATTATGGAGTAGAAAGAGTGCCCTGGCACATTATGGAATAGAAAGAGTGCCCTCACACATTATGGAGTAGAAAGAGAGCCCTCACACATTATGGAATAGAAAGATTGTCTTCATACATTATGGAATAGAAAGAGTGCCCTCACACAATATGGAGCAGGAAGAGTTCCCTGGCACATTATGGAGTAGAAAGAGTGCCCTCACACATTATGGAGTAGAAAGAGTGCCCTCACACATTATGCAGTAGAAAGAGTGCCCTCGCACATTATGGAGTAGAAAGACTGCAATCATAGATTAAGGAGTAGAAAGAGTGCCCTGGCACCTTATGGAATAGAAAGAGTTCCCTGACACATTATGGAGTAGAAAGAGTGCGCTCACTCATTATGGAGTAGAAAGAGTGCCATCAGACATTGTGGAGTAGAAAGAGTGCCCTCATACATTATGGAGTAGAAAGAGTGCCCTCACACATTATGGAATAGAAAGAATGCCCACACACATTATGGAGTAGAAAGAGTGCCCTGGCACATTATGGAATAGAAAGAGGGCCCTCACACATTATGGAGCAGTAAGAGGGCACTGGCACATTATGGAATAGAAAGAATGCCCACACACATTATGGAGTAGAAAGAGTGCCCTGGCACATTATGGTATAGCAAGAATGCCCACACTCATTATGGAGTAGAAAGAGTGCCCTGGCACATTATGGAATAGAAAGAATGCCCACACACATTATGGAGTAGAAAGAGTGCCCTCACACATTATGGAATAGAAGGATTGCCCTCACACATTATGAAATAGAAAGAGTGCCCTCACTCATTATGGAGTAGAAAGAGTGCCCTCATACGTTATGAAATAGAAAGAGTGCTCTCACACATTATGGAATAGAAAGAGTGCCCTCGCACATTATGGAGAAAAAAGAGTGCCCTCACACATTATGAAATAGAAAGAGTGCTCTCACACATTATGGAGTAGAAAGAGTGCCCTCGCACATTATGGAATAGAAAGAGTGCCCTGGCACATTAAGGAGCAGAAGGAGTTCCCTGGCATGTTATGGAGTAGAAAAAGTGCCCTCAGAAATTATGGAGTAGAAAGAGTGCCCTCACACATTATACAATAGAAACAGAGCACTCCCTCGCTGTGGAATGGAAAGAGTGCCTTCACACATTATGGAACAGATAGAGGTCCCTGGCTTGTTATGGAGAAGAAAGAGTGTCCTCACACTTTATGGAGTAGAAGGAGTGCCCTCACACATTATACAATAAAAAGAGTGCCCTCAGACATTATGGAATAGAAAGAGTGCCCTCAAAAATTATGTAATAGAAAGAGTGCCCTGGCACATTATGGGGTAGAAAGAGTGGAATCACACATTATGGAGTAGAAAGAGTGCCCTCACAGATTAAGGAGTGGAAAGAGTGCCCTGGCACCTTATGGAATAGAAAGAGTGCCCTCACACATTATGGAGTAGAAAGAGTGCCCTCACACATTATGGATTCGAAAGAGTGCCCTCACACATTATACAATAGAAAGAATGCCCTCACACATTATGGAATAAAAAGAGTGCCCTGGCACTTTAAGGAGCAGAAAGAGTTCCGCGGCATGTTAGAGAGTAAAGAGAGTGCCCTCACACATTATGGAGTAGAAAGAGTGCCTCACACATTATACAATAGAAAGAATGCGCTCACACATTATGGAATAAAAAGAGTGCCCTGGCACTTTAAGGAGCAGAAAGAGTTCCGCGGCATGTTAGGGAGTAAAGAGAGTGCCCTCACACATTATGGAATAGAAAGAATGCCCTGGCACATTATGGAATAGAAAGAGTGCCCTCACACATTATGGAGCAGTAAAAGTGCCCTCACACATTATGGAATAGAAAGAGTGTCTCACACATTATGGAGCAGAAAGAGTGCCCTCACACATTATGGAGTAGAAAGAGTGCCCTCACACATTATGGAGTAGAAAGAGTGCCCTCACACATTATGGAGTAGAAAGAGTGCCCTCACACATTATGGAGTAGAAAGAGTGCCCTCACACATTATGGAGTAGAAAGAGTGCACTCACACATTATGGAGTAGAAAGAGTGCCCTCACACATTATGGAGTAGAAAGAGTGCCCTTACTCATTATAGAGTAGAAAGTGTGCCCTCACACATTATGGAGTAGAAAGAGTGCCTCACGCAATATACAATAGAAAGATTGCCCTCAGACATTATGGAATAGAAAGAGTGCCCTCACACAATATGGAGTAGAAAGACTGCAATCACAGATTAAGGAGTAGAAAGAGTGCCCTGGCACCTTATGGAATAGAAAGAGTGTCCTCACACGTTATGGATTATAAAGAGTGCCCTCACACATTATGGAGTAGAAAGAGTGCCCTGGCACATTATGGAATAGAAAGAGTGCCCTCACACATTATGGAGTAGAAAGAGTGCCCTCACACGTTATGGAATAGAAAGAGGGCCCTCACTCATTATGGAGTAGAAAGAGTGCCCTCACACGTTATGGAATAGAAAGAGGGCCCTCACACATTATGGAATAGAAAGAGTGCCCTCACACATTATGGAATAGGAAGAGTGCCCTCGCACATTATGGAATAGAAAGAGTGCCCTCACACATTATGGAACAGAAAGAGTGCCCTCACACATTATGGAATAGAAAGAGTGCCCTCACACATTATGGAATAGAAAGAGTGCCCTGGCACATTATGGAATAGAAAGAGTGCCCTCACACATTATGGAGTAGAAAGAGTGCCCTAACACATTATGGAGTAGAAAGAGTGCCCTGGCACATTATGGAATAGAAAGAGTGCCCTCACACATTATGGAGTAGAAAGAGTGCCTCACGCAATATACAATAGAAAGAGTGCCCTCACACATTATGGAGTAGAAAGACTGCAATCACAGATTAAGGAGTAGAAAGAGTGCCCTGGCACCTTATGGAATATAAAGAGTGCCCTCACACATTATGGAGTAGAAAGAGTGCCCTCATACATTAAGGTGCAGAAAGAGTGCCCTCGCACATTATGCCATAGAAAGAGTGCCCTGGCATGTTAAGGAGCAGAAACCGTGCGCTGGCACATTATGGAGCAGAACGAGAGCCCTGGCACATTATGGAATAGAAAGTGTGCCCTGGCACATTATGGAGTAGTAAGAGTGCCCTCACAAATCATGGAGCAGAAAGAGTGGCCTCGCACATTGTGGAATCGTAAGAGTGCCCTCACACATTATGAAGTAGAAAGAGTGCCCTCACACATTATGGAGTAGAAAGAGTGCCCTCACACATTATGGAGTAGAAAGAGTGCCCTCACACATTATGCAGTAGAAAGAGTGCCCTCGCACATTATGGAGTAGAAAGACTGCAATCATATATTAAGGAGTAGAAAGAGTGCCCTGGCACCTTATGGAATAGAAAGAGTTCCCTGACACATTATGGAGTAGAAAGAGTGCCCTCACTCATTATGGAGTAGAAAGAGTGCCATCAGACATTGTGGAGTAGAAAGAGTGCCCTCACACATTATGGAATAGAAAGAGTGCCCTCACACATTATGGAACAGAAAGAGTGCCCTCACACATTATGGAATAGAAAGAGTGCCCTCACACATTATGGAATAGAAAGAATGCCCTCACACATTATGGAATAAAAAGAGTGCCCTGGCACTTTAAGGAGCAGAAAGAGTTCCGCGGCATGTTAGAGAGTAAAGAGAGTGCCCTCACACATTATGGAGTAGAAAGAGTGCCTCACACATTATACATTAGAAAGAATGCGCTCACACATTATGGAATAAAAAGAGTGCCCTGGCACTTTAAGGAGCAGAAAGAGTTCCGCGGCATGTTAGGGAGTAAAGAGAGTGCCCTCACACATTATGGAATAGAAAGAATGCCCTGGCACATTATGGAATAGAAAGAGTGCCCTCACACATTATGGAGCAGTAAAAGTGCCCTCACACATTATGGAATAGAAAGAGTGTCTCACACATTATGGAGCAGAAAGAGTGCCCTCACACATTATGGAGTAGAAAGAGTGCCCTCACACATTATGGAGTAGAAAGAGTGCCCTCACACATTATGGAGTAGAAAGAGTGCCCTCACACATTATGGAGTAGAAAGAGTGCCCTCACACATTATGGAGTAGAAAGAGTGCACTCACACATTATGGAGTAGAAAGAGTGCCCTCACACATTATGGAGTAGAAAGAGTGCCCTTACTCATTATAGAGTAGAAAGTGTGCCCTCACACATTATGGAGTAGAAAGAGTGCCTCACGCAATATACAATAGAAAGATTGCCCTCAGACATTATGGAATAGAAAGAGTGCCCTCACACAATGTGGAGTAGAAAGACTGCAATCACAGATTAATGAGTAGAAAGAGTGCCCTGGCACCTTATGGAATAGAAAGAGTGTCCTCACACGTTATGGATTATAAAGAGTGCCCTCACACATTATGGAGTAGAAAGAGTGCCCTGGCACATTATGGAATAGAAAGAGTGCCCTCACACATTATGGAGTAGAAAGAGTGCCTTCACACGTTATGGAATAGAAAGAGGGCCCTCACTCATTATGGAGTAGAAAGAGTGCCCTCACACGTTATGGAATAGAAAGAGGGCCCTCACACATTATGGAATAGAAAGAGTGCCCTCACACATTATGGAATAGGAAGAGTGCCCTCGCACATTATGGAATAGAAAGAGTGCCCTCACACATTATGGAACAGAAAGAGTGCCCTCACACATTATGGAATAGAAAGAGTGCCCTCACACATTATGGAATAGAAAGAGTGCCCTCGCACATTATGGAATAGAAAGAGTGCCCTGGCACATTATGGAATAGAAAGAGTGCCCTCACACATTATGGAGTAGAAAGAGTGCCCTAACACATTATGGAGTAGAAAGAGTGCCCTGGCACATTATGGAATAGAAAGAGTGCCCTCACACATTATGGAGTAGAAAGAGTGCCTCACGCAATATACAATAGAAAGAGTGCCCTCACACATTATGGAGTAGAAAGACTGCAATCACAGATTAAGGAGTAGAAAGAGTGCCCTGGCACCTTATGGATTATAAAGAGTGCCCTCACACATTATGGAGTAGAAAGAGTGCCCTCATACATTAAGGTGCAGAAAGAGTGCCCTCGCACATTATGCAATAGAAAGAGTGCCCTGGCATGTTAAGGAGCAGAAACCGTGCGCTGGCACATTATGGAGCAGAACGAGAGCCCTGGCACATTATGGAATAGAAAGTGTGCCCTGGCACATTATGGAGTAGTAAGAGTGCCCTCACAAATCATGGAGCAGAAAGAGTGGCCTCGCACATTGTGGAATCGTAAGAGTGCCCTCACACATTATGAAGTAGAAAGAGTGCCCTCACACATTATGGAGTAGAAAGAGTGCCCTCACACATTATGGAGTAGAAAGAGTGCCCTCACACATTATGCAGTACAAAGAGTGCCCTCGCACATTATGGAGTAGAAAGACTGCAATCATATATTAAGGAGTAGAAAGAGTGCCCTGGCACCTTATGGAATAGAAAGAGTTCCCTGACACATTATGGAGTAGAAAGAGTGCCCTCACTCATTATGGAGTAGAAAGAGTGCCATCAGACATTGTGGAGTAGAAAGAGTGCCCTCACACATTATGGAATAGAAAGAGTGCCCTCACACATTATGGAACAGAAAGAGTGCCCTCACACATTATGGAATAGAAAGAGTGCCCTCACACATTATGGAATAGAAAGAGTGCCCTCACACATTATGGAATAGAAAGAGTGCCCTGGCACATTATGGAATAGAAAGAGCGCCCTCACACATTATGGAGTAGAAAGAGTGCCCTAACACATTATGGAGTAGAAAGAGTGCCCTGGCACATTATGGAATAGAAAGAGTGCCCTCACACATTATGGAGTAGAAAGAGTGCCTCACGCAATATACAATAGAAAGAGTGCCCTCACACATTATGGAGTAGAAAGACTGCAATCACAGATTAAGGAGTAGAAAGAGTGCCCTGGCACCTTATGGATTATAAAGAGTGCCCTCACACATTATGGAGTAGAAAGAGTGCGCTCATACATTAAGGTGCAGAAAGAGTGCCCTCGCACATTATGCAATAGAAAGAGTGCCCTGGCATGTTAAGGAGCAGAAACCGTGTGCTGGCACATTATGGAGCAGAACGAGAGCCCTGGCACATTATGGAATAGAAAGTGTGCCCTGGCACATTATGGAGTAGTAAGAGTGCCCTCACAAATCATGGAGCAGAAAGAGTGGCCTCGCACATTGTGGAATCGAAAGAGTGCCCTCACACATTATGAAGTAGAAAGAGTGCCCTCACACATTATGGAGTAGAAAGAGTGCCCTCACACGTTATGGAGTAGAAAGAGTGCCCTTACACATTATGGAGCAGAAAGAGAGCCCTCACACATTATGGAATAGAAAGATTGTCTTCATACATTATGGAATAGAAAGAGTGCCCTCACACAATATGGAGCAGGAAGAGTTCCCTGGCTCATTATGGAGTAGAAAGAGTGCCCTCACACATTATGGAGTAGAAAGAGTGCCCTCACACATTATGCAGTAGAAAGAGTGCCCTCGCACATTATGGAGTAGAAAGACTGCAATCATAGATTAAGGAGTAGAAAGAGTGCCCTGGCACCTTATGGAATAGAAAGAGTTCCCTGACACATTATGGAGTAGAAAGAGTGCGCTCACTCATTATGGAGTAGAAAGAGTGCCATCAGACATTGTGGAGTAGAAAGAGTGCCCTCATACATTATGGAGTAGAAAGAGTGCCCTCACACATTATGGAATAGAAAGAATGCCCACACACATTATGGAGTAGAAAGAGTGCCCTGGCACATTATGGAATAGAAAGAGGGCCCTCACACATTATGGAGCAGTAAGAGGGCACTGGCACATTATGGAATAGAAAGAATGCCCACACACATTATGGAGTAGAAAGAGTGCCCTGGCACATTATGGTATAGCAAGAATGCCCACACTCATTATGGAGTAGAAAGAGTGCCCTGGCACATTATGGAATAGAAAGAATGCCCACACACATTATGGAGTAGAAAGAGTGCCCTCACACATTATGGAATAGAAGGATTGCCCTCACACATTATGAAATAGAAAGAGTGCCCTCACACATTATGGAGTAGAAAGAGTGCCCTCATACATTATGAAATAGAAAGAGTGCTCTCACACATTATGGAATAGAAAGAGTGCCCTCGCACATTATGGAGAAAAAAGAGTGCCCTCACACATTATGAAATAGAAAGAGTGCTCTCACACATTATGGAGTAGAAAGAGTGCCCTCGCACATTATGGAATAGAAAGAGTGCCCTGGCACATTAAGGAGCAGAAGGAGTTCCCTGGCATGTTATGGAGTAGAAAAAGTGCCCTCAGAAATTATGGAGTAGAAAGAGTGCCCTCACACATTATACAATAGAAACAGAGCACTCCTTCGCTGTGGAATGGAAAGAGTGCCCTCACACATTATGGAACAGATAGAGGTCCCTGGCTTGTTATGGAGAAGAAAGAGTGTCCTCACACTTTATGGAGTAGAAGGAGTGCCCTCACACATTATACAATAAAAAGAGTGCCCTCAGACATTATGGAATAGAAAGAGTGCCCTCAAAAATTATGTAATAGAAAGAGTGCCCTGGCACATTATGGGGTAGAAAGAGTGGAATCACACATTATGGAGTAGAAAGAGTGCCCTCACAGATTAAGGAGTGGAAAGAGTGCCCTGGCACCTTATGGAATAGAAAGAGTGCCCTCACACATTATGGAGTAGAAAGAGTGCCCTCACACATTATGGATTCGAAAGAGTGCCCTCACACATTATACAATAGAAAGAATGCGCTCACACATTATGGAATAAAAAGAGTGCCCTGGCACTTTAAGGAGCAGAAAGAGTTCCGCGGCATGTTAGAGAGTAAAGAGAGTGCCCTCACACATTATGGAGTAGAAAGAGTGCCTCACACATTATACAATAGAAAGAATGCGCTCACACATTATGGAATAAAAAGAGTGCCCTGGCACTTTAAGGAGCAGAAAGAGTTCCGCGGCATGTTAGGGAGTAAAGAGAGTGCCCTCACACATTATGGAATAGAAAGAATGCCCTGGCACATTATGGAATAGAAAGAGTGCCCTCACACATTATGGAGCAGTAAAAGTGCCCTCACACATTATGGAATAGAAAGAGTGTCTCACACATTATGGAGCAGAAAGAGTGCCCTCACACATTATGGAGTAGAAAGAGTGCCCTCACACATTATGGAGTAGAAAGAGTGCCCTCACACATTATGGAGTAGAAAGAGTGCCCTCACACATTATGGAGTAGAAAGAGTGCCCTCACACATTATGGAGTAGAAAGAGTGCCCTTACTCATTATAGAGTAGAAAGTGTGCCCTCACACATTATGGAGTAGAAAGAGTGCCTCACGCAATATACAATAGAAAGATTGCCCTCAGACATTATGGAATAGAAAGAGTGCCCTCACACAATATGGAGTAGAAAGACTGCAATCACAGATTAAGGAGTAGAAAGAGTGCCCTGGCACCTTATGGAATAGAAAGAGTGTCCTCACACGTTATGGATTATAAAGAGTGCCCTCACACATTATGGAGTAGAAAGAGTGCCCTGGCACATTATGGAATAGAAAGAGTGCCCTCACACATTATGGAGTAGAAAGAGTGCCTTCACACGTTATGGAATAGAAAGAGGGCCCTCACTCATTATGGAGTAGAAAGAGTGCCCTCACACGTTATGGAATAGAAAGAGGGCCCTCACACATTATGGAATAGAAAGAGTGCCCTCACACATTATGGAATAGGAAGAGTGCCCTCGCACATTATGGAATAGAAAGAGTGCCCTCACACATTATGGAACAGAAAGAGTGCCCTCACACATTATGGAATAGAAAGAGTGCCCTCACACATTATGGAATAGAAAGAGTGCCCTCGCACATTATGGAATAGAAAGAGTGCCCTGGCACATTATGGAATAGAAAGAGTGCCCTCACACATTATGGAGTAGAAAGAGTGCCCTAACACATTATGGAGTAGAAAGAGTGCCCTGGCACATTATGGAATAGAAAGAGTGCCCTCACACATTATGGAGTAGAAAGAGTGCCTCACGCAATATACAATAGAAAGAGTGCCCTCACACATTATGGAGTAGAAAGACTGCAATCACAGATTAAGGAGTAGAAAGAGTGCCCTGGCACCTTATGGATTATAAAGAGTGCCCTCACACATTATGGAGTAGAAAGAGTGCCCTCATACATTAAGGTGCAGAAAGAGTGCCCTCGCACATTATGCCATAGAAAGAGTGCCCTGGCATGTTAAGGAGCAGAAACCGTGCGCTGGCACATTATGGAGCAGAACGAGAGCCCTGGCACATTATGGAATAGAAAGTGTGCCCTGGCACATTATGGAGTAGTAAGAGTGCCCTCACAAATCATGGAGCAGAAAGAGTGGCCTCGCACATTGTGGAATCGTAAGAGTGCCCTCACACATAATGAAGTAGAAAGAGTGCCCTCACACATTATGGAGTAGAAAGAGTGCCCTCACACATTATGGAGTAGAAAGAGTGCCCTCGCACATTATGGAGTAGAAAGACTGCAATCATATATTAAGGAGTAGAAAGAGTGCCCTGGCACCTTATGGAATAGAAAGAGTTCCCTGACACATTATGGAGTAGAAAGAGTGCCCTCACTCATTATGGAGTAGAAAGAGTGCCATCAGACATTGTGGAGTAGAAAGAGTGCCCTCACACATTATGGAATAGAAAGAGTGCCCTCACACATTATGGAACAGAAAGAGTGCCCTCACACATTATGGAATAGAAAGAGTGCCCTCACACATTATGGAATAGAAAGAGTGCCCTCACACATTATGGAATAGAAAGAGTGCCCTGGCACATTATGGAATAGAAAGAGTGCCCTCACACATTATGGAGTAGAAAGAGTGCCCTAACACATTATGGAGTAGAAAGAGTGCCCTGGCACATTATGGAATAGAAAGAGTGCCCTCACACATTATGGAGTAGAAAGAGTGCCTCACGCAATATACAATAGAAAGAGTGCCCTCACACATTATGGAGTAGAAAGACTGCAATCACAGATTAAGGAGTAGAAAGAGTGCCCTGGCACCTTATGGATTATAAAGAGTGCCCTCACACATTATGGAGTAGAAAGAGTGCGCTCATACATTAAGGTGCAGAAAGAGTGCCCTCGCACATTATGCAATAGAAAGAGTGCCCTGGCATGTTAAGGAGCAGAAACCGTGTGCTGGCACATTATGGAGCAGAACGAGAGCCCTGGCACATTATGGAATAGAAAGTGTGCCCTGGCACATTATGGAGTAGTAAGAGTGCCCTCACAAATCATGGAGCAGAAAGAGTGGCCTCGCACATTGTGGAACCGAAAGAGTGCCCTCACACATTATGAAGTAGAAAGAGTGCCCTCACACATTATGGAGTAGAAAGAGTGTCCTCACACGTTATGGAGTAGAAAGAGTGCCCTTACACATTATGGAGCAGAAAGAGAGCCCTCACACATTATGGAATAGAAAGATTGTCTTCATACATTATGGAATAGAAAGAGTGCCCTCACACAATATGGAGCAGGAAGAGTTCCCTGGCACATTATGGAGTAGAAAGAGTGCCCTCACACATTATGGAGTAGAAAGAGTGCCCTCACACATTATGCAGTAGAAAGAGTGCCCTCGCACATTATGGAGTAGAAAGACTGCAATCATAGATTAAGGAGTAGAAAGAGTGCCCTGGCACCTTATGGAATAGAAAGAGTTCCCTGACACATTATGGAGTAGAAAGAGTGCCCTCACTCATTATGGAGTAGAAAGAGTGCCATCAGACATTGTGGAGTAGAAAGAGTGCCCTCACACATTATGGAGTAGAAAGAGTGCCCTCACACATTATGGAATAGAAAGAATGCCCACACACATAATGGAGTAGAAAGAGTGCCCTGGCACATTATGGAATAGAAAGAGGGCCCTCACACATTATGGAGCAGTAAGAGGGCACTGGCACATTATGGAATAGAATGAATGCCCACACACATTATGGAGTAGAAAGAGTGCCCTGGCACATTATGGTATAGCAAGAATGCCCACACTCATTATGGAGTAGAAAGAGTGCCCTGACACATTATGGAATAGAAAGAATGCCCACACACATTATGGAGTAGAAAGAGTGCCCTCACACATTATGGAATAGAAGGATTGCCCTCACACATTATGAAATAGAAAGAGTGCCCTCACTCATTATGGAGTAGAAAGAGTGCCCTCATACATTATGAAATAGAAAGAGTGCTCTCACACATTATGGAATAGAAAGAGTGCCCTCGCACATTATGGAGAAAAAAGAGTGCCCTCACACATTATGAAATAGAAAGAGTGCTCTCACACGTTATGGAGTAGAAAGAGTGCCCTCGCACATTATGGAATAGAAAGAGTGCCCTGGCACATTAAGGAGCAGAAGGAGTTCCCTGGCATGTTATGGAGTAGAAAAAGTGCCCTCAGAAATTATGGAGTAGAAACAGTGCCCTCACACATTATACAATAGAAACAGTGCACTCCCTCGCTGTGGAATGGAAAGAGTGCCCTCACACATTATGGAACAGATAGAGGTCCCTGGCTTGTTAGGGAGAAGAAAGAGTGTCCTCACACTTTATGGAGTAGAAGGAGTGCCCTCACACATTATACAATAAAAAGAGTGCCCTCAGACATTATGGAATAGAAAGAGTGCCCTCAAAAATTATGTAATAGAAAGAGTGCCCTGGCACCTTATGGAATAGAAAGAGTGCCCTCACACATTATGGAGTAGAAAGAGTGCCCTCACACATTATGGATTCGAAAGAGTGCCCTCACACATTATACAATAGAAAGAATACGCTCACACATTATGGAATAAAAAGAGTGCCCTGGCACTTTAAGGAGCAGAAAGAGTTCCGCGGCATGTTAGAGAGTAAAGAGAGTGCCCTCACACATTATGGAGTAGAAAGAGTGCCTCACACATTATACAATAGAAAGAATGCGCTCACACATTATGGAATAGAAAGAGTGCCCTGGCACATTATGGAATAGAAAGAGTGCCCTCACACATTATGGAGCAGTAAAAGTGCCCTCACACATTATGGAATAGAAAGAGTGTCTCACACATTATGGAGCAGAAAGAGTGCCCTCACACATTATGGAGTAGAAAGAGTGCCCTCACACATTATGGAGTAGAAAGAGTGCCCTCACACATTATGGAGTAGAAAGAGTGCCCTCACACATTATGGAGTAGAAAGAGTGCACTCACACATTATGGAGTAGAAAGAGTGCCCTCACACATTATGGAGTAGAAAGAGTGCCCTTACTCATTATAGAGTAGAAAGTGTGCCCTCACACATTATGGAGTAGAAAGAGTGCCTCACGCAATATACAATAGAAAGATTGCCCTCAGACATTATGGAATAGAAAGAGTGCCCTCACACAATATGGAGTAGAAAGACTGCAATCACAGATTAAGGAGTAGAAAGAGTGCCCTGGCACCTTATGGAATAGAAAGAGTGTCCTCACACGTTATGGATTATAAAGAGTGCCCTCACACATTATGGAGTAGAAAGAGTGCCCTGGCACATTATGGAATAGAAAGAGTGCCCTCACACTTTATGGAGTAGAAAGAGTGCCTTCACACGTTATGGAATAGAAAGAGGGCCCTCACTCATTATGGAGTAGAAAGAGTGCCCTCACACGTTATGGAATAGAAAGAGGGCCCTCACACATTATGGAATAGAAAGAGTGCCCTCACACATTATGGAATAGAAAGAGTGCCCTCACACATTATGGAACAGAAAGAGTGCCCTCACACATTATGGAATAGAAAGAGTGCCCTCACACATTATGGAGTAGAAAGAGTGCCCTAACACATTATGGAGTAGAAAGAGTGCCCTGGCACATTATGGAATAGAAAGAGTGCCCTAACACATTATGGAGTAGAAAGAGTGCCTCACGCAATATACAATAGAAAGAGTGCCCTCACACATTATGGAGTAGAAAGACTGCAATCACAGATTAAGGAGTAGAAAGAGTGCCCTGGCACCTTATGGATTATAAAGAGTGCCCTCACACATTATGGAGTAGAAAGAGTGCCCTCATACATTAAGGTGCAGAAAGAGTGCCCTCGCACATTATGCAATAGAAAGAGTGCCCTGGCATGTTAAGGAGCAGAAACCGTGCGCTGGCACATTATGGAGCAGAACAAGAGCCCTGGCACATTATGGAATAGAAAGTGTGCCCTGGCACATTATGGAGTAGTAAGAGTGCCCTCACAAATCATGGAGCAGAAAGAGTGGCCTCGCACATTGTGGAATCGTAAGAGTGCCCTCACACATTATGAAGTAGAAAGAGTGCCCTCACACATTATGGAGTAGAAAGAGTGCCCTCACACATTATGGAGTAGAAAGAGTGCCCTCACACATTATGCAGTAGAAAGAGTGCCCTCGCACATTATTGAGTAGAAAGACTGCAATCATAGATTAAGGAGTAGAAAGAGTGCCCTGGCACCTTATGGAATAGAAAGAGTTCCCTGACACATTATGGAGTAGAAAGAGTGCCCTCACTCATTATGGAGTAGAAAGAGTGCCATCAGACATTGTGGAGTAGAAAGAGTGCCCTCACACATTATGGAGTAGAAAGAGTGCCCTCACACGTTATGGAATAGAAAGAATGCCCACACACATTATGGAGTAGAAAGAGTGCCCTGGCACATTATGGAATAGAAAGAGGGCCCTCACACATTATGTAGCAGTAAGAGGGCACTGGCACATTATGGAATAGAAAGAATGCCCACACACATTATGGAGTAGAAAGAGTGCCCTGGCACATTATGGAATAGCAAGAATGCCCACACTCGTTATGGAGTAGAAAGAGTGCCCTGGCACATTATGGAATAGAAAGAATGCCCACACACATTATGGAGTAGAAAGAGTGACCTCACACATTATGGAATAGAAGGATTGCCCTCACACATTATGAAATAGAAAGAGTGCCCTCACACATTATGAAATAGAAAGAGTGCCCTGGCACATTATGGGGTAGAAAGTTTGGAATCACACATTATGGAGTAGAAAGAGTGCCCTCACAGATTAAGGAGTGGAAAGAGTGCCCTGGCACCTTATGGAATAGAAAGAGTGCCCTCACACATTATGGAGTAGAAAGAGTGCCCTCACACATTATGGATTCGAAAGAGTGCCCTCCCACATTATACAATAGAAAGAATGCGCTCACACATTATGGAATAAAAAGAGTGCCCTGGCACTTTAAGGAGCAGAAAGAGTTCCGCGGCATGTTAGGGAGTAAAGAGAGTGCCCTCACACATTATGGAGTAGAAAGAGTGCCTCACACATTATACAATAGAAAGAATGCGCTCACACATTATGGAATAAAAAGAGTGCCCTGGCACTTTAAGGAGCAGAAAGAGTTCCGCGGCATGTTAGGGAGTAAAGAGAGTGCCCTCACACATTATGGAATAGAAAGAGTGCCCTGGCACATTATGGAATAGAAAGAGTGCCCTCACACATTATGGAGCAGTAAGAGTGCCCTCACACATTATGGAATAGAAAGAGTGTCTCACACATTATGGAGCAGAAAGAGTGCCCTCACACTTTATGGAGTAGAAAGAGTGCCCTCACACATTATGGAGTAGAAAGAGTGCCTTCACACATTATGGAGTAGAAAGAGTGCCCTCACACATTATGGAGTAGAAAGAGTGCCCTCACACATTATGGAGTAGAAAGAGTGCACTCACACATTATGGAGTAGAAAGAGTGCCCTCACACATTATGGAGTAGAAAGAGTGCCCTCACACATTATGGAGTAGAAAGAGTGCACTCACACATTATGGAGTAGAAAGAGTGCCCTCACACATTATGGAGTAGAAAGAGTGCCCTTACTCATTATGGAGTGGAAAGTGTGCCCTCACACATTATGGAGTAGAAAGAGTGCCTCACGCAATATACAATAGAAAGATTGCCCTCAGACATTATGGAATAGAAAGAGTGCCCTCACACAATATGGAGTAGAAAGACTGCAATCACAGATTAAGGAGTAGAAAGAGTGCCCTGGCACCTTATGGAATAGAAAGAGTGTCCTCACACGTTATGGATTATAAAGAGTGCCCTCACACATTATGGAGTAGAAAGAGTGCCCTGGCACATTATGGAATAGAAAGAGTGCCCTCACACATTATGGAGTAGAAAGAGTGCCTTCACACGTTATGGAATAGAAAGAGGGCCCTCACTCATTATGGAGTAGAAAGAGTGCCCTCACACGTTATGGAATAGAAAGAGGGCCCTCACACATTATGGAATAGAAAGAGTGCCCTCACACATTATGGAATAGAAAGAGTGCCCTCACACATTATGGAATAGAAAGAGTGCCCTCGCACATTATGGAATAGAAAGAGTGCCCTGGCACATTATGGAATAGAAAGAGTGCCCTCACACATTATGGAATAGAAAGAGTGCCCTCGCACATTATGGAATAGAAAGAGTGCCCTCACACATTATGGAATAGAAAGAGTGCCCTCACACATTATGGAATAGAAAGAGTGCCCTCGCACATTATGGAATAGAAAGAGTGCCCTGGCACATTATGGAATAGAAAGAGTGCCCTCACACATTATGGAATAGAAAGAGTGCCCTCGCACATTATGGAATAGAAAGAGTGCCCTGGCACATTATGGAATAGAAAGAGTGCCCTCACACATTATGGAGTAGAAAGAGTGCCCTAACACATTATGGAGTAGAAAGAGTGCCCTGGCACATTATGGAATAGAAAGAGTGCCCTAACACATTATGGAGTAGAAAGAGTGCCCTGGCACATTATGGAATAGAAAGAGTGCCCTCACACATTATGGAGTAGAAAGAGTGCCTCACGCAATATACAATAGAAAGAGTGCCCTCACACATTATGGAGTAGAAAGACTGCAATCACAGATTAAGGAGTAGAAAGAGTGCCCTGGCACCTTATGGATTATAAAGAGTGCCCTCACACATTAAGGAGCAGAAAGAGTGCCCTCATACATTAAGGTGCAGAAAGAGTGCCCTCGCACATTATGCAATAGAAAGAGTGCCCTGGCATGTTAAGGAGCAGAAACCGTGCGCTGGCACATTATGGAGCAGAACGAGAGCCCTGGCACATTATGGAATAGAAAGTGTGCCCTGGCACATTATGGAGTAGTAAGAGTGCCCTCACAAATCATGGAGCAGAAAGAGTGGCCTCGCACATTGTGGAATCGTAAGAGTGCCCTCACACATTATGAATTAGAAAGAGTGCCCTCACACATTATGGAGTAGAAAGAGTGCCCTCACACATTATGGAGTAGAAAGAGTGCCCTCACACATTATGCAGTAGAAAGAGTGCCCTCGCACATTATGAGTAGAAAGACTGCAATCATAGATTAAGGAGTAGAAAGAGTGCCCTGGCACCTTATGGAATAGAAAGAGTGTCCTCACACGTTATGGATTATAAAGAGTGCCCTCACACATTATGGAGTAGAAAGAGTGCCCTGGCACATTATGGAATAGAAAGAGTGCCCTCACACTTTATGGAGTAGAAAGAGTGCCTTCACACGTTATGGAATAGAAAGAGGGCCCTCACTCATTATGGAGTAGAAAGAGTGCCCTCACACGTTATGGAATAGAAAGAGGGCCCTCACACATTATGGAATAGAAAGAGTGCCCTCACACATTATGGAATAGAAAGAGTGCCCTCACACATTATGGAACAGAAAGAGTGCCCTCACACATTATGGAATAGAAAGAGTGCCCTCACACATTATGGAGTAGAAAGAGTGCCCTAACACATTATGGAGTAGAAAGAGTGCCCTGGCACATTATGGAATAGAAAGAGTGCCCTAACACATTATGGAGTAGAAAGAGTGCCTCACGCAATATACAATAGAAAGAGTGCCCTCACACATTATGGAGTAGAAAGACTGCAATCACAGATTAAGGAGTAGAAAGAGTGCCCTGGCACCTTATGGATTATAAAGAGTGCCCTCACACATTATGGAGTAGAAAGAGTGCCCTCATACATTAAGGTGCAGAAAGAGTGCCCTCGCACATTATGCAATAGAAAGAGTGCCCTGGCATGTTAAGGAGCAGAAACCGTGCGCTGGCACATTATGGAGCAGAACAAGAGCCCTGGCACATTATGGAATAGAAAGTGTGCCCTGGCACATTATGGAGTAGTAAGAGTGCCCTCACAAATCATGGAGCAGAAAGAGTGGCCTCGCACATTGTGGAATCGTAAGAGTGCCCTCACACATTATGAAGTAGAAAGAGTGCCCTCACACATTATGGAGTAGAAAGAGTGCCCTCACACATTATGGAGTAGAAAGAGTGCCCTCACACATTATGCAGTAGAAAGAGTGCCCTCGCACATTATTGAGTAGAAAGACTGCAATCATAGATTAAGGAGTAGAAAGAGTGCCCTGGCACCTTATGGAATAGAAAGAGTTCCCTGACACATTATGGAGTAGAAAGAGTGCCCTCACTCATTATGGAGTAGAAAGAGTGCCATCAGACATTGTGGAGTAGAAAGAGTGCCCTCACACATTATGGAGTAGAAAGAGTGCCCTCACACGTTATGGAATAGAAAGAATGCCCACACACATTATGGAGTAGAAAGAGTGCCCTGGCACATTATGGAATAGAAAGAGGGCCCTCACACATTATGTAGCAGTAAGAGGGCACTGGCACATTATGGAATAGAAAGAATGCCCACACACATTATGGAGTAGAAAGAGTGCCCTGGCACATTATGGAATAGCAAGAATGCCCACACTCGTTATGGAGTAGAAAGAGTGCCCTGGCACATTATGGAATAGAAAGAATGCCCACACACATTATGGAGTAGAAAGAGTGACCTCACACATTATGGAATAGAAGGATTGCCCTCACACATTATGAAATAGAAAGAGTGCCCTCACACATTATGAAATAGAAAGAGTGCCCTGGCACATTATGGGGTAGAAAGTTTGGAATCACACATTATGGAGTAGAAAGAGTGCCCTCACAGATTAAGGAGTGGAAAGAGTGCCCTGGCACCTTATGGAATAGAAAGAGTGCCCTCACACATTATGGAGTAGAAAGAGTGCCCTCACACATTATGGATTCGAAAGAGTGCCCTCCCACATTATACAATAGAAAGAATGCGCTCACACATTATGGAATAAAAAGAGTGCCCTGGCACTTTAAGGAGCAGAAAGAGTTCCGCGGCATGTTAGGGAGTAAAGAGAGTGCCCTCACACATTATGGAGTAGAAAGAGTGCCTCACACATTATACAATAGAAAGAATGCGCTCACACATTATGGAATAAAAAGAGTGCCCTGGCACTTTAAGGAGCAGAAAGAGTTCCGCGGCATGTTAGGGAGTAAAGAGAGTGCCCTCACACATTATGGAATAGAAAGAGTGCCCTGGCACATTATGGAATAGAAAGAGTGCCCTCACACATTATGGAGCAGTAAGAGTGCCCTCACACATTATGGAATAGAAAGAGTGTCTCACACATTATGGAGCAGAAAGAGTGCCCTCACACTTTATGGAGTAGAAAGAGTGCCCTCACACATTATGGAGTAGAAAGAGTGCCTTCACACATTATGGAGTAGAAAGAGTGCCCTCACACATTATGGAGTAGAAAGAGTGCCCTCACACATTATGGAGTAGAAAGAGTGCACTCACACATTATGGAGTAGAAAGAGTGCCCTCACACATTATGGAGTAGAAAGAGTGCCCTCACACATTATGGAGTAGAAAGAGTGCACTCACACATTATGGAGTAGAAAGAGTGCCCTCACACATTATGGAGTAGAAAGAGTGCCCTTACTCATTATGGAGTGGAAAGTGTGCCCTCACACATTATGGAGTAGAAAGAGTGCCTCACGCAATATACAATAGAAAGATTGCCCTCAGACATTATGGAATAGAAAGAGTGCCCTCACACAATATGGAGTAGAAAGACTGCAATCACAGATTAAGGAGTAGAAAGAGTGCCCTGGCACCTTATGGAATAGAAAGAGTGTCCTCACACGTTATGGATTATAAAGAGTGCCCTCACACATTATGGAGTAGAAAGAGTGCCCTGGCACATTATGGAATAGAAAGAGTGCCCTCACACATTATGGAGTAGAAAGAGTGCCTTCACACGTTATGGAATAGAAAGAGGGCCCTCACTCATTATGGAGTAGAAAGAGTGCCCTCACACGTTATGGAATAGAAAGAGGGCCCTCACACATTATGGAATAGAAAGAGTGCCCTCACACATTATGGAATAGAAAGAGTGCCCTCACACATTATGGAATAGAAAGAGTGCCCTCGCACATTATGGAATAGAAAGAGTGCCCTGGCACATTATGGAATAGAAAGAGTGCCCTCACACATTATGGAATAGAAAGAGTGCCCTCGCACATTATGGAATAGAAAGAGTGCCCTCACACATTATGGAATAGAAAGAGTGCCCTCACACATTATGGAATAGAAAGAGTGCCCTCGCACATTATGGAATAGAAAGAGTGCCCTGGCACATTATGGAATAGAAAGAGTGCCCTCACACATTATGGAATAGAAAGAGTGCCCTCGCACATTATGGAATAGAAAGAGTGCCCTGGCACATTATGGAATAGAAAGAGTGCCCTCACACATTATGGAGTAGAAAGAGTGCCCTAACACATTATGGAGTAGAAAGAGTGCCCTGGCACATTATGGAATAGAAAGAGTGCCCTAACACATTATGGAGTAGAAAGAGTGCCCTGGCACATTATGGAATAGAAAGAGTGCCCTCACACATTATGGAGTAGAAAGAGTGCCTCACGCAATATACAATAGAAAGAGTGCCCTCACACATTATGGAGTAGAAAGACTGCAATCACAGATTAAGGAGTAGAAAGAGTGCCCTGGCACCTTATGGATTATAAAGAGTGCCCTCACACATTAAGGAGCAGAAAGAGTGCCCTCATACATTAAGGTGCAGAAAGAGTGCCCTCGCACATTATGCAATAGAAAGAGTGCCCTGGCATGTTAAGGAGCAGAAACCGTGCGCTGGCACATTATGGAGCAGAACGAGAGCCCTGGCACATTATGGAATAGAAAGTGTGCCCTGGCACATTATGGAGTAGTAAGAGTGCCCTCACAAATCATGGAGCAGAAAGAGTGGCCTCGCACATTGTGGAATCGTAAGAGTGCCCTCACACATTATGAATTAGAAAGAGTGCCCTCACACATTATGGAGTAGAAAGAGTGCCCTCACACATTATGGAGTAGAAAGAGTGCCCTCACACATTATGCAGTAGAAAGAGTGCCCTCGCACATTATGAGTAGAAAGACTGCAATCATAGATTAAGGAGTAGAAAGAGTGCCCTGGCACCTTATGGAATAGAAAGAGTTCCCTGACACATTATGGAGTAGAAAGAGTGCCCTCACTCATTATGGAGTAGAAAGAGTGCCATCAGACATTGTGGAGTAGAAAGAGTGCCCTCACACATTATGGAGTAGAAAGAGCGCCCTCACACATTATGGAATAGAAAGAATGCCCACACACATTATGGAGTAGAAAGAGTGCCCTGGCACATTATGGAATAGAAAGAGGGCCCTCACACATTATGGAGCAGTAAGAGGGCACTGGCACATTATGGAATAGAAAGAATGCCCACACACATTATGGAGTAGAAAGAGTGCCCTCGCACATTATGGAATAGAAAGAGTGCCCTGGCACATTAAGGAGCAGAAAGAGTTCCCTGGCATGTTATGGAGTAGAAAAAGTGCCCTCAGAAATTATGGAGTAGAAAGAGTGCCCTCACACATTATACAATAGAAACAGTGCACTCCCTCATTGTGGAATGGAAAGAGTGCCCTCACACATTATGGAACAGATAGAGGTCCCTGGCTTGTTATGGAGAAGAAAGAGTGTCCTCACACTTTATGGAGTAGAAGGAGTGCCCTCACACATTATGGAATAGAAGGATTGCCCTCACACATTATGAAATAGAAAGAGTGCCCTCACTCATTATGAAATAGAAAGAGTGCCCTGGCACATTATGGGGTAGAAAGTTTGGAATCACACATTATGGAGTAGAAAGAGTGCCCTCACAGATTAAGGAGTGGAAAGAGTGCCCTGGCACCTTATGGAATAGAAAGAGTGCCCTCACACATTATGGAGTAGAAAGAGTGCCCTCACACATTATGGATTCGAAAGAGTGCCCTCACACATTATACAATGGAAAGAATGCGCTCACACATTATGGAATAAAAAGAGTGCCCTGGCACTTTAAGGAGCAGAAAGAGTTCCGCGGCATGTTAGGGAGTAAAGAGAGTGCCCTCACACATTATGGAGTAGAAAGAGTGCCTCACACATTATACAATAGAAAGAATGCGCTCACACATTATGGAATAAAAAGAGTGCCCTGGCACTTTAAGGAGCAGAAAGAGTTCCGCGGCATGTTAGGGAGTAAAGAGAGTGCCCTCACACATTATGGAATAGAAAGAGTGCCCTGGCACATTATGGAATAGAAAGAGTGCCCTCACACATTATGGAGCAGTAAGAGTGCCCTCACACATTATGGAATAGAAAGAGTGTGTCACACATTATGTAGCAGAAAGAGTGCCCTCATACATTATGGAGTAGAAAGAGTGCCCTCACACATTATGGAGTAGAAAGAGTGCCTTCACACATTATGGAGTAGAAAGAGTGGCCTCACACATTATGGAGTAGAAAGAGTGCCCTCACACATTATGGAGTAGAAAGAGTGCACTCACACATTATGGAGTAGAAAGAGTGCCCTCACACATTATGGAGTAGAAAGAGTGCCCTCACACATTATGGAGTAGAAAGAGTGCACTCACACATTATGGAGTAGAAAGAGTGCCCTCACACATTATGGAGTAGAAAGAGTGCCCTTACTCATTATGGAGTAGAAAGTGTGCCCTCACACATTATGGAGTAGAAAGAGTGCCTCACGCAATATACAATAGAAAGATTGCCCTCAGACATTATGGAATAGAAAGAGTGCCCTCACACAATATGGAGTAGAAAGACTGCAATCACAGATTAAGGAGTAGAAAGAGTGCCCTGGCACCTTATGGAATAGAAAGAGTGTCCTCACACGTTATGGATTATAAAGAGTGCCCTCACACATTATGGAGTAGAAAGAGTGCCCTCACACGTTATGGAATAGAAAGAGTGCCCTCACACATTATGGAATAGAAAGAGTGCCCTCACACATTATGGAATAGAAAGAGTGCCCTCACACATTATGGAATAGAAAGAGTGCCCTCACACATTATGGAACAGAAAGAGTGCCCTCACACATTATGGAATAGAAAGAGTGCCCTCACACATTATGGAATAGAAAGAGTGCCCTCGCACATTATGGAATAGAAAGAGTGCCCTGGCACATTATGGAATAGAACGAGTGCCCTCACACATTATGGAGTAGAAAGAGTGCCCTAACACATTATGGAGTAGAAAGAGTGCCCTGGCACATTATGGAATAGAAAGAGTGCCCTAACACATTATGGAGTAGAAAGAGTGCCTCACGCAATATACAATAGAAAGAGTGCCCTCACACATTATGGAGTAGAAAGACTGCAATCACAGATTAAGGAGTAGAAAGAGTGCCCTGGCACCTTATGGATTATAAAGAGTGCCCTCACACATTATGGAGTAGAAAGAGTGCCCTCATACATTAAGGTGCAGAAAGAGTGCCCTCGCACATTATGCAATAGAAAGAGTGCCCTGGCATGTTAAGGAGCAGAAACCGTGCGCTGGCACATTATGGAGCAGAACAAGAGCCCTGGCACATTATGGAATAGAAAGTGTGCCCTGGCACATTATGGAGTAGTAAGAGTGCCCTCACAAATCATGGAGCAGAAAGAGTGGCCTCGCACATTGTGGAATCGTAAGAGTGCCCTCACACATTATGAAGTAGAAAGAGTGCCCTCACACATTATGGAGTAGAAAGAGTGCCCTCACACATTATGGAGTAGAAAGAGTGCCCTCACACATTATGCAGTAGAAAGAGTGCCCTCGCACATTATGGAGTAGAAAGACTGCAATCATAGATTAAGGAGTAGAAAGAGTGCCCTGGCACCTTATGGAATAGAAAGAGTTCCCTGACACATTATGGAGTAGAAAGAGTGCCCTCACTCATTATGGAGTAGAAAGAGTGCCATCAGACATTGTGGAGTAGAAAGAGTGCCCTCACAGATTATGGAGTAGAAAGAGTGCCCTCACACATTATGGAATAGAAAGAATGCCCACACACATTATGGAGTAGAAAGAGTGCCCTGGCACATTATGGAATAGAAAGAGGGCCCTCACACATTATGGAGCTGTAAGAGGGCACTGGCACATTATGGAATAGAAAGAATGCCCACACACATTATGGAGTAGAAAGAGTGCCCTGGCACATTATGGAATAGCAAGAATGCCCACACTCATTATGGAGTAGAAAGAGTGCCCTGGCACATTATGGAATAGAAAGAATGCCCACACACATTATGGAGTAGAAAGAGTGACCTCACACATTATGGAATAGAAGGATTGCCCTCACACATTATGAAATAGAAAGAGTGCCCTCACACATTATGAAATAGAAAGAGTGCCCTGGCACATTATGGGGTAGAAAGTTTGGAATCACACATTATGGAGTAGAAAGAGTGCCCTCACAGATTAAGGAGTGGAAAGAGTGCCCTGGCACCTTATGGAATAGAAAGAGTGCCCTCACACATTATGGAGTAGAAAGAGTGCCCTCACACATTATGGATTCGAAAGAGTGCCCTCCCACATTATACAATAGAAAGAATGCGCTCACACATTATGGAATAAAAAGAGTGCCCTGGCACTTTAAGGAGCAGAAAGAGTTCCGCGGCATGTTAGGGAGTAAAGAGAGTGCCCTCACACATTATGGAGTAGAAAGAGTGCCTCACACATTATACAATAGAAAGAATGCGCTCACACATTATGGAATAAAAAGAGTGCCCTGGCACTTTAAGGAGCAGAAAGAGTTCCGCGGCATGTTAGGGAGTAAAGAGATTGCCCTCACACAGTATGGAATAGAAAGAGTGCCCTGGCACATTATGGAATAGAAAGAGTGCCCTCAAACATTATGGAGCAGTAAGAGTGCCCTCACACATTATGGAATAGAAAGAGTGTCTCACACATTATGGAGCAGAAAGAGTGCCCTCACACATTATGGAGTAGAAAGAGTGCCCTCACACATTATGGAGTAGAAAGAGTGCCTTCACACATTATGGAGTAGAAAGAGTGGCCTCACACATTATGGAGTAGAAAGAGTGCCCTCACACATTATGGAGTAGAAAGAGTGCACTCACACATTATGGAGTAGAAAGAGTGCCCTCACACATTATGGAGTAGAAAGAGTGCCCTCACACATTATGGAGTAGAAAGAGTGCACTCACACATTATGGAATAGAAAGAGTGCCCTCACACATTATGGAACAGAAAGAGTGCCCTCACACATTATGGAATAGAAAGAGTGCCCTCACACATTATGGAACAGAAAGAGTGCCCTCACACATTATGGAATAGAAAGAGGGCCCTCACACATTATGGAATAGAAAGAGTGCCCTCACACATTATGGAATAGAAAGAGTGCCCTCACACATTATGGAATAGAAAGAGTGCCCTCACACATTATGGAATAGAAAGAGGGCCCTCACACATTATGGAATAGAAAGAGTGCCCTCACACATTATGGAATAGAAAGAGTGCCCTCACACATTATGGAGTAGAAAGAGTGCCCTGGCACATTATGGAATAGAAAGAGTGCCCTAACACATTATGGAGTAGAAAGAGTGCCCTGGCACATTATGGAATAGAAAGAGTGCCCTCACACATTATGGAGTAGAAAGAGTGCCTCACGCAATATACAATAGAAAGAGTGCCCTCACACATTATGGAGTAGAAAGACTGCAATCACAGATTAAGGAGTAGAAAGAGTGCCCTGGCACCTTATGGATTATAAAGAGTGCCCTCACACATTAAGGAGTAGAAAGAGTGCCCTCATACATTAAGGTGCAGAAAGAGTGCCCTCGCACATTATGCAATAGAAAGAGTGCCCTGGCATGTTAAGGAGCAGAAACCGTGCGCTGGCACATTATGGAGCAGAACGAGAGCCCTGGCACATTATGGAATAGAAAGTGTGCCCTGGCACATTATGGAGTAGTAAGAGTGCCCTCACAAATCATGGAGCAGAAAGAGTGGCCTCGCACATTGTGGAATCGTAAGAGTGCCCTCACACATTATGAATTAGAAAGAGTGCCCTCACAAATTATGGAGTAGAAAGAGTGCCCTCACACATTATGGAGTAGAAAGAGTGCCCTCACACATTATGCAGTAGAATGAGTGCCCTCGCACATTATGGAGTAGAAAGACTGCAATCATAGATTAAGGAGTAGAAAGAGTGCCCTGGCACCTTATGGAATAGAAAGAGTTCCCTGACACATTATGGAGTAGAAAGAGTGCCCTCACTCATTATGGAGTAGAAAGAGTGCCATCAGACATTGTGGAGTAGAAAGAGTGCCCCCACACATTATGGAGTAGAAAGAGCGCCCTCACACATTATGGAATAGAAAGAATGCCCACACACATTATGGAGTAGAAAGAGTGCCCTGGCACATTATGGAATAGAAAGAGGGCCCTCACACATTATGGAGCAGTAAGAGGGCACTGGCACATTATGGAATAGAAAGAATGCCCACACACATTATGGAGTAGAAAGAGTGCCCTCGCACATTATGGAATAGAAAGAGTGCCCTGGCACATTAAGGAGCAGAAAGAGTTCCCTGGCATGTTATGGAGTAGAAAAAGTGCCCTCAGAAATTATGGAGTAGAAAGAGTGCCCTCACACATTATACAGTAGAAACAGTGCACTCCCTCATTGTGGAATGGAAAGAGTGCCCTCACACATTATGGAACAGATCGAGGTCCCTGGCTTGTTATGGAGAAGAAAGAGTGTCCTCACACTTTATGGAGTAGAAGGAGTGCCCTCACACATTATGGAATAGAAGGATTGCCCTCACACATTATGAAATAGAAAGAGTGCCCTCACTCATTATGAAATAGAAAGAGTGCCCTGGCACATTATGGGGTAGAAAGTTTGGAATCACACATTATGGAGTAGAAAGAGTGCCCTCACAGATTAAGGAGTGGAAAGAGTGCCCTGGCACCTTATGGAATAGAAAGAGTGCCCTCACACATTATGGAGTAGAAAGAGTGCCCTCACACATTATGGATTCGAAAGAGTGCCCTCACACATTATACAATAGAAGGAATGCGCTCACACATTATGGAATAAAAAGAGTGCCCTGGCACTTTAAGGAGCAGAAAGAGTTCCGCGGCATGTTAGGGAGTAAAGAGAGTGCCCTCACACATTATGGAGTAGAAAGAGTGCCTCACACATTATACAATAGAAAGAATGCGCTCACACATTATGGAATAAAAAGAGTGCCCTGGCACTTTAAGGAGCAGAAAGAGTTCCGCGGCATGTTAGGGAGTAAAGAGAGTGCCCTCACACATTATGGAATAGAAAGAGTGCCCTCACACATTATGGAGCAAGTAAGAGTACCCTCACACATTATGGAATAGAAAGAGTGTCTCACACATTATGGAGCAGAAAGAGTGCCCTCACACATTATGGAGTAGAAAGAGTGCCCTCACACATTATGGAGTAGAAAGAGTGCCCTCACACATTATGGAGTAGAAAGAGTGCCCTCACACATTATGGAGTAGAAAGAGTGCACTCACACATTATGGAGTAGAAAGAGTGCCCTCACACATTATGGAGTAGAAAGAGTGCCCTCACTCATTATGGAGTAGAAAGTGTGCCCTCACACATTATGGAGTAGAAAGAGTGCCCTCACACATTATGGAGTAGAAAGAGTGCCCTCACACATTATGGAGTAGAAAGAGTGCCCTCACACATTATGGAGTAGAAAAAGTGCACTCACACATTATGGAGTAGAAAGAGTGCCCTCACACATTATGGAGTAGAAAGAGTGCCCTCACTCATTATGGAGTAGAAAGTGTGCCCTCACACATTATGGAGTAGAAAGAGTGCCTCACGCAATATACAATAGAAAGATTGCCCTCAGACATTATGGAATAGAAAGAGTGCCCTCACACAATATGGAGTAGAAAGACTGCAATCACAGATTAAGGAGTAGAAAGAGTGCCCTGGCACCTTATGGAATAGAAAGAGTGTCCTCACACGTTATGGATTATAAAGAGTGCCCTCACACATTATGGAGTAGAAAGAGTGCCCTCATACATTAAGGTGCAGAAAGAGTGCCCTCGCACATTATGCAATAGAAAGAGTGCCCTGGCATGTTAAGGAGCAGAAACCGTGCGCTGGCACATTATGGAGCAGAACGAGAGCCCTGGCACATTATGGAATAGAAAGTGTGCCCTGGCACATTATGGAGTAGTAAGAGTGCCCTCACAAATCATGGAGCAGAAAAAGTGGCCTCACACATTATGGAGCAGAAAGAGTGCCCTCACACATTATGGAGTAGAAAGTGTGCCTTGGCACAGTATGGAGTAGTAAGAGTGCTTTCACACATCATGGAGCAGAAAGAGTGTCCTTGCACATTATGGAATAGAAAGAGTGCCCTGGCACGTTAAGGGTCAAAAAGAGTGCCCAGGCACGTAATGGAGGAGAAAGAGTGCCCTCACACATTATGGAGTAGAAAGAGTGCCCTCAGACATTATGGAATAGAAAGAGTGCCCTCGCACATAATGGAATAGAAAGCGTGCCCTCACACATTAAGGAGCAGAAAGAGTGTCCTCGCATATTATGGAGTAGAAAGAGTGCCCTCACACATTATGGAGTAGAAAGAGTGCCCTGGCACATTATGGGGTAGAAAGAGTGGAATCACACATTATGGAGTAGAAAGAGTGCCCTCACAGATTAAGGAGTGGAAAGAGTGCCCTGGCACCTTATGGAATAGAAAGAGTGCCCTCACTCATTATGGAGTAGAAAGAGTGCCCTCACACATTATGGATTAGAAAGAGTGCCCTCACACATTATGGAGTAGAAAGAGTGCCCTGGCACATTATGGAGTAGAAAGAGTGCCCTTACACATTATGGAGTAGAAAGAGTGCCCTGGCACATTATGGAGTAGAAAGAGTGCCCTCACACATTATGGAATAGAAAGAGTGCTCTCACACATTATGGAGTAGAAAGAGTGCCCTCACACATTATGGATTAGAAAGAGTGCCCTCACACATTATGGAATAGAAAGAGTGCCCTCACACATTATGGAACAGAAAGAGTGCCCTCACACATTATGGAATAGAAAGAGTGCCCTCACACATTATGGAATAGAAAGAGTGCCCTCGCACATTATGGAATAGAAAGAGTGCCCTGGCACATTATGGAATAGAAAGAGTGCCCTCACACATTATGGAGTAGAAAGAGTGCCCTAACACATTATGGAGTAGAAAGAGTGCCCTGGCACATTATGGAATAGAAAGAGTGCCCTAACACATTATGGAGTAGAAAGAGTGCCCTGGCACATTATGGAATAGAAAGAGTGCCCTCACACATTATGGAGTAGAAAGAGTGCCTCACGCAATATACAATAGAAAGAGTGCCCTCACACATTATGGAGTAGAAAGACTGCAATCACAGATTAAGGAGTAGAAAGAGTGCCCTGGCACCTTATGGATTATAAAGAGTGCCCTCACACATTAAGGAGTAGAAAGAGTGCCCTCATACATTAAGGTGCAGAAAGAGTGCCCTCGCACATTATGCAATAGAAAGAGTGCCCTGGCATGTTAAGGAGCAGAAACCGTGCGCTGGCACATTATGGAGCAGAACGAGAGCCCTGGCACATTATGGAATAGAAAGTGTGCCCTGGCACATTATGGAGTAGTAAGAGTGCCCTCACAAATCATGGAGCAGAAAGAGTGGCCTCGCACATTGTGGAATCGTAAGAGTGCCCTCACACATTATGAATTAGAAAGAGTGCCCTCACAAATTATGGAGTAGAAAGAGTGCCCTCACACATTATGGAGTAGAAAGAGTGCCCTCACACATTATGCAGTAGAATGAGTGCCCTCGCACATTATGGAGTAGAAAGACTGCAATCATAGATTAAGGAGTAGAAAGAGTGCCCTGGCACCTTATGGAATAGAAAGAGTTCCCTGACACATTATGGAGTAGAAAGAGTGCCCTCACTCATTATGGAGTAGAAAGAGTGCCATCAGACATTGTGGAGTAGAAAGAGTGCCCTCACACATTATGGAGTAGAAAGAGCGCCCTCACACATTATGGAATAGAAAGAATGCCCACACACATTATGGAGTAGAAAGAGTGCCCTGGCACATTATGGAATAGAAAGAGGGCCCTCACACATTATGGAGCAGTAAGAGGGCACTGGCACATTATGGAATAGAAAGAATGCCCACACACATTATGGAGTAGAAAGAGTGCCCTCGCACATTATGGAATAGAAAGAGTGCCCTGGCACATTAAGGAGCAGAAAGAGTTCCCTGGCATGTTATGGAGTAGAAAAAGTGCCCTCAGAAATTATGGAGTAGAAAGAGTGCCCTCACACATTATACAGTAGAAACAGTGCACTCCCTCATTGTGGAATGGAAAGAGTGCCCTCACACATTATGGAACAGATAGAGGTCCCTGGCTTGTTATGGAGAAGAAAGAGTGTCCTCACACTTTATGGAGTAGAAGGAGTGCCCTCACACATTATGGAATAGAAGGATTGCCCTCACACATTATGAAATAGAAAGAGTGCCCTCACTCATTATGAAATAGAAAGAGTGCCCTGGCACATTATGGGGTAGAAAGTTTGGAATCACACATTATGGAGTAGAAAGAGTGCCCTCACAGATTAAGGAGTGGAAAGAGTGCCCTGGCACCTTATGGAATAGAAAGAGTGCCCTCACACATTATGGAGTAGAAAGAGTGCCCTCACACATTATGGATTCGAAAGAGTGCCCTCACACATTATACAATAGAAAGAATGCGCTCACACATTATGGAATAAAAAGAGTGCCCTGGCACTTTAAGGAGCAGAAAGAGTTCCGCGGCATGTTAGGGAGTAAAGAGAGTGCCCTCACACATTATGGAGTAGAAAGAGTGCCTCACACATTATACAATAGAAAGAATGCGCTCACACATTATGGAATAAAAAGAGTGCCCTGGCACTTTAAGGAGCAGAAAGAGTTCCGCGGCATGTTAGGGAGTAAAGAGAGTGCCCTCACACATTATGGAATAGAAAGAGTGCCCTCACACATTATGGAGCAAGTAAGAGTACCCTCACACATTATGGAATAGAAAGAGTGTCTCACACATTATGGAGCAGAAAGAGTGCCCTCACACATTATGGAGTAGAAAGAGTGCCCTCACACATTATGGAGTAGAAAGAGTGCCCTCACACATTATGGAGTAGAAAGAGTGCCCTCACACATTATGGAGTCGAAAGAGTGCCCTCACACATTATGGAGTAGAAAGAGTGCACTCACACATTATGGAGTAGAAAGAGTGCCCTCACACATTATGGAGTAGAAAGAGTGCCCTCACTCATTATGGAGTAGAAAGTGTGCCCTCACACATTATGGAGTAGAAAGAGTGCCCTCACACATTATGGAGTAGAAAGAGTGCCCTCACACATTATGGAGTAGAAAGAGTGCCCTCACACATTATGGAGTAGAAAGAGTGCACTCACACATTATGGAGTAGAAAGAGTGCCCTCACACATTATGGAGTAGAAAGAGTGCCCTCACTCATTATGGAGTAGAAAGTGTGCCCTCACACATTATGGAGTAGAAAGAGTGCCTCACGCAATATACAATAAAAAGATTGCCCTCAGACATTATGGAATAGAAAGAGTGCCCTCACACAATATGGAGTAGAAAGACTGCAATCACAGATTAAGGAGTAGAAAGAGTGCCCTGGCACCTTATGGAATAGAAAGAGTGTCCTCACACGTTATGGATTATAAAGAGTGCCCTCACACATTATGGAGTAGAAAGAGTGCCCTCATACATTAAGGTGCAGAAAGAGTGCCCTCGCACATTATGCAATAGAAAGAGTGCCCTGGCATGTTAAGGAGCAGAAACCGTGCGCTGGCACATTATGGAGCAGAACGAGAGCCCTGGCACATTATGGAATAGAAAGTGTGCCCTGGCACATTATGGAGTAGTAAGAGTGCCCTCACAAATCATGGAGCAGAAAAAGTGGCCTCACACATTATGGAGCAGAAAGAGTGCCCTCACACATTATGGAGTAGAAAGTGTGCCTTGGCACAGTATGGAGTAGTAAGAGTGCTTTCACACATCATGGAGCAGAAAGAGTGTCCTTGCACATTATGGAATAGAAAGAGTGCCCTGGCACGTTAAGGGTCAAAAAGAGTGCCCAGGCACGTAATGGAGGAGAAAGAGTGCCCTCACACATTATGGAGTAGAAAGAGTGCCCTCAGACATTATGGAATAGAAAGAGTGCCCTCGCACATAATGGAATAGAAAGCGTGCCCTCACACATTAAGGAGCAGAAAGAGTGTCCTCGCATATTATGGAGTAGAAAGAGTGCCCTCACACATTATGGAGTAGAAAGAGTGCCCTGGCACATTATGGGGTAGAAAGAGTGGAATCACACATTATGGAGTAGAAAGAGTGCCCTCACAGATTAAGGAGTGGAAAGAGTGCCCTGGCACCTTATGGAATAGAAAGAGTGCCCTCACTCATTATGGAGTAGAAAGAGTGCCCTCACACATTATGGATTAGAAAGAGTGCCCTCACACATTATGGAGTAGAAAGAGTGCCCTGGCACATTATGGAGTAGAAAGAGTGCCCTCACACATTATGGAGTAGAAAGAGTGCCCTGGCACATTATGGAGTAGAAAGAGTGCCCTCACACATTATGGAATAGAAAGAGTGCTCTCACACATTATGGAGTAGAAAGAGTGCCCTCACACATTATGGATTAGAAAGAGTGCCCTCACACATTATGGAGTAGAAAGAGTGCCCTCACTCATTATGGAGTAGAAAGAGTGCCCTCACACATTATGGAGTAGAAAGACTGCAATCACAGATTAAGGAGTAGAAAGAGTGCCCTGGCACCTTATGGAATAGAAAGAGTTCCCTGACACATTATGGAGTAGAAAGAGTGCCCTCACACATTATGGAATAGAAAGAATGCCCACACACATTATGGAGTAGAAAGAGTGCCCTGGCACATTATGGAATAGTAAGAGTGCCCTCACACATTATGGAGCAGAAAGAGGGCCCTGGCACATTATGGATTAGAAAGAGTGCCCTCGCACATTATGGAACAGAAAGAATGCCCTCACACATTATGGAATAGAAAGATTGCCCTCACACATTAAGGAGTAGAAAGAGGGCCCTCACAGATTAAGGAGTAGAAAGAGTGCCATCACATATTAAGGAGTAGAAAGAGGGCCCTCGCAGATTAAGGAGTAGAAAGAGTGCACTGGCACCTTATGGAGTATAAAGAGTGTCCTCACACATTATGGAGCAGAAAGTGTGCCCTGGCACATTACGGAGTAGAAAGAGTGCCTTTACATATTATGGAGTAGAAAGAGTGCCCTCGCACATTATGGTGTAGAATGCTGCAATCACAGATTAAGGAGTAGAAGGAGTGCCCTGGCACCTTATGGAATAGAAAGAGTGCCCTCACTCATTATGGAGTAGAAAGAATGCCATCACACAGTATGGAATGGAAAGAGTCCCGTCACACATTATGGAGTAGAAAGAGTGACCTCACATATTATGAAGTAGAAACAGTGCCCTCACAGATTAAGGAGTAGAAAGAGGGCCCTCACACATTATGGAGCAGAAAGTGTGCACTGGCACATTATGGAGTAGAAAGAGTGCCTTCACACGTTATGGAATAGAAAGAGTGCCCTCAAATATTAAGGAGTAGAAAGAGGGCCCTCACAGATTAAGGAGTAGAAAGAGTGCACAGGCACGTTATGGAGTATAAAGAGTGTCCTCACACATTATGGAGCAGAAACCGTGCGCTGGCACATTATGGAGCAGAACGAGTGCCCTGGCACATTATGGAATAGCAAGGGTGCCCTGGCACATTATGGAGTAGTAAGAGTGCCCTCACACATCATGGAGCAGAAAGAGTGCCCTCGCACATTATGGAAAAGAAAGAGTGCCCTGGCACATTAGGGAATGAAAAGAGACCCGTCACACATTATGGAATAGAAGGAGTGCCCTCACACAATATGAAATAGAAAGAGTGCCCTCACACATTATGAAATAGAACGAGTGCACTCACACATTATGGAGTAGAAAGAGTGCCCTCACTCATTATGGACCAGAAAGAGTGCCCTCACACATTATGGAGTAGAAAGAGTGCCCTCACAGATTAAGGAGTAGAAAGAGTGCACTGGCACCTTATGGAATAGAAAGAATGCCCACACACATTATGGAGTAGAAAGAGTGCCCTGGCACATTATGGAGTAGAAAGAGTGCCCTCACACATGATGGAGTAGAACGAGTGCCATCACACTTTATGGAATAGAAAGAGTGCACTCACACATTAGCGAATATAAAGAGTGCCCTCGCACATTATGGAATAGAAAGAGTTCCCTCACACATTATGGAATAGAAAGAGTGCCCGGGCAGGTTATGGAGTAGAAAGACTGCCCTCACACATTATGGAATAGAAAGATTGCCCTCACACATTATGGAATAGAAAGAGTGCCCTTACACATTATGGAATAAAAAGAGTGCCCGGGCAGGTTATGGAGTAGAAAGAGTGCCCTCACACATTATGGAATAGAAAGAGTGCCCGGGCAGGTTATGGAGTAGAAAGAGTGCCCTCACACATTATGAAATAGAAAGAGGGCTCTCACACATGATGGAATAGAAGGAGTGCCCTCACACATTATGAAATAGGAAGAGTGCTCTCACACATTATGGAGTAGAAGGAGTGCCCTCACTCATTATGGAGTAGAAAGAGTGCCCTCACACGTTATGGAATAGAAAGAGTGCCCTCACATATTATGGAGTAGAAAGAGTGCCCTCACACATTATGGAGTCGAAAGCATCCCCTGGCACATTATGGAATAGAAAGACTGCCCTCACACATTATGGAATGGAAAGAGTCCCGTCACAAATTATGGAATAGAAGGAGTTCCCTCACACATTATGAAATAAAAAGAGTGCTCTCACACATTATGGAGTAGAAGGAGTGCCCTCACTCATAATGGAGTAGAAAGAGTGCCCTCACATATTATGAAGTAGAAATAGTGCCCTCACAGATTAAGGAGTAGAAAGAGGGCCCTCACACATTATGGAGCAGAAAGTGTGCACTGGCACATTATGGAGTAGAAAGAGTGCCCTCACACATTATGGAGTAGAAAGAGTGCCTTTACATATTATGGAGTAGAAAGAGTGCCCTCGCACATTATGGAATAGAAAGAGTGCCCTCGCACATTATGGAGTAGAAAGATTGCCCTCAAACATTATGGAGTAGAAAGATTGCCCTCACACATTATGGAATAGAAAGAGTGCCCTTACACATTATGGAATAAAAAGAGTGCCCGGGCAGGTTATGGAGTAGAAAGAGTGCCCTCACACATTATGGAATAGAAAGAGTGCCTGGGCAGGTTATGGAGTAGAAAGGGTGCCCTCACACATTATGAAATAGAAAGAGGGCTCTCACACATGATGGAATAGAAGGAGTGCCCTCACACATTATGAAATAGGAAGAGTGCTCTCACACATTATGGAGTAGAAGGAGTGCCCTCACTCATTATGGAGTAGAAAGAGTGCCCTCACACGTTATGGAATAGAAAGAGTGCCCTCACATATTATGGAGTAGAAAGAGTGCCCTCACACATTATGGAGTCGAAAGCATCCCCTGGCACATTATGGAATAGAAAGACTGCCCTCACACATTATGGAATGGAAAGAGTCCCGTCACAAATTATGGAATAGAAGGAGTTCCCTCACACATTATGAAATAAAAAGAGTGCTCTCACACATTATGGAGTAGAAGGAGTGCCCTCACTCATAATGGAGTAGAAAGAGTGCCCTCACATATTATGAAGTAGAAATAGTGCCCTCACAGATTAAGGAGTAGAAAGAGGGCCCTCACACATTATGGAGCAGAAAGTGTGCACTGGCACATTATGGAGTAGAAAGAGTGCCCTCACACATTATGGAGTAGAAAGAGTGCCTTTACATATTATGGAGTAGAAAGAGTGCCCTCGCACATTATGGAATAGAAAGAGTGCCCTCGCAGATTAAGGAGTAGAAAGAGTGCCCTCGCACATTATGGAGTAGAAAGAGTGCCCTCACACATTATGGAATAGAAAGAATGCCCTCACACATTAAGGAGTAGAAAGAGTGCCCTGGCACATTATGGAGTAGAAAGAGTGCCCTCAAACATTATGGAATAGAAAGAGTGCTCTCACACATTATGGAGCCGAAAACATCCCCTGGCACATTATAGAATAGAAAGAGTGCTCTCACACATTATGGAGCCGAAAGAGTGCCCTCACAGATTAAGGAGTAGAAAGAGTACACTGGCACATTATGGAATAGAAAGAGTGCTCTCACACATGATGGAGTAGAAAGAGTGCCCTCACATATTATGGAGTAGAAAGAGTGCCCTCACACATTATGGAGTAGAAAGAGTGCCCTCACACATTATGGAGTAGAAAGAGTGCCCTGGCACATTATGGAGTAGAAAGAGTGCCCTCACACATGATGGAGTAGAAAGAGTGCCCTCACACATTAAGGAGTAGAAAGAGTGCCCTGGCACATTATGGAGTAGAAAGAGTGCCCTCACACATGATGGAGTAGAAAGAGTGCCCTCACACATTAAGGAGTAGAAAGAGTGCCCTCACACATTATGGAATAGAAAGAGTGCTTTCACACATTATGGAGTAGAAAGAGTGCCCTCACACATTATGGATTAGAAAGAGTGCCCTCACACATTATGGAGTAGAAAGAGTGCCCTCACTCATTATGGAGTAGAAAGAGTGCCCTCACACTTTATGAAATAGAAAGAGTGCCCTCACACGTTAGCGAATATAAAGAGTGCCCTCACACATTATGGAGTAGAAAGAGTGCCCTCACATATTATGGAGTAGAAAGAGTGCCCTCACACATTATGGAGTAGAAAGAGTGCCCTCACATATTATGGAGTAGAAAGAGTGCCCTCACACATTATGGAGTAGAAAGAGTGCCCTCACACATTATGGAGTAGAAAGAGTGCCCTGGCACATTATGGAGTAGAAAGAGTGCCCTCACACATTATGGAATAGAAAGAGTGCTCTCACACATTATGGAGTAGAAAGAGTGCCCTCACACATTATGGATTAGAAAGAGTGCCCTCACACATTATGGAGTAGAAAGAGTGCCCTCACTCATTATGGAGTAGAAAGAGTGCCCTCACACATTATGGAGTAGAAAGACTGCAATCACAGATTAAGGAGTAGAAAGAGTGCCCTGGCACCTTTTGGAATAGAAAGAGTTCCCTGACACATTATGGAGTAGAAAGAGTGCCCTCACACATTATGGAATAGAAAGAATGCCCACACACATTATGGAGTAGAAAGAGTGCCCTGGCACATTATGGAATAGTAAGAGTGCCCTCACACATTATGGAGCAGAAAGAGGGCCCTGGCACATTATGGATTAGAAAGAGTGCCCTCGCACATTATGGAACAGAAAGAATGCCCTCACACATTATGGAATAGAAAGATTGCCCTCACACATTAAGGAGTAGAAAGAGGGCCCTCACAGATTAAGGAGTAGAAAGAGTGCCATCACATATTAAGGAGTAGAAAGTGGGCCCTCGCAGATTAAGGAGTAGAAAGAGTGCACTGGCACCTTATGGAGTATAAAGAGTGTCCTCACACATTATGGAGCAGAAAGTGTGCCCTGGCACGTTACGGAGTAGAAAGAGTGCCTTTACATATTATGGAGTAGAAAGAGTGCCCTCGCACATTATGGTGTAGAATGCTGCAATCACAGATTAAGGAGTAGAAGGAGTGCCCTGGCACCTTATGGAATAGAAAGAGTGCCCTCACTCATTATGGAGTAGAAAGAATGCCATCACACATTATGGAATGGAAAGAGTCCCGTCACACATTATGGAGTAGAAAGAGTGACCTCACATATTATGAAGTAGAAACAGTGCCCTCACAGATTAAGGAGTAGAAAGAGGGCCCTCACACATTATGGAGCAGAAAGTGTGCACTGGCACATTATGGAGTAGAAAGAGTGCCTTCACACGTTATGGAATAGAAAGAGTGCCCTCAAATATTAAGGAGTAGAAAGAGGGCCCTCACAGATTAAGGAGTAGAAAGAGTGCACTGGCACGTTATGGAGTATAAAGAGTGTCCTCACACATTATGGAGCAGAAAGTGTGCGCTGGCACATTATGGAGCAGAAACAGTGCGCTGGCACATTATGGAGCAGAACGAGTGCCCTGGCACATTATGGAATAGCAAGGGTGCCCTGGCACATTATGGAGTAGTAAGAGTGCCCTCACACATCATGGAGCAGAAAGAGTGCCCTCGCACATTATGGAAAAGAAAGAGTGCCCTGGCACATTAGGGAATGAAAAGAGACCCGTCACACATTATGG
Source organism: Carcharodon carcharias (assembly GCF_017639515.1). Taxonomy (NCBI): domain Eukaryota; kingdom Metazoa; phylum Chordata; class Chondrichthyes; order Lamniformes; family Lamnidae; genus Carcharodon; species Carcharodon carcharias. Next base: position 166,548,223 of record NC_054474.1, on the reverse strand, counting down.
AATAGAAGGAGTGCCCTCACACAATATGAAATAGAAAGAGTGCCCTCACACATTATGAAATAGAACGAGTGCACTCACACATTATGGAGTAGAAGGAGTGCCCTCACTCATTATGGACCAGAAAGAGTGCCCTCACACATTATGGAGTAGAAAGAGTGCCCTCACAGATTAAGGAGTAGAAAGAGTGCACTGGCACCTTATGGAATAGAAAGAATGCCCACACACATTATGGAGTAGAAAGAGTGCCCTGGCACATTATGGAGTAGAAAGAGTGCCCTCACACATGATGGAGTAGAACGAGTGCCATCACACATTATGGAATAGAAAGAGTGCACTCACACATTAGCGAATATAAAGAGTGCCCTCGCACATTATGGAATAGAAAGAGTTCCCTCACACATTATGGAATAGAAAGAGTGCCCGGGCAGGTTATGGAGTAGAAAGACTGCCCTCACACATTATGGAATAGAAAGATTGTCCTCACACATTATGGAATAGAAAGAGTGCCCTTACACATTATGGAATAAAAAGAGTGCCCGGGCAGGTTATGGAGTAGAAAGAGTGCCCTCACACATTATGGAATAGAAAGAGTGCCCGGGCAGGTTATGGAGTAGAAAGAGTGCCCTCACACATTATGAAATAGAAAGAGGGCTCTCACACATGATGGAATAGAAGGAGTGCCCTCACACATTATGAAATAGGAAGAGTGCTCTCACACATTATGGAGTAGAAGGAGTGCCCTCACTCATTATGGAGTAGAAAGAGTGCCCTCACACGTTATGGAATAGAAAGAGTGCCCTCACATATTATGGAGTAGAAAGAGTGCCCTCACACATTATGGAGTCGAAAGCAGCCCCTGGCACATTATGGAATAGAAAGACTGCCCTCACACATTATGGAATGGAAAGAGTCCCGTCACAAATTATGGAATAGAAGGAGTTCCCTCACACATTATGAAATAAAAAGAGTGCCCTCACACATTATGGAATAGAAAGAATGCCCACACACATTATGGAGTAGAAAGAGTGCCCTGGCACATTATGGAATAGTAAGAGTGCCCTCACACATTATGGAGCAGAAAGAGGGCCCTGGCACATTATGGATTAGAAAGAGTGCCCTCGCACATTATGGAACAGAAAGAATGCCCTCACACATTATGGAATAGAAAGATTGCCCTCACACATTAAGGAGTAGAAAGAGGGCCCTCACAGATTAAGGAGTAGAAAGAGTGCCATCACATATTAAGGAGTAGAAAGTGGGCCCTCGCAGATTAAGGAGTAGAAAGAGTGCACTGGCACCTTATGGAGTATAAAGAGTGTCCTCACACATTATGGAGCAGAAAGTGTGCCCTGGCACGTTACGGAGTAGAAAGAGTGCCTTTACATATTATGGAGTAGAAAGAGTGCCCTCGCACATTATGGTGTAGAATGCTGCAATCACAGATTAAGGAGTAGAAGGAGTGCCCTGGCACCTTATGGAATAGAAAGAGTGCCCTCACTCATTATGGAGTAGAAAGAATGCCATCACACATTATGGAATGGAAAGAGTCCCGTCACACATTATGGAGTAGAAAGAGTGACCTCACATATTATGAAGTAGAAACAGTGCCCTCACAGATTAAGGAGTAGAAAGAGGGCCCTCACACATTATGGAGCAGAAAGTGTGCACTGGCACATTATGGAGTAGAAAGAGTGCCTTCACACGTTATGGAATAGAAAGAGTGCCCTCAAATATTAAGGAGTAGAAAGAGGGCCCTCACAGATTAAGGAGTAGAAAGAGTGCACTGGCACGTTATGGAGTATAAAGAGTGTCCTCACACATTATGGAGCAGAAAGTGTGCGCTGGCACATTATGGAGCAGAAACAGTGCGCTGGCACATTATGGAGCAGAACGAGTGCCCTGGCACATTATGGAATAGCAAGGGTGCCCTGGCACATTATGGAGTAGTAAGAGTGCCCTCACACATCATGGAGCAGAAAGAGTGCCCTCGCACATTATGGAAAAGAAAGAGTGCCCTGGCACATTAGGGAATGAAAAGAGACCCGTCACACATTATGGAATAGAAGGAGTGCCCTCACACAATATGAAATAGAAAGAGTGCCCTCACACATTATGAAATAGAACGAGTGCACTCACACATTATGGAGTAGAAGGAGTGCCCTCACTCATTATGGACCAGAAAGAGTGCCCTCACACATTATGGAGTAGAAAGAGTGCCCTCACAGATTAAGGAGTAGAAAGAGTGCACTGGCACCTTATGGAATAGAAAGAATGCCCACACACATTATGGAGTAGAAAGAGTGCCCTGGCACATTATGGAGTAGAAAGAGTGCCCTCACACATGATGGAGTAGAACGAGTGCCATCACACATTATGGAATAGAAAGAGTGCACTCACACATTAGCGAATATAAAGAGTGCCCTCGCACATTATGGAATAGAAAGAGTTCCCTCACACATTATGGAATAGAAAGAGTGCCCGGGCAGGTTATGGAGTAGAAAGACTGCCCTCACACATTATGGAATAGAAAGATTGTCCTCACACATTATGGAATAGAAAGAGTGCCCTTACACATTATGGAATAAAAAGAGTGCCCGGGCAGGTTATGGAGTAGAAAGAGTGCCCTCACACATTATGGAATAGAAAGAGTGCCCGGGCAGGTTATGGAGTAGAAAGAGTGCCCTCACACATTATGAAATAGAAAGAGGGCTCTCACACATGATGGAATAGAAGGAGTGCCCTCACACATTATGAAATAGGAAGAGTGCTCTCACACATTATGGAGTAGAAGGAGTGCCCTCACTCATTATGGAGTAGAAAGAGTGCCCTCACACGTTATGGAATAGAAAGAGTGCCCTCACATATTATGGAGTAGAAAGAGTGCCCTCACACATTATGGAGTCGAAAGCAGCCCCTGGCACATTATGGAATAGAAAGACTGCCCTCACACATTATGGAATGGAAAGAGTCCCGTCACAAATTATGGAATAGAAGGAGTTCCCTCACACATTATGAAATAAAAAGAGTGCTCTCACACATTATGGAGTAGAAGGAGTGCCCTCACTCATAATGGAGTAGAAAGAGTGCCCTCACATATTATGAAGTAGAAATAGTGCCCTCACAGATTAAGGAGTAGAAAGAGGGCCCTCACACATTATGGAGCAGAAGGTGTGCACTGGCACATTATGGAGTAGAAAGAGTGCCCTCACACATTATGGAGTAGAAAGAGTGCCTTTACATATTATGGAGTAGAAAGAGTGCCCTCGCACATTATGGAATAGAAAGAGTGCCCTCGCAGATTAAGGAGTAGAAAGAGTGCCCTCGCACATTATGGAGTAGAAAGAGTGCCCTCAAACATTATGGAGTAGAAAGAGCGCCCTTACTCATTATGGAGTAGAAAGAGTGCCCTCGCACATTATGGAGTAGAAAGAGTGCCCTCACACATTATGGAATAGAAAGAATGCCCTCACACATTAAGGAGTAGAAAGAGTGCCCTGGCACATTATGGAGTAGAAAGAGTGCCCTCAAACATTATGGAATAGAAAGAGTGCTCTCACACATTATGGAGCCGAAAGCATCCCCTGGCACATTATAGAATAGAAAGAGTGCCCTCACACATTATGGAGCCGAAAGAGTGCCCTCACAGATTAAGGAGTAGAAAGAGTACACTGGCACATTATGGAATAGAAAGAGTGCTCTCACACATGATGGAGTAGAACGAGTGCCTTCACTCATTATGGAGTAGAAAGAGTGCCCTCACACTTTATGAAATAGAAAGAGTGCCCTCACACGTTAGCGAATATAAAGAGTGCCCTCACACATTATGGAGTAGAAAGAGTGCCCTCACATATTATGGAGTAGAAAGAGTGCCCTCACACATTATGGAGTAGAAAGAGTGCCCTCACATATTATGGAGTAGAAAGAGTGCCCTCACACATTATGGAGTAGAAAGAGTGCCCTCACACATTATGGAGTAGAAAGAGTGCCCTGGCACATTATGGAGTAGAAAGAGTGCCCTCACACATTATGGAATAGAAAGAGTGCTCTCACACATTATGGAGTAGAAAGAGTGCCCTCACACATTATGGATTAGAAAGAGTGCCCTCACACATTATGGAGTAGAAAGAGTGCCCTCACTCATTATGGAGTAGAAAGAGTGCCCTCACACATTATGGAGTAGAAAGAGTGCCCTCACACATTATGGATTAGAAAGAGTGCCCTCACACATTATGGAGTAGAAAGAGTGCCCTCACTCATTATGGAGTAGAAAGAGTGCCCTCACACATTATGGAGTAGAAAGACTGCAATCACAGATTAAGGAGTAGAAAGAGGGCCCTCACACATTATGGAATAGAAAGAGTGCCCTGGCACCTTATGGAATAGAAAGAGTTCCCTGACACATTATGGAGTAGAAAGAGTGCCCTCACACATTATGGAATAGAAAGAATGCCCACACACATTATGGAGTAGAAAGAGTGCCCTGGCACATTATGGAATAGTAAGAGTGCCCTCACACATTATGGAGCAGAAAGAGGGCCCTGGCACATTATGGATTAGAAAGAGTGCCCTCGCACATTATGGAATAGAAAGATTGCCCTCACACATTAAGGAGTAGAAAGAGGGCCCTCACAGATTAAGGAGTAGAAAGAGTGCCATCACATATTAAGGAGTAGAAAGAGGGCCCTCGCAGATTAAGGAGTAGAAAGAGTGCACTGGCACCTTATGGAGTATAAAGAGTGTCCTCACACATTATGGAGCAGAAAGTGTGCCCTGGCACGTTACGGAGTAGAAAGAGTGCCTTTACATATTATGGAGTAGAAAGAGTGCCCTCGCACATTATGGTGTAGAATGCTGCAATCACAGATTAAGGAGTAGAAGGAGTGCCCTGGCACCTTATGGAATAGAAAGAGTGCCCTCACTCATTATGGAGTAGAAAGAATGCCATCACACATTATGGAATGGAAAGAGTCCCGTCACACATTATGGAGTAGAAAGAGTGACCTCACATATTATGAAGTAGAAACAGTGCCCTCACAGATTAAGGAGTAGAAAGAGGGCCCTCACACATTATGGAGCAGAAAGTGTGCACTGGCACATTATGGAGTAGAAAGAGTGCCTTCACACGTTATGGAATAGAAAGAGTGCCCTCAAATATTAAGGAGTAGAAAGAGGGCCCTCACAGATTAAGGAGCAGAAAGAGTGCACTGGCACGTTATGGAGTATAAAGAGTGTCCTCACACCTTATGGAGCAGAAAGTGTGCGCTGGCACATTATGGAGCAGAAACAGTGCGCTGGCACATTATGGAGCAGAACGAGTGCCCTGGCACATTATGGAATAGCAAGGGTGCCCTGGCACATTATGGAGTAGTAAGAGTGCCCTCACACATCATGGAGCCGAAAGAGTGCCCTCGCACATTATGGAAAAGAAAGAGTGCCCTGGCACATTAGGGAATGAAAAGAGACCCGTCACACATTATGGAATAGAAGGAGTGCCCTCACACAATATGAAATAGAAAGAGTGCCCTCACACATTATGAAATAGAACGAGTGCACTCACACATTATGGAGTAGAAGGAGTGCCCTCACTCATTATGGACCAGAAAGAGTGCCCTCACACATTATGGAGTAGAAAGAGTGCCCTCACAGATTAAGGAGTAGAAAGAGTGCACTGGCACCTTATGGAATAGAAAGAATGCCCACACACATTATGGAGTAGAAAGAGTGCCCTGGCACATTATGGAGTAGAAAGAGTGCCCTCAAACATTATGGAATAGAAAGAGTGCTCTCACACATTATGGAATAGAAAGAGTGCCCTCACACATTATGGAGTAGAAAGAGTGCCCTCACTCATTATGGAGTAGAAAGAGTGCCCTCACACATTATGGAGTAGAAAGACTGCAATCACAGATTAAGGAGTAGAAAGAGTGCTCTGGCACCTTATGGAATAGAAAGAGTTCCCTGACACATTATGGAGTAGAAAGAGTGCCCTCACACATTATGGAATAGAAAGAATGCCCACACACATTATGGAGTAGAAAGAGTGCCCTGGCACATTATGGAATAGTAAGAGTGTCCTCACACATTATGAAGCAGAAAGAGGGCCCTGGCACATTATGGATTAGAAAGAGTGCCCTCGCACATTATGGAACAGAAAGAGTGCCCTCACACATTATACAATAGAAAGAATGCGCTCACACATTATGGAATAAAAAGAGTGCCCTGGCACTTTAAGGAGCAGAAAGAGTTCCGCGGCATGTTAGGGAGTAAAGAGAGTGCCCTCACACATTATGGAGTAGAAAGAGTGCCTCACACATTATACAATAGAAAGAATGCGCTCACACATTATGGAATAAAAAGAGTGCCCTGGCACTTTAAGGAGCAGAAAGAGTTCCGCGGCATGTTAGGGAGTAAAGAGAGTGCCCTCACACATTATGGAATAGAAAGAGTGCCCTCACACATTATGGAGCAAGTAAGAGTACCCTCACACATTATGGAATAGAAAGAGTGTCTCACACATTATGGAGCAGAAAGAGTGCCCTCACACATTATGGAGTAGAAAGAGTGCCCTCACACATTATGGAGTAGAAAGAGTGCCCTCACACATTATGGAGTAGAAAGAGTGCCCTCACACATTATGGAGTAGAAAGAGTGCACTCACACATTATGGAGTAGAAAGAGTGCCCTCACACATTATGGAGTAGAAAGAGTGCCCTCACTCATTATGGAGTAGAAAGTGTGCCCTCACACATTATGGAGTAGAAAGAGTGCCCTCACACATTATGGAGTAGAAAGAGTGCCCTCACACATTATGGAGTAGAAAGAGTGCCCTCACACATTATGGAGTAGAAAGAGTGCACTCACACATTATGGAGTAGAAAGAGTGCCCTCACACATTATGGAGTAGAAAGAGTGCCCTCACTCATTATGGAGTAGAAAGTGTGCCCTCACACATTATGGAGTAGAAAGAGTGCCTCACGCAATATACAATAAAAAGATTGCCCTCAGACATTATGGAATAGAAAGAGTGCCCTCACACAATATGGAGTAGAAAGACTGCAATCACAGATTAAGGAGTAGAAAGAGTGCCCTGGCACCTTATGGAATAGAAAGAGTGTCCTCACACGTTATGGATTATAAAGAGTGCCCTCACACATTATGGAGTAGAAAGAGTGCCCTCATACATTAAGGTGCAGAAAGAGTGCCCTCGCACATTATGCAATAGAAAGAGTGCCCTGGCATGTTAAGGAGCAGAAACCGTGCGCTGGCACATTATGGAGCAGAACGAGAGCCCTGGCACATTATGGAATAGAAAGTGTGCCCTGGCACATTATGGAGTAGTAAGAGTGCCCTCACAAATCATGGAGCAGAAAAAGTGGCCTCACACATTATGGAGCAGAAAGAGTGCCCTCACACATTATGGAGTAGAAAGTGTGCCTTGGCACAGTATGGAGTAGTAAGAGTGCTTTCACACATCATGGAGCAGAAAGAGTGTCCTTGCACATTATGGAATAGAAAGAGTGCCCTGGCACGTTAAGGGTCAAAAAGAGTGCCCAGGCACGTAATGGAGGAGAAAGAGTGCCCTCACACATTATGGAGTAGAAAGAGTGCCCTCAGACATTATGGAATAGAAAGAGTGCCCTCGCACATAATGGAATAGAAAGCGTGCCCTCACACATTAAGGAGCAGAAAGAGTGTCCTCGCATATTATGGAGTAGAAAGAGTGCCCTCACACATTATGGAGTAGAAAGAGTGCCCTGGCACATTATGGGGTAGAAAGAGTGGAATCACACATTATGGAGTAGAAAGAGTGCCCTCACAGATTAAGGAGTGGAAAGAGTGCCCTGGCACCTTATGGAATAGAAAGAGTGCCCTCACTCATTATGGAGTAGAAAGAGTGCCCTCACACATTATGGATTAGAAAGAGTGCCCTCACACATTATGGAGTAGAAAGAGTGCCCTGGCACATTATGGAGTAGAAAGAGTGCCCTCACACATTATGGAGTAGAAAGAGTGCCCTGGCACATTATGGAGTAGAAAGAGTGCCCTCACACATTATGGAATAGAAAGAGTGCTCTCACACATTATGGAGTAGAAAGAGTGCCCTCACACATTATGGATTAGAAAGAGTGCCCTCACACATTATGGAGTAGAAAGAGTGCCCTCACTCATTATGGAGTAGAAAGAGTGCCCTCACACATTATGGAGTAGAAAGACTGCAATCACAGATTAAGGAGTAGAAAGAGTGCCCTGGCACCTTATGGAATAGAAAGAGTTCCCTGACACATTATGGAGTAGAAAGAGTGCCCTCACACATTATGGAATAGAAAGAATGCCCACACACATTATGGAGTAGAAAGAGTGCCCTGGCACATTATGGAATAGTAAGAGTGCCCTCACACATTATGGAGCAGAAAGAGGGCCCTGGCACATTATGGATTAGAAAGAGTGCCCTCGCACATTATGGAACAGAAAGAATGCCCTCACACATTATGGAATAGAAAGATTGCCCTCACACATTAAGGAGTAGAAAGAGGGCCCTCACAGATTAAGGAGTAGAAAGAGTGCCATCACATATTAAGGAGTAGAAAGAGGGCCCTCGCAGATTAAGGAGTAGAAAGAGTGCACTGGCACCTTATGGAGTATAAAGAGTGTCCTCACACATTATGGAGCAGAAAGTGTGCCCTGGCACATTACGGAGTAGAAAGAGTGCCTTTACATATTATGGAGTAGAAAGAGTGCCCTCGCACATTATGGTGTAGAATGCTGCAATCACAGATTAAGGAGTAGAAGGAGTGCCCTGGCACCTTATGGAATAGAAAGAGTGCCCTCACTCATTATGGAGTAGAAAGAATGCCATCACACAGTATGGAATGGAAAGAGTCCCGTCACACATTATGGAGTAGAAAGAGTGACCTCACATATTATGAAGTAGAAACAGTGCCCTCACAGATTAAGGAGTAGAAAGAGGGCCCTCACACATTATGGAGCAGAAAGTGTGCACTGGCACATTATGGAGTAGAAAGAGTGCCTTCACACGTTATGGAATAGAAAGAGTGCCCTCAAATATTAAGGAGTAGAAAGAGGGCCCTCACAGATTAAGGAGTAGAAAGAGTGCACAGGCACGTTATGGAGTATAAAGAGTGTCCTCACACATTATGGAGCAGAAACCGTGCGCTGGCACATTATGGAGCAGAACGAGTGCCCTGGCACATTATGGAATAGCAAGGGTGCCCTGGCACATTATGGAGTAGTAAGAGTGCCCTCACACATCATGGAGCAGAAAGAGTGCCCTCGCACATTATGGAAAAGAAAGAGTGCCCTGGCACATTAGGGAATGAAAAGAGACCCGTCACACATTATGGAATAGAAGGAGTGCCCTCACACAATATGAAATAGAAAGAGTGCCCTCACACATTATGAAATAGAACGAGTGCACTCACACATTATGGAGTAGAAAGAGTGCCCTCACTCATTATGGACCAGAAAGAGTGCCCTCACACATTATGGAGTAGAAAGAGTGCCCTCACAGATTAAGGAGTAGAAAGAGTGCACTGGCACCTTATGGAATAGAAAGAATGCCCACACACATTATGGAGTAGAAAGAGTGCCCTGGCACATTATGGAGTAGAAAGAGTGCCCTCACACATGATGGAGTAGAACGAGTGCCATCACACTTTATGGAATAGAAAGAGTGCACTCACACATTAGCGAATATAAAGAGTGCCCTCGCACATTATGGAATAGAAAGAGTTCCCTCACACATTATGGAATAGAAAGAGTGCCCGGGCAGGTTATGGAGTAGAAAGACTGCCCTCACACATTATGGAATAGAAAGATTGCCCTCACACATTATGGAATAGAAAGAGTGCCCTTACACATTATGGAATAAAAAGAGTGCCCGGGCAGGTTATGGAGTAGAAAGAGTGCCCTCACACATTATGGAATAGAAAGAGTGCCCGGGCAGGTTATGGAGTAGAAAGAGTGCCCTCACACATTATGAAATAGAAAGAGGGCTCTCACACATGATGGAATAGAAGGAGTGCCCTCACACATTATGAAATAGGAAGAGTGCTCTCACACATTATGGAGTAGAAGGAGTGCCCTCACTCATTATGGAGTAGAAAGAGTGCCCTCACACGTTATGGAATAGAAAGAGTGCCCTCACATATTATGGAGTAGAAAGAGTGCCCTCACACATTATGGAGTCGAAAGCATCCCCTGGCACATTATGGAATAGAAAGACTGCCCTCACACATTATGGAATGGAAAGAGTCCCGTCACAAATTATGGAATAGAAGGAGTTCCCTCACACATTATGAAATAAAAAGAGTGCTCTCACACATTATGGAGTAGAAGGAGTGCCCTCACTCATAATGGAGTAGAAAGAGTGCCCTCACATATTATGAAGTAGAAATAGTGCCCTCACAGATTAAGGAGTAGAAAGAGGGCCCTCACACATTATGGAGCAGAAAGTGTGCACTGGCACATTATGGAGTAGAAAGAGTGCCCTCACACATTATGGAGTAGAAAGAGTGCCTTTACATATTATGGAGTAGAAAGAGTGCCCTCGCACATTATGGAATAGAAAGAGTGCCCTCGCACATTATGGAGTAGAAAGATTGCCCTCAAACATTATGGAGTAGAAAGATTGCCCTCACACATTATGGAATAGAAAGAGTGCCCTTACACATTATGGAATAAAAAGAGTGCCCGGGCAGGTTATGGAGTAGAAAGAGTGCCCTCACACATTATGGAATAGAAAGAGTGCCTGGGCAGGTTATGGAGTAGAAAGGGTGCCCTCACACATTATGAAATAGAAAGAGGGCTCTCACACATGATGGAATAGAAGGAGTGCCCTCACACATTATGAAATAGGAAGAGTGCTCTCACACATTATGGAGTAGAAGGAGTGCCCTCACTCATTATGGAGTAGAAAGAGTGCCCTCACACGTTATGGAATAGAAAGAGTGCCCTCACATATTATGGAGTAGAAAGAGTGCCCTCACACATTATGGAGTCGAAAGCATCCCCTGGCACATTATGGAATAGAAAGACTGCCCTCACACATTATGGAATGGAAAGAGTCCCGTCACAAATTATGGAATAGAAGGAGTTCCCTCACACATTATGAAATAAAAAGAGTGCTCTCACACATTATGGAGTAGAAGGAGTGCCCTCACTCATAATGGAGTAGAAAGAGTGCCCTCACATATTATGAAGTAGAAATAGTGCCCTCACAGATTAAGGAGTAGAAAGAGGGCCCTCACACATTATGGAGCAGAAAGTGTGCACTGGCACATTATGGAGTAGAAAGAGTGCCCTCACACATTATGGAGTAGAAAGAGTGCCTTTACATATTATGGAGTAGAAAGAGTGCCCTCGCACATTATGGAATAGAAAGAGTGCCCTCGCAGATTAAGGAGTAGAAAGAGTGCCCTCGCACATTATGGAGTAGAAAGAGTGCCCTCACACATTATGGAATAGAAAGAATGCCCTCACACATTAAGGAGTAGAAAGAGTGCCCTGGCACATTATGGAGTAGAAAGAGTGCCCTCAAACATTATGGAATAGAAAGAGTGCTCTCACACATTATGGAGCCGAAAACATCCCCTGGCACATTATAGAATAGAAAGAGTGCCCTCACACATTATGGAGCCGAAAGAGTGCCCTCACAGATTAAGGAGTAGAAAGAGTGCCCTGGCACATTATGGAGTAGAAAGAGTGCCCTCACACATGATGGAGTAGAAAGAGTGCCCTCACACATTAAGGAGTAGAAAGAGTGCCCTCACACATTATGGAATAGAAAGAGTGCTTTCACACATTATGGAGTAGAAAGAGTGCCCTCACACATTATGGATTAGAAAGAGTGCCCTCACACATTATGGAGTAGAAAGAGTGCCCTCACTCATTATGGAGTAGAAAGAGTGCCCTCACACTTTATGAAATAGAAAGAGTGCCCTCACACGTTAGCGAATATAAAGAGTGCCCTCACACATTATGGAGTAGAAAGAGTGCCCTCACATATTATGGAGTAGAAAGAGTGCCCTCACACATTATGGAGTAGAAAGAGTGCCCTCACATATTATGGAGTAGAAAGAGTGCCCTCACACATTATGGAGTAGAAAGAGTGCCCTCACACATTATGGAGTAGAAAGAGTGCCCTGGCACATTATGGAGTAGAAAGAGTGCCCTCACACATTATGGAATAGAAAGAGTGCTCTCACACATTATGGAGTAGAAAGAGTGCCCTCACACATTATGGATTAGAAAGAGTGCCCTCACACATTATGGAGTAGAAAGAGTGCCCTCACTCATTATGGAGTAGAAAGAGTGCCCTCACACATTATGGAGTAGAAAGACTGCAATCACAGATTAAGGAGTAGAAAGAGTGCCCTGGCACCTTTTGGAATAGAAAGAGTTCCCTGACACATTATGGAGTAGAAAGAGTGCCCTCACACATTATGGAATAGAAAGAATGCCCACACACATTATGGAGTAGAAAGAGTGCCCTGGCACATTATGGAATAGTAAGAGTGCCCTCACACATTATGGAGCAGAAAGAGGGCCCTGGCACATTATGGATTAGAAAGAGTGCCCTCGCACATTATGGAACAGAAAGAATGCCCTCACACATTATGGAATAGAAAGATTGCCCTCACACATTAAGGAGTAGAAAGAGGGCCCTCACAGATTAAGGAGTAGAAAGAGTGCCATCACATATTAAGGAGTAGAAAGTGGGCCCTCGCAGATTAAGGAGTAGAAAGAGTGCACTGGCACCTTATGGAGTATAAAGAGTGTCCTCACACATTATGGAGCAGAAAGTGTGCCCTGGCACGTTACGGAGTAGAAAGAGTGCCTTTACATATTATGGAGTAGAAAGAGTGCCCTCGCACATTATGGTGTAGAATGCTGCAATCACAGATTAAGGAGTAGAAGGAGTGCCCTGGCACCTTATGGAATAGAAAGAGTGCCCTCACTCATTATGGAGTAGAAAGAATGCCATCACACATTATGGAATGGAAAGAGTCCCGTCACACATTATGGAGTAGAAAGAGTGACCTCACATATTATGAAGTAGAAACAGTGCCCTCACAGATTAAGGAGTAGAAAGAGGGCCCTCACACATTATGGAGCAGAAAGTGTGCACTGGCACATTATGGAGTAGAAAGAGTGCCTTCACACGTTATGGAATAGAAAGAGTGCCCTCAAACATTAAGGAGTAGAAAGAGGGCCCTCACAGATTAAGGAGTAGAAAGAGTGCACTGGCACGTTATGGAGTATAAAGAGTGTCCTCACACATTATGGAGCAGAAAGTGTGCGCTGGCACATTATGGAGCAGAAACAGTGCGCTGGCACATTATGGAGCAGAATGAGTGCCCTGGCACATTATGGAATAGCAAGGGTGCCCTGGCACATTATGGAGTAGTAAGAGTGCCCTCACACATCATGGAGCAGAAAGAGTGCCCTCGCACATTATGGAAAAGAAAGAGTGCCCTGGCACATTAGGGAATGAAAAGAGACCCGTCACACATTATGGAATAGAAGGAGTGCCCTCACACAATATGAAATAGAAAGAGTGCCCTCACACATTATGAAATAGAACGAGTGCACTCACACATTATGGAGTAGAAGGAGTGCCCTCACTCATTATGGACCAGAAAGAGTGCCCTCACACATTATGGAGTAGAAAGAGTGCCCTCACAGATTAAGGAGTAGAAAGAGTGCACTGGCACCTTATGGAATAGAAAGAATGCCCACACACATTATGGAGTAGAAAGAGTGCCCTGGCACATTATGGAGTAGAAAGAGTGCCCTCACACATGATGGAGTAGAACGAGTGCCATCACACATTATGGAATAGAAAGAGTGCACTCACACATTAGCGAATATAAAGAGTGCCCTCGCACATTATGGAATAGAAAGAGTTCCCTCACACATTATGGAATAGAAAGAGTGCCCGGGCAGGTTATGGAGTAGAAAGACTGCCCTCACACATTATGGAATAGAAAGAGTGCCCTCACACATTATGGAATAGAAAGAGTGCTCTCACACATTATGGAGTAGAAAGAGTGCCCTCACACATTATGGATTAGAAAGAGTGCCCTCACACATTATGGAGTAGAAAGAGTGCCCTCACTCATTATGGAGTAGAAAGAGTGCCCTCACACATTATGGAGTAGAAAGACTGCAATCACAGATTAAGGAGTAGAAAGAGTGCCCTGGCACCTTTTGGAATAGAAAGAGTTCCCTGACACATTATGGAGTAGAAAGAGTGCCCTCACACATTATGGAATAGAAAGAATGCCCACACACATTATGGAGTAGAAAGAGTGCCCTGGCACATTATGGAATAGTAAGAGTGCCCTCACACATTATGGAGCAGAAAGAGGGCCCTGGCACATTATGGATTAGAAAGAGTGCCCTCGCACATTATGGAACAGAAAGAATGCCCTCACACATTATGGAATAGAAAGATTGCCCTCACACATTAAGGAGTAGAAAGAGGGCCCTCACAGATTAAGGAGTAGAAAGAGTGCCATCACATATTAAGGAGTAGAAAGTGGGCCCTCGCAGATTAAGGAGTAGAAAGAGTGCACTGGCACCTTATGGAGTATAAAGAGTGTCCTCACACATTATGGAGCAGAAAGTGTGCCCTGGCACGTTACGGAGTAGAAAGAGTGCCTTTACATATTATGGAGTAGAAAGAGTGCCCTCGCACATTATGGTGTAGAATGCTGCAATCACAGATTAAGGAGTAGAAGGAGTGCCCTGGCACCTTATGGAATAGAAAGAGTGCCCTCACTCATTATGGAGTAGAAAGAATGCCATCACACATTATGGAATGGAAAGAGTCCCGTCACACATTATGGAGTAGAAAGAGTGACCTCACATATTATGAAGTAGAAACAGTGCCCTCACAGATTAAGGAGTAGAAAGAGGGCCCTCACACATTATGGAGCAGAAAGTGTGCACTGGCACATTATGGAGTAGAAAGAGTGCCTTCACACGTTATGGAATAGAAAGAGTGCCCTCAAACATTAAGGAGTAGAAAGAGGGCCCTCACAGATTAAGGAGTAGAAAGAGTGCACTGGCACGTTATGGAGTATAAAGAGTGTCCTCACACATTATGGAGCAGAAAGTGTGCGCTGGCACATTATGGAGCAGAAACAGTGCGCTGGCACATTATGGAGCAGAATGAGTGCCCTGGCACATTATGGAATAGCAAGGGTGCCCTGGCACATTATGGAGTAGTAAGAGTGCCCTCACACATCATGGAGCAGAAAGAGTGCCCTCGCACATTATGGAAAAGAAAGAGTGCCCTGGCACATTAGGGAATGAAAAGAGACCCGTCACACATTATGGAATAGAAGGAGTGCCCTCACACAATATGAAATAGAAAGAGTGCCCTCACACATTATGAAATAGAACGAGTGCACTCACACATTATGGAGTAGAAGGAGTGCCCTCACTCATTATGGACCAGAAAGAGTGCCCTCACACATTATGGAGTAGAAAGAGTGCCCTCACAGATTAAGGAGTAGAAAGAGTGCACTGGCACCTTATGGAATAGAAAGAATGCCCACACACATTATGGAGTAGAAAGAGTGCCCTGGCACATTATGGAGTAGAAAGAGTGCCCTCACACATGATGGAGTAGAACGAGTGCCATCACACATTATGGAATAGAAAGAGTGCACTCACACATTAGCGAATATAAAGAGTGCCCTCGCACATTATGGAATAGAAAGAGTTCCCTCACACATTATGGAATAGAAAGAGTGCCCGGGCAGGTTATGGAGTAGAAAGACTGCCCTCACACATTATGGAATAGAAAGATTGTCCTCACACATTATGGAATAGAAAGAGTGCCCTTACACATTATGGAATAAAAAGAGTGCCCGGGCAGGTTATGGAGTAGAAAGAGTGCCCTCACACATTATGGAATAGAAAGAGTGCCCGGGCAGGTTATGGAGTAGAAAGAGTGCCCTCACACATTATGAAATAGAAAGAGGGCTCTCACACATGATGGAATAGAAGGAGTGCCCTCACACATTATGAAATAGGAAGAGTGCTCTCACACATTATGGAGTAGAAGGAGTGCCCTCACTCATTATGGAGTAGAAAGAGTGCCCTCACACGTTATGGAATAGAAAGAGTGCCCTCACATATTATGGAGTAGAAAGAGTGCCCTCACACATTATGGAGTCGAAAGCAGCCCCTGGCACATTATGGAATAGAAAGACTGCCCTCACACATTATGGAATGGAAAGAGTCCCGTCACAAATTATGGAATAGAAGGAGTTCCCTCACACATTATGAAATAAAAAGAGTGCTCTCACACATTATGGAGTAGAAGGAGTGCCCTCACTCATAATGGAGTAGAAAGAGTGCCCTCACATATTATGAAGTAGAAATAGTGCCCTCACAGATTAAGGAGTAGAAAGAGGGCCCTCACACATTATGGAGCAGAAGGTGTGCACTGGCACATTATGGAGTAGAAAGAGTGCCCTCACACATTATGGAGTAGAAAGAGTGCCTTTACATATTATGGAGTAGAAAGAGTGCCCTCGCACATTATGGAATAGAAAGAGTGCCCTCGCAGATTAAGGAGTAGAAAGAGTGCCCTCGCACATTATGGAGTAGAAAGAGTGCCCTCAAACATTATGGAGTAGAAAGAGCGCCCTTACTCATTATGGAGTAGAAAGAGTGCCCTCGCACATTATGGAGTAGAAAGAGTGCCCTCACACATTATGGAATAGAAAGAATGCCCTCACACATTAAGGAGTAGAAAGAGTGCCCTGGCACATTATGGAGTAGAAAGAGTGCCCTCAAACATTATGGAATAGAAAGAGTGCTCTCACACATTATGGAGCCGAAAGCATCCCCTGGCACATTATAGAATAGAAAGAGTGCCCTCACACATTATGGAGCCGAAAGAGTGCCCTCACAGATTAAGGAGTAGAAAGAGTACACTGGCACATTATGGAATAGAAAGAGTGCTCTCACACATGATGGAGTAGAACGAGTGCCTTCACTCATTATGGAGTAGAAAGAGTGCCCTCACACTTTATGAAATAGAAAGAGTGCCCTCACACGTTAGCGAATATAAAGAGTGCCCTCACACATTATGGAGTAGAAAGAGTGCCCTCACATATTATGGAGTAGAAAGAGTGCCCTCACACATTATGGAGTAGAAAGAGTGCCCTCACATATTATGGAGTAGAAAGAGTGCCCTCACACATTATGGAGTAGAAAGAGTGCCCTCACACATTATGGAGTAGAAAGAGTGCCCTGGCACATTATGGAGTAGAAAGAGTGCCCTCACACATTATGGAATAGAAAGAGTGCTCTCACACATTATGGAGTAGAAAGAGTGCCCTCACACATTATGGATTAGAAAGAGTGCCCTCACACATTATGGAGTAGAAAGAGTGCCCTCACTCATTATGGAGTAGAAAGAGTGCCCTCACACATTATGGAGTAGAAAGAGTGCCCTCACACATTATGGATTAGAAAGAGTGCCCTCACACATTATGGAGTAGAAAGAGTGCCCTCACTCATTATGGAGTAGAAAGAGTGCCCTCACACATTATGGAGTAGAAAGACAGCAATCACAGATTAAGGAGTAGAAAGAGGGCCCTCACACATTATGGAATAGAAAGAGTGCCCTGGCACCTTATGGAATAGAAAGAGTTCCCTGACACATTATGGAGTAGAAAGAGTGCCCTCACACATTATGGAATAGAAAGAATGCCCACACACATTATGGAGTAGAAAGAGTGCCCTGGCACATTATGGAATAGTAAGAGTGCCCTCACACATTATGGAGCAGAAAGAGGGCCCTGGCACATTATGGATTAGAAAGAGTGCCCTCGCACATTATGGAATAGAAAGATTGCCCTCACACATTAAGGAGTAGAAAGAGGGCCCTCACAGATTAAGGAGTAGAAAGAGTGCCATCACATATTAAGGAGTAGAAAGAGGGCCCTCGCAGATTAAG
This sequence comes from Carcharodon carcharias, assembly GCF_017639515.1. Classification (NCBI taxonomy): domain Eukaryota; kingdom Metazoa; phylum Chordata; class Chondrichthyes; order Lamniformes; family Lamnidae; genus Carcharodon; species Carcharodon carcharias. The sequence goes on along the minus strand of NC_054474.1, from coordinate 166,530,222 downwards.
GAGTAGAAAGAGTGCACTGGCACCTTATGGAGTATAAAGAGTGTCCTCACACATTATGGAGCAGAAAGTGTGCCCTGGCACGTTACGGAGTAGAAAGAGTGCCTTTACATATTATGGAGTAGAAAGAGTGCCCTCGCACATTATGGTGTAGAATGCTGCAATCACAGATTAAGGAGTAGAAGGAGTGCCCTGGCACCTTATGGAATAGAAAGAGTGCCCTCACTCATTATGGAGTAGAAAGAATGCCATCACACATTATGGAATGGAAAGAGTCCCGTCACACATTATGGAGTAGAAAGAGTGACCTCACATATTATGAAGTAGAAACAGTGCCCTCACAGATTAAGGAGTAGAAAGAGGGCCCTCACACATTATGGAGCAGAAAGTGTGCACTGGCACATTATGGAGTAGAAAGAGTGCCTTCACACGTTATGGAATAGAAAGAGTGCCCTCAAATATTAAGGAGTAGAAAGAGGGCCCTCACAGATTAAGGAGCAGAAAGAGTGCACTGGCACGTTATGGAGTATAAAGAGTGTCCTCACACCTTATGGAGCAGAAAGTGTGCGCTGGCACATTATGGAGCAGAAACAGTGCGCTGGCACATTATGGAGCAGAACGAGTGCCCTGGCACATTATGGAATAGCAAGGGTGCCCTGGCACATTATGGAGTAGTAAGAGTGCCCTCACACATCATGGAGCCGAAAGAGTGCCCTCGCACATTATGGAAAAGAAAGAGTGCCCTGGCACATTAGGGAATGAAAAGAGACCCGTCACACATTATGGAATAGAAGGAGTGCCCTCACACAATATGAAATAGAAAGAGTGCCCTCACACATTATGAAATAGAACGAGTGCACTCACACATTATGGAGTAGAAGGAGTGCCCTCACTCATTATGGACCAGAAAGAGTGCCCTCACACATTATGGAGTAGAAAGAGTGCCCTCACAGATTAAGGAGTAGAAAGAGTGCACTGGCACCTTATGGAATAGAAAGAATGCCCACACACATTATGGAGTAGAAAGAGTGCCCTGGCACATTATGGAGTAGAAAGAGTGCCCTCAAACATTATGGAATAGAAAGAGTGCTCTCACACATTATGGATTAGAAAGAGTGCCCTCACACATTATGGAGTAGAAAGAGTGCCCTCACTCATTATGGAGTAGAAAGAGTGCCCTCACACATTATGGAGTAGAAAGACTGCAATCACAGATTAAGGAGTAGAAAGAGTGCTCTGGCACCTTATGGAATAGAAAGAGTTCCCTGACACATTATGGAGTAGAAAGAGTGCCCTCACACATTATGGAATAGAAAGAATGCCCACACACATTATGGAGTAGAAAGAGTGCCCTGGCACATTATGGAATAGTAAGAGTGTCCTCACACATTATGAAGCAGAAAGAGGGCCCTGGCACATTATGGATTAGAAAGAGTGCCCTCGCACATTATGGAACAGAAAGAATGCCCTCACACATTATGGAATAGAAAGATTGCCCTCACACATTAAGGAGTAGAAAGAGGGCCCTCACAGATTAAGGAGTAGAAAGAGTGCCATCACATATTAAGGAGTAGAAAGAGGGCCCTCGCAGATTAAGGAGTAGAAAGAGTGCACTGGCACCTTATGGAGTATAAAGATTGTCCTCACACATTATGGAGCAGAAAGTGTGCCCTGGCACGTTACGGAGTAGAAAGAGTGCCTTTACATATTATGGAGTAGAAAGAGTGCCCTCGCACATTATGGTGTAGAATGCTGCAATCACAGATTAAGGAGTAGAAGGAGTGCCCTGGCACCTTATGGAATAGAAAGAGTGCCCTCACTCATTATGGAGTAGAAAGAATGCCATCACACATTATGGAATGGAAAGAGTCCCGTCACACATTATGGAGTAGAAAGAGTGACCTCACATATTATGAAGTAGAAACAGTGCCCTCACAGATTAAGGAGTAGAAAGAGGGCCCTCACACATTATGGAGCAGAAAGTGTGCACTGGCACATTATGGAGTAGAAAGAGTGCCTTCACACGTTATGGAATAGAAAGAGTGCCCTCAAATATTAAGGAGTAGAAAGAGGGCCCTCACAGATTAAGGAGTAGAAAGAGTGCACTGGCACGTTATGGAGTATAAAGAGTGTCCTCACACCTTATGGAGCAGAAAGTGTGCGCTGGCACATTATGGAGCAGAAACAGTGCGCTGGCACATTATGGAGCAGAACGAGTGCCCTGGCACATTATGGAATAGCAAGGGTGCCCTGGCACATTATGGAGTAGTAAGAGTGCCCTCACACATCATGGAGCCGAAAGAGTGCCCTCGCACATTATGGAAAAGAAAGAGTGCCCTGGCACATTAGGGAATGAAAAGAGACCCGTCACACATTATGGAATAGAAGGAGTGCCCTCACACAATATGAAATAGAAAGAGTGCCCTCACACATTATGAAATAGAACGAGTGCACTCACACATTATGGAGTAGAAGGAGTGCCCTCACTCATTATGGACCAGAAAGAGTGCCCACACACATTATGGAGTAGAAAGAGTGCCCTCACAGATTAAGGAGTAGAAAGAGTGCACTGGCACCTTATGGAATAGAAAGAATGCCCACACACATTATGGAGTAGAAAGAGTGCCCTGGCACATTATGGAGTAGAAAGAGTGCCCTCACACATGATGGAGTAGAACGAGTGCCATCACACTTTATGGAATAGAAAGAGTGCACTCACACATTAGCGAATATAAAGAGTGCCCTCGCACATTATGGAATAGAAAGAGTTCCCTCACACATTATGGAATAGAAAGAGTGCCCGGGCAGGTTATGGAGTAGAAAGACTGCCCTCACACATTATGGAATAGAAAGATTGCCCTCACACATTATGGAATAGAAAGAGTGCCCTTACACATTATGGAATAAAAAGAGTGCCCGGGCAGGTTATGGAGTAGAAAGAGTGCCCTCACACATTATGGAATAGAAAGAGTGCCCGGGCAGGTTATGGAGTAGAAAGAGTGCCCTCACACATTATGAAATAGAAAGAGGGCTCTCACACATGATGGAATAGAAGGAGTGCCCTCACACATTATGAAATAGGAAGAGTGCTCTCACACATTATGGAGTAGAAGGAGTGCCCTCACTCATTATGGAGTAGAAAGAGTGCCCTCACACGTTATGGAATAGAAAGAGTGCCCTCACATATTATGGAGTAGAAAGAGTGCCCTCACACATTATGGAGTCGAAAGCAGCCCCTGGCACATTATGGAATAGAAAGACTGCCCTCACACATTATGGAATGGAAAGAGTCCCGTCACAAATTATGGAATAGAAGGAGTTCCCTCACATATTATGAAATAAAAAGAGTGCTCTCACACATTATGGAGTAGAAGGAGTGCCCTCACTCATAATGGAGTAGAAAGAGTGCCCTCACATATTATGAAGTAGAAATAGTGCCCTCACAGATTAAGGAGTAGAAAGAGGGCCCTCACTCATAATGGAGTAGAAAGAGTGCCCTCACACATTATGGAGTAGAAAGAGTGCCTTTACATATTATGGAGTAGAAAGAGTGCCCTCGCACATTATGGAATAGAAAGAGTGCCCTCGCAGATTAAGGAGTAGAAAGAGTGCCCTCGCACATTATGGAGTAGAAAGAGTGCCCTCAAACATTATGGAGTAGAAAGAGCGCCCTTACTCATTATGGAGTAGAAAGAGTGCCCTCGCACATTATGGAGTAGAAAGAGTGCCCTCACACATTATGGAATAGAAAGAATGCCCTCACACATTAAGGAGTAGAAAGAGTGCCCTGGCACATTATGGAGTAGAAAGATTGCCCTCAAACATTATGGAATAGAAAGAGTGCTCTCACACATTATGGAGCCGAAAGCATCCCCTGGCACATTATAGAATAGAAAGAGTGCCCTCACACATTAGCGAATATAAAGAGTGCCCTCACACATTATGGAGCCGAAAGAGTGCCCTCACAGATTAAGGAGTAGAAAGAGTACACTGGCACATTATGGAATAGAAAGAGTGCTCTCACACATTATGGAGCCGGAAGCATCCCCTGGCACATTATGGAATAGAAAGAGTGCCCCCACAGATTAAGGAGTAGAAAGAGTACACTGGCACATTATGGAATAGAAAGAGTGCTCTCACACATGATGGAGTAGAACGAGTGCCTTCACTCATTATGGAGTAGAAAGAGTGCCCTCACACTTTATGAAATAGAAAGAGTGCCCTCACACGTTAGCGAATATAAAGAGTGCCCTCACACATTATGGAGTAGAAAGAGTGCCCTCACATATTATGGAGTAGAAAGAGTGCCCTCACACATTATGGAGTAGAAAGAGTGCCCTCACATATTATGGAGTAGAAAGAGTGCCCTCACACATTATGGAGTAGAAAGAGTGCCCTCACACATTATGGAGTAGAAAGAGTGCCCTGGCACATTATGGAGTAGAAAGAGTGCCCTCACACATTATGGAATAGAAAGAGTGCTCTCACACATTATCGAGTAGAAAGAGTGCCCTCACACATTATGGATTAGAAAGAGTGCCCTCACACATTATGGAATAGAAAGAGTGTCCTCGCACATTATGGAGTAGAAAGAGTGCCCTCACACATTATGGAGTAGAAAGAGTGTCCTCGCACATTATGGAGTAGAAAGAGTGCCCTCACACATTATGGAGCAGAAAGAGTTCCCTGGCACATTCTGGAGTAGAAAGAGTGCCCTCACAGTTGATGGAGTAGAAAGAGTGCCTCACGCATTATACAATAGAAAGAGTGCCCTCAGACATTATGGAATAGAAAGAGTGCCCTGGCACGTTATGGAGTAAAAAGAGTGCCCTCACACATTATGGAATAAAAAGATTGCCCTCACACATTATGGAATAGAAAGAGTGCCCTCACACATTATGGAGTAGAAAGAAGGCCCTCACACATTATGGAGTAGAAACAGTGCCCTCACACGTTTTGGATTATAAATAGTGCCCTTACACATTATGGAGCAGAAAGAAAGCCCTGGAACATTATAGAATAGAAAGTGTGTCCTGGCACATTATGGAGTAGAAAGAGTGCCCTTGCACATTGTGGAATAGATAGAGAGCCCTGGCACTTTAAGGAGCAGAAAGGGTTCCCTGGCATGTTATTGAGTAGAAACAGTGCCCTCACACATTATGGAGTAGAAAGAGTGCCCTCACACATTAAGGAGTAGAATTAGTGCCCTCACACATTATGGAGTAGAAAGAATGCCCTCACACATTATGGAATAGAAAGAGTGCCCTGGCACATTATGGAGTAGAAAGAGTGCCCTTACACATTATGGAATAGAAAGTTTGCCCTGGCACTTTATGGAGTAGAAAGAGTGCCCTCACACATTATGGAGTAGAAAGAGTGCCCTCACACATTATGGAATAGAAAGAGTGCCCTCACACATTATGGAGTAGAAAGAGTGCCCTCACACATTATGGAATAGAAAGAGTGCCTCACATATTATGGAGTAGAAAGAGTGCCCTCACAGATGAACGAGTAGAAAGAGTGCACTGGCACCTTATGGAATAGAAAGAGTGCCCTCACACATTAGCGAATATTAAGAGTGCCCTCACACATTATGGAGTAGAAAGAGTGCCCTCACACATTATGGAATAGAAGGAGTGCCCTCACTCATTATGGAGTAGAAAGAGTGCCCTCACACGTTATGGAATAGAAACAGTGCCCTCACATATTATGGAGTAGAAAGAGTGCCCTCACAGATTAAGGAGTAGAAAGAGTGCCCTCACACATTATGGATTAGAAAGAGTGCCCTGGCACATTATGGAATGGATAGAGTGCCCTCACGCATTATGGAGTAGAAAGAGTGCCCTGGCACATTATGGAATAGAAAGAGTGCCCTCACACATTATGGAGTAGAACGAGTGCCCTCACACTTTTTGGAATAGAAAGATTGCCCTCACACATTATGAAATAGAAAGAGTGCTCTCACACATTATGGAGTAGAATTAGTGCCCTCACACATTATGGAATGGAAAGAGTCCCGTCACACATTATGGAATAGAAAGATTGCCCTCACACATTATGAAATAGAAAGAGTGCTCTCACACATTATGGAGTAGAATTAGTGCCCTCACTCATTATGGAGTAGAAAGAGTGCCCTCACACATTATAAAGTAGAAAGAGTGCCCTCACACATTATGGATTAGAAAGAGTGCCCTCACGCCTTAATGGAGTAGAAAGAGTGCCCTGGCACATGGTGGAATAGAAAGAGTGCCCTCACACATTATGTAATAGAAAGAGTGCCCTCACACATTATGTAATAGAAAGAGTGCCCTCACACATTATAGAGCAGAAAGAGGTCCCTGGCTTGTTATGGAGAAGAAAGAGTGTCCTCACACTTTATGGAGTAGAAAGAGTGCCTCACACATTGTACAATAGAAAGATTGCCCTCAGACATTATGGAGTAGAAAGTGTGCACTGGCACATTATGGAGTAGAAAGAGTGCCCTCACACATTAAGGAGCAGGAATAGTGCGCTGGCACATTATGGAGCAGAAAGAGTGCCCTGGCACATTATGGAATAGCAAGGGTGCCCTGGCACATTATGGAGTAGTAAGAGTGCCCTCACACATCATGGAGCAGAAAGAGTGCCCTCGCACATTATGGAAAAGAAAGAGTGCCCTGCTACATTATGGAATAGAAATGTGCCCTGGCACATTATGGATTAGTAAGAGTGCCTTTGCATATTATGGAATAGAAAGAGTGCCCTGGCACGTTAAGGAGCAAAAAAGAGTTCCCAGGCACGTTATGGAGTAGAAAGAGTGCCCTCACACATTATGGAGAAGAAGGAGTGCCCTCACCAATTATACAATAGAAAGAGTGCCCTCACTAATTATACAATAGAAAGAGTGCCCTCACACATTATGGAGTAGAAAGAGTGCCCTCACACATTATGGAGTAGAACGAGTGCCCTCGCACATTATGGAGCAGAAAGAGGTCCCTGGCTTGTTATGGAGAAGAAAGAGTGTCCTCACACTTTATGGAGTAGAAGGAGTGCCTCACGCATTATACAATAAAAAGAGTGCCCTCAGACATTATGGAATAGAAAGAGTGCCCTCACACATTATGGAATAGAAAGAATGCCCTCACACATTATGGGGTAGAAAGAGTGGAATCACACATTATGCAGTAGAAAGAGTGCCCTCACACATTATGGAGTAGAAAGAGTGTCCTCGCACATTATGGAATAAAAAGAGTGCCCTCACATATTATGGAGTAGAAAGAGTGCCCTCACACATTATGGAATAAAAAGAGTGCCCTCACATATTATGGAGTAGAAAGAGTGCCCTCACACATTATGGAATAGATAGAATACCCTCACACATTATGGAGTAGAAAGAGTGCCCTGGCACATTATGGAGTAGAAAGAGTGCCCTCACACATTATGGAGTAGAAATAGTGCCCTCACACATTATGGAGTAGAAAGAGTGGAATCACACATTATGGAGTAGAAAGAGTGCCCTGGCACATTATGGAGTAGAAAGAGTGCCCTCACACATTATGGAGTAGAAAGAGTGTCCTCGCACATTATGGGGTAGAAAGAGTGGAATCACACATTATGGAGTAGAAAGAGTGCCCTGGCACATTATGGAGTAGAAAGAGTGCCCTCACACATTATGGAGTAGAAAGATTGCCCTCACACATTAAGGAGTAGAAAGAGTGCCCTCAGACATTATGGATTAGAAAGAGTGCCCTCACACATTAAGGAGTAGAAAGAGTGCCCTGGCATATTATGGAATAGAAAGAAGGCCCTCACACATTATGGAGCAGAAACAATGCCCTCACACGTTTTGGATTATAAATAGTGCCCTTACACATTATGGAGCAAAAAGAGAGCCCTGGTACATTATAGAATAGAAAGTGTGCCCTGGCACATTATGGAGTAGAAAGATTGCCCTCGCACATTGTGGAATAGATAGAGAGCCCTGGCACTTTAAGGAGCAGAAAGGGTTCCCTGGCATGTTATTGAGTAGAAACAGTGCCCTCACACATTATGGAGCAGAAAGAGTTCCCTGGCACATTCTGGAATAGAAAGAGTGCCCTCACAGTTGATGGAGTAGAAAGAGTGCCTCACGCATTATACAATAGAAAGAGTGCCCTCAGACATTATGGAATAGAAAGAATGCCCTCACACATTACTGAATAGAAAGAGTGCCCTCACACATTATGGAGTAGAAAGAGTGCCCGCGCACATTATGGTGTAGAATGCTGCAATCACAGATTAAGGAGTAGAAAGAGTGCCCTGGCACCTTATGGAATAGAAAGAGTGCCCTGACACATTATGGAGTAGAAAGAGCGCCCTCACACATTTGGAATAGAAAGAATGCTCTCGCAGATTATGGAGTAGAAAGAGTGCCCTCACATATTATGGAGTAGAAAGAGTGCCCTCAAAGATGAAGGAGTAGAAAGAGTGCACTGGCACGTTATGGAGTAGAAAGAGTGCCCTCACACATTATGGAATGGAAAGAGTCCCGTCACACATTATGGAATAGAAGGATTGCCCTCACACATTATGAAATAGAAAGAGTGCTCTCACACATTATGGAGTAGAAGGAGTGCCCTCACACGTTATGGAATAGAAACAGTGCCCTCACATATTATGGAGTAGAAAGAGTGCCCTCACAGATTAAGGAGTAGAAAGAGTGCACTGGCACATTATGGAATAGAAAGAGTGCCCTCACACATTATGGAGTAGAAAGAGTGCCCTGGCACATTATGGAATAGAAAGAGTGCCCTCACACATGATGGAGTAGAACGAGTGCCCTCACACTTTATGGAATAGAAAGAGTGCCCTCACACATTATGGAATGGAAAGAGTCCCGTCACATATTATGGAATAGAAAGATTGCCCTCACACATTATGAAATAGAAAGAGTGCTCTCACACATTATGGGGTAGAATTAGTGCTCTCATTCATTATGGCGTAGAAAGAGTGCCCCCACACATTATAAAGTAGAAAGAGTGCCCTCACACATTATAAAGTAGAAAGAGTGCCCTCACACATTATAAAGTAGAAAGAGTGCCCTCACACATTATGGAGCAGAAAGAGTGCCCTCACACATTAAGGAGTAGAAAGAGTGCCCTCAGACATTATGGATTAGAAAGAGTGCCCTCACACATTAAGGAGTAGAAAGAGTGCCCTGGCACATTATGGAATAGAAAGAAGGCCCTCACACATTATGGAGTAGAAACAATGCCCTCACACGTTTTGTATTATAAATAGTGCCCTTACACATTATGGAGCAGAAAGAGTTCCCCGGCACATTCTAGAGTAGAAAGAGTGCCCTCACAGTTGATGGAGTAGAAAGAGTGCCTCACGCATTATACAATAGAAAGAGTGCCCTCAGACATTATGGAATAGAAAGAGTGCCCTGGCACATTATGGAGTAGAAAGAGTGCCCTCACACATTATGGTGTAGAATGCTGCAATCACAGATTAAGGAGTAGAAAGAGTGCCCTGGCACCTTATGGAGTAGAAAGAGTGTCCTCACACATTATGCAATAGAAAGAGTGCCCTGGCACGTTAAGGAGCACAAACCATGCGCTGGCACATTATGGAGCAGAACGAGTGCCCTGGCACATTATGGAATACAAAGTGTGCCCTGGCACATTATGGAGTAGTAAGAGTGCCCTCACAAATCGCGGAGCAGAAAGATTGCCCTCGCACATTATGGAATCGAAAGAGTGCCCTCACACATTATGGAGTAGAAAGAGTGCCCTGGCACGTTATGGAGTACAAAGAGTGCCCTCAACATTATGGAGTAGAGAGAGTGCCCTCACAAATTATACAATAGAAAGAGTGCCCTCAGACATTATGGAATGGAAAGAGAACCCTCACACATTAAGGAGCAGAAATAGCGCCCTGCCACATTATGGAATAGAAAGAGTGCCCTCACACATTATGGAGTAGAAAGAGTGCCCTGGCACATTATGGAGTAGAAAGAGTGCCCTGGCATGTTATGGAATAGAAAGAGTGCATCACACATTAAGGAGCTGAAAGAGTGCCCTGGCACATTATGGAATAGAAAGAGAGCCCTCACACACTATACAGTAGGAAGAGTGCCCTCAGTCATTGTGGAATAGAAAGGGTACCCTCACTCATTATGGAGCAGAAAGAGTTCCCTGGCATGTTATGGAGTAGAATGAGTGTCCTCACACTTAATGGAGTAGAAAGAGTGCCTCATGCATTATACAATAGAAAGACTGCTCTCACACATTATGGAGTAGAAAGAGTGCCCTCACACATTATGGAGTAGAAAGAGTGCCCTCACACATTATGGAGTAGAAAGAGTGCCCTCACACATTATGGAGTAGAAAGAGTGCCCTGGCACATTATGGAATAGAAAGAGTGCCCTCACACATTATGGAGTAGAAAGAGTGCCCTCACACATTATGGAGTAGAAAGAGTGCCCTCACACATTATGGAATAGAAAGAGTGCCCTCACACATTATGGAGTAGAAAGAGTGCCCTGGCACATTAAGGAGTAGACAGAGTGCCCTCACACATTATGGAATAGAAAGAGTGCCCTCACACATTATAGAGGAGAAAGAGTGCCCACACACATTAAGGAATAGAAAGATTACCCTCACACATTATGGATAAGAAAGAATGCCCACACACATTATGGAGTAGAAAGAGTGCCCTGGCACATTATGGAATAGAAAAAGTGCCCTCACACATTATGGAATGGAATGAGTGCCTTCACACATTATAGTATAGAAAGAGTGCCCTCACAGATTAAGGAGTGGAAAGAGTGCCCTGGCACCTTATGGAATAGAAAGAGTGCCCTCACACATTATGGAGTAGAAAGAGTGCCCTCACATATTATGGAGTAGAAAGAGTGCCCTCAAAGATGAAGGAGTAGAAAGAGTGCACTGGCACGTTATGGAGTAGAAAGAGTGCCCTCACACATTATGGAATGGAAAGAGTCCCGTCACACATTATGGAATAGAAGGATTGCCCTCACACATTATGAAATAGAAAGAGTGCTCTCACACATTATGGAGTAGAAGGAGTGCCCTCACACGTTATGGAATAGAAACAGTGCCCTCACATATTATGGAGTAGAAAGAGTGCCCTCACAGATTAAGGAGTAGAAAGAGTGCACTGGCACATTATGGAATAGAAAGAGTGCCCTCACACATTATGGAGTAGAAAGAGTGCCCTGGCACATTATGGAATAGAAAGAGTGCCCTCACACATGATGGAGTAGAACGAGTGCCCTCACACTTTATGGAATAGAAAGAGTGCCCTCACACATTATGGAATGGAAAGAGTCCCGTCACATATTATGGAATAGAAAGATTGCCCTCACACATTATGAAATAGAAAGAGTGCTCTCACACATTATGGGGTAGAATTAGTGCTCTCATTCATTATGGCGTAGAAAGAGTGCCCTCACACATTATAAAGTAGAAAGAGTGCCCTCACACATTATAAAGTAGAAAGAGTGCCCTCACACATTATAAAGTAGAAAGAGTGCCCTCACACATTATGGAGCAGAAAGAGTGCCCTCACACATTAAGGAGTAGAAAGAGTGCCCTCAGACATTATGGATTAGAAAGAGTGCCCTCACACATTAAGGAGTAGAAAGAGTGCCCTGGCACATTATGGAATAGAAAGAAGGCCCTCACACATTATGGAGTAGAAACAATGCCCTCACACGTTTTGTATTATAAATAGTGCCCTTACACATTATGGAGCAGAAAGAGTTCCCCGGCACATTCTAGAGTAGAAAGAGTGCCCTCACAGTTGATGGAGTAGAAAGAGTGCCTCACGCATTATACAATAGAAAGAGTGCCCTCAGACATTATGGAATAGAAAGAGTGCCCTGGCACATTATGGAGTAGAAAGAGTGCCCTCACACATTATGGTGTAGAATGCTGCAATCACAGATTAAGGAGTAGAAAGAGTGCCCTGGCACCTTATGGAGTAGAAAGAGTGTCCTCACACATTATGCAATAGAAAGAGTGCCCTGGCACGTTAAGGAGCACAAACCATGCGCTGGCACATTATGGAGCAGAACGAGTGCCCTGGCACATTATGGAATACAAAGTGTGCCCTGGCACATTATGGAGTAGTAAGAGTGCCCTCACAAATCGCGGAGCAGAAAGATTGCCCTCGCACATTATGGAATCGAAAGAGTGCCCTCACACATTATGGAGTAGAAAGAGTGCCCTGGCACGTTATGGAGTACAAAGAGTGCCCTCAACATTATGGAGTAGAGAGAGTGCCCTCACAAATTATACAATAGAAAGAGTGCCCTCAGACATTATGGAATGGAAAGAGAACCCTCACACATTAAGGAGCAGAAATAGCGCCCTGCCACATTATGGAATAGAAAGAGTGCCCTCACACATTATGGAGTAGAAAGAGTGCCCTGGCATGTTATGGAGTAGAAAGAGTGCCCTGGCATGTTATGGAATAGAAAGAGCGCATCACACATTAAGGAGCTGAAAGAGTGCCCTGGCACATTATGGAATAGAAAGAGTGCCCTCACACATTATGGAATAGAAAGAGTGCCCTCACACATTATGGAGTAGAAAGAGTTCCCTGGCACATTAAGGAGTAGACAGAGTGCCCTCACACATTATGGAATAGAAAGAGTGCCCTCACACATTATGGAGGAGAAAGAGTGCCCACACACATTATGGAATAGAAAGAGTGCTCTCACACATTATGGAATAGAAAGAGTGCTCTCACACATTATTGAATAGAAAGAGTGCTCTCACACATTATGGAGTAGAAAGAGTGCCCTCACTCATTATGGAGTAGAAAGAGTGCCCTCACTCATTATGGAGTAGAAAGAGTGCCATCACACATAAAGGAGTTGAAACAATGCCCTCACACGTTATGGAATAGAAAGAGTGCCCTGGCACATTATGGAATAAAAAGAGTGCCCTCGCACATTATGGAGTAGAAAGAGTGCCCTCACATATTATGGAGTAGAAAGAGTGCCCTCGCACATTATGGAGTAGAAAGAGTGCCCTCACAGATTAAGGAGTGGAAAGAGTGCCCTGGCACCTTATGGAATAGAAAGAGTGCCCTCACACATTATGGAGTAGAAAGAGTGCCCTCACACATTATGGAATAGTAAGAGTGCCCTCACACATTATGGAGTAGAAAGAATGCCCTCACACAGTATGGACTAGAAAGAGTGCCCTGGCACATTATGAAATAGACAGAGAGCCCTCACAGATTATGGGATAGAAAGAGCGCCCTCACACATGATGGAATAGAAAGAATGCCCTCACACATTAAGGAGTAGACAGAGTGCCCTGGCACATTATGGAATAGAAACAGTGCCCTCACACATTATGGAGTAGAAAGAGTGCCCTCACACATTATGGAGTTGAATGAGTGCCGTTACATATTATGGAGTAGAAAGAGTGCCCTGGCACCTTATGGAGTAGAAAGAGAGCCCTCACACATTATGGAGTAGAAAGAGTGCCCTCACTCATTATGGAGTAGAAAGAAAGCCATCACACATTATGGAATAGAAAGAGTGCCCTCACACATTATGGAATGGAAAGAATGCCCTCGCAGATTATGAAGTTGAAAGAGTGCCCTCAAACATTATGGAGTAGAAAAAGTGCCTTCACACATTAAGGAGTAGAAAGAGTGCCCTGGCACATTATGGAATTGAAAGAGTGCCCTCACACATTATGGAGTAGAAAGAGTGCCCTCACACATTATGGAAAGAAAGAATGCCCTCACACATTATGGAGTCGAATGCATGCCCTGGCACATTATGGAATAGAAGGAGTGCCCTCACACATTAGTGAATATAAAGAGTGCCCTCACACATTATGGAATGGAAAGAGTGCCCTGGCGCATTATGAAATTGAAAGAGTGCTCTCATACATTATGGAGTAGAAGGAGTGCCCTCACACATGATGGAATAGAAAGAGTGCCCTCACACATTATGGATTAGAGAGAGTTCCCTTTCACATTGTGGAGCAGAAAGAGTGCCCGGCACATTATGGAATAGAAAGTTTGCCCTGGCAGATTATGGAGTAGAAAGAGTGCCCTCACACATTATGGAGCAGAAAGAATTCCCTGGAATGTTATGGAGTAGAAATAGTGCCCTCACACATTATGGAGTCGATAGAGTGCCCTCACACATTATGGAAAAGAAAGAGTGCCCTCACACATTATGGAGTAAAAAGAGTCCCCTCAAACATTATGGAGTAGAAAGACGGCCCTCACAGATTAAGGTGTGGAAAGAGTGCCCTGGCACCTTATGGAATAGAAAGAGTGCCCTCACACATTATGGAGTAGAAAGAGTGCCCTGGCACATTATGGATTAGAAAGAGTGCCCTCAAACATTATGGAGTAGAAACAGTGCCCTCACACGTTATGGAGTAGAAAGAGTGCCCTCATACACTAAGGTGCAGAAAGATTGCCCTCGCACATTATGCAATAGAAAGAGTGCCCTGGACACGTTAAGGAGCAGAAACCGTGCGCTGGCACATTATGGAGCAGAACGAGTGCCCTGGCACATTATGGAGTAGTAAGAGTGCCCACACAAATCATGGAGCAGAAAGAGTGCCCTCGCACTTTATGGAGTAGAAAGAGTGCCCTCACACATTTTGGAATAGAAAGAGTGCCCTCACACATTATGGAGTAGAAAGAGTGCCCTCACACATTATGGAGTAGAAAGAGTGCCCTTACACATTAAGGAGTAGAAAGAGTGCCCTTGCACATTATGAAATAGAAAGAGTGAACTCACACATTATGGAGTAGAAAGAGTGCTCTCACACATTTTGGAATAGAAAGATTGTCCTCACACATTATGGAATAGAAAGAGTGCCCTGGCACATTCTAGAGTAGAAAGAGTGACCAGACTCATTATGGAATAGAAAGAGTGCCCTGGCACATTCTAGAGTAGAAAGAGTGACCAGACTCATTATGGAATAGAAAGAGTGCCCTCACACATTATGGAATAGAAAGAGTGCCCTGGCACATTATGGAATAGAAAGAATGCCCTCGCACATTATAGAGTAGAAAGAGTGCCCTCACACATTATGGAGTAGAAAGTGTCCCCTCACACATTATGAAATGGAAAGAGTGCCCTCACACATTATGGAGTAGAAAGAGTGCCCTCACACATTATGGAATAGAAAGAGTGCCCTCACACATTTTGGAATAGAAAGATTGTCCTCACACATTATGGAATAGAAAGAATGCCCTCACACATTATGGAGTCGAAAGAGTGCCCTCACACATTATGGAATAGAAAGAGTGCCCTCACACATTCTTGAGTAGAAAGAGTGACCAGACTCATTATGGAATAGAAAGAGTGCCCTCACACATTATGGAGTCGAAAGAGTGCCCTCAAACATTATGGAATAGAAAGAGTGCCCTCACACATTCTTGAGTAGAAAGAGTGACCAGACTCATTATGGAATAGAAAGAGTGCCCTCACACATTATGGAGTAGAAAGAGATCCCTCACACGTTATGGAATAGTAAGAGTGCCCTCACTCATTATGGAGTAGAGAGAGTGCCCTCACACATTATGGAGTAGAAAGAGTGCCCTCACACATTATGGAATAGAAAGAGCGCGCTCACATATTATGGAGTAAAAAGAGTCCCCTCAAACATTATGGAGTAGAAAGACTGCCCTCACAGATTAAGGTGTGGAAAGAGTGCCCTGGCACCTTATGGAATAGAAAGAGTGCCCTCACACATTATTGAGTAGAAAGAATGCCCTCACACTTTATGGAGTAGAAAGAGTGCCCTCACACATTATGGAATAGAAAGAGTGCACTCAAACATTATGGAGTTGAAAGAGTGCCCTCACACATTAAGGAGTAGAAAGAGTGCCCTGGCACATTATGAAATAGAAAGAGTGAACTCACACATTATGGAGTAGAAAGATTGCCCTCACACATTATGGAATAGAAAGAATGCCCTCACACATCATGGAGTCGAAAGAGTGTCCTCAAACGTTATGGAATAGAAAGATTGCCCTCACACATTATGGAGTTGATAGAGTGCCGTTACATATTATGGAGTAGAAAGAGTGCCCTCGCAAATTATGGAGTAGAAAGACTGCAATCACAGATTAAGGAGTAGAAAGAGTTCCCTGGCACCTTATGGAATTCGAACGAGTGCCCTGACACATTATGGAGTAGAAAGAGTGCCCTGACACATTATGGAATAGAAAGAATGCCCGCGCAGATTATGGAGTAGAAAGAGTGCCCTCACACATTATGAAATAGAAAGAGTGCCCTCAAACATTATGGAGTAGAAAGAGTGCCCTCACACATTATGGAGTAGAAAGAGTGCCCTCACACATTATGGAGCAGAAAGAGTGCCCTCACACATTATGGAGTAGAAAGAGTGCACTCACACGTTATGGAATAGAAAGAGTGCCCTCACATGTTATGGAGTAGAAAGAGTGCCCTCACATATTATGGAGTATAAAGAGTGCCCTCACACATCATGGATTAGAAAGACAGCCCTCACAGCTGAAGGTGTAGAAAGAGTGCCCTGGCACCTTATGCAATAGAAAGAGTACCCTCACACGTTATGGAGTAGAAAGAATGCCCTCGCACCTTATGGAGTAGAAAGAGTGCCCTCACACATTATCGAGTAGAACGAGTGCCCTGGCACATTATGGAATAGAAAGAGTGCCCTCACACATTATGGAGTAGAAAGAGTGCCCTCACACATTATGGAATAGAACGATTGACCACATAATTATGGAATGGAAAGAATGCCCTCACAAATTATGGAGTAGAACGAGTGCCCTGACACATTATGGAATAAAAAGAGTTCCCTCCCACATTATGGAATAGAAAGGGTCCCCTCACACATTATGGAGTAGAAAGAGTGCCCTCACACATTATGGAATAGAACGATTGACCACATAATTATGGAATGGAAAGAATGCCCTCACAAATTATGGAGTAGAATGAGTGCCCTGACACATTATGGAATAAAAAGTATTCCCTCCCACATTATGGAATAGAAAGAGTGCCCTGGCACATTATGGAATAGAAAAAGTGCCCTCACACATTATGGAATGGAAAGAGTGCCCTCACATTATGGAATAGAAAGAGTGTACTCACACATAATGAAATAGAAAGAGTGCTCTCATACATTATGGAGTAGAAAGAGTGCCCTGGCACATTATGGAATAGAAAAAGTGGCCTCACAAATTATGGAATGGAAAGAGTGCCCTCACTCATTATGGAGTAGAAATGGTCACCTCACACATTATGGAATAGAAAGAGTGCCCTGGCACATTATGGAGCAGAAAGAGTGCCCTGGTACTTTATGGAGTAGAAAGAGTGCCCTTGCACATTATGGAGTAGAAAGAGTGCCCTTACATATCATGTAGCAGAACGAGTGCCCTCGCACATTATTGAAAAGAAAGAGTGTCCTGGCACGTTAAGGAGCATAAAGAGTTCCCTGGCATGTTATGGAGTAGAATGAGTGCCCTCACACATTATGGAATAGAAAGAGTGCCCTCACACATTATGGAGTAGAAAGAGTGCCCTCACACATTATACAATATAAAGATTGACCTCAGACATTATGGAATAGAAAGTGACCTCAAACATTATGGAATAGAAAGAGTGCCCTCGCACATTATGGAGCAGAAAGAGTTCCCTGGAATGTTATGGAATAGAAGGAGTGCCATCACACTTTATGGAGTAGAAAGAGTGCCCTCACACATTATGGAATAGAAAGAGTGCACTCAAACATTATGGAGTTGAAAGAGTGCCCTCACACATTAAGGAGTAGAAAGAGTGCCCTGGCACATTATGAAATAGAAAGAGTGAACTCACACATTATGGAGTAGAAAGAGTGCCCTCACACATTATGGAGTAGAAAGATTGTCCTCACACATTATGGAATAGAAAGAATGCCCTCACACATTATGGAGTCGAAAGAGTGCCCTCAAACATTATGGAGTAGAAAGAGTGCCCTCACACATTATGGAGTAGAAAGAGATCCCTCACACGTTATGGAATAGTAAGAGTGCCCTCACTCATTATGGAGTAGAGAGAGTGCCCTCACACATTATGGAGTAGAAAGACTGCAGTCACAGATTAAGGAGTAGAAAGAGTTCCCTGGCACCTTATGGAATTCGAACGAGTGCCCTGATACATTATGGAGTAGAAAGAGTGCCCTGACACATTATGGAATAGAAAGAATGCCCGCGCTGATTATGGAGTAGAAAGAGTGCCCTCACACATTATGAAATAGAAAGAGTGCCCTCAAACATTATGGAGTAGAAAGAGTGCCCTCACACATTATGGAGTAGAAAGAGTGCCCTCACACATTATGGAGCAGAAAGAGTGCCCTCACACATTATGGAGTAGAAAGAGTGCACTCACACGTTATGGAGTAGAAAGAGTGCCCTCACATGTTATGGAGTAGAAAGAGTGCCCTCACATATTATGGAGTATAAAGAGTGCCCTCACACATCATGGATTAGAAAGACTGCCCTCACAGCTGATGGTGTAGAAAGAGTGCCCTGGCACCTTATGCAATAGAAAGAGTACCCTCACACGTTATGGAGTAGAAAGAATGCCCTCGCACCTTATGGAGTAGAAAGAGTGCCCTCACACATTATCGAGTAGAACGAGTGCCCTGGCACATTATGGAATAGAAAGAGTGCCCTCACACATTATGGAGTAGAAAGAGTGCCCTCACACATTAAGGAGTAGAAAGTGTGCCCTGCCACATTATGAAATAGAAAGAGGGCTCTCACACATTATGGAGTAGAAAGAGTGCCCTCACACATTATGGAGTAGAAAGAGTGCCCTCACACATTATGGAATAGAAAGAGTGCTCTCACACATTATGGAATAGAAAGAGTGCCCTCACACATTATGGAGTAGAAAGAGTGCCATGCCACATTATGGAATAGAAAGAGTGCCCTCACACATTATGGAGTAGACAGAGTGCCCTCACACATTAAGGAGTAGAAAGAGTGCCCTGCCACATTATGGAGTAGAAAGAGTGCCCTGACACATTATGGAATAGAAAGAATGCCCGCGCAGATTATGGAGTAGAAAGAGTGCCCTCACACATTATGAAATAGAAAGAGTGCCCTCAAACATTATGGAGTAGAAAGAGTGCCCTCACACATTATGGAGTAGAAAGAGTGCCCTCACACATTATGGAGCAGAAAGAGTGCCCTCACACATTATGGAGTAGAAAGAGTGCACTCACACGTTATGGAATAGAAAGAGTGCCCTCACATGTTATGGAGTAGAAAGAGTGCCCTCACATATTATGGAGTATAAAGAGTGCCCTCACACATCATGGATTAGAAAGACTGCCCTCACAGCTGA
Source organism: Carcharodon carcharias (assembly GCF_017639515.1). Lineage (NCBI taxonomy): Eukaryota > Metazoa > Chordata > Chondrichthyes > Lamniformes > Lamnidae > Carcharodon > Carcharodon carcharias. The sequence continues at coordinate 166,510,874 of NC_054474.1, read as the reverse complement.
AGGTGTAGAAAGAGTGCCCTGGCACCTTATGCAATAGAAAGAGTACCCTCACACGTTATGGAGTAGAAAGAATGCCCTCGCACCTTATGGAGTAGAAAGAGTGCCCTCACACATTATCGAGTAGAACGAGTGCCCTGGCACATTATGGAATAGAAAGAGTGCCCTCACACATTATGGAGTAGAAAGAGTGCCCTCACACATTATGGAATAGAACGATTGACCACATAATTATGGAATGGAAAGAATGCCCTCACAAATTATGGAGTAGAACGAGTGCCCTGACACATTATGGAATAAAAAGAGTTCCCTCCCACATTATGGAATAGAAAGGGTCCCCTCACACATTATGGAGTAGAAAGAGTGCCCTCACACATTATGGAATAGAACGATTGACCACATAATTATGGAATGGAAAGAATGCCCTCACAAATTATGGAGTAGAATGAGTGCCCTGACACATTATGGAATAAAAAGTATTCCCTCCCACATTATGGAATAGAAAGAGTGCCCTGGCACATTATGGAATAGAAAAAGTGCCCTCACACATTATGGAATGGAAAGAGTGCCCTCACATTATGGAATAGAAAGAGTGTACTCACACATAATGAAATAGAAAGAGTGCTCTCACACATTATGGAGTAGAAAGAGTGCCCTGGCACATTATGGAATAGAAAAAGTGGCCTCACAAATTATGGAATGGAAAGAGTGCCCTCACTCATTATGGAGTAGAAATGGTCACCTCACACATTATGGAATAGAAAGAGTGCCCTGGCACATTATGGAGCAGAAAGAGTGCCCTGGTACTTTATGGAGTAGAAAGAGTGCCCTTGCACATTATGGAGTAGAAAGAGTGCCCTTACATATCATGTAGCAGAACGAGTGCCCTCGCACATTATTGAACAGAAAGAGTGTCCTGGCACGTTAAGGAGCATAAAGAGTTCCCTGGCATGTTATGGAGTAGAATGAGTGCCCTCACACATTATGGAATAGAAAGAGTGCCCTCACACATTATGGAGTAGAAAGAGTGCCCTCACACATTATACAATATAAAGATTGACCTCAGACATTATGGAATAGAAAGTGACCTCAAACATTATGGAATAGAAAGAGTGCCCTCGCACATTATGGAGCAGAAAGAGTTCCCTGGAATGTTATGGAATAGAAGGAGTGCCATCACACTTTATGGAGTAGAAAGAGTGCCCTCACACATTATGGAATAGAAAGAGTGCACTCAAACATTATGGAGTTGAAAGAGTGCCCTCACACATTAAGGAGTAGAAAGAGTGCCCTGGCACATTATGAAATAGAAAGAGTGAACTCACACATTATGGAGTAGAAAGATTGTCCTCACACATTATGGAATAGAAAGAATGCCCTCACACATTATGGAGTCGAAAGAGTGCCCTCAAACATTATGGAGTAGAAAGAGTGCCCTCACACATTATGGAGTAGAAAGAGATCCCTCACACGTTATGGAATAGTAAGAGTGCCCTCACTCATTATGGAGTAGAGAGAGTGCCCTCACACATTATGGAGTAGAAAGAGTGCCCTCACACGTTATGGAATAGAAAGAGCGCGCTCACATATTATGGAGTAAAAAGAGTCCCCTCAAACATTATGGAGTAGAAAGACTGCCCTCACAGATTAAGGTGTGGAAAGAGTGCCCTGGCACCTTATGGAATAGAAGAGTGCCCTCACACATTATTGAGTAGAAAGAATGCCCTCACACTTTATGGAGTAGAAAGAGTGCCCTCACACATTATGGAATAGAAAGAATGCCCTCACACATCATGGAGTCGAAAGAGTGTCCTCAAACGTTATGGAATTGAAAGAGTACCCTCACACATTCTAGAGTAGAAAGAGTGACCAGACTCATTATGGAATAGAAAGAGTGCCCACACACATTATGGAATAGAAAGAGTGCCCTCACACATTATGGAGTTGATAGAGTGCCGTTACATATTATGGAGTAGAAAGAGTGCCCTCGCAAATTATGGAGTAGAAAGACTGCAGTCACAGATTAAGGAGTAGAAAGAGTTCCCTGGCACCTTATGGAATTCGAACGAGTGCCCTGATACATTATGGAGTAGAAAGAGTGCCCTGACACATTATGGAATAGAAAGAATGCCCGCGCTGATTATGGAGTAGAAAGAGTGCCCTCACACATTATGAAATAGAAAGAGTGCCCTCAAACATTATGGAGTAGAAAGAGTGCCCTCACACATTATGGAGTAGAAAGAGTGCCCTCACACATTATGGAGCAGAAAGAGTGCCCTCACACATTATGGAGTAGAAAGAGTGCACTCACACGTTATGGAGTAGAAAGAGTGCCCTCACATGTTATGGAGTAGAAAGAGTGCCCTCACATATTATGGAGTATAAAGAGTGCCCTCACACATCATGGATTAGAAAGACTGCCCTCACAGCTGAAGGCGTAGAAAGAGTGCCCTGGCACCTTATGCAATAGAAAGAGTACCCTCACACGTTATGGAGTAGAAAGAATGCCCTCGCACCTTATGGAGTAGAAAGAGTGCCCTCACACATTATCGAGTAGAACGAGTGCCCTGGCACATTATGGAATAGAAAGAGTGCCCTCACACATTATGGAGTAGAAAGAGTGCCCTCACACATTATGGAATAGAACGATTGACCACATAATTATGGAATGGAAAGAATGCCCTCACAAATTATGGAGTAGAACGAGTGCCCTGACACATTATGGCATAAAAAGAGTTCCCTCCCACATTATGGAATAGAAAGAGTCACCTCACACATTATGGAGTAGAAAGAGTGCCCTCACACATTATGGAATAGAACGATTGACCACATAATTATGGAATGGAAAGAATGCCCTCACAAATTATGGAGTAGAATGAGTGCCCTGACACATTATGGAATAAAAAGAGTTCCCTCCCACATTATGGAATAGAAAGAGTGCCTTCACACATTATGGAATAGAAAGAGTGCCCTGGCACATTATGGAATAGAAAAAGTGCCCTCACACATTATGGAATAGAAAGAGTGCCCTCACACATTATGTAATAGAAAGAGTGTACTCACATTATGGAATAGAAAGAGTGTACTCACACATAATGAAATAGAAAGAGTGCTCTCACACATTATGGAATGGAAAGAGTGCCCTCACTCATTATGGAGTAGAAATGGTCACCTCACACATTATGGAATAGAAAGAGTGCCCTGGCACATTATGGAGCAGAAAGAGTGCCCTGGTACTTTATGGAGTAGAAAGAGTGCCCTTGCACATTATGGAGTAGAAAGAGTGCCCTTACATATCATGTAGCAGAACGAGTGCCCTCGCACATTATTGAAAAGAAAGAGTGTCCTGGCACGTTAAGGAGCATAAAGAGTTCCCTGGCATGTTATGGAGTAGAATGAGTGCCCTCACACATTATGGAATAGAAAGAGTGCCCTCACACATTATGGAGTAGAAAGAGTGCCCTCACACATTATACAATATAAAGATTGACCTCAGACATTATGGAATAGAAAGTGACCTCAAACATTATGGAATAGAACGATTGACCACATAATTATGGAATGGAAAGAATGCCCTCACAAATTATGGAGTAGAACGAGTGCCGTGACACATTATGGAATAAAAAGAGTTCCCTCCCACATTATGGAATAGAAAGAGTGCCCTCACACATTATGGAATAGAAAGAGTACCCTGGCACATTATGGAATAGAAAAAGTGCCCTCACACATTATGGAATGGAAAGAGTGTACTCACACATAATGAAATAGAAAGAGTGCTCTCATACATTATGGAATGGAGAGAGTGCCCTCACTCATTATGGAGTAGAAATGGTCACATCACACATTATGGAATAGAAAGAGTGCCCTGGCACATTATGGAGCAGAAAGAGTGCCCTGGTACTTTATGGAGTAGAAAGAGTGCCCTTGCACATTATGGAGTAGAAAGAGTGCCCTTACATATCATGTAGCAGAACGAGTGCCCTCGCACATTATTGAAAAGAAAGAGTGTCCTGGCACGTTAAGGAGCATAAAGAGTTCCCTGGCATGTTATGGAGTAGAATGAGTGCCCTCACACATTATGGAATAGAAAGAGTGCCCTCACACATTATGGAGTAGAAAGAGTGCCCTCACACATTATACAATATAAAGATTGCCCTCAGACATTATGGAATAGAAAGTGACCTCAAACATTATGGAATAGAAAGAGTGCCCTCGCACATTATGGAGCAGAAAGAGTTCCCTGGAATGTTATGGAATAGAAGGAGTGCCATCACACTTTATGGAGTAGAAAGAGTGCCCTCACACATTATGGAATAGAAAGAGTGCCCTCACACATTATGGAGCAGAAAGAGTGCCCTGGCACATTATGGAAGAGAAAGTGTGCCCTGGCACTTTATGGAGTAGAAAGAGTGCCCTCGCACAGTATTGCATAGAAAGACTGCCCTGGCACGTTAAGGAGCAGAAAGAGTTCCCTGGCATGTTATGGAGTTGAAAGAGTGCCCTGACACATTGTACAATAGCAAGAGTGCCCTCACACATTATGGAGTAGAAAGAGTGCCCTCTGATATTATGGAGTAGAAAGAGAGCCCTCACACATTATGGAGCAGAAATACTTCCCTGGAATTTTATGGAGTAGAAAGATTGCCCTCACACTTTATGGAATAGAAAGAGTGCCCTAAGACATTATGTAATAGAAAGAGTGCCCTCACACCTTATACAATACAAAGAGTGCCCTAAGACATTATGTAATAGAAAGAGTGCCCTCACACATCATGGAATAGAAAGAGTGCCCTGGCACGTTCTGGAGTACAAAGAGTGCCCTCACACATTATGTAGTAGAAAGAATACCCTCGCACCTTATGGAGTAGAAAGAGTGCCCTCAAACATTATGGAAGAGAAAGAGTGCCCTCAAACATTATGGAGTAGAAAGAGTGCCCTCACACATTAAGGAGTAGAAAGAGTGCCCTGCCACATTATGAAATAGAAAGAGTGCTCTCACACATTATGGAGTAGAAAGAGTGCCCTCACACATTATGGAGTAGAAAGAGTGCCCTCACACATTATGGAGTAGAAAGAGTGCCCTCACACATTATGGAATAGAAAGAGTGCTCTCACACATTATGGAATAGAAAGAGTGCCCTCACACATTATGGAGTAGAAAGAGTGCCATGCCACATTATGGAATAGAAAGAGTGCCCTCACACATTATGGTGTAGAAAGAGTGCCCTCACACATTATGGAATAGAAAGAGTGCCCTAAGACATTATGTAATAGAAAGAGTGCCCTCACACCTTATACAATACAAAGAGTGCCCTAAGACATTATGTAATAGAAAGAGTGCCCTCACACATCATGGAATAGAAAGAGTGCCCTGGCACGTTCTGGAGTACAAAGAGTGCCCTCACACATTATGTAGTAGAAAGAATACCCTCGCACCTTATGGAGTAGAAAGAGTGCCCTCAAACATTATGGAAGAGAAAGAGTGCCCTCAAACATTATGGAGTAGAAAGAGTGCCCTCACACATTAAGGAGTAGAAAGTGTGCCCTGCCACATTATGAAATAGAAAGAGTGCTCTCACACATTATGGAGTAGAAAGAGTGCCCTCACACATTATGGAGTAGAAAGAGTGCCCTCACACATTATGGAATAGAAAGAGTGCTCTCACACATTATGGAATAGAAAGAGTGCCCTCACACATTATGGAGCAGAAAGAGTGCCATGCCACATTATGGAATAGAAAGAGTGCCCTCACACATTATGGAGTAGAAAGAGTGCCCTCACACATTAAGGAGTAGAAAGAGTGCCCTGCCACATTATGGAGTAGAAAGAGTGCTCTCACACATTATGGAATAGAAAGAGTGCCCTCACACATTATGGAGTAGAAAGAGTGCCCTCACACATTATGGAGTAGAAAGAGTGCCCTCACACATTATGGAGTAGAAAGAGTGCCCTCACACATTATGGAGTAGAAAGAGTGCCCTCACACATTAAGGAGTAGAAAGAGAACCCTGGCACATTATGGAATAGAAAGAGTGCCTTCACACATTATGGAATAGAAAGAGTGCCCTCACACATTATGGAATAGAAAGAGTGCCTCACTCATTATGGAAGAGAAAGAGTACCCTGACACATTATGGAGTAGAAAGAGTGCCCTCACACATTATGGAATAGAAAGAGTGCCCTCAAACATTATGGAATAGAAATAGTACCCTGACACATTATGGAGTAGAAAGAGTGCCCACACACATTATGGAGTAGAAAGAGTGCCCTCACACATTAAGGAGTAGAAAGAGAACCCTGGCACATTATGGAATAGAAAGAGTGCCCTCACACATTATGGAGTAGAAAGAGTGCCCTCACACATTATGCAGTAGAAAGAGTGCCCTGGCACATTATGGAGTAGAAAGAGTGCCCTCACACATTATGGAGTAGAAAGAGTGCCCTCACACATTATGGAATAGAAATAATGCCCTCACACAATATGGAGTAGAAAGAGTGCCCTCACACATTATGGAATAGAAATAATGCCCTCACACATTATGGAATAGAAAGAGTGCCCGGGCACATTATGGAATAGAAAGAGTGCTCTCACACATTATGGAGTAGAAATAATGCCCTCACACATTATGGAATAGACAGAGTGCTCTCACACATTATGGAGTAGAAAGAGTGTCATGGCACATTATGGACTAGAAAGAGTGCTCACACACATTATGGAGTAGAAAGAGTGCCCTCACACATTATGGAATGGAAAGAGTGCCCTGGCACATTGTGGAGTAGAAAGAGTACCCTGGCACATTATGGACTAGAAAGAGTGCCCTCACACATTATGGAGTAGAACGAGTGCCCTCACACATTATCTAGCAGAAAGAGTGCCCTGGCACATTATGGAATAGATAGAGTGCCCTCACACATTATGGAGTAGAAAGAGTGCCCTCACACATTATGGAGTAGAAAGAGTGCCCTGGCACATTATGGAATAGAAAGAGTGCCCTAACACATTATGGAATAGAAAGAGTGCCCTCACACATTATGGAGTAGAAAGAGTGCCCTGGCACATTATGGAGTGGAAAGAATACCCTGGCACATTATGTAATAGAAAGAGTGCCCTCACACATTATGGAGTAGAAAGAGTGCCGTCACACGTTATGGAATAGAAAGAGTGCCCTCACACATTGTGGAGCAGAAAGAGTGCCCTGGTACATTATGGAATAGAAAGAGTGCCCTCACACATTATGGAATAGAAAGAGAGCCCTCACACATTATGGAGTAGAAAGAGTGCCCTGGCACATTATGGTGCAGAAAGAGTGCCCTCCCACATTATGGAGTAGAAAGAGTGCCCTGGCACATTATGGAATAGAAAGAGTGCCCCCACACATTATCTAGCAGAAAGAGTGCCCTGGCACATTATGGAATAGATAGAGTGCTCTGGCACATTATGGAGCAGAAAGAATGCCCTCACACATTATGGTATAGAAAGAGTGCCCTCACACATTATGGAATAGAAAGAGTGCCCTCACACGTTATGGAGTAGAAAGAGTGCCCAGGCACATTATGGAATAGAAAGAGAGCCCTCACACATTATGGAGTAGAAAGAGTGCCCTGGCACATTATGGAGTAGAAAGAGTGCCCTCCCACATTATGGAGTAGAAAGAGTGCCCCCACACATTATCTAGCAGAAAGAGTGCCCTGGCACATTATGGAATAGATAGAGTGCTCTAGCACATTATGTAATAGAAAGAGGGCCCTCACACATTATGGAGTAGAAAGAGTGCCCGGGCACATTATGGAATAGAAAGAGTGCCCTCACAAATTATGGAATGGAAAGAGTGCCCTCACACATTATGGAGTAGAAAGAGTGCCCTGGCACATTATGGAATAGAAAGAGTGCCATCACACATTATGGAGTAGAAAGATTGCCCTCACACATTATGGAGTAGAAAGAGTGCCCTCACACATTATGGAATAGAAAGAGTGCTCTCACACATTATGGAATAGAAAGAGTGGCCTTACACATTATGGAGTAGAAAGAGTGCCATGCCACATTATGGAATAGAAAGAGTGCCCTCACACATTATGGAGTAGAAAGAGTGCCCTCACACATTAAGGAGAAGAAAGAGTGCCCTGCCACATTATGGAGTAGAAAGAGTGCGCTCACACATTATGGAATAGAAAGAGTGCCCTCACACATTATGGAGTAGAAAGAGTGCCCTGCCACATTATGGAGTAGAAAGAGTGCCCTCACACATTATGGTGTACAAAGAGTGCCCTCACACATTATGGAGTAGAAAGAGTGCTCTCACACATTATGGAATAGAAAGAGTGCCCTCACACATTATGGAGTAGAAAGAGTGCCCTCACACATTATGGAGTAGAAAGAGTGCCCTCACACATTATGGAGTAGAAAGAGTGCCCTCACACATTATGGAGTAGAAAAAGTGCCCTCACACATTATGGAGTAGAAAGAGTGCCCTCACACATTATGGAGTAGAAAGAGTGCCCTCACACATTATGGAGTAGAAAGAGTGCCCTCACACATTATGGAGTAGAAAAAGTGCCCTCACACATTAAGGAGTAGAAAGAGAACCCTGGCACATTATGGAATAGAAAGAGTGCCCTCACACATTATGGAATAGAAAGAGTGCCCTCACACATTATGGAATAGAAAGAGTGCCCTCACACATTATGGAATAGAAAGAGTACCCTGACACATTATGGAGTAGAAAGAGTGCCCTCACACATTATGGAATAGAAAGAGTGCCCTCACACATTATGGAATAGAAAGAGTACCCTGACACATTATGGAGTAGAAAGAGTGCCCACACACATTATGGAGTAGAAAGAGTGCCCTCACACATTAAGGAGTAGAAAGAGAACCCTGGCACATTATGGAATAGAAAGAGTGCCCTCACACATTATGGAGTAGAAAGAGTGCCCTCACACATTATGCAGTAGAAAGAGTGCCCTGGCACATTATGGAGTAGAAAGAGTGCCCTCACACATTATGGAGTAGAAAGAGTGCCCTCACACATTATGGAATAGAAATAATGCCCTCACACAATATGGAGTAGAAAGAGTGCCCTCACACGTTATGGAATAGAAATAATGCCCTCACACATTATGGAATAGAAAGAGTGCCCGGGCACATTATGGAATAGAAAGAGTGCTCTCACACATTATGGAGTAGAAATAATGCCCTCACACATTATGGAATAGACAGAGTGCTCTCACACATTATGGAGTAGAAAGAGTGCCCTGGCACATTATGGACTAGAAAGAGTGCCCACACACATTATGGAGTAGAAAGAGTGCCCTCACACATTATGGAATGGAAAGAGTGCCCTGGCACATTGTGGAGTAGAAAGAGTGCCCTGGCACATTATGGACTAGAAAGAGTGCCCTCACACATTATGGAGTAGAACGAGTGCCCTCACACATTATCTAGCAGAAAGAGTGCCCTGGCACATTATGGAATAGATAGAGTGCCCTCACACATTATGGAGTAGAAAGAGTGCCCTCACACATTATGGAGTAGAAAGAGTGCCCTGGCACATTATGGAATAGATAGAGTGCTCTCGCACATTATGGAGCAGAAAGAATGCCCTCACACATTATGGTATAGAAGGAGTGCCCTCACACATTATGGAATAGAAAGAGTGCCCTAACACATTATGGAGTAGAAAGAGTGCCCAGGCACATTATGGAATAGAAAGAGAGCCCTCACACATTAAGGAGTAGAAAGAGAACCCTGGCACATTATGGAATAGAAAGAGTGCCCTCACACATTATGGAGTAGAAAGAGTGCCCTCACACATTATGCAGTAGAAAGAGTGCCCTGGCACATTATGGAGTAGAAAGAGTGCCCTCACACATTATGTAGTAGAAAGAGTGCCCTCACACATTATGGAATAGAAATAATGCCCTCACAAAATATGGAGTAGAAAGAGTGCCCTCACACATTATGGAATAGAAATAATGCCCTCACACATTATGGAATAGAAAGAGTGCCCGGGCACATTATGGAATAGAAAGAGTGCTCTCACACATTATGGAGTAGAAATAATGCCCTCACACATTATGGAATAGACAGAGTGCTCTCACACATTATGGAGTAGAAAGAGTGTCCTGGCACATTATGGACTAGAAAGAGTGCTCACACACATTATGGAGTAGAAAGAGTGCCCTCACACATTATGGAATGGAAAGAGTGCCCTGGCACATTGTGGAGTAGAAAGAGTACCCTGGCACATTATGGACTAGAAAGAGTGCCCTCACACATTATGGAGTAGAACGAGTGCCCTCACACATTATCTAGCAGAAAGAGTGCCCTGGCACATTATGGAATAGATAGAGTGCCCTCACACATTATGGAGTAGAAAGAGTGCCCTCACACATTATGGAGTAGAAAGAGTGCCCTGGCACATTATGGAATAGAAAGAGTGCCCTAACACATTATGGAATAGAAAGAGTGCCCTCACACATTATGGAATAGAAAGAGTGCCCTGGCACATTATGGAGTGGAAAGAATACCCTGGCACATTATGTAATAGAAAGAGTGCCCTCGCACATTATGGAGTAGAAAGAGTGCCGTCACACGTTATGGAATAGAGAGAGTGCCCTCACACATTGTGGAGCAGAAAGAGTGCCCTGGTACATTATGGAATAGAAAGAGTGCCCTCACACATTATGGAATAGAAAGAGAGCCCTCACACATTATGGAGTAGAAAGAGTGCCCTGGCACATTATGGTGCAGAAAGAGTGCCCTCCCACATTATGGAGTAGAAAGAGTGCCCTGGCACATTATGGAATAGAAAGAGTGCCCCCACACATTATCTAGCAGAAAGAGTGCCCTGGCACATTATGGAATAGATAGAGTGCTCTGGCACATTATGGAGCAGAAAGAATGCCCTCACACATTATGGTATAGAAAGAGTGCCCTCACACATTATGGAATAGAATGAGTGCCCTCACACATTATGGAGTAGAAAGAGTGCCCAGGCACATTATGGAATAGAAAGAGAGCCCTCACACATTATGGAGTAGAAAGAGTGCCCTGGCACATTATGGAGTAGAAAGAGTGCCCTCCACATTATGGAGTAGAAAGAGTGCCCCCACACATTATCTAGCAGAAAGAGTGCCCTGGCACATTATGGAGTAGAAAGAGTGCCCTCCCACATTATGGAGTAGAAAGAGTGCCCCCACACATTATCTAGCAGAAAGAGTGCCCTGGCACATTATGGAATAGATAGAGTGCTCTAGCACATTATGTAATAGAAAGAGGGCCCTCACACATTATGGAGTAGAAAGAGTGCCCGGGCACATTATGGAATAGAAAGAGTGCCCTCACAAATTATGGAATGGAAAGAGTGCCCTCACACATTATGGAGTAGAAAGAGTGCCCTGGCACATTATGGAATAGAAAGAGTGCCATCACACATTATGGAGTAGAAAGATTGCCCTGGCACATTATGGAATAGAAAGAGTGCTCTCACACATTATGGAGTAGAAAGAGTGCCCTCACACATTATGGAGTAGAAAGAGTGCCCTCACACATTATGGAATAGAAAGAGTGCTCTCACACATTATGGAATAGAAAGAGTGGCCTCCATCATTATGGAGTAGAAAGAGTGCCATGCCACATTATGGAATAGAAAGAGTGCCCTCACACATTATGGAGTAGAAAGAGTGCCCTCACACATTAAGGAGTAGAAAGAGTGCCCTGCCACATTATGGAGTAGAAAGAGTGCTCTCACACATTATGGAATAGAAAGAGTGCCCTCACACATTATGGAGTAGAAAGAGTGCCCTGCCACATTATGGAGTAGAAAGAGTGCCCTCACACATTATGGTGTACAAAGAGTGCCCTCACACAATATGGAGTAGAAAGAGTGCTCTCACACATTATGGAATAGAAAGAGTGCCCTCACACATTATGGAGTAGAAAGAGTGCCCTCACACATTATGGAGTAGAAAGAGTGCCCTCACACATTATGGAGTAGAAAGAGTGCCCTCACACATTATGGAGTAGAAAAAGTGCCCTCACACATTAAGGAGTAGAAAGAGAACCCTGGCACATTATGGAATAGAAAGAGTGCCCTCACACATTATGGAATAGAAAGAGTGCCCTCACACATTATGGAATAGAAAGAGTGCCCTCACACATTATGGAATAGAAAGAGTACCCTGACACATTATGGAGTAGAAAGAGTGCCCTCACACATTATGGAATAGAAAGAGTGCCCTCACACATTATGGAATAGAAAGAGTACCCTGACACATTATGGAGTAGAAAGAGTGCCCACACACATTATGGAGTAGAAAGAGTGCCCTCACACATTAAGGAGTAGAAAGAGAACCCTGGCACATTATGGAATAGAAAGAGTGCCCTCACACATTATGGAGTAGAAAGAGTGCCCTCATACATTATGCAGTAGAAAGAGTGCCCTGGCACATTATGGAGTAGAAAGAGTGCCCTCACACATTATGGAGTAGAAAGAGTGCCCTCACACATTATGGAATAGAAATAATGCCCTCACACAATATGGAGTAGAAAGAGTGCCCTCACACGTTATGGAATAGAAATAATGCCCTCACACATTATGGAATAGAAAGAGTGCCCGGGCACATTATGGAATAGAAAGAGTGCTCTCACACATTATGGAGTAGAAATAATGCCCTCACACATTATGGAATAGACAGAGTGCTCTCACACATTATGGAGTAGAAAGAGTGCCCTGGCACATTATGGACTAGAAAGAGTGCCCACACACATTATGGAGTAGAAAGAGTGCCCTCACACATTATGGAATGGAAAGAGTGCCCTGGCACATTGTGGAGTAGAAAGAGTGCCCTGGCACATTATGGACTAGAAAGAGTGCCCTCACACATTATGGAGTAGAAAGAGTGCCCAGGCACATTATGGAATAGAAAGAGAGCCCTCACACATTATGGAGTAGAAAGAGTGCCCTGGCACATTATGGAGTAGAAAGAGTGCCCTCCCACATTATGGAGTAGAAAGAGTGCCCCCACACATTATCTAGCAGAAAGAGTGCCCTGGCACATTATGGAATAGATAGAGTGCTCTAGCACATTATGTAATAGAAAGAGGGCCCTCACACATTATGGAGTAGAAAGAGTGCCCTGGCACATTATGGAATAGAAAGAGTGCCCTCACAAATTATGGAATGGAAAGAGTGCCCTCACACATTATGGAGTAGAAAGAGTGCCCTGGCACATTATGGAATAGAAAGAGTGCCATCACACATTATGGAGTAGAAAGATTGCCCTGGCACATTATGGAATAGAAAGAGTGCTCTCACACATTATGGAGTAGAAAGAGTGCCCTCACACATTATGGAGTAGAAAGAGTGCCCTCACACATTATGGAATAGAAAGAGTGCTCTCACACATTATGGAATAGAAAGAGTGGCCTCCATCATTATGGAGTAGAAAGAGTGCCATGCCACATTATGGAATAGAAAGAGTGCCCTCACACATTATGGAGTAGAAAGAGTGCCCTCACACATTAAGGAGTAGAAAGAGTGCCCTGCCACATTATGGAGTAGAAAGAGTGCTCTCACACATTATGGAATAGAAAGAGTGCCCTCGCACATTATGGAGTAGAAAGAGTGCCCTGCCACATTATGGAGTAGAAAGAGTGCCCTCACACATTATGGTGTACAAAGAGTGCCCTCACACATTATGGAGTAGAAAGAGTGCTCTCACACATTATGGAATAGAAAGAGTGCCCTCACACATTATGTAGTAGAAAGAGTGCCCTCACACATTATGGAGTAGAAAGAGTGCCCTCACACATTATGGAGTAGAAAGAGTGCCCTCACACATTATGGAGTAGAAAAAGTGCCCTCACACATTAAGGAGTAGAAAGAGAACCCTGGCACATTATGGAATAGAAAGAGTGCCCTCACACATTATGGAATAGAAAGAGTGCCCTCACACATTATGGAATAGAAAGAGTGCCCTCACACATTATGGAATAGAAAGAGTACCCTGACACATTATGGAGTAGAAAGAGTGCCCTCACACATTATGGAATAGAAAGAGTGCCCTCACACATTATGGAATAGAAAGAGTACCCTGACACATTATGGAGTAGAAAGAGTGCCCACACACATTATGGAGTAGAAAGAGTGCCCTCACACATTAAGGAGTAGAAAGAGAACCCTGGCACATTATGGAATAGAAAGAGTGCCCTCACACATTATGGAGTAGAAAGAGTGCCCTCACACATTATGCAGTAGAAAGAGTGCCCTGGCACATTATGGAGTAGAAAGAGTGCCCTCACACATTATGGAGTAGAAAGAGTGCCCTCACACATTATGGAATAGAAATAATGCCCTCACACAATATGGAGTAGAAAGAGTGCCCTCACACGTTATGGAATAGAAATAATGCCCTCACACATTATGGAATAGAAAGAGTGCCCGGGCACATTATGGAATAGAAAGAGTGCTCTCACACATTATGGAGTAGAAATAATGCCCTCACACATTATGGAATAGACAGAGTGCTCTCACACATTATGGAGTAGAAAGAGTGCCCTGGCACATTATGGACTAGAAAGAGTGCCCACACACATTATGGAGTAGAAAGAGTGCCCTCACACATTATGGAATGGAAAGAGTGCCCTGGCACATTGTGGAGTAGAAAGAGTGCCCTGGCACATTATGGACTAGAAAGAGTGCCCTCACACATTATGGAGTAGAACGAGTGCCCTCACACATTATCTAGCAGAAAGAGTGCCCTGGCACATTATGGAATAGATAGAGTGCCCTCACACATTATGGAGTAGAAAGAGTGCCCTCACACATTATGGAGTAGAAAGAGTGCCCTGGCACATTATGGAATAGATAGAGTGCTCTCGCACATTATGGAGCAGAAAGAATGCCCTCACACATTATGGTATAGAAAGAGTGCCCTCACACATTATGGAATAGAAAGAGTGCCCTAACACATTATGGAGTAGAAAGAGTGCCCAGGCACATTATGGAATAGAAAGAGAGCCCTCACACATTATGGAGTAGAAAGAGTGCCCTGGCACATTATGGAGTAGAAAGAGTGCCCTCCCACATTATGGAGTAGAAAGAGTGCCCCCACACATTATCTAGCAGAAAGAGTGCCCTGGCACATTATGGAATAGATAGAGTGCTCTCGCACATTATGGAGCAGAAAGAATGCCCTCACACATAATGGTATAGAAAGAGTGCCCTCACACATTATGGAATAGAAAGAGTGCCCTCACACATTATGGAGTAGAATGAGTGCCCAGGCACATTATGGAATAGAAAGAGAGCCCTCACACATTATGGAGTAGTAAGAGTGCCCTGGCACATTTTGGAGTAGAAAGAGTGCCCTCCCACATTATGGAGTAGAAAGAGTGCCCCCACACATTATCTAGCAGAAAGAGTGCCCTGGCACATTATGGAATAGATAGAGTGCTCTCGCACATTATGCAATAGAAAGAGGGCCCTCACACATTATGGAGTAGAAAGAGTGCCCGGGCACATTATGGAATAGAAAGAGTGCCCTCACAAATTATGGAATGGAAAGAGTGCCTTCACACATTATGGAATAGAAAGAATGCCCTCGCACATTATGGAGAATAAAGAGTGCCCTGGCACATTATGGAGAATAAAGAGTGCCCTCCCACATTATGGAGTAGAAAGAGTGCCCTGGCACATTATGGAGAATAAAGAGTGCCCTCCCACATTATGGAGTAGAAAGAGTGTCCTGGCACATTATGGAGTAGAAAGAGTGCCCTCCCACATTATGGAGTAGAAAGAGTGCCCTCACACATTATGGAATAGAAAGAGTGCTCTCACACATTATGGAGTAGAAAGAGTGCCCTCCCACATTATGGAGTAGAAAGAGTGCCCTCACACATTATGGAATAGATAGAGTGCCCTGGCACATTATGGAGAATAAAGAGTGCCCTCCCACATTATGGATTAGAAAGAGTGCCCTCCCACATTATGGAGTAGAAAGAGTGCCCTCACACATTATGGAGTAGAAAGAGTGCCCTCACACATTATCTAGCAGAAAGAGTGCCCTGGCACATTATGGAATAGATAGAGTGCTCTCGCACATTATGTAATAGAAAGAGTGCCCTCACACATTATGGAGTAGAAAGAGTGCCCTCACACATTATGGAGTAGAAAGAGTGCCCTGGCACATTATGGAATAGAAAGAGTGCCCTAACACATTATGGAATAGAAAGAGTGCCCTCACACATTATGGAGTCGAAAGAGTGCCCTGGCACATTATGGAGTAGAAAGAGTGCCCTGGCACATTATGGAGTAGAATGAGTGCCCTCACACATTCGGGAGTAGAAAGAGTTCCCTGGCACATTATGGAGTGGAAAGAGTGCCCTGGCACATTATGTAGTAGAAAGATTGCCCTCGCACATTATGGAGTAGAAAGAGTGCCCTCACACATTATGGAGCAGAAATAGTTCCCTGGTACATTATGGAGCAGAAAGAGGGCCCTGGCACATTATGGAATAGAAAAAGTCCTCTGGCACATTATTGAGTAGAAAGAGTGCCCTCACACATTATTGAGTAGAAAGAGTGCCCTCACACATTATGGAGTAGAAAGAGTGCCCTGGCACATTATGTAATAGAAAGATTGCCCTCACACATTATGGAGTAGAAAGAGTGCCCTTGCACATTATGGAGTAGAAAGAGTGCCCTCCCACATTATTGAGTAGAAAAAGTGCTCTGGCACATTAAGGTGCAGAAAGAGTGCCCTGGCCCATTATGGAGTAGAAAGAGTGCCCTCACTCATTATGGAATAGACAGAGTGCCCTCACACATTAAGGAGCAGAAAAAGTGCCCTGGCCCATTATAGAGTAGAAATAGTGCCCTCACACATTATGGAATAGAAGGAGTGCCCTCACACATTATGCAATAGAAAGAGTGCCCTCACACATTATGGAATAGAAAGAGTGCCCTTACACATTAAGGAGCAGAAAGAGTGCCCTGGCACATTTTGGACTAGAAAGAGTGCCCTCACACATTATGGAGTAGAAAGTGTCCTCTCACACTTTATGGAGTAGAAAGAGTGCCCTCACACATTATGGAGTATTAAGAGTCCCCTCGCACATTTTACAGGATTTTGGTTTTGCATCTTGCCCTTTGAATTCTTTGGGATTATAACAATGGCTTTACAACATATTGCAACGTTGTGAGCTGATAAAACTCCTTTGAGTGCTGAAAATAGTTCATTACCAATGCAGGCAGAATCCCAGTTTGCAACCTGAGTAAGCCTCATTTCATTACTACGAGATATCAGCATTTTCTCAGTGCTTAGTCTTTTTGATGATGTTGCTGCCCTATACCCTTTAATCAATGGGCTTTCCTGTGCCCATTACCTCATTGTTAACAGATTCTCCCAGAATATTTAACATGAGCTGTTTAACTCTTTGAGAAGTGCATACACCTAAAAATTATGTTAATGTAATCATCAATGTATTTAAAGGTAATTTGACTGAAGAGATCTTGATATATCTCTCATTGTCTGTTCATTCTTACACATACACTGGGAGTCATTTCTGGGCTAGTTTTCTGATGGGAAATGTGCATTATTTTCATGCTACAGAAAGAGTGACATAAAATGCATTCCATAAAGTTGTATTACACGAAAGATAAAATTGGAAGGATTTAGCATTAATTACTGAAATATTACCCTGCATGTAAGTGAAAACTACGTCTTTATCCATCTGAGTTCTGAACAGATCTATTACCCAATAGATTTTAAAAAAAGACAAAAGGTTATAATTATGTCATGCCTTAAAAATATTAAAAATACCCAATACTCGAAGCATTCAGAGAACTAAAGGGCAGAGTTTAATTCTTATAATGAATAATCATTGTAGCCTTGTTTGGAATTTTTAAAGTTTTGATCAGAAAATATCACCTTGATTCTTAAAAGATAAGAGAATTAATTTTGTGTTGGCATTTTATACTTGAACAGAATGTGAAGAGCTGTAACATGAATGACATTCCTTAGGGCTCGTGTCTCTAATACAGGGGTATGCAGAGTACTAACATTACCACTCAATTAATGCCCCAAGGCAGATCCCCCCATTAGTATTCCCATTTGTGAGTTCAGTTCATAAGACTAATGGAGTCGCTACCTGGGGACATTAATTGTGAGTGACACTATTGCTGGCTCCTTGTAAACTCTCACTAATATTGCTGTGTGGTAAAGACAGAAAAGCCTATGAAGATTATAAAGAAAACTGCAAAGCTGCCAATATCTTGCCTTTATTTGACAGCTATCTGCACATTTAGTTAGAAGGCT
The DNA here is from genome assembly GCF_017639515.1 of Carcharodon carcharias. NCBI lineage: Eukaryota > Metazoa > Chordata > Chondrichthyes > Lamniformes > Lamnidae > Carcharodon > Carcharodon carcharias. Next base: position 166,492,555 of record NC_054474.1, on the reverse strand, counting down.
CACAATAAAGCAGAAGCCTTAAACTCATAGGCATGGTATGTTTCTCAAAATGCATTACTTTCCAAGACTTTAAAAAGCTCAAAATTAGCTTTTAAATCCATTTAAGCTTTTTAAGTACTTGAAATCTGTCATACTCATCAGGTGTGGTTACATCTGTTTAGAGATTTGAATAAAATACATATTGTGCTCTATGAAGTTATATATAATGCATTTTTGTGAAAAGAAAACTCAAGGGATGCAATGACTTACCTGCATGTGCACTTAGCAGGTTTAGAGTCCATCTATAAGTGGACACATCATTGGGCTGACAAGTTAGATTGCTTAAACGCACAATTTAGCAGGAGGTAATAGGGTGCCTAAATCCTGGGACATTCTTTAATTTGACCAGCCATTTCTTTAGTTGCCAGGTGTCACCAACCTCCTTCAGCAAGGTGAATTATGTGGTGTTTTATTTCAACAAGGTGATGAAAACAGATTAAATTATCAACGGAGTGACACCGAAAAGTCAGTTGCCAAGCGCATACTTCAGAGGAAGATCCAGTATAAATTTCTGTTTCTGTTTTAGCCTTTATATCAAATCCCAGATGAATGCTGTTTCACTGTAATAGAAACTAAATGAAACCATGAATAGGATATATGAATGTGTTCTTAACAAATCAGAGCAAACAGTTCACGTTTGACAGACTGAGAGCCACTTGCAACATTTTTTTTTTAATCACTTTACATTTATATTACAGGCCCCTGTGTGAACATCAAAGGACGGGTTGCAGTGACAGTACAATCAGATAATTGCACTGCCTTATCAGTAACTATCAGGGCAACAACAATAACAACAGAATAATGATGTATATTAGCCATGATCTGTGGGAAGAAGTGATATAAATAACAGATATTACCATTACATATCATCTTAAAAAAATCATCACTCTGTATAGCAAAAGACGGGCCATTTCATTTCAACGCATAAGGCATGCCAGCCAAGAAAGTCTAACCATCTAAACTATTTGATAAATAGAGGATTTTATTTCATTCCAGAAAAAAGGAGAAAGAAAATATTGCACGCTATAAATTTTTATGGCTTAAATTTTCTGGTGCTGGCTGAGCAAAACTACAGTGATATATGGTCAGTAAAAATCTTTTTGCTCTTCAGGGCTACTGGTATGGACTTAAGGGCAAACAGTAAATGGTCTAATGGACTCTCACATCAATGCATTAAAACCAAACAGCAGCTCTCTTATGCCATAGCTCTTGTGTCAAATACAGCTGAAATTAAACAAAATAAAAAAAAAATCATATTAAAAAATTATTAGCTTCTACAAGCCATTAGTCTACATCGTGCCTGTCATATCATGATGGATTTCTCATTTAGTTAAATGAGAGGTTCTAACAACAGTGATAGGAACATATAGAATTAAAAAAATGGAAAATATTTAACCCTCGAGAAACCCCACACAGGCAATGTTACATTGCACACTGGCTAAAAGGTGCCATTCTGTTGGCATTGCTCAGCGTCGAATGTTGGGTCTGCATATTTTTCAAATGTCCATGATCAAGAGTAAAATCTTTGACAATTTGTGCACATTTAATAGGATTTCTACATTGACGATAAATAGCAACTAACAGCGACAAATCTAAGGTATTGTTTGATTCGTGTGAGCACCATGTCCATCTCATGGTAACCTGCCTTCTACAGAGGTATTTTAGCAAAGTATAGCCAGTGATCTAGTTGTGGTACAAAGTGATAACTCTTTGGGAGGCCAACTTATAAATATAGTCCCAGGTACATTCGAAGCAAATATCAGCCAATGCCCAACAAGTAAAACTGCCTCATAATGCTTTAAAAATGCTGTTTGGATTTTTTTTTTAAATTATACAACGATGGCTGAACTGTAAAAAGATTTTTAAATAATACAAATTGTGTTCTGCAAGTGCAAAATATGCTGTAATGCAGGTGGTCGAAGGTACAGATTGGATGTACTGTGCTCTTTTCGGATCTTAAACACTGTTGTGTGTGTGGATTGGCTGAAAGTGTGTCGGCAGTTTTACTATGTCTGAATTCTTTTTACTTCTCTACTTATCTATAACAAATCTTAATGGTCTGGATGGCGAGGCTTATAAAACAGACACTAAAACCAGGGCAGAGAAAGAAAAGATTGCAGATAGTTCTCTTACTAATTGTGTAACAGCAGCGCAGGATCGACCACTGCCAACTGTAAATCGTATAGAAGAGTTCTATTTCACACACAACGCTGCATTTCTAGTTGCCCGACCCTGGGAATGCAGCTGAACCTGATTCACTGGTGGAATGAGCTTCAATCCACCTCATTTAGAGTCAGTGTGGTCCTTGGGGCACATTCGAGTGAATGGTGGCAGCAGGAATATCTACATCAGTCCCCTCTGATCGAGTAAAAGCAAAAAACTGCGGATGCTGGAAATCCAAAACAAAAACAAAAATACCTGGAAAAACTCAGCAGGTCTGGCAGCATCTCCAGAGAGGAACACAGTTAACATTTCGAGTCCGTATGACTCTTCAACAGAACTAAGGAAAAATAGAAGAGAGGTGAAATATAAGCTGGTTTAAGGGGGGTGGGACAGGTAAAGCTGGATAGAGGGCCAGTGATAGGTGGAGATAACCAAAAGATGTCACAGACAAAAGGTCACAGGGGAGTTAATGGTGGTGATATTAGTTAAGAAATGTGCTATTGGTGACATTGAGGGTAGAAAGCAGGATGAGCAAGGTACAGATAGCTCTGGGTGGGGTAGGGTGGGGTGGGGTGAAGGAATCGAAATAGGCTTAAAGGTAGAGATAAAACAATGGATGGAAATACGTATAAAGTAATGTTCAAACCAACCAGTGCAAACAAAAGTGGATCCAACCGACTGGCCATCAGCAAGCACCCTCCTCCTGACAGCTCCTGTGACATTTCCAACCAGCTCCCTCAGGTGCCTGTAGCTGCTCCTGTAGCTGTCGGGATGCAGGGAGAAGCTGTCCCTGTATCTCCAATGATGATGCAGCTCATGGAGAAGTCCTCTCAAGACTCAGAAGCCTTTAAAACAAGATTCAGTTCAGCCCCAAGAGGCTCATAACACGGAGTCACTCTAGCTATTGGATAGTACCTTGACTCAGCACTAGAGCAGTTTTAAGCACATTACAGGGTAAGGATAGTGAATAAAAAGAAGGACCCTGTTGTATATAAAACAACTTTGTGATAAGAAGTTTGGTGTTCCAAGGTATACCTGTTCTTTGGTTTTTGCATTTGAGAGGATGTTTGGAGATCAGTTTGCAATGGTACAACAACTTGCATTTATACAATGCCTTTAACATGGTAAAATTCCCCAAGATCCATCACAGGAGGGTCCTCACACAAAATGTGACAACAGTTTATGTCATTAGGACATAAGGTGTCCTAATGACCTACCTGTCATTCACACGGGTTGCTCAGAAAGGCAGATTTAAAGAGCATCTTAAAGGAGGAGAGATCGGTAGAAAGGTGAAGTTAAAAGAGGAAATTCCAACACCTTTAGGCCCAACCAATTGAAATGGTACAGCTTAAGAAATCACCTTTATTCCAACACTACTGAAACTTTTTTCTGTGTCACGTTCTCAGGGAAACAATGTGATTGGTAGGTTCTAGTTGAGCGCTTCCTAGTTGGTCTCCTCTCTAGGCGTGGTTTCATCCTGGACACCTTTGACATTTCTTCTTCCTTCTGTTTCTGCTGTTCCTCATCATAGGAATTTACGTGGAAATGCCCAAAGTCAATCCCTGTAGGAAATGGCTCCACAATTGAAGTGTCGGGAGCAAAAGATCTCCCAGCCTGAAACAGCCGAGAGGCAGTTTGTAGAATCCTTTCTTGGTTCTAACGATGAATGGATATTTTTCAATTGCTTCAGCCAAAACTGACATTTCAGACAAATTTGGTGGACAATCCAAGCCAGAGAACTCAACCATCGCCTGGTGGGACAAGTCATGCAGTTAGCTCACTCTGTTTCTACATAGGTTTATATTAAGTCATGGGCAATTCATGTATGAGGGGTGGTCTTTGCCCCCATTATCCTATCACTTTCATACAGCATCATAAAGGGTGGGGTAGGTGCATTATCTACTAGCAACCAATTCTATTGGGATTTGGTGTATATTTTAGAACAGGTGTAACTTTGCTGTACCTGCCTGCTCCAAATTCAGATCTCCTACACCAGAACCACACCAAGCTCTGTCTCCCCAACCGCACCCCCCCCCCCAAAAAAAACAAAATCATGTTTCCATAGCGTAAACATTCCCTCAAGTGTATCAATATGCTTGTGTATAAACTTGAGTTCATCCAAAACTTTGCTGCCTATATCCAAACTCGCACCAAGTCCCATTTACCCATTTTCCTTGCTGACTTCCAATTGCTCCCAGCACAGCAATGCTTCAGTTTTAAAATTCTCATTTGTGTTTTCTAATCCCTATATGACCTTGTTCTTCCTTATTTCTCTAATCTTTTCCAACCCTGTAAACTTCCGAGATCTCTGTACTCCTCCAATTAAAGCATCTTCAGCATTCTTGATTTTAATCACTCCCCCATGCCTTCAGTTACCTGGCCCCATGCTCTCAGATTCCCTTCACAAGCCTCTCTGCCTCTTCACCTCTTTCCCCATCATTTAAGACACTTTAAAGCCTACCTCTCTGACCAAGTTTTTGGCCACCTGATAGCTCCTTGCCTGGCTCAGTGTCAAATTTTGATTGATCACACTCCAACGAAGTGCCTTGGGTTATTTGCTATATAAATAAAGGTCATTATTGCTAATTGTGTTATTTAAGGATGAATCTTATGTTGTCTAAAATCATTTGTGTGGAAGACATAGAGTGCTTTCCCTTGTTGGGAATCTTGTTTTGGAAATTGAGGCTCTCCAGCAGGAGCACTTGCTTTTTTCAAAAATAAAGCATTAAAAGCAACATTCGTTATTTCTATTGACTTTTTACAACACTCAAATCAAATTGCTTTTTTTAATCAGGAGGAACAGCTTTCGGGATTTGAGATGAATACAACAGTTTGGGGAGCTGAACAACTATACATAACATCTGTTGTGTTCCCTCACCATGTGTGTTGCTCAAGTGAAATCAAAGGAATATCGAAAAGTATAAGTTATATATTAGAGTGCTAAAGAGAGCAAATGTCATTCAAAAATTGAGGTTTTATCATTAACGAGGGATACCTGACAACATCATCACTGGTTTTGAAACCACCCATTGCTCTTGAGAGTTTTTCTTGATTAAATTAGAACATGTCTGTACTCAAAAACCACTCCAAGGAATTTGAAGAAGGGGAAAAGTTTTTTTTTAAAAATGCCTTTCAAAAGGAAGGGATTGTTTGTAGAATGGTTTCTGAGCACCGACAAAACCTAAAAATAACAAACCAGGCAAGTGGAGTACAAGAAAACCAGGAAAAATATGGGTAGGAAAAGGTACCAAATATAGTTAGCGAAGGTGGGTTCTGGGCCTCAAGCCCAAACCTGTCCATCATTGAGAATAAAGTAATCAGTTATTCCACAATATAAACCATCAGTCACGTACTCCAGATTGATCTTTGTTTTATGTCATTATGGCCTTAAAGGTTCAAAGCGCATGAATAGTTAAGGAATGAGTAGGCACTGGTCCCAAGGGTGTGTTGCCATGCACATTTTGCCTTGACATTAAACGAATTGTGTACGTTCAGAGTTATAACCAAACTGACTCTCGAACAAAGGTGATAAAGGCTCCTTTTAGGGGATAATCCTGAACTTTCCTCACCTCACCTCAGTGTAAGTTCAGTGCAGAGCCAAACCTGGTTTTGGACCCTTTATAAATGCATCTTGACTCGCTATAAATGTTCAGAGAGTGTGATCGCCCCTCCCCAGTTCCTGAACGTTTAACTGCTGGAAGAGACCTCAGCCCATGTGACCACACAACTCTTTCTCAAGGAAGCCTGTGACAGTTCCAGCCCGGTAGGAGTCAAAGTAATGTGAATGTGGTTCTGCTTGGCCGGAACCCCACCTACAGCCAGCAGTCTCAGACCAGTGGCTACAATGCAAATGCACTTTTAGGAAAGAAACCAAATGGTTTTATAACAAAGGTTCAGCCTTGTTTTCAGACAGGAATCTTTATATATTGTTAACCCATCCCGTAGCTAAGGTGTGTAGCTGGTTCTCTAGCTTGAGTGATAAGCAACTGGTACTGTGTCTGTCCCATTTTATCTCAATGGATTTACCTTGTCTCCATGGGCTAAAAGCATTTGAGATTTAGCCCCTCACCTGGAGCTCATGGCAGGTGGAAAATGAGCAATGGAATTCCCACTTGATTCTGCTTTAGTTTATTTTTACAAATAAGTGGTGCTAAGGAAGGTCAAATTTGTTAATATTGTCTTGCCAATCCACTGTTATTAAAATAGCTAAGTTTTGATCTTCTATCACATTTACAGTGAGAAAGAGACCAATCTCATGTTTACATGGCCATTTGAGCAAGGGAGAGTTGTTCAAAATATTATGAGATTTTATTGCTTAGATTAAGTTTCTCTACTGCACTGAATCTAATGTTTGCATTTCAGCTGAATAAACTAGTTTTCATTAATTCATGTTGACTCTGCCCAGCCCTACCACTACTTTATTCAGTGTAAAATTCATTATTCAGTATAGCATTTTCTGGAACTGGCTTTTCGTTTCAAAATGGACATTAAAAGCCTGCTGAGATGGCTGTCAAGGGTCAGGTGACTTTGGAAATTTCTGCACTGACTCAAAATGACCTCAAGTTTCCAGAGAGTTCTGAATAGAATGGCCATGGGTGGGATGTCACCCCCACCACCCCCCCCACCCCACCACACCCACCAAATTAACATACCAAGATCAAAGCATTTGTGGAATTTACACCTCCTATTGTTTGTGCATTTATCCAAAACTCAAAACCTGTGGGTGCCTAGAGTCATTGTCCCTGAGCGTCAAACTTACTAAAGAGAGCTGTGGAGAAACCAGTTCATCCTAAGTAGGTGTGAATGACCACCCCTTAAGACCTCAAATAATTCCGGGTGGACAATAGGAGTTTTGATCAAGCAGTCACATAACTGAAACTGACCATGAATAACAAATCTTATTACCCTAAGAACCAATGAGAAACCAGTCAGCTTGCTAACAACAAAGCAGCAATAGCAAAGGCAGCAACACCTATGCCTTAAAGCTGGAGACTGAAACTTTGTATGGTTTCCAAGTCCATTCATTTTCAAGTTGACTGGTACAGAAAACCAACCTTCTAGAAATAAGACTACAAGTAACTAACTTTGTGGCCTGCTAAAAACCCACCTCTTCAAGGGAATCCTGCAATCACTTTGATATATAACTTTGATTATTGAATTCACCTAGCTACACTTCAAGAGTGGAAAGGAACCTCTTCTTCATCAGGCCTGCACCAAGATGAGCCAATCACAATGCTTACCAACTATTCCTTGTTTGTAATTTGTAAAAGTGCACTATCCTCTTTAGCTGTATTTTTCTCAAGAGAATATGTGTGTGTGTGTGTGTGTGTGTGTGTGTGTGTGTGTGGGTGGGTGAGAGTGACTGATATAGCATTAGATTTTTAGGATGAATGTGTGAATAAATAATACTATTTATTTAAACACATGAAAACCTTGTTGCTGGTTATTCAAATTGACCACACATTCAGAGATCAAGAAACATCCACATCTTCCTTCTCAAAAGCACATTGATTACAAATAGTAAGGGAAGGGGACAGGGGGTTTCCGTTCTCTCTCATCCCCATCCATAACACTTAACCACATCTTTGTTTCCTTCAGAATGGTCGACTCCACTACTCCCCTTGTCGGGCTCCAATACTCTGTCCTTTACAACTTGCAACTTGTCCAGAAATCTGCCTGCATTCTGTTCTGTCTTAGTCTTGTTGATCTTTTACCCTCTGTGTTGACTAACTTTGGTTCCATATTTGCTATGCATCAAGTTTGAAGCCATTGTCCTCATCTTCAACTGTCTTTGTAAATTCATCCCTCCCTACTTCTGCAAAATATATGTTCCTGTTTATACCTTCTACCCTTCCAATTGTGACCTCCTTTATGTTGCTCCTCCTCTTCATTGCACTTTTAGTTGCATAACCTTCATCCCTTTTCATCCTAGCCTCTGGAAACTCCTTCCTTAGCCCTTTACTTTTCCCAACTCCCTTGCCTCCTCAAAACTTCACCTCTTCGATCTGGTTTGCAGCCATTACTCCAAATCCTTCTTTCTCTATTTCTCAGCATCTAGTCATTTCTGCCTTCATGAAATGTTTTAGGACATTTTATTATGTTGGTTTCATCATATAAAAGTGCAAAATCTTGTTTAAAACCTTGGCAACAGGTATTTTTTAAAGTAACACCGTCGAGATGTTTTCAGATTATTTTGTCACAAATTAATTTCACCATTCATAATGCAGGAAAAGCCAGTCAGATATTTACATCCACCTTCTTTCTATTTGCCTGACATGTTTCTTTCAACTTTGCAAAGAGCATTCTACAAGTGAGAGTGTGTAAGGCTTCCAAAGACCGAGTCCTATCTTCAGTATTTGGCTATGTTTTCAGTCAACATTTTTCTGATTTCTCTTAAATGAACATTTTCTTTAAAACAAACATCAAGATGTTTGTTGAGGGATGATGGTGCTGAATGTGGATCAGGCTGAGGTGAGTTGTAAGGCCAACTACATGAGGCAGCTGAGTTAGAGTGTTAACGATAACTTGGTGTGATTTGGTGAGTTCGTATTCCAACTACATTTGTTAATTCAGCTCCTTGACAGTGTCAGGATCAGTCAAGGATGGGTCCTCCTAAAAATATCACCAGCAATCACCACCCCAACAAGAATTTTCAACACCCAAAGACATCTCAACAGAAATATATCGGATAAAGCAAAACTATGTTAAAGTTAAATTTAAAAAAAACAGAAAATGCTGAAAATACTCAGCAGATCATCTACTGAAAGGTCTCGACCTGAAACGTTAACTCTATTTCTCTCTCCACAGGTGCTGTCTGGCCTGTTGTCTGTTTTAATTTCGGATTTTCGGCGTCTGCAGTATTCTGCTTTTCGACGTTAAAGTTAACGCTGATTCTTGGCAATGTTTTGATTGTTAAGAGGCTTCCAGACGGGGGAACTGGTCTCTGACCAGTTTTGATTTTTGATTTTTGACCAGAGGGTTTGATTTTCCTTCTTATATTTAACACCGACAAGATAGGCCACCCCCACCCCATAATTGACCATCAGAGAAAAGAGACTATGCTAGTACCTCCCATCTGCCTGAACTGGATTAAAGCCGCAAACCCAGAGGTAAAAGAACATTCTAACCTACTCCTCCCCGCAACAACAAAAAATGTCCTTGTGATGCGTAATTATCTCAAGCAGATTTTTACCCGAGGGGCAAGCATTCTGAAAGACATGCTCTCTAATCCTCAAATTAGTGGTAAATGAATACCCCGGGTGTAGACTGTAAATCAGTTGGCTTTTTACGCTGCATATTTTCTAACACAAATGCATTTATCGATTGATGTGACTGTTGATTGAAGTCTGGCCTGGGAAGTTGATATTTAAATTGCACCACTTGCTTATTCAGTTTTACACGGAGTGCCTGGGACTGTAATGATTTCTTTATAATTAAATTATACCATTACAGAGAGCCGTTCACCATGCTTGTGGGGAGGGAACGGGTTAATGCACTGCAGTAACAGGCATGCATTATTTACACACAGCCTAATGAATAAAACATTTAAGTAGTTGGCTAATAAATTTTCGAACACAAAGCAAACCCAGGTATGATTTAAATATATGCCTGTGATGAATATTACTTGAATTATAGCTGAGGCACAGTGGGAGACCTGCCTTTTCCTAAGACGGCGTCTCAAACAAAGAGGTATCTGTTGACTTGGAGAGAGAAAAAAAACATACAGTAAAGGAAAAAAAAAGGGGGAGAAATGTGAGGCTGTCAATTTTCTAACATCGCTATCAGAAAAATTACATTTCAGACAGACGAGTGACTAATCAACGCAACAGAAACGCTACTGCGATAAATTACTCTGCAGTGAAATAAACCACACAAACAGACTGATGATAATAAATGTAAATTATTTCTCTGAAGAAATTTTCTTGGTACATGAGTAATAAGAACCATCAGGAAGGAGTCTTCCTTAACATTAATTACAGAAAATGACAAGTGAGCTGACAACTGCAAAGTCTCATTATCTGGAAACATATTCACAACTTCGCAATTTGCGGGAGATGGACTTGAGCTAAATTAATCTCCGCTCTTTGCATGAGGCTGTTCTAATTTTCATGTTATTAACAGGTTTGCAGTATCACTCAGTGCTGTCACTCTAATCAGGTTTCAGCGTGTTCTCAAACCTTGTGTCATTTAAAAGGATAAGCCCTCATAATGTGCTCTCTTTCATGTAAAGAATTCTACATCGTATCTGTAATAAGGTTCTTTAATCATCTTCCAGCACTCAACTTTGGCATTGCTGGGTGTTTTTTTTTGGAACAATCATTAAAGGACTTTGAAGTTTATGAAAGTGTGTATATATATATATATATAAAATAAAGTCCTGCTTCTTTTCTCCCGACCATGGACAAGAAAGAGTGTTTGTAAAGGAAATAACTGCTTTTTAACTCGTGTTTTATTTTAAGTTTAACAAACATGGTATCTCTCGGTTTTGACGCTGTGGCCTGGCAATCAACTCTAAAGTTTATTAATGGAAGATCAGCTATTTATTTTGCTAACAATGATCTGGTTGTGGGAGCTTTTATTGCCGTGTTAACATATTCTGTTTGGTTTAATTGTAATGAATCTACTTTTTCACCCAGGCAAGCAGAACTCCATTCCATTGTACGGCAGCTGGAGTCTCCCCGATTGTCATCAATAAAGCACGCAGAGTCTGAAGCTGATACCTTTTTGTCTGACTAATATCTGTTGGTACAAATGTACGCAACACCACATTCCAAGTAATCATCTGATTACAAACACACGAGAGGCAGTAAGAGGCCTCAGCAGCTGCACTTCGATGTGGTGCAAAAAAATAAATAAATTGGCTAGTGGAAGTGTGAAATAAACACCCCCCCCCACACCCCCCACCACCACCGCACCACCACCCCCCCCCCCCCCCCCACCCCCGAGATATTGCTGCTTCACGTAGAATGAATATTGAGTTCCATCTAATGGTCTCGCAATATTGCCCCTCAAGGAGGGAACCTCTAATGACCCACTTCTCAGAGCCTTCTGAGTGAACCCTGGGCAATTCCTGCCCATTTCCGAACAGGCGACTGTGGAGTAGGGTTGGTGCAGGGCGCACGGGCAGAATCCCTGTCCTGGCAAGGCGCATAGGACTCAAAAAGAGAAGCTGGTCAAAAAAAAAAATAATGCAGCTCTCTCAAGGAAAGTTTATATAACTTGGGGGGTGCCTCTGGTCATTTAGGAATGTACTGGTTATATGGGGGGGGGGAGTTGTGGGGGGGGTGGGGGGGGGCGGTGTGGGAAGCTGAAATATATATATTTTTTAAATGCTGCACATATTCAGCAGCTCAGGCAGCATCTGTGGGCAGAAAAAGCGAGCTGACTTTCCAGGCCCGTGACTTCCCTAAAACTTCCAGAAGTATTTTGCTTTCGTCTTGTCTCCTGGTGATGGGGTTGTCCCTGATCATATAGAGAGCTGTCAGTGGGAACAGGGGCTTAAATTGTTGTTTATTCTTCTGGTTTTGAGAAACAAAAAAAAATGTCCAAAACATCATGTCATTTTTTTTTTGTTTGGACCGTTTTAAAAAGAAATATATATATATATATATATATATTTTGCTGCAAATAGATGAAAGCTTCACCCTTGACTGAGGGCTGAAATCAAGTGCGAGCAGTGCTCAACTTCCAAAGTCCTGCCTCCAGTGCCCATCCCTTCATCGGACAGAGCCAGCAATCCCCCCCCCACACCCCCCACTATTTCAGTGCCATTGGCTCTGTGCCCCCGTCGGGAGGGGCGCTGCTAGCTGCCGGATGACGACCGCCCGACACTTCCCCGCCCGGCACTTCCCGGAGCAAGCTGGAGCGTAAGCAACTCAGGGCACACCTAACCAACATTCCAACGGGCAGAAAGGCCTTTCAGCGTTGGGAAATGTAGTAAACCGCCGGTGCAAGGCTGTGAAGTGAACATTGCATCCGCTACACTCTCATTGCTACCAAAGCTGCAACGCAGTGTTGTCACGACGCTATCGCTAACTGATATTGGCAGCTATGTCGACCAAGTGTTGCCTCCCCCAGCAAGTAATTTGATCGATTTAATTCAATGTGCCCACTAAATCAGTGACAAATTTTGGGAGATTTCTCTACTCTGCTGAATTCCAGCTCTCCTCTATATTTTTGTCATTAGGCGACAGGAGTCTCCATTTACTCCTCACTGAAGCTGCTAGACTGATGATGTATATAGTCTTTTGGTTACAGAATATTATAGAGAAGAATATTGCCAATTTAAATGGCATACTAATATCATAATTGCTAAACTACAGCATGCTGAATTGTATTGGATACCTGTTGAATAGTTTAAAGCAACAAGGAAAACTTAATGATCAAGAAACGAAAGTCAAAAATATTTAATCACAGTTTTTCCACAGATAAACCAGATCCATATCTTGACAAGCTAAAACCTAGAGGACACTTTACTGTGCCCTTTATTCCCAGGGAGAAGTAGTGTCACCTCAACCCTGTTACCTTTCACTTGGATTAAAATGAACTTCAAGACTAAATGGACTGTTTGCTGGAGCACTAGTGTACAAGCAACAACACTGACTTTGTAGAAGGTTGTGAGATCAGCAATTTCTAATGTATCTGCACCTGTACATAAGTGGTGCCACTTACTCATGAAGCAGGGAGTCGAAGGCATTTCCAGGATTATTTTTGTGTTTGTTGGTAGCAGACAAGGTCGTAGAAAGAGAAGCAGGAATAAGAAGTGGATCAAGTAGAGTTTGGGTTAATTCCTGGGAAATTACACTGCAAAATACAGTTTGATTAAAAATTGTGTGCTTACGTGGGAGGGTGCACAACTGAGCATGGATTTTAATTTAAAATTTAATTCACTATCTAACAGCAATTGTTTAGAGTGCTAGTTGTCCAAGTGTATGTGTGTAGATGTCTATGAATATTTATATTCTAACACACATTGTGCATTTTTTTTTGAGCGATTCAGCCAAACCCATGTAAAAAAAACTGTGGAGTTTCAAGCACAGATTACATCAAATGCAAGTCAAGTTCCTGTGATCTTTTGGGTTGGTTTAAAAAGCATTGAACTGGAAGCCAGTCCTGCCCACATGCTGGCTGAGCCCTCAGATCAAGTTAATCATCATTGCAACTTTCTGTTTGCAGGCCCTAGAGGAGGTCTTAAAAATGAAACTGTTTTTAAGACCACTGACACAAATGGGCACATTGTAAAAGCATTTAATTTTTAAAAATTAAGGTGCTGATTTCTGTGCACCAGTGTAACTAGTACATGGTTCTGTGTCGTTTTTAAAAGTCATTTTCAATTATTTAAAATCAGGTGAGTCACCAGAGGTGGATTAGACACTAAAAATGTTTATTTTATGTGAAAAACCCATTTCCAGCTGTGTTAATAAAACTGAGCTAGGTTATGACTCTTAAATATATCAATGAATAGTTTAAAAAAAAGTTCTAAAAGGCTGCTTGATTGCACTGGTTGAAAGAAAAGTTCACTTTTGATGATTTGCAAAAAAATGTGAGAGGCAACTCGAGCAAAGAGATAATTTCTAAGGAAAGTTTGAATAGCCTGGGGTATTTTTCTTTGGAATAGAGGAGACACCTAGTTGAAGTGTGTAAAATTCTGAGGGATCTAGATAGAGTGGAAAGGAAGGCTCTATTCCCCTTGGCTGAGGAGTCTATAACCAGGGGCATAGAGTTAGGGTAAAGGTTAGGAAGGGACTCAAGGGGAATTTCTTTTCACTCAGACAGTGGTGGGCACCTGGCCAAAAGGGTATTAGAGGCAAAGGCCCTTGTGACATTTAAAAAAACACTTGAGACGCTGTAACCCACAAGGCTACGGACCATGAGCTGGAAAGTTGCATTAGGTGGGATGGCTACTTATTGGTTGGTGCAGGCATCCTGGTTGAATGGCCTCCCTCCATACTGTAAATTTCAATGATTTTTATGATTCTGCAAACTCGTGCAATATGCACCTGGATTGTTAATTGCACCCAAAGCAAAAATCTTGTCCTCAGTATACCCATGATCTAAAAACCAATTTACATCCAACTTCATTTATCCCTTGCATCATTTTTCTGCTGTATCTCTCTCTCGCTCTCTCTCTCTCTCCTGTTGCATCCTTTTCTGAAAGTCATCAGATCAGTAGGGTGAGAATCTCCAGACCATATGTTTTTCCATTACTGGTGTTGCCTTGCTGTGCTGAGCAGAATGAAGTGTAATTGAAGTGATGGAAGCCAAATGACTAGTCTTTTTGTTTCTCCAGACCTCCCTGGCTAGATGGGATACCCTGCTAGCACACAGTGCTCGATCCCACTGCTTTGTTAGAGCATACAGGCAGTCCCAACCAGGCACTGAAGAGTTTGCTGACACATTGATGTGATAATCACACCTACCAGCCACTGCAGAGTTCTGCTGTACTTCCTGTGCAATAGAGGGGCTTTCTTGTATTTTCCCTTCCATCCCCGGGGTTCGTGTGTGACTTTTATCGGTTGGCAGTGTCCCTTTAAGAGCATGTATGAACCCTTTATCACATCACATTGGATTACATGGGGGCTTCGACTCCACATGAGTGATGTGACCAGACTCAGGGGCTGAAATGTAATTCTGCAGTTCCAGACAGATCTCCTCATCTTCGATTAAGATGTTATTCCCACATACAGTGGAAGCCAAAAAAAAAGTCAGTGCAGAAAATCCATTACAGTTTAAATAACACATTGAATTAGTAATTGTACCTAGTATAACTCTGATTTATGAGGTGTTTGATCACAGCTGCACCCTGAAGCAAATTTACATAAAAATAAGGCGGTGGGGGGGGGGGCGGGGGGGATGGTGGAACAGGCGACTTGCGAGCACTCCCTCCTTGGGGTGTGTGCATTTGGAAAGTGGGCACTAGCTGTGTGGGATATTCAAAACAAAAACAGAATTACCTGGAAAAACTCAGCAGGTCTGGCAGCGTCGGCGGAGAAGAAAAGAGTTGGACAGAACAGTTTTTATCTCTGTGTGGGACATTATCGGTATTGACAATACAGTAGCAAAACACCAGCTTTTAACATCCTCGTTTCTTGGGTTCAAAAACAAGATTTAATATCGAGAGTTTTTTTGGGGAGAGTGGGGGGCGGGGGGAGGGGTTGGGGTGGTGGCGGTTACTGCTGTTTCTGTAGCTATAGCTTTAACTTGCTTGGTTTGGGGTGGGAGTTCCAGGCAGCTAAATGAGAAATCGACTTCTGCTCCGTGTTTGGTGCATGTGTGGATGTACCAAATTGGGTGGTAAGTTGAGAGATGGCTTCCATTAAATATACACAAATGTGGCTATGAATCAACAATTACATACTGTGAAAAAAAAGGTATCATTTCGCTCAAAGTGTTCACGGGCCAGTTTCCGATGGCGTTGAAAGGCTAAAGCTAATGCAATAATAATGGCCTGTGCTTTGGCTAGGATCTCCAACAATCAGCCGGAGAAACGGCACGCTGAGACAGCCAAAGAAATAATCTGAAAAAGAGAGTTTCCTTTCAGTAAATCACACTCTCTTTTCAAATGAGTTTTTTTTTCATCCAGGGGCCTCCACAAATAAAGCCAAAAAATCCGTAAGGAAATTGAAGTGTGCCGTACCCTGCTTGAACTTCAGTGATTATGATATCTTTGTCTTACTTGCTTAATTTTTTTTTTTAAATTGCATTGCAGTCAACCGCTGAGTGATGAGGCTCACCTCCAATTCAACCGCACTTACACAGCCAGAGCTGCTTGGTTGATTTAAAATTTATGAAATTGACCTAAAAACAAGAAACCGAGGCTTTTCGTGTCAGGCTGCACCTAGTAGAGAATGCGTGGCAATATGTCAAGAGAGGCTTTAAAAAATACATAACTTTCAGGATTATATTTGTGTAAGACACACACACACACACACACATATAATAGGATGGGGTTTTGACTGTGAGCTATGGCGTAAAACAGGGGACAGCGAATGAGAACCCGCCTGTTACATCTCGCCCGAGCTGCGACGCACAAAGTCCGAAGAGCCCCACAAACACTGCTAAACATTTCATTCACTGAGTCTGCGGTTCCCACAGCCAGTGCACAATGAGGGAGGGGTCTCCTGTAAGGCATGCTGCCAAGTTTTAATTCGGTTCGACTCCTTAAGCAAGGTGCAATCTTGGTGGGGCGGGGGGGGGGGGAATACTCACTGATCTCAGATGAGGCGTTTAACTAGGGTCCAAGCTGCCTGTGGCAGGAGGTAATAGTGGGAAATAAAACAGGGAGTTCTCTCAGTGTTTGTACGGATATCATCTCTTCACTCCATGAGAAATATACTATATGTTAACGATGGTGCGTTTTAATTTTCATTGTTCCAGGGTTGCTGTTGCCCCATGTGCAAAAAAAAAAATGATCATTCACATGAAAAGTAACTGGTTGTGTAGAATGAAGCTGCCCCTGTGATAAAGACCTTGCTTGCTCAGCTGCTGCTATCACATCTTTCCGAACCCGAGCTGCCACTTGTACAAATGATCTTCTGTTGCTTGGCTTTGCAGCATCCACTTGGACACCGGTGAAAACCTGCACGCCAGTTTTTGGTGCTGAAAAAGAGCTGTGGAGTCGGGTGATGAATGACTCGCTGGTAAATACATCATTCTTGTTTGGTACTGAGTCATGCAGGGCCAGCATTCTTCCAAGTTGTGATGAAAGGTCACCGGCCTGAAACATTAACCCTCTTTCTCTCTCTCTCTCTTTCCCCCTCCACAGATGCTGCCTGACCTGCTGAGCATTTCCAGCATTTTCTGGTTTCGTTCCAAGTTTGAGTCCTGGCTGTGCTGAGTTAGTTGAGATGTCAGCTAGGGCAGAAATAAGTGCTGTGCAATTGGCTTCAGCATTCCTGAGTTAGTGAAGGGAATAGTTGACCAAGACCCTGTTCCTGATGTGCACTCGTGTGGATGTAGGATAAGAAGTGGAGGGGGGGGGGGGCAGTCAGGTTTGGCTGTCACTTTCCAACCCCCCCACCCCCCACCCCCCCTCCCTACCCCACATTGAATCAGCCTGTTTACACTTGGCTAGGGTCCCATATGAAGAGCAGTCAATTGTGGAGCCACACTCGAGTACCTTGCTGCTTTCCAGTGAGTACAGAATAGAAAATACAGGAAGAAGAAAACTGCTTAACATTGCATTGAGTCATATGGACTCAGAGGATAAGTAGGAGAATTCAGTGATGGGTGTGTGTGGGGGTGGGTGGGTAGGAGGTGGGGGAGATGTGTATACAGTCCAGATGTCTGTTCGTTTGCATAAAAGACCCTTGCCAGTGATGTTCACCAGAGCCTTCTGTGAAATATGGATCTTTCTCACATAAAAAAAAAGTTGTTGTAACTCACTGTCACTTGTGTGATACTCTACACACACTCCCCAATTACATCACCATAAATATATTCCTTGACGATACAACAAGCCTGCATTTCATCATTATTCCTGTGATAAAAGGTAGGTATCTGTTATGTAGCCCAGTGCTGGGGTCTACACTCTTGCATCACTGTTACTCTACAAAATTGAAAATTGCCTCTCCTGCTAATCTGTTGAGATTGGTGGTAATTTCTCTGTCCAGTGAGGAAATTTATTGGAGACAAATTAAAGATGATAATTCACAGCCACAAATTATCACTTAATACCTGCCTTGTTACGTGTTCCAAAAATCCTACCTCTACCTGTTCTTGGTAGGAATTGTTACCATGGTAACCTGTAGTGTTTTAAAACAGTCATTTTTTGGCTTCGGGAATAAAGGAAAACACGGACAGCAAAGTTATCCTCCCTTGCCCCCATCAGGTTACATTTTGGATCTCCAGTAAAGAGAGAGAATGAAAGACTTGGCTTTATATAGCACCTTTCATAACTTTGGGTAAATCCAAAGTGCTTCTCAGCCAATGTAGTACTTTTTAAGTGTGGTCACAGCTGAAATGCAGAAAAACACAGCAGCCAATTTGTACACAGCAAGCTCCCACAAACAGCACTGAGATAATGACCAGATGATCCATCTTTTTTGAGTGATATTGGTTCAGGGTTAAATATTGTCCAGGTCACCATGGAGGACTATCTTTTATGTCGAGCTGAGAAGGGCAGGCAGCACATCCGAGAGTGCAGCACTCCCTCACTACTGCATGTGGGCATCAGCCTGGATGTTCTCAGGTTCCTATGGTGACTTAGCACCCACAACCTTCTGACCTGAGGTGAAAGTGCCATCAACTCAAGCCTAACCCAGAGACCCAATGATTCCAGGACCATATTCTGCTTGAAAAGATAATGGTCGTTATTATTTTCTTTGGTACAGGTGTCTGACCCAGGGTGTCCTGAGAAAACAGCAATACTGATTGGTCTTTAAAATTTGGAAACAGAATGAAAAGCCAAGACCCAAAGTGCAGAGGTTGCAAAGACTAAGAGATCAAGGTAAATCAGAAAGATAAGCTTGATGAGACCAAGCTTACCTAAAGAAAAAGAAGGGAGATTACAGGGCGAAGGAAAGACTGAGAGAGATGAGCAGTGTGACAACCATGGAAATCATTTAAAACAGATAAGAGTTAGCATGGAGGGCATAAAAGCAAATCGTTCTGTTCAGGAATCACTTGCCAAAAATTGCTCTGATTTGAAATATTAATTTATACAGATTAACAGCCATTAATTAACAATCCTATAATTGCTAAATATTGAGTCATTAGCAGAATCCATTACTGGGGCAGCAAAACCCAATAAAGGGGAAACATATACAGGAAATGAAATGTCTGGACCATATCAACAGACCTTGTAAAGGCCCCAAATGTGTTAAAATCTAATTGGTTTATTTATTTGAGAAGAATTGTAACATCAAAAGAATTGTAACATCAGAAGAGATGCATGGCAAAAATCACAGCTCAGGTTAGTAAAATTTAATTCTGACATGGATCTAAACTTCATGAGGGAACTGGAAGTTGCATCATTCCAAAACAACATCTCATCATGAATATTCACCAATGAACATGGCATGTCATGAAGCATCCTACCGTTATTCCGTCTCTAAGAAACATCAGGGCAGATTTCGTCCTTGTGGTTTATGGGAAGCTGACTGTCAGTGCGCTAACCAATCACCTAATAGTTCAGGCTGGAGGCCCATTCCACCTTGAGGGCTTCATTTTCCATAGGTACCATGGACTGTGGGTGGGAAACCTGTTCCCTAGTACACAGTACCATAAGATGGTCTGCTCTAGTGGTGGTTGGGGGGTCTTATGAGGTAGGCAGCGATGTGACGGGGTAATGGGGTGGGCTTGGAGGATGGTGGGATCCCTGGTACTGCAGTAGTCCACGTTCTTTTAGAGGAACCTGGAGATGGATTGCTATTCAACCCGATAGAAACTTTAGCAGGCTCCTTTATGGCTTGGCCTGGGTGGAGGGTGGACAGCGCACACTATGCCAAGTTTTGTCCTCAAGTGGAATTGGATTAAAAAAAATGAATAAAAGCAAATAAATAAAACAAAATTAAATAAAGATAAAGTTGAAAAAGGATTTAAAAAAAAGATAAAGGTAGAGGGGAGAGTTCATGGTTTGAGGTTGTTGAACTCAATGTTAAGTCCGGAAGGCTGTAAAGTGCCTAATCGGAAGATGAGGTGCTGTTTCTCCAGTTTGCGTTGGGCTTCACTGGAACGATGCAGCAGGCCAAGGACGGACATGTGGGCATGAGAGCAGGATGGGGTGTTGAAATGGCAAGCGACAGGGAGGTCTGGGTCATGCTTGCAGACTGAACGAAGGTGTTGGAGGAATAGAAGGATATTTTGAATGAAGTAAAGTGACTCATGTGGAGCATGAAGACTGGTGTAGGACAGTTGAGCCAATGGCCATGTTTCTGTGCGGTAAGTACTATGTAGCTACATTCTGCTTTTTTAAGTTCTGTCGTGTTTCAATATCTTGCTTTAACTTTTACCTTCCGTGAATTATTAGTTTGCAGATAAATCTGACCGAGTAGTTTTAGTGTGTATGCACTGATCAGAGGTGGCATACCATTTCCCATTTTCAGATAGAACAGACAATGTGGCGGGCATCCCACACATTCTCCACTATTTGGCAGACCACAATTATTGGCTAATAGTTAAACATCTGTACACACGCCCATGGTGGTGGCGTGTTACAGTTCACTCAGGGAGCCCAAGCTGCCATGGTAACATACATTTTTTCATGCATGTTTTAGTCTGGAGCCCCGGATGGTGATGATAGAAGCTTCCATGTTCCTTCCATCACGTGGCTTATCAGGAATCTTTCCTACTCTGAGCACCTGCCGTTGACATGTGTTGGAAGGATTGGCAGGTTGATATTCTACCTATTTGGCTGTGTTATGACTGGGCCTTGCTCAAGCGGAACTGAGCTCCTGGCTCGGAGGCAGGGACAGTACCCATTGCGACACGAGACCTCTTACACAAACCCATACCGAGCATGTTAAAGATTTTGACTCACTGGAGACACACGTTAATGGTACATCAACTGGGGGTTAATTGTATTTAGTTGCTGCACATTACCTGAGGACTCACCTGTGCTCATTTATAGGAGCAGACTGAAAGTTTGGTTTGTTGGTTGCCTGAACACAATATGTAATATGTTTCTCTGTAAATAAAAGCTTCTAAGTGTATAAAGACCTAGCTCCAGTTCTATCCTTCACTGCTTGGGCCGATCTGAATTCCAACGGCACATAGGAATCTGCCATTGGTGGAATTAGCTCCGGCTAGATTGATCCCACAGAAATTCCCAGAATCTGCCTAATCTTCATAAAAGTACTGAGCTCCCAGCCCAATTTAGACTCAAAACATGGAGGTGTTCAGGGAAGAGGTGTATTTACAGGAGATAACCAATTGGAAAAATCAATCCACTTTTCATTCTCTGACATTGAACCACTTACTAGTCTGGGTTCTGCATAGTGAATAGTGAGACAGCTTTGTCCAATACATTAGCTGCTAGCTTTATGTGGCTAATTGCATTTCTGATTAGTAAATACAAAATGAGTAATAGACACTGTCATTGGACATAAAACCCCAATACTCATATTCACACAGCATATATAAGTTTAGCCTTTTTGTGCATTTGATGATAAGATGAAAAGCAGAATAGGCAAGGACCTTTTTGACTGTGAGTCTTTACTTCCCTGATTGCTCAACAGTGCTAGGTGTAGATGTTTGTTAAGCAAATATACACTGATGCAGTGCATTTACATGTATTGTGTATAAAGTATTTATGACTCAAATGATTTTATGTGACTCAAACACTGTCCCCACAGCCACATGGTTGATAAGCCTAGTATAGGAAATGAGCTGGTTCCTGCATTTAAAAAAAAATCTCTTCACAGGATGTGGGCGTCACTGGCTAGGACTACATTTTTATTGCCCATTTCAAATTGCCCTTGAGAAGGTGGTGGTGAGCTGCCTCCTTGAACTGCTGAAGTCCATGTGGTGTAGGTACGGTGCTGTTCGGAAGGGAGCTCCAGGATTTTGACCCAGCGACGGTGAAGGAACGGCGATATATTTCCAGTTCAGGATGGTGTCTGGAGGAGGTGGTGTTCCCAGGCATCTGCTGTCCTTATCCTTCTAGGTGGTAGAGGTTTGGAAGGTACAGTTGAAGGACCTTTGGTATGCATTTTGTAGATGGTACATACTGCTGCTACTGTGTGTCGGTGGTGGAGGAAGCGAATGTTGGAGGTGGTGATTGGGGTGCCAATCAAGTGGGCTGCTTTGTCCTAGATGGTGTCTAGTTTCTTGAGTGTTGTTGGAGCTGCACTCATCCAGGCAAGTGGAGAGTATTCCATCACACTCCTGACTTGTGCCTTGTAGATGCTGGACAGATTTTGGGGAGGCATGAGGTCAGTTACTTTCTGCAGGTTTCCCAGTCTCTGACCAGCTGTTGTAGCCACAGTATTTATATGGCTGGTCCAGTTCAGTTTTTGGCCAACAGTAACCCCAGGATGTTGTTGGTGGAGATTTAGCGATAGTAATACCATTGAATGTCCAGGGGAGATAGTTAGATTCTCTCTTATCGGAGATGGTCATTGCCTGGCACTTGTGTGACTGTACTTTACTTGCCACTTGTCAACCCAAGCCTGAATGTTGTTCAGGTTTTGCTGCATGTGGACATGGACTGCTTCAGTATGTGAGGAGTCACAAATTGTGTTGAACATTATGCAGTCATCAGCAAACATCCCCACTTCTGACTTTATGATGGAGGGAAGGTCATTGATGAAGCAATTGAAGATGGTTGGGCCGAGGACACTACCCTGAGGAACTCCTGCAATAACGTCCTGGGACTAAGATGATTGACCTCCAACAACCACAACCATCTTCCTTTGTGCTAGGTATGACTCCAACCATTGGAGACTTTTCCAATTGATTCCCACTGACTCCAGTTTTGCCAGGGCTCCTTGATGCCACACTCGGTCAAGTGCTGCCCTCCTGTCAAGGGCAGTCACTCTCACCTCACCTTAGGAGTTCAGCTCTTTTGTCCATGTTTGAACGAAGGCTGTAATGAGGTCAGAAGCTGAGTGGCCCTGACAGAATCCAAACTGAGCATCAGTGAGCAGGTAGTTTCTGAGCATGTGCTGCTTGATAACACTGTTGAAGACCCCTTCCATCACTTTGCTGATGATCGAGAGCAGACTGATGGGGCAGTAATTGGCTGGGTTGGATTTGTCCTGCTATTTGTGGACAGGACATACCTGGGCAATTTTCCACCTAGCCAGGTAGATGCCAATGTTGTAGCTGTACTGGAACAGCTTGGCTAAGGGCACAGCTAGTTCTGGAGCACAAGTTTTCAGTACTATTGCTGGAATGTTGTCAGGGCCTATAACCTTTGCAGTATCCAGTGCATTCAGCCATTTCTCGATATAAATTGGAGTGAATTGAATTGATTAAAGGCTGGCATCTGTGATGTTGGAGATCTCAGGGGGAGGCCAAGGTGGATCATCCACTTGGTACTTCTGGCTGGAGATTGTTGCAAATGCGTCAGCCTTGTCTTGTGCACTGATGTGCTGGGCTCCCCCATCTTTGAGGATGGGAATATTTGTGGAGCCTCCTCCTCCAGTGAGTTGTTTAATTATTCACCACCATTCACGACTGGATGTGGCAGGACTGCAGAACTTAGATCTGATCCGTTGGTTGTGGGATCGCTTTGCCCTGTCTGTTGCATGTTGCCTTCGTTGTTTGGCACGCAAGTAGTCATGTCTTGTAGCTTCACCAGGTTGACACCTCATTTTTAGGTATGCCTGGTGCTGCTCCTGGCATGCCCTCCTGCTCTCTTAATTGAACCAGGGCTGATCCCTGTGTTTGATGTTAATGATAGAGTGGGAGATGTGCTGGGCCATGAAGTTACAGATTGTATACAATTCTGCTGCCGATGATGGCCCACAGTGTCACATAGATGCCCAGTTTTGAGTTGCTAGATCTGTTGGAAATCTATCCCCATTTAGCATGATGGTAGTGCCACACAACATGATGGAGGGTATCCTCAATGTGAAGGCGGGTCTTTATCTCCACAGCGGCTGTGCAGTGATCAGTCTGACCGATACTGTCATGGACAGATGCATCTGTGACACTAGATTGGTGAGGACAAGTTTTAGTAAGTTTTTTCTTCTTGTTGGTTCCCTGACCTCCTGCCCAGTCTAGCAGCTAAGTGCTTTAAGACTCAGCCAGCTCAGTCAGCAGTGGTGCTACCGAGCACCCCCTGGTGATGGACATTGAAGTACCCCAGCCAGAGAACATTCTAGGCCCCAGACACCCTCAGTACTTTCTCCAAGTGGCGTTCAACATGGAGGAATACTAGTTCATCAGCTCAGGGAGGGTGATGGGTGGTAATCAGCAGGAAGCTTTCTTGCTCATGTTTGAACTGATGCCATGAGATTTCATTTGGTCCAGAGTTGATGTTGAGAACTCCCAGGGCAACTCCGTCCCGACAGTATACCACGGTGCCCCCACCTCTGCTGGTGGATGGTGATGGTGGTGTCTGGGACATTACCTGTGAGGTATGATTCCGTGGGTATGACTATGTTAGGCTGTTGCTCGACCAGTCCATGGGACAGCTCTCATAATTTTGGGCACAAACCCCCCCGATGTTAGTAAGGAGGACTTTGCAGAGTCAACAGGGCTGGGTTTGCCGTTGTCGTTTCCAGTGCCTAGGTCAATGCCAAGTGGTCTGGTTTCATTCTTTTTTGTAGGTTTTGTTGCAGTTTGAGTAGCTTGCTAGGCTACTTCAGAATCAAGCACATTGACCACATGGATCTGTAGTCACATGTAGGCCAGATCAGGTAAGGATGGCTGATGGGTTTTTATGATGATTGACAATGGTTTTATGATCATCATTACCAAGACTAGCTTTTTTAATTCCAGATTTATTAACCAAATTTAAATTTTACCAGGTGTTGTGGTGGGATCCAAACCCAGCTCCCCACAGCATTACCTGGGCCTCTGGAATACTAGTCCAGTGATGTTATCCCCACGTCACCACCTTCCCCTAATGCTTGTGACATTTTTCATTGGTTGACCAATACTTAGCAACCAGATAATCTAATAACGTCCTCACCTTAAATTATAAAACTGTGTTTAAGTATAGAAATGAATTAGATGTGATTCTGATGAATTGAAATTCCATATAATGGAACAAAATGACAAGAGATTGAGAACATTGAACTTCTGTGGGGTGGGGAGTGAGGTAAATAGCAATGGTGTCTGGCACTGGATCAATATGTTTTGGAGTTGAGTTATACAATCACAATTTGTTTCATGTTGAATTGTGTCTTAGTTCCAGACATCTTCCTTGGCTCAACAGTAATAGTAAAACTATCAGATTGCAGCTGAGTTAAATGAAACTTTTCTAGTTTACATATTTCTTTTTCCAATCAATGAATAGCTTCTTTTGTCCAGTCGAGTATGAAATGAACTATTGGAATATTTTTTTGTTGTAACACAACTATTCTTTCAAAATCTTTATAGTCCCTATTTAACGAATAGATAAGATTGCAGAGTGTCTCTTTTGAGCAAAAGTCTGTTTTTTATTTGCTATAAAATTCATCACAGAACATTTGATTATGGGAGTCAAAGTCTGAGCAGTTTTATACAGAGAACAGGTCTCCCAGGGCATTGTTACCATGTAGCTTGCATAATGATGTTTAGCTTCTAATGCAGGCTGTTTCTCCAGTTACTGCTCTAAATAGACAAAGCCAGGTAATTATTAGCTATTTATAAATTCCTACAGTTAACCAGAGGACATTTGGAACCATTTGTAAATTTCAGATTTCAGACTGAAGTTCTTTCTCTTTAATATTGTCTTGTATTTGCTGCAAACTGATAGGTGGAGTAGCATGGCTGGACACTAATTACAACATTTTAATGAATATGTTCATTATATGTTGAGATAAGTACAGCATCTCCCAAAGTATAGCTCACGATAAGCCAGATGATGCATTGTTTTCTAAGGACAGAGCATCATATCATGTAATAAAAAATATAATTTTCTGACAAAGTCAAGCTGTGGTTTTTTTTTTAAGATTATAACTTTTAATTAGTTCACATGGGCTGAGGTTAAACAGAGTTTATTTGTTATTTGACAGTCAATAGAATCATAGAAAATTCCATCACCGAACTAAGCCATTCAGCCCATCGTGTCTGTTCTGACCAAAAAAAGAACAATCCAAGTCTAATCCCACTTTCCGGGTCTCGGTCCAAAGCTTTGTAATTTACAGCACTTCAGGCACATAGCCAATCATTTTTTAAATCAAGGTGAATGTTCCTGCTGCTCCCACCCTTTCAGGCAGCGCATTCCAGCTCCCCACCACCCTCAGGATGAAAGAAGTTCTCCTCAACCCCTCCTCTAATCCTTCTACCAATTATTTTAAGGCCTGAACCTCCTGGTCGGGGTGCGGAAGGATGGGCCCCGCTCACCGACAGGTTAAATGACGCGCGGTGATGTCGGGCGTGCGCCCCGATGTCTCTGTGCATCATTCCGAACTTCAGTTCGGCGGGCGCGTGCACCGGAGTCGGCTGCGCACCCGCCGGACTGTCAAAGGCTTATTAAGGCCATTTAAATAGCAATTAAAATAATTAACAGAGCTGCCCGTCTGACCTTAAAGTTGGCGGCAGGGGGAAGGGGGGGTGCAGGCGAAGAGTCCAGGTGGTCTTCACATTTTTAATGGAACCTCATCCACAGGTGGGACGAGGTTCCATGGAGGGTTTTATAAATGTAGTAAAAATTGTTATTAAAATTCATTCACGTGTTCCCAGCTCACGTGACGCTGTCCCACGAGGGGACGTGTCTGAATATATATATATTTTTTAAAATTTATTTTGATTTTTCATAAGCCGAGTAACCTCCCTGAAGCAGCTCCGTGCCGCAGGGAGATCTCTGCGCTCTCTCGCAGTCATGCTGGGCGGGCCTTAATTGGCCCCGCCCACCTAAAATGGCGGCGCGCAGCCAATCGCGGGCGGAGATTGGTTGCACCCACACCCGCTCCTGCCCAGCCCACCCAAAGGGGAGGAAATTCTCCCCTAAATCTATTCCCCCTGGATATTCCGACCCATTCTATCTAAGCCCGTCATAATTTTATGCGCCTCAACGAAATCTCTCCTCAGTCTCCTCTGTCCCAAAGAAAGAAAAGAAACCCCAGCCTACCTAATCTTCCCTCATAACTTAAATTCACCGGCCCTGACAACTTCCTCATAAACCTCCACTAGGGCAATCATCTCTTTCCTGTAGTGCGGTGACCAGAGCTGTATACATCCCCCCACTACTGCTCCGGCCTAACTAGTGATTTTGATTCTTTCACTGGGCCTGGGTGTCGCAAGCTGAGCCTCTCCTTAATTGCCCTTGAGAAGGTGGTGGTGAGCTCCCTTCTTGAAGCGCTGCAGTCCCTGTGGTGTAGGTACACCCACCGTGCTGTTAGGGAGACAGTTCCAGCATTTTGACCCAGCGGCACTGAAGGAACGGCCGATGCATTTCCAAGTCAGGATGGTGTGTGGCTTGGAGGGGAACCTGCAAGGGGTGATGTTCCCATGCGTTTGCTGCCATTGTCCTTCCAGAAGGCTGAGGTCGTGGGTTTGAAAGGTGCTGTCAAAGGGGCCTTGGTGAGTTGCTGTTTTATACAGTTCTAGCATAATCTCTCTGCCCTTATATTCTACACCATGGCTAATAAAGGTAAGTATCCTGTATGACTTTTCAACCACTATATTTTTATCTTGCCACCTTCAGTCATCTGTAGAGATGCGATCCAAGGTCCCTCGGTTCCTCTACACTTCTCAGTTTTCCACCATTTATTGTGCATTCCTTAGCCTCATTTTCCCTTTTTTGGGTTTTTGTCGATTGAAATATGTTTGTCAGTTTAAGACTGCAGCTCAGGATTTTAAGAGATACAAAATGGTTTATTATCTTACTAGCAGACCTCCTGTGGTGTTACCCAGGATGAGGCAGAGGACAGTTTGGGTTTAAAAAAGGCAGCTGCTGGGATTGAAATATAAGAACAATGTAGATCTCCAAACGAAAGCACTTGGAGACGGTGAAGTAAGACCTCTTCGGTTCCTAGAAGATAAGTAATTATTATTTCTCTTACTTACTGAAGCTACATAAATACATCAGGATTTAAACACAGATTGTTTTGAATTCTCATTATAAACAAAATGAAACTCAGGCACTCCAACCATTTCATTCAGTCTTACTGTACCCAACACACACAGACAGACAGACAGACACACACACACACACACACACACACACACATACCCAGACAGACAGACACACAGACATGCACACACACAGACACACACACACACACACACACACACATACCCAGACACACAGACAGACAGACAGACACACACACATGCACACACACACAGACACACACACACACATACACACAGACAGACAGACACATGGACAAACACACACACAGACAGACACACACACACGCAGGTAGACACACACACAGAGACAGACACACACGCACACGGGTAGACATACACACACAATCACACACACACACACACACAGACACACACACACGCAGGTAGGCACACACACAGAGACAGACACACACACACAGGTAGACATACACACACAGTCAGACACACACACATACCCAGACACACAGACAGACAGATACGCACACACACACACATACCCAGACACACAGACAGGCAGACACGCACACACACACATACACACAGACAGACACTCACAGACAGACACACACACACCCAGACAGACACACACACACCCAGACACACACAGACACACACACACAGACAGACACACACACAGACACACACACACACACACATACCCCCAACTCCCCTCTTTCTCAAGTGATAGTTGATAGTTTTCTTGCAAAGGTTTAACTCAAAAATGTTCTAAAATCTAACTTTCAATCTAACTCCGAATCATTTGGAAAGAGAAAGAAACTCAACCCCAGGGATGACTTTTCCATTTTTGCACAGATAAAACTAAAACTTCATATGAGCACTTATTCTCATTAAAAACAAAATAAAGCACAGGGTCACTATCTTTGTCTCTACCTCTTACTGCGTTAATCTCTCTGAAGTTAAAAAATAAGCATTTGATAATGGCTTTCTCGTTAAATTAGACTTGTTGAGGCCGACAGGGTCCTGAAATGTCATTTTGAGTGATTTCTTCTGTTCCCTTTCTGCTTCTGTTATTGGTAAATGTTCCTCAGTGCTCATTGTCATAGAGTTCTCGTTTGTCACTGTTGCACAAGTGTAAAATTTGAATGAAACAATTGAAAAGGTAACCAGGGAAACTTCCATACTTTAATGCCTGATGTGCGGTGAACGGAATGCGTGCTAAATGTAGCATTTTATAACAGCATTTCTTCATCCTTCTGAGTGGGGCTGACGCTTAAAAGTGTCACGGAAAAGTATGATCTCTAATATATGAAAGAAATGCTGTGACTGCTTGCACTTCTGCTATAAATTCCTGTACCCATGGTTATCATAGAAATTAACAATGTAAATGCGTCATCCTGAAGTTCCACCTTCCTGCCAGTGGCGGTGCTGTGATGCTTCGGTCCTGCATCTCCCAGTTCCACAGCCGCTGGTGTGGAGAACCTCCTGCTCTGCTGCCAACATCAGGGTGACCAGCTCCTGGGGAAAGAAATAAGGGGCACTTCGCCGGAGGGGCAAACTGGACCGGAAGAGAGGGAGCGTGGCCAGAGGGGTTGGGCGGTGGGGGGGGGGGGGTGGTGGGTGGGGGGGGGAGCGACTACAGACATGGGGCAGGTGCAACCTGAACAGCATCAATTGGGTTGAGGCAGCCCCAATGTGTCGCTCAGATAAAAGAGCCATCACAACCGTCTACGTGTAAAATTCAAGGCTTAAAGTCTGCCTCCTCAGCCCCGTCGACACTGCACACGCTGCTCCCTCGAAGCTCTGCGCTGCTCCCTCGAAGGGCCTCAGTGCCCCCAGAGGCACCTTGCTGCTACCCAACGCACAAACACACACACACACCTCTGCCCAACTCTCCTCCACAGAGACACATACTCAGAATCCCCTCTCCCCAACACCCCCATCTCCCCACCCACTCAGAATCCCCTCTCTCCAAACCCCCCCATTTACCCACCCACTCAGAATCCCCTCTCCCCAACACCCGTATCTCCCCACCCACTCAGAATCCCCTCTCTCCAACACCCCCATCTCCCCACCCACTCAGAATCCCCTCTCTCCAAACCCCCCCATTTACCCACCCACTCAGAATCCCCTCTCTCCAAACCCCCCCATTTACCCACCCACTCAGAATCCCCTCTCCCCAACACCCCCATCTCCCCACCCACTCAGAATCTCCTCTGCCCAACTCCCCCTTCTCCCCACCCACTCAGAATCCCCTCTCTCCAACACCCGTATCTCCCCACCCACTCAGAATCCCCTCTCCCCAACACCCCCATCTCCCCGCCCACTCAGAATCCCCTCTCCCCAACCCCCCATCTCCCCACCCACTCAGAATCCCCTCTCTCCAACACCCCCTTCTCCCCACCCACTCAGAATCCCCTCTCTCCAACACCCCCTTCTCCCCACCCACTCAGAATCCCCTCTCTCCAACACCCCCATCTCCCCACCCACTCAGAATCCCCTCTCCCCAACACCCCCATCTCCCCACCCACTCAGAATCCCCTCTCCCCAACACCCCATCTCCCCACCCACTCAGAATCCCCTCTCTCCAACACCCCCATCTCCCCACCCACTCAGAATCCCCTCTCCCCAACACCTCCATCTCCCCACCCACTCAGAATCCCCTCTCCCCAACCCTCCATTTCCCCACCCACTCAGAATCCCCTCATCCCAAAACCCCCATCTCCCCACCCACTCAGAATCCCCTCTCCCCAACACCCCCATCTCCCCACCCACTCAGAATCCCCTCTCTCCAAACCCCCCCATTTACCCACCCACTCAGAATCCCCTCTCCCCAACACCCGTATCTCCCCACCCACTCAGAATCCCCTCTCTCCAACACCCCCATCTCCCCACCCACTCAGAATCCCCTCTCTCCAAACCCCCCCATTTACCCACCCACTCAGAATCCCCTCTCCCCAACACCCGTATCTCCCCACCCACTCAGAATCCCCTCTCTCCAACACCCCCATCTCCCCACCCACTCACAATCCCCTCTCCCCAACACCCGTATCTCCCCACCCACTCAGAATCCCCTCTCTCCAACACCCGTATCTCCCCACCCACTCAGAATCCCCTCTCTCCAAACCCCCCCATTTACCCACCCACTCACAATCCCCTCTCCCCAACACCCGTATCTCCCCACCCACTCAGAATCCCCTCTCTCCAACACCCCATCTCCCCGCCCACTCAGAATCCCCTCTCTCCAACACCCGTATCTCCCCACCCACTCAGAATCCCCTCTCCCCAACACCCCCATCTCCCCACCCACTCAGAATCCCCTCTCTCCAAACACCCCCATCTCCCCACCCACTCAGAATCCCCTCTCCCCAACCCTCCATTTCCCCACCCACTCAGAATCCCCTCATCCCAAAACCCCCATCTCCCCACTCACTCAGAATCCCCTCTCTCCAACACCCCCATCTCCCCACCCACTCAGAATCCCCTCTCTCCAACACCCGTATCTCCCCACCCACTCAGAATCCCCTCTCCCCAACACCCCCATCTCCCCACCCACTCAGAATCTCCTCTCCCCAACTCCCCCTTCTCCCCACCCACTCAGAATCCCCTCTCCCCAACCCGCCATCTTCCCACCAACTCAGAATCCCCTCTCTCCAAACCCCCCCATTTACCCACCCACTCACAATCCCCTCTCCCCAACACCCCCATCTCCCCACCCACTCAGAATCCCCTCTCTCCAAACCCCCCCATTTACCCACCCACTCACAATCCCCTCTCCCCAACACCCGTATCTCCCCACCCACTCAGAATCCCCTCTCTCCAACACCCCCATCTCCCCGCCCACTCAGAATCCCCTCTCTCCAACACCCCCATCTCCCCACCCACTCAGAATCCCCTCTCTCCAACACCCGTATCTCCCCACCCACTCAGAATCCCCTCTCCCCAACACCCCCATCTCCCCACCCACTCAGAATCCCCTCTCTCCAAACACCCCCATCTCCCCACCCACTCAGAATCCCCTCTCCCCAACCCTCCATTTCCCCACCCACTCAGAATCCCCTCATCCCAAAACCCCCATCTCCCCACTCACTCAGAATCCCCTCTCTCCAACACCCGTATCTCCCCACGCACTCAGAATCCCCTCTCCCCAACACCCCCATCTCCCCACGCACTCAGAATCCCCTCTCTCCAACACCCCCATCTCCCCACCCACTCAGAATCCCCTCTCTCCAACACCCGTATCTCCCCACGCACTCAGAATCCCCTCTCCCCAACACCCCCATCTCCCCACCCACTCAGAATCTCCTCTCCCCAACTCCCCCTTCTCCCCACCCACTCAGAATCCCCTCTCCCCAACACCCCCATCTCCCCACCCACTCAGAATCCCCTCTCCCCAACCCTCCATTTCCCCACCCACTCAGAATCCCCTCATCCCAAAACCCCCATCTCCCCACCCACTCAGAATCCCCTCTCCCCAACACCCCCATCTCCCCACCCACTCAGAATCCCCTCTCTCCAAACCCCCCCATTTACCCACCCACTCAGAATCCCCTCTCCCCAACACCCGTATCTCCCCACCCACTCAGAATCCCCTCTCTCCAACACCCCCATCTCCCCACCCACTCAGAATCCCCTCTCTCCAAACCCCCCCATTTACCCACCCACTCACAATCCCCTCTCCCCAACACCCGTATCTCCCCACCCACTCAGAATCCCCTCTCTCCAACACCCCCATCTCCCCACCCACTCAGAATCCCCTCTCTCCAAACCCCCCCATTTACCCACCCACTCAGAATCCCCTCTCTCCAACACCCGTATCTCCCCACCCACTCAGAATCCCCTCTCTCCAACACCCCCATCTCCCCACCCACTCAGAATCCCCTCTCCCCAACCCTCCATTTCCCCACTCACTCAGAATCCCCTCTCTCCAAACCCCCCCATTTAACCACCCACTCAGAATCCCCTCTCCCCAACACCCCCATCTCCCCACCCACTCAGAATCCCCTCTCCCCAACCCTCCATTTCCCCACTCACTCAGAATCCCCTCTCCCCAACACCCCCATCTCCCCACCCACTCAGAATCCCCTCTCCCCAACACCCCCATCTCCCCACCCACTCAGAATCCCCTCTCTCCAACACCCCCATCTCCCCACCCACTCAGAATCCCCTCTCTCCAACACCCCCATCTCCCCACCCACTCAGAATCCCCTCTCCCCAACCCTCCATTTCCCCACTCACTCAGAATCCCCTCTCTCCAAACCCCCCCATTTACCCACCCACTCAGAATCCCCTCTCCCCAACACCCGTATCTCCCCACCCACTCAGAATCCCCTCTCTCCAACACCCCCATCTCCCCACCCACTCAGAATCCCCTCTCTCCAACACCCCCATCTCCCCACCCACTCAGAATCCCCTCTCTCCAACACCCCCATCTCCCCACTCACTCAGAATCCCCTCTCTCCAAACCCCCCCATTTACCCACCCACTCAGAATCCCCTCTCTCCAACACCCGTATCTCCCCACCCACTCAGAATCCCCTCTCTCCAACACCCCCATCTCCCCACCCACTCAGAATCCCCTCTCCCCAACCCTCCATTTCCCCACTCACTCAGAATCCCCTCTCTCCAAACCCCCCCATTTAACCACCCACTCAGAATCCCCTCTCCCCAACACCCGTATCTCCCCACCCACTCAGAATCCCCTCTCTCCAACACCCCCATCTCCCCACCCACTCAGAATCCCCTCTCTCCAACACCCCCATCTCCCCACCCACTCAGAATCCCCTCTCTCCAACACCCCCATCTCCCCACCCACTCAGAATCCCCTCTCTCCAACACCCCCATCTCCCCACCCACTCAGAATCCCCTCTCTCCAACACCCCCATCTCCCCACCCACTCAGAATCCCCTCTCCCCAACACCCCGTATCTCCCCACCCACTCAGAATCCCCTCTCTCCAACACCCCCATCTCCCCACCCACTCACAATCCCCTCTCCCCAACACCCGTATCTCCCCACCCACTCAGAATCCCCTCTCTCCAACACCCCCATCTCCCCACCCACTCAGAATCCCCTCTCTCCAAACCCCCCCATTTACCCACCCACTCAGAATCCCCTCTCTCCAAACCCCCCCATTTACCCACCCACTCAGAATCCCCTCTCTCCAACACCCCCATCTCCCCACCCACTCAGAATCCCCTCTCTCCAACACCCGTATCTCCCCACCCACTCAGAATCCCCTCTCTCCAACACCCGTATCTCCCCACCCACTCAGAATCCCCTCTCTCCAACACCCCCATCTCCCCACCCACTCAGAATCCCCTCTCTCCAACACCCCCATCTCCCCACCCACTCAGAATCCCCTCTCTCCAACACCCCCATCTCCCCACCCACTCAGAATCCCCTCTCCCCAACACCCCCATCTCCCCACCCACTCAGAATCCCCTCTCTCCAAACCCCCCCATTTACCCACCCACTCAGAATCCCCTCTCTCCAACACCCGTATCTCCCCACCCACTCAGAATCCCCTCTCCCCAACACCCGTATCTCCCCACCCACTCAGAATCCCCTCTCCCCAACACCCCCATCTCCCCACCCACTCAGAATCCCCTCTCCCCAACCCGCCATCTGCCCGCCCACTCAGAATCCCCTCTCCCCAACACCCCCATCTCCCCACCCACTCAGAATCCCCTCTCCCCAACCCGCCATCTTCCCACTCACTCAGAATCCCCTCTCTCCAAACCCCCCCATTTATCCACCCACTCAGAATCCCCTCTCCCCAACACCCCCATCTCCCCACCCACTCAGAATCCCCTCTCCCCAACACCCGTATCTCCCCACCCACTCAGAATCCCCTCTCTCCAACACCCCCCCATCTCCCCACCCACTCAGAATCCCCTCTCTCCAACACCCCCCCATCTCCCCACCCACTCAGAATCCCCTCTCTCCAAACCCCCCCATTTACCCACCCACTCAGAATCCCCTCTCCCCAACACCCCCATCTCCCCACCCACTCAGAATCCCCTCTCTCCAAACCCCCCCATTTACCCACCCACTCAGAATCCCCTCTCCCCAACACCCGTATCTCCCCACCCACTCAGAATCCCCTCTCCCCAACCCCCCATCTCCCCACTCACTCAGAATCCCCTCATCCCAAAACCCCCATCTCCCCACCCACTCAGAATCCCCTCTCCCCAACACCCGTATCTCCCCACCCACTCAGAATCCCCTCTCTCCAACACCCCCATCTCCCCACCCACTCAGAATCCCCTCTCTCCAACACCCCCATCTCCCCACCCACTCAGAATCCCCTCTCTCCAACACCCCCATCTCCCCACCCACTCAGAATCCCCTCTCTCCAACACCCCCATCTCCCCACTCACTCAGAATCCCCTCTCTCCAAACCCCCCCATTTACCCACCCACTCAGAATCCCCTCTCTCCAACACCCGTATCTCCCCACCCACTCAGAATCCCCTCTCCCCAACTCCCACTTCTCCCCACCCACTCAGAACCCCCTCTCCCCAACACCCCCATCTCCCCACCCACTCAGAATCCCCTCTCCCCAACCCTCCATTTCCCCACTCACTCAGAATCCCCTCTCTCCAAACCCCCATCTCCCCGCCCACTCAGAATCCCCTCTCTCCAAACCCCCCCATTTACCCACCCACTCAGAATCCCCTCTCCCCAACACCCGTATCTCCCCACCCACTCAGAATCCCCTCTCCCCAACACCCGTATCTCCCCACCCACTCAGAATCCCCTCTCCCCAACACCCCCATCTCCCCACCCACTCAGAATCCCCTCTCCCCAACCCGCCATCTTCCCACCAACTCAGAAACCCCTCTGCCCAACATCCCCTTCTGCCATTCACTTAGAACCCCTTCTCCCCAACCCACCCATCTCCCTCATCAATCAGAAGCCCCTCTCCCCAATCCCGCCATCTCCCTGCTCTCTCAAAAGCTCCTCTCCTCAACGCCCCATCCTCTCTGCTCACTCAGAAGCCCCTCGTCCCCAACCCCCTTGTCTCCCGCTTAATCAGAAGTGGTGGAACACTGCTTCTCAAATTGCCAACAACTTTGCCATTTAGCAATGGAGAATAATGTAAAATGAAAGCTTCGTACAAAAGTAAGACAGAAAGTGTGGCTTTACAATGGGAATTAAATTACATTCATTGGCTTTGAACCAATTACTCCACCCATTACCCACCCCGCAACCACCACCTCCAGTCACTATCCTGGCTTCACCCAAAGACTATATTTGGCATTATCTTCTCCAGCCGCTACCTTTTGTACCACTTTGAAATCAATGAATGTTGTTTAATATTGATTTGCAATCACTTCTGAGAACCATAATATCCAAAAGAGTTATGGGCAGAATTTTGGGTTTGGCGGACGAGCACAGTCAGTGATCCCGGAAACAGCCGGGAAGTGGACCTCCATCAGCTGCTGGGCCAGTTAAGGCCCGCCCAGCGTGAAACGCAGCTCCTCACTGGTTGGGAAGGGCTGAGTGTGGGGTCGGGGGCCTGTTGGATGCCGGGCCTAATGGTGACCCAGCGGCCGGTTTAGACACGGCCCAGGCAGCCCCTGGAAAGCCACCACGGACGAACATCTGTTCTGCGTTAACAAAGTCATGGAGTCAAGTGTGGCTGGAAAGTTCAGGCAGGAGGGCAGGTAGGGTGGGCACTTGGACCCCCACAACTTTTCAGATCAGTGCCTCGTGGTCCCACTAGAGGAGGTGGCTGCCAGGACGGACA
Organism: Carcharodon carcharias; assembly: GCF_017639515.1. NCBI lineage: Eukaryota > Metazoa > Chordata > Chondrichthyes > Lamniformes > Lamnidae > Carcharodon > Carcharodon carcharias. Next base: position 166,455,972 of record NC_054474.1, on the reverse strand, counting down.
CCCTTGTTACCAGAGATGGGAGGAAGTGGCAGCGCTGGTTAGCGGCCATGACGTGGTGCAGTGCTGGAAGAGGGTCAGTGACCTGCTGCGCTCAGTAAGGATGAATACTGTGTTGGCATGGGTCAGTGTGCAGATGTGTTAAGGTGTGGCCAGCCCCCACCGCTGTGGGCCTCAGGGGTGCTAGAGTCTGAGTGCCAACGGTCAGTGATGCCGGAGCTGGCCCAGGGGGTGAGCCCTGGCTGCTTGGACTGAGTGCCTTGCGGCTCGAGGGCCACAACTCGGATTTGCCCTGCGAGCTGTACCTCAGCTGGGGTTGGCCAGGCTGCAATGGCGCTGCAGGTAGAGAGTGGATTAATCAATGCTCCTTGTCCTTTCTGGAGAAGACAAGACATAACCAAGCAGAGAGGGCACATACAGGTGGAGGGCAGGAGCCCTTGAGCTGGAGAGCTGGCGCACTCCACATGCAACCAGGCATGGAGAAGTGGGGGTGCCAGACGAAGGTAAGAGCGCAGTGCACAGAGGTGAGAGTTTCAGATTGTGCAACCATTCTACTGTAGTGTCTTCATTGATGGGAGCCTCAAACATGGAGTCCCCATTGATCATTGGAAGACGATGACACCATGATGCAGATCTCTGTTGTCTCACCAGGGTGCCTGGCATGCACAGCGACAGTGTGATGACTTTAACTAATGACATGTCCTTGTTGTCCCTTTTAGATTCGCCAACACGCACTCGCTTTCTGGACCCCGAAAGACCCTGACACCAGAGGACCACCGGGTGCCATTTGCACTTGCATCAAACCCGCTCTCTGAAGCAGGCACCAGCACAGATACCAACACCTCAGTGGGCATTAGATCGGCTGCTAGAATGTTGGTGCACATTGGTGAGGGCACTTCACAATCACTTGAGGTGCAGGTGAAGGCAAAGTGCCCAGGGTGACAGCAGTTGGAGGACTGCTGGGGCCCAGGATGATGCTCAGTTGAACGCTGATGATGAGCCTCTGGAGTCGTCCATTAGGCAACAGATACTGGATGTCCAGCGAGATGTGCAGGAGGATCTGGCGGAGATCCACGAAGGTGTGCGTGTCATGGTCTCTGTTGTGGAGGAGTCCATGCAGAGTGTGAGACTGCGTTGACCCTCATGGCTGAGTGCACTGCCTCCTCCATTGAGAGAGTGGCTGCTCTCATGGTGAGACAGCTCCAGGGACAGAATCAGGGGTTCCTGGGGTTGCGCTCGGACCTGCAGCCCTCACACAGGCAATGAGCTCAGGTGGTCAGTGCCGGTGTGGGAGATGGATGAGGCACCCAGTCATCAATGGTAAGCAGGGAGGTCCAGACCGACCTCGCGTTTGCACATGAGCTGCCTCTCGTCTCTGCCGTCTCCTCTCAGGGCGCTCTGAATGAGGGCAGCAGCTCCTCCGTCCCTCCGCCAGTGACCGTGGCATCCAATGAGGCTGCGATGACTGGAGAGATGCCAGCCACGGCACTGGCTGCTCCCTCCCAGACGGGGCCAGCACAGGCTCCACTGGCCAGAGGACGCCTGCCAAGGTCATCAAGGCCAACAAGACAGCAGAGTCAGCAGCTGTCCCCAATGCCGGTGCCAGCGAAGGGGAGTACCTAGACATAGCACTCGCAAACATAAGCTAAAGGCACCATGAACACAAAAGGGACAGTTCACGGGTGATTTTCTATTAATTTAAGTTTGGTTTATATGTCTGCTGCTGTGAACATCAACAGCAATAATGGTAATGTCATTATGCTTTCAATGTGACAATAACATTAAATTTGCTTTGATTCTGATGGCTTCACCTTTTTTCTTTCTGGTGCGGGGTACGCCAGTCTGTAATGCTGGACGTAAGTGGCTGGATGCTTTATTGCACAGGCATTGCACAGGATTCTTCCAGTGGGTCCCCCCACTTTGCCAGTGCCAGATTGTGGAGAGTGCAACATGCAACCACGATCAGTGACACCCGCTCTGGGGGGTATTGTAATGCACCCGCTGAACAGTCCAGGCGTCGGAAGTGCATCTTGAGAAGACCTATGGCCCTCTCTACCACTGCCCTTGTAGAGGCGTGGCTCCTATTGTATCGCTGTTCTGCCTCTGTTTTTGGGTGGCGGAGAGGCGTCATGAGTCACCTTTTGAGGGGATAGCCCCTGTCACCCAGCAGCCGTCCACCCAGCCGGGCTGGAGCACTGAAGAGCCCCGGCACCTGGGAGTGTCTGGGGATGTAAACGTACTGGGAGCTGCGCGGGTACCTTGCACAGACTTGCAGAATCTGCATCCTGTGATCACACACTATCTGCACGTTCATGGAGTGGAATCCCTTCCTGTTGATGAAGGCACCCAACTGACCCACTGGCACCTTGATGGCCACATGTGTGTAGTCAATGGCACCCTGGACACAGGGGAACCCAGCAATCACTGCAAAGCCCCTGGCTCATTCAGCCTGGCTGGCATCATCTGTATGGTAATGAATAAAGGTCAGTACCCACCTGAACAGAGCATTTATCACCAGCTTGACCCAGCTGTGGACAGCTTGTTGGGAGACTCCACACGGATCCCCCACTGAGCCCTGGAAAGAGTCAGAGGTATGGAAGTTGAGGGTCTCCATGACCTTCAGAGCCACGGGCGTGGGGCGTCCACCCACACAGTCAGAGCTGATCTCAGGCCCAGTCACCCGACAAATGGGGGTCACAATCTCTCTTGAGAGGCGGAACCTCCTTCGACATTGCACCTCGGACATATTGAGGTAGCTGCATCACCACCTGTAAACCCTGGCAGCAGGATAGTGGTGTCTTCTGTCCCCCCTTCTGCCTTAGACTACCTGCTGGGTCTACGTCCCTTGTGCCTGCACCTCTCCTCCCACAGGTCCCTCTCCTGGGAGCTGCACTGGGACACCCGGCCTCGTCTCCCTTCTGCCCCTCTCTCCCTCCTCAGAGGAGGGGCCTCCAGTGGAGACCACAATCCCCGTTACCAGGGTTACAGAAGGCTGTCTGAGTTCACATGGTCTGAATCCTCCTGGGGCCTTAGAGACGCCAATGAGTTCTGAAACAAAGCCTGGAAATGCTAAGAATGAAGCCTGAACAGAGATGAAGGTGCCTAGCACCAATAAGCAACCGACAGCGAACCATCTCCAAAACCACTGACTATTCACGCTGGCAATGCTGCTGACCCTTTTTATCCTGCCCTTGGATGAGGTTCAGCAAATTGTCAGCTGCCCGCCTGCCTGTTTTGCGACAAGCAAAAAAAAAAAATCAGAGATAAAAACGAAAATAAAAACAAAAAACTGCGGACGCTGGAAATCCAAAACAAAAACAGAATTACCTGGAAAAACTCAGCAGGTCAGGCAGCATCGGCGGAGAAGAAAAGAGTTGACGTTTCGAGTCCTTATGACCCTTCCGCAGAATTGAGTGAATATTAGGAGAGGGGTGAAATATAAGCTGGTTTAAGGTGGCGGGGGAGAGAAGTGGGGGGGTGGGGTTGTAAGGACAAGCAAGCAGTGATAGGAGCAGATAATCAAAAGATGTCACAGACAAAAGAACAAAAGAACACAGAGGTGTTGAAGGTGGTGATATTATCTAAACGAATGTGCTAATTAAGAATGGATGGAAGTTGAGGCGTTGCAAAAGAATCACACAGGCAATGTAAAATACAGCTTAATTGCCTTTTTAATGGCCTTAAGTGGCCTTGTAATTGGTGGCAGGCGCGGCTCCGACTCCTGAGTGTGGCCGCCGACCGAGTGCATGCTGACATCAGGATGCTCGCCCGATGTCATACGCGTTATTTTACAGTTGAGCAGGTCGGGTGCCCATGCGCGCCCCTTCAACAAAAAACTCTGCCCGATATTTTCATTCTTTTGTTTGCTGTAATGCTCAGGTCATGTCAAGCAGAAAAAGGATTTACAATCCTAGCTGAGATGAGCTGTGCCAATTGTAATTGTAACTGTGATCGGCAGCCTGTGCACACAATAAACCCATGTAGAAATGCTGAGGGTATACTGTTGGATTATGATGTCTATGTTAAGTTACGTTGTGCCTATATTAACTCTGGCAAATAGGTATAGTCAAATCTCCATTTCTACTTTACGATGAGATCCTTTGTCTCTTCCCCCACCCAACCCACACCCCTCCCTCCCCCCCACCACACCTCACACCCCCCCCACCCCCCTACCCCCACCTTAAACCAGCTTATATTTCAACTCTCCCAGGGATTCACCTAGTTCTGTCGAAGGGTCATGAGGACTCGAAACGTCAACTCTTTTCTTCTCCGTCGATGCTGCCAGACTTGCTGAGTTTTTCCAGGTAATTCTGTTTTTGTTTTGGATTTCCAGCGTCCGCAGTTTTTTGTTTTTATCCTTTGAAGTAATACTGATATGGTGTTGTATATCATCACAGCCCTTCCCAGATCTCTGCACTGTCTGGCCACACCTGCAGCAGCCTAGGACCTAGGAATTCCTTTCTTAAAGCTCTCCACCTTTCCACCTCTCTCTCCTTTTAAGGCTCTCCCTTAAAACCTACCTCTGACGAAGCATTTGTTCGCCTCTCCTAATATTTCCTTATGTGGCTTGCTGCCTGATTCTGTCTGATAACGCTGCTCTGAAGTGCCTTGGGACGCCACACCATGGTCGAGGTGCAGTAAGGAGGGAGCTGTTGTTTAAACTTTAAAGGGCTGTTCAGGGACTGTCACAATGCTATCACATATGTCAGGTTGATCTTTAATGAGCACATATCCCTTTAATGTTTTAAGCATGTGCATGTCCCTGAAATTTCAATGTTAACGACATTGATTAGGGCAGGGTTTCACTGTCTCTTTCCACTCTGCTGTCAGTGCTACAGCAGCCTCTGATGTCAAAAGAACGAGTGTACTCTGAGCCAACACTGCAGTGATCTGCCTCTGTCCTCTTACAGATGTAATGCTCATCTGAACTTGGTAGCACTGACTTCTAAACCTTTACGTTCTGTTATGCACATATCTATATATGGTCAGGCAAACCTGAAATAATAAGGTTTAGTACAACCAGAGACGTAATTAGTGTTTTCTAAACATCACTGGACAGGTAGGGCACCAGCAGGAGTGCCATAGTTACCTTCAGTGGGAAAGGGAAGATCAGCCAGGGCTCTCTGATCACTGTCCGGCGACTGAGTTATGCACATCCAAATGTTAGGTGAGGACAGGATGGGACATTGTTGTGGTGCCCCGGCAGTCAAATAGCCTACTGAGATTCACTATGAAGGCTCACACCTGAATGTACAGGAACAGGAGCTGGCCATTCTACTATTCTTGAGTCTATCGCTCTATTCAATCAGATTAGGGCTGACGTATATCTCAATTCCATTTATGCACCTTTTCTCCAAGTGCTTAATGCCAATACCCAACTCAAACCTATCAATCTCAGTCCTGATAGCTCCATATGTCCAAAGCCTTTTGGATGAAGGGAGTTCCAAAATTACCATCACCCGCGGTGTGGGAAAAGTGCTTCCCGATTTCTTTTCCAAATGGCTTGACTCTTAATTTTCAGATCATATCACTTTGTTCTTCATTCCCCCCACCAGACAAAATAGTTTCTCTGCATCTACCCCATCAGATCCTTTTAGCATTTTAAGCATTTCAATCAGGCCGCCCCTCAATCTTCTACTTCAATGCGCACAGCGGTAAAGCACTTGAAACATCGTAAAGGCATTCTACTGTAAAAGTTACTTTTCTGACAAAACATCAAGTGGGAAGAGGCCATGAAGCATTTACCCGCAATCTTAAAACAAATAGAGAGCAAGTTTTATAGTTTGGAGGTACACTGCTGCCATATCACCCTTCCAAAGCAGTGATTATACTTGTAAATTTGGTAGCTAGGTGATTAATTCCCTGTCATTGATAACCTTGAAAATATGTTGCTATTTCAGCCCTTTCATTGACCTGTTCTGCTCGAATAATTGATGCTATCTGTGATCTGCTGGTTTACCATAGTGTACAGTGCAACGATTCAACTTCTGTCATAGCTAAGTGGCAATAAAATTTTAATGTACAGCAATGATGAAAGAACAGAAAATTATTTTTTATTTGTGCTGACTTTGTGGTCAAGTTGAACATATTAACTTTAAGGATACAGATTAATTAGAGGGACCCTCCCACCCACCCCACCTCCCTAAAGTGAGACCTTGTCAGCTTGTGGGATCCAAACGGCAAAATCCATGTTATTTAAATCAACAGAAATAAGCCAACTCTCTAAATCATCTTTTGTAGTTGTATCTGGATGTTACAAAGTACTCAAATGACGATGGTAACTATTGCTTTAAGACATTTTTGGCTCTCGGGTTCCTGAAAAGCTCTGCTTCAGTAGAGGCTCGGGTACCTAGAAGTTTGAGGTTGTTGGCTCACTTTTCGGGCCCAAAGACAGCACCTAAGCATCCAACAAGGCGAATGGGGGCCTTGCACTTGTCAAACGTTGGAATTACGCTGCCCGCCATATTGGAACTGGCGTGCTCCATAGGCCGGTACTTTCCCCACGGCCGAATAAATTCTCCTCAGAGGCTTATCCATTTCAATTTTGAAAGCCACAACTGCATCAGCCTTCATCACACTCTCAGGTGGTGCATTCCAGATCCTAACCACTCGCTGAGTGAAAAGGTGTTTCCTCGTGTCGCAACTGCTTCTTCTGATATTCACCTTATATCATAAGACCATAAGACATAGGAGCAGAAATTAGGCCATTCGGCCCATCGAGTCTCTAATTCAATCATGGCTGATAAGTTTCTCAACCCCATTTTCCCGCCTTCTCCCCGTAACCTTTGATCCCCTTACCAATCAAGAACCTATCTATCGGTGCCCTCTGGCTCTCAAACCATCCGCCAATGGGAACAGTTTCTCCCAATCTACTCTGGTTGTACCCTCATGAGTTTGAACACTTTTTATCAAACCTCCTCTCCAAGGAGAACAACCCGAGCTTCTCCAATCCAATCTAGCCCTCACCCCTGGAACCATTCTTGTAAATTTTTTCCGCACCCTCTCTAAAGCCTTCACATCCTTCCTGAAATGAGGCGCCCAGAATTAAAATAATTCGATTACTTAAGTGTGATTTCTATGCTCGTCGTAGAACACTTCTGTGAAGCTGGGCTGCATCAGTACCTGACTCGCCACCTGACGAACCTGCCCAGCTTCTTGAGGCGCTAACGTGTAGGAAGGGCCCTTCAACAACCCTGTTTCAAGGGTTCATTCACCGCACGCTGGTTGGTTGCAGGTTTGCCATTAGAGGCTGCTGGTCAACCTCTGGGCATTCCCCCGGCTTGTCTCCTGGTGCTGGGCTGGTTTCGATAGCCATCAGTCCTGCTGCAGTTATGGGTGGTTTGGCAGGGTTGCCTTCGGGGGACTGGAGGATGATGAGGGTGCTCAGGAGAGAGCAGGAGCAGTCGGGATAAGAGGGAGGAGATGAACGCTGTGCAGCCATGCCCACGCGAGGGCTTGAGGAACATTTCTCCTGCTTCATCTTCACTGAGGAGTAACGTTTGAGGTGCCTTTGCTTCCTACAGGAAACCCTGGCCAAGTTGTGTCAGATGTTGCAGCTATGAGTCTTGCATCAGAGCGTGAGCAGCACTGCTTGTAGCTGCGAATGTGACAGTGACCCGTAACTTATATGCAACAGGGTCTTCCCATGCTGGAGTAGGTAGCATCAGGGCCATGCCATAATTTGCAATCCACCCCCTGTACCCGGGGAGTTACTGAGATGATTTACGCTGGGAGCAATATTTGCATCTTTTCCCCACGGACAGGGTGCAACGGGATGAGATAAGATGAGCATTGGCCCATATTGATTAACTCCTCAAGGCCCAGGATGCCATAAGATGCACCCACATTTCCTTGTGTCCTCCCCATCAGCAATCTGACATCTTTCCCAATCAAAAAGGAATCAGCTCCCTCAACGCTCAGCTGGTTTCAGACCACACACAGCGCATCATGCAAGTCTCAGGCCAGTTTCCTGGAAACAGTCGGGACCCATTCGTCCTCCGCCAATCGCCTGCGCCACCTTTATTCCAACTGGGCCATTGGGTTATAAGCTGGTTACTGGAAAGCAAGGGCTATCCCCTTCAGACTTGTGTGTCCCAACAGGTCGATGTGACGACCCTGGCGTGCGGGCGAAGAGAGTTAGCATACTTTCTTCTTTTGTGTTCTATTTTGTTTCTCATTTTCAGTCCACACCGCTGGCTAGCAGCAATGAGAAAAGGGAAGCCAAACGTGCAAGCCTCTCCCTGGCAATACACAGCCTCTCCATTGGTAATCCCTCAGTTGTGCCACCTCTTGGTGACACACGGCAATCGGGTCCCTTGTAGCCCCAGGTTAAACCTTCAGAGGAACCCAGAGGAGGTTTAGCCCCCAAATATGCACTGTGCAGGCCCACTGGCATGTGGACACACCCTGGCACCCATGAACCAAACTCTCTGCAAGGGGCAATAGCTCCATTCCCATGTGGATACCTCGGGGGAGTTGAAGGCTAAGAGAGTAAACCCTGACAAAAAATCTGGAGTGGAACCCAAAGACTGATGTCTAAGTGTGCCATCTTTCCGGCAACTCCAGCAACCAAGCCGGTGCCAAACACAGCGCTCAACTGGACTCAATGGAGGAGGACGAGAGGGGAATCCTGACCCTTGGGCAGCTCAGGGTCTCCATAAATTTTCACCCTGGAGAGGCCACTTCAGTTTCTCTGCTGGGCATTAACACAGCACAGGAGACAGCAGTTACGCATGAAAATCCCAACTCGATTGGCATAGACAACTGGTGCTACAACAAAAACAGAATTACCTGGACAAACTCAGCAGGTCTGGCAGCATCGGAGGAGGAGAAAAGAGTTGACGTTTCAAGTCCTCATGACCCTTCAACAGAACTGATCTTTCTTTACAAGGAGAGGGAAATATAAGCTGGTTTAAGGTGGGGGGTGGTGGGGGGTAGAAAAGTGGAGGGGGGTGTGTTAGGATAGAAGCAGATCATCAAAAGATGTCACAGACAAAAGAACAAAAGAACACATAGGTGTTGAAGTTGGTGATATTATCTAAACGAATGTGCTAATTAAGAATGGATGGTAGGGCACTCCAGGTACAGCTCTAGTGGGGGTGGGGGAGCATAAAAGATTTAAAAATAATGGAAATAGGTGGGAAAAGAAAAATCTATATAAATTATTGGAAAAAAAAACAAAAGGAAGGGGGAAGAAACAGAAAAGGGGTGGGGATGGAGGAGGGAGCTCAAGACCTAAAGTTGTTGAATTCAATATTCAGTCTGGAAGGCTGTAAAGTGCCTAGTCGGAAGATGAGGTGTTGTTCCTCCAGTTTAATTAGCACATTCGTTTGGATAATATCACCAACTTCAACACCTCTGTGTTCTTTTGTTCTTTTGTCTGTGACATCTTTTGATGATCTGCTTCTATCCTAACACCGACCCCCCCTCCACTTCTACCCCCCCCCCCACCCCCCACCTTAAACCAGCTTATATTTCCCTCTCCTTGTAAAGAAAGATCAGTTCTGTTGAAGGGTCATGAGGACTCGAAACGTCAACTCTTTTCTTCTCCGCCGATGCTGCCAGACCTGCTGAGTTTGTCCAGGTAATTCTGTTTTTGTTTTGGATTTCCAGCATCCACAGTTTTTTGTTTTTAGACCTGGTGCCACAGGTTGTCTTCGACTGTGGGAGTGACCAACATGTCCCACTGGTCAGCCACCGCCTACCTCAAGCTGGGTAGCCCTCCCCACTAGTAAGGTGCTGAACCACTACAACCCATCTGCTTCAGTGGGTGCTTGGAGTTTAGAGTTTCTGCTCAACACAGGGATGGAATCTATTGCACCAGGCAAACAAACAAAAGAAACAAAAAGAAAGAAGGTGCCAGCTCTTCAATTGGAAAACTGGAATGCCAGGAGCATGTGCATGGGGCTACCAGGTAACTTGCAGCTGGTTGATAATGCGCCCTAGATAGCTGTGATTGACATGGGACATGATAGGCTGAACATTGACATACCATTCCTACAAGAGAGCAGGGTCGCCAAGGGTGGATCACTGGGAGAAATGTTATAGCCCAGATCTTCCGACCAGGATTGGAAACCCCATTTCCGACACTGACCAGACAAAAAAACGCTCACTTACCTTACTCCGGTTTTTCTGAGTGATCTTCTGAAGGAGGATCCTTCGCATCTGATCCAGTGCAGCAAACCATGTAGGGAGCAGAGAATCCATGCAGAAACCACACCCCCCACCCCCCCACCTTTTTACAGCACTAGCTGCCGTATTCTGGTAAGAGTTTAAGTGTCCCCAAGTTGCTTTGAAAAAGCTACAGAGAGAAGGTGAGGGGGTAAGGTGGGTAAGGCAAATGAATGAGGGGGTAGGATGGGTAGGGGGGTAGGAAGGCAGTTGGATAGGGTGGTAGGTGGGTGAGGTGGGTAGTGTGGCAAGTGGGAGAATTGGGTAGGTAAGTGAATAGGTGGGGGGAGATTTGGGCCAGGTCGGTAGGGGTGGAGTCGAGTGGTGCGGGGTGGGGCGGGGGGGCTAGTTAAGTTTGTTTGGTATGGGGGAGTCGGGGTCGGGGAGGGGCAGGGTGGTCAAAGGGATCGTCAGGTGTCAGAGTGAGTGATTGGGGGGTCAGTTCTTTAGTTACCCAGAAATTAGATTAGGGTTTTTTCTGTCTAAAATTTCCTGGGTAATTATAACTCTAACTCAGAGCTGGAGACAGTTTTGAAGGGTTCGTGTAAGGAAGGTATAATTATTCTCACAATGCTATTGGAGTTTATTGTAAAATAGTGGTATCTGTGTGTGTGTGTGTGTGTGTGTGTGTGTGTGTGTGTGTGTGTGTGTGTGTGTGTGTGAGATTTAATTGGATTAAAGGCAGCTGATCTGAAGGCTTTGATGTGATCGAGGATGAGCTAGGTTTGAAATGTTAAGTAGGTAAACATGGGTATCAAGGGAACCAGGCTAGATTGTTTTCAAAGAAGGGGTGAAATGTTACACTTAGCCAGGTGAAGTTTGGAAACAGTGGCCAGAATTTTCCTGTCGGTGATTTGGGGGCGGGGCCTGCTTGCCGACGCGAAAATGACATGGGATGACATTGGGAGGAACCCCCGACATCATCCCACCTCATTTAAATATTCAGGAAGGCGGGCGGACAGTGAGGTCAGCTGTGTGCCCGCCGACCTGGCAATGGCCAATTGAGGCCATTGACAGGATAATTAAGCCAATTAAAGGCCCTGCCCGTCCAACCTTAAGGCTGGTGGGCAGACCAGGAGCTCCTGAAAACACATGAAACCTCATCCACCGGCGGGATGAGGCTTCATGTATGTTTTTAAAAACTCTAATAAACTTTATGTGATATTTATTAACATGTCCCATTTCGTGTGACATTGTCACATCAGGGGGACATTTGAATAATTTTTTTACTTTTCTATTTTTTAAGTTTATAAAACTTTCAACGCTCTCCCTGAGACAGCACTTAGTCTCAGAGAGATGAGTGCTCTTTCGCGGACATGCGTGAAAGAGCGCACTTTGACAGTTGGGCAATCCCTTTCCTCACTGCACAGGAAGCGCATAGCACTTCCCGTTGGGTGGCCCGCCTACTCAAAATGGTGGCGGGGCCCATTTCAGCAGCAGTGATTGGCTGCCTGCCCACCACTGAGCTGGTGGGGTCCACCCACCCATCAAGGGCAAAATTCTGCTCAGTGTGTTCATTTTTCCCAAAGATTACTGGTAAAACTTAGTTCTATGAGAGATTTTTATTATCAGAAAGGTAAAGTCCAAAGACATAGTGAAACAATAGGAATTTGTATTCAAAGGGGATAATATGTATAAAGGAGCGAAGGCTGTGTGTAAGGGTAGGCATATTATGAACTAACAAGTGTGAAAAGCCTTCAGCATCTATGCCTCAAGCTGCTGTCTACAAAGAACGGAGGTTAAGAAAACTCAGTTTGAATTCGACTGGTTTAGGGTCACCTATTGTGTGTCACATTGCATGGATCTTTTAACATCTATGAGTCTTACAGTTGTCTTAATGAAAGTGTAACTGGGAGTTAAATTAATTAGGGGATTTAGAAGTCATTATAATAGTAATTTGTAGACATATGTGTGTGCTTGAAAATCATTTTTCTTGTTAATAAATGTTTAATCTAGTTTTGTAAAAACCTATAAGACTAGGTGGTGTTATTACTACTGAATTCAAGGCACGCATCACGAAATTTATACAAATTTCAAAACAAATTGCAACAGTTGTTTCAAGTTTCCCTCTGGGATTTGAACAACTCAGCATTTACCATTGGTTGTGCCATAACAGTCTCGGGGAGCAGGGGAATAGCCCATCGGAAGTTCAAACTTCCCAGGAAATTCCCATGGAGTCCCTGCATTGAGACTTCCAAGGGGTCTTCTAGTGCATTTTCCAGGGTAGATCCAGTCTCCAACTATTGGAAGACTGGAAGATCTGGACCTATGTGTTCATCTGGCAGGGGGAGAGTTCTGAGAAAATGCGTGAACAAGGTGTATGTTTCACTGTAAGGGACTCGCTACTCTTGATGGTAGAGCCCCCCCCCACACAAATGGTTCAGAGTGTATTCTCTTCATCCGCCTCTCAACTGAGTCAGGGCCAGTTGACCTCATAAGTAACTGTGCTCCAACACTGTTCTCCATTACAGAGGCGAAAAAGCAGTCCTATGAAGAGCTTGACACTGCTATCAGTGGAATCCCTATGTCAGAACATCTTTATGTACTGGGGGATTTCAACACTAGAGTGTGCATGGACCATGAGGTATCATGGCCTGGGAAAGATAAATGAGAATGGACAGAGACTGTGTAACTAACACCTCCTTCCAGGACACATCATGCTACAAGGTGATCAGGGGCCATCCAAGATCAGAGCATTGGCACCAGCTGGATCTGATCATCACCAGACGTGATGCTCTGAACAGCATTCTCACACACACAGCCATCACAGTGATGACTGTGATACTGATAACTCCCTGGTGTATATTAGGCTGAAGATGCAACACACGAAGCTTTTTCATTCAAAGCAGCAATGCTAACCTCATATCAACATCAGCCTTGTTGTTTACCCAGATAAAAACCAACAGTTCCACGACTCGATTGAACAGACTCTCTCTGGCATTCCCACACAGAGTGCAGAAGCGGAATGGAGCATGCTTCAAGACACCATCTACAATACTGCATTCTCAACATATAAGAAGCAAGAGGAGGGAAATGCTGCTTGGTTCGAGGCTAATATCGCAGTGATAGGACCTGTCATTGAAACCAAATGGTCCATTCTCATTAATTACAAGAAGGACCTGACAGAGAAAACTCTGAATGCACTAAGAGCCGCTTAAAGTAAAGTCCAACAAACTGCTATGTGGTGTGCCAATGACTACCATTTAAAACTCTGCCAGGCTATCCAGATATCCTTCAACACAAGGGATGTCAGGGGTATGTATGAAGAGATCAAAAAGGCAACAGATCTATTAGCAAAGGAAATGGCAAAGGCCGGAAAAGTCATCATCGATTGTAATAATTAATTGGAGAGATGAATGGAACAATACTTTGAGTTATCATCTAGGGTGACCCCTGTCTCTGAGGATGCTCTAGACACCTGCCTGTCATGGCAGAGCTGGATATTGAAGTAGAGGAGCTTAGCAACGCTATTGACTCGCTTGCCAGAGCAAAGCTCCAGGTGCTGATGCCAAATGGCCTGAACTCATCAAGTACAGAAGACCAGCACACTTGCAGCATCTGCACAAAATTCTCAGTCTCTGTTGGAGGGGAGGGGGCAGCACCCCAGGATGTGTGTGATACAAAGTTTATGACCCTGTACAAGAACAAAGGTGATCTCAGCAATCGCAACAACTATCAAGGCATCTCCTTGCTGATCATTATGGGAAAAGTGTTTGCCAATGTGGCCCTTGTCAGACCGCAGACCTATGCTGAATGCATCGACCCCAAATACCACACACCTTCAGAACTGGAAGATCTACAATTGACATGATTTTCTCAGTCCGGCAGCTGCAAGAGGACTGCCATGAACAAAGGAGACCACCAAATATTGCCTTCATCAATCTCACTAAGTCATTGTGAGCAGAGGTAGCCTATTTAAGCTACTGGAAAAAATTGGCTGCCTGCCAAAGCTGCTCAATGTGACTTCCTCTTTCCAGGACAACATGATGGTAAGTTCAGCTTTGATGGATGCAACATTGAAACCCTTTGAGATCCACAGTGGGGTCAAACAGGGTTGTGTTCTGGCACTGACACTCTTTGGCATATTCTTCTCTTTGCTGCTATCATATGCCTTCAAATGTTGTGCATATCTAAGTCAGGGTTCATGTGTTTTGGAATATAATTTTTAGTTGTAGGAATTAAAGCTTTAACTAGAGAAAATGCAACCCTGAAGCGAATGCAATTAAAACAAGCTTGGAGTCCATTACACTTAAAAGATTGGAGCCATACTGACTTAAGAAGTTAACAGCTGGAAAGAAAAGATCTTAAATCAGCAGGTGAGTTTACTTAGCTCAAGAAATGGAGACATGATGTCTGCAATCTTTGCAGTTAGAGCAGCCCAGGGAGATGTTTTTGTTTTGTGAGTTAGAGCTAAAATATATTAAAAGCATTCAGTAAACTCTGAAGAGTTACAAAATCCATTTTTTTTCATCAAATCTAAGAAGAAATTTTAAATGTGGGATACTTAACCTAGCAGTCCATTTAAGGACATCCCAGAGCATGCTCTGTTGTCATAGAGATGGGTGAAACTTCAGAGGTTCTTTGGTTTCAATTTACCTGGCTGTTTGCTGAGAGAGTTGGTTGCAGCATGGACCTTATGTGTGCAGTTTGCAGCTCATTGAGACAGGCTGGCCAAATTAAATGACAGTTAGTAGGCCTGCACGGTGAGCACAGAAAATGCTAACTCCTTCATTCACTGTAGATGACACTTAGTGTCAGTTTGAGTTTTGTGAGAGAACAGAAGCTGGAAGATTGCCTGGTTTCAAACCACAGTGATCCTCACAGAGCCTAGTGGCAAAAGAAAGTACTCAGCTGAATTAACTTGGAAGTATAGAGAAGGCAAGCAGAACAAGGGACTGAGGCATCCACAGTCAAGAGGTGGTAAATGAAAGTTTTACCTCTGAGATTGGCTGGAACTGAGGAGAATTAAAATAGTTTCCAAAGGACTGTGGCAAACTTATGAGTGATCCCTACAGTAGTGAATAACTTTAACATTGATGTGTCTTATAAGGAAAATATTTGGGGGGAGCAAGGAAACAAGAAGCAAGAAAACTGAGTGCAAAACATACATAGCTTTAACTATAGTGTTAAGACTACTTGTTTTAAGTCTTTTATAAACAATAAAGAATAAAGTTTATTTTTGTTTAGAAAGCATGGGGCAGAATTTTTCACTCTGCGTGTGGGTGCGTACCCGACCGGTTTCGGTGTGAACTAGTGCGTGATGATGTCAGGCGAGTCTCCCAACGTCACTGCGCACTCGCGCAATATCGGTGGGCGTGCGCGAGAGTCAGAAGCGGGCCCACCGACAATTAGGGGGCTTGTTAAGGCCATTAAAGTGGTAATTAACTGTGATTTTTTTTTGTTGCCCGTCCAACGTTATGGTCGGGGGGGGGGTGGGTGAATCAGCCAAGCGGCCTTAAAAATTTTTAAGGAAACCTCATCCACGGATGGAATGTGATTTCCGATATTAATTTTAAAAAAAACCAAAAACGTTTGGACAGAGTTTTCATCGTCCATACATTCCCGTGACTGATTCGGATGCGTGGGCATTTTTTTCCCGGGTTTTTAAAATCTTTGTTTGACGGTTTTAAACTCTTCAGCTCCCTGAGGCAGCTCTCTGTCTACAGGGGGCTTTCATTCCGCGCTCCCCCACGCCCGCACTGACTTCAGTGCTCTCCCTCCTCCCGCAAACCACCCCCCACCCCCCCCCACCCCCCCCCCACCGCCCCCCCAAAACCGCACCAAACCCAGGCAGCGCTGAGCCTTTCAGTACATGCTTCACGCTAGCTGCCCGCTAACTGACCATCCAGCATCAAATCGTGGTCGGGGGTGGGGGGGCCTGTCGATCGTGGGCACCCATCGAACTAGAAATCCTGCCCATGAAGTCATGTGGTGTAGCTCTATTGGTTAAAACAAGGTGTTTGGGTTTCTCTTTAAGTGCTAATGGTCCCTAACCAGATCGTAGCGCAGGTCAGCTCCACAGGGTGTCCACTGACACACCAGAACTGATGGGAAGCAGTTCAGCCTTGCTCGCCTGAGATCCAAGGCAAAGGTGCCCCAAGTTCCTATCAGAGAGTTGCTCTATGCTGACAATGCGGCACTAACATCCCATATTGAGGAACACCAGCAGCGGCAAATGGACAGACTCTCTCAGGCTTGTGAAGAGTTTGGTTTGACCATTAGCATCAGGAAGACAAATGCCATGGTCCAGGATGTTGTCATGCTGCCATTGATCAGCACTGACAAAATGAGGCTGGAGGTTGTTGATAGCTTCACATATCTGGGCTCTACAATCACCAGCAATCTGTCACTTGGTGCTGAAATCAACACGCCTAATGCAAAAGCTGCAGCTGTTGTGCCAAACTGAGTAAGAGAGTGTGGAGCTGACTGAGAACACCAAACCGTGAGTCTACAAAGTGTTCTCAGCACATATCCCTGAGGCAGTGGGACCTGGACAACATATGACAGGCAGGGCAAAAGGCTGAGCAGTTTCCAACCTCACTGTCTCAGACATACCCTCAGCATTCGTTAGCAGGACAAGGTCACCGACTCAGAGGTCCTGGAGCGTGTGGATTCCATCAGCATACACTCCTTGCTAAACCAACAATGTCTGCGTGGACTGAACCACATTCGTCAGATGGATGACGGCTCTACACCCAAAGACCTTCTGTATGGGGAACTGCCACTGGGTCACAACCTCCTGGGCATCTATACCTCCACTGCAAAGACACCTGCAAGCGGGATATGAAGATGGTGGACATTGACACTGATAACTGGGAGACAGTCGCTGATGGCTGTGAGCATGGAGGCTGGCGTAGAAGGGCAACGGAAGCTGTGAGCAGAAAAGAAATGCTCAGCTGACTGACAAGGAGGCACCTTCTCGGCCTATAGTCTTCCTCTGCAGCAGGTGCAGCAGTGACTACAGTGCCAGAGTAGGGCTCCTCAGCCACACTGGGCAATACTTAACACAGAGTTGACGACCATGTCTCAACCAGCATCTTATAAGGAGAAAGGCCTCCAGTCAGGAACCCACGTGTAGCTGCAGAGCTTGCCTGCGACTAGAGCCATACCACCCCAAGGAACATAATCAAACAAGACACTTCGGTTGCTCAAGCAACATGTCTATTGCCTGTACCAGGAATTGTGTTGCAGGCCACTGTTGTAGATCTTATGTTAGAGGGCCAATGGAAGGAGACATTCATGTTCTGTTTGATTCACTTCTGTTTGCAAGGCCCACAGAAAGTGCAGTTGATTGAAGCGAGGACCAGCGGGAGTGTTGTTCAGACGCTGTCAACAACAAGAATAATATACCCATTGTCAGGAACATGGGTTATTTACCCACTGACAGAAACAGGGGTAATATACACACTGGCAAAAACAGAAATAATACACCCACTGTCAGCAACAGGAATAATACACCTACTTTCAACAAATGAGTAATTACACACACTGCCATTAACAAGAGTAACATTATCACTGGCAAAAACAGGAATAATACATCCACTGCCAGTAACAGGAGTTATATACCCACTAGCAGCAACAGGAATAATGCATCCACTGTCAGCGACAGAAGTAATACATCCACTATCAGTAACAGGAGTAATTACACCCACTGTCAATAACAAGTAACACTTTCACTGGCAGAAACAGGAATAATACATCCACTGTCAGCTACAGGAGTAATCCACCCACTGTCAGTAACAAGAGTAATTTCACCCACTGTCAGTATCAAGAGTAACACTTTCACTGGCAGAAACATGAATAATACATCCACTGTCAGTGACAGGAGTAATACACCCACTGGCGGCAACAGGAATAACACACCCACTGTTTGCAACAGGAGTAATTACACCCACTGTCAGTAATGAGTAACACTTTCACTGGCAGAAACAGGAATAATACATCCACTGTCAGCAACAGGCGGAATGCACCAACTGTCAGCAACAGGAGTAACAAACCCACTAGCAGAAACAGGAATAATACACCCACTGGGAGCAACAGGGGTAATACACCCACTGTCAGCAACGGGAGTAATTACACCCACTGTCAGTAATGAATAACACTTTCACTGGCAGAAACAGGACTAATATATCCTCTATCAGTGATAGGAGCAATACACCCACTAGCAGCAACAGGAGTATTCACACCCACTGTCAATAACAAGAGTAGAACCTTCACTGACAGAAACAGAATTAATACATCCACTGTCAACGACAGGAGTAATACGTGCACAGTCAGCAACAGGAGTAATACACCCACTGTCAGTAGCAAGAGTAACACTTTCACTGGCAGAAACAGGAATAATACATCTACTGTCAGCAACAGGAGTTATATACTCACTGTCAGTAACAGGAGTAACAAACCCACTGGCAGCAACAGGAATAATACACCCATTGTCAGTAACAGGAGTAATTACACCCACTGTCAGTAACAGGAGTAATTACACCCACTGTCAGTAACAAGAGTAACACTTTCACTGGCAGAACAAGAATAATACATCTACTGTCAGCAACAGGAGTTATATACCCACTGTCAGCAACAGGAATAATACACCCATTGTCAGTAACAGGAGTAATTACACCCACTGTCAGTATCAAGAGTAACACTTTCACTGGCAGAAGCACGAATGATACATCCACCATCAGTGACAGGAGTAATTCTTTCACTGGCAGAAACACAAATAATACATCCACCATCAGCGACAGGAGTAATACTTTCACTGGTAGAAACAGGAGTGATAAACTAATTGGCAGGAACAGGAATAATACACTCACTAACTGTAATGCGTAATGTTTTCACTGGCAGAAACAGGAATAATACATCCACTGTCAGCAACCTGAGTAATTCACCCACTGACAACAACATGAGTAATAAACCCACTGGCAGAAACAGGAATAATTACACCTACTGTCACTTTCAAGAGTAACACTTTCACTGGCAGAAACAGGAATAATACACCCACTGCCAGCAACAGGAGTAATCCACCCACTGCCAGCAACAGGAGTAATCCACCCACTGTCAGTAACAGGAGTAATTTCACCCACTGTCAGTATCAAGAGTAACACTTTCACTGGCAGCAACAGGAGTAATCCACCCACTGTCGGCAACATGAGTAATATACCCAGTGGCAGCAACAGGAGTAATACACCCACTGCCAGCAACAGGAGCAATATACCCATTGTCAGTAATTGGAGTGATATATCCTATGGTCTTGGGTGGGGCCAAAGGTATCTGAAACATAAAATCCGGTTTAACAGTTATTTTGAACCCTGGGCCTTCCTTTTGAATTGACTTCTTTGTGTGGGGGTATGAGATGCCGTCCAAAATAGCAATTTTCACTATTGTTGTTCGGTTGCCCTTTAACAGGATTGGAAGAGTAAGAATCTGAGAATGCTATGTTACAGTTTATGTCATAGCCTTATGGTGCTTGAAAGCGAAATAAATGGTTCCCATATTAGAAAAAGGAAAGAAAGTGCTGTAGTGTACAGAGAGCAGTATATCATTCCAAACTATCTCAAACTCATTTAATCGAAGGAGAGAACAGTGCTCCTGACATGACTTTTCCAGATATCAATTTTGGTTTTAAAGTGTTTATTTTGTACCATGGAGAAAAGTTCCATAAGGGCATCTGCGGACAAATATTTAATTAATCTTTTGAACAAATGCCTTGACTTTTACTTTTATATCATCTAACAGGTTTTCTGAATTCTACCAGATCTGGTTAAAAGTAAAGGTCAAGGTACATGTTAACGCTAAAATCTCATTTGGCTCCCGGGTTCCCAAAGGCCTTTTTACCATACAACAGCTCGAATGTAATGCTAAAGGTCATTCGGTAATGTACAGATACTCTGTAAACCAAAGTCACTTATGCAAAGACAATCGCAATCTACTCTAATCAACGTTGGTACCATCCCTGGCCAGAGACCACCTCCCTATTCTCGCATAGATTAAATAACAAAATCAAGCGTTGTTCAAACAAAACCAGTTTAATAGCACATTAGTTAATTTTGTCTGTTTACTTGAATTTCCTTTTTATTTCCCTTCTGGATTCTTAATGCTGCCTCCTTCAGCTGTTCAGTCTCTTTCAGTGAAAGTGCTAGGCTGGTCTTGACCCCAGAACCCTCCATGGCTAGGGCAAGCCCATTCCAATAAGGGAGGTGTGGACCTGCCACTTCACAGCCCTCCCACCTTTGAGTTGGCTCTCGCAGTATCCTTCAAATACAACGCGTCTCGAAATCAGACCTTGAAGCTCTGAGCCGTTCTTCAATCAAACAGTAATACGTTTTTTTGTTCAATTTCCTTTGTATCCCTCTGAAGGAACTCTTGACGACCCTTCAACCTTCCTCAGCCAAGAAGGTAGGCCGGAATGGGTCGTTGGACTTCCCTACCTCTGTCACCAGTGGTGACCCGTTACCAGCCGACAGGACATGCTCTGGTGGCAGGGTGATCGGACTTTGTCCCTTTATTCCCTCTTTTTGAGGGGGCTCGTTGAAGTAAGAGTTATTGGTCCTGGAGATCGGAGCACATGGGATGAATTTTACCAACCCTCTGGGGATGGACTGGGAGGGGGGAGGGATGGAAAATTGCATGGGAAAGAAGCAGAATGGCGTGCCTGAGGCCTTCTCATCAATTTGCCAGCAGTGGGATAGGTAGCTGACAGCTGGCCTGGAGTCCACATGAGCCAAATAAGTGGCCAATTAAGGGGCTCTTCCTGACACCCACCACTGGCATTTTACCAGCTGTTGGGGGGCCCTGAGCCAAGTGGGCAACTGTCCAGTGAGACTTAGTGGCCTCCAAGCAGTCTCCGGGAAGGGGGAAATCTTCGGCCCACAGGGGGAATCCCCTAGCAGCAATGGTTGCCCCCCGCCCCCCCACCCGCAGCAACAGCGCCACCTGCCATACGCGGACCTTCCCCACCCTCACCAGAGCCCTGCCTGCCTGATCCCAGCAGCCACTGAGCTGATTTTGAGCGTGCACACCCATCGATGGATTCTCATTCTCTAGGTGCAGCCACAGCCAGTGGCAACAGTTAACATTGACACTGCCCAGGCTGGTTAGCTGCTGCCCCCCCCCACCGCCCCCCCCCCCCCCCCCCCCCCCACCACCCACCTCCTCATCCGATTGGGCTGGCAGCTCTTGGGGTCAGGCTGCTATCCTTCACGCAACCCACTGCCCGCTGAAGAAGGATCACCCCCCTCCCCCCACCCCCCACAGCTTTCTGCTCTGATCTTCCTGTTGTTTAGGTGAAGAAAATGAGTGTGACTGCACAGGGCTGGTGGATAGGTTGAAAAAGAAAGACTCATAGATGTTTACATCACAGGAGGAGGCCATTCAGCCCATTGTGTCCATGCTGG
Organism: Carcharodon carcharias; assembly: GCF_017639515.1. Lineage (NCBI taxonomy): Eukaryota > Metazoa > Chordata > Chondrichthyes > Lamniformes > Lamnidae > Carcharodon > Carcharodon carcharias. The sequence goes on along the minus strand of NC_054474.1, from coordinate 166,434,412 downwards.
TTAACAAAGATCTGACAACAGTAATCCCATTTTCCAGTGCTTGGCCCATAGCCCTGGAGGATAGGGCAACATCAGTGAATATCTAAATGCTTCTTAAATGTTATGAGCGTTTCTGACTCAACCACCCTTTCAGGCAGTGAAGCTGGGTATCATTAGTGCACATGTGGAGCTAACCCCCAGTATGTGGATAATGTCACTAAGAAGCAACGTACAGATGAGGAAAAGAGGAGGGGGGGCCAAAGATGGACCTTGGACAAACTCCTGAGATGGAAATGACAGACTGGGAAGGTAAGTCAGAGCTAGAGGTGCTCAGGCCATGCTCAGAGAGCTCATAGTGGAACAAAGTAAAAGCTGTGCCATTGAGCTGCACAATGGAGGAAAGGTTTTGGTGTAAGATGGTGTTGCCAAATGTGTCAGAGGCTGAAGGAGGCAGGAGGTTGGGTGGGGTGGTGGGGGTTGAGGCAGACAAGAAGGGACAGCACAACACGGTCACACTCACAGAGGATGTTATTTCCCCCTTTGCTTAGGGCATTTTGGTGCTGTACGCGAGGTAGAAACATGATTGGAGAGATTCAAACAGAGAGTTCCAGGTGCAGATTTTGGAGGCAAAACATGTTCCTGGACTTTCGAGAGGAGGAAAGTTTGTGAATAGGGTGGTAGCTTGCAAGGACAGGGGTGTCGATGGTGCATGTTCTTAAGGAAGTATTGAAGCTGGTACTGGAAGAGAAGGAACCAAATAAACTCATCAACTTATCCGAATGAAATCTCTTGGTCTCCTATTTTGAAGATGCCAAAATAAATGGATGAAGGTGTCTCTTGAAAACCAATCAAAGGAATTTAATACCATACAGTAATTCCACTCAGAGACTTCTGGAATTTCTGGCGTAGTCTCTTATCTGCCAGAAAGCAGGTATCTAGAAAGCATTGCTTTCAACTTGGTCCAATGGACATTTCTCATACCATTGTAATTGGTGTAATGTAGAAATTGGATACTTGTTATGGATGTGATTATTTTCTTGGAAACCTGGCCATGCTAAGAGCTGCCCAGGTTGTGTACTGTGTCATGTACTAACATAATGCCAACAAAATGATATTGTGTTGCAATAAAGGACTTAAAGCAATGGCGCAGGACAATGTACATGATTCTTGTGGTGCCTCTTATGAGTGTCTGAAGGATCCACATAATATGAAGTTGAGGACAAAGGACCTTCACTAGTGCTGATCCAGGTGGCTGTACTTGCAGACCTTCATGGTCTAGTACTGTGCAACTCTGACATGCCCAGGTGACTGGCTCTGTTGTTGGAGGAAGGCTCTTTGGGGGAGGCGGTGGTGCAGTTGTGTTATCACTGAACTAGTATTCCAGAGATCTGGGGGCTGGGTTCAAATCTCACTATTGCAGATGGTGAAATCTGAATTCAATAAAAATCTGGAATTAAAAGTTCAACGATTGCTATGATACAGCAGGTGGTATTTGCCTGGCTGACCAAATCTACAAGGGAAACTTGGCCACACTATCACAATGGTTTTGTATGTATTATGAGAAGTTAGTGCACTGAAGTCAGAAGTAATGAGCCCACTATCACCTTTAGAGATTTTAAAGATTAAATTGAAACATATATTAACAAAATAAGAAAAACATAAACACACCCTCACGACTGCAGTTATATAGTTATAACAGTTCCCAAAATTTCTACTTAAACAGATTCCCAACTACACACCCCCTTTAAGGCAATGGTCCAAACAGATTCCTAATTTATCAATCATCCAGCAATATTACCATAAGCAACCACTGGACAATGGAACTCCAAAGGCTTTCAACACAGCTTTGGTTACCGGAACAGCAAACTTCTTCAGGGTGGCTAGAGGCTTTTCCCCAAGTCTGTTTCACACGGTGTACCTTTCAAAATCTCACATGGCCAGCCCTTTACACAGCCTTCCATCTTAATTTAAATACATTTCTCCCTTTTTGATCTGTAAATCCCATTGTTTCAACATGCCTTTAGAAGTTACTTTCCCCAGAATATAAAAACCTTTCATGTTTTCAATATGGCCAATGCTTTTGGGAAAAACCAATGTAATAAACTTGCCTTATTTATCTTGTCAGTTGTAAACATTTTCCATGTCCCTTTGAAAATCAAACATTTCTCCACATAGCTAAAAATTCAAATTCCACCATATCTGTTGAGATCTCTAGTTTAATTAAATTAGCCACACACACAGAACCAAACACACACACCAACATAAGCCTGCTTTAATGTATGCCACAGTAATATCAGGAAAAATATAATAGTTCCTTGACATGATGACCATGAAAATTGTCAATTGTTGTGAAAACCCATCTGGTTCACCAGTGTCCTTAAGGGAAGGAAATCCGCTGTCCTTACCTGGTCCGGCCTACATGTGACTTCAGACCCACAGCAATGTGATTGACTCTTAAATGCCCTCTGAGCAACGGCGATTGGGGATAAGCAATAAAGGCTGGCCTTGCCAGTGATGCCTACATCCCTTGAACGAATACATTTTTTAAAAAATCATGCAATTCCAATGTCTTATGTGCTGTTGGTCTTCCTTGAACTCCTTCTCTTTCACTGTGAAATATCCTACAATGGCTGCTCTGTCCTTATTCTCAAACAGAAAACTGCTCCGCAATAGTCACTTCTCTCAGGGATGTTCCACAGTTTGAAATCTTTGCCTTGGTTGCATTCACTAACAGCATGTCTGACCCAGAGTAAAATACTCACTTTCTGATTTGACCTCAGACCTGTGGAGTGCTTCAGGGGTTCATCAGTAATGAGCTTAAAATGCCTTTGACCAGTTAAATTGGCCTTTTTCTTTTTCTCCTGTTCCCTGGCTTTTTTGTTAGAAGGCTATAATTGCTTAGAGCTGCACTGAACACAGACAAGCCATTGAGTAATGCTTTCTCCCAACACAACTGCTGCACAATTTACCATATCTACTGTTTCACTAATATCACTGAATACAGGACCTCAGCCTGAGAATGTGGAGTTGTGTCCCAGGATCATAAAACACAACGTTCAAGCTCCCAATCTCAATCAGAGGATGATAACTCAATAGGAAATGAAGCATTCGATCAGAGGGAGAAAGTTCAAGAGTGAGCCCTTCCTAGGTTGCTCCTACAGTGGGTAAGAGTGACAGTGTCATAACTGATGAAAGTTGCTTGAGAAAGACTAACAAGGTGGTGGGGAAGAAACTCCAAACCATGAGAAAAATCAAAAACAAAATAAAACTGCAACTTCACGTTGATAGGGTAAATAAGGAAAAAGGGTCAGGAGCCAAACGGAGTGGAGAGAGAGGGGTAAATGAGGTAAAAACGAAAAACTGCGGATGCTGGAAATCAACACCTTCAACACCTCTGTGTTCTTTTGTTCTTTTGATGATCTGCTCCTAAACTAACACCCCCCCCTCCACTTCTCCCCCCACCCCCCACCTTAAACCAGCTTATATTTCACCCCTTTCCTAAGATTCACTCAGTTCTGTTGAAGGGTCATGAGGACTCTTAACGTAAACTCTTTTCTTGTCCGCCGATGCTGCCAGACCTGCTGAGTTTTTCCAGGTAATTCTGTTTTTGTTTGGGGTAAATGAGGAGTTTTTTTTTTAGCACAGCAAGTTGTTATGACCTAGAATACACTGTCTGAAATGGTGATGGAAACACATTGAATAATAAGATTCAAAAGAAAGTGGGATCTATACTCAGAAAGGGGGAAAAAATGGGCGGTGAGGAAAGAGCAAGGAGTGGGACAAATTGGATAGCTCTTTCAAAGTGTCAGCACATACACGATGGGCCGATTGGCCTCTAATGAGCTGTAAGATTCTATGATTCTACATCTATGGACAGAAAGAGGCTATTTCGTCTTGGCTACAAATCTGTAAGGTATCAAGCTCCCAGGGTTAATCGAGTCCTGTATTTTCCTTACATTGTTCATTGACTGCATTATTTCTTGGTAACTAACTGGGGGGGTGGGGGGGGTTATCACTCGATGCACTTGGCAGTCAGTCTTCACCACACAATCTGCAGTACGCAGGCCACCCCAGTTTCACGTACACGGGGTTGTCGGTACACGGCAGGAACACCCACTGACAGCAAAAGCAAAAGAGGGGCCAGAAATCGGAATCAAGTCGCTTCAACAAGCTCTGCAGGGGTCCGATCGTCAGAAAATAGTGTCTGCAGGGAAGTGAGGGAAAGTTAGATTCCCTTGGGCATCAGGTGTCGTTTGGAAACTGGTGTTTCGCGGGTCTGTGATATACCCTGACCCAGCCCTTAACTAACTGAGTCACTCCCTCGGTACCCATTGTGCCTTTTACACCTTGTACCACGCCGTGCAGACCACTTTAGCACATTTGCAATCTCCTGGCTTTTTCCTTTGGATGATTTAATTCGGCGCTGTTGCTCCTCCTGGTTTTTTTTTGGGGGGGGGCGGGGTGTGGGGGTTGTAGATGGTCCGCTCGGTTCTCATGCGACTCCAGTAACTAACGAGGCACAAAGAGCGTGACAGAAGCGCAAGAGTGACAGGGGAGATCTGAACATGGATCTGTTAGTGCCAGATGTTAATAAGACAATCACTGCCCGATTTAGATATATAATTTTAAAAGGAGATAGACTCAGCGGTGGAGATTTGAAAAACAAACTTGAGCAATTGGTTTCTATCCATTACTTGCAAAGTACTATAGCCATATATTTGATTTATCAAATGTTGAGACCTGGTATTAAACACTCCATCTACAGTTTGAAGGTGCTGTTTATAGCCCTCAGTTTTTTTTTCCACTGGCAATGGTTAAAAATTGCAAAGGCTCCGTCAGATAATAATCTAGGATTTCCTAACTTTATGAACCGTTTGAGTTATTGGTAATGTGAGACTCACTGCAGAACTTGCCTTCAGCAGAAGATTCCTGAGGCGCTTTGCGAACGGAAGGTTTGTTCGCTGCAGCAGCTTTGATCTGAGGGACTGCTGCAGGGAGTAATTTGGGGTTTTAGAAAGAAATGTGTAATAATAGGAAAAAAAATTTCCTTTCCGCTCTTCTCCATGCTTTGCTGACATACGTTGGACCTGCTCAGATTAACAAGGAAACATGTGGTACCTGCTGATCTTGACTGGCGAATGGCAGCCCTGGTGTGAAGGGAGTGTGCAGGGAGACTGGACGCACTGTAGATATGCACAGGGTTGATCAGCCCCATACATCAGGCCTGTCACTCCATTAAGGCCTGTCAGATTGACCACACACACACACACACACACACACGTGCAAGTCAACTAATCCGCATACTGTACGCAGCGAGAGACTGGATTGGCTGGGGTTGTTTTTCTTAGAGCAGAGAAGGCTGAGGTGGGGGGTGGGGGGGGGGTGTGGGGAGCCTGATTGAGGTGTACAAAATTATGAGGGGCATAGATAGGGTAGATAGGAAGAAACTTTTCTCCTTAGATGACCAGGGGGCGTCAATTCAAGGTAAGGGGCATGAGGTTTAGAGGGAATTTGAAGATTTTTTTTTTCACCCAGAAGGTGGTTGCAATCTGGAACACACTGCCTGAGGGGGTGTAGAGGCCGAAACCCTCACAACATTTAAGAAGTATTTAGATGAGCACTTGAAATGCCGTAGCATACAGAGCTATGGGCGAAGTACTGGAAAATGAGACTAGAATAGATAGGTGCTTGATGGCCGGCACAGACACAATGGGCCGAAGGGCCTGTTTCCGAGCTGTATAACTCTATGACTAATTGCTTCCTGATCAATGAAGTGCCTCGTACCTGGGGTCCGACTGCATGAAATGGATAATCTGGGTATCTCACGGGAATCGTGTCATCAGTTATTCGTAACCAATGCATTCTTGCCAATGTGTGAAATTCCTTTGTCTCCTATTTTAACATTAATCTGTTCAAACAAATTAAAACCTGTGATAAAATAATGGCACTGCGATTTCGTATGAAGAGTGCCTCCGTTTGTTGCTGATATTTCTGCCCACCAATATAATTTAGCCTGCGCAAATTAGCTGAAATTAGATTCAGGTTGTCCTGTTCCAAATTCAAACATTGACATTTTCTGGTAATTTGTTGGTCGGGAGTGTGAACCTGAGTCGGCTTCCTCCTCTTCCTCCACCCATCCCCCTCCACCCCCAAGATCGGCAAACGTGGCACCGATCAAAAATCCCACCGGACCACTCCCTACCTGAGTGCTACGCCAGCTAATGCAACTCCTCACTGACCCTGGGTTCAACATAGCAGCAGTGGACATTCTCCAGCATGTTGTGCATTCTTGCAGACTGATGAGACAAGTGATTACGGACAGAACTCATCCTCTGCCTCTGAATGCAGTTGTCCAATTTTCTTAGACCAGCCAGTGTGGGAACTTCAGCCTCGGAGAATATACCCCTTTACAGCGAGCAAAATACTTTTTGAAGTGTGGTCACTGTTGGCACTGTAGGAAACGCAGCAGCCAATTTGCACACAGCCAGCTCCCACAAACAGCAGTGTGATAATGATCAGATAATTTTGTTTGTGATGTTGATTGAGGGATAAATGTTGGCCAGAATACCAATCTTCTTTGAAATAGTGCCATAGGATCTTCTACAGAGGTGCCAATGCTACCAGCTGAATGGTATTACAAGTAAAACAAAAACAGAATTACCTGGAAAAACTCAGCAGGTCTGGCAGCATCGGCGGAGAAGAAAAGAGTTGACGTTTCGAGTCCTCATGACCCTTCGACCAAATATGCTGGATCCGTAAGGTTAATGTTACAATGCACCATTTTGATGTCATTGTTGCAGCAAATTAAAGGACCAAAGATCACAATTGAAACTTCAGTAAACTACAAACAAGTAAAAACTCCCTTTGTGCAGCAAGTAGAGGAGTACATAAACAAGTGTCACATTATAGTGATCAATTGGTGCTTATTTTTGTTTACACTTTAAGGCATTGCAAACTATTGGTTGGTTGATGTATGCCAATGACAGTCACCAAGCCAATGAAGCACAAATTTGTGACACAGCGAGTGGTTCCTGAAATGCTATATGTATTATAAACTAAACTGGCTTCACTTAATGGGATGCATTATTTGTATCACTTCAGTACATGCAAAACACCTTAATTCATATGCTAATTGGCAAAAAAAATTCCAGCTCCTACAATGTAAAGGAAAATGGATTGCAGAAATCTGTCAAGGTTTTTTATATATATATGTGTATATGTTTTAACTATTTGTACTCCTACATATTAGGAAGAAAGGTTTGCATTTATATAGCACCTGTCAAGACCACTGGACATCTTAAGGGGCTTTATAACCAACGATGCACTTTTGAAGTGTAGTCAGTGTTGTAATGTAGGAAATTCAGTAGTCAATTTGTACACAGCAAGCTCCCACACAAAGCAATGTGATAACGACTAGATAATCTGTTTTTGTGATGTTGATTGTAGGGTAAATATTGGTCAGGAAACAGGGAAGAACTCCCCTGCTCTTTTTCAAAAAAGCGCTGTGGGAAGTCGGACCTCTGTTTCGACATCTCATCCAAAAGACAGTGTCTGTGTCAGTGTAGCACTCCCTCTGTCACACACAGGAGAGTAGGCCTTAATTTCTACGCTCAAGTCCTGGGCCTGAATTTTCAGTTTGGCGGGTGGGCATGATCGGCGAGTCTGGGAGCAGTTGGGAAACAAACCCCGCCGATCACAGTCAGCCCCTGTCCGCGATTTCACACTGGCTGGCTAATTGTGAAGCGCGGGCTGATACGATCAGCGCTGCCTGGGTTGGGGATGAAGCGGGGAGGGTATGAGCTGAAGCCAGCACAGGGGAGCGTGGAATGAAAGCTCCCCGAAGGTAGCGAGCTGCTTCAGGGAGCTGAAGAAACAAGATACGCAAATTAAAGATTAGAAGAGCCGGGGAAAAATGCCTAGGCATTGGAAGCAGTCACCTGAACGTATACAACATGAAAAGTCTGTCCAAACATTTTTTTTTTAATTTAATGACAGAAACGTCATTGGGTGAGGTTTCCTAAAAAATGCAAAGGCCTCCTGGTCAATTTGCCCACCTGTCAACCATAAGGTTGGATGGGCAGCAAAAAATCCCAGTTAATTGCACCATTAAAATTGTCGGTGGGCGTGCTTCTGAGTTTAGCACACATGCCTGCATGCTGAACAAAAGATTCTGCCCCTGATGTGGGTCTTGAACCATATGGCCCAGAGGTGAGGGGACTATCAACTGAACCACTGCTGACGTAGTTTTTACTTTGCATTTTTCTGATGCAGTTTTGGTTGTCAGGCTATGCAACCTCAGGCTACCACAGACAATTCCACAAAGCACTGCACACCAAGGCTCCTTCGGCAGCGCCTCCCAAACCTGCAACCTCTACCACCTAGAAGGACAAGGGCAGCAGATGCATGGGAACACCACCAGCTGCAAGTTTCGCTCCAAGTCACTCACCATCCTGTCTTGGAACTACAGCGCCGTTCCTTCACTGTTGCTGGGTCAAAATCCCTTCCTAACAGAACTGTGGGTGTCACTACAACACATGGACTGCAGCAATTCCAGGGGGTGGCTCACCACCTTCTCAAGGGCAATTAAGGATGGGCAACGAATGCTGGCCCAGCTAGCGACACCCACATCCTATGAATGAATTTTTTAAAATCACCATTGAATGTCACTGTGTTTGGTTTTGGTTGACAGGAAGTAACCAGGGAGAGTCAGCCAATGCCCATTTTACCCTCCTATGAGATGGAGCCCAAATTAACAGGGAATGCTGTGCCAAGTCATGACTCCAGTAAGATTTGCTCTCAAGCCGTTCTTGAGGGTCTTAAATGACAGGCAGCTCTGGGATTTAGATCCTTGAGTGTATATAATCTTGCTTAAATAAAAATTTCAAAGAACTGGAAGATTATTATGCTTTATTAATGGCCTGTGGCCATTAGAATATGAGTCAAGAGCTCTTGTGCTTTTAGGACTGAGATCCATACCTTGTCCAGTGTTGGGTTTCTTGGAGTTAGTGCCTAGAAATAGATTTTATTCTTTTATTTTCTGATAGATAAATTGGTTTAAACTGATGCATAAATATTTAAGAGGATATAAACTTCACTTCAACAAAATAACAGAGAAATCTAAGTGTTCATTCAGCAATGTTAGTCAAGGTGATAAGAAGACGATCATTGCTTATGTCACATGTTCATGTATTCATACAATTATTTTATTTAGAGTAATTTTCATCTTTGTTCATTGGTTAAGGTGCTGCGGCTAACAGAGTTTTTCTGACTGTACCTTAAACAGAAAGCAGTTGAGGTCCATCATTCTTTAAGTCTGAGTTGAAATGGTTCGGATGAGCGGAAGATTGTATGCTTGTGCTAGTTCACTGCCAATAAGGATGGTTTCCTCTTGTGGATGAGCAGATTGGAAATGCTGCCTTGTTCACCCACAAGCAAAGAAATTAGGTCATTTTGAAGTAACCTCTTTTAAGCTGCCTCAAAGCATCAATATTTTAAACAGTGTGCCTCATTTCAAGGAGGAGAAGAGCCATTCTACTACCATTTCACCATTACGACTAATGTCGAGATACAAAATCATGATAAGGACGGGGTAAAGTGCTAGTGAGCAGTTGCATTTGGTTTATTCACCCCCCTTAAGTCACCTGCTGTCTGGTGTACCTGCCCTGGTGCAGCTGAGACAAGCGGTCATGAGAAACACAAGATGTTGATTGCCTGAACACCTGCATTTCCATCAGATCAACTTAACATTTGACACAAACCAGAAATGAATGTGTGAAATCTGTGAATTAAAGTTGGTCCACAGTGTTTTTCCATTAAGGTAAGCTATATTCAAATTAAAGTTATTTTAAGATGAATTACCTCAAACACATTGAATGCAGGTGTATGAAAGGGTGGGGTTGATGCAGAAATGTCTTCAAATATTATTTTTAAAAGAAAACTTTGTAATATTTTAAATAGTAATTATGATGGTTGTCTAAACATACTTTTCAGGGCCAGAGTTGTATATTTGGATCAAGAAATAAAATTCTAAGAGGATTACAATGTGTGTTATAGATCCATCATTCTATAATTTATTTTGAAAAATCACCAACATTTATAATGTGTAAAATGTAATTTCTATAGATGCAACAGTAAAGAAACTGGTGCATTAAGGGGGAAGGTAAAATTAGAAGTTGGCTCTGAACAGGTTAATTAAAGCAATTGCACCATTCCTGATGGAACATAAAGAAGGCTGCCTCTTGCTGAGAGCGGGTATAAGCAGATCAATCTGACGCAGTTTCTGCTTCGAGTACACAGGGAGAAAACCAATAACAGATTTATGTGAACCAGTTTAAAAAGCCTAGTGTGAATAGCACCTAAATTAAATTAGGAAAGCAACAGCATTAGAAAGGCTCCTGTTGTCTCTTAGTTATATGGCCATTGGATTAAGGATGCTTTAAGCACACTGTGTAAGATGTGATTTTATTAGGTTGCTCAGATGCATGAGGCTGACATGTTTATTGTGCAAGGCTCTGGCAATGATGTTCCAAACTGCAAGTGCTCACTTGATATTACGAGTGCAGCCTCTACTGTTATTAAGAGGATTTGAAGAAAATCAATTGCTAACAGTAGCAGCATAGTTAAACTATTTTTCACTTATTTTGCTTTGAACTACTAAACGTGCAGTGTGCTATATTTGTATTAATGCCTCATTATTTTTTTTATAAAACTCATTGTAACTTTGTGACATATTTGCATTCAGTTTTTCCCAATAATCGAGAGACAGCCACATCTCCTAGTCCATTCCAGTATATCTTGTTTAAAGTGCCTGCTTCTAACGCTGTCAAACCATCAGCAGGGCATTGCAGTAAAACTGAACAACACTGAACACAAGAGTGGGTCACAATTCATAAGATATACAGTTATACCAGGTGTGGGGGCTGCAAATAATGCAATAAAGTTTTGTTACTCAACATATGTCGGGTAACAAAAATTGATTCCACATTCGGAGCTGTCTGCAGTGATGATGATACTAAGTTATGCCACAATAACTGCTCCCACAATCACTCTTTTTGATGTCACAATAATCTTTGCAGTATCGGTGCAACTACCTTGTGACATCATGGAACAGTTTAACTGCCTTTAGGTTTTAACTGTTTCGACGCTGTGTTGTGTAAGCTGTTTAAATGAAACTATTTTGCATTCACATTTCTTCCTTGGTTCCCGCTAAATGGGTGTAGAATTTTTACCCACTTCAGGCAATGCTTGAGGGTCTTCCTGTTCTCTTTATACAACTTATGTCGAGCCCACAGAGGCAAGATGATACGCAGCTGGATCAGATAATGAGCCTGTACAGGTATTTGTGGCCTGTTCCTGTAATGTGCTCAGGCTTTTACCTGTATCTGTGCTTGTGCTTCTTGTCCCTCTGTCTGTATTCATTCCTCTATCTGCAAAGGCCCAGTATTCACTCTGGCAACATTTCCATTAATGTGTATGTTAAATCTAAATAAAAGTTCAGATGCCAGTTAAATTCTTCATTTTTGATACTTTTTGCAATAGAAAATTAAGCAATTGATGAACATTTCTCCGTCACTATCAAGGCCGTTCCATCAAGAATAATTGACCTGTGTGCTCAGTCTTTGCATTTGTATCACACGCAGGAAAAAGATCTTAAACTAAAAAGTTGTTCTGGATCCTCATAAAGCCCAGGGATTGATCAATTACATACGTCGCCCTGGATGCAAAGACTGAAGGAGCAAGTTTCTGTTTGTAGGCAAAGATTGGGACAGTCTGCAGCCACATATGTGGGGTTCTTGTAAGAGCATTTGACTCTCGTCCTATCTTTATGGGAAGGCCCGTGTTCAGAAGCGTGTTAAAAAGGTGGAACTCCCTATCAAAAGTTGTGCCAAATAGCGCAGATGCAGTGAAGGGAAAGCTGGATAATTATAAAAGCATAATGCTGCGGATGCTGGAAATCTGAAACAAAAACAAAAGTAGCTGGAAAAACTCAGCAGGCCTGACAGCATCTGCGGAGACGAACACAGTTAACGTTTCGAGTCCGAATGACTCTTCATCAGAAGGTAGATAATTATGTGGGGTGGGGTGGGGTGGAAGGAATAGAAGGCTATGCTGAAAAGGATTAGATTAGATGAAGTGGGGTGGGGAGAGCATATAAACCAGCACTGACCAGTTGGGCTGAATGGTCTGTTTTCATGCTGTGAATTCTATGCATTGCTAAAGGCTTTGGTAGCCCGACAGCTCAGGCGCCTCTTACTCGTACATCGAGCTCTTTTGCTGATATACCATGTCCTGTAGTCCTGGGGTGAAGCCATCCCAGTGATGTCACAACTTCAACCTAAGGTTCACGAGAGCTCAACAGCCTGCAAGCCCCATCACTGAACGATGGCTAAATCAGTTCTGGCTGAGGAATAACAATTGAAGATGCAAACTGGGAGGCGAGAGCAGAAATAAGGAAGGATTGCTTGTTTAACAATCAATTATAATTTAAGTTTAACAAATCAGTCAATCTTGCCTAAAGATCCCCATGTTCTACTTTTTGTTTATTTAGCACTTTTTGTCATCCCTTCTTTCACCTCCTCAATGTCCTTAACCATTCGGCGAGACAAAATCTCTTTGGACAGTTTTGATGTCACTTATGGCCCACATAGTTACCCTAAACTAGAGTGAAAGAGAGCCCCCTGTAAAGGTGCCATGCCATTAATTTGAATGGGACCAGTTTGCATAATTGAATTAACTTGAACTGGCTCGTTTCCAGTCACTTGACGTTTGCACTTTATCTTGTGGCTTATTTGTAAGGCTCACTGATCAGCCTTTGAAACTTGATGTTGTGAATTTTCAGTGTTTCAGCCCGTGACAACCAGTGAAATATATATATATATATATATATTTATAACAAGAATGCTTTTTTTCCTCCTGTTTTTAGATCCTCCGCCCTCTCTTAGTACTCCTTTCACCTCAAGAGCCACCAAGTGTCTGGTTCTCACTGGCTTCCTGTAAGCAGCATTGCAAAGTACCCAAAAAATGATCCTCATTCTTTTTCTTCCTCCTCCCCTTCCCCCTTTCCCATGTGTTGGCTGATACCTGGAACTCAACATATGAGGGGGGTGACAGCTGCAAGTCCTTGCCCTGCGATCCCACTGCACTGCCTGGAGACGAGTCTTTGACGCTGCGTTTTAAATCATTTTTCATGGTTTAAGATCCGATTTGGCAACTTTGTGTCATCAACATTTTGTTTTAAAACCAAAAAGCATATGCATTTTTTTTTTTGCAAATCTGCCTGTGGTCACCAGTGGGTTCCATTTTAATTTCAAGCTCTGGAAAAGTATCTCAATATTCCGCTGGGATTAGGCTTTGACTGGAGTTGTGCGATCACTAAGTCAGGGGTTTACTTGTGTCAGTGACTGAGACGGGACCAGGCACAGGGCAATCATCTACCACTTCGTATCACTAAACGTTGACCTTGTTCAACATTACTTGCAAGATGGAGCCATTTGGTATTTTAAGTACTTTGGTTTCTCTGTGCTGTTGAACTTTAACCGCCTGTTTGGTTGCTGAAGCTTGTTCAACCTTAATCTTTAAGAACAAAACTCCCCACTTAGCTCCACGTGAGGCAAAAATATGGCAAACTCTTTGAAGTGCAGCATTTTGCAGATACTAATCCAACTGGCATCATTGCAAATATTGACCTACCAATTTGTTTGCCAACGCACTGGAGTCTCGTGAGCTTGGACATCCCATCCCTAATCCCTTGACGTGTCCCTAACCCACGGTGTTATTTCAGGTGCAAGACATCAATTTTCCAGGTCACTTTTTTGTTCTGCCAAGGATATCTTTGCCCTCTTCTGTAAATTCCTGACAAGTGTGGAGCAATGGCGAGAAATTAATGGCACACTTCCAGCAGGCACAGAGTCATCGTCTCAGTCACTGGTGAGGTCTGGCCACAGCTGATTAACGGAGAGTTGTCCAGGGCTGGATTTGAAGGTTTTCAGTGGAGGTGGATCAGGAAGTCCCGGCTCCTGCCATTTCAGCGCATCGAATCAGGCGTTGGCCACATCGATTAAGCCTTGTGAATGGGTGGGGGCTATAGGCCCAAATGGGGGCGATTAGGGCTAGATGTCAATGGGGAAGGGATTAGGCCGGGAACCAGAAGTCAGTTCTGAACACACCAATTTAAAGCCCCCCCCCCCCACCCCTTCCCTCTCCCCTTCCTTGTTACTGTCAGTCTATAGAAACGGAGCAAAGAGAGTTGACTGGGAGCCAGGCGGCTGCCCATATTCAGCAGCAGACTCTGGCCCCATTTGCAGCCTCCTTCCTGTCAATCACCCCCCCCCCCCACCCCACCACCACCACCCCCCAACATTTGTCCCGTGTGACTAGTGAAAAATGGAGCGGGCCACAAAAAAATTGCGGTCGAGTGACTTTTCAAACCAGCTCCCAAAGGGCTTGTTAATGGGTTTGTTTTTTTCGAAAGGGGCGGGCCTCTGATTTCGGCACCCGCTCGCCTCCCGTGTGATTCGAAGACCAGCGGGGATGACGTCGGATCCCTGAGCTGATTGTATTTTGTGTGAAGCGCAGTGGGTGAGGGAGAGGGAGAGAGAGAGAGACAGGGGGGGGGTGGTGGTGAGGGGTGAGAGGGGGAGGGGTGAGAGGGGAGAGGGGTGTGAGGGTGAGGGTGAGGGGTAGGGGAGGGTGAGGGAGAGGGGTGAGGGTGAGGGAGAGGGTGAGGGGAGGGGGAGAGGGAGAGGGTGGTAGGGGTAGGAGTGAGGGGGAGAGGTGAGGGGAGGGGGTAGGGGTGAGGGTGAGGGGTAGGGGAGGGTGAGGGAGAGGGGTGAGGGTGAGGGAGAGGGGAGGGGGAGGGGGAGAGGGAGAGGGTGGTAGGGGTAGGAGTGAGGGGGAGAGGTGAGGGGAGGGGGTAGGGGTGAGGGTGAGGGGTAGGGGAGGGTGAGGGAGAGGGGTGAGGGAGAGGGTGAGGGGAGGGGGAGGGGTGAGAGGGAGAGGGTGGTAGGGGTAGGAGTGAGGGGGAGAGGTGAGGGGAGGGGGTAGGGGTGAGGGTGAGGGGTAGGGGAGGGTGAGGGAGAGGGGTGAGGGAGAGGGTGAGGGGAGGGGGAGGGGGAGAGGGTGGTAGGGGTAGGAGTGAGGGGGAGAGTTGAGGGGAGGGGGTAGGGGTGAGGGGGAGGGGTAAGGGAGGGTGAGGGTGAGGGGGAGGGGTGAGAGGGAGAGGGGTGAGGGGGAAGGAGAGGGGGTGAGGGAAAGGGTGAGGGGTAGAGGGGAGGGGGGTGAGGGTGAAGCGGTAGGGGTGAGGGGGAGGGGGAGGGGTAAGGGAGGGGGAGGGGGTAAGGGGTAGGGGTGAGGGGGAGGAGGAATAGGCAGCTCGCCCGGTTTCCAGCCGCAAAACCGAATCCCAAGAACTCCAGCCCCCATCTTCCTTGTCCCTATGTCAATGCAGATCTCAGAAATATTGTCCCAATTATACACGTGGGCGGTGGAGGTTCATTGTGAGTGGTGGGGTGGACTTGGGAGGGGGACAAAGTCCTGCTAACTGATGAGGGGAGGGGAGTGGAGTGGAGGGGAGGGGAGGGGGCTCAGTACCCCTTCAGCTACCAGGACTTCAGCCCAGCGGCGTTGACCATCCATTGGCTTCCCAGTGGGTTGTAATGTAGGTTCCTGGATATCCTCAGTCAGTGGCTCTTGCGTGCAATTTTTTTTAAACAATTAAAATATTACAGTGATACAAATCGGCAATGGCAGCTGCTCAGAGAGGTTTTTAATTGAATGATTATTGTATTAAGTGGCTGTTTTTTAATGGAACAAGTGTCTCCAGGATCCGAACCCTGCATGAATTTAGACGTATTCAGCATCAGACATTTCGCGCAAATGAGAGAGAGAGAGAAAAAAAAAGAGCACTTGTACATTCAGGGGCCAGAGTGTATTTACTTGACAGTCCATCATTAATAAAAGAATGATCTGAGTATGGTTTAATTTGGATTCTTTTTTTTTAAAAGAATGTGGATCAGACGCTTCTCCCAGTGTGCATGTAACACATGAAAGGGTTAATGCAGAGCCGATGGTAATGATCGGGGGGTGGGGGGGACCTGAAAATAAGCATCCAACATATTAATCTTGAGGTACATGTGAGTTCGGATATCTGAGTGAATACCGCACCGAGGGATATGCATTTTGCATTCACTATTGTGGAAAAAAACATTAACTACTGACAATATTATTACCTTTCCCGACTCTCAGGTCAGACAAGAACCATTTCACTGTGTTTTATTTAATCATAAATCCCTGCTCCGTAAAATGAGAAACAAGAACGATCACTCTTTCCAGCTCCTTCCGCGTGTCTCCCTCAGTTCACCTTCCTGACAGATATGAGCTCGTACATCGCTGCCTGGGTCATGAGCCATCACTGAATGGGTCCAGAGACTTGAACGCTTCACTGCAGAGAAAACCTGCGAGAAATTAAATTCTTCACTTGGATGGTTAGGGTGACTCGCTTGCTCTGTCGGCTTGTTCTTCATTATTTTTCGGCTGATAACTGACTTGCGAGGATGTCATGTCTATTTAATGCCTTCGCGGCTACTTCATAGGAGGAACAGGCTGTCAGTCTTTTCATTTATATATATATATAATATATAAACCCACTGAATTTCACTCTGCAAATTAATTATATCACAGGAGCTGAAACAAAAACATTCTAAGGATTGTCCCATTCTCATAAGGTATTTGAAGCAATTCCCCAAAATTATTTGCAGCGCAATCTTGTTAGATATAATGGTGCATGGAGCCCGGGTTAAAATGTACCAGGGATTGGGGTTAGGGAATTAACCTTTAACTGCTACGTTCCTGGCAAGAATGGGAAATGATGTTTGCAACAATCATTGAAAATGATCAGTCTGTGAGAATAAATACAAGGGCCAACATCAGCACGCTCGGATGCCTTCCTTTCACAAGATGGAATTAAATAATTTAAAGATAAAATGCAGATCCCTCCCTTGCTTCATTTAAAATAGTCGGAAATGCGTAACAGCTACATTTATTTTTCTTACACTTTGCCTAACACAGAAGCACAGAATCCCTCAAATTAATAACAAAGAGAGAAAAGGCACAAGTATATCCTGTGAATGTACCGTGGCTGGTAATTAGTCAGGAACTGTATGTTTCTCATTATAAGCTCACCCTTTTAAAATTGAAAATCATATATTTAAATCTTACACATTTAAAAATTGATTGGCGTTTAAGAATCAGCCTCCAAACAATAGTCTCTCCCACAGATCTCTGAAAGGAAGCATCATATTCTTTTTAGCTCTTAGAGGTTTATAAATACATTATTGATTTTTTTTTTTGCAATGGAAGACTACTGCATTACGACCAGGTTGTTTTATTCTTTATCCATATGACATTTAGGTACTTGTGAAAAATTATAGCAATTATAAAATCAGCATTTGACTGGTAAAAAAGTGCAATCAGCTGTCACATTGGAAAGCACTTGTTCTGGAATACTATTAGCTCGGTGAGGCTGAGACACAGTGCTGAGAGAAAAAAAAAAGGTTTAACTAAAGGGCAAATGCATGAAATTTACTTGGAAATTGCTATTTATCACCCTGTGACTTCCTATTGTAAAACTCCAGTGCAGACACTTTGTGGATCCCATTGGTACTCCAACTGAAATCCTCACAGTCTTTCCTGCTTTGACTAGCTTTGGTAAAATAATTTTGTTTTGCAAATCTTCATAATGAGCCCGGCTGATAAATGAACCATGTCTTAAGAGGGGCCTGGGCTGCCATGACTTCCCCAGTCATCATGTTTTCATGTTTGTAATATTTTGTGGAGGGGAAGGAGCCCTTAAGAGACTGCACAGCATAGTGGGTCACTACAGTCTCAGCCAAACAGGTCTGTTGTTGTGGGGGGTGGTGCACGGAGGTGAAATATTCTCACTTCGACATCTATTACAGGGGTACTAAGTGAAATGAGCTTGGGCAGCCTTTATGTATTTCCCAGTGGACTTGAATCTGCAGCACAAACTGCCCATAATTTGGCACTAATTGGGGTAGGATTATTCAAAGAGGTTATGAGAAAGGCTGGTGTGGGAAATGGAAATTTCAGACTGGTACAATAGCTTAAAAGGAAGTATGAATCTGACCTGGAAGTACTGGATGCTTTAGAAAATGCAAATTATGATTTAGAATTACAGTTGGAGATAGGAAAATTAAAAAATAGCTTCAAAAATGGAAGTAAAACATGTCAGTGTTAAACTGAATTAAATTGAATTTCAGGACAGATACAGGCTACTCATGGTTTATGCTGCACACCAGCCTCCTCCCATCTTACTTCACCTCACCCTATCAACACACTTTTCCACCCCTGTCTCCCTCATGTGCTTATCTAGTCTTTCTTTAAATACATCTGTTATTCAGCTCAAATACCTCAGATCGCGGCACACAAGTCAACCCAGAGTATGAGACGACCTCCATTGTTTCAGTGCTGAAAGTCATGTTTAGACCTATACTCGGCATATAAGTTGACCCTCTGCTAAGAAATTCAATGCTCGGATTAAGAGTAGGCCTCAATTTTTCATCTCAGAAATGCATGTTTTACTCACCTTATAAGCCGGCACATGGGATCAAGCAGGCGATATAGGCCATGTTGCCAAGAAGATGAATGGGAGTTTGAGGCGCACAAACAGAACTGGATCTTCTGGCAAAAAGAATGAAGTATGAAGGTGGTTTCAAGCTATACGTCCTAACATTTGATAGCTCATCAAATAACTTTTTTTTATTCATCCGTGGGATGTGGGCATCACTGGCTAGTCCAGCATTTATTGTCCATCCCTAATTGCCCCTTGAGAAGGGGGTGGTGAGCTGCCTCCTTGAACTGCTGTAGTGAGGGAATTTGGTGCTGGTGAAAAAAAGCTGGTGCGAGAATGTAAGAAGAAGGAACCTGCCCTGAAGAGAATGTCCAAGACCAAATGAGCCATAGGAACAGGGACCAGCCATGGCCTGATCTTGAGAAGCATGTACGGGATTGGGTCCACAAAAATTGTCAGAATGGTTACATCGACCCCAGAAATGTAATACTTAAGTGGGCCAAATCAAACCCAGAGTTCAGCAGAGAGATCAGAGCAAAGGCCAGTTGGTGTAGCCACTTTATGGAACAAAAATGTCTTGTGTTGCAGTAGAATACATGATGAATGGTAGGACCCTGGGAAGTACCGAGGATCAGAGGGACCTTGGTGTGCATGTCCACCAGCCCTTTAAGGTAGCAGGACAGGTAGATAAGGTGGTTCAGAAGGCATATGGGATACTTGCTTTTATTAGCCGAGGCATAGAATATAAGGGCAGGGAGGTTATGCTGGAACTGTATAAAATGCTGGTTAGTCCCCAGCTAGAGTATTTCGTATAGTTCTGGAATCCGCATTATAGGATGGATGTGATTGCATTAGAGAGAGTGCAGAGGAGATTTACCAGGATATTGCCTGGGCTGGAGAGTTTTAGCTGTAAGGAGAGATTGGATAGACTGGGGTTATTTTCCCTGGATTAGAAAAGATTGAGGGGGGGGACATGATTGAGGTGTATAAAATTATGAGGGGCATAAATAGGGTAGACAGTAAGGAACTTTTCCCCTTTGTGGAGGGATCAATAACTAGGGGACATAGATTTAAGGTAAGGGCAGGAGGTTTAGAGGGGGTGTGAGGAAGAATTTTTTTACTCAGAGTGTGGTGGGAATCTGGAACTCACTGCCTGAAAGGGTGGTACATGCAGAAACCCTCATAACATTTAAGAAGCATTTGGATGCACACTTGCGATGCCATGGTATACAAGGCAATGGGCCTAATGCTGGAAAATAGGATTAGAATAGTTAGGTACTTGTTTGACTGGCGAAGACTCGATGGGCTGAAGGGCCTTTTTCTGTGCTGCAGGCCTCTCTGACTCTATGACTATGACTAAGACCGAGATTGCTCATAGAATATCAAAAGACCTGGATGCCTATATTACCAGTTTCCAGCAATTCATCATCAGACAGCAGCAAAAACACAAGCTCCCATTATGTCACATCAGCAAAATGGATGAAACGCTCATGAATTTCGATCTGTCCAGCAATCGAGCTGTGGAGTGGAAAACATTTCGAAAACAGTTCTAGTGAAAGCCACAGGGCCTGAGGAGGCAAGATTCAGGGCGGTCTTGGCCTGCATAGTCGACAGAGTAAAATTAAGCCAATGATAATTTTCAAACCATAAAACCTGAAGCATAAAAGGTAAAAGGCTGAAAATCAAGTTCTCTGCAGGAGGTTTTGTGCATGTCCATGACAACGGTTGGGCGGATAAGGGGTGGAGTGAAGTGGTGGATCGATAACGTGTGGAAAAGGAGTAAAGAACGCAGCTTATTTGTGTGCGACATGTCCAGGTCCCAGATAGCTGATCAGATCAAGAGGCACCTGTGAAGAAATAACGCCTACATTACAGTTATACCTGAAGGGTCTAACATCTGGTATAACAAGATGAGGAGAAGTTTCTTCACCCAGAGAGCAGTGAGCCTGTGGAATTTGTTACCACAGAAAGTAGTTGAGGCCAAAACATTGTATGTTTTCAAGAAGGAGTTGGATATAGCTCTTGGGGTGAAAGGGATCAAAGGATATGGGGATAAAGCAGGAGCAGGGTATTGAGTTGGATGATCAGCCATGATCATAATGAATGGTGGGGCAGGCTCGAAGGGCTGAATGGCCTACTCCTGTTCCTAGTTTCTATGTTTCTATGTTTCTATCTGTAGTTCCAACTTTTGTGTTTGTGCCTCAAGAAACCATCAAGGGTTATGTTCACGCTGAATGGAATAGATGGATTGGTTGATGGAGAAAAAGCCTTTACAAAGAGTGGAAATATGCATACTACCCCACTCGATGTTTTGTGTCATTTCATCATCAAATCATGGAACACTATTAATGCACAAACTGTGATCGGATTGATCAAAAAATGCAACTATCCAATTCACTAATGGAAAGGAAGATGATTTGTTGTGGAGGGATGATTTTGAAACCAAATGTGCCAAATCTGATCCAAAGTGGGATCCTTATGATGAAGCCAAAGCCAAAGTGGCTCAGAATGACTTTGATAAACTCCTTGCACCAAATGCCAAAGACGATGAATTTGATGGGTTTTTTTTACATTTTGATTGCGATTTAAGGTATCCTTGTAGAATTAATTAATCGACTAAAACATGTCACCTTGATTTAATTTGAATTACCTGTCATGCTTTATTTCATATTTCAAAATGGCTACCGCCTACACCAACACCGATCGTTCACATTTTCTACCCGGCATCAAAGTTGGCCCCCAATGTTTTTGAGCGGATTTTTTGAGTCTTCCAAGGTTGACTCATACGCAACCATCTATAGTGCTCGACGTGGTAGCAAGTTCCACACTCTACCCACTCTCCGGTCATCAAGATTTCAATATATATTTTGCTGGATTTACCAAATTTATAGGGGAGAATTTTCACATCGGCATGCAGGGGTAGACATC
This sequence comes from Carcharodon carcharias, assembly GCF_017639515.1. Classification (NCBI taxonomy): domain Eukaryota; kingdom Metazoa; phylum Chordata; class Chondrichthyes; order Lamniformes; family Lamnidae; genus Carcharodon; species Carcharodon carcharias. The sequence goes on along the minus strand of NC_054474.1, from coordinate 166,412,919 downwards.
CCGATGTCACTGCGCGCCATTCAGATCTTTCATTTGGCAGGCACGCAGCAGAGGTGGCTGCACCGACTGAACTGTCAAAGGCCTGTTAAGGGCACTTAAAGAACCAATTAAACTAATTATCAACACTGCCCATCTAACCTTAAGGTTGGCGGTGGGGGTGGCGGGGGGGGCGGCAGTTGAAGAGCCCAAGTGGCCTTCGCATTTTTCGGGAAACCTCATCCACTGGTGGGATGAGGTTCCCTGAAGGTTTAGAAGGTTTAATAAAATCTGTACAATTTTTACCTTTCTTTATTTAAATATGAACTTAATCTCCCTGATGCAGCTCCATGCCTCAGGGAGATTTCTGCACTCTTTGCGCAGGGTCCGACTCTCCCTCTTCCCCCTCCCCCCCCACCCCCCCACTCGTCCGCACAGGTAGGGCTGAGTGCTACCGGCCGTGTGTCACACTAGGCGGGCTTTAATTGGCCCGCTCACGTAAAATGGCGGTGTGGAGCCGATTGCGGGAGACGATCAGCTCTGTGCCTGCTCCCGACCAGCCAGCCCGATAGGGAGAAAATTCTCCCCATAGTGTTGTTGCTGATCGGATGCAAAGCTTTACAATGAGGCAGAGTTGCTGCACTATTGCAAACGGACTGGCAGAATGTCTGTCCTCCCATCATTCAATTCCTCATACGGTGTGTTCCCAGTCACCAGGGGAGACACCAATTGGAGACCAACTACTTCCCTGGAGGGAGGGAAAATTAGAGGTCAAGTCAACTTGCGTCGCTCTCAAGCATCTCCTTGTAGCTAGTTCAAGAGTGAAATTGGTGTAGGCGCCAGAATGTCAATGTCAAAGGCAGGTTCAAAACTGATCGAGCTGACATGATGATATTTTGTTGGTGTATGGAAATATTTTGTGAACTAGCTTGGACATTTGTAAGTAAAAAAAAAAGTGTTATATATGAAAAAAGCTCATCAATGGCATTCAACCTTTCATTTAATTTAAAAAAACAGAGTTACCCCTCCCTCAATGCTACCAAGTTGATACGATCACTGAAAATGGTCCATATCTGTTTCTCCTTATTTTTGAATCTGTCTTCTCAAACTCTAAATCCAGGTTTATGGGCATTGGTTCAATCCTGAGCTGCCTTGTTGGTTCAGTTCGTTGCAGGGTTTTAAAGCTCCTGAATTCATCTCGTCGGAATAACATTGGGTAGCTATTTTCTATAGCAAGAGTTTCTAATGACATCTGCTATTAGTTAGATTTGCCCTGGCACTCCTCAATTCAAAGATATTTTTACATCCAAGGTTACTTGGAAAAGTGAGCTGATAACAGCACAGCGAGGGGAATGGGACAGCTGGGACCTGAGTGAACAGGACAACCAACAGAGTAGCTTCTTAACCAATGCAATTCAAATATTGGAAAATAAACACAGAAGGACTAATGGGGACTATCAAGGTCTATTGTGAAGATTCACTCATAAATAATTATCACATCCACAAGGTAATGGAGAGCAAATAGGCCACAGAAAGGAGTCAAGAGCTTCAAGAGAGAAGGGCACTGAGGAAGGAGACTTGGAAGGAAAGTGGTTCTTTTTGAGACACAAATCTATTATAGAACCACTACAATAAGCAGCATTATAAACATCCTGTACCATAGACAGTGTTATAATTAGCAGTTACAATAGGCAGTTATGTAATCAACAGGTGTAATAAGCAATGATACAACCAGCAGGTACAATCAGCAGTGATACAACTAACAGGAACAAAAAACAGTGTTATAATCAGCGGATACAATAAGCAATGATTTAACCAGCAGGTACAATCAAAAGTGATATAACTAACAGCTACAATAAGGAGTGATATAACCAGCAGGCACAATAAGCTGTGATATGGCCTGCAGGTAAAATAGGCAGTGATAAAAACAAGCAAGAACAATAAGCAGTGTTATAACCTACACATACATTTAGCAATGATATAACCAGCAAATACAATAAACAGTGATATGAATAGCAGATTAAATAAGCAGTGTTATAAACAGCAGGTGCAATAAGCAGTGTTACAACCAACACATATAATAAGCAGTGATATAACTGGCAAATACAATAAACAATGATATGAATAGCAGGTTAAATAAGCAGTGATATAACCAGCAGTTAAAATAAGCAGTGATGTAATCAGCAGAGACAATAAGAAATGTTATAACCAGCAGGTACAATAAGCAGTGTTATAACCAGCACGGACAGTGAGCAGTGATGTAACCAGCAGGTAGACTAAGAAGTGATCTAACCAGCAGCTACAATAAGCGTGAAAATAACCAGCAGCTACAATGAGCAGTGATATAACCAGACAAAACAATAAGCAGTGTTAAAACAAGCAGGTCCAATAAGCAGTGTTCTAACCAGCAACTACAATGAGCAATGATATAAACAGCAGATACAATAATCAGTGAAATAACCAGCAGCTATTATACGCAGCAATATAACCAGCAGGTACATATAACCAGCAAAAACAATAAGCAGTGTTAAAAGCAGCAGGTAAAATGAGTAGCGTTATAACCAACAGGTACAATACGCTGTGATATAACCAGCAGATAAATTAAGTAGTGATTAAATTAGTAGGTATAATAAACAGTGATGTAACCAGGAGGTGCAATAAGCAGTGCTATAACCAGGCAGGACAATATGCAGTGATATAATCAGAAGGTACACTAAGCAGGATGTAGCCAGAAAGTAAAATTAGTAGTATATAACCAGCAGAGACAAAAAGCAATGATATAAACAGCAAGTACAATGAATAGTGACATTACCAGGAGGTACAATAAACAGTGATAAAACAAGCAGGTAAAATAATCATCGATATCACCAGCAGGGGCAATAAGCAAGCTATGATCAGGAGGTCCAATAAGAGGTGATGTAGTCAATAGGTAGAAAAAGCAGTGATATAAGCAGTAGGTACAATAAGCAGTGTTATAAAGCAGCAAATACAATAAGCGGTGTTATAAATCAGCAGGTACAATAATCAGTGTTATAAACCAGCAGGTAAAATAACCAGTGTTATAAACCAGCAGGTGCAATAAGAAGTGTTATAAATCAGCAAATACAATAAGCATTGTTATAAACCAGCAGTTAGAATAACCAATGTTATAAAGCAGCAAGTACAATATCCAGTGTTATAAAGCAGCAGGTACCAAAACCAGTGTTATAAACCAGCAAGTACAATAACCAGTGTTATAAACCAGCAGGTAGAATAAGCAGTGTTATAAACCACCAAGTACAATAACGTGTGTTATAAACTAGCAGGCACAATAACCAGTGTTATAAAGCAGCAGGTAGAATAACCTGTGTTACAAACCAGCAGGTACAATAAGCAGTGTTATAAACCAGCAGATAGAATAACCAGGGTTACACACCAGCAGGTAGAATAAGCAGTGTGATAAATCAGCAGGTAGAATATGCAGTGTTATAAAGCAGCAAGTACAATAAGCAGTGTTATAAACCAGCAGGTGGAATAAGCAGTGTTATAAACCAGCAGGTACAATAAGCACTGTTATAAACCAGCAGGTGGAATAAGCAGTGTTATAAACCAGCAGGTACAATAAGCACTGTTATAAACCAGCAGGTGGAATAAGCAGTGTTATAAACCAGCAGGTACAATAATCAGTGTTATAAACCAGCAGGTAGTATAAGCAGTGTTATCAACTAGCAAGTAGAATAACCAGGGTTATAAACCAGCAGGTAGAATAAGCAGTGTTATAAAAGAGCAGGTACAAAAAGCAGTGTTATAAACCAGCACCGAGAATAACCAGTGTTATAAACCAGCAGGTAGCAGAAGCAGTGTTATACACCAGCAGATAAATTAACCAGTGTTATAAACCAGCAGCTACAATAACCAGTATTATAAACCACTAGGTAGAGTAACCAGGATTATAAGCCAGCAGGTAGAATAAGCAGTGTTATAAACCAGCATGTATAATAAGCAGTGTTATAAAACAGCAGGTAGAATAAGCAGTGTTACAAACCAGCATGTACAATAAGCAGTGTTATAAAACAGCAGGTAGAATAAGCAGTGTTATAAATCAGCAGGTCGAATAAGCAGGGTTATAAACCACCAGGTAGAATAAGCAGAGTTATAAACCAGCAGGTATAATAACCAGGGTTATAAACCACCAGGTAGAATAAGCAGAGTTATAAACCAGCAGGTGGAATAAGCAGCGTTATAAACCACCATGTAGAATAACCAGAGTTATAAACCAGCAGATAGAATAAGCAGTGCTATAAAACAGCAAGTAGAATAACCAGTGTTATAAACAAGCAGGTAGAATAACAGAAGTTATGAACCAGCAGGTACAATAAGCAGTTTGATAAACAAGCAAGTGCAATGACCAGTGTTATAAATCAGCAGGTAGAATAACCAGTATTATAAACCAGCAGGTAGAATAAGCAGTGTTATAAAACAGCAGGTAGAATAAGCAGTGTTATAAACCAGTGGGTAGAATAACCAGTTCATAAACCAGCGGATAGAATAAGCAGTGCTATAAACCAGCAAGTAGAATAACCAGAGTAATAGTCCAGCAGGTAGAATAAGCATTGTTAGAAAACAGCATGTACAATAACCAGTTTTATAAACCAGCAGGTAGAATAAACAGTGTTATATATCAGCAGGTAGAATAACCAGAGTCATAAACCAGCAGGTTGAATAGGCAGTGCTATAAACCAACAAGAGGAATAAGCAGTGTTATAATTCTGCAGGTAGAATAACCAGTGTTATAAACCAGGAGGTACAATAAGCAGTGTTATAAACCAGCAGGTAGAATAAGCAGTGTTATAAAATTGCAAGTAGAATAAGCAGTGTTATAACCAGCCGGTAGAATAACCAGGGCTATAAACTAGCAGGTAGATAAGCAGTGTTAGAAACCAGCAGGTACAAAAGCAATGTTATAAACCAGCAGGTAGAATAAGCAGTTTTATAAACAAGCAAGTAGAATTACCTGTGATATAAAAGAGGAGGTATAATAACCAATGTTATAAAACTGCAGGTAGAATAAGCAGTGTTATAAACCAGCAGGTAGAATAACCATTGTTATAAACAGCCGGTAGAAAAACCAGAGTTATAAATCAGCAGGTAGAATTAGCCGTATTATAAACCAGTAAGTAGAATAACAAGTGTTATAAACCAGCAGGTAGAATAACCATAGTTCTAAACCAGCAGGTACAATAAGCAGTGTTATAAACCAGCAAGTACAATAACCAGTGTTATAAAGCAGCATGGACAATAAGCACAGTTATAAACCAGCAGGAACAATAAGCAGTGTGATAAACCAGCAGTTAGAATAACTAGTGTTATAAAAGAGGAGGTAGAATAGCCAGGGTTATAAACCAGCAGGTAGATAAGCAGTGTTATAAAAAAGCAGGTACAATAAGCAGTGTTATCAACCAGCAGGTAGAATAAGCAGTGTTATAAACCAACAGGTAGAATAAGCAGATTTATAAACCAGCCAGTATAATTACCAGTGTTATAAAAGAGCAGGTAGAATAACCAGAGTTATACACCAGCAGGTAGAATAAGCACTGTTATAAACAGCAGGTAGAAAAACCAGAGTTATAAACCAACTTGTAGAATTAGCAGTGTTATAAACCAGCAGGTAGAATAACCAGATTTATAAAACAGCAGGTCGAATAACCAGAGTTACAAGCCAGCAGTTAGAATAACCAGTCTTGTAAATGAGCGAGTACAATAAGTACTGTTATAATCCAAAAGTTACAATAAGCAGTGCTATATATCAGCAAGTACAATAAGTACTGTTATGAACCAGCAGGTGGAATAAGCAGTGGTTTAAAACAGCAAGTAGAATAACCAGTGTTATAAAGCAGCAGGTAGAATAACAGGAGTTATGAACCAGCAGGTACAATAAGCACTGATATAAACCAGCAAGTATAATAAGCAGTTTGATAAACAGGCAAGTACAATGACCAGTGTTATAAATCAGCAGGTAGAATAATGAGTGATATAAAACAGCAGGTAGAATAACCAAAATTATAAACCAGCAGGTAGAATAAGCAGTGTTATAACCAGCAGGTAGAATAACCAGGGTAATAAACCATCAGGTAGAATAAGCAGTGTTATAAAACAGCAAGTAGAATAACCAATGTCATAAAGCAGCAGGTAGAATAACAGGAGTTATGAACCAGCAGGTACAATAAGCACTGATATAAACCAGCAAGTACAATAAGCACTTTGATAAACAGGCAAGTACAATGACCAGTGTTATAAATCAGCAGGTAGAATAACGAGTGTTATAAACCAGCAGGTAGAATAACCAGATTTATAAAACAGCAGGTCGAATAACCAGAGTTACAAGCCAGCAGTTAGAATAACCAGTCTTATAAACGAGCGAGTACAATAAGTACTGTTATAAACCAGAAGTTACAATAAGAAGTGCTATATATCAGCAAGTACAATAAGTACTGTTATGAACCAGCAGGTGGAATAAGCAGTGTTATAAACCAGCAGGTAGAATAACAGGAGTTATGAACCAGCAGGTACAATAATCCCTGATATAAACCAGCAAGTACAATAAGCAGTTTGATAAACAGGCAAATACAATCACCAGTGTTATAAATCAGCAAGGGGAATAACGAGTGAGATAAAACAGCAGGTAGAATAACCAAAATTATAAACCAGCAGGTAGAATAAGCAGTGTTATAACCTGCAGGTAGATTAACCAGGGTAATAAACCATCAGGTAGAATAAGCAGTGTTATAAAACAGCAAGTAGAATAACCAATATCATAAAGCAGCAGGTAGAATAACAGGAGTTATGAACCAGCAGGTACAAAAAGCACTGATATAAACCAGCAAGTACAATAAGCAGTTTGATAAATAGGCAAGTACAATGACCAGTGTTATAAAGCAGCAGGTAGAATAACGAGTGATATAAAACAGCAGGTAGAATAACCAATATTATAAACCAGCAGGTAGAATAAGCAGTGTTATAACCAGCAGGTAGAATAACCAGGGTAATAAACCATCAGGTAGAATAAGCAGTGTTATAAAACAGCAAGTAGAATAACCAATGTCATAAAGCAGCAGGTAGAATAACAGGAGTTATGAACCTGTTCATAACAGGTAGAATAACCAATATTATAAACCAGCAGGTAGAATATCCACTGATATAAATCAGAAGGTAGGATAACCAGTGTTATAAAACAGCAGGTAGAATAAGCAGTGTTATAAACCAGTAGGTAGAATAACCAGTTAATAAACGAGCGGATAGAATAAGTAGTGTTATAAACCAGCAGCTGAATAACCAGAGTTATGAACCAGCCAGTACAATAACCAGAGTTATAAAACAGCACATAGAAGAACCAGTGTTAAAAACCAGCAGGCAAAATAACAAGAGTTATAAAACAGCAGGTAGAATAAAAAGTTTTATAAAACAGCAAGTAGAATAACCAGTGTTATAAACCAGCAGGTAGAATAACCATTGTTATAAACCAGCAGGTACAATAAGCAGTTTTTAAAACCAGCAATTTAACAACCAGTGACATAAACCAGCAGGTAGAATAAACAGTGTTCTAAACCAGCAGGTAGAATAACTAGTGTTACAAACCAGCAGGTAGAATAACCAGTGTTATAAAGCAGCATGTAGAATAACCAGTATTATAAAGCCGAATGTAGAATATCCACTGCTATAAACCAGCAGGTAGAATAACCAGTGTTATAAACCAGCAGGTAGAATAACCAGTGTTGTAAACCAGCATGTAGAATAACCTGTATTATAAACCAGCAAGTAGAATATCCACTGTTATAAACCAGCCGGTAGAATAACCAGTGTCATAAACCAGCAGGTAGAATAAGCAGTGTTATAAAGCAGCAGGTACATTAAGCAGTTTTATAAAACAGCAAGTCGAATTAACAGTGTTATAAACCAGCACGTACAATATCAAGAGTTATAAACCAGCAAGTACAATAAGCAGTGTTATAAACCAGCAGGTAGAATAACAAGAGCTATAAACCAGCAGGCAGAATAAGCATTGTTATAAACCACCATAGTAGAATAACCAGTGTTATAAACCAGCAGGTTGAATCACCAGAGCTATAAACCAGCTGGTGGAATAAGCAATTGCATAAATCAGTATGGAAACCTAGCAGGTACAATAACCAGAGTTATAAACCAGCACATAGAAGAACCAGTGTTAAAAACCAGCAAGAAGAATAACCAGTATTATAAACCAGTGGGAAAAATAGCCAGTATTATAAATCAGTGGGTAGTATAACCAGTGTTATATACCAGCAGGTACAATAAGCAGCTTTATTATCCAGCAAGTCGAATAAACTGATTTATAAACCAGCACGTAGAATAACCAGTGTTATAAAACAGCTACTAGAATAACCAGTGTTATAAACCACCATGTTGAATAACCAGTGTTATAACCTAGCAGGTACAATAACCAGAATTATAAACCAGCACATAGAAAATTAGTGTTAAAAACCAGCAGGCAGAATAACAAGAGTCATAAACCAGCAGGTAGAATAACCAGTGTTATGAACCAGCAGGTACAATAACCAGTGTTGTAAACCAGCGGGGAGAATAACCAGAGTTAGAAAACAGCACGTAGAATATGCCTCTGTTATAAACCCGCAGGAAAAATAACCAGTGTTATAAACCAACGGGAAGAATAAACAGTGAAATACACCTGCAGGTAGAATAACCAGTGTTATAAACCAGCAGGTAGAATAAGCAATGTTATAAACCAGCAGGTAGAATGAGCAGTGTTATAAACCAGCATGTACAGTAACCAGTGTTATAAACGAGCAAGTTGAATAACCAGAGTTATGAACCAGCTGTTAGAATAAGCAGTTATATAAACCAACAGGTAAGAATAACCAGTGTTATAAACAAGCAAGCAGAATAACCAGTGTTATAAATCAGCAGGTAGATAAACCATTGTTAAAAGCCAGCAAGTAGAATATCCAGTGTTATAAACCAGCAAGTACAATAAACAGTAGTATAAACCAGCAGGTAGAAAAACCAGTGTTATAAAACAGCAGGTAGAATAAGCAGTGTTATAAACCAGTAGGTAGAATAACCAGTTAATAAACGAGCGGATAGAATAAGTAGTGTTATAAACCAGCAGCTGAATAACCAGCGTTATGAACCAGCCAGTAGAATAACCAGTGTTACAAAACAGCAGGTACAATTAGCAGTATTATAAAGCAGCAGTTAGAATAACCAGTGTTATAAACCAGCAGGTAGAGTAACGAGTTTTATACAGCAGCAGTTATGATAACCAGTGTTAGCAACCAGCAAGTAGAATATCCACTGTTATAAAACAGCAGGTAGAATAACCAATGTTATGAACCAGTAGGTACAATAACCAATGTTATAAACCAGCACGTACAATAAGCAGTGTTATAAAGCAGCAGTTAGAATAACCAGTGTTATAAACCAGTTGGTAGAATAAACAGTTTTATACAGCAGCAATTATAATAACCAGTGTTAGAAACCAGCAGGTACAATAGGCAGTGTTATCAACCAGCAAGTAGAATATCCACTGTTATAAACCAGCTGGTAGAATAACCAATGTTGTAAAACAGCTAGTAGAATAACCAGTGTTATAAACCAGCAGGTAGAATAACCAGTGTTATAAAACAGCTAGTAGAATAACCAGTGTGATAAACCAGCAGGTTGAATAACCAGTGTTATAACCTAGCAGGTACAATAACCAGAGTTATAAACCAGCACATAGAAGAACCAGTGTTAAAAACCAGCAGGCAGAATAACAAGAGTTATAAACCAGCAGGTAGATTAAAAACTGTTATAAAACAGCAGGTAGAATAACCAGTGTTATAATCCAGCAGGTAGAATAACCAGTGTTATAAAACAGCTAGCAGAATAACCAGTTATATAAACCAGCAGGTAGAATAACCAGTGTTATAAACCAGCAGGTACAATAAGCAGTTTTAAAAACCAGCAATTGAACAACCAGTGACATAAACCAGCAGGTAGAATAACCAGTGTTCTAAACCAGTAGTTAGAATAACCAGTGTTACAAACCAGCAAGTAGAATAACCAGTGTTATAAAGCAGCATGTAGAGTAACCAGTATTATAAAGCAGAATGTAGAATATCCACTGTTATAAACCAGCAGGTAGAATAACCAGTGTTAAAAACCAGCAGGTAGAATAACCAGTGTTATAAAACCGCTGGTACATTAAGCAGTGTTATAAACCAGCAGGTAGAATAACCAGTGTTGTAAACCAGCAGGTAGAATAACCAATGTTATAAACCAGCAAGTAGAATAAGCAGTGTTATAAAGGAGCAGTTAGAATATGGACTGTTATAAAACAGCAGCTAGAATAACCAGTGTTATAAATCAGCTGTTAGAATAACCAGTGTTGTAAACCTGCATGTAGAATAACCAGTTTTATACAGCAGCAATTATAATAACCAGTGTTAGAAACCAGCAGGTACAATAGGTAGTGTTATCAACCAGCAAGTAGAATATCCACTGTTATAAACGAGCAGGTAGAATAATCAGTGTTATAAACCAGCAGGTAGAATAACCAGTGCTTTATAAAAGTAGGGAAAATAAGCAGTGTTATAAACCAGCAGGTAAAATAACCAGTGTTATAAAAAGCGGGAAGAATAACCAGTGTTATACACCTGCAGGTATATTAACCAGTGTTATAAATCAGCAGGTACAATAAGCAGTTTTATAAAGCAGCAAGTCAAATAAACAGCGTTATAAACCAGCAGCTGAACAACCAGCGTTATGAACCAGCCAGTAGAATAACCAGTGTTATAAAACAGCAGGTAAAATTAGCAGTGTTATAAATCAGCAGGTGGAATAAGCAATGTTATAAAGCAGCAGTTAGAATAACCAGTGTTATAAACCAGCAGGTAGAGTAACGAGTTTTATACAGCAGCAGTTATGATAACCAGTGTTAGAAACCAGCAAGTAGAATATTCCCTGTTATAAACCAGCAGGTAGAATAACCAGTGTTATAAAACCGCTGTTACATTAAGCAGTGTTATAAACCAGCAGGTAGAATAACCAGTGTTATGAACCAGTAGGTACAATAACCAATGTTATAAACCAGCAAGTACAATAACCAGTGTTGCAAACCAGCAGGTAGAATAACCAATGTTGTAAACCAGCAGGTAGGATAAGCAGTGTTATAAAGCAGCAGTTAGAATAACCAGTGTTATAAACCAGCTGGTAGAATAACCAGTTTTATACAGCAGCAATTATAATAACCAGTGTTCGAAACCAGCAGGTACAATAGGCAGTGTTCTCAACCAGCAAGTAGAATATCCACTGTTATAAACCAGCAGGTAGAATAACCAGTGTTATAAAACAGCTAGTAGAATAAGCAGTGTTATAAACCAGCAGGTAGAATAACCAGTGTGATAAACCAGCAGGTTGAATTACCAGTGTTATAACCTAGCAGGTAGAGTAACGAGTTTTATACAGCAGCAGTTATGATAACCAGTGTTAGAAACCAGCAAGTAGAATATCCACTGTTATAAACCAGCAGGTAGAATAAGCAGTGTTATAAAACAGCTAGTAGAATAACCAGTGTTATAAACCAGCAGGTAGAATAACCAGTGTTATGAACCAGTAGGTACAATAACCAATGTTATAAACCAGCACGTACAATAACCAGTGTTGTAAACCAGCAGGTAGAATAACCAATGTTGTAAACCAGCAGGTAGGATAAGCAGTGTTATAAAGCAGCAGTTAGAATAACCAGTGTTATAAACCAGCTGGTAGAATAACCAGTTTTATACAGCAGCAATTATAATAACCAGTGTTCGAAACCAGCAGGTACAATAGGCAGTGTTATCAAACAGCAAGTAGAATATCCACTGTTATAAACCAGCAGGTATAATAACCAGTGTTATAAAACAGCTAGTAGAATAACCAGTGTTATAAACCAGCAGGTAGAATAACCAGTGTTATTCTAGCAGGTAGAGTAACGGGTTTTATACAGCAGCAGTTATGATAACCAGTGTTATAAACCAGCAAGTAGAATATCCACTGTTATAACCCTGCAGGTAGAATAAGCAGTGTTATAAAACAACTAGTAGAATAACCAGTGTTATAAACCAGCTGGTAGAATAACCAGTTTTATACAGCAGCAATTATAATAACCAGTGTTAGAAACCAGCAGGTACAATAGGCAGTGTTCTCAACCAGCAAGTAGAATATCCACTGTTATAAACCAGCAGGTAGAATAACCAGTGTTATAAAACAGCTAGTAGAATAACCAGTATTATAAACCAGCAGGTAGAATAACCAGTGTTATAAAACAGCAGGTAGAATAACCAGTGTTGTAAAACAGCTAGTAGAATAACCAGTGTGATAAACCAGCAGGTTGAATAACCAGTGTTATAACCTAGCAGGTAGAGTAACGAGTTTTATACAGCAGCAGTTATGATAACCAGTGTTAGAAACCAGCAAGTAGAATATCCACTGTTATAAACCAGCAGGTAGAATAAGCAGTGTTATAAAACAGCTAGTAGAATAACCAGTGTTATAAACCAGCAGGTAGAATAACTAGTGTTATGAACCAGTAGGTACAATAACCAATGTTATAAACCAGCACGTACAATAACCAGTGTTGTAAACCAGCAGGTAGAATAACCAATGTTGTAAACCAGCAGGTAGGATAAGCAGTGTTATAAAGCAGCAGTTAGAATAACCAGTGTTATAAACCAGCTGGTAGAATAACCAGTTTTATACAGCAGCAATTATAATAACCAGTGTTCGAAACCAGCAGGTACAATAGGCAGTGTTATCAACCAGCAAGTAGAATAGCCACTGTTATAAACCAGCAGGTAGAATAACCAGTGTTATTCTAGCAGGTCGAGTAACGAGTTTTATACAGCAGCAGTTATGATAACCAGTGTTAGAAACCAGCAAGTAGAATATCCACTGTTATAAACCTGCAGGTAGAATAAGCAGTGTTATAAAACAACTAGTAGAATAACCAGTGTTATAAACCAGCAGGTAGGATAAGCAGTGTTATAAAGCAGCAGTTAGAATAACCAGTGTTATTAACCAACTGGTAGAATAACCAATTTTATACAGCAGCAATTATAATAACCAGTGTTAGAAACCAGCAGGTACAATAGGCAGTGTTCTCAACCAGCAAGTAGAATATCCACTGTTATAAACCAGCAGGTAGAATAACCAGTGTTATAAAACAGCTAGTAGAATAACCAGTGTTATAAACCAGCAGGTAGAATAACCAGTGTTATAAAACAGCAGGTAGAATAACCAGTGTTGTAAAACAACTAGTAGAATAACCAGTGTGATAAACCAGCAGGTTGAATAACCAGTGTTATTCTAGCAGGTAGAGTAATGAGTTTTATACAGCAGCAGTTATGATAACCAGTGTTAGAAACCAGCAAGTAGAATATCCACTGTTATAAACCTGCAGGTAGAATAAGCAGTGTTATAAAACAACTAGTAGAATAACCAGTGTTATAAACCAGCAGGTAGAATAACCAGTGTCATGAACCAGTAGGTACAATAACCAATGTTATAAACCAGCACGTACAATAACCAGTGTTGTAAACCAGCAGGTAGAATAACCAATGTTGTAAACCAGCAGGAAGAATAAGCAGTGTTATAAACCAGCTGTTAGAATAACCAGTTTTATGCAGCAGCAATTATAATAACCAGTGTAAGAAACCAGCAGGTACAATAGGCAGTGTTACCAACCAGCAAGTAGAATATCCACTGTTATAAAACAGCTAGTAGAATAACCAGTCTTATAAACCACCAGGTAGAATAACCAGTGTTATAAACCAGCAAGTAGAAAAACCAGAGTTATAAACCAGCTGGTACAATAAGCAGTTATATAAAGCAGCAGGTAGAATAACCAGTGTTATGAACCAGAGGGAAGTATAACCAGTGTTATGCACCAGTAGGTATAATAACCAGTGTTATAACCCAGCAGGTACAATAAGCAGTTTTATAAACCAGCATGTCGAATAAACAGCGTTATAAACCAGCAGGTAGAATAAACAGTGTTAAAAACAAGCAGGTACAATAAGCAGTGAAATAAACCAGCAGGTGAAATAACCAGTGTTATAAACCAGCGGGAAGAATAACCAGTGTTATACACCAGCATGTACAATAACCTTTGTTATAAACCAACAGGTACAATAAGCAGTGTTATACAACAGCAGGTAGAATAACCAGTGTTATAAAACAGCAGTTGAACAACCATTGTTATGAACCAGCCAGTAGCAAAACCAGAGTTATAAACCAGCAGGTATTATTAGCAGTGTTAGAAACCAGCAGGTACAATTAGCAGTGTTAGAAACCAGCAGGTATAATTAGCAGTGTTAGAAACCAGCAGGTATAATTAGCAGTGTTATAAACCAGCAGGTACAATTAGCAGTGTTAGAAACCAGCAGGTACAATTAGCAGTGTTATAAACCAGCAGGTATAATTAGCAGTGTTATAAACCAGCAGGTATAATTAGCAGTGTTAGAAACCAGCAGGTACAATAAGCAGTGTTATAAATCAGCAGGTAGAAGGACCAATGTTATTAACCAGTAAGAAGAATAACCAGTGCTATAAACCAGCAAGTAAAATATCCAGTGTTATAAAGCAGCAGGTAGAAAATCCAACGTTATAAACGAACACGTAGAATATGCTGTGATATAAACCAGCAGGTATTAGAAGCAGTGTTATAAAACAAAGGGTAGAATACCCAGAGTTATAAAACAGCAGGTACAATAAGCAGTGTTATACACCATCAGGTAGAATAACCAGTGTTATAAACCAGCAAGTAGAAAAACCAGTGTTATAAACCAGCAGGTAGAATAAGCATTTATATAAAGCAGCAGGTAGAATAACCAGTGTTACAAACCAGCAGGTAGAATAACCAGTGTTATAACCCAGCATGTACAATAAGCAGTTTGAAAAACCAGCAATTGAACGAGTGTCATAAATCAGCAGGTAGAATAACCAGTGCTATAAAGCAGCAAGTAGAATAGTCAGTGTTATAAACCAGCAAGTACAATAAGCAGTGTTATATACTAGCATGCACAATAACCAGTGTTATAAACCAGCAAGTAGAATAAGCAGTGTTATAAACCAGATGGTAGAATAAGCTGTGTTATAACCCAGCAGGTAAGAATAAACAGTGATATAAACTAACAGGTAGATTAACCAGTGTTATAAACTACCAGATACAATAAGCAGTGTTATAAACCAGCAGGTAGAATAACCAGTGTTATAACCCAGCAGGTACAATAAGCAGTTTTATAAACCAGAAAGTCGAATAACCAGTGTTATAAATCAGCAGGTAGAATAACCAGTGTTATAAATCAGCAGTTAGAATAAGCAGATTTATAAACCAGCAGGGAGAATAGGCAGTGTTATAAACCAGCAGGTAGAATTACCAGTGTTATAAACCAACAGTTACAATGACCAGTGTTATGAACCAACAGGTAAGTTAACCAGTGTTATAAAACAGCAGGTAGAAGAACCAGATTATAAACCAGCAGGAAGAATAACCAGTGTAATAAACCAGCAAGTAGAATAACCAGAGTTATAAACCAGCAGGTACAATAACCAGAGTTATAAACCAGCACATCGAAGAACCAGTGTTAAAAACTAGCAGGTAGTTTAACCAGTGTTATAAAACAGCTAGTAGAATAACCAGTGTTATAAACCACCAGGTAGAATAACCAGTGTTATAAACCAGCAAGTAGAAAAACCAGTGTTATAAACCAGCTGGTGGAATAAGCAGTTGTATAAACCAGCAGGTAGAATAACCAGTGTTATAAACCAGCAGGTAAAATAAGCAGTGTTATAAAACAGCAGGTACAATAACCAATGTTATAAACCAGCAGGGAGAATAACCAGTGTTATAAAACAGCAGGTAGAATAACCTGTGTTATAAACCAGCAGGTACAATAAGGAGTTTTATAATCCAGCAATTCGAATAAACAGTGTTATAAACAAGCAGGTAGAATAAGCAGTGTTATAATCAGCATGTACAATAATAAGTGTTATAAACAAGCAGGTAGAATAACCAGTGCTACAAAGCAGCAAGTAGAATAGCCAGTGTTATAAAGCAGCAAGTACAATAAGCAGTGTTATATACCAGCATGCACAATAACCAGTGTTATAAACCAGCAAGTAGAATAAGCAGTGTTATAAACCAGCAGGTAAAATAACCAGTGTTATAAAGCAGCGGGTAGAATAACCAGTGTTATAACCCAGCAGGTACAATAAGCAGTTTTATACACCAGCAAGCCGAATAACCAGTGTTATAACCCAGTTGGTAGAATAAGCAGTTTTATAAACCATCAAGACGAATAAACAGCGTTATAACCCAGCAGGTAGAATAAAGAGTGTTATAAACCTGTATATAGAATAAACAGAGTTATAAAGAAGCAGGTAGAATATCCATTGTTTTGAACCAGCAGGTACAATAAGCAATGTTATACACTAAGAGGTAGAATAACCAGTGTTATAAACCAGCAGGAAGAATAACCAGTGTTATAAACCAGCAAGTAGAATAAACAGTGTTATAAAGCAGCAGGTACAATAAGCAGTGTTATTCACCATCAGGTAGAATAACCAGTGTTATAAAACAGCACGTAGATTAACTTGTGTTATAAACCAGCAGTTGAATAACCAGTCTTATGAACCAGCCAGTAGCATAACCAGTGTTATAAACCAGCAGGTACAATAAGCAGTGTTATAAACCAGCAGCTACAATAACCAGAGTTATAAAACAGCACGCCCATTATGCAGTGTTATAAACAAGCAGGTAGAATAACTAGTGTTATAAACCAGCAAGTATAATATCCAGTGTTATAAACAAGCAGGTAGAATATCCAAAGGTATAAATGAACACGTAGAATATGCTGTGATATAAACCAGAAGGTAGAATAAGCTGTGTTATAAACTAGCAGTGAGAATAACCAGTATTATAAACCTGCAGGTAGAATAAGCAGTATTATAAACCAGTAGGTGCATTAAGCAGTTTTATAAACCAGCAAGTCAAACAAGCAGTGTTATAATCCAGTAGGTACAATAACCAGAGTTATAAAATAGCAAGTACAATAAGCAGTTTTATAAACCAGCAAGTACAATATGCAGTGTTATCAACAAACCTGTAGAATAACAAGTGCTATAAACCAGCAGGCAGAATAAGCAGTATTATAAATCAGCAGGTACAGTAACCAGAGTTATAAACCAGCACATAGAAGAACCAGTGTTAAAAACTAGCAGGTAGTTTAACCAGTGTTATAAAACAGCTAGTAGAATAACCAGTGTTATAAACTAGCAGGTAGAATAAACAGTGTTATAAACCAGCAGGAAGAATAAGCAGTGTTATAAAACAGCAGGTACAATAACCAATGTTATAAACCAGCAGGGAGAATAACCAGTGTTATAAAACAGCAGGTAGAATAACCTGTGTTATAAACCAGCAGGTACAATAAGGAGTTTTATAATCCAGCAAGTCGAATAAACATTGTTATAAACAAGCAGGTAGCATAAGCAGTGTTATAATCAGCATGTACAATAATCAGTGTTATAAACAAGCAGGTAGAATAACCAGTGCTACAAAGCAGCAAGTAGAATAGCCAGTGTTATAAAGCAGCAAGTACAATAAGCAATGTTATATACCAGCATGCACAATAACCAGTGTTATAAACCAGCAAGTAGAATAAGCAGTGTTATAAACTACCAGATACAATAAGCAGTGTTATAAACCAGCAGGTAGAATAACCAGTGTTATAAAGCAGCGGGTAGAATAACCAGTGTTATAACCCAGCAGGTACAATAAGCAGCTTTATAAACCAGCAAGCCGAATAAACAGTGTTATAACCCAGCTGGTAGAATAAGCAGTTTTATAAACCACCAAGTCGAATAAACAGCGTTATAACCCAGCAGGTAGAATAAAGAGTGTTATAAACCTATATATAGAATAAACAGAGTTATAAAGAAGCAGGTAGAATATCCATTGTTTTAAATCAGCAGGTACAATAAGCAATGTTATACACCAAGAGGTAGAATAACCAGTGTTATAAACCAGCAGGAAGAATAACCAGTGTTATAAACCAGCAAGTAGAATAAACAGTGTTATAAAGCAGCAGGTACAATAAGCAGTGTTATACACCATCAGGTAGAATAACCAGTGTTATAAACAGCGGGTAGAATACCCAGAGTTATAAACCAGCAGGTACAATAAGCAGTGTTATACACCATCAGGTAGAATAAACAGTGTTATAAAACAGCATGTAGATTAACTTGTGTTATAAACCAGCAGTTGAATAACCAGTGTTATGAACCAGCCAGTAGCATAACCAGTGTTATAAACCAGCAGGTAGAATAACCAGTGTTATAAATCAGCAGGTAGAATAGCAAGTGGTACAAACAAACAGGTA
Source organism: Carcharodon carcharias (assembly GCF_017639515.1). Classification (NCBI taxonomy): domain Eukaryota; kingdom Metazoa; phylum Chordata; class Chondrichthyes; order Lamniformes; family Lamnidae; genus Carcharodon; species Carcharodon carcharias. The sequence continues at coordinate 166,394,509 of NC_054474.1, read as the reverse complement.
GAATAACCAGTGTTTTAAACCAGCAGGAGAAGAACCAGTGTTATATACCAGCAGGTAGAATAACCAGTGTTATAAACCAGCAGGTAGAATAACCATAGTTAAAAACCAGCAGGTAGAATAATCAGTGATATAAAGCAGCAGTTAGAATAGCCAGATTTAAACCAGCAGCTACAATAACCAGAGTTATAAAACAGCACGCCCATTATGCAGTGTTATAAACAAGCAGGTAGAATAACTAGTGTTATAAACCAGCAAGTATAATATCCAGTGTTATAAACAAGCAGGTAGAATATCCAACATTATAAACAAACACGTAGAATATGCTGTGATATAAACCAGAAGGTAGAATAAGCAGTATTATAAACCAACAGGTGCATTAAGCAGTTTTATAAACCAGCAAGTCGAACAAGCAGTGTTATAAACCAGCAGGTACAATAACCAGAGTTATAAAATAGCAAGTACAATAAGCAGTTTTATAAACCAGCAAGTACAATAAGCAGTGTTATCAACAAACCTGTAGAATAACAAGTGCTATAAACCAGCCGGCAGAATAAGCAGTATTATAAACCACCAGGTAGAATAACCAGTGTTATAAACCAGCAAGTAGAAAAACCAGTGTTATAAACCAGCTGGTGGAATAAGCAGTTGTATAAACCAGCAGGTAAAATAAGCAGTGTTATAAACCAGCAGGTAAAATAACCAATGTTATAAACCAGCAGAGGGAATAACCTGAGTTATAAAACAGCCCATAGAATATGCCTGTGTTATAAACCAGCAGGTAGAATAACAAGAGTTATAAAACAGCAGGTAGAATAACCTGTGTTATAGCCCAGCAGGTACAATAAGCAGTTTTATAATCCAGCAAGTCGAATAAACAGTGTAATAAACAAGCAGGTAGAATAAACAGTGTTATAACCCAGCATGTACAATAAGCAGTTTGAATATCCAACAATTGAACAACGAGTGTCATAAACCAGCAGGTAGAATAACCAGTGCTATAAAGCAGCACGTAGAAGAACCAGTGTTATAAACCAGCAAGTCGAATAAACAGCGTTATAAACCAGCAGGTAGAATAACCAGTGTTACAAATCACCAGGTGGAATAACCAGTGTCATAATCCAGCAGTTACAATAAGCAGTGTTATAAACCAGCAGGTACTATAACCAGTGTTGTATTCAGCAGGTAGAATAACCAATGTTATAAACCAGCAAGTAGAAAAACCAGTGTTATAAACCAGCTGGTGGAATAAGCAGTTGTATAAACCAGCAGGAAGAATAACCAGTGTTATAAACCAACAGGTAAAATAAGCAGTGTTATAAACCAGCAGGTAAAATAACCAGTGTTATAAACCAGCAGAAGGAATAACCTGAGTTATAAAACAGCCCATAGAATATGCCTGTGTTATAAACCAGCAGGTAGAATAACAAGAGTTATAAAACAGCAGGTAGAATAACCTGTGTTATAGCCCAGCATGTACAATAAGCAGTTTGAATATCCAACAATTGAACAACGAGTGTCATAAACCAGCAGGTAGAATAACCAGTGTTACAAATCACCAGGTAGAATAACCAGTGTTATAAACCAGCAGGTAGAATAACCATTGTTAAAAACAAGCAGGTACAATTAGCAGTGTAATAAACCAGCAGGTACAATAGCCAGTTTTATAAACCAGCGGGAAGAATAACTAGTGTTTTACACCAGCAAGTAGAATAACCAGCGTTATAAAACAGCAGTTACAATAACCAGTGTTATAAACCAGCAGTTACAATAAGCAGTGTTATAAACCAGCAGTTACAATAAGCAGTGTTATAAACCAGCAGGTACTATAACCAGTGTTGTATTCAGCAGGTAGAATAACCAGTGTTATAAACAAGCAGGTAGAATAAAAAGTTTTATACAGCAGCAATTATAATAACCAGTGGTAGAAACCAGCAAGTAGAATATCCAATGTTATAAACCAGCACATAGAATAACAAGTGTTATAAAGCAGCAGGTAGAATAACCAGTGTTATAAAACCGCTGGCACAATAAGCAGTGTTATAAACCAGCAGGTAGAATAACCACTGTTATAAACCAGCAAGTAGAATCACCAGGGTTATAAATCAGCAGATTGGATAACAACTGTTAAAAGCCAGCATGTAGAATAACCAGTGTTATAAAGCAGTATATAGAATAAGCAGTGTTATAAACCAGCAAGTAGAATAACCAGTTTATAAACCAGGTACACTATGCAGTGTTATAAACCAGCAGGTAGAATAACTAGTGTTATAAACCAGCAGGTAGAAGGACCAATGTTATTAACCAGTAAGTAGAATAACCAGTGTTTTAAACCAGCAAGTATAATATCCAGTGTTATAAAACAGCAGGTAGAATATCCATCGTTATAAACGAACACGTAGAATATGCTGTGATATAAACCAGCAGGGAGAATAAGCTGTTTTATAAACCAGCAGGTAAAATAACCAATGTTATAAACCAGCAGAGGGAATCACCTGAGTTATAAAACAGCCCATAGAATATGCCTGTGTTATAAACCAGCAGGTAGAATAACAAGAGTTATAAAACAGCAGGTAGAATAACCTGTGTTATAACCCAGCAGGTACAAAAAGCAGTTTTATAATCCAGCAAATCGAATAAACAGTGTTATAAACAAGCAGGTAGAATAACCAGAATAACTAGAATAACCTGCAGGTAAGGATAAGCAATGTTATAAACCAGCAGGTACATTAAACAGTTTTATAAACCAGCAAGTCGAAGAAACAGTGTTATAAACCAGCAGGGACAATACCCAGAATTATAAAATAGCAAGTACAATAAGCAGTGTTATAAACCAGCAAGTACAATAAGCAGTGTTATAAACCAGCAGGTAGAATAACAAGTGCTATAAACCAGCAGGCAGAATAACCAGGGTTATAAACCAGCAAGTAGAAAAACAAGAGTTATAAACCAGCTGGTGGAATAAGCAGTTGTTTAAACCAGCAGGAAGAATAACCAGTGTTATAAACCAGCAGGTAGAATAGCAAGAGTTATAAAACAGCAGGTAGAATAACCTGTGTTATAACCCAGCAGGTACAATAACCAGTGTTATAATTCAGCAAGTCGAATAAACAGTGTTATAAACAAGCAGGTAGAATAACCAGAGTTACAAATAAACAGGTAGAATAACCAGTGTTATAACCCAGCATGTCCAATAAGCAGTTTGAATATCCAACAATTGAACAGCGAGTGTCATAAACCAGCAGGTAGAATAACCAGTGCTATAAAGCAGCAAGTAGAATAATCAGTGTTATAAACCAGCAGGTAGAATAACCAGTGTTATAAAAGAGCTAGTAGAATAAACAGTGTTATAAACCAGCAGGTACAATAACCAGAGTTATAAACCAGCACATAGATGAACCAGTGTTAAAAACCAGCAGGTTGTTTAACCAGTGTTATAAAACTGCAGGTAGAATAAAAAGTGTTATAAAACAGCAGGTAGAATAACTAGATTATAAACCAGCAGGTAGAATAACCAGTGATATAAACCAGCAAGTAGAAGAACCAGTGTTATAAACCAGCAGGTACAATAACCAATGTTATAAATGAGCTAGTAGAATAACCAGTGTAATAAACCAGCAGGTAGAATAACCAGTGTTATAAAAGAGCTAGTAGAATAAACAGTGTTATAAACCAGCAGGTACAATAACCAGTGTTATAAACCAGCTCATAGAAGACCAGTGTTAAAAACCAGCAGGTAGTTTAACCAAGTGTTATTAAACTGCAGGTAGAATAAAAAGTGTTATAAAACAGCAGGTAGAATAACCAGATTATAAACCAGCAGGTAGAATAACCAGTGATATAAACCAGCAAGTAGAAGAACCAGTGTTATAAACCAGCAGGTAGAATAACCAATGTTATAAATGAGCTAGTAGAATAACCAGTGTTATAAACCAGCAGGTAGAATAACCAGTGTTATAAATGAGCTAGTAGAATAACCAGTGTTATAAACCAGCAGGTACAATAACCGGAGTTATAAACCAGCACACAGATGAACCAGTGTTAAAAACCAGAAGGTAGTTTAACCAGTGTTATAAAACTGCAGGTAGAATAAAAAGTGTTATAAAACAGCAGGTACAATAATCAGTGTTATAAACCAGCAGGTAGAATAACCAGTGTTATAAAACAGCTAGAAGAATAACCAGTGTTATAAACCAGCAAGTAGAATAACGAGTGTTATAAACCAGCAGGTACAATAAGCAGTTTGAATATGCAACAATTGAACAACGAGTGTCATAAACCAGCAGGTAGAATACCCAGTGCTATAAAGCAGCAAGTAGAATAATCAGTGTTATAAACCATCAAGTACAATAAGCAGGGCTTTAAACCAGCATGTACTATAACCAGTGTTGTTTTCAGCAGGTAGAATAACCAGTGTTATAAACCAGCAGGTAGAATAAACAGTTTTATACAGCAGCAATTATAATAACCAGTGTTAGAAACCAGCAAGTAGAATATCCACAGTTATAAACCAGCACATAAAATAACAACCGTTATAAACCAGCAGGTAGAATAACCAATGTTATAAACCAGCAGGCAGAATAACCAGTGTTATAAAACCACTGGCACAATAAGCAGTGTTATAAACCAGCAGGTAGAATAACCACTGTTATAAACCAGCAAGTAGAATCACCAGGGTTATATATCAGCAGGTTGAATAACCATTGTTAAAAGCCAGCATGTAGAATAACCAGTGTTATAAAGCAGTATATAGAATAAGCAGTGTTATACACCAGCAGATAGAATACCAAGTGTTATAAGACAGCAGGTGAAATAAGCATTGTTATAAACCAGCAGGTACAATAACCAGTGTTATAAACTAGCAAGAAGAATAACCAGAGTTAAAAACCAGCAGGTAGAATAACCAGTTTTATTTAGCAGCAATTATAATAACCAGTGTTAGAAACCAGCAAGTAGAATATCCACTGTTATAAACCAGCACAAAGAATAACAAGTGTTATAAACCAGCAGGTAGAATAACCAATGTTATAAACCAGCAGGCAGAATAACCAGTGTTATAAAACCGCTGGCACAATAATCAGTGTTATAAACCAGCAGGTAGAATAACCACTGTTATAAACCAGCAAGTAGAATCACCAGAGTTATATATCAGCAGGTGGAATAACCATTGTTAAAAGCCAGCATGTAGAATAACCAGTGTTATAAAGCAGTATATAGAATAAGCAGTGTTATAAACCAGCAGGTAGAATAACCAATTTATAAACCAGCAGGTAGAATAACCAGTTTATAAACCAGCAGGTAGAATAAGCAGATTTATAAACCAAAAGGTACAATAAGCAGTGTTATAAACCAGCAGTTAGAATACCAAGTGTTATAAGACAGCAGGTGGAATAAGCATTGTTATAAACCAGCAGGTACATTAACCAGTGTTATAAACTAGCAAGAAGAATAACCAGAGTTATAAACCAGCAGGTGGAATAAGCCGTAATATAAAGCAGCAGGTAGAATAAGCCTTTATATAAAGCAGCAGGTAGAATACCAGTGTTATAAACCAGCAGGTACAAAAGGCAGTGTTATACACCATCAGGTAGAATAACCAGTGTTATAAAACCGCAGGTAGAATAACCAGTGTCATAAAACAGCAGGTAGAATAACCTGTGTTATAACCCAGCAGGTACAATAAGCAGTTTTATAATCCAGCAAGTCGAATAAACAGTGTTATAAACAAGCTGGTAGAATAAGCAGTGTTATAAAACAGCATGTACAATAACCAGTGTTATAAACAAGCAGGTAGAATAACCAGAGTTATAAACCAGCACGTAGAATACGTCTGTGTTATAAACCAGCAGATAGAATAACCAGTGTTACAAACCAGAAGATAGAATAACCAGTGTTATAACCCAGCATGTACAATAAGCAGTTTGAATAATCAGCAATTGAACAACGAGTGTCATAAACCAGCAGGTAGAATAACCAGTGCTATAAAGCAGCAAGTAGAATAACCAGTGTTATAAACCATTAAGTACAATAAGCAGTGTTTTAAACCAGCATGTACTATAACCAGCAGGTACTATAAACTGTGTTGTATTCAGCAGGTAGAATAACCAGTGTTATAAACCAGCAGGTAGAATAAACAGTTTTATGCAGCAGCGATTATAATAACCAGTGTTAGAAACCAGCAAGTAGAATATCCACAGTTATAAACCAGCACCTAGAATAACAACCGTTATAAACCAGCAGGTAGAATAACCAATGTTATAAACCAGCAGGCAGAATAACCAGTGTTATAAAACCGCTGGCACAATAAGCAGTGTTATAAACCAGCAGGTAGAATAATCACTGTTATAAACCAGCAAGTAGAATCACCAGGGTTATATATCAGCAGGTTGAATAACCATTGTTAAAAGCCAGCATGTAGAATAACCAGTGTTATAAAGCAGTATATAGAATAAGCAGTGTTATAAACCAGCATGAAGAATAACCAGTTTATAAACCAGCAGGTAGAATAAACAGTTTATAAACCAGCAGGTAGAATAACCAGAATTATAAACCAAAAGGTACAATAAGCAGTGTTATAAACCAGCAGATAGAATACCAAGTGTTATAAGACAGCAGGTGGAATAAGCATTGTTATAAACCAGCAGGTACAATAACCAGTGTTATAAACTAGCAAGAAGAATAACCACAGTTAAAAACCAGCAGGTAGAATAACCAGTTTTATTCAGCAGCAATTATAATAACCAGTGTTAGAAACCAGCAAGTAGAATATCCACTGTTATAAACCAGCACATAGAATAACAAGTGTTATAAACCAGCAGGTAGAATAACCAATGTTATAAAACAGCGGGTAGAATAACCAATGTTATAAACCAGCAAGTAGAATAACCAGTGTTATAAATCAGCAGGTAGAATAACCAGTGGTACAAACAAACAGGTAGAATAACCAGTGTTATAAACCAGCAGGAGAAGAACCAGTGTTATATACCAGCAGGTAGAATAACCAGTGTTATAAACCAGCAGGTAGAATAACCAGTGGTACAAACAAACAGGTAGAATAACCAGTGTTATAAACCAGCAGGAGAATAAGCAGTGTTATATACAAGCAGGTAGAATAACCAGTGTTATTAACCAGCAGGTAGAATAACCAGTGTTATATACCAACAGGTAGAATAACCAGTGTTATAAAATAGCAGGTAGAATAACCAGTGGTATAAACCAGCAGGTAGAATAACCAGTGTTATAAAACAGCAAGTAGAATAACCAGTGTTATAAACCAGCAGGTAGAATAACGAGTGTTACAAGCCAGCAAGTAGAATAACCAGTGTTATAAGCCAGCAGGTACAATAAGCAGTTGTACAAACAAACAGGTAGAATAACCAGTGTTATAAACCAGCAGGAGAGTAAGCAGTGTTATATACCAGCAGGTAGAATAACCAGTGTTATTAACCAGCATGTAGAATAACCAGTGTTATATACCAACAGGTAGAATAACCAGTGTTATAAACCAGCCGGTAGAATAAGTAGTGAAATAAAGCAGCAGTTAGAATAGCCTGGTTTATAAAACAGCAGACAGAATAATCAGTGTTATAAACCAGCACGTGGAAGATCCATTGTTATAAGCCAGCAAGTAGAATAACCAGTGTTATAAATCAGCAGTTAGAATAACCAGTGTTATAAAACAGCAAGTAGAATAAGCAGTGTTATAAACCAGCAGTTAGAATAACCAGTTTATAAACCAGCAGGTAGAATAACCAGTTTATAAACCAGCAGGTAGAATAACCAATGTTATAAATGAGCTAGTAGAATAACCAGTGTTATAAACCAGCAGGTAGAATAACCAGTGCTATAAAAGAGCTAGTAGAATAAACAGTGTTATAAACCAGCAGGTACAATAGCCAGAGTTATAAACCAGCTCATAGAAGAACCAGTGTTAAAAACCAGCAGGTAGTTTAACCAGTGTTATAAAACTGCAGGTAGAATAAAAAATGTTATAAAACAACAGGTAGAATAACCAGATTATAAACCAGCAGGTAGAATAACCAGTGTTATAAACCTGCAAGTAGAATAACCAGTGTTATAAACCAGCAGGTAGAATAACCAGTGTTATAAATGAGCTAGTAGAATAACCAGTGTTATAAACCAGCAGGTACAATAACCGGAGTTATAAACCAGCACACAGATGAACCAGTGTTTAAAACCAGCAGGTAGTTTAACCAGTGTTATAAAACTGCAGGTAGAATAAAAAGTGTTATAAAACAGCAGGTAGAATAATCAGTGTTATAAAACAGCTAGAAGAATAACCAGTGTTATAAACCAGCAAGTAGAATAACGAGTGTTATAAACCAGCAGGTACAATAAGCAGTTTGAATATGCAATAATTGAACAACGAGTGTCATAAACCAGTAGGTAGAATACCCAGTGCTATAAAGCAGCAAGTAGAATAACCAGTGTTATAAACCATCAAATACAATGAGCAGTGTTTTAAACAAGCATGTACTATAACCAGCAAGTACTATAACCAGTGTTGTATTCAGCAGGTAGAGTAACCAGTGTTATAAACCAGCAGGTAGAATAAACAGTTTTATACAGCAGCAATTATAATAACCAGTGTTAGAGACCAGCAAGTAGAATATCCACAGTTATAAACCAGCACATAGAATAACAAGTGTTATAAACCAGCAGGTAGAATAACCAATGTTATAAACCAGCAGGCAGAATATCCAGTGTTATAAAACCGCTGGCACAATAATCAGTGTTATAAACCAGCAGGTAGAATAACCACTGTTATAAACCAGCAAGTAGAATCACCAGGGTTATATATCAGCAGGTTGAATAACCATTGTTAAAAGCCAGCATGTAGAATAACCAGTGTTATAAAGCAGTATGTAGAATAAGCAGTGTTATAAACCAGCAGGTAGAATAACCAGTTTATAAACCAGCAGGTAGAATAAATAGTTTATAAACCAGCAGGTAGAATAACCAGAATTATAAACCAAAAGGTACAATAAGCAGTGTTATAAACCAGCAAATAGAATACCAAGTGTTATAAGACAGCAGGTGGAATAAGCATTGTTATAAACCAGCAGGTACAATAACCAGTGTTATAAACTAGCAAGAAGAATAACCAGAGTTAAAAACCAGCAGGTAGAATAACCAGTTTTATTCAGCAGCAATTATAATAACCAGTGTTAGAAACCAGCAAATAGAATATCCACAGTTATAAACCAGCACATAGAATAACAAGTGTTATAAACCAGCAGGTAGAATAACCAATGTTATAAACCAGCAGGCAGAATAACCAGTGTTATAAAACCGCTGGCACAATAAGCAGTGTTATAAACCAGCAGGTAGAATAACCACTGTTATAAACCAGCAAGTAGAATCACCAGGGTTATATATCAGCAGGTTGAATAACCATTGTTAAAAGCCAGCATGTATAATAACCAGTGTTATAAAGCAGTATGTAGAATAAGCAGTGTTATAAACCAGCAGGAAGAATAACCAGTTTATAAGCCAGCAGGTAGAATAAACAGTTTATAAACCAGCAGGTAGAATAACCAGAATTATAAACCAAAAGGTACAATAGGCAGTGTTATAAACCAGCAAATAGAATACCAAGTCTTATAAGACAGCAGGTGGAATAAGCATTGTTATAAACCAGCAGGTACAATAACCAGTGTTATAAACTAGCAAGAAGAATAACCACAGTTAAAAACCAGCAGGTAGAATAACCAGTTTTATTCAGCAGCAATTATAATAACCAGTGTTAGAAACCAGCAAGTAGAATATCCACGGTTATAAACCAGCACAAAGAATAACAAGTGTTATAAACCAGCAGGTAGAATAACCAATGTTATAAACCAGCAAGTAGAATTACCAGGGTTATATATCAGCAGGTGGAATAACCATTGTTAAAAGCCAGCATGTAGAATAACCAGTGTTATAAAGCAGTATATAGAATAAGCAGTGTTATAAACCAGCAAGTAGGATTATCAGTGTGATATATCAGCAGGTAGAATAACTAGTTTTATACAGCAGCAGTTATAGTAACCAGTGTTAGAAACCAGAAGGTAGAATAGCCAGTGTTATAAACCAGCATGTAGAATATCCACTGTTATAAACCAGCAGGGAGAAGAACCACTGTTAAAAACCAGCTGGTAGAATAACCAGTGTTATAAACCAGCGGGTAGAATAACCACAGGTATAAAGCAGCAGGAATAATAAACAGTGTTATAAACGAGCAGGTAGAATAACCAGTGTTATTTACCACCAGGCATAATAACCAATGTAACAAAGCGGCAAGTAGAATAACCAGTGTTATAACCCAGCAGGTTCAAGAAGCAGTTTTAAAAACAATCAATTGAGCAACCAGTGTCATAAACCAGCAGGTACAATAACCAGTGTTATAAACCAGCAGGTAGAATAAGCAGTGATATAAAACAGCAGTTAGAATAGCCAGATTTATAAACCAGCAGACAGAATAACCAGTGTTATAAACCAGCAGGTAGAAGAACCATTGTTATAAGCCAGCAAGTAGAATAACCAGTGTTATAAATCAGCAGGTAGAATAACCAGTGGTACAAACAAACAGGTGGAATAACCAGTGTTATAAACCAGCAGGAGAAAAACCAGTGTTATATACCAGCAGGTAGAATAACCAGTGTTATAAAACAGCAGGTAGAAGAACCATTGTTATAAGCCAGCAAGTAGAATAACCAGTGTTATAAATCAGCAGGTAGAATAACCAGTGGTACAAACAAACAGGTGGAATAACCAGTGTTATAAACCAGCAGGAGAAAAACCAGTGTTATATACCAGCAGGTAGAATAACCGGTGTTATAAATCAGCAGGTAGAATAACCAGTGGTACAAACAAACAGGTAGAATAACCAGTGTTATAAACCAGCAGGAGAGTAAGCAGTGTTATATACAAGCAGGTAGAATAACCAGTGTTATTAACCAGCAGGTAGAATAATCAGTGTTATAAAACAACAGGTAGAATAACCAGTGATATAAACCAGCAGGTAGAATAAATAGTGAAATAAAGCAGCAGTTAGAATAGCCTGATTTATAAAACAGCAGACAGATTAATCAGTGTTATACACCAGCACATAGAAGATCCATTGTTATAAGCCAGCAAGTAAAATAACCAGTGTTATAAATCAGCAGGTAGAATAACCAGTGTTATAAAACAGCAAGTAGAATAACCAGTGTTATAAACCAGCAGGTAGAATAACCAGTGTTATAAAACAGCAAGTAGAATAACCAGCGTTATAAACCAGCAGGTAGAATAACGAGTGTTATAAAACAGCAAGTAGAATAACCAGTGTTATTAACCAGCAGGTAGAATAACCAGTGTTATAAAACAGCAAGTAGAATAACCAGTGTTATAAACCAGCTGGTAGAATAACGAGTGTTGCAAGCCAGCAAGTAGAATAACCAGTGTTATAAGCCAGCAGGTACAATAAGCAGTTGTACAAACAAACAGGTAGAATAACCAGTGTTATAAACCAGCAGGTAGAATAACCAGTGTTATTAACCAGCAGGTAGAATAACCAGTGTTATAAAATAGCAGGTAGAATAACCAGTGTTATAAACCAGCAGTTAGAATAACCAGTGTTATAAATCAGCAGGTAGAATAACCAGTGGTACAAACAAACAGGTAGAATAACCAGTGTTATAAACCAGCAGGAGAAGAACCAGTGTTATATACCAGCAGGTATAATAACCAGTGTTATACACCAGCAGGTAGAATAACCAGAGTTAAAAAGCAGCATGTAGAATAACCAGTGTTATAAACCAGCAGGTAGAATAACGAGAGTTAAAAACCAGCAGGTAGAATAATCAGTGATATAAAGCAGCAGTTAGAATAGCCAGATTTATAAACCAGCAGACAGAATAATCAGTGTTATAAACCAGCAGGTCGAAGAACCATTGTTATAAGCCAGCAAGCAGAATAACCAATGTTATAAACAAGCAGGTAGAATAACCAGTGTTATAAGCCAGCAAGTAGAATAACCAGTGTTATAAACCAGCAGGTAGAATAACCAGTGTTATAAATCAGCAGGTAGAATAGCAAGTGGTACAAACAAACAGGTAGAATAACCAGTGTTTTAAACCAGCAGGAGAAGAACCAGTGTTATATACCAGCAGGTAGAATAACCAGTGTTATAAACCAGCAGGTAGAATAACCATAGTTAAAAACCAGCAGGTAGAATAATCAGTGATATAAAGCAGCAGTTAGAATAGCCAGATTTATAAACCAGCAGACAGAATAACCAGTGTTATAAACCAACAGGTAGAAGAACCATTGTTATAAGCCAGCAAGTAGAATAACCAGTGTTATAAAACAGCAAGCAGAATAACCAATGTTATAAACCAGCAGGTAGAATAACCAGTGTTATAAACCAACAGGTAGAAGAACCAGTGTTATAAGCCAGCAAGTAGAATAACCAGTGTTATAAATCAGCAGGTAGAATAACCAGTGGTACAAACAAACAGGTAGAATAACCAGTGTTCTAAACCAGCAGGAGAGGAACCAGTGTTATATACCAGCAGGTAGAATAACCAGTGTTATAAACCAGCAGGAGAAGAACCAGTGTTATATACCAGCAGGTAGAATAACCAGTGTTATAATCCAGCAGGTAGAATAACCAGTGGTACAAACAAACAGGTAGAAGAACCAGTGTTAAAAATCAGCAGGTAGAATAACCAGTGGTACAAACAAACAGGTAGAATAACCAGTGTTATAAACCAGCAGGAGAGTAAGCAGTGTTATAAAACAGCAGGTAGAATAACCAGTGTTATTAACCAGCAGGTAGAATAACCAGTGTTATATACCAACAGGTAGAATAACCAGTGTTATAAAATAGCAGGTAGAATAACCAGTGGTATAAACCAGCAGGTAGAATAACCAGTGTTATAAAACAACAGGTAGAATAACCAGTGATATAAACCAGCCGGTTGAATAAGTAGTCAAATAAAGCAGCGGTTAGAATAGCCTGATTTATAAAACAGCAGACAGAATAATCAGTGTTATAAACCAGCACGTGGAAGATCCATTGTTATAAGCCAGCAAGTAGAATAACCAGTGTTATAAATCAGCAGGTAGAATAACCAGTGTTATAAAACAGCAAGTAGAATAACCAGTGTTATAAACCAGCAGGTAGAATAACCAGTGTTATTAACCAGCAGGTAGAATAATCAGTGTTATAAAACAACAGGTAGAATAACCAGTGATATAAACCAGCCGGTTGAATAAATAGTGAAATAAAGCAGCAGTTAGAATAGCCTGATTTATAAAACAGCAGACAGATTAATCAGTGTTATACACCAGCACATAGAAGATCCATTGTTATAAGCCAGCAAGTAAAATAACCAGTGTTATAAATCAGCAGGTAGAATAACCAGTGTTATAAAACAGCAAGTAGAATAACCAGTGTTATAAACCAGCAGGTAGAATAACCAGTGTTACAAGCCAGCAATTAGAATAACCAGTGTTATAAATCAGCAGGTAGAATAACCAGTGGTACAAACAAACAGGTAGAATAACCAGTGTTATAAACCAGCCGGAGAAGAACCAGTGTTATATAACAGCAGGTAGAATAACCAGAGTTAAAAAGCAGCAGGAAGAATAACTAGTGTTATAAACCAGCAGGTAGAATAACCAGAGTTAAAAAGCAGCAGGAAGAATAACTAGTGTTATAAACCAGCAGGTAGAATAACCAGAGTTAAAAAGCAGCAGGAAGAATAACTAGTGTTATAAACCAGCAGGTAGAATAACCAGAGTTAAAAAGCAGCAGGAAGAATAACTAGTGTTATAAACCAGCAGGTAGAATAACCAGAGTTAAAAAGCAGCAGGAAGAATAACTAGTGTTATAAACCAGCAGGTAGAATAACAAGAGTTAAAAACCAGCAGGTAGAATAATCAGTGATATAAAGCAGCAGTTAGAATAGCCAGACTTATAAACCAGAAGGTAAAAGAACCATTGTTATAAGCCAGCAAGTAGAATAACCAGTGTTATAAACCAGCAGGTAGAATAACCAGTGGTACAAACAAACAGGTAGAATAACCAGTGTTATAAACCAGCAGGAGAAGAACCAGTGTTATATACCAGCAGGTAGAATAACCAGTGTTATATACCAGCAGGTAGAATAACCAGTGTTATAAACCAGCAGGAGAAGAACCAGTGTTATATACCAGCAGGTAGAATAACCAGTGTTATAATCCAGCAGGTAGAATAACCAGTGGTACAAACAAACAGGTAGAATAACCAGTGTTATAAATCAGCAGGTAGAATAACCAGTGGTACAAACAAACAGGTAGAATAACCAGTGTTATAAACCAGCAGGAGAGTAAGCAGTGTTATAAAACAGCAGGTAGAATAACCAGTGTTATTAACCAGCAGGTAGAATAACCAGTGTTATTAACCAGCAGGTAGAATAACCAGTGTTATATACCAACAGGTAGAATAACCAGTGTTATAAAATAGCAGGTAGAATAACCAGTGGTATAAACCAGCAGGTAGAATAACCAGTGTTATAAAACAACAGGTAGAATAACCAGTGATATAAACCAGCCGGTTGAATAAGTAGTCAAATAAAGCAGCGGTTAGAATAGCCTGATTTATAAAACAGCAGACAGAATAATCAGTGTTATAAACCAGCACGTGGAAGATCCATTGTTATAAGCCAGCAAGTAGAATAACCAGTGTTATAAATCAGCAGGTAGAATAACCAGTGTTATAAAACAGCAAGTAGAATAACCAGTGTTATAAACCAGCTGGTAGAATAACCAGTGTTACAAGCCAGCAATTAGAATAACCAGTGTTATAAATCAGCAGGTACAATAACCAGTGGTACAAACAAACAGGTAGAATAACCATTGTTATAAACCAGCAGGAGAAGAACCAGTGTTATATACCAGCAGGTAGGATAACCAGTGTTATAAACCAGCAGGAGAAGAACCAGTGTTATATACCAGCAGGTAGAATAACCAGTGTTATAATCCAGCAGGTAGAATAACCAGTGGTACAAACAAACAGGTAGAATAACCAGTGTTATAAATCAGCAGGTAGAATAACCAGTGGTACAAACAAACAGGTAGAATAACCAGTGTTATAAACCAGCAGGAGAGTAAGCAGTGTTATAAAACAGCAGGTAGAATAACCAGTGTTATTAACCAGCAGGTAGAATAACCAGTGTTATTAACCAGCAGGTAGAATAACCAGTGTTATATACCAACAGGTAGAATAACCAGTGTTATAAAATAGCAGGTAGAATAACCAGTGGTATAAACCAGCAGGTAGAATAACCAGTGTTATAAAACAACAGGTAGAATAACCAGTGATATAAACCAGCCGGTTGAATAAGTAGTCAAATAAAGCAGCGGTTAGAATAGCCTGATTTATAAAACAGCAGACAGAATAATCAGTGTTATAAACCAGCACGTGGAAGATCCATTGTTATAAGCCAGCAAGTAGAATAACCAGTGTTATAAATCAGCAGGTAGAATAACCAGTGTTATAAAAAAGCAAGTAGAATAACCAGTGTTATAAACCAGCAGGTAGAATAACCAGTGTTATAAAACAGCAAGTAGAATAACCAGCGTTATAAACCAGCAGGTAGAATAACGAGTGTTATAAAACAGCAAGTAGAATAACCAGTGTTATTAACCAGCAGGTAGAATAACCAGTGTTATAAAACAGCAAGTAGAATAACCAGTGTTATTAACCAGCAGGTAGAATAACCAGTGTTATAAAACAGCAAGTAGAATAACCAGTGTTATAAACCAGCTGGTAGAATAACGAGTGTTGCAAGCCAGCAAGTAGAATAACCAGTGTTATAAGCCAGCAGGTACAATAAGCAGTTGTACAAACAAACAGGTAGAATAACCAGTGT
Organism: Carcharodon carcharias; assembly: GCF_017639515.1. NCBI lineage: Eukaryota > Metazoa > Chordata > Chondrichthyes > Lamniformes > Lamnidae > Carcharodon > Carcharodon carcharias. The sequence goes on along the minus strand of NC_054474.1, from coordinate 166,378,613 downwards.
TATAAACCAGCAGGTAGAATAACCAGTGTTATTAACCAGCAGGTAGAATAACCAGTGTTATAAAATAGCAGGTAGAATAACCAGTGTTATAAACCAGCAGTTAGAATAACCAGTGTTATAAATCAGCAGGTAGAATAACCAGTGGTACAAACAAACAGGTAGAATAACCAGTGTTATAAACCAGCAGGAGAAGAACCAGTGTTATATACCAGCAGGTATAATAACCAGTGTTATACACCAGCAGGTAGAATAACCAGAGTTAAAAAGCAGCATGTAGAATAACCAGTGTTATAAACCAGCAGGTAGAATAACGAGAGTTAAAAACCAGCAGGTAGAATAATCAGTGATATAAAGCAGCAGTTAGAATAGCCAGATTTATAAACCAGCAGACAGAATAATCAGTGTTATAAACCAGCAGGTCGAAGAACCATTGTTATAAGCCAGCAAGCAGAATAACCAATGTTATAAACAAGCAGGTAGAATAACCAGTGTTATAAGCCAGCAAGTAGAATAACCAGTGTTATAAACCAGCAGGTAGAATAACCAGTGTTATAAATCAGCAGGTAGAATAGCAAGTGGTACAAACAAACAGGTAGAATAACCAGTGTTTTAAACCAGCAGGAGAAGAACCAGTGTTATATACCAGCAGGTAGAATAACCAGTGTTATAAACCAGCAGGTAGAATAACCATAGTTAAAAACCAGCAGGTAGAATAATCAGTGATATAAAGCAGCAGTTAGAATAGCCAGATTTATAAACCAGCAGACAGAATAACCAGTGTTATAAACCAACAGGTAGAAGAACCATTGTTATAAGCCAGCAAGTAGAATAACCAGTGTTATAAAACAGCAAGCAGAATAACCAATGTTATAAACCAGCAGGTAGAATAACCAGTGTTATAAACCAACAGGTAGAAGAACCAGTGTTATAAGCCAGCAAGTAGAATAACCAGTGTTATAAATCAGCAGGTAGAATAACCAGTGGTACAAACAAACAGGTAGAATAACCAGTGTTCTAAACCAGCAGGAGAGGAACCAGTGTTATATACCAGCAGGTAGAATAACCAGTGTTATAAACCAGCAGGAGAAGAACCAGTGTTATATACCAGCAGGTAGAATAACCAGTGTTATAATCCAGCAGGTAGAATAACCAGTGGTACAAACAAACAGGTAGAAGAACCAGTGTTAAAAATCAGCAGGTAGAATAACCAGTGGTACAAACAAACAGGTAGAATAACCAGTGTTATAAACCAGCAGGAGAGTAAGCAGTGTTATAAAACAGCAGGTAGAATAACCAGTGTTATTAACCAGCAGGTAGAATAACCAGTGTTATATACCAACAGGTAGAATAACCAGTGTTATAAAATAGCAGGTAGAATAACCAGTGGTATAAACCAGCAGGTAGAATAACCAGTGTTATAAAACAACAGGTAGAATAACCAGTGATATAAACCAGCCGGTTGAATAAGTAGTCAAATAAAGCAGCGGTTAGAATAGCCTGATTTATAAAACAGCAGACAGAATAATCAGTGTTATAAACCAGCACGTGGAAGATCCATTGTTATAAGCCAGCAAGTAGAATAACCAGTGTTATAAATCAGCAGGTAGAATAACCAGTGTTATAAAACAGCAAGTAGAATAACCAGTGTTATAAACCAGCAGGTAGAATAACCAGTGTTATTAACCAGCAGGTAGAATAATCAGTGTTATAAAACAACAGGTAGAATAACCAGTGATATAAACCAGCCGGTTGAATAAATAGTGAAATAAAGCAGCAGTTAGAATAGCCTGATTTATAAAACAGCAGACAGATTAATCAGTGTTATACACCAGCACATAGAAGATCCATTGTTATAAGCCAGCAAGTAAAATAACCAGTGTTATAAATCAGCAGGTAGAATAACCAGTGTTATAAAACAGCAAGTAGAATAACCAGTGTTATAAACCAGCAGGTAGAATAACCAGTGTTACAAGCCAGCAATTAGAATAACCAGTGTTATAAATCAGCAGGTAGAATAACCAGTGGTACAAACAAACAGGTAGAATAACCAGTGTTATAAACCAGCCGGAGAAGAACCAGTGTTATATAACAGCAGGTAGAATAACCAGAGTTAAAAAGCAGCAGGAAGAATAACTAGTGTTATAAACCAGCAGGTAGAATAACCAGAGTTAAAAAGCAGCAGGAAGAATAACTAGTGTTATAAACCAGCAGGTAGAATAACCAGAGTTAAAAAGCAGCAGGAAGAATAACTAGTGTTATAAACCAGCAGGTAGAATAACCAGAGTTAAAAAGCAGCAGGAAGAATAACTAGTGTTATAAACCAGCAGGTAGAATAACCAGAGTTAAAAAGCAGCAGGAAGAATAACTAGTGTTATAAACCAGCAGGTAGAATAACAAGAGTTAAAAACCAGCAGGTAGAATAATCAGTGATATAAAGCAGCAGTTAGAATAGCCAGACTTATAAACCAGAAGGTAAAAGAACCATTGTTATAAGCCAGCAAGTAGAATAACCAGTGTTATAAACCAGCAGGTAGAATAACCAGTGGTACAAACAAACAGGTAGAATAACCAGTGTTATAAACCAGCAGGAGAAGAACCAGTGTTATATACCAGCAGGTAGAATAACCAGTGTTATATACCAGCAGGTAGAATAACCAGTGTTATAAACCAGCAGGAGAAGAACCAGTGTTATATACCAGCAGGTAGAATAACCAGTGTTATAATCCAGCAGGTAGAATAACCAGTGGTACAAACAAACAGGTAGAATAACCAGTGTTATAAATCAGCAGGTAGAATAACCAGTGGTACAAACAAACAGGTAGAATAACCAGTGTTATAAACCAGCAGGAGAGTAAGCAGTGTTATAAAACAGCAGGTAGAATAACCAGTGTTATTAACCAGCAGGTAGAATAACCAGTGTTATTAACCAGCAGGTAGAATAACCAGTGTTATATACCAACAGGTAGAATAACCAGTGTTATAAAATAGCAGGTAGAATAACCAGTGGTATAAACCAGCAGGTAGAATAACCAGTGTTATAAAACAACAGGTAGAATAACCAGTGATATAAACCAGCCGGTTGAATAAGTAGTCAAATAAAGCAGCGGTTAGAATAGCCTGATTTATAAAACAGCAGACAGAATAATCAGTGTTATAAACCAGCACGTGGAAGATCCATTGTTATAAGCCAGCAAGTAGAATAACCAGTGTTATAAATCAGCAGGTAGAATAACCAGTGTTATAAAACAGCAAGTAGAATAACCAGTGTTATAAACCAGCTGGTAGAATAACCAGTGTTACAAGCCAGCAATTAGAATAACCAGTGTTATAAATCAGCAGGTACAATAACCAGTGGTACAAACAAACAGGTAGAATAACCATTGTTATAAACCAGCAGGAGAAGAACCAGTGTTATATACCAGCAGGTAGGATAACCAGTGTTATAAACCAGCAGGAGAAGAACCAGTGTTATATACCAGCAGGTAGAATAACCAGTGTTATAATCCAGCAGGTAGAATAACCAGTGGTACAAACAAACAGGTAGAATAACCAGTGTTATAAATCAGCAGGTAGAATAACCAGTGGTACAAACAAACAGGTAGAATAACCAGTGTTATAAACCAGCAGGAGAGTAAGCAGTGTTATAAAACAGCAGGTAGAATAACCAGTGTTATTAACCAGCAGGTAGAATAACCAGTGTTATTAACCAGCAGGTAGAATAACCAGTGTTATATACCAACAGGTAGAATAACCAGTGTTATAAAATAGCAGGTAGAATAACCAGTGGTATAAACCAGCAGGTAGAATAACCAGTGTTATAAAACAACAGGTAGAATAACCAGTGATATAAACCAGCCGGTTGAATAAGTAGTCAAATAAAGCAGCGGTTAGAATAGCCTGATTTATAAAACAGCAGACAGAATAATCAGTGTTATAAACCAGCACGTGGAAGATCCATTGTTATAAGCCAGCAAGTAGAATAACCAGTGTTATAAATCAGCAGGTAGAATAACCAGTGTTATAAAAAAGCAAGTAGAATAACCAGTGTTATAAACCAGCAGGTAGAATAACCAGTGTTATAAAACAGCAAGTAGAATAACCAGCGTTATAAACCAGCAGGTAGAATAACGAGTGTTATAAAACAGCAAGTAGAATAACCAGTGTTATTAACCAGCAGGTAGAATAACCAGTGTTATAAAACAGCAAGTAGAATAACCAGTGTTATTAACCAGCAGGTAGAATAACCAGTGTTATAAAACAGCAAGTAGAATAACCAGTGTTATAAACCAGCTGGTAGAATAACGAGTGTTGCAAGCCAGCAAGTAGAATAACCAGTGTTATAAGCCAGCAGGTACAATAAGCAGTTGTACAAACAAACAGGTAGAATAACCAGTGTTATAAACCAGCAGGTAGAATAACCAGTGTTATTAACCAGCAGGTAGAATAACCAGTGTTATAAAATAGCAGGTAGAATAACCAGTGTTATAAACCAGCAGTTAGAATAACCAGTGTTATAAATCAGCAGGTAGAATAACCAGTGGTACAAACAAACAGGTAGAATAACCAGTGTTATAAACCAGCAGGAGAAGAACCAGTGTTATATACCAGCAGGTAGAATAACCAGTGTTATAAACCAGCAGGAGAAGAACCAGTGTTATATACCAGCAGGTAGAATAACCAGTGTTATAATCCAGCAGGTAGAATAACCAGTGGTACAAACAAACAGGTAGAATAACCAGTGTTATAAATCAGCAGGTAGAATAACCAGTGGTACAAACAAACAGGTAGAATAACCAGTGTTATAAACCAGCAGGAGAGTAAGCAGTGTTATAAAACAGCAGGTAGAATAACCAGTGTTATTAACCAGCAGGTAGAATAACCAGTGTTATTAACCAGCAGGTAGAATAACCAGTGTTATATACCAACAGGTAGAATAACCAGTGTTATAAAACAACAGGTAGAATAACCAGTGGTATAAACCAGCAGGTAGAATAACCAGTGTTATAAAACAACAGGTAGAATAACCAGTGATATAAACCAGCCGGTTGAATAAGTAGTCAAATAAAGCAGCGGTTAGAATAGCCTGATTTATAAAACAGCAGACAGAATAATCAGTGTTATAAACCAGCACGTGGAAGATCCATTGTTATAAGCCAGCAAGTAGAATAACCAGTGTTATAAATCAGCAGGTAGAATAACCAGTGTTATAAAACAGCAAGTAGAATAACCAGTGTTATAAACCAGCAGGTAGAATAACCAGTGTTACAAGCCAGCAATTAGAATAACCAGTGTTATAAATCAGCAGGTAGAATAACCAGTGGTACAAACAAACAGGTAGAATAACCAGTGTTATAAACCAGCAGGAGAAGAACCAGTGTTATATAACAGCAGGCAGAATAACCAGAGTTAAAAAGCAGCAGGAAGAATAACTAGTGTTATAAACCAGCAGGTAGAATAACCAGAGTTAAAAAGCAGCAGGAAGAATAACTAGTGTTATAAACCAGCAGGTAGAATAACCAGAGTTAAGAAGCAGCAGGAAGAATAACTAGTGTTATAAACCAGCAGGTAGAATAACCAGAGTTAAAAAGCAGCAGGAAGAATAACTAGTGTTATAAACCAGCAGGTAGAATAACCAGAGTTAAAAAGCAGCAGGAAGAATAACTAGTGTTATAAACCAGCAGGTAGAATAACAAGAGTTAAAAACCAGCAGGTAGAATAATCAGTGATATAAAGCAGCAGTTAGAATAGCCAGACTTATAAACCAGAAGGTAAAAGAACCATTGTTATAAGCCAGCAAGTAGAATAACCAGTGTTATAAACCAGCAGGTAGAATAACCAGTGGTACAAACAAACAGGTAGAATAACCAGTGTTATAAACCAGCAGGAGAAGAACCAGTGTTATATACCAGCAGGTAGAATAACCAGTGTTATAAACCAGCAGGTAGAATAACCAGTGGTACAAACAAACAGGTAGAATAACCAGTGTTATAAACCAGCAGGAGAAGAACCAGTGTTATATACCAGCAGGTAGAATAACCAGTGTTATAAACCAGCAGGTAGAATAACCAGTGGTACAAACAAACAGGTAGAATAACCAATGTTATAAACCAGCAGGAGAACAAGCAGTGTTATATACAAGCAGATAGAATAACCAGTGTTATAAACCAGCAGGTAGAATAACCAGGGTTAAAAACCAGCAGGTAGAATAATCAGTGATATAAAGCAGCAGTTAGAATAGCCAGATTTATAAACCAGCAGACAGAATAACCAGTGTTATAAACCAACAGGTAGAAGAACCATTGTTATAAGCCAGCAAGTAGAATAACCAGTGTTATAAAACAGCAAGCAGAATAACCAATGTTATAAACCAGCAGGTAGAATAACCAGTGTTATAAACCAACAGGTAGAAGAACCAGTGTTATAAGCCAGCAAGTAGAATAACCAGTGTTATAAATCAGCAGGTAGAATAACCAGTGGTACAAACAAACAGGTAGAATAACCAGTGTTCTAAACCAGCAGGAGAAGAACCAGTGTTATATACCAGCAGGTAGAATAACCAGTGTTATAAACCAGCAGGAGAAGAACCAGTGTTATATACCAGCAGGTAGAATAACCAGTGTTATAATCCAGCAGGTAGAATAACCAGTGGTACAAACAAACAGGTAGAATAACCAGTGTTATAAATCAGCAGGTAGAATAACCAGTGGTACAAACAAACAGGTAGAATAACCAGTGTTATAAACCAGCAGGAGAGTAAGCAGTGTTATAAAACAGCAGGTAGAATAACCAGTGTTATTAACCAGCAGGTAGAATAACCAGTGTTATATACCAACAGGTAGAATAACCAGTGTTATAAAATAGCAGGTAGAATAACCAGTGGTATAAACCAGCAGGTAGAATAACCAGTGTTATAAAACAACAGGTAAAACAACCAGTGATATAAACCAGCCGGTTGAATAAGTAGTCAAATAAAGCAGCGGTTAGAATAGCCTGATTTATAAAACAGCAGACAGAATAATCAGTGTTATAAACCAGCACGTGGAAGATCCATTGTTATAAGCCAGCAAGTAGAATAACCAGTGTTATAAATCAGCAGGTAGAATAACCAGTGTTATAAAACAGCAAGTAGAATAACCAGTGTTATAAACCAGCAGGTAGAATAACCAGTGTTACAAGCCAGCAATTAGAATAACCAGTGTTATAAATCAGCAGGTAGAATAACCAGTGGTACAAACAAACAGGTAGAATAACCAGTGTTATAAACCAGCAGGAGAAGAACCAGTGTTATATAACAGCAGGTAGAATAACCAGAGTTAAAAAGCAGCAGGAAGAATAACTAGTGTTATAAACCAGCAGGTAGAATAACCAGAGTTAAAAAGCAGCAGGAAGAATAACTAGTGTTATAAACCAGCAGGTAGAATAACCAGAGTTAAAAAGCAGCAGGAAGAATAACTAGTGTTATAAACCAGCAGGTAGAATAACCAGAGTTAAAAAGCAGCAGGAAGAATAACTAGTGTTATAAACCAGCAGGTAGAATAACCAGAGTTAAAAAGCAGCAGGAAGAATAACTAGTGTTATAAACCAGCAGGTAGAATAACAAGAGTTAAAAACCAGCAGGTAGAATAATCAGTGATATAAAGCAGCAGTTAGAATAGCCAGACTTATAAACCAGCAGGTAAAAGAACCATTGTTATAAGCCAGCAAGTAAAATAACCAGTGTTATAAACCAGCAGGTAGAATAACCAGTGGTACAAACAAACAGGTAGAATAACCAGTGTTATAAACCAGCAGGAGAAGAACCAGTGTTATATACCAGCAGGTAGAATAACCAGTGTTATAAACCAGCAGGTAGAATACCAGTGGTACAAACAAACAGGTAGAATAACCAGTGTTATAAACCAGCAGGAGAAGAACCAGTGTTATATACCAGCAGGTAGAATAACCAGTGTTATAAATCAGCAGGTAGAATAACCAGGGTTAAAAACCAGCAGGTAGAATAATCAGTGATATAAAGCAGCAGTCAGAATAGCCAGATTTATAAATCAGCAGACAGAATAACCAGTGTTATAAACCAACAGGTAGAAGAACCATTGTTATAAGCCAGCAAGTAGAATAACCAGTGTTATAAAACAGCAAGTAGAATAACCAAGTTATAAACCAGCAGGTAGAATAACCAGTGGTACAAACAAACAGGTAGAATAACCATTGTTATAAACCAGCAGGAGAAGAACCAGTGTTATATACCAGCAGGTAGAATAACCAGTGTTATAAACCAGCAGGAGAAGAACCAGTGTTATATACCAGCAGGTAGAATAACCAGTGTTATAATCCAGCAGGTAGAATAACCAGTGGTACAAACAAACAGGTAGAATAACCAGTGTTATAAATCAGCAGGTAGAATAACCAGTGGTACAAACAAACAGGTAGAATAACCAGTGTTATAAACCAGCAGGAGAGTAAGCGGTGTTATAAAACAGCAGGTAGAATAACCAGTGTTATTAACCAGCAGGTAGAATAACCAGTGTTATTAACCAGCAGGTAGAATAACCAGTGTTATATACCAACAGGTAGAATAACCAGTGTTATAAAATAGCAGGTAGAATAACCAGTGGTATAAACCAGCAGGTAGAATAACCAGTGTTATAAAACAACAGGTAGAATAACCAGTGATATAAACCAGCCGGTTGAATAAGTAGTCAAATAGAGCAGCGGTTAGAATAGCCTGATTTATAAAACAGCAGACAGAATAATCAGTGTTATAAACCAGCACGTGGAAGATCCATTGTTATAAGCCAGCACGTAGAATAACCAGTGTTATAAATCAGTAAGTAGAATAACCAAGTTATAAACCAGCAGGTAGAATAACCAGTGGTACAAACAAACAGGTAGAATAACCATTGTTATAAACCAGCAGGAGAAGAACCAGTGTTATATACCAGCAGGTAGAATAACCAGTGTTATAAACCAGCAGGAGAAGAACCAGTGTTATATACCAGCAGGTAGAATAACCAGTGTTATAATCCAGCAGGTAGAATAACCAGTGGTACAAACAAACAGGTAGAATAACCAGTGTTATAAATCAGCAGGTAGAATAACCAGTGGTACAAACAAACAGGTAGAATAACCAGTGTTATAAACCAGCAGGAGAGTAAGCAGTGTTATAAAACAGCAGGTAGAATAACCAGTGTTATTAACCAGCAGGTAGAATAACCAGTGTTATTAACCAGCAGGTAGAATAACCAGTGTTATATACCAACAGGTAGAATAACCAGTGTTATAAAACAACAGGTAGAATAACCAGTGGTATAAACCAGCAGGTAGAATAACCAGTGTTATAAAACAACAGGTAGAATAACCAGTGATATAAACCAGCCGGTTGAATAAGTAGTCAAATAAAGCAGCGGTTAGAATAGCCTGATTTATAAAACAGCAGACAGAATAATCAGTGTTATAAACCAGCACGTGGAAGATCCATTGTTATAAGCCAGCAAGTAGAATAACCAGTGTTATAAATCAGCAGGTAGAATAACCAGTGTTATAAAACAGCAAGTAGAATAACCAGTGTTATAAACCAGCAGGTAGAATAACCAGTGTTACAAGCCAGCAATTAGAATAACCAGTGTTATAAATCAGCAGGTACAATAACCAGTGGTACAAACAAACAGGTAGAATAACCAGTGTTATAAACCAGCCGGAGAAGAACCAGTGTTATATAACAGCAGGTAGAATAACCAGAGTTAAAAAGCAGCAGGAAGAATAACTAGTGTTATAAACCAGCAGGTAGAATAACCAGAGTTAAAAAGCAGCAGGAAGAATAACTAGTGTTATAAACCAGCAGGTAGAATAACAAGAGTTAAAAACCAGCAGGTAGAATAATCAGTGATATAAAGCAGCAGTTAGAATAGCCAGATTTATAAACCAGCAGGTAAAAGAACCATTGTTATAAGCCAGCAAGTAGAATAACCAGTGTTATAAACCAGCAGGTAGAATAACCAGAGTTAAAAAGCAGCAGGAAGAATAACTAGTGTTATAAACCAGCAGGTAGAATAACCAGAGTTAAAAAGCAGCAGGAAGAATAACTAGTGTTATAAACCAGCAGGTAGAATAACCAGAGTTAAAAAGCAGCAGGAAGAATAACTAGTGTTATAAACCAGCAGGTAGAATAACAAGAGTTAAAAACCAGCAGGTAGAATAACCAGTGGTACAAACAAACAGGTAGAATAACCAGTGTTATAAACCAGCAGGAGAAGAACCAGTGTTATATACCAGCAGGTAGAATAACCAGTGTTATAAACCAGCAGGTAGAATAATCAGGGTTAAAAACCAGCAGGTAGAATAATCAGTGATATAAAGCAGCAGTTAGAATAGCCAGATTTATAAATCAGCAGACAGAATAACCAGTGTTATAAACCAACAGGTAGAAGAACCATTGTTATAAGCCAGCAAGTAGAATAACCAGTGTTATAAAACAGCAAGTAGAATAACCAAGTTATAAACCAGCAGGTAGAATAACCAGTGGTACAAATAAACAGGTAGAATAACCATTGTTATAAACCAGCAGGAGAATAACCAGTGTTATATACCAGCAGGTAGAATAACCAGTGTTATAAACCAGCAGGAGAAGAACCAGTGTTATATACCAGCAGGTAGAATAACCAGTGTTATAATCCAGCAGGTAGAATAACCAGTGGTACAAACAAACAGGTAGAATAACCAGTGTTATAAATCAGCAGGTAGAATAACCAGTGGTACAAACAAACAGGTAGAATAACCAGTGTTATAAACCAGCAGGAGAGTAAGCAGTGTTATAAAACAGCAGGTAGAATAACCAGTGTTATTAACCAGCAGGTAGAATAATCAGTGTTATTAACCAGCAGGTAGAATAACCAGTGTTATATACCAACAGGTAGAATAACCAGTGTTATAAAATAGCAGGTAGAATAACCAGTGGTATAAACCAGCAGGTAGAATAACCAGTGTTATAAAACAACAGGTAGAATAACCAGTGATATAAACCAGCCGGTTTAATAAGTAGTCAAATAAAGCAGCGGTTAGAATAGCCTGATTTATAAAACAGCAGACAGAATAATCAGTGTTATAAACCAGCACGTGGAAGATCCATTGTTATAAGCCAGCAAGTAGAATAACCAGTGTTATAAATCAGCAGGTAGAATAACCACTGTTATAAAACAGCAAGTAGAATAACCAGTGTTATAAACCAGCAGGTAGAATAACCAGTGTTACAAGCCAGCAATTAGAATAACCAGTGTTATAAATCAGCAGGTAGAATAACCAGTGGTACAAACAAACAGGTAGAATAACCAGTGTTATAAACCAGCAGGAGAAGAACCAGTGTTATATAACAGCAGGTAGAATAACCAGAGTTAAAAAGCAGCAGGAAGAATAACTAGTGTTATAAACCAGCAGGTAGAATAACCAGAGTTAAAAAGCAGCAGGGAGAATAACTAGTGTTATAAACCAGCAGGTAGAATAACCAGAGTTAAAAAGCAGCAGGAAGAATAACTAGTGTTATAAACCAGCAGGTAGAATAACCAGAGTTAAAAAGCAGCAGGAAGAATAACTAGTGTTATAAACCAGCAGGTAGAATAACCAGAGTTAAAAAGCAGCAGGAAGAATAACTAGTGTTATAAACCAGCAGGTAGAATAACAAGAGTTAAAAACCAGCAGGTAGAATAATCAGTGATATAAAGCAGCAGTTAGAATAGCCAGATTTATAAACCAGCGGGTAAAAGAACCATTGTTATAAGCCAGCAAGTAGAATAACCAGTGTTATAAACCAGCAGGTAGAATAACCAGTGGTACAAACAAACAGGTAGAATAACCAGTGTTATAAACCAGCAGGAGAAGAACCAGTGTTATATACCAGCAGGTAGAATAACCAGTGTTATAAACCAGCAGGTAGAATAACCAGGGTTAAAAACCAGCAGGTAGAATAATCAGTGATATAAAGCAGCAGTTAGAATAGCCAGATTTATAAATCAGCAGACAGAATAACCAGTGTTATAAACCAACAGGTAGAAGAACCATTGTTATAAGCCAGCAAGTAGAATAACCAATGTTATAAAACAGCAAGTAGAATAACCAATGTTATAAACCAGCAGGTAGAATAACCAGTGGTACAAACAAACAGGTAGAATAACCATTGTTATAAACCAGCAGGAGAAGAACCAGTGTTATATACCAGCAGGTAGAATAACCAGTGTTATAAACCAGCAGGAGAAGAACCAGTGTTATAATCCAGCAGGTAGAATAACCAGTGGTACAAACAAACAGGTAGAATAACCAGTGTTATAAATCAGCAGGTAGAATAACCAGTGGTACAAACAAACAGGTAGAATAACCAGTGTTATAAACCAGCAGGAGTGTAAGCAGTGTTATAAAACAGCAGGTAGAATAACCAGTGTTATTAACCAGCAGGTAGAATAACCAGTGTTATTAACCAGCAGGTAGAATAACCAGTGTTATATACCAACAGGTAGAATAACCAGTGTTATAAAATAGCAGGTAGAATAACCAGTGGTATAAACCAGCAGGTAGAATAACCAGTGTTATAAAACAACAGGTAGAATAACCAGTGTTACAAGCCAGCAATTAGAATAACCAGTGTTATAAATCATCAGGTAGAATAACCAGTCTTACAAACAAACAGGTAGAATAACCAGTGTTATAAACCAGCAGGAGAAGAACCAGTGTTATATAACAGCAAGTAGAATAACCAGAGTTAAAAAGCAGCAGGAAGAATAACTAGTGTTATAAACCAGCAGGTAGAATAACCAGAGTTAAAAAGCAGCAGGAAGAATAACTAGTGTTATAAACCAGCAGGTAGAATAACCAGAGTTAAAAAGCAGCAGGAAGAATAACTAGTGTTATAAACCAGCAGGTAGAATAACCAGAGTTAAAAAGCAGCAGGAAGAATAACTAGTGTTTTAAACCAGCAGGTAGAATAACCAGAGTTAAAAAGCAGCAGGAAGAATAACTAGTGTTATAAACCAGCAGGTAGAATAACAAGAGTTAAAAACCAGCAGGTAGAATAATCAGTGATATAAAGCAGCAGTTAGAATAGCCAGATTTATAAACCAGAAGGTAAAAGAACCATTGTTATAAGCCAGCAAGTTGAATAACCAGTGTTATAAACCAGCAGGTAGAATAACCAGTGGTACAAACAAACAGGTAGAATAACCAGTGTTATAAACCAGCAGGAGAAGAACCAGTGTTATATACCAGCAGGTAGAATAACCAGTGTTATAAACCAGCAGGTAGAATAACCAGTGGTACAAACAAACAGGTAGAATAACCAGTGTTATAAACCAGCAGGAGAAGAACCAGTGTTATATACCAGCAGGTAGAATAACCAGTGTTATAAACCAGCAGGTAGAATAACCAGTGGTACAAACAAACAGGTAGAATAACCAATGTTATAAACCAGCAGGAGAACAAGCAGTGTTATATACAAGCAGATAGAATAACCAGTGTTATAAACCTGCAGGTAGAATAACCAGGGTTAAAAACCAGCAGGTAGAATAATCAGTGATATAAAGCAGCAGTTAGAATAGCCAGATTTATAAACCAGCAGGTAGAATAACCAGTGTTATAAAACAACAGGTAGAATAACCAGTAATATAAACCAGCCGGTTGAATAAGTAGTCAAATAAAGCAGCAGTTAGAATAGCCTGATTTATAAAACAGCAGACAGAATAATCAGTGTTATAAACCAGCACGTGGAAGATCCATTGTTATAAGCCAGCAAGTAGAATAACCAGTGTTATAAATCAGCAGGTAGAATAACCAGTGTTATAAAACAGCAAGTAGAATAACCAGTGTTATAAACCAGCTGGTAGAATAACGAGTGTTACAAGCCAGCAAGTAGAATAACCAGTGTTATAAGCCGGCAGGTACAATAAGCAGTTGTACAAACAAACAAGCAGAATAACCAGTGTTATAAACCAGCAGGAGAGTAAGCAGTGTTATATACCAGCAGGTAGAATAACCAGTGTTATTAACCAGCAGGTAGAATAACCAGTGTTATATACCAACAGGTAGAATAACCAGTGTTATAAAATAGCAGGTACAATAACCAGTGTTGTAAACCAGCAGGTAGAGTAACCAGTGTTATAAACCAGCAAGTAGAATTACCAGTGTTATATACCAGCAGGTAGAATAATCAGTTTTATACAGCAGCAGTTATAGTAACCAGTATTAGAAACCAGCAGGTAGAATAACCACAGTTATAAAGCAGCAGGAAGAATAAACAGTGTTATAAAGCAGCAAGTATAATAACCAGTGTTATAAACCAGCAGGTAGAATAACCAATGTTATAACCCAGCAGGTTCAAGAAGCAGTTTTAAAAACAATCAATTGAGCAACTAATGTCATAAACCAGCAGGTTCAATAACCAGTTTTATAAACCAACAAGTAGAATAAGCAGTGTCATAAACCAACAGGTAGAATAACCAGTGTTATAAACCAACAGGTAGAATAACCCGTGTTATAAATCAGCATGTAGAATAACCATTGTTATAAGCCACCAAGTAGAATAAGCAATTTTATAAACCAGCCTGTAGAATAACCAGTGTTATAAACCAGCAGGTACAATAAGCAGTGTTATAAACCATCAGGAAGAATAACCAGTGTTATAAACAAGCGGGTAGAATAACCAGTGTTATACACCAGCAGGTTCAATATCCAGTGTTATAAACGAGCAAGTAGAACAATCAGAGTTATAAAGCAGTAGTTAGATTTACCTGTCTTATATACCAGCAGGTAAAATAACCAGTTTTATACAGCAGCATTTATAATAACCAGTGTTAGAAACCAGCAGGTAGAATAGCCAGTATTATAAACCAGCAAGCAGAATATCCATAGTTATAAACCAGCAAGAATAACAATCAGTGTTATAAACCAGCAGGTTATAATATCCAGTGCTATAAACACCAGGTATAATAACCAGTGTAACAGACCCGCAAGTAGAATAACAAGTGTTATAAATCAGCAGGTAGAATAACCTTTGTTATAAACCATCAGTAAAATAAGCCATGCTATAAACAGGCAGGTAGAATAACCAGTGTTATAAACCACTATGTATAATAACCAGTGTAACAAACCAGCAGGTAGAATAACCAGAGTTATAAACCAGCTGGTAGAATAAGCAGTTTTATAAACCAGCAGGTAGAGTAACCAGTGTTATAAACCAGCATGTTCAATAAGAAGTGATATAAACCATCAGGTAAAATAACCAATGTTATAAACCAGCAGGTACAATAACCAGAGTTATAGACCAGCAAGTACAATAAGCAGTGCTCTCAACCACCACGTATAATAACCAGTGTAACAAACCAGCAAGTAGAATAACCAGTGTTATAAACCAGCAGATAGAATAACCACAGTTATAAACCAGCTATAAACCACCAGTTACAATTACCAGTGTCACAAACCAGCAGGGAGAATAACCAGTGTTGTAAACCAGCAGGTAGAAGAACCGTTGTTATAAGCCAGCAAGTAGAATAACCAGTGTTATAAATCAGCAGGTAGAATAACCTGTGTTATAAAACAGCAAGTAAAATAACCAGTGTTATAAACCAGCAGGTAGAATAACGAGTGTTACTAGCCAGCAGATAGAATAACCAGTGTTATGAACCAGCAAGTAGAATAAGCAGTGTTATAAACCAGCAGGTAGAATAACCAGTGTTATAAACCAGCAAGTAGAATAACCAGTGTTATAAACCAGAAGGTAGAATGACCAGTGTTATAACTCAGCAGGTATAATAAGCAGTTTGAAGAACCATGAATTGAGTAACTTCTGTCATAAACCAGCAGGTTCAATGGCCAGTGTTAGAAAACAGCAAGTAGAATAACCAGTGTCATAAACCAGCAGGTAGATTAACCAGTGTAAAAAACCAGCGGGCAGAATAACCACAGTTATAAACCAGCAGGAATAATAACCAGTGTTATAAATCAGCAGGCACGATAACAATTTTTATAAAGATCCAGGTATAATAACCAGTGTTATAAACCATCAGGTAGAATAACCAGTGTTATAAACCAGCAGGTACAAGAACCAGTGTTACAAACCAGCAGGTAGAATAACAAGTGTTATAAACCAGAATGCCGAATAAGCAGTGTTGCCAACCAGCTGGTAGAATAAGCAGTTGTATATATCAGCAGGAAGAATAACCAGTTTTATCAACCAGCGGGTTGAGTAAACAGTGTTATAAACCAGCAGGTAAATTAACCGTAGTTATAAGCCAGCGGGTAGAATAGCCAGTGTTATAAACCAGCAGGTAGAATAAACAGTGTTATAAACAAGCAGGTAGAATGAGCAGTGTTACAAACCAGCTGGTACAATAACCAGTCTTATAAACAAGCAGGTCGAATAACCAGAGTTATAAACCAGCAGGTAGAATAACAAGTGTTATTAACCAGCAGGCAGAATAAGCAATGTTATAAACCCCCCAGTAGAATAACCAGAGTTATAAGCCAGCTGGGAGAATAACCAGAGTTAAAAACCAGCAGGTAGAATAACCAGTGTTATAAACCAGCAGGTACAATAAGCAGTGTAGTAACCCAGCAGGTATGATATCCAGTGTAACAAACCAGCAAGTAGAATAACCAATGTTATAAACCAGCAGGTAGAATGACCAGTGCTATAACCCAGCAGGTACAATAAGCAGTTTTAAGAACCAGCAATTGAGTAACCAGTGTCATAAACCAGCAGGTTCAATGGCCAGTGTTATAAACCAGCAAGTAGAATAACCAGTGTCATAAACCAGAAGGTAGATTAACCAGTGTTAAAAACCAGCAGGTAGAATAACCACAGTTATAAACCAGCAAGAATAATAACCAGTGTTATAAATCATCAGGTAGAATAACCAGTGTTATAAACCAGCAGGTACAAGAACCAGTGTTATAAACCAGAAGGCCGAATAAGCAGTGTTGTCAACCAGTTGGTAGAATAAGCAGTTGTATATAACAGCAGGAAGAATAACCAGTTATATAAACCAGCAGGTTGAGTAACCAGTGTTATAAACCAGTGGGTAATTAACCGTAGTTATAAGCCAGCGGGTAGAATAGTCAGTGTTATAAACCAGCAGGTAGAATAAACAGTCTTATAAACAAGCAGGTAGAATGAGCAGTGTTACAAACCAGCTGGTACAATAACCAGTCTTATAAACAAGCAGGTCGAATAACCAGAGTTATAAACCAGCACGTAGAATATGCCTGTGTTATAAACCAGCAGGTAGAATGACCAGTGTTATAAACCAGCAGGTAGAATAACCAGTGTTATAAAACAGCAGGTAGAATAACCATTGTATTAAACCAGCAGGTACAACAACCAGCGTTATAGACCAGCCAGTACAATAAGCAGTGTAGTAAATCAGCAGTTAGAATAGCCCGTGTTATGAACCAGGAAGTAGAATAACCAGTGTTATAAACCAGCAGGAATAATAACCAGTGTTATAAATCAGCAGGTACAATAACCAGTGTTATAAACAACCAGGTATAATAACCAGTGTTATAAACCATCAGGTAGAATAACCAGTGTTATAAACCAGTGGGTAGAATAACCAGTGTTATGCACCAGCAGGTACAATAAGCAGTGTTATAAACCAGCAGGTGGAATAACCAGTGATATAAACCACCAGGTATAATAACCAGTGTAACAAATCAGCAAGTAGAATAACCAGGGTTATGAATCAGCAGGTAGAATAACAAGTGTTATAAACCAGCAGACAGAATAAGCAGTGTTGTAAACCATCAGATAGAATAAACAGTGCTATAAACCAGAATGTAGAATAACTAGAGTTATAAACCAGCTGGTAGAATAAGTAGTTGTATAAGCCAGCAGGAAGCATTACCAGTATAATAAACCAGCAGGTAAAATGACCAGGGTTATAAACCAGCAGGTACAAGAACCAGTGTTATAAACCAGCAGGTAGAATAACAAGTGTTATAAACCAGAAGGCCGAATAAGCAGTGTTGTCAACCAGCTGGTAGAATAAGCAGTTGTATATAACAGCAGGAAGAATAACCAGTTTAATAAACCAGCAGGTTGAATAACCAGTGTTATAAACCAGCAGGTAAATTAACCGTAGTTATAAGCCAGCGGGTAGAATAGCCATTGTTATAAACCAGCAGGTAGAGTGACCAGTGTTATAAACCAGCAGGTAGAATAACCAGTGTTATAAACCATCAGTTAAAATAAACAGCATTATAAACTAACTGGTAGAATAACCAGTGCTATAAACCAGCAGGTAGAATAACCAGTGTTATAAACCAGCAGGTAAAATAAACAGCATTATAAACTAACTGGTAGAATAACCAGTGCTATAAACCAGCAGGTAGAATAACCAGTGTTACAAACCAGCCGGTACAATAAGCAGTGTTATAAACCAGCAGGTACAGTAACCAGTGTTGTAAAGCAGCAGGTAGAATAACCAGTGTTATAAACCAGCAGGTAGAATTACCACTGTTATATACCAGCACTTTGAAGAACCAGTCTTAAAAACCAGCGGGTAGAATAATCAGTGTTATAAACCAACAGGAAGAATAAACAGTGTTATAAACCAGCAGGTAAAATAAACAGCGTTATAAACTAACTGGTAGAATAACCAGTGTTATAAACCAGCAGGTAGAATAACCAGTGCTATACTCCAGTTGGTAGAATAACCAGTGTTATGAACCAGCAAGTAGAATAACCAGTGTTATAAACCAGCAAGTAGAATTACCACTGTTATATACCAGCAGGTTGAAGAACCAGTGTTAAAAAGCAGCGGGTAAAGTAACCAGTGTAACAAACCAGCGAGTAGAATAACCAGTGTTATAAACCAGCAGTTAGAATGACCAGTGCTATAACCCAGCAGGTACAATAAGCAGTTTTAAGAACCAGCAATTGAGTAACCAGTGTCATAAACCAAGCAGGTTCAATGGCCAGTGTTATAAAGCAGCAAGTAGAATAACCAGTGTCATAAACCAGCAGCTAGATTAACTAGTGTTATAAATCAGCAGTTAGAATAGCCAGTGTTACGAACCGGAAAGTAGAATAACCGCAGTTATAAACCAGCAAGAATAATAACCAGTGTTATAAATCAGCAGGTACAATAAACAGTGTTATAAACAACCAGGTATAATAAAAAGTGTTATAAACAACCAGGTATAATAACCAGTGTTATAAACTATCAGGTAGAATAACCAGTGTTATAAACCAGTGGGTAGAATAACCAGTGTTATACACCAGCAGATACAATAACCAGTGTTATAAACCAGCAGGTTGAATAACAAGTGTTATAAACCAGAAGGCCGAATAGGCAGTGTTGTCAACCAGCTGGTAGAATAAGCAGTTGTATAAACCAGCAGGAAGAATAACCAGTGTTATAAACCCGCAGATTGAATAACCAGTGTTATAAACCAGCAGGTACAATAACCATAGTTATAAGCCAGCGGGTAGAATAGCCAGTGTTATAAACCAGCAGGTAGAGTAACCAGTGTTATAAAAGAGACGTAGAATAACCACTGTTATAAAACAGCAGCTACAATAACCAGAGTTATAGAGCAGCAAGCACAATAAGCAGTTCTATAAACCAGCAAGTAGAATCAGCAGTGTTATAAACCAGCTGGTACAATAACCAGTGTCATAAACCAGCAGGTTGAATAACAAGTGTTATTAACCAGCAGGCAGAATAAGCAGTGTTATAAACCACCCATTAGAATAACCAGTGTTATAAACTAGCAAGTTGAATAACCAAAGTTATAAACCAGCTGGAAGAATAAACAGTGTTATAAACCCGCGGGTAGAATAAGCAGAGTTAAAATCCAGAAAGTATAATAACCAGTTTTATAAACCAGCATGTCGAATAAACAGAGTTATAAACCAGCAAGTAGAATGTCCAGTGTTATACACCAGCAGGTATAATAACCAGAGTTGTAAAGCAGCAAGTAGAATAACCAGTTTTATAAACCAGCAGGTAGAATAACCAGAGTTAAAAAACCAGCTGGTAGAATAACCAGAGTTATAAACCAGCAGGTAGAATAACCAGTGTTATAAACCAGCAGGTACAATAACCAGTGTTGTAAACCAGCAGGTAGAATAACCAGTGTTATAAACCAGCAGGTAGAACAACCAGTCTTATAAATCGACTGGAAGAATAAGCCGCTTTATAAACCAGCAATACGGTTGAACAGCGTTATAAAATAGCAGGTAGAATAACCATTGTTATAAACCAGCAGGTAGAAGAACCAGTGTTATAAACCAGCAGTTAGAATAACCAGAGTTATAAACCAGCACGTAGCCCATGCAGTGTTATAAAACAGCAGGTAGAATAACAAGTGTTATAAACCAGCTGGGGGAATAAACAGTGTTATAAACCAGCAGGTAGAATAACCAGTGTTATATACCAGCAGGTAGAATATCCAGTGTTCTAAACCAGCAGGTACAATAAGCAGTGTTATAACACAGCAGGAAGAATAAGCAGTGTTATAAAACAGCAGGTACAATAATCAGTGTTGTAAACCAGCTGGTAGAATAACCACAGTTAAAAACCAGCAGGTAGAATAACCTGTGTTATAAACCAGCAGGTACAATAAGCAGTGTTATAAAAGAGCAGGAAGAATAAGCAGCGTTATAAAACAGCAGGTACAATAACCAGTGTTGTAAACCTGCAGGTAGAATAACCAGTGTTATAAACCATCAGGTAGAAGAACCAGTGTTATTTAGCAGCAGGTAGAATAGCCAGTGTTATAAACCAGCAGGTAGAATAACCAGTGTTATAAACCAGCAGGTAGAAGAACCAGTTTTATTTAGCAGCAGGTAGAATAGCCAGTGTTATAAACCAGCAGGTAGAATAACCAGTGTTATAAACCACCAGGTAGAATAAGCAGTGTTATAAACCAGCAGGTAGAATAACCAGTGTAAGAAAACAGCAGTTACAATAACCAGTATTGTAAACCAGCAGGTAGAATAACAAGTCTTATAAACCACCAGGTAGAATAACCATTGTTATAAACCAGCAAGTAGAATAACCAGAGTTATAAACCAGCAGGTAGAATAACAAGTGTAAGAAAACAGCAGTTACAATAACCAGTATTGTAAACCAGCAGGTAGAATAACAAGTCTTATAAACCACCAGGTAGAATAACCAGTGTTATAAGTCAGCAAAGTAAAATAACCAGAGTTATAAACCAGCTGGTAGAATAACCAGTGTAATAAAACAGCAGGTACAATAACCAGCAGGTACAATAACCAGTGTTATAAACCAGCAGGTAGAATAACAAGTGTTATAAACCCGCAGATTGAATAACCAGTGTTATAAGCCAGCAGGTACAATAACCATAGTTATAAGCCAGCGGGTAGAATAGCCAGTGTTATAAACCAGCAGGCAGAATAACCAGTGTTATAAACCAGCAAAGTAAAATAACCAGAGTTATAAACCAGCTGGTAGAATAACCAGTGTAATAAAACAGCAGGTACACTAACCAGTGTTATAAACCAGCAGGTAGAATAAGCAGTGTTGTCAACCAGCTGGTAGAATAAGCAGTTGTATAAACCAGCAGGAAGAATAACCAGTGTTATAAACCCGCAGATTGAATAACCAGTGTTATAAACCAGCAGGTACAATAACCAGTGTTATAAGCCAGCGGGTAGAATAGCCAGTGTTATAAACCAGCAGGTAGAGTAACCAGTGTTATAAAACAGAGGTAGAATAACCACTGTTATAAAACAGCAGCTACAATAACCAGAGTTATAGAGCAGCAAGCACAATAAGCAGTTCTATAAACCAGCAAGTAGAATCAGCAGTGTTATAAATCAGCAGGAAGAATAAGCAGTGTTATAAAACAGCAGGTACAATAACCAGTGTTGTAAACCAGCAGGTAGAATAACCAGTGTTATAAACCAGCACGTAGAATATCCAGTGTTATAAATCAGCGGGTAGAATAACCAGTGTTATAAACCAGCACGCAGCCTTGGCACTGTTATAAACCAGCAGGTAGAATAACCAGGGTAATAAACCAGCTCGGGGAAAAACCAGGGTTATAAACCAGTGGGTAGAATAACCAGTGTTATAAACCAGCAGGTAGAATAACCAGTGTTATAAACCAGCAGGGAGAATAACCAGTGTTATATACCAGCAGGCAGAATAACCAGTGCTATAAGCCAGCTGGTAGAATAACGAGTGTTATGAACCAGCAAGTAGAATAACCATTGTTATAAACCAGCAGTTAAAATAAGCAGTGTTATAAACCAGCAGGTACAATAACCAGTCTTGTAAACTAGCAGGTCGAATAACCAGTATTATAAACCAGCAAGTAGAATTGCCAGTGTTATGTACCAGCAGTTAGAATAACCAGTTTTATATAGCAGCAGTTATAATAAACAGTCTTATAAAAGAGCAAGTAGAATAAACTGTGTTATAAAACAGCAGGTAGAATAACCAATGTTATAACCCAGCAGGTGCAATAAGCAGTTTTAAAAAAACATCATCTGAGCAACCAGTTTCATAAACCAGCATGATCAATAACCATTGTTATAAACTAGCAAGTAGAATAACCAGTGTCATAAACCAACAGGTAGATTAACCAGTGTTATAAACCACCAGGTATAATAACCAGTGTAACAAACCAGCAAGTAGCATTACCACTGTTACATATCAGCAGGGAGAATAAACAGTTTTATACAGCAGCAGTTATAATAAACAATGTTAGAAACCAGCATGTAGAATAGACAGTGTTATAAACCAGCAAATAGAATATCCAGTGTTATAAACCAGCAGGTAGAAGAACCAGTGTCAAAAACCAGCAGGTAGAATAACCAGTGTTATAAACCAGCAGGTAGAATAACCAGTTATAAACCAGCAGGAAGAATAACCAGTGATATAAACCACCAGGTATGATAAACAGTGTAACAAACCAGCAAGTAGAATAACCAGTATTATAAATCAGCAGGTAGAATAACCAGTGTTATAAAACAGCAAGTAGAATAACCAGTGTTATAAACCAGCTGGTAGAATAACCAATGATATAACCCAGCAGGTATAATAAGCAGTTCTAAAAACCATCAATTGAGCAACCAGTGTCATAGACCAGCAGGTAGATTAACCAGTGTTATAAACCTGCAGGTAGAATACCAGTGTTATAAACCAGCAGGTAGAATAACCAGTGTTATAAGCCAGGAAGTAGAATAACCAGTGTTATAAACCAGCAGATAGATTAACCAGTCACATAGCCCAGCAGATACAATAAGCAGTTTTATAAACCCCCATGTGGAATAATCAGTGTTATCATCCAGCAGGTAAAATAAGCAGTTATATAAACCACAAAGTGGAATAACCAGTGTTATAAACCATCAGGCACAATTACCAGAGTTATAAACCAGCTGGTAGAATAAGCAGTTTTATAAACCAGCAGGTAGAATAACCAATGTTATAAGCCAGGAAGTAGAATAACCAGTGTTATAAACCAGCAGATAGATTGACCATTGTCATAACCCAGCAGGTACAATAAGCAGTTTTGTAAACCCTCAAGTGGAATAATCAGTGTTATCATCCAGCAGGTAAAATAAGCAGTTTTATAAACCACCAAGTGGAACAACCAGTGTCACAAACCAGCAGGTAGAATACCAGTGTTATAAACCAGCAAGTAGAATATCCTGTGTTATAAAACAGCAGGTAGAATAAGCAATGTTATAAACCAGCAGGTAGAATAATCAGTGTTATAAACCAGCAGGTAGAATAACCAGTTTTATATACCAGCATGTGGAATAAGCAGTTTTATAAACCAGCAGGTAGAATATCCAGTGTTATAAACCAGCATGTATGATAACCAGAGTTATAAACCAGCACATATCCTATGCAGTGTTAAAAACCAGTAGATGAAATAACCAGTGTTATAAACCAGCAGGTAGAATAACCATTCTGATAAACCAGCAGATAGAATAACCAGAGTTAAAAACCAGCAGGTAGAACAAACATTGTTGTAAACCAGCTGGTAGAATAACCAGTGTAATAAACCAGCAGGAACAATAACCAGTGTTATAAAACAGCGGGTAGAATAACCAGTGTAATAAACCAGCAGGTAGAATAACCAGTGTTATAAGCCAGGAAGTAGAATAACCAGTGTTATAAACCAGCAGATAGATTAACCAGTGTTATAACCCAGCAGCTACAATAAGCAGTTTTATAAACCAGCAATTGAACAGCCAGTGTCATAAACCAACAGGTAGAATAACCTGTGTCATAAACCAGCAGGTAGAATTACCAGTGTTATAAACCAGCAAGTAGAATATCCAGTGTTATAAAACAACAGGTAGAATAACACCTGTCATAAGCCAGCAGGTAGAATAAGCAGTGTTAACAACCAGCAGGTTCCAGAACCTGTGTTATTAACCTATAGGTAGAATAACAATGTTATAAACCAGCAAGTAGAATAACCAGGGTTATAAACCAGCAAGGACAATATGCAGTTTTATAAGCCAGCAAGTACAATATACAGTGTTATAAACCAGCAGCTACAATAACCACTGTTATAAACCAGCAGGTAGCATAACCAGTTTTATATACCAGCATGTGGAATAACCAGTTTTATTAACCAGCATGTATCCTATGCAGTGTTATAAACCAGTAGGTGAAATAACCAGTGTTATAAACCAGCAGTTAGAATAACAATTCTGATAAAACAGCAGGTAGAATAACCAGAGTTAAAAAGCAGCAGGTATAACAACCACTGTTGTAAACCAGCAGGAAGAATAACCAGTGTTATAAACCAGCAGGTACAATAAGCAGTGTTATAAAACAGCGAGTAGAATAACCAGTGTTATAAACCAGCAGATAGATTAACCAGTGTCACAACCCAGTAGGTACAATAAGCAGTTTTAAAAACCAGCAATTGAACAACCAGTGTCATAAACCAACAGGTAGAATAACCTGTGTCATAAACCAGCAGGTAGAATTACCAGTGTTTTAAACCGGCAAGTAGAATATCCAGTGTTATAAAACAGCAGGTAGAATAACCAATGTTATAAACCAGCAGGTAGAATAATCAGTGTTATAATCCAGCAGGTACAATAAGCAGTTTTATAAACCACCAAGTGGAAAAACCAGTGTTATAAAAAAGCAGGTTGAAGAAACAGTGTTATTAACCAGTTGGTAGAATAACCAGTGTTATAAACCATCAGGTACAATAACCAGGGCTATAAACCAGCAGGTACAATAACCAGGGTTATAAACCACCAGGAAGAATAACCAGTGTTATAAACCAGCAGGTAGAATAACCAGCTTTGTTTCCCAGCATTTGGAATAACGAGTTTTATAAACAAGCAAGTAGAATATCCAGTGTTATAAACCAGCAAATATAATAACCAGAGTTATAAACCAGCACGTATCCTATGCAGTTTTATAAACCAGTAGGTAGAATAACCAGTGTTATAAACCAGCAAGTAGAATAACCAGTGTTATAAACCAGCAAGAACAATAAGCAGTTTTATAAACCAGCAGGTAGAATAAGCAGTGTTATAAACCAGCAGGTAGAATAATCAGTGTTATAAACCAGCAAGTACAATAAGCAGTTTTATAAACCAGCAATTGAACAACCAGTGTCATAAACCAACAGGTAGAATAACCTGTGTCATAAACCAGCAGGTAGAATACCAGTGTTATAAACCAGCAAGTAGAATGTCCAGTGTTATAAAACAGCAGGTACAAAAACCAATGTTATAAACCAGCAGGTAGAATAATCAGTGCTATAATCCAGCAGGTACAATAAGCAGTTTTGTAAGCCCCCATGTGGAATAACCAGTGTTATAAACCAGCAGGTAGAATATCCAGTGTTATAAACCAGCAGGTTGAAGAACCAGTGTTATTAACCAGCAAGTAGAATAACCAGTGTTATAACCCAACAGGTACAATAACCAGGGTTATAAACCAGCAAGTACAATAAGCAGTTTTATAAACCAACAAGTACAATAACCAGTGTCGTAAACCACCAGGTAGAATATCCAGTGTTATAAACCAGCAGGTAGAATAACCAGTGTTATAAGCCAGGAAGTAGAATAACCAGTGTTATAAACCAGCATATGGATTAACCAGTCACATAGCCCAGCAGATACAATAAGCAGTTTTATAAACCCCCAAGTGGAATAATCAGTGTTATCATCCAGCAGGTAAAATAAGCAGTTTTATAAACCACCAGGTAGAATAACCAGTGTTATAAACCAGCAGGTACAATAAGCAGTATTATAAAACAGCGAGTAGAATAACCAGTGTTATAAACCAGCAGATAGATTAACCAGTGTCACAAACCAGTAGGTACAATAAGCAGTTTTATAAACCAGCAATTGAACAACCAGTGTCATAAACCAACAGGTAGAATAACCTGTGTCATAAACCAGCAGGTAGAATTACCAGTGTTTTAAACCGGCAAGTAGAATATCCAGTGTTATAAAACAGCAGGTAGAATAACCAATGTTATAAACCAGCAGGTAGAATAATCAGTGTTATAATCCAGCAGGTACAATAAGCAGTTTTATAAAGCACCAAGTGGAAAAACCAGTGTTATAAAAAAGCAGTTTGAAGAAACAGTGTTATTAACCAGTTGGTAGAATAACCAGTGTTATAAACCAGCAAGTAGAATAACCAGTGTTATAAACCATCAGGTACAATAACCAGGGCTATAAACCAGCAGGTACAATAACCAGGGTTATAAACGACCAGGAAGAATAACCAGTGTTATAAACCAGCAGGTAGAATAACCAGCTTTGTTTCCCAGCATTTGGAATAACGACTTTTATAAACAAGCAAGTAGAATATCCAGTGTTATAAATCAGCAAATATAATAACCAGAGTTATAAACCAGCACGTATCCTATGCAGTTTTATAAACCAGTAGGTAGAATAACCAGTGTTATAAACCAGCAAGTAGAATAACCAGTGTTATAAACCAGCAAGAACAATAAGCAGTTTTATAAACCAGCAGGTAGAATAAGCAGTGTTATAAACCAGCAGGTAGAATAATCAGTGTTATAAACCAGCAAGTACAATAAGCAGTTTTATAAACCAGCAATTGAACAACCAGTGTCATAAACCAACAGGTAGAATAACCTGTGTCATAAACCAGCAGGTAGAATACCAGTGTTATAAACCAGCAAGTAGAATGTCCAGTGTTATAAGCCAGGAAGTAAAATAACCAGTGTTATAAACCAGCAGGTAGAATAATCAGTGTTATAATCCAGCAGGTACAATAAGCATTTTTATAAGCCCCCACGTGGAATAACCAGTCTTATAAACCAGCAGGTAGAATTCCAGTGTTATAAACCAGCAGGTTGAAGAACCAATGTTATTAACCAGCAAGTAGAATAACCAGTGTTATAACCCAACAGGTACAATAACCAGGGTTATAAACCAGCAAGTACAATAAGCAGTTTTATAAACCAACAAGTACAATAACCAGTGTGATAAACCACCAGGTAGAATATCCAGTGTTATAAACCAGCATATGGATTAACCAGTCACATAGCCCAGCAGATACAATAAGCAGTTTTATAAACCCCCAAGTGGAATAATCAGTGTTATCATCCAGCAGGTAAAATAAGCAGTTTTATAAACCACCAAGTGGAATAAGCAGTGTTATAAACCAGCAGGTAGAATAACCAGTGTTATAAACCAGCATGTAGAATAACCAGTGTTATAAACCATCAGGTACACTAACCAGTGTTATAAACCAGCAAGTACAATAAGCAGTTTTATAAACCAGCAAGTACAATAACCAGTGTTATAAACCAGCAGGTAGAAAAACAAGTGCTATAAACCAGCAGGTGGAATAATCAGTGTTATAAACCACCAGGTAGAATAACCAGTGTTATAAACCAGGAAGTAGAATAACCAGAGTTATAAACCAGCAGATAGATTAATAAGTGTCATAAACCAGCAGGTACATTAAGCAGTTTTGTAAACCAGCTATTGAATAAACAGTGTCATAAACCAACAGGTAGAATAACCTGTGTCATAAACCAGCAGGTAGAATACCAGTGTTATAATCCAGCAAGTAGAATATCCAGTGTTATAAAACAGCAGGTAGAATAACCAATGTTATAAATCAGCAGGTAGAATAATCAGTGTTATAATCCAGCAGTTACAATAAGCAGTTTTATAAGCCCCCATGTGGAATAACCAGTGTCATAAACCACCAGGTAGAATATCCAGTGTTATAAACCAGCAGCTTGAAGAACCAGTGTTATAAACCAACAAGTAGAATAACCAGTGTTATAAACCATCAGGTACACTAACCAGCTAGTGTTATTATCCAGTAGGTAGAATAACTAGTGTTATAAACCAGCAGGTACAATAACCAGGGTTATAAAGCAGCAAGTTCAATAAGCAGTTTTATAAACCAGCAAGTACAATAACCAGTGTTATTAACCACCAGGTAGAATAACCAGTGTTATAAACCAGCAGGTAGAATAATCAGTGTTATAAGCCAGGAAGTAGAATAACCAGTGTTATAAACCAGCAGATAGATTAACCAGTGTCATAGCCCAGCAGATACAATAAGCAATT
Source organism: Carcharodon carcharias (assembly GCF_017639515.1). Classification (NCBI taxonomy): domain Eukaryota; kingdom Metazoa; phylum Chordata; class Chondrichthyes; order Lamniformes; family Lamnidae; genus Carcharodon; species Carcharodon carcharias. The sequence continues at coordinate 166,350,058 of NC_054474.1, read as the reverse complement.
TTATAAACCACCATGTGGAATAACCAGTGTTATCAACCAGCAGGTAGAATAATCAGTGTTATAAACCAGCAGGTGAAAGAACCAGAGTTATTAACCAGTAGGTAGAATAACCAGTGTTATAAACCAGCAAGTAGAATAACCAGTGTTATAAACCAGCAGGTAGAATAATCAGCATTATCATCCAGCAGGTAAAATAAGCTGTTTTATAAACCACCAAGTGAAATAACCTGTGTTATAAACCAGCAGGTTAAAGAACCAGTGTTATTAACCAGTAGGTAGAATAACCAGTGTTATAAACCAGCAAGTACAATAAGCAGTTTTATAAACCAGCAGGTAGAATAATCAGTGTTATAAACCAGCAGGTAGAATAAACAGTGTTATAAACCAGCAGGTACAATAAGCAGTGTTATAAAACGGCAGGTAGAATAACTAGTGCAATAAACCAGCAGGTAGAATAACCAGTGTTATAAGCCAGGAAGTAGAATAACCAGTGTTATAAACCAGCAGATAGATTGACCAGTGTCATAATCCAGCAGGTACAATAAGCAGTTTTATAAACCAGGAATTGAACAACCAGTCTCATAAACCAACAGGTAGAATAACCTGTGTCATAAACCAGCAGGTAGAATACCAGTGTTATAAACCAGCAAGTAGAATATCCAGTGTTATAAAACAGCAGGTAGAATAACCAATGTTATAAACCAGCAGGTAGAATAATCAGTGTTATAATCCAGCAGGTACAATAAGCAGTTTTATAAACCACCATGTGGAAAAACCAGTGTTATAAAAAAGCAGTTTGAAGAAACAGTGTTATTAACCAGTTGGTAGAATAACCAGTGTTATAAACCAGCAAGTAGAATAACCAGTGTTATAAACCAGCAGGTACAATAAGCAGTGTTATAAAACAGCGAGTAGAATAACCAGTGTTATAAACCAGCAGATAGATTAACCTGTGTCACAACCCAGTAGGTACAATAAGCAGTTTTATAAACCAGCAATTGAACAACCAGTGTCATAAACCAACAGGTAGAATAACCGGTGTCATAAACCAGCAGGTAGAATTACCAGTGTTTTAAACCGGCAAGTAGAAAATCCAGTGTTATAAAACAGCAGGTAGAATAACCAATGTTATAAACCAGCAGGTAGAATAATCAGTGTTATAATCCAGCAGGTACAATAAGCAGTTTTATAAACCACCAAGTGGAAAAACCAGTGTTATAAAAAAGCAGGTTGAAGAAACAGTGTTATTAACCAGTTGGTAGAATAACCAGTGTTATAAACCAGCAAGTAGAATAACCAGTGTTATAAACCATCAGGTACAATAACCAGGGTTATAAACCACCAGGAAGAATAACCAGTGTTATAAACCAGCAGGTAGAATAACCAGCTTTGTTTCCCAGCATTTGGAATAACGACTTTTATAAACAAGCAAGTAGAATATCCAGTGTTATAAACCAGCAAATATAATAACCAGAGTTATAAACCAGCACGTATCCTATGCAGTTTTATAAACCAGTAGGTAGAATAACCAGTGTTATAAACCAGCAAGTAGAATAACCAGTGTTATAAACCAGCAAGAACAATAAGCAGTTTTATAAACCAGCAGGTAGAATAAGCAGTGTTATAAACCAGCAGGTAGAATAATCAGTGTTATAAACCAGCAAGTACAATAAGCAGTTTTATAAACCAGCAATTGAACAACCAGTGTCATAAACCAACAGGTAGAATAACCTGTGTCATAAACCAGCAGGTAGAATACCAGTGTTATAAACCAGCAAGTAGAATGTCCAGTGTTATAAAACAGCAGGTAGAATAATCAGTGTTATAATCCAGCAGGTACAATAAGCAGTTTTATAAGCCCCCATGCGGAATAACCAGTGTTATAAACCAGCAGGTAGAATATCCAGTGTTATAAACCAGCAGGTTGAAGAACCAGTGTTATTAACCAGCAAGTAGAATAACCAGTGTTATAACCCAACAGGTACAATAACCAGGGTTATAAACCAGCAAGTACAATAAGCAGTTTTATAAACCAACAAGTACAATAACCAGTGTCATAAACCACCAGGTAGAATATCCAGTGTTATAAACCAGCAGCTTGAAGAACCAGTGTTATAAACCAGCAAGTAGAATAACCAGTGTTATAAACCATCAGGTACACTAACCAGTGTTATAAACCAGCAGGTACTATAACCAGGGTTATAAACCAGCAAGTACAATAACCAGTGTTATAAACCAGCAGGTAGAAAAACAACTGTTATAAATCAGCAGGTGGAATAAGCAGTGTTATAAACCACCAGGTAGAATAACCTGTGTCATAAACCACCAGGTAGAATAACCTGTGTCATAAACCAGCAGGTTGAATTACCAGTGTTATAAAACAGCAAGTAGAATTTCCAGTGTTATAAAACAACAGGTAGAATAAGCAGTGTTAAAAATCAGCAGGTTCCAGAACCAGAGTTATTAACCTGCAGGTAGAATAACCAGTGTTATAAACCGGCAGGTAGAATAACCTGTGTCATAAACCAGCAGATAAAATTAGCAGTGTTATAAAACTGCAAGTAGAATTCCAGTGTTATAAAACAGCAGGTACTATAACCAATGATATAAACCAGCAGGTAGAATAATCAGCATTATCATCCAGCAGGTAAAATAAGCTGTTTTATAAACCACCAAGTGAAATAACCTGTGTTATAAACCAGCAGGTTAAAGAACCAGTGTTATTAACCAGTAGGTAGAATAACCAGTGTTATAAACCAGCAAGTACAATAAGCAGTTTTATAAACCAGCAGGTAGAATAATCAGTGTTATAAACCAGCAGGTAGAATAAACAGTGTTATAAACCAGCAGGTACAATAAGCAGTGTTATAAAACGGCAGGTAGAATAACTAGTGCAATAAACCAGCAGGTAGAATAACCAGTGTTATAAGCCAGGAAGTAGAATAACCAGTGTTATAAACCAGCAGATAGATTGACCAGTGTCATAACCCAGCAGGTACAATAAGCAGTTTTATAAACCAGGAATTGAACAACCAGTCTCATAAACCAACAGGTAGAATAACCTGTGTCATAAACCAGCAGGTAGAATTACCAGTGTTTTAAACCGGCAAGTAGAATATCCAGTGTTATAAAACAGCAGGTAGAATAACCAATGTTATAAACCAGCAGCTAGAATAATCAGTGTTATAATCCAGCAGGTACAATAAGCAGTTTTATAAACCACCAAGTGGAAAAACCAGTGTTATAAAAAAGCAGGTTGAAGAAACAGTGTTATTAACCAGTTGGTAGAATAACCAGTGTTATAAACCAGCAAGTAGAATAACCAGTGTTATAAACCAGCAAGAACAATAAGCAGTTTTATAAACCAGCAGGTAGAATAACCAGTGTTATAAACCAGCAGGTAGAATAATCAGTGTTATAAACCAGCAAGTACAATAAGCAGTTTTATAAACCAGCAATTGAACAACCAGTGTCATAAACCAACAGGTAGAATAACCTGTGTCATAAACTAGCAGGTAGAATACCAGTGTTATAAACCAGCAAGTAGAATGTCCAGTGTTATAAACCAGCAGGTAGAATAATCAGTGTTATAATCCAGCAGTTACAATAAGCAGTTTTATAAGCCCCCATGTGGAATAACCAGTGTCATAAACCACCAGGTAGAATATCCAGTGTTATAAACCAGCAGCTTGAAGAACCAGTGTTATAAACCAGCAAGTAGAATAACCAGTGTTATAAACCATCAGGTACACTAACCAGTGTTATAAACCAGCAGGTACTATAACCAGGGTTATAAACCAGCAAGTACAATAACCAGTGTTATAAACCAGCAGGTAGAAAAACAACTGTTATAAATCAGCAGGTGGAATAAGCAGTGTTATAAACCACCAGGTAGAATAACCTGTGTCATAAACCACCAGGTAGAATAACCTGTGTCATAAACCAGCAGGTTGAATTACCAGTGTTATAAAACAGCAAGTAGAATTTCCAGTGTTATAAAACAACAGGTAGAATAAGCAGTGTTAAAAATCAGCAGGTTCTAGAACCAGAGTTATTAACCTGCAGTAGAATAACCAGTGTTATAAACCAGCAGGTAGAATAACCTGTGTCATAAACCAGCAGATAGAATTAGCAGTGTTATAAAACTGCAAGTAGAATTCCAGTGTTATAAAACAGCAGGTACAATAACCAATGATATAAACCAGCAGGTAGAATAATCAGCATTATCATCCAGCAGGTAAAATAAGCTGTTTTATAAACCACCAAGTGAAATAACCTGTGTTATAAACCAGCAGGTTAAAGAACCAGTGTTATTAACCAGTAGGTAGAATAACCAGTGTTATAAACCAGCAGGTTGAAGAACCAGTGTTATTATCCAGTAGGTAGAATAACCAGTGTTATAAACCAGCAGGTACAATAACCAGGGTTATAAACCAGCAAGTACAATAAGCAGTTTTATAAACCAGCAAGTACAATAACCAGTGTTATAAAGCACCAGGTAGAATAACCAGTGTTATGAACCAGCAGGTAGGATAATCAATGTTATAAGCCAGGAAGTAGAATAACCAGTGTTATAAACCAGACGATAGATTAACCCGTGTCATAGCCCAGCAGATACAATAAGACGTTTTATAAACCCCCATGTGGAATAATCAGTGTTATCGTCCAGCAGGTAAAATAAGCAGTTTTATAAACCACCAAGTGGAATAACCAGTGTTATAAACCAGCAGTTAGAATAACCAGTGTTATAAACCAGCAGGTTAAAGAACCAGTGTTATTAACCAGTAGGTAGAATAACCAGTGTTATAAACCAACAAGTAGAATAACCAGTGTTATAAACCATCAGGTACACTAACCAGTGTTATAAACCAGCAGGTACAATAACCAGGGTTATAAACCAGCAAGTACAATAAGCAGTTTCATAAACCAGCAAGTACAATAACCAGTATTATAAACCAGCAGGTAGAAAAACAAGTGTTTTAAATCAGCAGGTGGAATAAGCAGTTTTATAAACCACCAGGTAGAATAACCAGTGTTATAAACCAGCAAGTAGAATAACCAGAGTAATAAACCAGCTGGTAGAATAACCAGTGTTATAAACCATCAGGTACACTAACCAGTGTTATAAACCAGCAGGTACAATAACCAGGGTTATAAACCAGCAAGTACAATAAGCAGTTTTATAAACCAGCAAGTACAATAACCAGTGTTATAAACCAGCAGGTAGAAAAACAAGTGTTATAAACCAGCAAGTAGAATAACCAGTGTTATAAACCAGCAAGTACAATAAGCAGTTTTATAAACCAGCAGTTAGAATAACCAGTGTTATAAACCAGCAGGTAGAATAACCAGTGTTATAAACCAGCAGGTACAATAAGCAGTGTTATAAAACGGCGGGTAGAATAACTAGTGTAATAAACCAGCAGGTAGAATAATCAGTGTTATAAGCCAGGAAGTAGAATAACCAGTGTTATAAACCAGCAGATAGATTAACCAGTGTCATAACCCAGCAGGTACAATAAGCAGTTTTGTAAACCAGCAATTGAACAACCAGTGTCATAAACCAACAGGTAGGATAACCTGTGTCATAAACCAGCAGGTAGAATACCAGTGTTATAAACCAGCAAGTAGAATATCCAGTGTTATAAAACAGCAGGTAGAATAACCAATGTTATAAACCAACAGGTAGAATAATCAGTGTTATAATCCAGCAGGTACAATAAGCAGTTTTATAAAGCCCCAAGTGGAATAACCAGTGTTATAAACCAGCAGGTAGAATATCCAGTGTTATAAACCAGCAGGTACAATAACCAGGGTTATAAACCAGCAAGTACAATAAGCAGTTTTATAAACCAGCATTACAATAACCAATGTTATAAACCACCAGGTAGAATATCCAGTGTTAAAAACCAGCAGGTGGAATAACCAATGTTATAAGCCAGGAAGTAGAATAACCAGTGTTATAAACCAGCAGATAGATTAACCAGTCACATTGCCCAGCAGATACGATAAGCAGTTTTATAAACCCCCAAGTGGAATAATCAGTGTTATCACCAGCAGTTAAAATAAGCAGTTTTATAAACCAGCAGGTTAAAGAACCAGTGTTATTAACCAGTAGGTAGAATAACCAGTGTTATAAACCAGCAAGTAGAATAACCAGTGTTATAAACCATCAGTTACACTAACCAGTGTTATAAACCAGCAGGTTAAATAACCAGGGTTATAAACCAGCAGGTAGAATATCCAGTGTTATAAACCAGCAGGTACAATAACCAGGGTTATAAACCAGCAGGCAGAATAACCTGAGTTATAAACCAGCTGGTAGAATAAGCAGTTTTATAAACCAGCAGGTAGAATAATCAGTGTTATAAGCCAGGAAGTAGAATAACCAGTGTTATAAACCAGCAGATAGATTAACCAGTGTCATAACCCAGCAGGTACAATAAGCAGTTTTGTAAACCAGCAATTGAACAACCAGTGTCATAAACCGACAGGTAGAATAACCTGTGTCATAAATCAGCAGGTAGAATACCAGTGTTATAAACCAGCAAGTAGAATATCCAGTGTTATAAAACAGCAGGTAGAATAACCAATGTTATAAACCAGCAGCTAGAATAATCAGTGTTATAATCCAGCAGGTACAATAAGCAGTTTTATAAACCACCAAGTGGAAAAACCAGTGTTATAAAAAAGCAGGTTGAAGAAACAGTGTTATTAACCAGTTGGTAGAATAACCAGTGTTATAAACCAGCAAGTAGAATAACCAGTGTTATAAACCAGCAAGAACAATAAGCAGTTTTATAAACCAGCAGGTAGAATAACCAGTGTTATAAACCAGCAGGTAGAATAATCAGTGTTATAAACCAGCAAGTACAATAAGCAGTTTTATAAACCAGCAATTGAACAACCAGTGTCATAAACCAACAGGTAGAATAACCTGTGTCATAAACTAGCAGGTAGAATACCAGTGTTATAAACCAGCAAGTAGAATGTCCAGTGTTATAAACCAGCCAGGTAGAATAATCAGTGTTATATCCAGCCAGTTACAATAAGCAGTTTTATAAGCCCCCATGTGGAATAACCAGTCTTATAAACCAGCAGGTAGAATAAGCAGTGTTATAAAGCAGCATATGGAATAACCAGATTTATAAACCAGCAGGGAGAGTAACCAGTGTTATAAACGAACATGTAGAATAACCAATGTTATAAACCAGTAGGTAGAATAACCAGTCTTATAAACCAGCAGGTAGAATAACCAGTGTTATAAACCACCAGGTAGAATAAGCAGTGTTATAAACCACCAAGTAGAATATCTACTGTTATAAACCAGCAGGTAGAATACCAGTGTCATAAACCAGCAGGCAGAATAAGCAGTGTTATAAACCAGCAATTAGAATAACCAGTGTTATAAACTAGCAGGTAGAATAACCAGTGTTATAAACCAGCAGGTACAATAACCAGTGTTATAAACCAGCAGGTAGAATAACAAGTGTTATAAACCATGAGGTAGAATAACCAGTGTTATAATACAGCATGTAGAATAACCAGAGTTATAAACCAGCAGGTAGAGTTACCAGAGTTATAGACCAGCAAGTACAACAAGCAGTGTTATAAACCAACAAGTACAATAAGCAGTGTTATAAACCATCTGGTACGATAACCAGTGTTATAAACCAGCAGGTAGAATAACAAGTGTTATTAACCAGCAGTCAGAATAAGCAGTGTTATAAACCACCCAGTAGAATAACCTGTGTTATAAACCAGCAAGTAGAATAACCAGAGTTATAAAGAAGCATGTGGAATAAGCAGTTTTATAAACCAGCAGGTAGACTAACCAGTGTTATAAACCGGCAGGTACAATAAGCAGAGGTAAAAATGAGCAGGTAGAATAACCAGTTTTATAAACCAGCGGGTTGAATAAGCAGAGTTAAAAACCAGAAGGTAGAATACCCAGTGTTATAAACCAGCAGATGCAATAAACAGTTATATAAACCAGCAAGTCGAATAAACAGTGTTATAGACCAGCAAGTAGATTATCCAGTGTTACAAACCAGCAGGTATAATAACCAGAGTTGTAAAGCAGCACGTACACTATGCAGTGTTATAAACCAGCAGGAAGAATAACCAGTGTTATAAACCAGCAGGTAGAATGAGCAGTGTTGTAAATGGGCATGTCGAATAACCAGTGCTATCAAACACCAGGTAGAATAACCACTGTAACAAAACAGCAAGTAGAATAACCAGTGTTATAAATCAGCAGGTAGAATAACCAGTGTTGTAAACCAGCAGGTACAATAACCATTGTTATAAACCAGTAGGAATAATAACCATTGTTATAAACCAGCAGGTATAATAACCAGTGCTATAAACCACCAGGTATAATAACCAGTGTAACAAATAAGCAAGTAGAATAAGCAGTGTTATAAATCAGCAGGTAGAATAACCAGTGTTATAAACCAGCAGGTAGAATGACCAGAGTTATAAAGCAGCAGGTACAACAAGCAGTGTTATAATCCAGCAGGAAGAATAACCAGTGTAATAAAACTGCAGTTACAATAACCAGTATTGTAAACCAGCAGGTAGAATAACCAGTCTTATGAACCAGCAGGTAGAATAAGCAGTGTTATAAAGAAGCATATGGAATAACCAGATTTATAAACCAGCAGGGAGAGTAACCAGTGTTATAAACGAACAAGTAGAATAACCAATGTTATAAACAAGCAGATAGAATAACCAGTGTTATAAACCACCAGGTAGAATAAGCAGTGTTATAAACCAGCAGGTAGAATAACCAGTGTAAGAAAACAGCAGTTACAATAACCAGTATTGTAAACCAGCAGGTAGAATAACCAGTCTTATAAACCACCAGGTAGAATAACCAGTGTTATAAACCAGCAAGTAGAATAACCAGAGTTATAAACCAGCAGGTAGAATACCCAGTGTTATAAGTCAGCAAAGTAAAATAACCAGAGTTATAAACCAGCTGGTAGAATAACCAGTGTAATAAAACAGCAGGTACAATAACCAGTGTTATAAACCAGCAGGTAGAATAACCAGTGTTATAAACCAGCAGGTTGAATAACAAGTGTTATAAACCAGAAGGCCGAATAGGCAGTGTTGTCAACCAGCTGGTAGAATAAGCAGTTGTATAAACCAGCAGGAAGAATAACCAGTGTTATAAACCCGCAGATTGAATAACCAGTGTTATAAACCAGCAGCTACAATAACCAGAGTTATAGAGCAGCAAGCACAATAAGCAGTTCTATAAACCAGCAAGTAGAATCAGCAGTGTTATAAACCAGCTGGTACAATAACCAGTGTCATAAACCAGCAGGTTGAATAACAAGTGTTATTAACCAGCAGGCAGAATAAGCAGTGTTATAAACCACCCATTAGAATAACCAGTGTTATAAACTAGCAAGTTGAATAACCAAAGTTATAAACCAGCTGGAAGAATAAACAGTGTTATAAACCCGCGGGTAGAATAAGCAGAGTTAAAATCCAGAAAGTATAATAACCAGTTTTATAAACCAGCATGTCGAATAAACAGAGTTATAAACCAGCAAGTAGAATGTCCAGTGTTATACACCAGCAGGTATAATAACCAGAGTTGTAAAGCAGCAAGTAGAATAACCAGTTTTATAAACCAGCAGGTAGAATAACCAGAGTTAAAAAACCAGCTGGTAGAATAACCAGAGTTATAAACCAGCAGGTAGAATAACCAGTGTTATAAACCAGCAGGTACAATAACCAGTGTTGTAAACCAGCAGGTAGAATAACCAGTGTTATAAACCAGCAGGTAGAACAACCAGTCTTATAAATCGACTGGAAGAATAAGCCGCTTTATAAACCAGCAATACGGTTGAACAGCGTTATAAAATAGCAGGTAGAATAACCATTGTTATAAACCAGCAGGTAGAAGAACCAGTGTTATAAACCAGCAGTTAGAATAACCAGAGTTATAAACCAGCACGTAGCCCATGCAGTGTTATAAAACAGCAGGTAGAATAACAAGTGTTATAAACCAGCTGGGGGAATAAACAGTGTTATAAACCAGCAAGTAGAATAACCAGTGTTATATACCAGCAGGTAGAATATCCAGTGTTCTAAACCAGCAGGTACAATAAGCAGTGTTATAACACAGCAGGAAGAATAAGCAGTGTTATAAAACAGCAGGTACAATAATCAGTGTTGTAAACCAGCTGGTAGAATAACCACAGTTAAAAACCAGCAGGTAGAATAACCTGTGTTATAATCCAGCAGGTACAATAAGCAGTGTTATAAAAGAGCAGGAAGAATAAGCAGCGTTATAAAACAGCAGGTACAATAACCAGTGTTGTAAACCTGCAGGTAGAATAACCAGTGTTATAAACCATCAGGTAGAAGAACCAGTGTTATTTAGCAGCAGGTAGAATAGCCAGTGTTATAAACCAGCAGGTAGAATAACCAGTGTTATAAACCAGCAGGTAGAAGAACCAGTTTTATTTAGCAGCAGGTAGAATAGCCAGTGTTATAAACCAGCAGGTAGAATAACCAGTGTTATAAACCACCAGGTAGAATAAGCAGTGTTATAAACCAGCAGGTAGAATAACCAGTGTAAGAAAACAGCAGTTACAATAACCAGTATTGTAAACCAGCAGGTAGAATAACAAGTCTTATAAACCACCAGGTAGAATAACCAGTGTTATAAACCAGCAAGTAGAATAACCAGAGTTATAAACCAGCAGGTAGAATAACAAGTGTAAGAAAACAGCAGTTACAATAACCAGTATTGTAAACCAGCAGGTAGAATAACAAGTCTTATAAACCACCAGGTAGAATAACCAGTGTTATAAGTCAGCAAAGTAAAATAACCAGAGTTATAAACCAGCTGGTAGAATAACAAGTGTAATAAAACAGCAGGTACAATAACCAGCAGGTACAATAACCAGTGTTATAAACCAGCAGGTAGAATAACAAGTGTTATAAATCCGCAGATTGAATAACCAGTGTTATAAGCCAGCAGGTACAATAACCATAGTTATAAGCCAGCGGGTAGAATAGCCAGTGTTATAAACCAGCAGGCAGAATAACCAGTGTTATAAACCAGCAAAGTAAAATAACCAGAGTTATAAACCAGCTGGTAGAATAACCAGTGTAATAAAACAGCAGGTACACTAACCAGTGTTATAAACCAGCAGGTAGAATAAGCAATGTTGTCAACCAGCTGGTAGAATAAGCAGTTGTATAAACCAGCAGGAAGAATAACCAGTGTTATAAACCCGCAGATTGAATAACCAGTGTTATAAACCAGCAGGTACAATAACCAGTGTTATAAGCCAGCGGGTAGAATAGCCAGTGTTATAAACCAGCAGGTAGAGTAACCAGTGTTATAAAACAGAGGTAGAATAACCACTGTTATAAAAGAGCAGCTACAATAACCAGAGTTATAGAGCAGCAAGCACAATAAGCAGTTCTATAAACCAGCAAGTAGAATCAGCAGTGTTATAAATCAGCAGGAAGAATAAGCAGTGTTATAAAACAGCAGGTACAATAACCAGTGTTGTAAACCAGCAGGTAGAATAACCAGTGTTATAAACCAGCACGTAGAATATCCAGTGTTATAAATCAGCGGGTAGAATAACCAGTGTTATAAACCAGCACGCAGCCTTGGCACTGTTATAAACCAGCAGGTAGAATAACCAGGGTAATAAACCAGCTCGGGGAAAAACCAGGGTTATAAACCAGTGGGTAGAATAACCAGTGTTATAAACCAGCAGGTAGAATAACCAGTGTTATAAACCAGCAGGGAGAATAACCAGTGTTATATACCAGCAGGCAGAATAACCATTGTTATAAACCAGCAGTTAAAATAAGCAGTGTTATAAACCAGCAGGTACAATAACCAGTCTTGTAAACTAGCAGGTCGAATAACCAGTACTATAAACCAGCAAGTAGAATTGCCAGTGTTATGTACCAGCAGTTAGAATAACCAGTTTTATATAGCAGCAGTTATAATAAACAGTCTTATAAAAGAGCAAGTAGAATAAACTGTGTTATAAAACAGCAGGTAGAATAACCAATGTTATAACCCAGCAGGTGCAATAAGCAGTTTTAAAAAAACATCATCTGAGCAACCAGTTTCATAAACCAGCATGATCAATAACCATTGTTATAAACTAGCAAGTAGAATAATCAGTGTCATAAACCAACAGGTAGATTAACCAGTGTTATAAACCACCAGGTATAATAACCAGTGTAACAAACCAGCAAGTAGCATTACCACTGTTACATATCAGCAGGGAGAATAAACAGTTTTATACAGCAGCAGTTATAATAAACAATGTTAGAAACCAGCATGTAGAATAGACAGTGTTATAAACCAGCAAATAGAATATCCAGTGTTATAAACCAGCAGGTAGAAGAACCAGTGTCAAAAACCAGCAGGTAGAATAACCAGTGTTATAAACCAGCAGGTAGAATAACCAGTTATAAACCAGCAGGAAGAATAACCAGTGATATAAACCACCAGGTATGATAAACAGTGTAACAAACCAGCAAGTAGAATAACCAGTATTATAAATCAGCAGGTAGAATAACCAGTGTTATAAAACAGCAAGTAGAATAACCAGTGTTATAAACCAGCTGGTAGAATAACCAATGATATAACCCAGCAGGTATAATAAGCAGTTCTAAAAACCATCAATTGAGCAACCAGTGTCATAGACCAGCAGGTAGATTAACCAGTGTTATAAACCTGCAGGTAGAATACCAGTGTTATAAACCAGCAGGTAGAATAACCAGTGTTATAAGCCAGGAAGTAGAATAACCAGTGTTATAAACCAGCAGATAGATTAACCAGTCACATAGCCCAGCAGATACAATAAGCAGTTTTATAAACCCCCATGTGGAATAATCAGTGTTATCATCCAGCAGGTAAAATAAGCAGTTATATAAACCACAAAGTGGAATAACCAGTGTTATAAACCATCAGGCACAATTACCAGAGTTATAAACCAGCTGGTAGAATAAGCAGTTTTATAAACCAGCAGGTAGAATAACCAATGTTATAAGCCAGGAAGTAGAATAACCAGTGTTATAAACCAGCAGATAGATTGACCATTGTCATAACCCAGCAGGTACAATAAGCAGTTTTGTAAACCCCCAAGTGGAATAATCAGTGTTATCATCCAGCAGGTAAAATAAGCAGTTTTATAAACCACCAAGTGGAACAACCAGTGTCACAAACCAGCAGGTAGAATACCAGTGTTATAAACCAGCAAGTAGAATATCCTGTGTTATAAAACAGCAGGTAGAATAAGCAATGTTATAAACCAGCAGGTAGAATAATCAGTGTTATAAACCAGCAGGTAGAATAACCAGTTTTATATACCAGCATGTGGAATAAGCAGTTTTATAAACCAGCAGGTAGAATATCCAGTGTTATAAACCAGCATGTATGATAACCAGAGTTATAAACCAGCACATATCCTATGCAGTGTTAAAAACCAGTAGATGAAATAACCAGTGTTATAAACCAGCAGGTAGAATAACCATTCTGATAAACCAGCAGATAGAATAACCAGAGTTAAAAACCAGCAGGTAGAACAAACATTGTTGTAAACCAGCTGGTAGAATAACCAGTGTAATAAACCAGCAGGAACAATAACCAGTGTTATAAAACAGCGGGTAGAATAACCAGTGTAATAAACCAGCAGGTAGAATAACCAGTGTTATAAGCCAGGAAGTAGAATAACCAGTGTTATAAACCAGCAGATAGATTAACCAGTGTTATAACCCAGCAGCTACAATAAGCAGTTTTATAAACCAGCAATTGAACAGCCAGTGTCATAAACCAACAGGTAGAATAACCTGTGTCATAAACCAGCAGGTAGAATTACCAGTGTTATAAACCAGCAAGTAGAATATCCAGTGTTATAAAACAACAGGTAGAATAACACCTGTCATAAGCCAGCAGGTAGAATAAGCAGTGTTAACAACCAGCAGGTTCCAGAACCTGTGTTATTAACCTATAGGTAGAATAACAATGTTATAAACCAGCAAGTAGAATAACCAGGGTTATAAACCAGCAAGGACAATATGCAGTTTTATAAGCCAGCAAGTACAATATACAGTGTTATAAACCAGCAGCTACAATAACCACTGTTATAAACCAGCAGGTAGCATAACCAGTTTTATATACCAGCATGTGGAATAACCAGTTTTATTAACCAGCATGTATCCTATGCAGTGTTATAAACCAGTAGGTGAAATAACCAGTGTTATAAACCAGCAGTTAGAATAACAATTCTGATAAAACAGCAGGTAGAATAACCAGAGTTAAAAAGCAGCAGGTATAACAACCACTGTTGTAAACCAGCAGGAAGAATAACCAGTGTTATAAACCAGCAGGTACAATAAGCAGTGTTATAAAACAGCGAGTAGAATAACCAGTGTTATAAACCAGCAGATAGATTAACCAGTGTCACAACCCAGTAGGTACAATAAGCAGTTTTAAAAACCAGCAATTGAACAACCAGTGTCATAAACCAACAGTTAGAATAACCTGTGTCATAAACCAGCAGGTAGAATTACCAGTGTTTTAAACCGGCAAGTAGAATATCCAGTGTTATAAAACAGCAGGTAGAATAACCAATGTTATAAACCAGCAGGTAGAATAATCAGTGTTATAATCCAGCATGTACAATAAGCAGTTTTATAAACCACCAAGTGGAAAAACCAGTGTTATAAAAAAGCAGGTTGAAGAAACAGTGTTATTAACAAGTTGGTAGAATAACCAGTGTTATAAACCATCAGGTACAATAACCAGGGCTATAAACCAGCAGGTACAATAACCAGGGTTATAAACCACCAGGAAGAATAACCAGTGTTATAAACCAGCAGGTAGAATAACCAGCTTTGTTTCCCAGCATTTGGAATAACGAGTTTTATAAACAAGCAAGTAGAATAACCAGTGTTATAAACCAGCAAGAACAATAAGCAGTTTTATAAACCAGCAGGTAGAATAAGCAGTGTTATAAACCAGCAGGTAGAATAATCAGTGTTATAAACCAGCAAGTACAATAAGCAGTTTTATAAACCAGCAATTGAACAACCAGTGTCATAAACCAACAGGTAGAATAACCTGTGTCATAAACCAGCAGGTAGAATACCAGTGTTATAAACTAGCAAGTAGAATGTCCAGTGTTATAAAACAGCAGGTACAAAAACCAATGTTATAAACCAGCAGGTAGAATAATCAGTGCTATAATCCAGCAGGTACAATAAGCAGTTTTGTAAGCCCCCATGTGGAATAACCAGTGTTATAAACCAGCAGGTAGAATATCCAGTGTTATAAACCAGCAGGTTGAAGAACCAGTGTTATTAACCAGCAAGTAGAATAACCAGTGTTATAACCCAACAGGTACAATAACCAGGGTTATAAACCAGCAAGTACAATAAGCAGTTTTATAAACCAACAAGTACAATAACCAGTGTCATAAACCACCAGGTAGAATATCCAGTGTTATAAACCAGCAGGTAGAATAACCAGTGTTATAAGCCAGGAAGTAGAATAACCAGTGTTATAAACCAGCATATGGATTAACCAGTCACATAGCCCAGCAGATACAATAAGCAGTTTTATAAACCCCCAAGTGGAATAATCAGTGTTATCATCCAGCAGGTAAAATAAGCAGTTTTATAAACCACCAGGTAGAATAACCAGTGTTATAAACCAGCAGGTACAATAAGCAGTATTATAAAACAGCGAGTAGAATAACCAGTGTTATAAACCAGCAGATAGATTAACCAGTGTCACAACCCAGTAGGTACAATAAGCAGTTTTATAAACCAGCAATTGAACAACCAGTGTCATAAACCAACAGGTAGAATAACCTGTGTCATAAACCAGCAGGTAGAATTACCAGTGTTTTAAACCGGCAAGTAGAATATCCAGTGTTATAAAACAGCAGGTAGAATAACCAATGTTATAAACCAGCAGGTAGAATAATCAGTGTTATAATCCAGCAGGTACAATAAGCAGTTTTATAAAGCACCAAGTGGAAAAACCAGTGTTTTAAAAAAGCAGTTTGAAGAAACAGTGTTATTAACCAGTTGGTAGAATAACCGGTGTTATAAACCAGCAAGTAGAATAACCAGTGTTATAAACCATCAGGTACAATAACCAGGGCTATAAACCAGCAGGTACAATAACCAGGGTTATAAACGACCAGGAAGAATAACCAGTGTTATAAACCAGCAGGTAGAATAACCAGCTTTGTTTCCCAGCATTTGGAATAACGACTTTTATAAACAAGCAAGTAGAATATCCAGTGTTATAAATCAGCAAATATAATAACCAGAGTTATAAACCAGCACGTATCCTATGCAGTTTTATAAACCAGTAGGTAGAATAACCAGTGTTATAAACCAGCAAGTAGAATAACCAGTGTTATAAACCAGCAAGAACAATAAGCAGTTTTATAAACCAGCAGGTAGAATAAGCAGTGTTATAAACCAGCAGGTAGAATAATCAGTGTTATAAAACAGCAAGTACAATAAGCAGTTTTATAAACCAGCAATTGAACAACCAGTGTCATAAACCAACAGGTAGAATAACCTGTGTCATAAACCAGCAGGTAGAATACCAGTGTTATAAACCAGCAAGTAGAATGTCCAGTGTTATAAAACAGCAGGTACAAAAACCAATGTTATAAACCAGCAGGTAGAATAATCAGTGTTATAATCCAGCAGGTACAATAAGCAGTTTTATAAGCCCCCATGTGGAATAACCAGTGTTATAAACCAGCAGGTAGAATATCCAGTGTTATAAACCAGCAGGTTGAAGAACCAATGTTATTAACCAGCAAGTAGAATAACCAGTGTTATAACCCAACAGGTACAATAACCAGGGTTATAAACCAGCAAGTACAATAAGCAGTTTTATAAACCAACAAGTACAATAACCAGTGTGATAAACCACCAGGTAGAATATCCAGTGTTATAAACCAGCATATGGATTAACCAGTCACATAGCCCAGCAGATACAATAAGCAGTTTTATAAACCACCAAGTGGAATAATCAGTGTTATCATCCAGCAGGTAAAATAAGCAGTTTTATAAACCACCAAGTGGAATAAGCAGTGTTATAAACCAGCAGGTAGAATAACCAGTGTTATAAACCAGCATGTAGAATAACCAGTGTTATAAACCATCAGGTACACTAACCAGTGTTATAAACCAGCAAGTACAATAAGCAGTTTTATAAACCAGCAAGTACAATAACCAGTGTTATAAACCAGCAGGTAGAAAAACAAGTGCTATAAACCAGCAGGTGGAATAATCAGTGTTATAAACCACCAGGTAGAATAACCAGTGTTATAAACCAGGAAGTAGAATAACCAGAGTTATAAACCAGCAGATAGATTAATAAGTGTCATAAACCAGCAGGTACATTAAGCAGTTTTGTAAACCAGCAATTGAATAAACAGTGTCATAAACCAACAGGTAGAATAACCTGTGTCATAAACCAGCAGGTAGAATACCAGTGTTATAATCCAGCAAGTAGAATATCCAGTGTTATAAAACAGCAGGTAGAATAACCAATGTTATAAATCAGCAGGTAGAATAATCAGTGTTATAATCCAGCAGTTACAATAAGCAGTTTTATAAGCCCCCATGTGGAATAACCAGTGTCATAAACCACCAGGTAGAATATCCAGTGTTATAAACCAGCAGCTTGAAGAACCAGTGTTATAAACCAACAAGTAGAATAACCAGTGTTATAAACCATCAGGTACACTAACCAGCTAGTGTTATTATCCAGTAGGTAGAATAACTAGTGTTATAAACCAGCAGGTACAATAACCAGGGTTATAAAGCAGCAAGTTCAATAAGCAGTTTTATAAACCAGCAAGTACAATAACCAGTGTTATTAACCACCAGGTAGAATAACCAGTGTTATAAACCAGCAGGTAGAATAATCAGTGTTATAAGCCAGGAAGTAGAATAACCAGTGTTATAAACCAGCAGATAGATTAACCAGTGTCATAGCCCAGCAGATACAATAAGCAATTTTATAAACCACCATGTGGAATAACCAGTGTTATCAACCAGCAGGTAGAATAATCAGTGTTATAAACCAGCAGGTGAAAGAACCAGTGTTATTAACCAGTAGGTAGAATAACCAGTGTTATAAACCAGCAAGTAGAATAACCAGTGTTATAAACCAGCAGGTAGAATAATCAGCATTATCATCCAGCAGGTAAAATAAGCTGTTTTATAAACCACCAAGTGAAATAACCTGTGTTATAAACCAGCAGGTTAAAGAACCAGTGTTATTAACCAGTAGGTAGAATAACCAGTGTTATAAACCAGCAAGTACAATAAGCAGTTTTATAAACCAGCAGGTAGAATAATCAGTGTTATAAACCAGCAGGTAGAATAAACAGTGTTATAAACCAGCAGGTACAATAAGCAGTGTTATAAAACGGCAGGTAGAATAACTAGTGCAAGAAACCAGCAGGTAGAATAACCAGTGTTATAAGCCAGGAAGTAGAATAACCAGTGTTATAAACCAGCAGATAGATTGACCAGTGTCATAACCCAGCAGGTACAATAAGCAGTTTTATAAACCAGGAATTGAACAACCAGTCTCATAAACCAACAGGTAGAATAACCTGTGTCATAAACCAGCAGGTAGAATAACCAATGTTATAAACCAGCAGGTAGAATAATCAGTGTTATAATCCAGCAGGTACAATAAGCAGTTTTATAAACCACCATGTGGAAAAACCAGTGTTATAAAAAAGCAGTTTGAAGAAACAGTGTTATTAACCAGTTGGTAGAATAACCAGTGTTATAAACCAGCAAGTAGAATAACCAGTGTTATAAACCAGCAGGTACAATAAGCAGTGTTATAAAACAGCGAGTAGAATAACCAGTGTTATAAACCAGCAGATAGATTAACCTGTGTCACAACCCAGTAGGTACAATAAGCAGTTTTATAAACCAGCAATTGAACAACCAGTGTCATAAACCAACAGGTAGAATAACCGGTGTCATAAACCAGCAGGTAGAATTACCAGTGTTTTAAACCGGCAAGTAGAAAATCCAGTGTTATAAAACAGCAGGTAGAATAACCAACGTTATAAACCAGCAGCTAGAATAATCAGTGTTATAATCCAGCAGGTACAATAAGCAGTTTTATAAACCACCAAGTGGAAAAACCAGTGTTATAAAAAAGCAGGTTGAAGAAACAGTGTTATTAACCAGTTGGTAGAATAACCAGTGTTATAAACCAGCAAGTAGAATAACCAGTGTTATAAACCATCAGGTACAATAACCAGGGTTATAAACCACCAGGAAGAATAACCAGTGTTATAAACCAGCAGGTAGAATAACCAGCTTTGTTTCCCAGCATTTGGAATAACGACTTTTATAAACAAGCAAGTAGAATATCCAGTGTTATAAACCAGCAAATATAATAACCAGAGTTATAAACCAGCACGTATCCTATGCAGTTTTATAAACCAGTAGGTAGAATAACCAGTGTTATAAACCAGCAAGTAGAATAACCAGTGTTATAAACCAGCAAGAACAATAAGCAGTTTTATAAACCAGCAGGTAGAATAAGCAGTGTTATAAACCAGCAGGTAGAATAATCAGTGTTATAAACCAGCAAGTACAATAAGCAGTTTTATAAACCAGCAATTGAACAACCAGTGTCATAAACCAACAGGTAGAATAACCTGTGTCATAAACCAGCAGGTAGAATACCAGTGTTATAAACCAGCAAGTAGAATGTCCAGTGTTATAAAACAGCAGGTAGAATAATCAGTGTTATAAACCAGCAGGTAGAATAACCAGTGTTATAAACCAGCAAGTACAATAAGCAGTTTTATAAACCAGCAGGTAGAATAATCAGTGTTATAAACCAGCAGGTAGAATAAACAGTGTTATAAACCAGCAGGTACAATAAGCAGTGTTATAAAACGGCAGGTAGAATAACTAGTGCAATAAACCAGCAGGTAGAATAACCAGTGTTATAAGCCAGGAAGTAGAATAACCAGTGTTATAAACCAGCAGATAGATTGACCAGTGTCATAACCCAGCAGGTACAATAAGCAGTTTTATAAACCAGGAATTGAACAACCAGTCTCATAAACCAACAGGTAGAATAACCTGTGTCATAAACCAGCAGGTAGAATAACCAATGTTATAAACCAGCAGGTAGAATAATCAGTGTTATAATCCAGCAGGTACAATAAGCAGTTTTATAAACCACCATGTGGAAAAACCAGTGTTATAAAAAAGCAGTTTGAAGAAACAGTGTTATTAACCAGTTGGTAGAATAACCAGTGTTATAAACCAGCAAGTAGAATAACCAGTGTTATAAACCATCAGGTACAATAACCAGGGTTATAAACCACCAGGAAGAATAACCAGTGTTATAAACCAGCAGGTAGAATAACCAGCTTTGTTTCCCAGCATTTGGAATAACGACTTTTATAAACAAGCAAGTAGAATATCCAGTGTTATAAACCAGCAAATATAATAACCAGAGTTATAAACCAGCACGTATCCTATGCAGTTTTATAAACCAGTAGGTAGAATAACCAGTGTTATAAACCAGCAAGTAGAATAACCAGTGTTATAAACCAGCAAGAACAATAAGCAGTTTTATAAACCAGCAGGTAGAATAAGCAGTGTTATAAACCAGCAGGTAGAATAATCAGTGTTATAAACCAGCAAGTACAATAAGCAGTTTTATAAACCAGCAATTGAACAACCAGTGTCATAAACCAACAGGTAGAATAACCTGTGTCATAAACCAGCAGGTAGAATACCAGTGTTATAAACCAGCAAGTAGAATGTCCAGTGTTATAAAACAGCAGGTAGAATAATCAGTGTTATAATCCAGCAGGTACAATAAGCAGTTTTATAAGCCCCCATGTGGAATAACCAGTGTTATAAACCAGCAGGTAGAATATCCAGTGTTATAAACCAGCAGGTTGAAGAACCAGTGTTATTAACCAGCAAGTAGAATAACCAGTGTTATAAACCAGCAGGTACAATAACCAGGGTTATAAACCAGCAAGTACAATAAGCAGTTTTATAAACCAGCAAGTACGATAACCAGTGTTATAAACCACCAGGTAGAATATCCAGTGTTATAAACCAGCAGCTTGAAGAACCAGTGTTATAAACCAGCAAGTAGAATAACCAGTGTTATAAACCATCAGGTACACTAACCAGTGTTATAAACCAGCAGGTACTATAACCAGGGTTATAAACCAGCAAGTACAATAACCAGTGTTATAAACCAGCAGGTAGAAAAACAACTGTTATAAATCAGCAGGTGGAATAAGCAGTGTTATAAACCACCAGGTAGAATAACCTGTGTCATAAACCACCAGGTAGAATAACCTGTGTCATAAACCAGCAGGTTGAATTACCAGTGTTATAAAACAGCAAGTAGAATTTCCAGTGTTATAAAACAACAGGTAGAATAAGCAGTGTTAAAAATCAGCAGGTTCCAGAACCAGAGTTATTAACCTGCAGGTAGAATAACCAGTGTTATAAACCGGCAGGTAGAATAACCTGTGTCATAAACCAGCAGATAAAATTAGCAGTGTTATAAAACTGCAAGTAGAATTCCAGTGTTATAAAACAGCAGGTACTATAACCAATGATATAAACCAGCAGGTTGAATAATCAGCATTATCATCCAGCAGGTAAAATAAGCTGTTTTATAAACCACCAAGTGAAATAACCTGTGTTATAAACCAGCAGGTTAAAGAACCAGTGTTATTAACCAGTAGGTAGAATAACCAGTGTTATAAACCAGCAAGTACAATAAGCAGTTTTATAAACCAGCAGGTAGAATAATCAGTGTTATAAACCAGCAGGTAGAATAAACAGTGTTATAAACCAGCAGGTACAATAAGCAGTGTTATAAAACGGCAGGTAGAATAACTAGTGCAATAAACCAGCAGGTAGAATAACCAGTGTTATAAGCCAGGAAGTAGAATAACCAGTGTTATAAACCAGCAGATAGATTGACCAGTGTCATAACCCAGCAGGTACAATAAGCAGTTTTATAAACCAGGAATTGAACAACCAGTCTCATAAACCAACAGGTAGAATAACTTGTGTCATAAACCAGCAGTTAAAATTACCAGTGTTATAAACCAGCAAGTAGAATAACCAATGTTATAAACCAGCAGGTAGAATAATCAGTGTTTTAATCTAGCAGGTACAATAAGCAATTTTATAAACCACAAAGTGGAATAACCAGTGTTATAAACCAGCAGGTTGAAGAACCAGTGTTATTAACCAGTAGGTAGAATAACCAGTGTTATAAACCAGCAAGTAGAATAACCAGTGTTAGAAACCATCAGGTACAATAACCAGGGTTATAAACCAGCAGGTGCAATAACCTGGGTTTTAAACCAGCAAGGACAATAAGCAGTTTTATAAGCCAGCAAGTACAATAACCAGTGTTATAAATCAGCATGTACAATAACCAGTGTTATAAAACAACAAGGACAATAAGCAGTGTTATAAACCAGCAGGTAGAATAACCAGTGTTATAAACCAGCAGGTACAATAACCAGTGTTATAAACAAGCAAGGACAATAAGCAGTGTTATAAACCAGCAGGTAGAATAACCAGTGTTATAAACCAGCAGGTACAATAACCAATTTAAAAACCAGCAAGGACAATAAGCAGTATTATAATCCACCTGGTGCAATAACCAGTGTTATAAACCAGCAGGTACAATAACCAATTTATAAACCAGCAAGTACAATAAGCAGTGTTATAAACCATCAAGTATAATAACCAGTGTTATAAACCAGCAGTTACAATAACCAGTTTTATAAACCAGCAAGTACAATCAGCAGTGTTATAAATCATCAAGTATAATAACCAGTGTTATAAACCGGCATTTACAATAACCAGTTTTATAAACCAGCAAGTACAATAAGCATTGTTATAAACCGTCAAGTATAATAACCAGTGTTATAAACCAGCAGGTACAATAAGCACTGCTTTAACCAGCAGGTACATTGTGCCGTGATTTATTGTATATTGCACATATTGGAGAGGCGATGGAGTAGTGGTATAGTTGCTGCACTAGTAATCCAGAGACCCAGGGTAATGCTCTGGGTGCCTTGGTTTGAATCTTGCCATGGCAGACGGTGGAATTTGAATTACCAATAAATCTGGAATTAGAAGTTTAATGATGACCATGAAGCCTTTGTTGTAACAGCACATCTGGTTCACTAATGCCCTTTAGGGAAGTTAATCTGCCACCCTTATCTGGTCTGTCCTATACGTGACTACAGATAACGTGGTCGACTCTTAATTGACCTAAGAGCTAGGGAAATTAGTGGTGGGTAATAAATGCTGGCCTGCCCAGTGATGCCCACAACCCATATACGAATTTTTAAATAAAATTAGCAGTGGACAATAAGGAGTGATCTAACTCGCATTTACAGCAAGCAATGATATTACCCATAGTTACAATGCACATTGATATAACCAGCAACTATAATAAGCAATATTATAACCAGCAGAGATATAACCAGTGATAAAACCAGCAGGTACAATAAGTGGTGATGTAATCAGCACGTAAAATAAGCAGTTATATAGCCAGCAGGGACAGTGAGCAGTGTTATAACCTGCAGTGATGTAACCAGCAAGCATATTAAGAAGTCAACTAACAAGAAACATTGATATAGCTGGCAAGAACAATAAGCAGTGATATAATCAACAGGTTATAACCAGCAGTACATTAAGCAGTGATGTAACCAACAAGTACAATTAGCAATGATATAACCCACAGTTACAATAAGCAGTGATATAACCCGCAGTTACAATGAGTAGTGATATAACACGCAGGTACAATAAGTAGTGATATAACCCATAGTTACAATGAGCAGTGATATAACCCGCAGTTACAACAAGCAGTGATATAACCTGCAGGACAATAAGCAGTGATATAACCCGCAGGTACAATAAGTAGTGATATAACCCGCAGTTACAATGAGCAGTGATATAACCAGCAGGTACAATAAGTAGTGATATAACCCGCAGTTACAATGAGCAGTGATATAACCCGCAGGTACAATAGGCAGTGATATAACCTGCAGTTACAATGAGCAGTGATATAACCTGCAAGTACAATAAGCAGTGATATAACCCGCAGTTGCAATGAGCAGTGATATAACCTGCAGGTACAATAAGCAGTGATATAACCCGCAGTTACAATAAGCAGTGATATAACCCCCAGGTACAATAAGCAGTGATATAACCCGCAGGTACAATAAGCAGTTATATAACCCGCAGGTACAATAAGCAGTGATGTAACCCGCAGGTACAATAAGCAGTGATATAACCCGCAGGTACAATAAGCAGTGATATAACCCACATGTACAATAAGCAGTGATATAACCCGCAGTTACAATAAGTAGTGAACTAACCAGCAGGTACAATAAGCAGTGATGTAACTGGCAGGAACAATAAGCAATAATATAACTAGTAGGTAATAGAAGCAGAGGTGTAACCACAGGTACAATAACCAGTGTTATTACCAGTAGGGACACTAAGCAGTGTTATAACCAGCAGGCACAATAAGCAGTGATATAACTAGTAGGTACAATAAGCAGAGATCTAATCACAGGTACAATAACCAGTGTTATAACCTACAGGGACAATAAACAATGTTATAATAAGCAGGGACAATGAGCAATAATCTAACCAGCAGGTACATTAAGCAATGATATAACTAATAGGTGCAAGAAACAGCAATCTGACCAGCAGGTACAATAAGCAGTATTATAATCAACAGGTGCAATAAACAGTGCTATAACCAATAGGGACAATAAGCAGTGTTACAACCAGCAGGTAGAGTAAGCAGTGATTTTAATCGGCATGTACAATAAGCAGTGATATAACCAGAAGGTACAATAAATACTGAACTAACCAGCAGGTCAATAAGCAGTGATCTAACCAGCAGGAACAATAAGCAATGATATTACCAGCATAGACAATAAACAGTGGTATACACAGCATGTACATACAGTAGTGATGTAATCAAGAAATACAATAGGCAGTAATATAACCAGCAGGTGTAATCAGCAGTGATATAACCAACAGGGACAATAAGCACTGACATAACCAGCGGGTACAATAAGAGTGTTATATCCAATAAGCAGTGATCTAACCAGCAGGAACAATAAGCAATGATATTACCAGCATAGACAATAAACAGTGGTATACACAGCATGTACATGAAGTAGTGATGTAATCAAGAAATACAATAGGCAGTAATATAACCAGCAGGTGTAATCAGCAGTGATATAACCAACAGGGACAATAAGCACTGACATAACCAGCGGGTACAATAAGAGTGTTATAACCAATAAGCAGTGATGTAACCAGCAGGTACAATAAACAGTGTTATAATCAGCAGGTACAATAATCAATATTATAATCAGCAGATACACTAAGCAGTGTTATAGCAAGCAGGAACAATAAGCAGTGATATAACCAGCAGACACAAAAAGCAGTGATAAAAGCAGCTGATAAAATATGTAGTGATATAACCAGAAAGCACAATAAGCAGGGTTATAATGAGCAGGCACAATAAACAGTGATATAACCCACAGGTACAATAAGCAGTGTTATAAACCGGCAGGTACAATAAACAGTGATAAATCCAGCAGATACAATAAGTAGTGATATAACAGCCAGGACAATAAGCAGCATTATAACCAGCAGATACAATAAGCAGTAAGTGCGATAAGCAGTGTTACAAAATTCAGATACAGTAAGCAGTGATATAACCAGCAGGCATGAGGACTCGAAACGTCAACTCTTTTCTTCTCCGCCGATGCTGCCAGACCTGCTGAGTTTTTCCAGGTAATTCTGTTTTTGTACAGAATGCATTGATGTTAAATGCAGGTACAATAAAAAGTACAATATTTAATGGATGAGAGAAGAGGAAAGCAAATTGATGCCAAACGTGTAAATCAGACCGACAACAATATGCATGGTTTACCTGTTTTAATTTCCAGCAGCAGAGTTTGTGAATGGCAAGTTTGTGTGATTAACATCCCAGGGCACTTTGTGGATGTTAGATTTCTGCTGACAAGGAACAAACCAGTGGGGATGAAGTAGATCATGAAAGTCAGTAATGTTCTTCAGCAGCTTTTACTTTATTGCAGCTTTATGTTTGGGAATATGGTGTACAGGGTTGGACAACATCTTGTTATTCCTCAGAAGCTGAAAATAAATAAGAGAAAGAAAATGTGGGTTCTTGATCTCCTTGAAGAGCAAGAGAAAAAATACAAGCCTTGTGTATTGAGAGTGAAGACAATGGACAGAACAGACAGTGAAATGCTACTCTGCTCTCCTGGCCATTGATGCACTTCATACTGATACCAAATTCACACTGATGTTGGTGTAAATTCATTGCCAAACTTAACCAATGCACCCAAGCTGTCTCTAGTGAGACCTGCTGAAATGATGTGACCTGGTCAGTGACAAGGTCAGGTATCTGGGTGTGCTGGTGAGCGCCATTAGTAACTCTTGGCTCATGATAGAGATTTGGACCCCAGGTTTTTTCAGAAAAATATGCTTTATTCATAAAATATCTGAAAGAACATCACAAAACATTTCAAAAATGGCCAACACAAAATGTGCAATCATATTCCAGTTTTCCACATCGATCATGAGGTGCTTTAATACAATCAATGAACATTACAGACATTTCAACATGGTCATTACAGACAGTCAGACAGTGGCAATGGTATTCAAGTTATCTACATGGATCATGTTGCACTCTGAGGTGATTCAATACAATTGTGACACATGTAGTTTTCACTGCATACATTCCTTGTGAGTCATACAGCCAAAAGAGTCTATACAATTCCCAGTCCCTCAGTGCACTGTGGCAGAAAGGTCTTAGACAGAGACCTTTCCCCATTGCGCTTTTGCGGCGGCTGCCCCAAGCTTAACTGTGTCCCTCAGCACGTAGTCCTGGACCTTGGAATGTGCCAGTCTGCAACACCCGGTCGGGGACAACTCTTTGCACCGCAAGTCCAACAAGTTTCGGGCAGACCAAAGAGTGTCTTTCACCAAGCTGATGATCCTCCAGCTGCAGTTGATGTTTGTCGCGTTCTGTGTCCCTGGGAACAGCCCATGGAGCACACAGTCCTGTGTCACAGAACTGCTCGGGATGAACCTCGACAGAAACCACGGCATCTCTCTCCAGGCACATTCCACATGGAGATGAACAACAGATTTGGACTCCAGTTTACCATCAGCTTCATAAAGACTGGCAGGAATAGTCAGGGTATTTGCAATGCACTGTCAGTAAAGGTCACCACTGTCCTCCAATTTAATATCACAGAGACTTTGCATCAAGTGGGAGGAGCCTGTTTATAATGATAATTAAGGCTGGAAGGTACAGGGAATGTAAGAATGTTCATCCAAATAGCAAGGATAGCCCTCAGGCTTTTCTGTTTCAGATTTTCCCTGCAAACTGCACCCTTCCCCCAACTCATGAGATTGTTAAATCCCCCTCCCTACTGTTTACCATTCAGCCAGTAGATGGCCCCAGGCTGCCTGATTTTAACCAGTTGGCAGCCAGCCAGCTGTCTCTTTCCATCTGTTTTGAGAGGCCAACTAGTCAATGGAATGTAAATGAAGCTTGGTTGGGAGAGAGGGGGGTGTGGGAAGTGGGGGTGGGTGGATGGCTAATAGTTACAAATTATGACCTGGCAAATTTTACACTGACCACCCCCTCCCCCCCGCCCCCCACACACGCCCCCACCCCACCCAACCCACGTTCTGTCCCACCTCACCTGAAAACTGTTCATGGTTAAAATGCACTCTTAAATCATCCCCCTGTGAAGGATTAACACTGGTAAGTGGCTGCTTGCACAAATGGTGAGCTGTAAGGAATGGAGAATCTATATGTGTGACGAACACTGATGGATCCACTTCGGTGCTGGGATCTGATACTGGGGTCATTTTGGGCTCGCTTCCTCTTGCTAAGGCAGCCATTGGTCTGAAAACTGTGACATACCAACATAGGAAAATGATAGACAGGGAAAGATCAGCTGGTACATCAAGGCTGCCCCACATCACAATGGCTGCAGTGTCACGACTAATCATTTCCTCCCTACCTCTGACCCCCCCCCACCAACACCCACCACCCCCCCAACCACCCACCCACCACCCACAGCGACCCCCCCACCACCCACCCACCCCCCCCACCCCACCTCCTGCAGCCATCCATTCGCCTGGGAGAGGCAAGAAAAACAGGACTATGAAACAAATTAAATACCTTTGAAAATTGAAACATCTTGCATTTATAGGGCACCTTTAATGTAGGAAAATGTCCATAGTGCTTCAGAAGAGCATTATCAAAAGAAATTTGATACAGCATAAGGAGATATTAGGGCTGATGACCTAAAACTTGGTCAAAGAGGTAGGTTTTATACAGTATCCTAGAGGAGGCAAGAGAGGTGGAGAGAACTCCAAGTCTCAAGGCCTTGGCAGCTGAAGGCCTTCCTGACAATGGCAGAACAGTTAAAGTGGGTTGCACAAGAAGTCAGGAATGGAGGAGTGCAGAGATCTCGGAGGATTGTGTGGCTGGAGGAGGATACAGACTTAGGGAGGGGAGAGGCCAGGGAAGGACTTGAAAATAAGGATGAGAATTTAAAGCCAGTCCAGGACATCACATGGATCGAGAGTTACCCAAAAAGGTATGATGTGATCCTGCCTATGATGTGATCACCGCTGCAGTCAAGGACCGGTCCAGCTCCCTCTTAAAGGCGTACAGAGTCAACAACCACCACACCAGTCGGCAATGTATTTTCAGAGGCTCAGAACTCTCTGGGTAAAGAAAACATGAGGGAATCCTTCATAGATTAGTTCCATTGCTCAGTCAGCAGAGGGGTAAATCCACCTATAACGAGAGGTGAAGGATCTAACAAAGATGTCCCTACATCAGTGAGTGCCTAATGACTCCTTGTGGTGTAGATTTCTGCTGGGTCTGAGGCCTGCAAGAGTGTGAGTTGAAGGTTCCAAACCTTATATCCATTCCATCATCAAAATCACCTACTTCCACATCCAAAACATCACCTGCCTCATCCATGCATTTCTTACCTCTAGACTTCACTATTCCAGTGGTCTCTTGGGTTACCTCCTATCTTCCAACTTACATAAACTTAAGGTCATTTCAAACTTTCCTACAAGTATCCTAACTTGTACCAAGCCCCATTCATCCATCACCCCCTGTGCTCACTGATCCAGATTTGCTCTTGGTCAAGCAACACCTCAATTTTAAAATTAGCGTCTGTGTTTTCAAATCTCTCCATAGTTTTGCCCCTTTCCTATCTTTGTAACTCCCTACCGCCCTAAAAGCCTTTCAGGTCTTTCCATTGCTCTAGTTCTGGCCTCGTGTGCTTTTCTGATTGTGATAGTTCCACCATTGGCAGCCGTGCTCAGCTTCCTAGAACTTGAGCTCTGGAATTCTCTCTCAAAACTCTCCCCCCTTCTTTACGTTGTTCCTTAAAATCTATCTAACCAAGTTTTTGGTCATCAGTCCCAAAACCTCCTTTTGTGGCTTGATATCAGAATTTGTCTGACAATGCTTATGTGAACTATCATGGTATATTTAACTATGTAAATGGGGCTATATGTCCTGCTTTCTACCCTTAATTAGCACATTCCTTTAGATAATATCACCACTTTCAATACCTCTTTGTCCTTTTGTCTGTGCCATCTTTTTGGTTATCTCCACCTATCACTGGCTCTTTACCCAGCTCTTCTTGTCCCAACACCTCCCCCCTTAAACCAGCTTATATTTCACCCCTCTCCTATTTTTACTTAGTTCTGTTGAAGGGTCATGAGGACTCGAAACATCAACTTTGCTCTTCTCCACCGATGCTGCCAGACCTGCTGAGCTTTTCTAGGTATTTCTGTTTTTGTTTTTGTTTTGGATTTCCAGCGTCCGCAGTTCTTCTGCTTTTATCTCTATATCAATGGAAGTTGTTGTTGCCTTATCAAGTGGCATTTCTTTTGCCTTTGTGTGCTTTGCGACTTAGTTATTTCCTGAATTGGGGGCAGAAATCGGAAGAGGGAAATTGTAGGACATGGTCTGTGTAATGATGTGTTACAAATGTAAAAACAAATTAATGGAACAACTTTAGGGATGAAAATGTGCATCCCAGTCAAAAAAACAGAAGGCTTAAAAAAAAATTGTGCAAAAAAGTCAACCAAATTACTGCATTTTTGAATTTTTTTGAACATGTAAAACACTAACCATATAAATACCCAGCTGTATGTGATAAAATTGTCAAGCTTATTTACTGAAACAAAAAAACCATTAAAACACTGCCATAAAGTGGTGCCTGCTTTTTGTGAGATTAGAGTTTGAGGGGTTGAATTAAATGTTTATAACTGGCCCCATTTTACCATGTCTTGCAATGATATAAAATCAGTCTGAAAATAATAGACTATCATAGAGGAATCAATTTTTTTTATTAACCACTGCTGGGTATCACTTTTATTATGCCTGATCAAAAAAAATAAAAGATTAAATTTTGCTGAACATTTTGTTACTTGATTTTGACCTTCAGAGAAACCAGTCATTGCACATTAAGCACTTACTACAGCTAGTTCCTTTTAAGTGAATAACCTGTTCATCACCATATTTTACTCAGTTAACAGAAATTGACACCATAATTTATTCACTTAAAGCTAGTTGTATTCAGTTAAATGGGATTGACTGTGGTTGGGTTGATTTAACACATTTAGTGTGGGTACTCCCTGGATTATCCAATACATTATTACCAAATAATAATTCCAACCACCAGTGAAAATCTTTAATGATGCAATAATATTCATGAACCTGTAGCCTTTAGGTTTCTAGGCTTTTCCAAGTGCCAAGTAAGCACATGCCATTTTGTCAGGTTTTATGATATTGGGAATCCCTACCCCATCTGCTTATATGTCGAACTGGTGTGTGTGTGTCTGTGTGTGTGTGTGTGTGTGTGTGTGTGTGTATTTTCTCCCATATGATCTTGTCTTTGTCGATGGAGTTACTTCACCGAGTCTTTCAGTTAAGTCCCTGGCAATTGGCTTGGAATCCAAAAAAAATATATAGCTTAAGAGCTGAAAGACAGGTGGCAAGCACTCCGAGTTTATAAAATGGTATTAACATTTTATTATTCTAAGGTAAGCTTTTCAAAACAGAATTTTAAATGTTAGCCTGCTGTTGCAGATCACAAAAACCTTTAATTTTATGCAAATGAACAGCAAGGATCCGAGAGCTAAATGTAAACGAACAGTGTCTTTGTAGCAGAGGTTCAGAATAGAAAAAAAATCCCAGGGAATCTTTAATTGCTGTCTGAAATTATGTAAATCCCTCTGCTAGGCAGAATGCAATTATCCTGCTCCCTTCTCTGCCAGCATTACCAATGTCTAACAAAATATCTCTGGGTGACATTTAGATGCGGTAATGCAAATGAGAATTAATTTTCTTCCAAGACAAAGGGCAGTGTAAAGATCACATCATTCTAATACAATAAAGCGGAAAAGATATTTCTGACAGGGAGGCTTACAAAAGGCGTTACCTAATGCCAGGAGAGGGGAGACAAAAAGCACATCTCGAAAATGAAGTAAAACTCACAAAGCTTGAAAGAATCTTGATTTTTTTTTTTAAATAGACGAATTCATTTCCTCTGATGGTTTTTGTTGTATCGTCCAGGGAGCTGGCTGTAATTCATCATGCGCTGTTACTGATAACTGGCAATAATTTCATAAAGGGATCAGATAGCTGCCTACTATGATCTCTCTCAGTTGTGTTTCATTAAGATGAAAATTGTTTTCTTTCTCTCTCTCTTTCTCTCTCTCTCTCCTTTAAACATTATATACATTAGGCGTGCGTGCATCCTGTTATTTTGTGTGGCTTGTGCTGTTCAGTGACTTTCTGTGCCTGAAGTTAGTCAGGTCTGTTGCTGTTTGTCAAGAGGAGCTGTATTCTGCAGCCTGGAGCTAAACACTGATCAAAGCTGAGTACACTCTAAACTGACCCAGGCATTTAGCCTTTCCCAATAAACATTTTACAAAAGGTCAGCAAATGTCTTGTGACAAGATGCAAGCACCTCCCCATCCCAGAATCCTCCTTCGCCATACCGCTCGTGTCTAATCTAAGTTGACCAACAAGCTTTGGAGACATTTTCTCCCCGCCTGTGTTGCATCTTTGGCTTTTCATTGCAAAGATTCGGTCTGCAGTACCCTGCCAGGGCCCAGACCTCAATTACATCTCGCTGTTCTGTCCGATAGGAGTGGCAGAAACTGATGGGAGTGCAGAACTGTACCAATGCTACCCCCTTGTGACCAGAAGCACTGTCGATGGCAGCACAATATAAGGACGTACATCTGACAGGAACCTTTTTCATACAGAGACAGGAGCACCACTATTATTAATTGTACGTGAGCAACTCCAGTACAACCCTTTCACAGACAGACATCTAGATGGGTGTGCAATTGCCTTAGTCATTCTGGAATGTTTTGTTGTCGAGTACCAGTGAAAATAAGCTAAACAATTCACCAAAATAAATTGCTAACAGAGAGGACCCTGATTTGGTTTGGCGATTATTCGTAATAGCCAGAGTTAACATTTAAATTCCCAGCCTGCCAATATGTTTTGCCAAGTATTATTGAGTTGGTTGAAGCACTGGCGATAGGTGCCAATCTGGTGCCATCTCTAATTGCACAGGGGCAAGTGGCGCAGCCATGTGTTCACTGGGGATGGGCAATGATGTTGCAAATGGAGACCTGGCAAATCCAGACTGAAGCCTCAAATTGCCCATAAGCCTGTTGTTGTGTGCTGCTTGAACCTGCGCTTACATCACATGGACATGGGAACATGGGAAATAGAAGTAGGAGTAGGCCATTCAGCTGCTCGAGCAAGTCTGGCCATTCAACTAGATCATGACTGACCTACCTCAATGCCATCTTCCTACACTGTCCCCATACCCCTTGACATCTTCAACATCTAGAAATCTATCGACCTCTGTCTTGAACGTCCTCAATTCTGAGCCACCACAGCCCTCTGGGGTAGAGAATTCCAAAGATCCACCACCCTCTGACTGAAGAAATTCCTCCTCATCTCAGTCCTAAATGACCTGCCCCTTATCCTAAGACTATGTCCCCTGGCTCTAGACACCCACCCAGCCAGGGGAAACATCCTTCCCTCATCCACTGTGTCAAGCCCTGTAAGAATTTTATATGTTGCAATGAGATTACCTCTCATTCTTCAGAACACTAGAGAATACAGACCCAGTCTCCTCAATCTCTCCTCATAGGATAATCCTGTCATCCCAGGAATCAATCGGGTGAAACTTGTAGCATTCTCTCCATGGCAAGTATATCCTTCCTTCGATAAGACAACCAAAGCTGTACACATAACTCCAGGTGCAGTCTCACCAAAGCTCTACACAATTGCAGCAAGGCATCTTTAGTCCTGTACTCAATTCCCCTTGCGATAAAGGCCAACGTACCATTTGCCTACCTAATTGCTCGCTGCACCCGCATGTTTCCTTCCAGTGACTCATGAATAAGGACACCCAGGTCCCTTTGGGCATCAACACTTCCAAATCTCTCACCATTTAAGAAATATCCTGCCTTTCTGTTTTCCCTACCAAACTGGATAACTTGGCATTTTTTACACATTATATTCCATCTGCCAATCACGTAGCCTGTCCTTGAAGTCTTTTTGCATCCTCCTCACAAATCACACTCCCACCTAGTTTTGTGTCATCAGCAAACTTGGAAATATTACATGTGGTCTTCACATCCAAATCATTGATAACTGTTGTGAATAACTGAGGTCCAAGCACTGATCCTTGCAGTACCCCACTAGTCACAGCCTGCCAGCCTAAGAATGAACTGTTTATTCCCCCTTTCTGTTTTCTGACTATTAACCAATCCTCAATCCAGGCCAGTGAATTCCCCCAATCCCATGAGCTTCAATCTTGTTTACCAACCTCCTGTGAGGGACTTATTGAAACCCTTCTGAAAATTCATATGTACCAGATCCACTGGTTCTCCCTTACCTATTCTGCTAGTTACAGCTTCAAAAAACTCCAACAGGCTTGTCAAACATGATTTCCCTTTCATAAATTCATGTTGACTCTGCCCAATCCAACCATTATTTTCTAAGTGTCCAGTTGTCACATCCTTTATAATCCTAGCATTTTCCCCACTACTGATGTCAAGCTAACAGGTCTGTAGTTCCTCGTTTTCTCTCTCTACATGTGGTGCTGATGCGGGTTAGATATCCCCAGCACCTGCTGCATACTCGGTAGCACTTTTCCAAAAGCCAGGATACCCAGACTCTGTGTTGGAGGAGTTTGTATTTGTAATCAGATCCTCAACAGGTATCCACAGGTCCAAACCCTAATCCATCCAGTAATCTCCTCTTCCTTTCTTTTGACATAGAGCAGGGGTAGGGAACCAATGGCCTGTGGGCTGGATCCAGCCCGTTGCTCAATTTCATCCAGCCTGCAGCAAGATTTCTAAAAATACAGCCCTATGACAGTAGCGCCTTCAAATTAGCATTTATCATCATCGTTACAAGTTTGCTTTGGATAAAAGCATCAGCTAAGTTATTCTAATAATATTTAGCAATATAATATTCAACAATATAATAATCAAATTCAGCTAACGCAATAAAACAGCGGGTGAATTGAACATTTCTGTATTCTCTAAAAAAGCTAAATTTAGTTGATTTTTACGGGTGTGTGGCCTGCAACTGATTTTGTCTCCGTAGTGAATGGCTCTTGATAAGAAAAAGGTTCCTCACCCTGGCTTAGAGCATAGATTTTATTCAGGACTAATTAAAAATAGAGAAGGGGCGAAATATAAGCTGGTTTAATTGGGGGGGGTGGGGGGGGGGGTGGGGGGATGTTGGGACAAGAAGAGGGCCAGTGATAGGTGGAGATAACCAAAAGATGTCAAACACCAGGAGAGAAATGGAAAGCAATGAAGGTGAACAAGGCAAAATAGAGATACGAAAATCCTGACGGACAAAGGAGCAAAACTCCTTCAAGGTAGGCATTCCTTGAAGAGAAGTGGCAGTCAATTAAACACAGAGATAAAAGCAAAGAACTGCGGATGCTGGAAATCCAAAACAACCCACTACCCACCCCCACCCACCCTTAAATGATGCTGCCAGACCTGCTGAGTTTTTCCAGGTATTTCTGTTTCTGTTTTTGTTTTGGATTTCCAGCATCCGCAGTTCTTCTGCTTTTATATCTATAGATTTTATTCATCTTTCTTTTTTTAAATTTTGAAAGCCCCATAAATGAGGCCCAAGCAGTCAGCTGCAAGTGGGATGAATAAAGAAAATAAAGCCATGCAATTTCCAACTTAGGCAAGATCTTACTTTCGGCAAACCACCGAGAGGAATCCAAAAACAAAAATACTGCAGATGCTGGAAATCTGAAGTGAAAACAGACCATGCTGGGAATACTCAGCAGGTCTGGCAGCATCTGTGGAGGGAGGGAGAGACAGAGTTAACGTTTCAGGCCAGTGACCTTTCTGGTGGACTCTAGGTGCTGCAAGCCATGCTCAGTAACCTTGCCGATGAACTCGGTCCCTCTCTCCACAAACGCTGCCAGACCTGCTGAGTAGTTCAAGCCTTGTCTGTTTTTACTACAATAATCCACCTGATTCGTCGTTCCTCATAAAAATCCCCTTTGATTTAACGTGTGCAATTAAAATTCTTATCTAGAATTGGAATTGTCTCTGATGTAGTACCTTTGTAAAAGGCCACAAAATGCTGGGTTTTTTTTCTAAATAGCGTGTTGGCACTAAAAACTTCATTTCCCCCCGTGCGTGAAGTGTGTTGTCTCTTTGAGAAATAAATGTTTATGATGATGTAATCTGCGATTCCATATCATTTGAAACATTTGGGCTTTGAGGACAGAAGGGCTCAGAAGCATCATTATGAAACTCAGGGATGGCCCCTGAATGTTGCCAACTCAGGTACTCCTGAAAGGGCCCTGTGAAGTTTTTGGTGAGAATTTTCTCTGACATAAGTGATTGATTGTCTCTTTAAAGGTCGTGTTAGGTGTTATAAATGGATGCAGATAAATATTCATGTGGAAGAATGAACAGCATAGTGCAATAATAAGGTGTGAGGATGGATTCCGCCCCCCCCCCCCCCCTTACAGATAAGAAAGTTCCCCCTTTCTTTTGTGAGGTGAGCCATGGGGATTGTGTGCTGACTGGAATATCCTCTGCTTAACCATCTGAACCAAACAGATCAGCGCAGAAGTGAGTAGAGCAATGCGCCAACGAGGCCCTGCCTGACTGATCGGAGGCTCCATGTCAGCTTGCGCCAGGAATTTTCTTGATGTTTTCAGTCAATGGATCTGCCTCGCATTAATTGCATCTTTTTCATTCTTTATTCTTTCATGGGATGTGGGTGTCACAGGCGAGGACAGCATTTGTTGACCAACCCCTAACCGACCTTGAACTGAGTGGTTTGTTCGGCCATTTCATTTAAGGGTCAACCACATGGCCGTGGGTCTGGAGTCACTTGTAGGCCAGGCCAGGTAAGGGTGGCAGATTTCCTTCCCTAAAGGCCCCACCAGATGGGGTTTTTTTTTAATGACAATCGATGATTGTTTCGTGGGGGAGAATCTTTCCTATGGCGAGCAGGCTGGGCAGGAGCTAGCAGGGGTGGGTGCGCCGCCATTTTACATCGGCGGGCCAAATAAGGCCCCTCCGTGCGGGCAGGGGGAGGAGGGAGAGTCGGGGCCTGCGCTCTA
Source organism: Carcharodon carcharias (assembly GCF_017639515.1). Taxonomy (NCBI): domain Eukaryota; kingdom Metazoa; phylum Chordata; class Chondrichthyes; order Lamniformes; family Lamnidae; genus Carcharodon; species Carcharodon carcharias. Next base: position 166,313,216 of record NC_054474.1, on the reverse strand, counting down.
TCGTGGCATGCGATCGAAAGAGTGCAGCAATCCCCCTGAGGCGCGGATTGTAAAGCTTTTCAATAAATGAAGTAACAATCAATTTAAACGTGTCCCCTCACGTGACAGTTTCACCTGAGCCGGGACATGTTCTGAGGTTTGGAAAAGCTGTTTATTTATTTTATAAAAGCTTTAGGAAACCTCACCCTGCCCGTGGATGAGGCTTCCTGAAAAACGTGAAGGCCGCTTGAGCTTTTTGCCTGCCCCCCGACACCGCCACCGCACCCCCACCCCCCCCCACCGCCAACCTTAAGGTTGGACGGACAGCGTTCTTAATGAGTTTAATTACTTTTTTGACAGCCTTAATAGGCCATTGGCATTTTGACGGGTGTGCAGCCCTGCCAAACAAAATATCGAGATGATGTCAGGTCACACGCCTGACATCACTGTCTGTCATTTTACGCATTGGGCCCACCCCGGCCCACCACTGCTGAGACTAGTTTTCAATTCCAACTTTATTAATTGAGTTTAAATTCCACCAGCTCCCGTAGTGGGATTTGAACTGGTGTCTCTGGAGCATTAGCCTAGGCCTTCTGGATTGTTAGTCCAGTGACCTCAGCGCTACGTCACCGCCTCTCCCGAAAGTAAAGCTCCCCTTAATCTAGTTACTGAATAATCACTTAAATAAGCTCTTAACCAACTGTTGCAGGATTAGGCCAGTGCGCCTTGCAGTTGAAATATCCATTCAACGCTATAAAACGTCTTGAAAAAGAGGCTCTCCAATCCTAGGAGAGCTTATTATTATGTAGCCAATTCGGTTTTTTTTTGCATATATAGATATTAGATCTACATATTTGCATATTTGAGGCTAATCTTACAGTAACCAAGCATCAGTACCAATGCAACATCAGTGCAAACAGCTTTTAAAATTATTTGTTGTCGGAATCTAGACGATTCTGGCAAGCTTGCGTTTATAACTCATCTTCAGTTGCCATGAGAGACTGACAGTGGACCTTCTCCTTGAACGATTAAAGTCCTTGTGGCAACAGCACTCCCACATGGTGTTAAGTAGTGAATTCTAGGATATTGGGCCTCTGATGTAGACGCGTTCATAACAGTCCCTTTGTATTACTTCAGTGTTATTTCTCTCAGCTCTGTCTGCTTTTGTTCACAATATCCCTTTCTCTTGCCTTAACTGAAGATTCACCTTTTATTAAATTTTGTCCTTGGGAGGAGGGCATTGCTGGCAAAGCCAGTATTTATTGCCTACCCATAATTGCCCTTCAGAAGGCGGCAGAGAACTGCTTTCTTGAACCACTGCAGTCCACCAGGTGTAGGTCCACCCACAGTGCTGTTAGGGAGGGAGCTCCAGGATTTTGAATCAGTGTCGATAAAAGAACAGCCATATAGTTCCAAGTTAGGGTGGCGCGTACCTTGGAGGGGAACTTGTAGGTGGTGGTGATATTCCATGCATCTGCCTGCCCATGCCCCTCTAGGTGGTAGAATTCATGAGTTTGGAAGGTGCTGTCAAAGAAGTCTTGGTGAGTAGCTGCAGTGCATCTTGTAGATGCTGCACACTGCTGTCACAGTGCACCTGAAAATGCTAATATGTACTAATATTCTTTTGAAATGAGCATACAAGTCAGTTTAGGCTTATTAAAGTAGCATCTGTCCACTAATGTATGAAATAAGCTTTCAGAATCACCGGTGCTTCTTTGCAAGTGGTGCAGTGCATTAGAAGCTGTAATTTGTAAAGTATGTGGGGTTTTTAAGGTTGCTTTTAAGCATCTGAACTACTTGAGGTTATTCAAATAGGAAGTAGCAAGTAGTGCAATTTTGTAATTTTTGCAATAAAATGTCCCATGTATCATACACCCCACCGGTTGACTGACAGGAGCACGATGCTTTTTATTTTATTTCATTGCCTAGGTTGGCGTTGGAAATTTACAACTCTTGTAGAAGAGAGGAGGTGGGATTTCCATGTCAGGCATTGCTTTCTGCATGGCATTGTTCCCTAGCGATACTTCAGCAGTGACTAGGTCAACAAGATTGTTTAGTATCCCCAGCAGCTTTTGCTCGAAAGGCGTGTGCAGGTGAGCGTGGGCAGGCAAGAGAGTTTGCATAGTTCGTCACCCACTCTGGAAACATGTCAACTGCCATTATTAGTTTAAACACTCACATGTGTTGCATTAAACAATTCATGTTGGCTCACTAATGGCTATCTTGCCAAGCTCGCGTACTGCTTAAAAGACAGTGAGTGCTAATCCATTGCAGCACCGGAATAAAGAGGCTCTGTGGGTTCCAAAGGCTGTGCATATCACTGCAATGCATATATTAGTCAAGTGAAAATATTAAAAGGCCATTAGTTCCTCCATGAGACTTTTTTTTGGATAGGTTTAATTCCTGGGGCAGCCAGAGACAGCCCCTTTCATAGGATCTGCTCTCATGCCATCAACACAGCTGCTGTGACACATGCACTATGTCGTGGTAGATACAGGAGCAGTTTCTCTTACATAAAAACAAAAAACTGCGGATGCTGGAAATCCAAAACAAAAACAGAATTACCTGAAAAAACTCAGCAGGTATGGCAGCATCGGCGGAGAAGAAAAGAGTTCAACTGAAGTTCTGTTGAAGGGTCATGAGGACTCGAAACGTCAACTCTTTTCTTCTCCGCCGATGCTGCCAGACCTGCTGAGTTTTTCCAGGTAATTGCAGTTTCTCTTATGGCGGATATGGGCACTGTCCCTCATACGGTGTGAACCATTTGGTTTGCTTTAATCTGAATTTGTTTTTAATTATGTGGACAATTTGCCTAGCTGCAGCTCATATTCCCTTAAGAAAAGAAGATTAAAGGGTGATCGAACTAAGGTGTTTAAGATGATTAAAGGATTTGATTGCAGTTGTCCAGGTCAGCGATACAGATGCAGGGAATGAAACACTATTGTGATTTTATACTTGGGAATAACTTTAACCTAACCCATTCAGTAAAACTGATGGCATGGGATTGTTCAACAACTTACACCTTACTTTCCATTGAATTCAGCCTCCTGCGGCTGCTCTAGCTCAGATTGTCTTTGACTTGAAGGATTTCCAAAAATAATGTTTGAAGAAAGCAACAATGAAAATGTTTGAGGGACATTTCATCCTGCAGTCTGACACAGCATAAACTTGCTCAAGGGACCAACGTAGCAGCTTGGTCTTGCTTTTCCAGTTATCAAAGTGTTCAAAGGTAGCAATACAGATATTTCTATTACATTTTTAATGTAGTCCAGGAAATTTATACCAACCAAGAAATGTCTGACACCTTTTCTTTGTGTTTGAGATCTAAAGGTACAGAAGCTGGACTGGAGTGAGACCTATGTTTTGTACTTTTAATAAAATCAATTTGCAGAATCATCCACTGTGAGGCAGCTTTTCATTCTTGGAACTGTACAAATAGTTCTAGTCCAGTAGGTATAGTGGTGCAGAATAACATTTACACAATGTTGTCCTTTAGTCAGAGTAAAATTGCACCAACTCTCACAGACTTGCTACACTGAAGGATTGACACTTCAGAAAGTGAATTTGCCTCAGGAATTCCAATAAAGTTGAATAAAAGTCATGAACGCTCTATGGATGCCTTGATGCAGCCTATACTGAAGTAGTTTATTTACAGACCAATTCATACCTTTCTCTACATTCCTATTAGAAATTTGAAGTATAGACCAATAAGAATCTTTTCTCCTTAAATTGAGATTCGATCATGCATAAGTATCGAGAAATAGTTATAAACCAATTAGAGTAGGTTTTCACTAAAGTTGAATCTGATGGAGTTGAGGAACTGCCTCTAATGTGAGAAAATCAGGTTTGATGAAAGTTGGCTCCTTCATACACATGCATGAAATTGACCTGTGTCTGTACAAAAGAATTTCAATATATGCTTTGAGTATCCCTTCTCCAAACACTTTGAATGATCATGAGTGATTAATTTTTGAGTCTGTCCCATAAATTCAAAGCAGCAGTGATATCTGTATGCTGGGGGTGATTTAATAGCAGGTGGTCATTAAATAAATTGTCCCATTAACAATAAAATTCTGATATATTTGACTTACATTCCTCCCTCACCCAACGCTCCACAGCACACCCGACCCCTTCCCAAGCTGTTCTCCTCTTTGTGCAGCCTCCTGTAGTGTGAAGAGGAGCCCAACAACCCACTTACTTAATCAACAACAGCTATGTGCAGATAGTTGATATCGGGGACCTAAAGACCAGAATGGTGGCGTGAAGCTATTCCAATAGTGCTACCAGAGCCTGTGACATTGAAAGTTTATCTGCTTTACTGTGTTGTTCATCAGTTCCCTGCTAGGCTGTTAAAGCATTTCAAAGAGGAACAAGAATATTCAGAACCATTCCAAAGAACCACGCCTCTTTTGTCAGGTTTGGAGCAGCACCCATGTCGACCATGAAGAAGGTCACAGCCAGATTATCAAAGCGAGCATCGACAATATTGAACCAGGCACATGAATGTATTTATTGGATAGCAGCCCAGAAGCAGTGAAAAGGAGATGACTGGTGCAGGTTCACAGGCGATCATGGTTTACACCAAGATGCTCTTATCTCCTTCACTTGTTGCTCAGTTTTACAATAGCCGAAGATGTTATTGGTACTGGATGCGCTGCTGAGTCTAACTGACGCAAGACCCAGTTTGTGTTTTACTTGCTCCTCACAGTCTTACATCCAACTCATACTCTTTCCTGTCTCAATTACCAGACGGTCACAAAATATTGAGTGGAAGGGCCTGTGGCCTACAGTGCTAAAAGTAAATGTATACAGGATACATACCTGGCAAAAAAGATGTTACGTGTACTCTAATGATTAGAGAGGAAGATTATATTGTGCACAGTGTCAGTGGGGGATGGATCGCAAGGGAAGGTATTTCCTGTTGGTTCTCTATTAGAGAGAAATTGTTGAGTAGTGTATGATATGGGAGAGGCGTGGCATACCAGAGACTACTGTACTGTGAAGGCAGCATAATGTTGAGGAAACTGTCCTTGACATACCTCAGTTTTCATGCCAAGCTTATAAGATAAGCACTTAAAATTCATGGCAGCATTAAAAGAAATTTGTCACAATATTCCCCTTGGAATTAAAAGACCACATTATATTTGTAGGATTACATTGACAAGTACGTAAGGCAGTACACACAAGCTGTCAACGTCACAAAAGGCTCCTTCAAGTGGCATCTCTTTGGCACTGAACATGTGTGCAGTTCACGGTACAAATCCTGATGACAAACCCTTGAAAAATGTAGCAGTGTTGATTCTCCGATTAAATTTTGAATTGTGTGAGGAGAAACGTTATTCTTTTCAATGGTTTTTGGTAAATTTGAAGCAAATCATTGGGACCCAGGCACAGCAGAGCAGTGCGCAGTAACCAGGCATAAATGAAAAGGACTGAGCCTTCCATTAATTTGGGTATTTGGAGCTGAATGCTGTTAAAATGGCCATTTATCTTTCAGCCAACAGTGAAAGGAAGTTAAATATCGTCTACGGTATAGGCAACCAAAATCCAAAACAAAATGTTCAATATTGTTTTATAATAAATAACAAACATTCAAAGCAACTAACGACAAAAAAAAAATGTTGATTTTAGCTGGTACACATAGGTAAGGGAGTTGAGAATCTGCTCTGTACTGTCTTGATGTCCTTACCTGTTTGAATGCTGAATAAAGTGACATTAAGCACAGACCAATAGAAAGCAACTGTTCTTTGTTTCTCATCTTAGGCAGAAAGCCAGAACTGTCATAAGTCAAAGAAAGTTAAATACCAGACACCTCTGCTGGAAAGCACCTTAGCAACTGACTCCTAAGAAAGCACTTTGAAAAATAATATGACTGTCTTGGAGTGCACAGACTCCTGTGGTTTTATACACTGCCTGGTACAGATGACAAGTAGCCTACTGAGAGAGTGTTAAGGGCACAATATCAGTTTCTTAGCAGTGCTGGAATGCGTGGCCAATGGAGTTAAGCTTCAAGGCCTACAACTAAATCTCTGACCTATTAACTGTACTGGAGCGGCCCTTTTTTAACCTTAAAAGCAGTCCTTTTGTGCGATGGCCTGCCATGGGTTTATGTGAGAGGTGATAGACAGTGTACTTCAAGCACTGTAATTGTATAAACCAAGAGCCGAGAGGGGGCACTGAGCACAGCCCTCAAGGGAGCACAATGCAAGACAGCATGGGCAAGGCCATTTTCTGGAGACACTGTTGCCATGACAACAACACTTCTATCATATCACAGAGAGAAAAATGCTGCCTTTATTACCACCAGGACCTGCCATGGAATTTTTTTTTCCACCTTTCAGCATTAGTTGGTCCTGTTAAAATGCCTGTATTCAACCTCTGGCAAGCTTATTTGGTGGGATGGGGGGGTTGAGGGGGGCGGGGTGGTGGTGAAATAAAAGCTCCACATTACTGGAACCTTCCAGGTTCATGCAAATTAAATATGATGTGGACAATAATAAGGCAAAGCGATGGGATCAATCCATCCTGTGCTAGCAATCGATTTTGCAGCAGTTGTGCTTGTAGTGGCAATTGATTCCTGGGCTGTGTGGCTGCTGAAATGCAGGGCAAGTTTCTCCTTGCATCAGGTCCAGGTGAAATGATAGGCAGATGCAGTATATTGACACACAGTAACATGATTCACTTGGACAGTTAGTGACTGCACATGTAATCCATTTCCTACTCTGAGCGCCGACTTATTATCTGAAATGTATAAGTTGTCTTCAGGGTAAAATATGATCAGCCAGGGATGCTTTGACGAGCGAGAAAGCAATCAATAAGGAATTGTCTCTTGCAGTTTAGTGGGAAGCAGTGACACCAGTAAAATTAAATAGACAGAAATTAATACTAATGGAAATCAACACTGTGACTCTGTGATACAGTGCTGATTTGGATCCAAGACCCACAGGTGCTTGTCATTTTTATACTGGTGGAAGAAAGCCTGAACACTGCATTCGGTGGAAATCTGTCTCTTGTCATTTTTGCTGATTTATTTCATTTATATTTGCTTAACATTCTGTCTGCACTGTGAAAACACACACAAAAAAGTTACCAAATATTTTCAAATGCCGCTCCGCTCCCTTCTAAGCTGCTGATGTTTAAGATGGGTATTTAATAGCACTGCATGAAATATTGTAACGCCTGGCTGCTTTCTTTGTGCTATTTCGCCAGTTGTGTGAGGCATACACTGAAGGCATTTTGTACAAAAGGGAAGGGATGTACTCTGTTCCTCGATGCAATGTTATCATAAAGAAATTGGGTAGCGAGTTAAAAAGCACTGATTGCATTTCCCAACTGAGACACAATATTGAGAAAAATGGATAACTGAGATTAAACAACAGTGGACAGGCTTTAATTAAGGTGTGCCCATCATTTTATAAAACACTAGAGTGTTACAGGAGCAGATGCTGAACACCATTTGAACCAGCAGGTTAAGTGACATCTTCTTCCTCACTCCCTCATCATCCATTGTCAAGAATGAAAAAGCTATTTCTGAAATGTTAGAGTGAAATGTTCCTTCCAGAACGATGTCTTACAGACACACAAGAGGGGGGGGGCAGTTGTTGGTGTGTAGGGGGGGGGGGGGGGGGGGGGGGGGGGCGGGTGGAGGGGGTTTGGCAGGATGGTTAGAATGGTTGTGCTGTGGATCAATGGCGTTAGGGCTGAATTTCTGAAGAATATTGCATTCACAATACAAAATGGGTAGGAAAGTATTTTTGCCGTTGAGAAGTGAGTTGATGGCCAGGATTTGGTGGTTATAATGGCGGCGAAACTGCCAGCGTTCACCGTCATTACTCTGTGAAACTGACAGCAATTTCTGGCATCTGCACATGCGCATTGAAGATGGAAACCCAGAAGTCGCTGTCACTGATTCGCCACTCCTCCGTTGGTCGTATAGTTGAGGTTTTCATGGACAAAACTCTTGGAAATCACTTGATGTGGGTGATTTGATGTGAATTTCCACTTTTTACGCTGCTAGTTCCACTACAACAACATCAGTGTTGTTTGTTCCACCGTACAAACCCGTGAAAAAGTTATGCTTTGTTGAACAAGGTGTTACTGCATTTTTAATGATGCATTTTATTTTATTTCATTCACAGGATGTGGGCTTCGCTGGTCAGGCCAGCATTTATTGCCCATCCCAAATTGCCCTTGAGAGGGTGGCGGTTCTTGAGAGTTGCCTTCTTGAACCTCGGCAGTCCATGTGGTGTAGGTACACCCACAGTGCTGTTAGGAAGGGAGTTCCAAGATTTTGATCCAGCGACAGTGAAGGAACGGTGATATATTTCCAAGTCAGGATGGTGAGTGACTTGGAGGGGAACTTCCAGGTGGTGGTGTTCCCATGTGCCTGTTGCCCTTTTCCTTCTAGGTGGCAGTGGTCATGGATTTGGAAGGTGCTGCCTAAGGAGCCTTGGTGAATTCCTGCAGTGCATCTTGTAAATGGTACACACTGCTGCTAATGTGCGTTGGTGGTGGAGGGAGTGAATGTTTGTGGATATGGTGGCAATCAAGTGGGCTGCTTTGTCCTGGATGGTGTAGAGCTTCTTGAGTATTGTAGGAGCTGCACTCATCCAGGCAAGTGGGGAGTATTCCATTACACTCCTGACTTGTGCCTTTGAGGCGTCAGGAGGTTTGGCACTCGTCGCACGATTCCTAGTCCCTGACCTGCTCTTGTAGCCATAGTATTTATATGGCTAGTCCAGTTCAGTTTCTGGTCAATGGTAACCCTCAGGATGTTGATAGTGGGGAATTCAGTGATGGTAATACCATTGAACATCAAGGAGTGATGGTTGGATTCTCTCTTGTTGGAGATGGTCATTGCCTGACAGTTGCATGGTGTGAATGTTACTTGTCACTTGTCAGCCCAAGCCTGGATATTGTCCAGATCTTGCTGCATTTGGACATGGACTGCTTCAGTATCTGAGGAGTCATGAATGGTGCTGAACATCATGCAATCATCAGCGAGCATCCCCACTTCTGACGTTATGACGGAAGGAATGTCATGATGAAGCAGTTGAAGATGGTTGGGCCGAGAACACTACCCTGAGGAACTCCTGCAGTGATGTCCTGGAGCTGAGTGACTGACCTCCAACAATCACAATCATCTTCATTTCTGCTAGGTATGACTCCAACCAGCAGAGAGCTTTCGCTCCGATTCCCATGGACTCCAGTTTTGTTAGGGCTCCTTGATGCCACACTCTGTCAAATGCAGCCTTGATGTCAAGGACAGTCACTCTCACCTCACCTCACCTCTGGAGTTCAGCTCTTTTGTCCATGTTTGAATCAAGGCTGTAATGAGGTCAGGAGTTGAGTGACCCTGGTGAAACCCAAACTGGGCACTAGCAACCAGGTTATTGCTAAGCAAGTGCCACTTGATAGCACTGTTGATAACCCCTTCCATTACTTTACTGATGATGGAGAGTAGATTGATGGGGTTTTAATTGGCTTGTTTGGTTTTGTCCTGCTTTTTGTGTACAGGACATAGCTGGGCAACTTTACACGCAGCTGGGTAGATGCCAATGTTGTAGCTGTACTGGAACAGCTTGCCTAGGAGGTGGCAAGTTCTAGAGCACATGTCTTCAGTACTATTGCCGGAATATTGTCAGGGCCCATAGCCTTTGCAGTATCCAATGTCTTCAGCTGTCTCTTGATATCACATGGAGTGAATCGAACTGGCTGAAGACTGGCATCTGTGATACTGGGGACCTCCGGAGGAAGCCGAGGTGGATCACCCACTCTGCATTTCTGGCTGAAGGTTGTAGCAAGTGCTTCAGCCTTATCTTTTGCACTGATGTGCTGGGCTCCTCCATCATTGAGGATGGGGATATTTGTGGAGCCTCCTCCTCCAGTGAATTGTTTAATTGTCCACCACCATTCACGACTGGATGTGGCAGGACTGCAGAGCTTAGATCTGATCAGTTGGTTGTGGGATCACTTAACTCTGTCTGTCACTTGCTGGCTATGCTGTTTGGCACCCAAGTAGTCCTGTGTTATAGCTTCACCAGGTTGACACCTCATTTTTAGGTATGCCTGGTGCTGCTCCTGGCATGCCCTCCTGCACTCTTCATTGAACCAGGGTTGATCCCCTGGCTTGATGGTAATGGTAGGGTGGGGGATATGCTGGGCCATGAGGTTACAGATTGGGTTCAAGTACAATTCTGCTGCTGCTGATGGCCCACAGCACCTCATGGATGCCCACCTTGAGTTGCTAGATCTGTTCAAAATCACCATGTAGCATGGTGGTAGTGCCACATAACAAGATGGAGGGTATCCTCAATGTGATGGTGGGACTTTGTCTCCATGACGACTGTGCAGTGGTCACTCCTACCAGTACTGTCATGGACAGATGCATCTGCAGCAGGCAGGTTGGTGAGGATGAGCTCAAGTATTTTTTTCCCTCTTGTTGGTTCCCTCACCACCTACTGCAGACCCAGTCTAGCAGCTATGTCATTTCGAAATCAGCCAGCTCGGTCAGTACAGGTGCTACCGAGCCACTCTTGGTGATGGACATTGAAGTCCCCCGTCCAGAGTACATTCTGCTCCCTTTCCGCCCTCAGTGCTTCCTCCATAGAGGTGTTCAACATGGAGGAGTACTGATTTATCAGCTGAGGGAGGGCGGTATGTGGTAATCAGCAGGAGGTTTCTTTGCCCATGTTTGACCTGATGCTATGAGACTTCATGGGGTCCAGAGTCAATATTGAGGACTCCCAGGGCAACTCCCTCCTGACTGTACACCACTGTGCCCCCACCTCTGCTGGGTCTGTCCCGTCAGTGGGACAGGACATACCCAGGGATGGTGATGGTGGTATCTGGGACATTATCTACTAAGGTATGATTCCGTGAGGGTGACTATGTCAAGCTGTTGCTTGACTAGTCTGTGAGACAGCTCTCCCAATTTTGGCACTGGCCCCTAGATGTTAGTAAGGAGGACTTTGCAGGGTCAACAGGGCTGAGTTTGCTGTTGTTGTTTCTGGTGCCTAGGTCGATGCCGGGTGGCCCGTCCGGTTTCATTCCCTTTTTGTGACTTCATAGCCATTGGATACAACTGAGTGGCCTGCTAGGCCATTTCAGAGTGCATTTAAGAGTCAACCACATTGCTGTGGGTCTGGAGTCACGTGTAGGCCAAACCAGCTAAAGGACAACAGATTTCCTTCCTGAAAGGACATTAGTGAACCAGAAGGGTTTTTACAACAATCGGCAATGGTTTCATGGCCATCATCAGACTTTTAATTCCAGATTTTTATTGAATTCAAGTTCCACCATCTGCCGTGGTGGGATTCGCCAGAGCATTACCCTGGGTCTCTGGATTACTGGTCCAGCGACAATACCACTACACCTTCGCCTCCTTCAGCCTAACACCTCCAGTCTAATGGTGTGCTAATTTCTGCTTAACCACCTCTCTGCCCATGAAAAACATCTTTTTTTGTGGAATATCAATTGTCTCCATTATGATAAAAAAAACTCCAGAGATTTCATGATAATTTGTTTTTAAAAGACTTCGATGTTTGTGCTTCTGTGTTAAACCCATGTTTAAAACTTTGAACCCATGTTCAAACTTTATTTTGCTCTTTTTAAAATGATTAAAAGGTGGAAGGATAAATCAGTGTTTTTTTTTCAGTTCTGGGCTTGCTGTCTGTGAGAATTCTTCAACGTGACTGGCTACATATTCTACCTGATGACAGTCACTGTTGCCTGACAATGGAGTTCCCCTATAGCTGATGCCAGAATGAAAGTAACATCAGGGAAGATAAAATCTACACCACAGAGATGGTTATGTTTTGTGGGCAGTTTTCTATGAAGTTAGTGGTGAGCGCTGTTACTTTTTTTTATTCATTCATGGGATGTGGGCATCGCTGGTTAGGCCAGCATTTATTACCCATCCCTAATTGCCCTTGAGAAGGTGGTGGTGAGCTGCCTTCTTGAACTGCTGCAGTCCATATGGTGTAGGTACACCCACAGTGCTCGTAGGGAGGGAGTTCCAGGATTTTGACCCAGCGACAGTGAAGGAACAGCGATATATTTCTATGTCAGGATGGTGAGTGACTTGGAGGGGAACTTCCAGGTGATGGTGCTCCCATCTATCTGCTGCCCTTGTCCTTCTATGTGGTAGAAGTATCAGGGTTGGAAGGTGCTTTCGAAGGAGCCTTGGTGAGTTTCTGCAGTGCATCTTGTAGATGGTACACACTGCTACCACTGTGCATTGGTGGCAGAGGGAGTGAATGTTGAAGATGGGTAGATGGGGTGCCAATCAAGCAGGCTGCTTTGTCCTGGATGCTGTTGAGCCTCTTGAGTGTTGTTAGAGCTTCACTCTTCCAGGCAAGCAGAAACGTCAACTCTTTTCTTCTCCGCCGATGCTGCCAGACCTGCTGAGTTTTTCCAGGTAATTCTGTTTTTGTTTTGTATTTTTAATCACACTGCTGACTTGTGCCTTGTAGATGGCGGACAGGTTTTGGGAGTCAGGAGGTGAGTTACTTGCCACAGAATTCCTAGCCTCTGACCTGCTTTTGTAGTCCCAGTATTTATATGATTGGTCCAGTTCAATTTCTGCTCAATGTTTTCTTAAAAATTCATTTACAGGCTGTGGGCATTGCTGGCTAGACCATCATTCATTGCCCATCGCTAATTTGCCTTTGAGAAGGTGGTGGTGAGCTGCCTTCTTGAACCAATGCAGTTTATGTGATGTCAGTACACCCACAGTGCTGTTAGGAAGGGAGCTCCAGCATTTTGACCCAGCGACAGTGAAGAAACAGCGATATATTTCTAAGTCAGGATGATGGGGGACTTGGAGGGGAACTTCCAGGAGGTGGTGTTCCCATGTACCTGCTGCCCTTGTCCTTCTAGCTGGTAGAGGTTTGGAAGGTGCTGTCTAAGGAGCCTTGGTGAATTCCTGCGGTGCATCTTGTAGATGGTACACACTGCTGCCACTGTTCGTCGGTGGTGGGGGGAGTGAATGTTTGTAGATGTGATGCCAATCAAGCGGGCTGCTTTGTCCTGGACGGTGTCAAGCATCTTGAATGTTGTTGGAGCTGCAGATGGTGGACAGACTTTGGGGAGTCAGGAGATGAGTTGCTAACTGTAGGATTCCTAGCCTTTGACCTGCTCTTGTAGGCACAGTATTTATATGGCTAGTCCAGTTCAGTTTCTGGTCAATGGTAATCCCCAGGATGTTGATAGTGGGGGATTCAGTGATGGTAACGTTATTCTCTCTTGTTGGAGATGGTCATTGCTTGACACTTATGTGGTGCAAATGTTACTTGCCACGTATCAGCCCAAGCCTGAATGATCTCCAATATCTTGCTGTGTATGGGGCACGGACTGCTTCAGTATCCTAGGAGTCATGAATGGTGCTGAACATTGTGCAATCATCAGCGAACATCCCCACTTCTGACCTTATGGTGGAAGGAAGGTCAATGATGAAGCTGCTGAAGATGATTGAGCCTAGGATAGTACCCTGAGGAACTCCTGCAGTGATGTATTAGGACTGAGATGATTGACTTCCAACAACCACATCCATCTTCCTTTGTGCTAGGTTTGACTCCACCCAGTGGAGAGTTTTCCTCTGATTCCCATTGACTCCAGTTTTGCTGGGATCCTTGTTGCCACACTTGGTTAAATGTGGCCTTAATGTCAAGGGCAGTCAGTCTCACCTCACCTCTGGAGTTCAGCTCTTTGGTCAATGTGTGAACCAAGACTGTAATAAGGTCAGGAGTGAGTGGCCTTGGCAGAACCAAACTCAGCCCCAATGAGCACATTACTGCTGAGTAAGTGCCGCTTGATAGCACTGTTGATGACCCTTTCCATTACTTTACTGATGATTGAGGGTTGACTGATGGGGCGGGTAATTGGCCAGTTTGGATTTGTCCTGGTGTTTGTGGACTTTGCCGTTGATCGCAAGATCCAGGCTATTATTGTGAAGCTAGTTTAGTGCGTGCTGTGTTAATACATTTTAGACACAGTTCAGTTCCTCTTCCCCTCAAACAAAGGAAAGGTCTGGAGGAAAAATCTCGACTTTTCACTAAACTCATCTGCTAATGGTGATAACCATCTAATTTGAAGTAAGTGTGCAGTCAATGCATGGTACTGCTGACAGGCATCATTTTTCAAACAGAAGCATAGATTTTAAACCTTTGGCTGCAAGCTGCTGAATGCGGAGGTCAGCAGGAGGCCCCATCTGATTTTGAAGGCCTGTATTCACCTCACATTGCACCATCTGACCAGGCATCCCACTGCCAGTGACTGGAGCCTGATCCGACCTTCCCAGCGGCAATAGAGCAAGACTTACGTTCATATAGCTCCTTTCTCAACCTCTGGATGTCCCAGCGCGCTTTACAGACAACAAAGTACGTTCACCTTAATGAATCAAAGGAAGCCATTTCCTGTCATGGAAGAGCCCTTGCAAACTTATCCTTCTTTCTTACACACCCTTTCATCTATCCAAACTGTACAACTATAAATTATCTAGTGCATTCCGGGCCATTTAATTTGCATGAGCGTGATATGAAATGTATCTCCACAGAATTTTCAACTATTCATAATTTAAGTTGGATTATCCACACTTAATTGTTTATTGCGTCGTCACACGGAGCTATAAATAATAAACAACAGGCTGCTTTTGAAAACTAAAAAAAAAAAAATCCTGTCAGGGTTTGAAATATTGAGAATATCACAAGTTCTCTAATTTATCCAGTTAATTGTGTCACGAGCTCTGAGATTCAGCTCAGCTTGTGCTGGAAAACCACATGGGAGGTTGAAGCACAATATCAAACTATCAGACGCAGGATTGCGTTATCAGAGAGGTTTTCCTTCAAATGAGATGTTAAATCTGGGTCCCATCTGCCTGTGCTGCTGACGGACACAGAGATTGGAGTAGCTGCAGCGGAGGCTGCCCCACTTGTATCAGCAAAGAAAAGGAAGTGACAAAAACCTCAGGTTGCTGTCTCTGAATCGGCCGAGACTGGTTTTCCAATATACTTCTGGCGATGGTGCGCTGAAATACTCATGGCAAGATCAGGAACTTTCACGCGAGGCCAGCCCAGAGCGTTGTAAAGTTGTAAGATCTATCTGACAAGATGAGTAAAGCTCAATCCTCAGACCCCTGAGAAATAGTGGGTTTCTCCAAGCAAACTGTGTTAATTGGATTTCCAACAGTCCTTGGGAAACTTCCTGGGTTGGTTTAAAAACCTTGGCAAGTTATTTAAGCTTTTATTGACGTAGAATTTACATCTGAGTTTTACTGAAAAAAGAGACAAGTCGAAGCTTTTCATCTTGTACTCATCAGGACACTTCACAAGAATATCAGTGTAAGGGGGAAATGACAGTTTATACTGTACGAGAATTTGCACCATGGAAACAGGCCATTTGGCCCAACTGTTTAAGCTGCAGACGAGCCTCATAATACCCTGCTTCATTTAACTCAGTCGGAGTATCCTCTGAAGAAGAAGTCAAACTGACTCAAAACGTTAACACTGTTTCTCTCCTCACTTTCTGTTTTTGCTTCTGGTTTCCAGCGTCCACAGTGCTTTGTTTTTTATCAGAATATCCTTTTATTCATTTCCCTTTCATGTAATTATCCAGCTCCCCCTTACATGCATCTCAGCTATCCACCTGAACCACCCCATGTGGTAGGATATTTGACATCCTGAAGTTTGTTTTTAAGGATCATTTCCATTATTTTGCCAGTTATTGATCCATTTCTTATTGGTGTGTAGCTACCTCAGGGGTGGTTAGTCATCTTTATCAGGTATGTACTGTTACAATCAGCGTAGACAGCAGAAATCTGAAAAGAAAGGAATCCCCAAAGACCCCACCCCCAACCCCCACCACCCATGAAAAGAACAGAAGGGCCAAGATTTCACTTTTCAAAACTTTTACTGTAACAGTCAAACACAAAATCAACATCAAATGAAGCATGTGTTTACGGACAAATGGTATTTCAGTGGAAATGATGGATTTCACTCTAAATTGATGAAACAACAAAGATACGTCTCACAAAATTACAGGCGTTCATATCGCTACCCGCACAAGTATGGCACCGTGTGGGGACTCACAGTCTTTCCAAAAGTTGGCCTTCAGTACATAGGATCTCTCACTTTTCCCATTCAATGGATCTGGCTCTCGAGTCATTTTCACTGGCAGCCTTATTCCATCTGAGGTCCCTGTACATGGTTAATGCTTACAAAGCATTTGTCTATGAACTCTCTCCCCCTCAGGTCATGACAGTCCTGATGCTTCCCAGAGTTCCTTGCTCAACCAACCGGCCAACAACCCCCGGTTCATGATTTGGTCACCTCTGGTGCAAACACTCAGCTCTTCAGCATGCCTGAGCTATTCACGCTGCTTTTAAGTTTCTGTCCCTTTTTGATTATACATCGCTTCCTAAAATCTCTAGGAGTCCAAATTTTCCTAGAGCCAAACTGAAGACTAATCGTTTTGTAGAGAACTTCACTTGCTTCTCCTGAATGCACCAGGGGTTCTGTGAATGCAGCACAGCAGGCTGAAACATGACACCTCTCAATTAGTTTTTAATTAGCTTTTTTTTCTCTAGCTTTCATCCCCATAGCCACCATAACAGCCAGAATCTAAGTCCTCAGTAATGATGTCATAGCCAGGAAATCCAATTAACCCCTTTCCAGCACTTTCAGTCTGCTTTAGAGGGATGTCTCACAATTACAAACTTCTTGCAAAGTACACAGATTGTCACAGTTTCATGTTGCCTTGTTACAAATCCGGTGGAACTTCCCTTGTTAACGTTGACTCCTTCATGCTGGCCATCAATACTTTTACTGATTTAATTCCTAATCTCACTTAGCATCCTTGGGCACAAAGGTTTATACCTTTAGAGTTGTTTGACCCTTTTAAGGGCATCTGTACATGTGATGTCTAACTCACTGGTACCATTTTCTATAACTGCTTTGAGGAATTTAATTGCTTAGTTTCTAATTTTCTTTTAGTTCATCCTCATCTTCAAATCAATTTAATTTTCTAGAGGAACATAAGAACAGGAGTAGGAAATTTAACCCCTTGAGCCTGTTCTGCTATTCAATATGATCATGGCTGATCTTTGACCTAAATCCACATATCCACCTTTGCCTCATATCCCTGAATTCCTTTGGTGCATAGCAATCTATCAATCTCAATGTTTTTCTATATCCCATTTTACAATTGTAATATTGGGAGAGTTTCTTGTCATCTTTCTTGTCTACAGTTGGCATATTTATAATTGTTTTTTACCTGCTTCCTTTTTTTTCCCATTACGGTGGGGAGATTTCTGAATTCTTCCCAATTGTTCCCTTCACCTTTCTCCCTACAGACGTTTGTAGGTTTTGATTTTCTAATGTACTTCATATTGTCTTGCAGTCCACTGGCGAAATGGGCAGATACATGACAGATACAATTTAACAGAAAGGGCGGAATCACTACAGATTTGCATTAAGTGCGTGAAAAAAGATCTTACACCTGCCGGCCGCAATGGAGGATTGTTGCACTCACCGTCCCCTGCCCGCCTCATTAATTATGCAGTCGCGGGAGACAGGCTGTCTTGCCAGCCTCTGGTTTGCCTGCCATGCCATTACCTTGCCCCTTTCTCACGTCAGGCACCGTGTTTAAATTGCAGCTGCAGGCACGCTTCACAATGCTTGCAGCCCAGGACTGGTCCAGTGAAGACTTGGCCACAAAAGCCCCCCCACCCCCCCCAATTCAGTGATACATCTCTGGGATGCCTTCTGGATGTCATGGAGGCCCCACCGCAATGCCCCTTATGCCCGTTCTGGCCACAGGAGGCCCGTTAGTCTCACCACTCTGACAGGGGAGGCAGTGGCAGAGGTGGTCAGTGCCAACGCTTCACACAAGAGGTCGGCCATCCAGTGAAGCTAGAGGATGAATGATCTCATCCATCAGGGTAAGGCAACCATCTCTTCACTCTAAACTCACACACTCTCAAGCCCATCACACCTTCACTGGCATCTCACTCACTGCCAGCTCAAGGGACATTATCACTCACTCTCTCACGCACACCCTCACATCTCCACCTGGCCTCATCTCCTCTGGAGGCTGCCTACACAGCCCTCACCATTTTAAGGCCACTTGCACAGATCAACATGTGCCCCCCCACACACCCTGGGATACCCTCCTTCCCCAGTAATTCCCTCGCCCTGCAGCCTCTTCCCTTGCCTGAGGCCACCTCTCCCCCTTCCCCAAGCAAGCCCTAGCCCTGTAGCCATTGAAAAGCCACCCCCGCCTTACAATTGGTCTGGTGGGTAGAGGTCTGCCCGTGACCCCCGCTAAAAGTGATGTAGTGGCCTCTGCAAAGCTTGGCGCTAATGACCACGAGTGCTCCCTTCAAAGTAGGCAAGCAAGCCTTGAAGTCCCAAGTGAAGTGCAGCTCACCAGGTGCATGTTGCTTATCTACATGATGTGCCCGGACGATCCAGCGTGGGGTGGGGGTAGGGGGGCGTATGATCCCACTAAGCAGGGCTGATAATGAGATGCTAAAGTATTGGAATTAGGTTCTCAACACCCAGCGGCAGGTAACGCGGCCTCTCATTGACAGGTGGGGTGAAGGAATGCAAACTGGTTTCTCAGTGGTAAAACTGATTTTTGACCTTCCCGCCACTTTGTCTGTACGCACTCGCCATGACCCCCACTGTCATCGGGACCGGACAATTCCGCCCAGAGACCTTTTGGGTATTTTTTTGTGTTCTGATTTATACTGTTTTACCAGAATGTAGTTGGCTGGCTGGGTAAAGAACCTGACAACTGAAGGAAATCTGAAGCATTGTTTGAATCATTTGATTTGTTTGTTTTGCAAAGGCTGCTGGCTCCTGATTGATAGCTTTGAAAAATAGTTGAGCGATTTGAATGGCGTTTTATCCCCTGTGGGCTGGTGGTGTGTGATTGATAAACTCTCCAGGTTTGTAATTGGTGAGAATTCCTTCCGGTCTATTAAAGAGCCAATCAGCACGGTTACGTTGATAGCAAACGGTTTATTGAGCCAACCAGGTAAATGTGACAGACCTTCCACATGGATGTCACTTTGAAACATGACACCCACTTCCCCCATACTCTGCAAGCACGTGCTATATAGACAAGAATTTTAATAATAGCAACGAACAAAGGAAGCTGATCATCTGAAACAGTCCAGATTGGACTAAATTTATATGCTCATGTCTTCAGTTCTGCTACTGCTGCATTACAGATCCTTTAGCTTCATAAAAACAATGACGCCAAAGGCAGTTCAGCTTCTTTATGGTAATAAGCAGCTGTTAAGTAATCAGATATGCTATCATGAACATCATGAAGAGCATTTTTAAGCAATTATTGAACTACGTCTAGCAGAATAGATGGCTGATAGTGAACTACAAGGTGGTAGTTCAACTAAGTTGATTCTGAAAGTACAATAAATAAATTATACTATGTAAAGTTTATAGGTCCATGCTCCTAGTGGGGGGCCTCGTGCCCTTGGAGCATATATGATTTTCTCACCGTGAAACTGGGAGCTCAGAAAACCGAAGGACACGGGCTCCCAAATTTCCACGATATCCTCCAAACAGACAAAGCTGACTGCCAAAGACAAAGGCTTACGCACACCCACCACCGACCCCCACACCCGCCCAAGCTCCCCCCCCCCCCCCCCCCCCCCCCCCCCCGCAATCCAGCAATGAGAATTTGTTGAGCGCAGTGAGTGATTTGTCTTTAACTCCAGTGCTCATTGAGCTATACAAATCCTTTGCACCTAAATAATGCCTTAGCTGCAAAGGTGGCTGACCCGACTAAAGAATCGAACTCCTGCCTCGCTGGCATTGACCCTCAAATAAGTCCCGGGGCAGGAGGGCTGTAGAAGTTGGGGGGGGTGGGGGGGGGGTGGTGGAGGTGGAGGTGGGGCAAACCCAGCTGGGCAGTGGCAGCCAGAAATGTTGTGAATGTGGGGAGAGGTGCTCCTCTTCTTCCAGGATCCACATCAACTGAGCCTTTCGATGGCTGCCCCATTCAGGGCAGGCCAATTTCTCCAGATCTTTCCTAAAATAGATAACAGACCTCTCATTAGCATATCTAAAGGGTTGGTGTGGGGGTGGGGGGGGGGGGTGGGTGGCGGGCATGGCGTTAATACCTGTTTCAGGTGATGGTGCTTGGATGCCTGAAAAATGTCCCAATCTAATTTTGGATTTTGGATGGTTGGAGCACAGGATGTCGCTTCCCAACATTGAGATTCATTTATGGCAACGTGACTCAGTTCGTACCCTGTAATCTCTGGTTAGAGTTTTGGTTGGTTCCGGTGGGTTTTTTTTTTGCACCACATTTATTGCAGCCCAGAACGCCGAGGGTAAATGGACCTCGTGTGGGCCAAGCTGAGACAATTAAGAGAGTTGATCATGGTGTTCAAAATCATGAAGGGTTTTGATAGGGAAAGTAAGGAGAAACCGTTGAAAGGTCAGTAACCAGAGGGCACAGCTTTAAGGTAAATGCCAAAATAGCCCAAAGAGAGATGAGGAGAAATGTATTTACATAGCAGACTGTTGTGATCTGGAGTGCACTGCCGGGAAGGGGGGTGGGAGAAGGTTCAGTAGTGACCCTGAAAAGGAAATTGGATAAATACTTGAAAAAAGAAAAATTTGAAGGGCTATAGGTAAAGGGCAGGAGAGTGGGACTAATTGGACAGCTCTTTCAAAGAGTAGGCATAGGCACAAATGGGCTGAGTGGCCTCCTTCTCTGTTGTATCATTCTATGGTTCTATAATTTTATCCAGTGGCTCAGCTGAGAACTGACCTATCCTTTCTGGGGCAAGAAGATGGGGTCTTCTGATGAACAATCTGTGACATAGTGACAGGCTTAATTGTGGTCTTTTCAAAACCCTTCCCTTCAAATGCATAATTTACAAGCTGATTTGTATAAGTTTTTTTTTGAAACATTCCAAACATTTTTAATAAACACTATGTATTTAATAAAGAAAAGCTATGGGAAATCAGATCATAAAAGATAAGGTTTATGTATATACTTTAGTTGCCATGGAGATGTAATGTAAATAATACTCCAGTGGCCCCTGTTTTCTCTCTGTTGATCTTATAAATACTGCATCAAATGGCTGGCAATGAAGTAAGACACCAATTTAAGCATCTTTAAACATCCAGTCAACTGGGATTCTTTTGTTCATAAGCCTTATATTTGGAATACATTTTAAAGTGGACATTTTATGTTCTTATGAACAGTTGGGTGGGTGGGGGTGTGGTCAGTGGGGAGTAGGAGGGTGCAGTTAGTGGGCTGGGGACAGAGTATTCCCCAGTGACAGGCTGATACTGTTCAGCTGAAGGTTTCATTTTGTCTACTGTATTGTTCATTATAGTAGAAGCTTTGTGGAGCACTGATGTTTGGAGTGATTATCCAGAACTGTGGGCTTTGAGCTGTAGTTTGTTCCTTTTGACTTTCTCTAAGACCTGGGCTCACTTCTCTCCTATTTGATATTTTTTGCGTGGGGTCGACACAAAGTGTGGAATTAGTGGGAAGCAGTAGTCAGGCAACACTGAAATAAATCTGCTCAACTTTGTTTCAAATGATCCAGTGCCTGAAATTGAAATCGACTTGCACTGAAATGGTTACAATAATTAAACCTAGAGAAGGGAAAATCCATGCTATTTCAGGTTTTGGATTTGAATCTCACTGCTCATCATCTCCATACACCCGACATCCCCATTGCCAAAATGCTACCTGGAATGGCCAGTGGCTTCTTCTCCATTTTACTCTCCAACTACATCAATGAAGAGTATTACCGAGTAAGGTTGGAAGAGACATTACAGATGTAATCGTTCATCATGTTTGTCAAGGTTTGCGCCTCTTACAGGTGCTCGGTTCCCAAAAAATTATTAAAATCAGTGGGTGACAGCTCAGTAAAATATTGTAGATGAAATTGGCCACCGTGTAATGAGACTTTTTGCAGCCAATAATTTACCACCATAGATCTCTATGGGGTAGGTAAAATGTGCAGACATTGTCTTAGGTTTTCCAACTGAGTTATGCGGGCTCCCCAGCTACCTCAAGCACTTCACACCGTAAATAATAAACAGTGTTGAATATGACTGCCCCAACATGGGTATGTTTTGTTCAAATATCACTCAAATGACTGAAAAACGCCATACAGCTTGTAGCCTGGGCTCACTAACAGAAACCTCACTGCTTGTCACAAAGCCTGCACATTCCTTGTGTAAGTCATTGTTTAGAGGAGCACAGGAAGGGCCTTGAGCCAGTCCCACCATTCAGTTAGATCATGACTCATCTGTACCTCAACTCCATCTACCCACCTTGGTTTGCTAACACTAAATATCCTTGCTTAACTAAAATCTAACAATCACAGCTTTGATAATTTCAAATCCTCAACATCTTTTTGGGAGAGAGAGTTCCAGATTTCTCCAAACCTTTTTGCAAAGAAGTGCTTCCCGACATCACCCGTGAATGGACAAGCTTTAATGTTAAGGTTAAGTCCCCATGTTGAGGACTTCCCCACCAGGGGAAACAGTTTCTCTCTGTCTACCTTGAAAACTCCTTTAACCATAAACAGCTCAGTTACATCACCATATATTCTCCCTTCTATAATCAAGGCAAAGGGGCTGGGGGAGAGATTCCATTCTCCCAGTACCTCTGTCTCCTTTGCATCTGTCCTGTTGATGCAACCCACCATACCTGCGCTTCCAATAGGTCTTTATTCTTCCTCAATCATGGAATTCCTCCTCCCACTGTGATTGACAGGGCCCTCAATCTTATTTGTTCCATTTCCACACACTCCTGCTCTTGCCCCTTCTCCTCCCTCCCAGAACCATGATAGTGTTCACATAGTCTTCGCCTTCCATATTCAATGGATCACCCTCTGCCATTCCCATCACCTCCAGCATGATGCCACAACCAAACGCATCTTTCGCTCCACTCCCTTTTTAATATTCTGAAGGGACCAATCCTCCCTGACACCCTGGTCTGCTCCCCAATTAGCCCCATCCTTCCCATGGGACCTTTCCATGATTGTGCAGGAGATGCATTTAGCTTTCAAGGCCCCAAACACTCCTTCCAAGTGGAACACTGATTTACGTGTACTCCTTCCAAATTAGTATACTGTATTCGCTGCTCACCATGCAGTCCACTTGACATTGCGGAGACCAAACCCAGACTGGGTAACCGCTTTGCTGAACACTTCTGTTCAGACCTCAAGCTTGTCCCCAAACTTCCAATTGCCGCTCATTTTAGTTCTCCATCTTGCTTCCCAGCCTCCAATCTTTCCGTCCTTGGCCTCCTGCAGTATTCTAATGAAGCTCAACATAGGCTCAAGGAACAGCGCCTCATTTTTCGATTAGGCACTTGACTGCCTTCTGGACCCAACACAGAGTTGAACAGTTTCAGACCATAACCTCTGCCTTCGGTTTGCTTCCTTTTCCTTTGCTGGTTTTGGTTTCAATCTGTTTTTCTCTTTTTGCTTTCGGATGATTGTTGTTCATCAAAATCACACCTCCATTCAGACCTCCACGAGATGTACGTTTTATTTCTTTACTTGTGCCATTACCACTCCCTTCGGCCTTGCACCACTAACCCTTTAGTCGTTTAATTTCTTCAACCTTCCACCTGATCGTAGACCTTCCCTTCAGTCCTTTTTACATGCTTAAAATATGTTACATTTCTAACTTTTCTGATAAAAGGTTACAGACCCTCTGTTTCTCTCTGCATAATTGCTGTCTGACTTCTTGAATGTTACCAGCATCATCCACAGAGCTACAACACTGGCACCCACCCAGCATTGTGAAAAATTGCCCAGGTATGTCCTATACCCAAAAAATAGGACTAGTCCAACCCAGCCAATTACTGCCCCATCCGTCTACTCTCGATCATCAGTAAAGTGATGGAAGGTGTCACCAACAGTGCTTTCAGGTGGCAATAACCTGCTCACTGACGCTCAGTTTGGGTTCCATCAGGGCCATTCAGCTCCTGACCTCATTATAACCTTGGTTCAAACATGGACAAAAGAGTTGAACTCCAGAGGTGAGGTGAGGGTGACTGCCCTTGACATCAAATCAGCATTTGACTAAATGTGGCATCAAGGAGCCCTCGCAAAACTGGAGCCAATAGGAAATAGGGGGGAAACTCTCCACTGGTTGGAGTCATACCTAGCACAAAAGAAGATGGTTGTGGTTGTTGGAGGTCAATAATCTCAGTTCCAGGACATCACTGCAGGAGTTCCTTGGAGTAGTGTCCTAGACCTAACCATCTTCAGCTGCTTCATCAGTGACCTTCCTTCTATCATAAGGTCAGAAGTGGGAATGTTCTTTGATGATCGCACAATGTTCAGCATCATTCATGAAGCCTCAGATACTGAGGCAGTCCATGACCAATTGCAGCAAGACCTAGACAATATCCAGGCTTGGGTTGACAAGTGGCAATTAACATTCACACCACACAAGTGCGAGGCAATGACCATCTCCAACAGCAGAGAATCTAACCATTACTCCTTGACATTCAATGGCATTATCATTGCTGAATCCCCCACTGTCAACACCCCAGGAGATACCATTGACCAGAAACTGAACTAGACTAGCCATATAAATACTGTAGCTATAAGAGCAGATCAGAGGCTAGGAATTCTGCAGTGAGTAAATCACCCCCTGAGTCCCCAAAGCCTTTCTACCATCTACAAGGCACAAGTCAGGAGTGTGATGGAATGCTCCCCACTTGCCTGAATGAGAGCAGCTCCAACAGCACTGAAGAAGCTTGACACCATCTAGGACAAAACAGCCCGTTTGATTGACACCACATCCACAAACATTCACTCCCTCCACCACCTATGCTCAGTGTTAGCAGTGTGTATCATCTACAAGATGCACTGCAGAAACTCACCAAGGCCACTCAGACATCACCTACCAAACCCACGACTGCTACCATCTAGAAGGACAAGGGGAGCAGACAGATAGGAACACCATCACCTGCAAGTTCCCCTCCAAGCCACTCACCATCCTGACTTGGAAATATATTGCCTTTCCTTCACTGTCGCTGGGTCAAAATCCTGGAACTCCCTGACTAACAACAGCAGTTCAAGAAGGCAGCTCACCACCACCTTCTCAAGGGTAATTCAGGATGGGCAATAAATGCTGGACTAGCCAGTGACACCCACATCCCATGAATGAATAATAAAAAATAATTTTTTACTTTAGCTTTACAGCATCTGCAGTATTTTCCTTTTGTGTTAAAGGTAGATGTAAAGCAAGACCCAGTAGTGTGTTTCAGTAGTTTGATATGTGGCAATGCCTGACATAGTTTAGGGTTCAGGAGGAAAAATGGATTCCATTATAACCCTGGTTAACAAAAAAAAGAGACTTTTTTTGCCATTTGAAGCAGGATAAAAACTCTGCCCCGGATTTGAACCTGGGGTCAGATTTCAATGAGCGACAGAGGCTCAGACAGGAGGTTGGTAGCTAGTGGCAAAAGAAAGTTACATGACACCAAGGCTGCCTGCCTTGAAATAAAGTGAAGGGATCAAATGCCTTGGGAACACTCCAGGGCGTTTTGCTATCTGGAAGAGTACGTCCATAACAGGAGAGGCATAAGTCAAAAAAAGTTGTTTTGGGCCTGTTCAGGACCCAATCCACTGCCCCTGGTTTGGCCTGATGGGAACCTCACTGCAGCTTCTTGGTCAAGAGCCCAAGTTAAAATTGCAGTCAGGTCCTGATGACATCATCAGGCAAGTGCATGTGAAAAATGACCCTAGCAGCTTTGGATGAATGTCCTTGCTGCCTGCGTAGCACAGGGAGTTAAACTTGGTAACAGTCGACACCCAATGGCTCGAGGGTACGTAAATAATCTGGGCAGCTTTACCTGGCTGCCCTGCTTTTCTCCCCAGTTCAGTAGGGTCAAAATCCACATTTAGCATTATTTTGTCACTTATGATTGCTAAATTGCATCCGGGTCAGATATGTATTTCCTTTAAATAGTTAGGGAGCTCAAACATGTTACTAGGGTGCTTGGACTCATTTCTACCTTATAAAATACTGTCTGCAATGAGGTAGATGCCTACACAATGTGGTCAAGGAATATTAACTGTTTGCAAATCCTCTGCATGGAGCCCCTGAGTCCACCATGCATACAATCAAAAACATGAATTAACCAGAATTTTCTTACATTTTGTCCAATATGCTAAGCAGTCAGCAATTAAATAACCAAAAGAGATTGCTGGAATTTTCCACATTGGTGCAATCCAAGTGGTGGCAGCAGTTCCAGCATTGAACGTGGCTAATTTTCCTGGATCATCATCGAGACAGCTGCTGTGACGTCTGTCAGGGAGTCCAGTTGGCGGGCATGGCCATTCCTGACAGGCAAACACTGTTTCAATTTTAAATCTCTCCCCCAGCCCCATTCCTACATATGGGAAGCGTTAGTGTGGAGGGCTGCATCATCAGGACAGATGCAAAGGAGGCAGAGAGACTAGGAGAATGGAATGGGGTTCTTAAAGAAAGCAGGGTTGGCAAAGTGTAGTCAAGGTGGCTGCGGGAGTCAGTGGACATGTAATGAATATTGGTGGATAGCCTATCCCCAGAAATGGAGATAGAGAAGTTGAGGGAGGGAAATGAAGAGTCATCTCATTGTCTGTGGGACCTTACTGGGCACACACTGGCTGCTACACTTGCTTACATTACTCCAGTGAATTCACTTCAAAATTAATTCATTCACCGTGAATTCATGGGGGGCATTCTGAAGATGCAAAAGGCACTATATAAATTCAAGACTGCCTTTAGATATTATAGGTGGAAATTTTGTGTGTCCTATATGTGTTCTTCATTGGTTGTGACATACTTTGAGAAGTCCTGAGGTTGGGAAAACTGTAGGATAAATGCAAGTCTTTCTTTTTACAACACCTAAAGGAAATGCCCAAATATTGAGCGCTCAGGAGTTGGACACCGACTTTCCTTGAAGTGTCTGATTGTAAATGACCAGTGTAGAGATGCTATCAACAGGAAACTGGATACTTCCTCTGATCACGCTTCCCTGGCATCATTGGTCAAACAAGTATTCAAATATTTCAAAACGCAAGGAATTTTGAAACACTACTGACGATGCAATGCTTTTCATTGTGCAAAAGTTTGGATGCCTCTCCAGAGTTAACTTCTTCAGCCCCAGTAAATGTTTCATTCTGCCGGGGTTTTAAGGTGTGTGTAAATTTACAAAGTCTATTGCTTATGTGACATTGATGGATCAGTTCAATGCGTAAAAGCTCTTGCGTGACCTACTGCTGCTTGCTGCTGCATCTGGGACCTGGAGAGCAGGTGTAATAAGCTGCTCTCCTGACCGATGCAAGAGTAGCTTGACTGACAGGTAGGCTGGAACATTTCAGGCTCTGTACATTACCGGTTGGTATTTGAAAAGTGCCAACATGGTGAATAGGAGTACAACAGTTAGTTTGACTCCAATACTGGCTCTGGGCTGTAAGACTCTCTCCCCAGACCCTCTGTACACAAGTTGCCTATTGTCTGCTTGTTAAAATGGTATTCAGGCAAACGGTCTTCGATCTTGCACTGGTCTTGTTACTCTCTGGTGATGGATCTTGTCCTCAGGGTATTCCTTTCCCCTCTTCTGTATTATTCTAACAAATTATATGCTCGCAGGCACTGCTGTGCAGAAATTCTCCTATGTACGATTTGCACCTTCCTCTATACATTTGGATCATTCAGGAGACATTGAAGCAGTTGTAAACCATTTCAATGTTAGTCTGTGATCTGTACAATAATTAGCTTCTGAAAATAGCAGATGGCGGAGGAGATGTGATCAAGTGGTGACAAACTACCTCTCGCCTTGCCAAGGAAGTTACTTTTGGATTTCTTAATGTTTTTGAAGGACATTTATTTTAGTGAGTAGCTCTTAAATTTACGAATAATATAAGAGGGAAAAGATTGGATCAACCTGCCATGGTCTCCATCAGTACCTGTTACAACTCTCTCTTAACCTTTAGAATTTAAAATGGATGATAGTCGTGTGATCGATGGCATAGGCACCACTTAAGTAGTGGATATATCCAGGTTTGCCCAATGGGTAAGCAAGCCATGACTGCAATGGGATACTGAGAAGATTTTTTCCACGGGGAATATTGGCCAGGACACCTCTTATTCTTTAGAACTAGTACAATGGGGTGATTACCATCTACCAGGTTAGGCAGACAAAAGCTCAGCTTTAGCTTTTGGTCTGATTTACAGTATCTCAACAGCACAGATAATTCATAAAGGGGAACTGGGGAAAAGGCAGCACCAGCAATCAGTTGTTACTTCAGATGGAACTTGAGGCCAAGCAATGAACTAAAATATCTAACTGAGCAGCAAGAGCGGTAAATGGTGTATCAGTGTGAAAATAGCATTGTCATAATTTAAAGGAATGCCGTTCCTCAACTTTAATTGCATTTTATCATTGTTTACATGGGAATTTAAGTTCGCTAATCATTTCATAACATGCCATCTATGTATTTAATCCTGACAATTACTAAAGTGTTGTATGCCTACTCACTGTACTTTAAACAAGATATTTCAAATTGTTTGCTCAATATAAACAACAGGCGAAACCATAATACAGACATAGAAAGAAAAAACTTTTAACGCTGGAAACCTGAAATAAAAACAGAAACTGTTGGAAACACACACATCATTCAGCATCGATGAGGAGAAAGATTTATTGTTATGAGCAATGTATAATTTTTAAGTTGAATATATATATTTGTGTGTTAAGAAAGGTAAAACGGTTTCAGTTTCATTAGGTGGTTTCATTAGCCTTGGTGCCCGAGATTCTGGTTAGACTCCTGAATCAAAGGTCAGATCTTTTGGGTTTGTTTTTGTATATACATTTTTAATGAGGTTTTATAACCCCTGAAATTAAAGAAATGGGTTAAAAGGGATTAAAAGATTAGTGATTCTGGATAAAAAACACAGATAGAAAAACTTTTCTCTTGCCTAGCAACAGAGGTCCAGGGACACAGACACAGAAAAAAGACAAAAAAAAAAGGGAGTTCAGTGTGTGTCATTGAGAGATAGGAATTCTATGCTGTCTGATAAGAAAGACTATGAGGTTATTGGAGACAGTAATTGACTGAATAGTCAGTTGTAGAACTCAGTAAAGTGATCAATTTAGCAAAGGTGCTACTGGAAGACTGAGTTAGGGAACTCATTAGTTTTCTCTGCAGTAGAAGAAATAATGGGTTTAGAGTGCAGTTTTTGGGTGTCTCAGGAGAGGTAGAAGTTGGGTGAGAAGCATCAAGGGAATGCTCAGGAATTCACTGGAAGAAAACTGCTTGCAACTATGGCAGTCCCAAGCGAGAAGCCTTTGTGTCAAGCCAGAGGTAACACTTCACTGGTTTATGTGCCTGTAAAGATATCGCTGGAGTAAAGGAATAGTGGGAATTTGAATCACCTTCCTGTGTTTTGAATTGAGAACTTACCAATTTTTTCATCTGGTGTAATATAGTTCAATTTTCCTGTTTTAATACATATCTTATTCTTTGCGTTAATAGTTCATCAGCAGACTTCTGTGAATTTGTTCAGTAACTTTCCTCTGCCATTCCTAAAAAACAAGTTAGGATCTATCAAGCCAGGTTCCCCTCTTAGATCTGACACGTCCAGCATTAACATCAGCTGGGACAGTAGCACTGCGTCATGCCCAAAGAACACATGTCCTGCTCATAACTTCAAGCATGGACGGTGTTCCTGTGAAAGCTTCTGCATCTGTCTTATATTTTAAAATGGATCAGATGGCACACAATCCAGACTGGAAGCATGGGAAAGATACATGAAACCCAATTGCACTCAACCCCATCTTCTCTCTTTGCACCGGAAAAGTTGAGGCACAAAGGAGAGAGACCGAGAGAGAGGGAGAGAGAGATGGGAGGGGGCGGCCTGACCTCAAGAACCTCACAGAGTTTGAGGAGTGGGAAGCTCACCCAACAGGGGAGGAACCGGACTAAGCCTGTGCGATGGAGATGTCGGTGGGCAGTTTCCATCCAGTAAGGATCGGGGCATAATGTAGTCACATAGAAACCTAAGGGTCATGTGTCCCTCTATATTGGAGGCAGCTCATGCAGTCACTCACTCTCTCCTCTCTCACTTACAGGTGCCAGCAGGAAAAGGTCAAGGATGGTACCCTGTCCAGCAATACCTCCAGCCCACAGAGGACCAAGGACATTGGGGAGGAGGAAGAAAGTGCACCTGTAGAGGCATCACAGCAGTTACCTTCACCCTCCACCAGCACGGAGACACACACCTGGGTGGGTAGTGGGTACTAGATGTAATTCAGGCAGGGTCTCATACTCTGGTGGTCACCGCTTGGACACGTGTCCACGGCAAGAGGAGGCAGGGTCAGCCAAGCTTGAGGACTGCTGGGGAAGAGGCATCAGCAATGCACAACTCGGGCGAGGAGCGTCCAAGATCGGACCTGCCCAACAAGCTGGGGATGTTGTAAGAGGCGGGGGAACATCAGGCAGATGTGTCGGAGGCCCTCAACAGAGCAGCACATGAGGCAGAGGAGACTGTCCGTCTGCTCTCTGATGAAGTGGTGCCGACATGTGCGCGCATCAAGGTATCTATGGGGAGGATGGCGGACACTATGGAGAACCTGGTCCAGCAGAACACCCAGTTTCTGCTGGAGATGAGCGCAGACCTGCACTCTGTCCTTGTAGCCATGGGCGAGCTTTTACAATGGCTACGCAAGAGGAGGGGATGGGGAACCTTGACCTTCCAGGTACCCCTTCTCCTCAAGGAATCAGGCAGGGGCTCTTGAGCACTCAAAGGGAGGAGGGCTGGCTGTTGGACACCCCTTACAACAACTCTCAGTGCCCCTTAACCTGTCCCTGCTGAACCCTCATTTTCCCACACTACTGGCTCCCATGACCCACGTTAACCCTCACCAACAGTTCCTATCACCAATTCCCTCAGAATGCCCTCCAGGACCTCCATTCAAAACTCACTGAGGGTGTCCGGCCCTTCAGAATTGCCCTTGCCTGTGACCCCTTCAGCTTCATCCTCTGTGACTGCAGAGCATCCAAAGTAAGCTGGGGCCCTCCAGGCCTCAGGTCTCCAGAGGATGGATGCCAAGGTCATCCAAGGCAGCAGGGTCAACTGGTCAGCAGGCTGCGAATATCAGGGGAGCACAAAAGAAGTGGCAGGGAATGCACGATTAAGAAGCTTTGATTTCACATGTGGTTGCATATGTGCACTCTGATTGTTAACATCATGACACCTTTGTAAATAGAGTACACTTGCACTTCAGTGAGGTCTGATGTGGTTTATTTGCCATTAGTAGTCATTAAGCCTATGCACGCTCACCACCCTCCAACCTTCACCATCTTCCAAGGGACACCCTAGGCTGGGTCTATGTCCCTGAATCTTGCATGTGCAGGAGGCAAAAGCCTTTGTCAGGCCCCTTGTGAGCCATGTGCAAGAAGTCTTCCGTGCATGCTCAGCCTTTGCCCTTCACGCTCTCCTCTGTCCTAAGGCCCTAGCATTGTAAGTACTCCATTCTGGGCTTCCCCTTCAGTTGTCCAGTTGAGCTGACCTGCCATTCCACCACCCCCGGTGACCCAACTCTCATGCAGCGTCTCAGCATCTCCTCCACGAAGCTCTGGATTGTCACGAGTGGCCATAGGTTGTGTAAACTGCAATGTGCAGTCCAATACCTTTACCCCTCCTGCCAACCAACCCTATCCCCGTAACAACGACCTTCCCAAGTGTAATATTCACCCTTCCCATGGTTATCCTTCAAACCTCCCCCATCACCCTCCACTCCATGCAGGTGAATGTCCATAACTCCTTCCTTTGCAAGGAGCCTATGCCTTTTACAATCGAAATGCCCCCTCATTTTGCCAACCCCCCAGAATCCGCTTCTCCTTCTATGCCCCTTACAACAACCCTCAGCACCCCTTCACCCATCCCTGCCGAACCCTCACTGTCCCACCCTACTGGCTCCCACGGTCCATTTCAACCCTCACCATCTCTTCCTATCACCAATTCCCTCAGTATGCCTTCCAGGACTCATCAGTTGGCACCACAGAACCCTCCCTCTGAACCCCTTTCCCCTCTTCCACTCCATGCTCATTCACACCTGCACACACCCTATGACTGTTCAGACCTGCACACCTCCCAAGCCCATTCACACCTGCACACACCCCATGCCCATTCACACCTGCACACACCCCATGCCCATTCACACCTGCACACACCCCATGCCCATTCACACCTGCACACACCCCATGCCCATTCACACCTGCACACACCCCATGCCCATTCACACCTGCACACACCCCATGCCCATTCATACCTGCACACACCCTATGACTGTTCAGACCTGCACACACCCCGTGCCCATTCACACCTGCACACACCCTATGCCCATTCATATCTGCACACACCCTATAACTGTTCAGACCTGCACACCTCCCAAGCCCGTCCACACCTGCACAAAATTCTCGCCCACACTTCACCACAGACCTTTCCACCCTCTTGCTCCATACCACCTCACCCATTCCATGACCCCTGCAGCATCTCACTCTTTCCCCTACCAGCCCCCACCCCCCCCCCGGCTCCCCCTCTAGGGGGCCTCCCCTAGGCCTCCACACCCACCCCACCTCTTCATTCCTCTCCTCCCTTTCTAATCCCCTCCCCCACAGTCCGGATCATCACCGCCCAACAACACCTCATGCAGCCATTCAACTGTAGCACGAAGATCCATCTCCTGGAAGCACCTGCAGTGAGAAGACCCACATGGCTGATGCTCCAAGCACATACTTCGGCACGCCAAGTTCCTGGGTCCACGGTTGCTGGAGGCCTCCAACTTCCGATCTCCGCAGACTGCCCCAAGCCCTCTTCCAGGTAAGTCCAGCTGTGCTCTGGACCAGTGTGAAACCCGGTTGCCGATGCAGATGATTGGATGGGGGGGATGGAGGGTGAAAGTCAAGCCTTCACCTGTATCCCATTAACAGGATACAAAATGGTTTCACATCAGCCTCTGGTGATGGTGAGAGAACACGTTCCCGCTACCATTTCATGGGGGCGAGGAACCAATTTTTCAGCTCCCGCCCACTATTAAACCCGCTGTGGGGGGGACTGGAAAATCCTACCTATGTCTTCAAGTTTGCAATTTATCAAAAGAGAGCTGATGAGGCCTATAATACACAAGTTAAGCATGAAAGATCACCATTCTTCTCCTGTTATGTAGTGATGTCTTTGGACTTCCAAACCATTCTGGTTAGACAATACCAGTTGGCCAGGTGAATGAAACAGCTGGAAGTAATGAGTTTTGAGCTAGGAACCCAGAAAAGACCTGGGTGGTCTGCAGAAGAACTCTGTAAACCACAGCAACTGCAGAAAAGGCAATGTCATCCTTGTCTTTTAAGAACTGGGAGGCTGTAAAGTTTTTAAAAAGCCTCCCAGCCTGATTCCAAAACTCCACCCGTAAATAAATTTGACCTCCTGATATGAAAACCACAAGTGCCTAGCTTTGCGGCCTGCTGAACATTCATCTCTTCGAGGGAATCCTGCAACAAATCTGGATATCTGACTTTAGCTATTTGAACCCATCTGAACTACAACTCAGGAGTGGATAAAGACTCCTTTCTTTATTGGTTCCACAATGACTGATGTCCTACAACAAGCCAAACCCATAAACCGTTTACTATTCTTTTAGTTCAACACTTGTAGAAGTGAGCTATCTGTGGATCTTTCTTGAGTGTGTGGTGTGTGACTGATATAGCATTTGGATTTTTGGGGTGAGTGTGTGAATAAATAATCTTCTTCATTTAAACCCACAAAAGTCTGCTGCTTGTTTAATTGACTGCACGCTAAAAGGCGCTTAGAAACACACGCATCCACCTTTCCAAAAAAAACCACACTGATGGCAGACAGTAAGGGAAGGGAATTGGGGACTTCAGTTTATCCCTCATTCCCTGTCTGTAACATTTAATACATTTACCTGGTATTTATCTTCATTGATACTAACCTGCTGTGTAAATCCAACAATTTCTGTTTTTGTAATACACATATACATATGCGTACATATACTGACAATCATGCATACAGACACAAAAATGCACATATATACACATACAACATATACACACACAAATACATATATGCATGTGCTTATACACACAGATATATATAAACATGTGTGCAGATTCACATGAACACACACATAAATATACACACGCGTACAGATATCCAGCCCTGCCAAGCAAAATGATACTGTCCATAACAGATACACATTCACAGTGACCACTTCAGCAGATTGTAATCACAAGTGTACAGCAGTACAATAGGTCTGAGAAAACTGTAGGGAAGTGGCAGAGAACAAAAGCAGTTAATCAAGGACAGATTTTTAACATATTATATAACTCTAGGCTGTTTCCTGACAAAGGTTTCTCAAATTCCATACGGCTGTAATATTGCGTAAGAGAGGCCATATATGCAACCCCTTTGACTGATAGCTGATGATACCGGTAATACTCTGAGGCAAGAAAATAAATAGACTGAGGCTGTTGAGTTCAGATAACTTTGGTGATAAATAAGGAAGAGGGGGAAAGGCAGGGATTGTAATCTAGTCCACACAGTAAAGTCTTCCGAATGTGATGTAGGTATTCCCATCTGGAATCTAGCAAAAGATGTGAAAACCCAAAGCCCAGCTGTGCTGGACTTGCAAACTGGGATGTAATTAAGTCGCAGAAATTGCAGTGAAACATGAATAAAAATATATCAGCTTTATCTGGACGTTTTAATTTGCAAAAGATCTCAACTCAGAACTTGCCATTTTTTTAAGGACAAATAAAATTCAAGGAGGTGTTGTCTGTGGTTATGCACAGAAAATGCTGCTTATGCATCTGGACCTTGATGTTATGTGAAATGTTTGCACTGATGGTTAATTATGCATTGTATTCTCCATTTCTAAAGTTTGCAATTTCATATTAGACCATTTCAACTTGCAGGCGAATTTATAGAGGCTGAAGAAGTGTTTTCTTTCCAGAGGCCATTCACGATTGGGCAGTTGCAAACATTTTATTCAGCCTCTTTTAACTCCCTATGTTGTAGCTGCACTTCACCATTTCCATTATTCCCTGCTCCACCCTCTGCTTCAAGTTTCATGGGTCATTATGTTTGTCAATCACCAGTGAGAACCTGCAGTAAAATAGCTGTTAATAAGCTAAATCAAGATACTTCATATGTAGATATTAAGCAAGTGAATAACAGATTTCACTCAACTTGGCTGCAAGGATTTGTAGAATTACATCTTGCAAGTGAGAAAATGGAGATTTGTATTTTAAACAAATAATTTTGCACATTTTTTTCTTAAGAAGCTGAAGCTGTAATGAACAACAGGAAATAAATTAAGAACAGAAAATGCTGCAAATACTCAACGAGTCAGGCAGGATCTGTGCAGAGACAGAGTTTACGTTTCCAATCGATGAAATTTCATCAGAAACATTAAAATTGAAGATGAGAGTTAGATAGCAACAATCTTAAAAAGTTTGAAACAAATCTTTACTACTTTTCCTTCAAGCAGTTCCACATCTCGTCCAGTGAAGTCATTTTGGCCTTTGGGAAAATGAAGGGGCTCATCACTTTTCAATACAATCACAAGGAAAGAGAAGTAAATTGCTGCAATTTTCTAAAACTATTTTAACCGGTATTGTGTTGACGTAATAATATTCTAATGATAGTTGAGTTGCTCTTGCAGATTGCTGATGTGAGCACAACAGGCTGAATTGCCTCTCTGTGCTGTAACCATTGTATAATTCTACGATTCTTAATGAGACAAATATACAACGCGAACGAAACCAAGATACAGCATTTACTAGAAACCTAAATCAAAAATAGAAAATGCTGGAAACACTCAGCAAGTCAGTCAGCAACAATAGAAAGAACACACTAACTCAAATCAGAAATGAAGGAATTTGCAGATTACTTTTCAAAATGAACAGGACAAAGGCCAGATTCTATTCCACCTGAGACTAAAACATGGACAGAATGTAGAATGTAAACAGCCTCAATGGCATATCCTGAACATTAGAAATAGCAGATATTTTCCACTTTTACAGGCAAGTGTGACAAGAATGACAAAATGACAATATATGACAAAAATATACCATCTGGGGCATCAAAAGAATAAGTATGGATTCTGCTACCACCAAAACAGCCTTCACAACTCTTAGTTCAGGTTCCCTCTGTCCCTGACCCTGTCCCTGTCTCTCAAACACCGCTCAGTTCACAGTCTGCATATATGCTGTGTACAAGAGTTAACACTGAGACAAGCACTGTCGTCACAAAGCACCACACATACATGCACATGGGTGAATTGTTAATAGTTGCTCATTGTGTTGAGTATGTGCTACCTCATGTGCACCTGACATGCTCATCCTTTATCTGTCTGTCATTAAAATACAGTAATTTGTTAGCCACCTGCTTTCTAATGGTGCATCTTAAGCTGAATGGTAACCACACATTACTGCTGCATGTTAACTCTTCGCTATTGTGCATGAAAGAATGTGAAAGCTTCGCCTCAGTTTCGGTCAGAATGTTATCCCAGTGCAAACAAAAGCTTGCTTGGGAAAGTGAGTGGCACAGTAAAAGAGTCGATGAGTAGATAATCGACTTCGCAGGTGGTCCACTGCACTTCCTGATCAGTTGTCATTCTGCAGTTAATAAGAGCATATCAGTAGTACTTAGGTATTACAGGGCAGGGCAGGACAGGAATATAAGAATGCTCGCAGCCTTCAGTTCACCTGACTCTGAAATGAACACTATTTGTAATATCATTTTCTGGTGGAGCAACTGAAGCAATTATGCACTGAGAACTGATGCAATCTAAACAGATGCATCCATTATGCTTATGCATATCACGACATTACCTGCTTGGCTTACAGTGATCTCTACACTGATAACTGAGGAGCGGATGAGTGTGACCTTTGACTGGGGTACTGTTATTGAGTTTCATGGCTTTTGAGCTCAGTTTTGCGTTTGACCATTTACATCCTGGATGGGTGGAAACATATGATTGAGTGAAAGGCCATATTTGGATCAGATATCCTAACTGAATCCATCAGCTTCAGCCGCAATTAATGAACTGTAACTGTCACATTAAATCAGCACTAATTCCACCAAAGTTGAATGGTTATTATAGAATCGTACAGCCATTATGCCCATCGTGACTGTGCCGTTTCTCTCACGGAGCTATCTAGTTAGCTCCACTCCCCTTCTCTTTCCCTTTGGCTCTTGAATTTTTCTTCATTTTTCTTCCTTTTCAGGTATTTATTCACCTGCCTTTTTAAAGCAACCATTAAATCTACTTCCACCACTCTTTC
This sequence comes from Carcharodon carcharias, assembly GCF_017639515.1. Classification (NCBI taxonomy): domain Eukaryota; kingdom Metazoa; phylum Chordata; class Chondrichthyes; order Lamniformes; family Lamnidae; genus Carcharodon; species Carcharodon carcharias. The sequence goes on along the minus strand of NC_054474.1, from coordinate 166,275,865 downwards.
AGGCAGTGCATTCCAGGTCATAACAAATCGCTGTGTTTTCTTTTTAAATATCATCTTAGCAGTACTTTATTTTTTGTCAATTACTTAAGTCTGTGTCCCCTAATTGTGGACTGTCCTTCCAATGGAAACAGTTTCCCCCCAATATACTCTCATCAACACCCCTCAGAATTTTGCGCACTTTTGTTAAATTGATAAATTGCTATCGCTATTTGTGTGCATATTTTTTAAAATGCACATGTACACAAGGCATCACTAAGGAGAAGACGCCTTTGCTTTTTCAATTCTCACCAGAAATATTACATTCTAATAGCTTTAGCGAAGGATTAAGTGTAATTAGAGACCGGGTTTGGACCCCCACCTCGGCTGATACTCGCACTTGTGGCCTCCTCTGGAGTGAACTGCCACCCCTGGCCAGTTGATCAGACGCAGTCGCGAGCATAGGCAAACGTGCCTATTTCTTAAGTGCATGCTAATTTATTTAACGTTCCCCTAATTTAGAGATTGAAAGCCGTGTCTTGTTAAAAAACTGCGGCAACTGCCTGAGAGAAAAAAAACGCATTAAAAATGGTTTGTTTTTCACATTTATTGCCATGCTGCACTGCTGTCGTTTTTTTTCACACAACTTTAAGGATTTTTATGTTTTGCTTTGAAACATTGCAGCCACAAAACCCATATTATTTATAATTTAAGACTGCCCCATATATGGATTATTTATTTCGATGTTAACATGATCCATGTTAAATCAGGGAACTCAGAATATGGTGAAGGGAAATCTCCAGGCAGATATTGCCATTTGGCATGTTCTTCTTTTTATTCCTAGCAGCTCCTGTAAATCAAAACAAAAATTAATAATAAATAACACAGGCTCATATTCCTAATATCATTCTCATCTCTTATTAAACTAATATTTCAACAAACCTTTGCCTTTAGTCGTAGGTCACCAACAAAAATCCTGACTCTCAAAACAGCAGCCCAAAGACTCGCTCTAGATGCTATCATGAATGATTATTCTAATTGCCTGTGGATGCCTTTAGAGAGAGCTTTTTTCTTCTGTGGAATAATTAAACAGTGTAAGTGATTGAGACCTCCCCTGACTTACAACCCGCAAGGTAGGCACAAAAAAGCATAGATTTCTCTACAGCAACAATATCTCCACACAACGAGGTGCAATATTTTCTGGAGAATTTTCTGTTTATTGCTCTTAAAAATTTATGTTAAATTGCAACAATGGTATAAAGAAACATTATGGACTAGCTTTTTTGTTAAATTTGATGATGTTGGGATTTTGTGTGTCAGTTCATTAAAGCAGCAAGGCATTTTCAGATTGTTTCCTGAAGCAGATGATAGTCCTTCTATTTATTTATTTTAAACATGTTTCCTCCTTTTCATACTGCCTCCCTTTTGTGTAGTTCACATTCATGTCACACATCTTCAGCCAGGACCACGGGGAAATTGGGTAGTTGCGCCCGTTCAATGAACTGACCAGCGAAAGAGTCAAGGGGCAGAAGAACGAAGGTGTGCTCTATTCCCCCTTCTCCCATTTTTATCCCCAACGCAGCCCTAAATAACAACTGCCAATGCAGTTGCAATGCCAGTACTGACGCACAGTTAAAAGTGCTGTCCTCTTTGAGACTGAAACCTGCAACCGAGGAATGAAGCAAGCGCCTTCGGGCTCCTCAATTAAATGGTTTTAAAAGCTTGTCTGGTCTCCATGATGTGCTGTAAGTCCAGGGCAACTCCACCTGTCTGGCACTGTCAGGTAAATAAAAACTCCTGCAGCATTCATTGTCATAGCAGAAAGCTGTGTCATAAAAATTGAACAGTAATGTCCGTGTGTTGATTGGAACCTACGCGGCCTTTTGCAGCATTTTTATAAGGAGTTTTAATTTGTCAATCAGCATTACTTGGATGTGTGATCAGGATGTTGGATCATTTATCCTTTAGAAAAACAAAGGCTTCCTTTAGTTTCTGAACTGTTCACAGGTTTTCTATCAGTCAGTGCTTCACAAATGGCATTCCAAGAGGAAAGATCTGAATATTGCAGAACATTGGAGTGATCCTGTGATGTGAAACATATTGCTATTTATAGGACACTTTAAAGACAACGAAAGTTCTGATTCTATATTATTTGTGAAATGTAGTGAAAAATACCACTGCTGTCAGTCAAGTGTCCCTGAGAGTACCACAAAGTGTATAAAACGTTAAAAGCCAACAGCTGTAATATAGGCATCAAAATAAAATACATTTAAAATGAGAGGAAATGATTCTATAAGAAGAAAGTTTTAAAATAAAAGGAGCAAAGCTTATTTTCTCTTTTTATTTTAACATTAAAGTAAGGGAAGGAACACTGGGAGATAGTAAGAAATAAAGCAGAAACAATGAAGGGAGCAATCACAATATAGTGAGAAGGAAATATAAAAATGTTTTGTGAACAGCTGTATTCCAGGAGAATAATTGAAGAGATTACCAAAGTGCGTTCTTTTCAATTTTAGGACAAATATAAAGAATTGAAAAATCAATGTTTCCAAAAGATTGTCACATAACATTAAGACAAAATACAATAATTTTACAGTTTGTTACTAGTGGTTCAGTGTAGCATCAATTAGCTAAAAGATTTGTAATCAGTCAATAAATCTTCGTGTGATTGCAGCATATACTTCATCTCTTTAAGTGCAGGTGTAGAGTTAATTCAGTTCCACATCATAAATTCAAGATGTGACTTCATTTGTCATGCGATGCTTTAGTAAGGACCTTTTATTACAGTTAGACAACAGAGAAAGTATAACCTTTCAAAGGGCTTTAGCAACATGTCTGAACTACGTTACTAAATTCATAATGACAGCATTAGTTTATTACAAAGTTAGCACCATGGCATATTGAGTGTGCAGTACATTTCTTGTTCAACGTAGGTTGTAGTTTAACGTGTCTACACTATATTGTCATTCAACATCAGCTTTGGAGGAAAGGGTATTGTATTGCAGGTCTAGAAATATAAATGTTTACAGAGTTACAGAAATGGACTACCTGAAGAAAAGGACAATGGATTGATATTGTATTATTTTCCCTTCCTCAGTGCACACAATCTTTAAAAGAAACATGAGGATTGTTATCCGCTGTGATGCTAGTACTATGAATGCTTAATGCGCTCATGCTGGTTTCTTCCTTACTGTGTTAAGGGGCATTTGTCAATGGATTTTAAACAGGTTACCGTGCCTTCTGCAATCTGGGAACTGAGCTCAAGAATTCCTTCTCCAAACCTCTCCACCTCTCTTTCTCTTCCATTAAGACTGCTTAAAATGTACCTCTTTGACCAAATGAGTGCTCAGGTGTCCAAATGTCTCCTTCTTTGGCTTGGTGTCAATTTTCATCTGATTACATCTTCCATGCACATTGTTCAGATATCCTGCTGTTATAAAGCGCACAACGTAAATGCAAGTCTTTCTTTATGCATCTATGAAGCACCTTGGGGTGTTTTACTCCATTAAGGGCACTATATAAATACAAGTTGCTATTGTTAGCATCTTCATTAAAGTTGCATGGAGATGAATTTGGTACGATCGTGTTAAACGTTCATTGGAAACCAACACAAACAGCAACTTTTCATTTGGCAACCCCTTCCCTCCAACTTCCCCCGGCCAATTTTGTTGGCAGTCTATGTCATGTTTGAAAACTAAACAGGGAAAGAACTTTAATTTATGCTGAACTATTGACTAAGAAACAGAAAGATCTCCATGATTGCTTTTAAAACATTGGGGGAGGATATTATTGTACACAGTGTGTGAAGAACTAACAGCCGTGCTTGCAAAGAACAGGTTTATGATTTTGTTACATTGTGTGAACAGAGAATTACACCGTTAGTAAAAATAATTTAATTTCACACTGAAACGGATATTATACTAGATACATATAATTAGTGTAAAAAATTATGTAGAAGCGCTTATTGGGCATTTGTGAGTTTAAATAATGTTTAATAGGTTTGCCACTTACATAAGCTATTAGAATGGCATACCATGTTTGAAAGATGTCAAAAACTACTTTGAATAATGTAAGGAAGCTAGGTTATGTTTAGAGAAAGGATTTTTTTCCTTGATAGTTTTGAATTAGGTCTACTTAGGGCAACAAAAAAAAGATAATACCAGCGTTAAATGTAAACACTTAGATGTATCCCCAAATCACTTGGGAAAATCACTCCTATGTGCATTAATATTACAGAAAAATTGAGCATTTCAGATTCTCATTGCAAGTATTAGCAATATGCACCTATTTAACTATTTTTGCTGCAGCTTGTTCACATACATAAGCCTCTGCACTTTATAAAAATAATTCATTGAGTAAAGCACTTTGAGACACTTCATACATGAAAAGGAGCCACATAAATCTAAGTATTATTAATAATTATTATTAGCTTGTTGAATAATGGGATATTTAAACATTCTGTCTTTCCCCTTCATTGGCTTGCAGAATAACCCAGCTGTTATTATCTGCCTTTACGCCCAGGCACACACACATACACCTATACACTGTACTTGCAGTTTTTTTTTAAGTCAGTGGGATTTTGTAACTATAGTACAGATAAGGGGTTCTGATGACAATGAGGACCAAGTCTGAAAGGTTTAACCAGTGCCGGAATGCCCCAAGATTGTGTTGCACCCCTCAAATTCAGCCAATTTTAAATTCAGTTGAATTGAGCGTTGCTGCTATGTTGCTACTTACTCAATGCACACATAATGCTTCAGTGAGCTGAGTGAGCAACCTTTCATGACATTTTCATTGCAAATTTGTGAGATCACATTTAAAAATACTTGGAATTAAAAATACAAATTGACTTGCTGATGGAAACCTACATTTATGTAATATCCTAATTCATGTTTTCTTGGTTTTACAATAGTCCTACTTCATCATGTACTAATTGAACACAGTGTTGCATACAATATTGGTGCCTAGTATCATCAACAAGTTAATATAACACCAGCAGCATTCCACGAAGCCTATGATCAGTATTCTTTTATATATCATCATAGGTATCAGCCTTGGATCAGGAATAACACTCACACTTCTGAGCCAGAAGATTGTGTGCTGGAGCCCACGCCAAGAATTGAGGCATCATCTTGGTTCACACTCTACTGTAGAGAGGTGCTGCCTTTTGGATTCGGTGTTAATCCAAGGACCCGTCTGTCTTCTCCGGCAGACATACTTGAGGAAGAGCAGGTGAGTCTTTTTGCTGGCCTGGTCAACATTTATCCCTCAATCGACACCACCGAGACTGTTTTGCTCTGTATTAAGGCTGTTTGTGGGACCTTCCTGTGCGCAAATGGATTGCTGTGTTTCCCTGCATTATGACAGTGATCCTGCTTCAAAAGCCATTAGTTGGCTGTGATGTTCTGACATCATAAACTGCTTTATAATTGCAACTTCTCTCTTACACTACTTGCTCAACCTGGAAGCATTTCCCTTGGTATCTCCCGCTTTATTTCTGAGGCCCAAGACTTAATTATTTTTTTTTAAAAAATTGCAGGTATCACTGAGTTCTTTTTTATTTTCACTTCTGCCATCTAATCTTCTGTGGTTATAATAATGGAATACTTGGAAGAGAAGGATACATGTGGTTTAGGTAGATAGCAGGGAGCATAATACTGGGCTGTAACTCAATCGAGAGGTTTCATTAACTGCAATAGCCAGGATTGCAAGTTAATGGAGAGGGTCAGGGTCCCATCTAGCCTCTATTACTTATAAATATGGATATATGAATTTAATGTATTGTTAAATGAAAATCACATAGCAGCTGAGATGTTTTGCAGCCCGTAATTATCAGCCAACTCATGGCGCTCATTGCACAATAAATAATGATTTCAGTTTTTACAGCTTTGTTTTTTTTTGGAAGATGTTGAACATTTCATGCCTTTAATGTTCCTCAGACCATTACCTGTCTGGGAGGCATGGAGTTATGGACCTCTTTCCTGCAGGCAGTCAGTGGCTATTTCTTCATTCCCGATTTGTCCCGCCTCTCCTCCTGAGAATGGTGACCCATTCTGGAGCGTGGTTTCACCGACGGCAGTACCTCTTCATCACCTCATCCCAAATTTTTAATTCCGTGCGAGTCAGGACTGTAGCTGTCCTTTTGTTATTAGGCTGCCTGGGTTCACGCAATTGTGAAGGTAAAACTTTTCCCCTTCAGATACAGAGATCAGAAAAAGGATATCTGAGGTAATTTTGTCATTTCACCTACATTTTGAGATGTTGCTATTTCTTCAGTCCCTTGTGTTAAACTAACAGCTGAGAATAGGGCAGGAGGACATTCACAGAAGGGTATTTGAGGACATTACTGCTGAAAGTTTACACAAATATAACCACAGCTGATTGCAAGGGAATTGTTCATTGAAAGAATGGTTGCAATTAAATAAAAAGTAATTTAGTTGATATATTTCTTCAACTGCTCCCTGGATATTCTCTCTCCCTCTCTCTTTCCCTCCTCACTCTTTCTTTCCCTTGTTCTCTGATTAATTCATAAAAGGGAAGTCCCATGTTTTTCAACTCCGGCAATTTATTTTCCTGCAACTTATATTTCGGGCTGCGTGTGGATGATTAGCTGTAAATATTTCAGTTCATTTTCAAATATACAAAACTGTTTCTGCAAATACATTTTTCGTAAGAATAGCAACTGAGCACAGGTCAAAAATTAAATGCGGATAAAATGAGAGCCAACACAAGATCCATTTCCTCATTCCCTCGTGCAATCACTCATCCTCATTCTGGTAAGTGAGGGATGATCAAGGGGAAATGGGATCCACTGTAGTGCACTCAGGATACTCCTCTATCTCCTATCCCACCGTATGAATCATAGCATTATACAGCAATGAAGGAGGCCATTCAGCCCATTGTGCCTATGTTGGCACTTTGACAGAGTTATCCAGTTAGTCCCATTCTATTTTCTTTCCTCATAGCCCAGCAAATTTTTCTCCTTTGGGTGTTCATCCATTTTTCTCTTGAAGGTTATTATTGAATCTGCTTCCACCATTCTCTGGTTACTGACCTTTCTGCTACCGGGAGCTGTTTCCCTTATTTATTCAATCAAAATCCTTCTTGACTTTGAACACCTCTATCAAATCTTTCCTGAACTTGTTCTGCTCTCTGCAGAACAATCCCAGATTCTCTAGTCTCTCCACGTAACTGGATCCCTGGTACTATTCTAATATCTCTTCAAGGCCTTGACAACATTGCTAAAGTGGTGCCCAAAATTGGCTGCAATAGAGCAGCTGCGGTCTAACCAGTTATTTATACAGGTTTAAGAAAGACTTGCACATGAGCTGACCCTTTCACAACCTCAGGATTCTCCACAGCACTTTACAGCCAATGTAGCATTTTTGAATTGTAGTCACAGGTTGTAATGTCGGAAACACAGCAGCTAGTTTAGCTAACATAGCAAGCTCGCACAATCAGGAATGTGATAACAATCAGATAATCTGTTCATTATGGTGAATGTTGATTGACTGATAAATATTGACCAGAGCACTTGCTAACTCTTTGGCTCTTTCAAATAGAGCCATAGGATCTTTTACATCCGAGTGCAGACAAAAGCCTCAGTTAAATGTCTTACCTGAATGATGGCATCTCTGGGTGCCGATTTACCTCAGTACTTCACTCCCTCTGTCCTGCCCTGACGTATCAGCATAGGTTTCTATGCTCTAGTATCTGGAGTGGGACCTCCTGACTCCCAGGAAAGGGTGCTACCAACTGTGACACAGTTGGCACTTGGCTTAGCATAACTAGCCTACTGAGATGAATCACCTTGTCTAATTTAAGCTTTCATCAGCTTTCCCTCTTTTCCTAAAGATGGTGCTTAAGCCTGGTTCTAAGGCAGGTAAAGGATTTAGGACTGAGGCATACATTCCAGCAACTTTCTGGTTTTTGTAAGAGTCACAGGAACACAAACAGGCAAAAATTGGTCCCAGCGTTCCCAAAAGGTTCTAAGGGTGGCATGCTACTTGGCCGCTTGCCCATGTGAATATTCTTCCTGACTGATTCTGGTGGTCAATCTCATCAGATAATTTAGCCATAGGAAGAGGGGTGGTGGGAGCTGCCAATGTGGAAGGGAATTGGGAATCTACTATAAGGTGAGTTGTACTCTGTTCCCTACCTCAAAGAGGACCACATCAAAGGCGGAGCAAGCTCGATGAGCCATGTGGTCTACTCCTGCTCCTAGTCCTTGCGTTCTTGCGTTGACCAATGGTCCAAGATTGGGAGCTAGCCTGATTGTTATCTGCCTTATTTTGGGAATGCTGAGACCAATTTGTTGCCTGTTTGTGCTCCTGTGACTCTTACAAAAACCAGAAAGCTGGAATGTACGCCTCAGTCCTAAATCCTTTACATGCCATGCCAGGATGATTCACTTCATACTGTAGCAAGGTGAGAACTGGTGAGTTTTAACACCATGCCTAGGGCAGTATTTGCTAGTCAGTGTTATTAAAAATAGGGAAATAAGTTTTCATGAATTTAATTGCGGGGCAAAAATTCAAATTTATGCTTAATTTAAACAAAAGAAAATTGAAGGTAAGTTCAAATCTGAGTTGTCAATCACACAGTTACTTTGACTAATATCCACTGTCCTCCTGCCTGATCCACAAGACTTCACCTAACATTACATTGTTTTGATACTTTATCTTTTTTATGTACCTTCTTTCTTCCTACCTGGTACCATATTCCCTCCTTTAGACATGATGGCAGGGCTGCCCAGGTATCTGCGGTTGACTAACAGAATCTGCAGTTCTGCAGGTCGTTCAGGTCCAGATATTTTTTTTTGCTGTACTATTCTCAAGTGGAACAATTTAATAGAGTGAGGTCAAAATCTGTTTCCTTTTGCAATAATTACTCGAGAATCTCCCATACCATTGCCCACGGTTAGAGGGAGAGATGGGTAAATTTTCATCTTTCCTGCCTGGGTCGGAATCTGACAGAGCAGGTTTGACAACCCAGCCTTCATTGGAAACCACTTGATTTTCATCCCAGATGGTGAAAAGGTACCCTGTATGTCTTGGGCACTGCCACTTCTGAGGTGGCAAAGGACTAGTTTAAACCTATAAGATTTTTGTGCATTCAATAGCCTGAGAATTATGTCAATAACATGGTCGAACCCAAACACCTTTCTTACATAATTAATGCCCAAACAATTTTGATAGTCTCTATAAAATCTACAGTTATCCCTCAGATGGTCAGCCTGAGGTGACTGCAGTTTGCTTAGGAGTGACCTTGACTAGGGTTGCCAACCCTCTAGGACTGGCCTGGAGTCTCCAGGAATTGAAAATCAATCTCCAGGACACTGCTGGGCAACCCTGAAAACTCATTGGGACATTAAAAGAGAGGATTTTTTTTTTTTGTCACTTTCTTTACCAGATGTAAAAATATTGAAAATGGGGAAAAGGCTATTTTGCTGACAATCAAGCATCATCCAATTGGGTAATGAGTCTACTTGCTCTCCAATTGGCGTAGGAAGCCAGTGCGTCATGAAGGTGGATGCGTTGACCAAATAAATGGTGGATTGTGGGGCAAGTCATGTGATGAAACCTCCAGGAATGCATATAAATGCAGATGACAACCATAATCTTGACCGAAATCTTCCTGATTTGATTCACCAAGACTTCCCATCATCTTGGCTCCTTCTCTTGGCGTTGCACTGCTTTGAGAATTTCCAGAGTTCACATGTGTCCTTAATGTCCTTTCTAAGACCTTGTAGGCAATCCTGTTAATAGTTGGAATTGGACAGTTGTGTGCATGACCAACAGTTCATTGACAGACACAGTTCCAAATGGGCTTTGATTAGTTCAAATGTGAATTGCAGGTGTGACCATCTTATCATATTTGCGATGAGCAGTGTGTTCAATACAGTCTCAACTGAACTCCTTAAGGTCGATTCTTTGCTTGATTCAGATTCTTCTCGCCACCTCAGCCCACACACACAGACACACACAAACACACACACAGACACACACAAACACACACACAGACACACACAAACACACACACAGACACACATGCAGACACACACAGACACACACATGCACACGCAGACACACACACATACACACACACGCAGACACACACACACACGCAGGTACACACACACACATGCAGACACACACACTCAGACATACACATAGACACACACACACACACACACACACAGACACACATGCACACGCAGACACACACACACACACACATGCAGACACACACACAAATGCAGACACACGCAGACACACACACTCATAGACATACACATAGACACACACACACACACACACACACACACACACAGACACACATACACACGCAGGCACACACACACACACGCAGACACACACACTCATAGACATACACATAGACACACACACACACACAGACACACATACACACGCAGACACACACACACACACATGCAGACACACACACAAATGCAGACACACGCAGACACACACAGTCATAGACATAAACATAGACACACACACACACACACACATGCACACACACACAGACACACAGACACACATGCACACGCAGACACACACACACATACACACACACACACGCAGACACACACACACATGCAGACACACACACACGCAGACACACACACTCATCAACATACACATAGACACACACATACACACGCAGACACACACACTCATAGACATACACATAGACAGACACACACACACACACACACACACATGCAGGCACACACACACACACACACACACATGCACACACAGACACACACAGACACACACGCACACGCAGACACACACACACACACACACACACCTGCACTAGGATTTCAGCACATAACCTGGGCAAACACTTCAGTGCAGGTCCCAATGTAGTGCTGTATTGTTAGAATGAGAAATTAAACTGAAGAATCACAAGTGAGTTTTCCTGACCACTGTTTATCCCTGAATCAACATCACTAAAAACTGATGAACTGGTCATTCATCTCATTGATGTTCATGGAAACTTACTGTGTACAAATTAGGTTGATATGTGTGACTGCAAAACCACTGTGACTACACTTCAAAATAAAGTTAATTAGCTCTGAAGCATTTTGGAATATCTTGAGAGTGTGGAAGGTGCTATGTAGGTATAAACTCTTTATTTGCAGCGTAAAGGACAAAGTAATGGGCAAACCTGGGCTGCTTATATCACAGAACCACCAGGTGTAGGAGAAGTCAATAGCAGATGTTAATATTAGCTTTTAGAAGTCACAGAAGCATTTATTACTGTTATCATTTGATAATGCTTAGAAGCAATGCCAAATGTTACAGAGAAGTTACTAATTTGTGACAACAGGAAATAGACATGAGCAACAGGAAGTATATGTACACCCTATTTGATCTCCCATGATGATCACACAGAGAGTCAACTAAATATAGTCTTGTGTTGAATCAGGGTTAGAGAACAAGGGATAATTAGACCAAGACACACAAATGATATTCTGTTCCTGTTATCATGTCATACATCCTGTCCTTGGATTTATATTCTCATGGGAATTCCTACATTTACGTTTAGTATGAAAACTAAACTCGGTGTACTCCAATTCCACGCTTCCACCACTATAGTGGTGGGAGGGACACTACAGTGCCTCCACTGGCAGAAATGTGGCACTTCTGTATGACAAGCTTGCAAGAGCAGTTCCCATAATAAATATGCACTTGGGAATTTATGATGGCAAATCCTAATGTGAATTGTGTGCAGATTTATGCTTTTTAATGTGATAGATATATCTGTGTATAAATATATCATGTGTGCCTATATACCACATAATATTAGAATATTTTAATTAAAAATTTGAATTATTTTAATTCTCAACGGATTTACAAATCTCACTGCCTTTCCACCTCCCTGCATTCTCACTATGGAAACTAAAGAGACGTCTTCCTTGACCTTTGCTTAGTGCCCAGGTCACAAATGCCTGGGAAATGGGCAGTGACCCAAATGGCTAGTCTTTGTTAAAAACAAAAAAACTGCGGATGCTGGAAATCCAAAGCAAAAACAGAATTACCTGGAAAAAGTCATGAGGACTCGAAACGTCAACTCTTTTCTTCTCCGACGATGCTGCCAGACCTGCTGAGTTTTTCCAGGTAATTCTGGTTTTGCTTTGGCTGGTCTTTGTCCCTGTCATGTTGCCCTGGAATTTCTCTGACTCTCTGAGTGGGATGGGGACAGGGGGTGCGGATGGAGGGTGCAGTTGGTAGTGGGTGTGGAGGGGCTGCTTTCCTGTGGTTAGGAGCCCAATAAAACCATTTCAATGAGGTGGGAGGCATTGTTCCTCGCCGTCTTCCTCTTTATCCATTTGGAGGAATTGCTTAGCATCGCATAATCATTCTTAATTTACTGGACTTACTTCATTTAAATGTCAAGTTCCACTCCAGAGACTTGAGCACATACTCTCGACAGCCATTTCAGAGCTGTACTGTTAGAGTTGCTGTATTTTCAAATGAGGTGTTAACTCCATCTCAGTTGAATGTAAAAGATCGACTATTTGAGAATGTCCCTACCATCATTTATCACTCAACCAATACCACCAAGAACAGATTTTATGGTCATTGCTCCTCATTATTGTTTCTGGGACCTTGCTGTGTGCAAATTGGATGCTGTAGTTGCCTCCAGTTGCCCTTCAAAAGTACTTCATTAGCTGTAAAGCGATTAGAACATCTGAGTTATAAAATAAAAGCAAAAAACTGCGGATGCTGGAAATCCAAAACAAAAATAAAAATAAAAATAGCTGGAAAACCTCAGCAGGTCTCACGGCATCTGCAGAGAGGAGCACAGTTAACATTTTGAGTCCGTATGACTTCTGTTGAAGAGACATACAGACTCGAAACGTTAACTGTGCTCCTCTCTGCAGATGCTGCCAGACCTGCTGAGTTTTTCCAGCTATTTTTACTTTTGTTTTGAGATATAAAATATGCTGTAAAAATGCAAATTATTCTTCCTTTACCTTCTTTACTTTTCAACCTCGATAGTATCCTGCACTATGGTTCTTGGATGTTCGCCTAGAAGTGTAAACCCCAAAAACAGCCCCATAACCTAAATAAAATGAAACTCGCATTGCCCTTTGACATTACAAGCTGAGGCAGATATTGAAATTGGAACAGCAGAGCCACTAAACCCACTAAATCCTTAATTTAAAACAGAGCTGTGCAGAGGCTGGAACTAGTTTAAAAATAGCGAACAATACTTTAAAATTGCAGCAGTGCCTTCGTTATGTACTTGGCCCCTGGGAGCTGAAAAGAAAGATCCCAAAACCTCTCTGAAGATACAAATGGTTCCCCCAGCAAGCTTGCTTTGAAAGGGTTAACTGGAAGCCCTTTTCCTCTCGTGCGGTTGTTTCTTGCTTGAGATGTTGATGAAACACAGCGCTGTAAAGCCTCTTGCTTTATGCAGTCAGTGGGAATTTTCATGAGTGGCAGAAAACAACTGCAGCATACTGAGCAGCACGCTGATTTGACAAACGGTTACTAGGAAATAATAAACTGGCAAAATAATTCTGCATTGGACACACTTACCAGAGCATAAAGAGCTCGAAAAGAAGACAACATCTTGTATCATTTATCTTCCTTAAATACCCAAGCTGCACAAAAGTGTAAAGAAAAATTTTGATAAATGACCTTACATTTTTAGACTCTACCTGCATCCTTCTGCAGTCTCAGTCAAACAGGCACTAATAGAAAGAAGAAAAAAATCCAAACAAGAAGTTTATTGACTGACAGTCTTCATTACAAATTGCCTCTTAATTTTCATAAATCATACAGTCCGAAGGTGGAAGCTGTAATAGAATTCAAAACCAGGTAACTGATAGGTCAGCATCACAGGCTTTCTGGGTACACCTTTCCATGCAATGGACCTTGCACACAGTGAATGTATCCCATTTGGTGTGCGCCTGGGCTTTTTTTTATATATAGGATGTTTTCATATTGTACAAGGATGCAGGTTTGTTTTGTTCACAAAGCAATGTGAAGCACACATCATCATTTATTTTACTGCCTCATTTGAATATGATGAATACCACAGTCCTTTATTTGTTCACAACATCCAAATAATTGCAGAAACCGAGAGATTCGAAGCAATTAATCACTGTATTTCCCATAATCCACTCCAAACACGACATTGAACAATAAAGTGAATTAACCTTTGTTAAAGAGATTTTTTTCTCTTGTTTGTGCCACAATAAGTGCATTCCAAAATGTGTTGGTGCGACTTATTTTATGCTGCACTCTGAAGAAGTCTTTAATTTAGTTGGCATTGTTTGAAAGGAAGCCCAAACAAACAACGTTTGATAGAAAGCAGTAGGTTTACTAATACTGAACCCTGTTCTAAGGTTACTATTCATCTAACACAACCAAAGTTGGCACTCACATCTGGTGCTAGGTACTTAGTGCAATTATTTATGATTTCCACCAAGATTTAGAAGCTCATCCCCGGCCTTGTAATGCAATAACTGATTGCACTGCTAATGTAATTAAGAAAAGATTATGATGTCCACGTGGCACAACAGATGGTGGCATTCACAGCAATCCGCAGACACAACTGGCAAACAACTGCACAAGGGCAGCAATGCTAGGCAGCTGGAGCACAGCACCTACATTCTAGTGCATTAACTCTTGAGGTGTTTCGCAGGTTTTAGGGGTTTTTGCTTTTGTGGGCTTTTTTTTTTCTCCTCTCCCAATTTTGTTGAATGCAATCAAGATTCGCAAATTGGACTGAGTTTCTAAAAATAAGCATTTTAATTTTCCTTGCCTTAATGTTTATGAATTCTTGGCTTCTGAAGAGCACTAACCAAATGTGTTTGGAATAATAAACAGGTGAGCTCCATATGCGCCGATTGTTTTTTTGCATCAAAGCAGAAGATAAGAATTTAATTACATTCCCATGTTTCTTTTATCCTAACGGCCTAGAAAATTATTCAACTTTTCAAATAATGAAGAGTTGTATCTTTGTGACGAGGTACCAAAGAGAATTATTGTGATCATTTTCTCTTAACTCTTTTAGACAGGAAAATGGGGGAAACTTTCCTTACATTCCCAGTATATCACTGTTCCTTCATCATCGCTGTGTCAAAACCCTGGAACTCCCTACCTAACAACACCATGGGAGTACCTACACCACATGGACCGCAGCGATTCAAGAAAGCAGCTCACTACCACCTTCTCAAGGGGATTAGAGATGTACATAAATCCCAGTGACATCTATGAATAAATAAAAATAGTGGCCCGGTAACATGGTCATAGAGTGTCTGCCTTTAGTAGTTTGGAACTATTGTCATGATCTAGGTTGAACTTAATGGGCAAGTTGGCAAAGTAATGATTAAGTTACATGCCTAGCTACAGAAATAGTCAGAGGCTGCTTGATGGCAAGACATTACCTCACCTAGACTTCCAATGTAGAATTTGAAGATGCGTGTCAGACTCTGCACAGAAGGCAGTTTTCTCTCCCTTGACAGCCAGGTAGTTCCCAGTGCAGTCAGTTCCTTGATTTGTTTTTACTTCCTCGCTGTTTCATTGTTAAAACCACCTGAAAAAGGCAGGCAGATTATTGGCTTGTGACTTGGACTGTGGCACAAAATATTCAGCCATGTGCAAAGTGTACATCACCATGGGAACAAGCTGGCAAGCTTAGTCAAGGTTTGGTAAGCCTCACCTGTCCAAAGGGTCAAAAGTCACTCCCCCACTGGAAATATTACAAAACCAGCAAATCAGGTTCAGTTCTGTTATGTTAAATAACTAATCAGTCAGCCAGCCAATGAATAATTCATATTTGCCTTGGATGCTGAGGAAGGAGAACAATAACAATGATTATGCTCTTTGCACTGTGCTGACATTGTGCCCAAGTGGAAGAATGACATTTCACAACATACAACAGTGTGATGTAACTTCTATTGTTGATCTGCATTGTTTGGCCAATAAAAGAGAAGATTTTTGGACAACCACATATTCATAAAGACACACTCTTCTAAAATTGGAAACTTTGAAATTTTTTTTATGTAGTTAATAGAACAAGTAATCAAAGTTTGATGTTAGACTAGCTATGCAGATGCTTAAAGGCTTTAGCATTTACTACGTACCAGATAGGAATCTGAGCACTCAGGAAGATAAAAGTATTTTCCTCTTTGTCAGTTTTTTGATGACCTGATCAAATTGGGGAGTTTGAGAAGTATCTGGCCAAGTCAACTGATTACAATTTGTGACAACTTCACTTGTCCACAAGGGCCATTTACAAAGGAGTTAGGTAGTTTCCCTGGCCTGATCGGATAATAGTTAACTTAGAGCCTCAGAAAAAGTCGCATGTTTGACCCTCAGGGGAACTGATGGGAGAAAGGCTTCTCTGTTATCAGGAGGGGCACTCATGAAATGTCCAGGTTACTGGGAAAGAAAAAGCGGTACATCTAAATTCATCATATGGTTAGGACACAGCCTATTCACCTGTTGGAAAAATGCACTAACTGATCAGGAGAGGATTATGTTCAAAACTGCACCACTTTCCAGGAGAACAAACTGAGCAGAATGATTTATTTCCTACATATCTGAAAATGTCAGATTTATTTATAATAAATAGCATTATCACTAATAACCTCTGTACTGGGGTATAACATACTTTGTTGGCAGTCAGTCTCCTCTCTCTCAGCGATGATATATAAACATCTTGGATGTGATTTTCCAAATTCTCATTCCTTACACAGAGCGAAGCCTCATTTGATGGGGATGTAAGGCGGAGTTTTCCGTGCCCATTGGCCGGTGGGGGGGTGGGGGGGTAGAGGGCCTCCACAGCGTCCAAAAGGTGCTCGAGGGCATGTCACCAAACGGGGGGTGGAGGGGCAGGGGGCGGGGGGGTGGGGTGGAGGTGCTGCAATCTTGCCTTTCGGGGCCATTTCATCAGTGCAGCATTCCTGGGCTGGAAGCACTGAGAGGTGTGTGTGTGGCTGCACCTGGCATGAGGAAGTGGCGAGGTGACAGCATGGCGGGCACACAAGAGCCCGCCCGCCATCAAAACGGCGTGCTTCCCGGGAATGTGTGATAAATGAGGCAGGATGGGGACGACACAGCGTGAAAAGCCGCTATTGTGGCCGGCGGGTAGAACGTTCTTTTCCCTGCCCTCTCCTGCAAACCTGGGGCAATTCCTCCAATAGGGTATATTTCCATTCAAACCCCTGCCACCCCCACCAACAACCTCCCCCCCCCCACCCATAAATTTCTATCTCGCAAAGTGAATAGGATTTCCTGCCCTCCCGATGGGTGAGACTCTGCAACGGGGCACACGCGCTCATTTATAATGAACGCTTTCTGACAGAGCGGTACCTGGGATGCACCATGTACACTCTCTTTGGCAAACAAACCAGGGGGCAGAATTCTCTGTGCCCGCTGGTGTCGGGCGTGCTCAGGGGCGAGTTGGACGATGTGGCGAGAAGGCCAGAGGTCGGTTTCATGATGTTGTGAAACCAGTTCGCGATCGTCCGCTCAGCCCATCAATAGCGGGCCGCGTTTCCCACTATTGGACGTGGGGAACCACATTGTAATCCTCCTGCTTACCTGTATAAGGCCAGCTCGCTGGATTCATCCCCCTCATTGGATTGATGCCCACATCAGCGTGATTGCAGATTACATGACTGGGCAGCTTTCGCGAGGGTTACCTGTTGGACTTCAAGGTATAGGTGCGTTGTGGAGCAGGGGGGGAATGGCAGCCCAGTGATCAAGGTGCATTGTGGGGGAGTCAAAGGCTGTCCTGGGATTGAGACACGTTGAGTGGGGTGGGGGGGCCAGGGCTGCCCTACAGTTGAAGGTTGTGCACAAGCATGTGCTGGAAGAGGCCACATATTGGGGAAGCCTTGCATTCCTCTGCAGCTGAGACGCTTCAGATGCAGCCACATTGACATACATGGAGTCGGGTCTCCAGCTTATCTGCCCACTCAAGCAATGTAGAGGCATGGATTTGCCACTAAGTGTCTCAGAGCTTTTCACCCCTTAGGTACAGACTGCAAACCAATGAGCATTTTAGTGAACTGCAGAACAGTTGGGCAAGTTGTACAATCTCCTTGCTAAAGTTGGCCATGGGGCAGTCACTGCTGGAGGCGCTCACAGCCCCTTGCAATCTCAGCATCACAGTTTGGACCAGCCCCCACCATGGCTTAAGCTAACAGTGCAGCCTTGCAGTGTGTGTTAGGGGAATGCCTGTGCCTGAGCTGAGAGCACAGCCTGCAGTCCAGTGGGTGAAGCTGCTGCCAATCAGTCAGGTGGAGTGAGGTGAAGGTGGGTGGGGTTTCGGGCAGCCATGCAGCGCACTGAACTCTGGCTATCAGTGGTGACCAACACTCTCCAGGATGCATTAAGGGGCCTTCAGACTTAACCAAGAGAGGTTCTTAGTACACCCGTGGTAACCCATGCGTCTCTCTCTTTCATCCTGCAGGAGGAGAACAACAGGAGCGTGGAGACTGGTGACCTAGCTGTGTGCCTTGTGGTGTACAGAGAGCGGAGACAAAGGAGAAGAAAGCAATGAAGGTGCCTGGCTGGGTAGAGGGAGGAGCAGCACCCTCAGGAAGAAGGGATGGCTGGGGCCCCTGCACATGCCATTGAAGAGCCACAGCGAGTAGTCACTGGTTGGCGCCTAGCTAGACCCAGGGTCTATAGACGCCGCCTTTCATTCCTGCAGATGACCAAGAACCAGCATCTCCAATGACTGTGTATGTCTAGGGAACTGCCAGCTACTGCAGGATTTGGTGCCACGGGGACATGGAGGACATCCACTGCCAGTGGCCATGAAAGTGACTGTGACGCTCAATTTCTACGCCAGTGGCTCCTTTCAGGGCTCCACAGGCGACCTCTGTGGGATCTCACAAGCCTCCACCCACAAATGCATCCATGAGGTCACAGATGCATCTTCGCGAGGGCACACAACTTTGTATATTTCGCCTGGGACCAGGAGAGCCAGGAAGCACAAGAGATTGGATTTGCCCAGATCTCGGGTTCCCCACAGGTGCAGGGTGCCATCTACTCAGGTCTCCATCGCAACAAGGGGTCAGCTATGGCAACCGCAAGGGATTTCATCCACTGAATGTGCAGCTGGTGTGCGACCGCCACAAACACATCCTGCAGGTCTATGCACAGTTTCCAGGGCGTGTCCACAGCTCCTACATTCCCAGCCAGTCACAGATCCCTGACGTCTTCCAGGGTGCACAGAGGCTGCAGGGATGGCTCCTCGGGGACAAGGGCTACCAACAGAGGCTGTGGCTGATGACACTCGTGCAGCAGCCTCAGACTGCAGCAGAAAGAAGGTATAACTAGGCTCATGCTGCAGCTCGCACCTTGGTGGATCAGACCATCGGGATGCTGCAGATGAGGTTCCAGTGCCTGAAATGGTCTGGTGGAGCCCTGCAATACAGTCCGCAGAGGGTCTCCTGCTGTTCCTTTCACAACCTGGCGCTTCAACAGGGAGAGGAGCTGGAGGTCTTCTCTGATGATGAGAATGTCGACGGTGATGAGGGTGAGGAGGTCTCAAAGGTGACGATGATGGCGATGAGGCCTTCACACTGTCCACGTGAAGCAGGCACACACAGGCGGCCCTCATAGCTGCCAGGTTTGTGGAGGATGATGACGACATGAAGTGAGGAGACACCATAGATCCTCACACTGCATCTATGAATGTTTGACTCCAGTCTGGCTTATGGCAGTGCACATACCCTCCGTGATAATGCTCCTCTCGTGGAGACACCGTGGAGGCCCCGGTAATTGCTCGATTGCAGGAGGATGATGATGACATGCAGTGAAGACACTCCATAGATCTTCACATAGCCTCTGAGATCGTCTGACTTCTGTCTGGCTGAGGGCAGCTCAGTAGTGCTCTATGATCAGGGTCATATCGTAGAGATGCAGCCATGGAACTTTAAAAGCATCTGATCCTTTGTCCACCTTCAGCACCTGATCCCCTCAGGAGCACAGCATCACTGGTCACAGATGCTGAAGAGATGGGGGCCAGCCCCACCTCAAAGGTAAAAGCAAAATGCTGCGGATGCTGGAAACCTGAAACAAAAACAAAAATAGCTGGAAAAACTCAGCAGGTCTGACAGCATCTGCGGAGAGGAACACAGTTAACGTTTTGAGTCAAGGTGCTGAGAGCACACAGAGAGAATGATGGAACTCTGTGACACCTGCCCACTACATTCTGGCAGCAATGACCAGCACCATCGAGGTGCAGACATCAGTAATGTGTCCAGTGAGTGTGAGGCTGGACCATCACTTTGGTCTGAAGGCTGCACAAAGCACAGGGAAGAGGCCTTGGACTGAGACACCTGCCTTTTATCTTGTGCAGAAAGGTTTCACATCTGAGTGACATGAACACTGCTCATCAGAACAAGGAGCCATAGGCAGGGAGACACTGTTCAGAGTTTATTTACAATAATGAACGTTATGTAGAAGTGGTTAAAACCCTTGCCCAGGCTGTGCAACTACATCCTCTTAACTTTGTTAAATTAGTTTATTTGTTTTATAGTAAAAGAGTTACATCTTCTTAGCCTTCCTAACCCTGCCACTACACCTTGGTCCCCCAACATCCACAGTGGAGGTGGAGGCAGCCTGCTGACTGTCACACCCTGTCTGTGATGAGCTTGATGGGTGTCCTCTGGAGGGCCGAGACCTGGGGGGCCCCCCCCCACCTGATTTTGGGGACCCTCCTCAAGCTGTGGAACTGGAGCTGCTGAGGTCACAGGAATAGGGGATTCGGATGGGCTGGACACTCCCAGAATCACCTGGGTGGATGGCCCTGGGGTGTGCACCTGCTGGTCCTCCTCCCCATGGCCGCCCAAGGGCCCCTGGCTGAATCCTTGAGGAGAAGGGGAAGCTGGAGTGAGATCGAGTGCCCCGCATCCCTCTCGCGTACAGACTGTTGGAGGCCAACTAGGGCGTCAGCGATGGAGTTCAGCCCGCGCAGCAGCGCAGGAGCATTGACATGCCGGTGCTATCACCTCAGCCTGAAGGCTGGTGGACTCCTCCATCATGCCTTGCAATCTGAGGAGTGCAGCGGACATCCCTTCCTGATGTTCCCGAGTTTGCCCTTGCAGCTCCAGCAACTGAGACATGACCAACTCCAGAGGCTCATCATCTGACTCGGACTCAGCAAATTTCTGGCCTCCAGCAGCCCTCCAAGTGCTGGACACCTGGGAAGTCCCTGCCGCTCCCTTCTGTGGATCAGAAAGTGCGATCTCAAGGCTTCCCTAAAGCATGGTCCCACCGCGCTGTGTGTCTCTGGTGCAGGGTGTGGGTGAGCGCTGGGATGGGTCTTCAGGGACTGTTTCAGCAGATTCCTCTTCTTAGCTTCTCTCAGGCCTTGATTGGAGGCCTTGGGTTGTGAACTGTCTTGGCAGTTTCCCAGATGTGCCTGTGAAAGCAAGGGGAGATAGTTAGTGCATGGCAGTGGCCTGTGAAACAGGACACATCACTCACAGCATGGTTGTCTGATGGATGTTGCACTGCTGGATCCTCACTTGGTAGAGCAGCGCGACCTCACTGTCAGCACAGGAACGATCTAGACCCTCGCCGGGCAGCTGGATGGCTCTGTTTTCAAAGTCAGTGAGGACCTTGATTTCGGGCATTCCTTCACCAGTCTGTGACCTCTCCCTCTTGTTGCATCCCAGCTTGTCCTGTATGAATAGAGATGGATTGGCCTAAATAGCCAAGTGGTTATGGTACTGGGTTTGTAACCTCAAGATTAAGAGTTCAAATCTCACAATGGTAAACTATGAAATAATGTAACTTCATCTGAATAGGAACAGATGGAAATGGGTTTGTACTCGAAAGAGTTACATCCTCTTAACTTTGTTAAATTAGTTTATTTGTTTTATAATAAAAGAGTTACATCTTCTTAGCCTTCCTAACCCTGCCAGTACACCTTGGTCCCCCAACATCCACAGTGGAAGTGGAGGCAGCCTGCTGACTGTCACACCCTGTCTGTGATGAGCTTGATGGGTGTCCTCTGGAGGGCTGAGACCTGGGGGCCCCCCCCCCTGATTTTGGGGACCCTCCTCAAGCTGTGGAGCTGGAGCTGCTGAGGTCACAGGAATAGGGTATTCGGATGGGCTGGACACTCCCAGAATCACCTGGGTGGATGGCCCTGGGGTGTGCACCTGCTGGTCCTCCTCCCCATGGCCGCCCGAGGGCCCCTTAGCTGAATCCTTGAGGAGAAGGGGAAGCTGGAGTGAGATCGAGTGCCCCGCATCCCTCTCGCGTACAGACTGTTGGAGGCCAACTAGGGCGTCAGCGATGGGGTTCAGCCCGCGCAGCAGCGCAGGAGCATTGACATGCCGGTGCTATCACCTCAGACTGAAGGCGGACAGACTCCTCCATCGTGCCTTGCAATCTGAGGAGTGCAGCGGACATCCCTTCCTGATGTTCCCGAGTTTGCCTTTGCAGCTCCAGCAACTGAGACATGACCGAGTCCAGAGGCTCGTCACCTGACTCAGACTCAGCAAAGTTTTGGCCTCCAGCAGCTCTCCGAGTGCCGGAGACCTAGGATGTCCCAGGTGCCGCCTGCTGTTGATCAAAAACTGTGATGTGCTCATTGGATTGTGATCCTGAGGCTACTTTAAAACTAGATCCCATTGAGGTGTGTGTCTCTGCGCTGGTGGAGGGTATGGGGGAGCACTGGGATGGGACTTCAGTGAGGATGCTTTGAGATTCCTCTTCGGAGGTTTCTTCGGAGCTTGAATGGAGGCCCTGGATTGCGGACTCCGTCAGCTGTCTGGTAGATGTGTCTGCGAAAGCAAGGAGAGATAGTCAGTGCATGGCAGTGGCCTGTGAAACAGGGCACATCACTCACAGCATGGTGTCTGATGGATGTTGCACTGCTGGATCCTCACTTGGTAGAGCAGCGCCGACCTTACCGTCAGCACAGGAACGATCTAGACCCTCGCCGGCCAGCTGGATGGCTCCATTTTCAAAGTCCGTGAGGACCTTGATTTCAGACATTCCTCCACCAGTCTGCGACCTCTCCCTCTTGTTGTGTGTCAGCTTGTCCTGCATGGATAGAGATGGAGAGAGTGGAAGCTGGACACCTGCCAGGCCAGATGACAAATGTGCCTGGCACGTGTGGGTGGTGAGTGGTCCCATGGAGGGGATGAGGACAATGAAGGTGAGTGTGAGACAGTGAATGGTGATGTCCCTTGAACTGGCAGTGAGCGAGGGCCCTGTGGGTGTGTGAGATGGGTTTGCGAGTGTGTGAGTTGGGAGTGATGAGAAGAGTGACTTACCCTGGCGGAACGGAGGAGATCACTCATCCTCTTGTGGCACTGGGTGCCTGTTCTCTTTTGTAGGGAATTGGCGCTGACCACAGCTGGCATCGCCTCCCAAGCTAGATTGGCAATGTTGCTGCCCATCCTATGGCCAGAGCACGGGTAGAGAACATCACAGAGAGCCTCCACCACATCCAAAAGGCGCTCGAGGGACATGTCATTCAACCTGGGGGCTGCAATCTTCTTGACTTTCAGGGCCATGTCTTCCATACAGCCGGTGTGGGTTGAAGCACTGAGAGGTGTGCGCACGACTGCACTTTAAATGCGGTGCCCGGTATGAGGAAGCGGCGAGGTGATGGCGCAGCAGGCGAATGAGTGTCCACTCACCATGGGAACGGCATGTTTCCCGGGAATGAGGCGGGTTTTGGGAAGATACGAAGTGAGAAGCCGCCATTTCAGCTGGCGTGCAAAACCTCGTTTTCCCCGCCCGCTTCCGCACATGGTGCAAATCTGGGACAATTGCGCCCCGGGTCTTTAGCGTGCACAAAGCCCCTTTGTCAAAATGGCAGCCTGCAAAATTCCCAAAGTGTGCACTCACAGCCTAGACCCTACCTTTGAGTCTTAGTTGGCTGTGGAACACTTAAAATATGGATGCCACTGGCCTAATTTAGCACCTTCTGCATTGCAACATAATGTGGGTTATGCATGTGAATGGCATGCCAAGTTGATTTCAACCAGTTGTACTACTGGTTTCCAGAACCACAATTTTACAGAACTTTATTGCAGTTACCAACAGAATCACAAATACCCCAACTCCTATGTACTTATCACATTTCAACCAAATTTGATCAGTATTTAATTTTCTGTAGGTTGTGAACCGCAACGGCATATTTCCGTCCTTTTGAACCAGTCATTTTATTCTAGAAAAATAAATCAGAATGGATTAAGAGGAAGCATTCTAATCTTAATTACCTTCCCCTGAACAGACATTCGAGAAGACTTGCAAATGGCCCTCACACCATTTCCCAACAGTGTCACGAGATGGCTTCCAGCAGTCACACTGGTTTTATTTTCTCATTTTATAAGCAATTACAGGTACTTAGGGTTTTGAACTGTACATCATTGTTAACTACAGCTTTGCTGCCAGTTATTAAAATTAGCCATTTGGGTGATTTTTTATTTACTGGATGTTGGCAGTGATCTGATGCTGTACTGAGCTTATTGTATATTGGAACAGGGAGTCTGTGCTGGATATTTATTAGGCAGAGGAGGGTTAATCAGCACTATCCACTATCCCTTCATTACCAGCTCGGCTGCATCAGTAATGGGAGGACGAGTTCCATATAAACAATTGATAAAGGCCTGAATTTTCACACAGATGGAGGAGCTCTCCATCTTAGCGAAAACGGTGGCAGAGGCACAAATCCGGAAGTCCCATCCCTGAACCCAGACCGCACCATTTTCACAGGAGCAGGGAATGGGGCAGGTTCTAAATTGCACATCTGTGGTTCCAGAGTTCTTTGGCGAGGTGGGGTACTTTTTTGGATATGGCGCCGGGACACCTTTGGGAGAAGTCAGGTGCCCTTAGGGAGAGGTAAGGTGTCCTGAGGGAGAGGTAGGGTGCTCTTTGGGATTATTAAAATTAGACATGTTAAAAGTGCATAAACTCACTGGAGCTGTCAAACTCATGGGAACTGGCAAGTGTGCTGTCAAGAGAACTGTAAAGATAAATGTCAAAAGAACTGTCAAGTTGTCAAGGGATTGAAATATCCTGCTCTTTAAATATTTGAAAAACTGTCTGCAGTGTTTAGAAAATCAGTGTTTGCTATTTCACCCTGTCTATTGACATTATCCTGAGTGCCATCTATACAGGATTAGTGCCGTATGATTGATTTCACAACCTTTCATTGTCACAGCAATGTGCCTGTCAGTTCACAGTTTGACTGAAGGCTCCAAGTGGTTATAAGCTCTTTGAAGTGGGACTATGGGTATAGATGCTTGTTTTTAATAAAGGATTAAAGGAAGTTATGGATGAGTTTGTTTTGAAGTAGTGAATTCAACAATAGATGCTTAAGAACTTTGTTTAATCTCAGCATTGCTCCGGAGGTCTGCCCATGGTGGATATTGGGTGAATTGGCATGGTAGGTGTCGAGGCAAAGGGTGGTGGGTGCTCCATGAGGTGGAATGAAAAAAACACCATTGGCTCTATTCTAAAGGAGGTAATCATGGCACCAACATAAAACCAAAATCATAATTCTTATTCTTGTTAACAGAGCAACTTGTGCACATAGAGAAACAAGAATTCTCAACGTGGATTTTTCATTGGTGTGTGGGTATAAATCCACCCAGCCTGCGATGCACGTGTTTGTTCAGGGTCCAGCATCTTCTGCTCCTTGGATGTCCGCGATATGAGCTAGGCCCTAATCGTAAGTCCCAACTTCTACGTGTCACACTTGTCAAGACGTGTTCTGGGCTGGCGTGTTTTCCTGCTGACGTGGGTGGTAAATTTGATGCGGGGGGATGATTCCAGAATCATTCCTGGATGATTCCAGGGCTTATAATTCGATGCAGATGTATCTTAAAATGACGATCCTGACGTGTGGAGGTGGGAAATGTGACCCGTCATCGATGGGTGGAGCAGATGATTGCAAATTGGTTTTACAATGGCACAAAGCACCTGCCTGTTATAGAAACCATCCAATATTTCATTCATTGGCTGCATTGCTGCACTGAAAGACCAACCAAGACTATCAGCTCAAGTACCTAGAGAGCAGCTTAAAAACATAGAAAGATTTATGGGACAAAAGGAGGCCATTCAGCCCATCCTGTCTGTGCTGGCCAACGAAGAGCCATCCAGCCTAACCTCGCCTTCCAGCTCTTAGTCTGTCCCCTTTGTAAGTTACAGCACCCCAAGTGTATATTCAAGTGTTCTTTTTTTAAATGAAACGAGCGTTTCCGCCTCAACTAACACTTTAACGCAGAGGCCGGAACTTTCCGTCACCATTGGTGTTGGGCATCATAGCGGGCATGAGCGGACAATATGGCGAGAAGGCCAGAAATTGGTTTTGCGCCGTTGTAAAACCAATTTGCAATCATCTGCTCCACCCATCGATGGCAGGTCACATTTCCCACTTCCACACATCAGGATCGTCATTTTAAGATACATCTGCATCTAATTATAAGCCCTGGAATCATCCAGGAATGATTCTGGAATCATCCCCCCGCATCAAATTTACCACCCACGTCGGCAGGAAAACACGCCAGTCCAGAACACGTCTTGACAAGTGTGACATGCAGAAGTTGGGACTTACGATTAGGGCCTAGCTCATACTGCAGACATCCAAGGAGCAGAAGATGCTGAACTCTGGACGAACACGTGCATCGCAGGCTGGGTGGATTTATATGGACATGGCTGCGCTGTGAAGCAGCTCACGGAAGGTGGGAGGTCTCTGTTGATGTCTAGGGTTTGCTTCGGTACATCAGGGTCTTGGCCGTGGGGTGCGATGGATGATTGTCATGATAGGGGAGAGGAAGATCCAGCTGTGGGTGGGAGAGGAAGGTGTACCAGGGTGGTGGGGTCTTTTGGGAGAGGGAGGTCTAGGTTTGACTGGGGGGTGGGGTGGAAGGAGTTAGTAGGGGGGAAGGAGTCCAGGCGGAGGAAGGAGCCCAGAGGTGGGAAAGAGGTTTGGGTGCGGGAGGAGTCCGGAGGAAGAGGGACTAAGGGTGGAGGAGGGAGTAAGAGTGGAGGAGGGAGAAAGTGAGGGAGGAATGTACAAGGGTGAACGTGCAAGGGAGGGGTCTACGGAGTTGATGACTGACTCCTGGGGAGTGAACTGAGGATGGATGCAGTAGGAGGGAGTGGTGACTATGAGAGAGGGCAGAGTGGGATGGTAGGTCAGGAGGGTGAGAGTTTTGACAGTAGCTGTAGAAGGCATGGCGAGGGTGGTTGGTGGGGATTGGAAGGCAGACACAGGCCCTGGGTATGGAAAGCAGGAGGTTGGGTGGGTCAATGTGGATGAGGGTGGGATTCTCAGGAAGATAGGGAATGTGCACGTTCACCTGAACATCCCGGAAAGAACAGGGTTCTGGTTGGAGGAGGTGAAAGGTGATGCCAGTGGGATCAACAGTGATGGGGGGAAAAGAAATAGGTGATTGGGGGAGGGGAAAGGAACCGGGCACCAAAAACAAACTTTACATTGACCATGCTTCTGAAATCGAAAGTGATTGGGGCCTCGTTTTGATGCTGCATGGGAGTGTGATCAGTGGGTGGGCAGAGATACAGCTCGGCTCAGATGGACAACTGAAAGAGAACCTCGGCAGGCAGCATTGAAAATGCTCGGATCACTGAGATGAGCGTGATGGAGGAAGGCTCCGTGTGTGTGGGAGAGGCTTACACGAGGCTCCGAAAGACCCTGCCACACATACACACACAGCTCTCCTTCTAGAATCACTCGTGGTGTAGCTGCATGCAGCTGAGCTTCTAGTGAGGGTGGGGGGTGGGGTGGGGGGCTGGGGGGGCGGAGGTGGGGGGTGGTTGTGGGTGCTTGGATGCAGGGGGAGGACTCGTGAAGCCTGTAAATGAAGCTGAAAGAAACCATTACACATTATTCAGTGAATATATTTTCAGATTATAAAGTGGAAAACTGTGTTCACCTGTGCAACCGCTCGTGATCAGAAATTCTTAACTTTTCTAGGCCGACCACTTCCTCTAGATGCTGCCCTGACATCCACTGGAGGGGTGGAGACAGCCTGTGCAATGGTTGACCTGTTGCCTCTGATGACGTCTGCATGGGCCCTCTGGAGAGACAAGGCCAGGGTGGTTTGCTTTGGCTATCCTCCTGCTCTCTCTGCAGTGACAGAGGACAAGGTTGAGGAGGTCACAGGCAAAGAGGACAGCCTCATAGATTCCTAACTGGGTGACCCAGGGGTGTCCAGCTGTTGCCCCTCCTCCCTTTAAGTGCCCGAGGTCCCCGGCCTGACTCCTTGAAGGGAAGGAGCACCCAGGGGGGACATCGAGGTGCCCTGTTTCCCTCTTGTTTTGCCACTGCAGGAACTCAACCATGGCTCCCGTGATGGATTGCAGGTCTGTACGCATCTCCATGTTCTGCTGGACCAGGGTCTCCATGGTATCCACCATCCTCCCCTTGGAGACCTCCATACATGCACATGTGGGTACCACTTCATCAGAGAGCAGGCAGATGCACTCCTCCACCTGTCATGCCACTCTGCTGAGGTCTTCCACCAGCTCTTCGTGATTCCCCCCCACCTTCTGCTGACTCTCCACGATGAGTTAGAAGGCCGAATCCAGGGACTCTGAGTGCTGGGGAGCTCGGCTGAACCTCCCTCTTCCTGCTGCGGACATGTGTCCATGCGATGACCACCAGATTGTGAACCCCAGCCTGCTCTGGATGTAGGTCCCTCTGAGGTGTGACTGGTGGAGGGTGTGGGTACGCGCTGTGACGGGTCTTCCAGGCTGCTTGTTTCCAGCTCTTCAATGGAGGAGGTGCCCTCTTGGCTGGAGCTGAGGGACTGGCTGCCTGAGTGTGTCAGTCTCTTGGCAGAGCTCCCTATGAATCAAAGTAGAGATAATTAGTGCATGGCAAAAGCAGGAGAGGGAGCACTCGCAGTTGCGTTGAGAGAGGGATGTTGTGGTGCAGGATCCTCACGTGGATGTTCACCACTGACTTCACCCTTGACACAGGCACAGTCCACGTCCTCACCAGTCAGTGTGATGAATCAAAGTGAGCCGCTCTACCCCTGGCCTGGGACCTCTCCCTGCTGATGTGAACAGGTTTCTCCTGCATGAAAACAGATGGAGAGAGTGTGAGCAGGACACATGGCGCTGCGTGGATTGTTTGGGTGGTGAGTGGAGACATGGACGGAATGAGGACGTGAGCTCCAGAGGGTATGAGTCTGATAGGGATGTGAGGGTGTGTGTGAGAGTTAGTGGTGTTGTCCCTTGAGCTGTGAGCTCCCTGTGGATGTGCGATGGGTTTGGGGGTGTTTGAGTTGGGACTGATGAGGAGAGTGAGTTACCCTGGCGGAACGGATGACAGCATTTATCCTCTTCCTGCACTAGGTGGCTGTCCTCTTTTACAGGGCTGACCATCGCAACTACTGCCGCCCATGTTGGATTGGTGACCTTGCTTGCTGGTCTTCACCCAGAATGGGAGTAGAGGGCATTGTGGTGGGACTCCACTGCATCCAGTAGGTGCTCAAGGGAGGTGTCGCTAAATTTGGGGGCAGCATGTTTCCTCCCTCTGACAGCCATCTGTCTCTTTAATACACCCTGTGAATGATAAAACTGCTCAACCCCCTCTAATCCTTTACCAATTACTTCAACTTACTTTAAACCTATGCCCCTTTTGTTTATTGACCTGTCTGCTAAAGGAAATAGGGCCTTCCGATCCACTCTATCCACACTCATAATTTCAAACGCCTCAATTAAACCTCCCTTCAGCCTCCTCTGTTCCAAAGAAAACAACACGAGGCTATCCAGTCTTCCCTCATTGACAAAGTTCTTCATTTCTGGCAAGGTTCCTGTAAATCTCTTCTGTACCCTCTCTCATGTGGTCACTTCCCTTCCTGCAATGTGGTGACCAGGACTGTACGCAGTACTCTAGCTGCGATCCAGCTGGTGTTTTATACAGTTCGAACCTAATCTCCCTGCTCTTATAAACTAGATCTCAGCCTTATGACTTATCAATCATTATATCTACCTGCCCTGTCAAATTCAAGGGTCTGTGAAAATACATTCAAAGGTCCCTCTGTCTCTCTATACCTCAGAATCCCTACTATTTATTTTGTAGTCCCTCAGCTCCTCTCCAACTGCATTACCTTACACGTCTCCATGTGCCACTTTTCTGCCAACCTGACAAGTCCAGGAAGATAACTTCCTACAGGCTACTTTCTTCCCCATTATCAACCACATAGCCAATTTTCGTATCATTTGCAAACTTCTTAATTGTGACCCCTCCATGTACATCGAAATCACAAGGTACAGCCTAGCACTGATCCCTGTGGAAACCCACTGGAAACAATCTTCCAGTGAAAAAAAGACCTATCGATCATAACACTTTGCTTGCTGCCACTGAGACAATTTTGGATCCTACTTGCAGCTTTCCCTTGGATTTCATAATCTTTTAATTTTCTGACAGGCTTATCTTGTGCGACCTTGTCAAAAGCATTGCTGAAATTTGTGAAGACTACATCAAACGCACTATTATCATAGAAGCTCTTTGTTACCTTCACAAAAACTTCCATCAAGTTAGTCAAACATGATCTTCACTTCATACTATTGTTCTTGCTTAATCCTTGTCTCTCTAACTAACGATTTATATTGTCTCTCACAAATGTTTCCAGTAATTTGCCTGCCAGGTTTAGTAAATACCTAGGCTATCCCTTTCTCCCTTGTATATTAAACAAG
Source organism: Carcharodon carcharias (assembly GCF_017639515.1). Lineage (NCBI taxonomy): Eukaryota > Metazoa > Chordata > Chondrichthyes > Lamniformes > Lamnidae > Carcharodon > Carcharodon carcharias. The sequence continues at coordinate 166,245,179 of NC_054474.1, read as the reverse complement.
ATACAAACACCAGTCCTCCGCGCCAATAGCAAGAGATATTTGAAAAAAATGTCAGAGCCTCTGTTGTTTCTTCCTTTGCCTCCATTAGCAGCCTGAGATTCATTTCATTCAGGCCTGTAAATTTTTCCACTTTCAAGTTTCCTAAACAGCTTAATATTTCCTCCAACACTGTTTGTTGCATCCAACATTTCACACTCCTCCTCCTTTACTACAATATCTCCGATGTCTCACTCTTTTGTGAAAACAGGCACAAAGTATTCATGATAAACCATATTCACATCTTCCCCCTCCACACACAAGTTTGGTCTGTATTTGGCCCTACTCTTTCCTTAGTTACCTGCTTGCTTTTCATAGGTTTATAGAACACTTCAGGTTTCCCCTGATTTTACTTGCCAATATTTTTTCATGCCCTTTCTTTGCTTTCCTAATTTCCTTTATAATTTCACCCCTGGACTCTCTATTCCCCTGTAGGTTTTCTGCAGCATTGAGCTCCTAGGCTTGTAACCCATGACTTTCTAACTCAGAGAGGAGAATGCTACCACTGAGCTAAGTCTGAGATAGGGCTCTAGTTGGGGAGGATGGAAGGATCAAGAGTTTTCTTTTGGGGAAGGGGTGACGATACATTTCCTGCAAATAATGAGGTAAAGTGTAAAATGGCTCCATGAGTTGACATTGACTGCCAAGGTTAATTGGTGGCACAGAAACATTAGAGTTCAAAAAAGAGAAATACCTCATGATTTACACACTTAGGGGAACTAATAACCTGAAGACCTTCTGATCTTACGGAAGGTCCCAGTGTTAATTGTATCAGTTGAAGTTAAGTAGGAGGGCATTGATTGGATGGTTACTTAAGCACATATAAGAGACACTTACTGGCACAAGAGTCAGGAGATATATACCTGTAATGTTTAATTCTGTGAATAAAACTATTCCAAGTAAAGACTGCCTTTGGATTCTTACTTCACCAACTGGCTATCAGGAGTATAACACCCAACCTCCTCTTGCAGTCTATGGCCATCTTAGCCAAAGTCACAAAGAGGATTGTCCAGAGAGAAAGCCAGTCCCAGATTGAGCAATCTTTATCCCTGGGAAGACAGAACAGCAATGGTCAGTATCCCCAGCCACTGGAATGGGACCATGCTGTAGGTCCGTGCCTGGGAACCAATTATAAGAACTAGGGAGTTTATTTTGACCCCTTTGTAAAGGGGTCCAACGGGGCGCGGAGGGCACATGTCTTGAAGTGGACAGCCATCGTTGTATTTTGCAGCCTGAAGTGAGCCCCCACAGGTTAAAATTAGGAAACTTCCTTCTGGTCTCAGAAAGTACAACAGGTTCAGTGCAAGAGGGTCCCTGCAACTAACAGCTGCACTCACATCAGTATCCTAGGCCCATGGATTTCAATCCACTATTCATTTTATTCTTTGATATTTATGAAGATTTTACTTTAACAGGTAAAAGATGTCTGACCTGTGCGCTGACTTAAAAGAGGATCTGGGGACATCTGGTTCACATAGGTATACTTTGATATGGTGAGAAAACTCTCTCCCTCTCCAATGTCTCTGCCTCCTTTCAAACTAGGGGAAGCGTTGATATCAGCAATGCCAAATGTAATTTCTGGAGTTGTTTTATTCAGGAGGTTACAACGTAATCATCTTCCCAATGTCCCTACACAGGCAGTTTTACAATTGTTTCTTTTCCCTAATATCTGAGGACTCATTGGGTCCATGCAAGTCTTCTGTGTACCTGAAAAAGGGTGTGCAAGCTGGTGGGTAATATCAAAATCGCCATTATTGATGTGGATGTCAGTAAATCATCCAGGTCCCAAGACTCATTTATCCCAGATGGGGGTTTAGGATGAGACAGTAATTTTCCATAAGGACAGTTGACTGTTCATAGCACCTTAGGTAAAATATTAAGTGGGGAGTGTTTGTTTCCATGTGTGTGTATGTGCGTGTGCATGTGTGCACACATACACGTGTGTGTGTGAGTGTGTGTGTGTGTGTGTTTGAATGTATCAGAGATTATGCACTGATGTTAAAGCTCACTATTCTAGGGACATTAACCTCCTCCCACTCCCATTCTAATTCATGATATATGAAGGGTTTCCTAGGCGCATGCAATTTAAAATTAACATTCAGATATTTAGACTTCGCAAGGTGTAAACTTCAAAATCTGCTGTTTGTTGCAACCTGAACACAGACACATTTTGCAGAAGTGAGAGGAAATGGAATTCCGGGGAGCGCTAGAAAGAAACGAGGAAGGCACAATGTAAAGGTCTAGAAGCACAACACTTGGATTCAAAGTCTGCTGCCACATCAGTAATGTCATATGTTACTCAGGCATGCTTGAGTACAGAAGGGGAATCTGCTACCTGTTAAGGCACTTGGTGTAAAGCCATAAATGTGTGCAGGCTGTTATTTCCAAAACCTTTGGAAATTCAGCTAAAATAGAAAGAACACTTCTATTTGGTTTTAGTGACTCTGATGGGAAAAGTTGCTGCAAGGACTTGTTCTTCAAACCAATGCACCAAATGCTCAGCCGGCACATTTAAAGGTAAAAAGCCCAGGGTGGATGGTTGGTACTAGCTCAGTGCCAATGGTCCAGAAGGTGGTCAATCCCCACAACAGGCATTTGACTCCTGGCTGCATAAATTCAAACCTCCCTTTCATAATCCTGCACATTAGTCAGTTTCACGACGTCATGAAACCAGTTTGCAATCGCCCGCACCGCCCGTCAACAGGGGGCGGCGTTTCCCACCGCCGCAGGTGGGGAACTTCATTTCAATAAATCTGCATATCATTATAAGCCCTGCTCACTGGAATCATTCCCCCTGATGCTGAATCAGCCGGGACTGGTTTCACAACAGCATTTCTAAGGCAGGCGCCTGGAGAGTTGCACTTCAAGGGGAACTCGGAGGCGAGTGCACGGTAACATTGCGCAGGGCTTGCGAAGGCCAGCCCTGTTGGACCTCAAGTTTGAGGCGCCGCGCATTCAGACGAGGGCACGGGCAAGCCTCTTTATCCCCGGCGGGCTGACTGTGTGGTGCCGAGGCAAGGGCTGCACTGCGGTCAATAGCAGTGCACAAGCACAGGCTGACGGCTGGGGAGGAAAGCGGCCACACATTAGGGAAGCCTCGTGCAGAGTGACCATTGCTCCGCAGCTGAGACAGTTCAGGCGCAATCACATTGACACGCATGGAGTCGGGCCTCCAGCTTACCTGTCCACTCAAGCAATGCAGAGGCCTGAGAGCCGACAGAGAGGCTGACGGAACTCTGTCACCCGCCCAGGATATTCTGGCCATAATGATAAGCCCCATCGAGGTGCAGGCAAGACTGATGCGTCCAGTGACAGTGAAGGCACACTGTCAGTGTGCTGGGAACGTTGCACAAAGCACAGGGAGGAGGCCCCAGACTGAGACACCTGTGTTTATCTTGTGCGGGAACCAAGGTTCACATTTGAGTGACATGAACAGTGCTCCTTATAACAAGGAGCCATTGATAAGTAAACATTCTTGGGAGTTTATTTACAATAGTGAACATTAAGTATAAGTGATTAACACCCATGTCCAGGCTGCGCAATGACATCTTCCTAACCTTCCTAAACCTGGTGCTATGTCTTGGCACTCCTTCAACATCCAGAGCAGAGGTGGAGGCAGCCTGCTGACTACTATGCCCTGCCTGTGATGACCTTGATGGGTGTCCTCTGGAGGCCCGAGACCTGGAGGGCCCTGTCCTGCTTTCGGGATCCTGCAGTATGGCCTGTGGAGCTGGAGCTGCTGGGGTCACAGGAAGAGTGGATTCGGATGGGCTGGACACTCCCGGAGTCACGTGGGTGGATGGCCCGGGGTATACACCTGCTGATCCTCCTCCCTAGGGCGCCCGAGGGCCCCTGGTTGCCTCCTTGAGAAGGGGAACATGGAGTGAGATTGAGCTGCCCCACATCCCTCTCACATTGACCCTGGTGGAGCTCAACAATGGATGATGGAGTGATGGAGTTCAGTCTGCACAGTAGTGCAGGAGTAACATCCTGGACCAAGGTCTCCATGGCAGCCATCGTCCTACCAGTGTTGACCTCGGTGCGTTGGCATGCTGGCGCTATCACCTCAGCTTGAAGGTGGATGGAATCCTCCATTGTGCCTTGCAAACTGAGGAGTGCAGTGGACATCCCTCCCTGATGTTCCCAAGCTTCCCGTTGCAGTTCTAGGGACTGAAATGTGACCGAGTTCAGAGTCTCATCATCTGACTCAAACTCAGCAGACTTCTGGTCTCCAGCAGCCCTCCAAGTGCGGGAAGCCTGGGAAGTCTCTGCCACTGCCGGCAGTGGATCAGACAGTGCGATGTGCTCACCAGATTGTGACCCCGAGGCTACTGTAGAGCTAGGTCCCACCGAGGTGTGTATCTCTGCAATGGTGGACGGTGTGGGTGAGCGACTGTGATGGGTCTTCAATGAGGGTTTCAGCAGAGTCCTCTTCTGAGGTGTCTTCAGGGCTTGAGGTGAGGACCTGGCTGGCAGACTTTCTCGGCTGTTTCCCAGATGTGCCTGCGAAAGCAAGGAGAGATAATTATTGCAGGACAGTGGCCTGTGAAACAGGACACATCACTCACAGCATGGTTATCTGATGGATGTTGCACTGCTGGATCCTCACTTGGTAGAGCATCGCCGACCTTACCGTCAGCACAGGAACAGTCCAGATGCTCGCCGGCCAGCTGGATGACTCTGTTTTCAAAGTCCGTGAGGACCTTGATTTCAGGCATTTCCTCCACCAGCCTGTGACCTCTCCCTCTTGTGTGCCAGCTTGCCCTGCATGAATAGAGATGGAGACAGTGCAAACAGGGCGCCTGGCAGGCCAGATGACAAATGTGCCTGACACGTGTGGGTGGTGAGTAGTCCCATGGATGGGAAGAGGACAATGAAGGTGAGTGTGAGAGAGTGAAAGGTGATGTCTCTTGAACTGGCAGTGAGCGAGGGCCCTGTGGGTGTGTGATGGGTTTGTGAGTGTGTGAGTTGAGAGTGATGAGAAGAGTGACTTACCCTGGCGGAACGGAGGAGATCATTCATCCTCTTGTGGCACTGGGTGGTTGTCCTCTGTTTTAGGGTGTTAGCACTCATCACCACTGCCACCACCTCCTGAGCCAGAGTGGTGATGTTGCTGCCCCTCCTGCAGCCGGAGCTGGGGGGTGGTGGGGGGGGCGGTTGGGTGGGGTAGAGGACATCACGAGATGGGCCTCCACTGTGTCCAAAAGGCGTTCCGGGGGGACGTGTCACTGAATCAGGGGTGCTGCCTTTCGGGGCCATGTCTTCTGACGAGCAGTCCTGGGCTGGAAGAACTGAGAGGTATGCTCATGGCTGCACTTTAAATATGGCGTCCAGCGTGAGGTGACGGCGCGACAGGTGAACCGGAGGCCGCCCGCCAGCGGAACAACGTGTTTCCCAGGAATGCGTGGTGACTGAAGCAGGATGGCGGTGATACGGTGTGAAAAGCCACCATTGCGGCCGGCGGAGAAAACGTTCTTTTCCCTGCCCGCTACCACACTTGCTGCAAATCTGGGACGATTCTGCCCACTGCCTCTGACTAGAGCCTGTGAAATCCCCTCTTCGCTTCCCGTTTAACATTCTTCATGTGGATGCCCGTGGTCATTGATATTTCTGGTTGGGCTTTCCTTAACTCAAGATTTCAGGTCATATCTGGTCCATGAAAACATTGGTTGATTGTCTATCAAAAAAGAAAACCCGTGTCTACAAAGTACCAGCTAAGTACAGGAAATTCCCTGTAAGTAGTGTCTTTGCTGGACTGTAAAAGACAATCTTCATCCTAAACTAGGAAAACGGCTTGTGCGCCAGAGTAATCACAGCATGCTTTACTCCACTGGAATAAAGTATTCCTGTGGATGTTCCGAAGCAGGATATTGTTCTCCTGTTTACTGCCCCATTAAGCTGATCTGGGAGAAATCAAAATCAGCATAAGGCACTTTCACACTGGAATATGAACTGTGAGGGAAAAAGCAGACACTGAGAAGGGAGGTGATATATCCGTTGACTTGTTGGTAAAACTTGTAATCAGCTAAATGAAAGTAGGAGGAGACAGGCAAATAAATTTACGGCCAGGGTGCCCTGATTCAAATCTTTTCAAAAATTGACCTGTTGCTTTTCATTACTTCATATTCACAAATGAAATGTTTTTTTAAATATCCATTTCAAACACATTAACGCCATACATTTAGAACATTGGGCCAACAATTCGTTGGACCAAGGCAGTAAGAGCAGCATGAAATCCACTCTCATTAGGTATTACAGGTGTGTACTGATAAATAGTTAATAGTTTGGGGTAATATTCCCTCTCAGGATTAGAATACTTGATCATGATGGAATAAAACTTCAGGTGAAGGTAACGCTGATATTTACTGTTGTCAATAGATGTTATGTCTGTTATTTGTACTTGTTTAAAATTGTAAACCTTGTCTGATCTTTGAGTACATTTTGATCTATATATCTGGCTGCAAGTTTGGTCTATTTATGGCAAATTGGAATGTAAGTGCTTTGAATCTGGTACAGCAAAATACTTCTAAACTTACATTGGTCCTACTCCAGAGGTTACTAGCACCTTGCCAGCCTGGGAGGCCAGCAACTCTCTTAAATTAACAGCTCACAGCAGTGAAAGATGCTCATATAACACATTGCTACAATCAGAGGTGATAATGTAAATGTGAAGCTTCCAACGTCTTTATAATAGACCTTGTATGTCTTACTTATTTTTGAGGGCAGTCTTCATTTCTTTAAAAATTATGCTAAATACTGAGCTAGGAATTTAAAGCTTGGAATTTAGCTACAGATACACCAATCTAATCGAAAGGCTTGCATGTCCCAAGTTATTCGACAAGGATAATGAATTGATAAGTAACTCACAATTAGGAAGTGAAGGATGCCTGCAGATAAGGATCAGGAATAGATGGATATTTGGTAGTGTTAGGAAATAGAGTAACTTGTGTTATCCTTACAAATCTGTACATGTTTGTAAAGGTATAGTTGTGGGTGAAGGAGTATTGTAGTATAGTTCATCTTTACTTGTTTAATAAATGTTTTATGCTATTGTTAGAAGTTCATTAGCTGACTCCGGTGACCCTGTTCAGTAGCCACTCTCCACGTATCTAAACAAACAAATAAAAGTTGGGATCTATCAAGCTGGCTGCACCCTGGGATTAGGCTTGTCCAGTGGTAACCTCAGTTGGGGTCATAACAGTAGTTAGGGTTAGGAGTTGAAGAATACCATATGATAAAAGTTGGAAATTTGAGAATATATTTTGATGAGAATCAAGAGTTGACCTTATTTTATTTTCTTCTATTTGCCTTCCATACCCAGAACCGGCTGTGTCAACGACTACTATTTGGGTTGATGGACGGACATGATTTTTACATTTTTTACTTAATTTAGGCCAAAAGCTCATTCAGTCTTTAGTGGGGGGTGGGTAAATGTTAATAAGGCTTCAAGAGATTCAATATTTTTTCAATGATAGTATGACAGCGGATTCACTGGCTATAAGCACAGGCTAAAATTGTTGTTCTTAAGTTCTCATGCACCTTTCTCTAGTTTGAACCTGTCTCCCCCTAGCTCTATACTGCCACTGTTTAATTGAGAGTAAAATTTTGGGTTAACTTACTCGATGTCCTTAACAATCCCATATGGCTCTAAGAGATCACCTTTCAGATACATCCTGTCCAAGCTGGAAAGCCCAAGTTGCTCCAGTCGTTTCTCATAACTCATAGCCGTGACACAGGGGATTAGTCTCTTCCCTGTGTTGCCTTTAGTGCTTGAACATCTCTCTTGTTTCTTGGCAACCAGAACTGGATGCGGTATTCAGGGTGCAGTCTGACTAAAGCGCTGTAAAGTTTGATCATTAACTCCTCTGACTTGTATTCTTTTGTTTTTGCCTATGGAAAAAAAAGAGCTTACAATGTTGCCAACCATGTTTGAGCTGCCTTTGGGCCCTAAGCTCTGGAACTCCCTCCTTAAATATCTCCACTTCTCTCACCTTTTATGTTGCTCTTTATACCCTATCTGTTCAGCAAAGCCTTTGGCTATCCGGCTGCCGCTGAAAAAGGTCACTGTAAAACGCACGCCTACTCCAGCAGGTCACCCCCTCAGAGCCATGTGACGCTCTGAGGGAGGCGTGGGAAGAGGGGGCACCCATCTGGAGAGGCCTCCAATGGGAAAAGTGGGCGTATAAAGGAGGCAACTCATTCCCCCCCCCCCCCCCCCCCCCCCCCCCCCCACCCCCCGCAACATTTTCTCGCTCAAAGCCAAAGCAGGCTTACCTTGCCCGTCACTAACCCCCTCCCACTGGCTGAAAAATGGTGGCCCGTAAGTGGCCATTAATTGGCTAATTAAAGGTTTAAAGACCTCAATTAGCACGAGAGCAGGCGAGCCACTTGAGGCCTCGCCCACCGCCCTTTAAATTGGCATCAGGTCAGAGGTGGATGGGGCAAGAGCAGGAAAGGCACCCAGGAATTTTCCAACAGATCCACCGTCCCTCCTGGTTTCGCATCAGATCTTGGAACACTTTTATTTAGTGGTTGCAGAAATATTGGAGCTGGGAAAATTGTTAAGGATCATCCAGTTGGATGATAGTTAGACTGCTTTCCACGTGGCATGGGAAGGTGGTAACACCACAAGAATTGATGCTCTGTGGGACTGGTGGCAGGATGTGGGGGCACAGCAGCTGGAGGGGGAAGTTCATGAGATGAAACCACCAGGATTATGTCCAACCAGAATTAGTAACCCAAGTTCTGGGGCACCCACTCAGTGCATCCTCCATTTGAACATAACTCTCAATGTTATTGCCCACCCTTGCTTCATTAATAATAAAATTAACGTGAATCACAGTTCATTAATCAGCTGATGAACATACACATTTTTCTGGCATATAAGTTTTACAGAGAAAAGGCTGTGTTGGCAAAAGTCCCAAGTTTAAGCTCAGTTGTGAGGTTTTTTTTTAAATCACCGCAAGTATGTTAATTATTTGAACATCATCAGCATGCTTCACACTTTTTCAGAAACTCAAACACCTCACACTTAATGGGACTGACAGCAGCGAGTCACGAGAGCAGAAAAACTGCCTACGTATTTATCAGCTCCAGCTTCACCATGTTCCCTGTGTTATTAAAATGCTATAAGTAGAACAAACAAAGTTCATTTTAACACATCTGTAAAAGGCAGACAAAGCACTTTAGGTGTCAGCTGACGGCTGCAGCGATGCCAGTTCCAGGAGGTCTTAAAAACGCGATGAGGCCTATCTCTTCACTACAATCTGATGTTCAAGGCCTCGGAGATTGCACGAAGGGCTGACAAAGGGAACCGGCTGGCTGGTCAAATTCGTTCATAGGTCAATGAAGTGTAATGGAATTTATCCTCAGCAACTCGCAGAAGAAAACAACAAACCTGATGCGAGCTACCCACAACCGGCCGAAACTAGGCCACGAGCGAGGGGTCTGTTGAAATTATCGGAGTAACCTATCCCAACCAATCCCGCTTCCTTCCTGATGTTCCCGCACTCCCCGGCTGCAGCCCCCGGCCACAAATGAGGCTGATGGGAGGTCAGCGGCCTGCAATGCTAACCCCACATTTATTTCTCTGCAAATGCTGACCCTTTGAGTGTTTCCAGCGTTTTCTGATTTTATTCCCGTTCTTGGATGATGCATGTCGTTCTTTACAGGAGCACATTTGCTAACGGCATACTTTTCCCTTTTTTTTCTGCGCCGACATTTCTCCCTCTTGCCCCATTCTCCTTCAGCCAACAGGGCTCTTCCACGAGTGCCCATCATCAATTCTGGTCTTCGTTCAATTGTCAGGAGGTGCACTTTACTCAAAAGGAACATGCCAGTCATTCCCTTGCAGGGGTGGGAGGGTGGGGGGTGGGGGGTGGTGGGGGGGATGCCTGACTCCCGGTGAGGGGAGACAGGCGAACCGGTGGTTCCTCTGAGAACTGATTAAATCCTGACAATGTGCGGCTGGCGGAGTCAAGTGCCAAGAGAGCTCGCAACACCAGAGATGAAAGTGCTTTAACTACTCACACACTGGGCTCTTTCCTACAATTATTATTTGGATCTGCCTTCATGGTGCAACTGCAGATGGTAACAATTCGGAATAAAACTGAACTTCAGCACACAGTACCAGGTCGGTAACCCAACAAATAGGAGAAGTGTGAAAAACAGTCTGCCAAAAACCTTGACGTATGAGGTGCCAATAAATATTTTTAGAACAACACTGCATTTTATAGTTTGAGTTTTAAAATTACTCGGGCTATTTGATCTACCTTTTGAAGTAAGTGTTTGACGTTCAGATTGCTTCTATTAGAGATAGAGGAAGCCATTGGAAAATGACTCTCAAAGGAGCTTTTTTTTAAAAAAGTTATTAAACTCTTAAGGACTACTGGTGAAGGCTGTATACAGTGTATCTATACGTATACCTGTCTGTGCAGCCATGAGACTCACTTAAATGTAGAACAGTAAGCAATATTGAGACACTGGAGCAGAAAAGTTACAAATGAACACTGATTTAGAGAATAGGTTACATTTTCTTTCAAACTGTAGGCAGCTCTCCAATGGTTAGACAACGCTGTTCAAGTCTGCATGATCAACATGTGCCCTCAGAGACAGCTTCAGGTCTAGGAAACATTATACAAGCTTGTCAAGTACCATCCACCATTTTGTGCCAGGGTAATTATCTGGTTTTGAATCTACAGTGCCTGTTGTATCCCAAACATAATCCATATATATGTAAGGTTTAGGAATATTTTAAGTAGAAATATATGGGGGGAGAAATGGAATTGCCTGAAAGTCAGTAGCCAAGTGGTTAAGTGTGAAACGCATACATGAATCCATTTTGCTGAGAGCTGTAATGGTATAAAAGTTACCACAATAATCATTTTGCGTGTCACTTTTTGATATATCATGATACGACAGCATGTTTTAAGAAGATCATTTGTTAAAAGAATAGTTCTGCAATTTTAATATTTAAAGAGTCTCTAGATACGTTGTAAGTGGAGTATTTCAGTTATTCTACAGAATGCAAGTACTCAGACTGTCAGCAAGTTATGTGTAGGGAATTGAAGATGACTCTAGATGAGGTGACAGCTGCGTCCTTGTGCTCTTAAAAGCTGAGACTTAGACAGATTTCCCAGATTGACATAAATATTGGCAGATCTGATGATCATCATGGTAAGTGGAATTATTATGATTGTTAAGGTAGTCAATATTGTGGTTCACTGCAGTTCAAAAATTTGGATAAAATCAGACCCAGCAATGCTCTGATTAAGACAAATGCTTCAGAATGCTTTGGTTGTAGGGTCCACATCCAGAGGCAACCAGCACTTCAATTTCCTTAATGCATATTTGGGAAGAAATGCCATCACTCCTCATCTGAAACGTAAGAGGATTACACATCAGAGAGGCTGAAAGTTGTTTATACTTTTTGACAGTAATTGTAACCCCTGTCACCAAAGCTGTTGGCTGACCTCATCACTGGGACCATTCAGGGATCCTTGGCCACTCATTCACCTGGGAAAAATAAAGCAGTTAAGTGAGTGAATGGCCCGAGGGATGGACGCTTCTGTAAAGCCATGGGATTGAAATGTTACCAAAATACAATAAAACAGTTCTGCCTTCAACTACTAATCATCGTCCATTGCCAGCGCTTAAGGTGGGCTTGTGTGAAAGCTAGGCCAAGGCAGGACAGGGTAAAATTAAGCTCACTTATTAAGCTGTCTCAACCCCTCAGAACTTCATAGGGTGGCCATGAAAGAAAAGTCTGTACTTTTCTATTCTCCTGGCTGAAGGAAAGGAAAAGTCTGACCTATGACTGATGCTTTGCTGCAACTGTATTGCTGAATGCAGCATATTACACACAACTAACTTCTTTACTCAAAGACTTGCCCTCTTCAATACTTAAAGTAGCCCTTCAGGATTGGAATAAAAGCAAAAAACTGCGGATGCTGGAAATCCAAACCAAAAGCAGAGACAGAAATACCTGGAAAAACTCAGCAGGTCTGGCAGCATCAGCGGAGGAGAGCACAGTTGATGTTTCGAGTCATCATGACCCTTCAACAGAACTGAGTTCTGCTGAAGGGTCATGAGGGCTCGAAACGTCAACTCTTTTCTTCTCCGCCGATGCTGACAGACCTGCTGAGTTTTTCCAGGTATCTCTGTTTCTGTTTTCTTCAGGATTGGAAGCCTTGTTTGAAATCACAGAATAGAGTGCAGTTAGTAATGTAGGCTAGACATTTTCATTGATTTCCTACATTTATGTGGCATAAAAAAAAATCAGTTATTATTTTACCCCATTACAACTATTAAAGAAACAAATTAACTACTCATATGAAGCACTTAATTATGGATTTATGATGCAACTTTTATTTTTTGCAACTCCTTCCAGCCCGGAGGATTGCTTGCACTTATTCAAACTGAACTTGTAGTACAGAACCATCAACTTAATAATGGTGGTAGATATAGAGTACACTGGGCCGTGCTCGTTCTGGTTTGGCAAGGATGTCTAAAGTAATCATATGGCAGCAGGAGATCTTTTTTTATTAGTTTTCCCAGCTGTTATCAGGCAATAATTTCCCTTTTATTTGGTGCGCAAAATCTGTTGCATTTTACCAGTCCATGGCAGATAACGTTTTTGTTGAGGAACATCTGTAAAACGTTTAAAGTTACTGTTTAAAATTGGCCAAGGTTCACAATAATGTGCTTACCAAATCATGTAAACTAGGTTTAATTTAATAGATATGTCAGTGCAAAAACTAACATGCTGACAGAATCACAGAATTGTTACAGCACAGAAGGAGGCCATTCGGCCCAGCCTGTTTGCGCCGGCTCTCTGAATGAGCGACGCAGCTAGTGTCATTCCCCTGCCTTTTCCCCTTAGCTCTGCACATTCTTCCTTTGTTTCAGATAATAATCCAATTCCCTCTTGAATGCCTTGATTGAGCCTGCCTCCACCACAATCTCAGGAAGTGCATCTTAACCACTTTGCTGAGTTAGAAAGTTCTTCCTCATGTCTCCTTTGCTCGTTTATGGATCGACGTGATACTGTACCGAAGATGAATCCTTCAACTATTTTCTTGTTTGCTTACTGTAAAACACACATTGTCTACAACAATTGCTCTCTTCACAGAGTATGTAAAAATAATCGAGGAGATTGATTTGCTATTTCCACAGGAAGATAGCGCTGTAGAATTTGATCGGCAAAACACTGGCAATCCTGGTGGAGGATTTGCCTCAGACAGTAAGGCGAGTTAACTGTGGCCCAAGAGGAGCACTCCTGCCCGTTCACACCTCAAATTTGCAATCGGGGTCCTACGCATGTCCTCCCACTTGAAACAGGTAAGTACCTCTGGGTGTACCAAGACTGCAGGATCTGAAGCGCAAACTTAATCAGGAGGGTAAGTGACCTAAGCCAGTTTTGGGCTGCTGCAGGATGCTAGGCAAAGGGAATTCAAATCAGCTCTCATATTCTACTTTACCATGAGAAACTAAGTGATTTGCTGGAGCTTTAGAAAATTACAACTGTCATCGACCAAACTTGCCTAAATGTGAAGAGCCAGGACAAAGGGTTAATCAGTCCCATTTGAAACTTCAAACCGAGCTAGACTTCAGTTTCTATTGGCCCTCTCTGTAAACGCCCACCTACTGCTTCTTCATTAATGGTCAGAGGTTAAGGGCAGGATTTTAACGGGAACAGAGGTGGCCAGGTTTGGAACTCTGTGCCCCCAGCCTGTGCGCCAGTTCACTGGCCCCATCCCACCACCAGGAGTGGGTAGCCTATGAAGCCACGTATAGGGATTAAGTATTTTTCAGTCAACCTCATGGCCCCTGCATGCCGGGGGGTTGGGGGGGACAGTTCAGCTGCCTGGAAGCAGACAAAGGGAGCAGTGCTCCAGGTAGACTTAGAGGTCCTCACTGCCTGCCTGGGTGTAGCAGCGGCCATGGGCAGGTCTGTGGAGGCCCAGCTACAAATGTAGAGTAATGGATTAATGGTTATGTTAATGAGGCCATGATGATATTAATGATGTAATTGTGACATCAAGGGTCCTGGAGACTCCAAGAGAGCTAAGTGCAGAATAGTCTATATCCATCAATAGCATAAATAAGTAATTTTTAGTGAAACTATACTGCCTATCTCAATTCACTTGTAGACGAAGTCAGCAAGGCAGACGTAGATAGATTCTCGTCAGGCAAGGGAATCAAAGGTTATAGGGGAATGTGGAAATTGAAACACGAGAAGGTCAGCCATGATCTTATTGAATGGCGGAGCAGGCTCAAGGGACCGAATGGTCTACTCCTGTTTGTGTTTCTTATGTTCTTATGTTATGTTCAAACCCCTCTGAAACATGGTGGCAGTGCTGGAGGCCACAGTTTAAGAAACTGGGGCCACAGTTCGGTGACCCATGAGTGAAGACCAGGAACAGATCGTTTTCACAGCACTGGAGATCAAAACTGGAAAGAAAGCCACCCTGGAGAGAGGGGGTGAGTCGCACAATGTCGATAGCTACCCCTTTCCACAGCCTTTCCAACACACTGAGGATCCGCAGCAAGGATCTGGAAGCGACACTTTGAAAGGTACCCAACAGCTTCATGGAAAAACCAGAAATACCAAGTCTACACTTTTATACACAGTGGGGGCCATAGCCGATGAGGTCCTAGGACTGCAAGGTGTCAAGGAGTCTTCGGCATCATATGACGAGGTTATGAGGGCCTTTGATAAGCATTTCAGCCCTACCGAGAATTTAGATTGAAAGGGCAAGATTTAACCAGAGGAGCCAAAGACTAGGTACATCCATTGATTCCTTTATCAATGATTTATATCGATTGCCTAATACTTGCAGTTACAGAGCCTGAAAACGTGAGTTCATTCCTGGTCGTATTGCGGTCAGCAGGTTCGATGAAGCCCTGTCAGGGTTTTTTGCAACCCAAAGACGATTTGACCTTAGAGAGGGCTGAGCAGATCGCGAGGCAGGTAGAGTTATGACAGCACAATTGGGGTGCAATTCAGTGTGACATTGGGGCTTGGGAGGGCTCCATCCAGTATGTACTCCCGAAGCTGAGAGCCCCACCCACCGAAAATCCCACAGAAACGCCCACCAAACCTGCCAAAGGCGTGGGAAGAACCCTTCTACCTTCCAACACATATTTCAGAAGCAGCACTAAAACTTGCAGAATATGCCCAGCAGGAGCAGCTGAATGCTTTCACTGTGGTGGGACCAGACATCTTAAACAATTCTGCAGATTTAAAGCACAGTTGAAAGGAAGACAGAGGGAACCAGCTTTTCATTACTCTGAAAAACAACCAGCGGAAAATAGGGACATGCAGCATGAAGATTTCCTGGAAGATATAAAATAACCTAATTAGCAGTTCAGGTCTATAGAGCTGGATTTCAAAGGTTACAGAACAGAATTTAAGCAGGACACAAGGGCTGCAGTCAAACTGGACTGGCTTAATAACGTGGAGATACAGCCATCAGAAATAAAGCTACAGGGACCTGGGGGCACCGACATCAAAGTGAAGGGCTTGATCGCCAGAACCCTTAAATATAAAAGTAAAGAAATTAATGAAACTTATATTCTATAAAATCAGCAACTTTCCCTACTGAGCAAGGCAGCATGTTCAGGCCTCAGTCTTGTACAAAGGTTTGAGGAGGTAACACAACATGATGGCAGAGCCGAATTTGGTAATGAATTTCCAAGGTTGTTCCGGGGACTGGAAAAGCTTAAAAAGTGAGTATCATGTCACTCTGCCCCCGTCGATGCCAACCCTGTCTATTTATTTACCCCTAGGAGGGTGATTGGGAAAGTCAAAGAGCAAATTAACAAGCTGCTGCATCAAGGAGTTATCTCCCCCGTTACAGTGCCTACAAAGCAATGCTCAGGTTTAGTGATGGTCCCCAAAACTCGTGGTGAAACCAGGCTCTGTGTTGACCTGACATATCTAAATAAAGCTGTCCAAAGGGAAGTACACCCGATGTTCTCCGTTGATGACAGTTTGGTGAAGTCGTCCAAAAGTGTCCTTTTTATGAAGCTGGTTACAAACAGGGGGTATTGGCAGATTTCCTTTGACCAAGAATCAAGGTTATTGATTTATCCCTCCCTTTGGTCACTTTTGTTTCAATCATCTTCATGGGCCTGTAAAAAATTTTCAGATTACTGAATGGGCTTGTAATTCAGGATTGAAGCAGTCCATAAGCTTACGGCCACTCTCCTGAACTCCAAGGAAATAGCTAAGATGTGACCAAGAATACAGCATTTCTGGCAAAGTCTAATGCACTGACTATTCCATGATGTTCGTGTCAGAGAAAAGGCAGATTACAGCTGTTGTATGATATTGTGTGCGCCTGTGTGCCATTGTAATGTAAAGGTGCTCAGCAGAGCAAGGGTTAAAGTATGACTGGAGAATAGCACCGCCCACTGTATCATGTATAGAGTCACATGGTATTAGACTCAGAGAGAACATTCTAGAAGCAGCTGGTGGCAGTTGGTGACAGTTGGTAGCAGCATGTCATTAACTGGGATCTGTTCATAGTTAAAGATTAACAATAAATGGTTCATGTTTAAACATATAAGTCTCAAGATCTCATCGTTGAGACATCAAAGGAAGCCATAACACAACATGGTGATCAGTGGTGGAACACAACGTGGTGATCAGTGGTGGAACACAACATGGTGATCAGCGGTGGAACACAACATGGTGATTAGTGATGGAACACAACATGGTGATCAGCGGTGGAACACAACATGGTGATTAGTGATGGAACACAACATGGTGATCAGCGGTGGAACACAACGTGGTGATTAGTGGTGGAACACAACATGGTGATTAGTGGTGGAACACAACATGGTGATTAATGGTGGAACACAACATGGTGATTAGTGGTGGAACACAACATGGTGATCAGCGGTGGAACACAACATGGTGATTAGTGGTGAAACACAACGTGGTGATCAGCGGTGGAACACAACGTGGTGATCAGCGGTGGAACACAACATGGTGATTAGTGGTGGAACACAACATGGTGATCAGCGGTGGAACACAACATGGTGATTAGTGGTGAAACACAACGTGGTGATCAGTGGTGGAACACAACATGGTGATCAGCGGTGGAACACAACATGGTGATTAGTGGTGAAACACAACGTGGTGATCAGCGGTGGAACACAACATGGTGATTAGTGGTGGAACACAACATGGTGATCAGTGGTGGAACACAACATGGTGATCAGCGGTGGAACACAACATGGTGATTAATGGTGGAACACAACATGGTGATCAGTGGTGGAACACTACGTGGTGATCAGCGGTGGAACACAACATGGTGATCAGCGGTGGAACACAACATGGTGATTAGTGGTGGAACACAACATGGTGATTAGTGGTGGAACACAATGTGGTGATCAGTGGTGGAACACAACATGGTGATCAGCGGTGGAACACAACGTGGTGATCAGCGGTGGAACACAACGTGGTGATCAGCGGTGGAACACAACGTGGTGATCAGCGGTGGAACACAACATGGTGATTAGTGGTGGAACACTACATGGTGATCAGCGGTGGAACACAATATGGTGATCAGTGGTGGAACACTACGTGGTGATCAGCGGTGGAACACAACGTGGTGATCAGCGGTGGAACACAACATGGTGATCAGCGGTGGAACACAACGTGGTGATCAGCGGTGGAACACAACGTGGTGATCAGCGGTGGAACACAATGTGGTGATCAGTGGTGGAACACTACATGGTGATCAGCGGTGGAACACAATATGGTGATCAGTGGTGGAACACTACGTGGTGATCAGCGGTGGAACACAACGTGGTGATCAGCGGTGGAACACAACATGGTGATTAGTGGTGGAACACTACATGGTGATCAGCGGTGGAACACACAACATGGTGATCAGTGGTGGAACACTACGTGGTGATCAGCGGTGGAACACAACATGGTGATTAGTGGTGGAACACTACATGGTGATCAGCGGTGGAACACAACATGGTGATCAGCGGTGGAACACTACGTGGTGATCAGTGGTGGAACACTACGTGGTGATCAGCGGTGGAACACAACATGGTGATTAGTGGTGGAACACTACATGGTGATCAGCGGTGGAACACAACATGGTGATCAGCGGTGGAACACTACGTGGTGATCAGTGGTGGAACACTACGTGGTGATCAGCGGTGGAACACAACATGGTGATTAGTGGTGGAACACTACATGGTGATCAGCGGTGGAACACAACATGGTGATCAGCGGTGGAACACTACGTGGTGATCAGTGGTGGAACACTACGTGGTGATCAGCGGTGGAACACAACATGGTGATTAGTGGTGGAACACTACATGGTGATCAGTGGTGGAACACAACATGGTGATTAGTGGTGGAACACAACATGGTGATCAGCGGTGGAACACAACATGGTGATCAGCGGTGGAACACAACATGGTGATTAGTGATGGAACACAACATGGTGATCAGCGGTGGAACACAACGTGGTGATTAGTGGTGGAACACAACATGGTGATTAGTGGTGGAACACAACATGGTGATTAATGGTGGAACACAACATGGTGATTAGTGGTGGAACACAACATGGTGATCAGCGGTGGAACACAACATGGTGATTAGTGGTGAAACACAACGTGGTGATCAGCGGTGGAACACAACGTGGTGATCAGCGGTGGAACACAACATGGTGATTAGTGGTGGAACACAACATGGTGATTAGTGGTGAAACACAACGTGGTGATCATTGGTGGAACACAACATGGTGATCAGCGGTGGAACACAACATGGTGATTAGTGGTGAAACACAACGTGGTGATCAGCGGTGGAACACAACATGGTGATTAGTGGTGGAACACAACATGGTGATCAGTGGTGGAACACAACATGGTGATCAGCGGTGGAACACAACATGGTGATTAATGGTGGAACACAACATGGTGATCAGTGGTGGAACACTACGTGGTGATCAGCGGTGGAACACAACATGGTGATCAGCGGTGGAACACAACATGGTGATTAGTGGTGGAACACAACATGGTGATTAGTGGTGGAACACAACATGGTGATTAGTGGTGGAACACAACATGGTGATCAGCGGTGGAACACAATGTGGTGATCAGTGGTGGAACACAACATGGTGATCAGCGGTGGAACACAACGTGGTGATCAGCGGTGGAACACAACGTGGTGATCAGCGGTGGAACACAACGTGGTGATCAGCGGTGGAACACAACATGGTGATTAGTGGTGGAACACTACATGGTGATCAGCGGTGGAACACAATATGGTGATCAGTGGTGGAACACTACGTGGTGATCAGCGGTGGAACACAACGTGGTGATCAGCGGTGGAACACAACATGGTGATCAGCGGTGGAACACAACGTGGTGATCAGCGGTGGAACACAACGTGGTGATCAGCGGTGGAACACAATGTGGTGATCAGTGGTGGAACACTACATGGTGATCAGCGGTGGAACACAATATGGTGATCAGTGGTGGAACACTACGTGGTGATCAGCGGTGGAACACAACGTGGTGATCAGCGGTGGAACACAACATGGTGATTAGTGGTGGAACACTACATGGTGATCAGCGGTGGAACACACAACATGGTGATCAGTGGTGGAACACTACGTGGTGATCAGCGGTGGAACACAACATGGTGATTAGTGGTGGAACACTACATGGTGATCAGCGGTGGAACACAACATGGTGATCAGCGGTGGAACACTACGTGGTGATCAGTGGTGGAACACTACGTGGTGATCAGCGGTGGAACACAACATGGTGATTAGTGGTGGAACACTACATGGTGATCAGCGGTGGAACACAACATGGTGATCAGCGGTGGAACACTACGTGGTGATCAGTGGTGGAACACTACGTGGTGATCAGCGGTGGAACACAACATGGTGATTAGTGGTGGAACACTACATGGTGATCAGTGGTGGAACACAACATGGTGATTAGTGGTGGAACACAACGTGGTGATCAGTGGTGGAACACTACATGGTGATCAGCGGTGGAACACAACATGGTGATCAGTGGTGGAACACTACGTGGTGATCAGCGGATGACAAAAAAAGGCAACATTTTAAATGATGAACCCAGAACGGGGTCACATAACATGGAAAAGGAAAAGCGGCTGAAGCCTAACCAGTGAAACATGCACCTAAGAAGAAAAATTGAAGAGACAGTCGAAGAAGCTTCGCTACAGACTTAGAAGCTGAAGAATCCACCAGAGTGAGTGGAAGTCCGTTGCAAGACCCTTGCTCTGATTACAAGACTGGTGAGCAACATGACAAAAAGCATGCAAGACCCTGAGTGATACTGATTTGAGACATTTACCTAGTTAGATCACAAGATGGTGCACAAAATTACAAAAACTGCAAGACCCTGAGTGATGCAGTGTGAAGAATACTGAACAGTTCAAGACAATGAGCAAAAATTATGAAAAAGGAAGCTGTATTTACATTATAGAAGAAGTGGCAGGCACAAGGCTCAGTACATCCATTGAGAAGCTGAAAGACATCTTCAAGTTAAAAAAAATCTGTAAAAGTACATTGGCTGGCAGAGTCAAGAGAGAAACCTGCAGGGCACGTTAAAAGGGAGGGAAAAGTCTGCAGAGTTTCAGAGAGAGGGAACCCCTTTCCGTTGGGAAAAGTAAAACTTTTCAGTCAGCAAAAAAAATTGCTGGTGTTCTGAAGATTAAAAGAAAAGGCGGTATTGAGAGTAAAAAAGAACCTACAGGGTCTTGGAAAAGGAATCCCCTTTCAGTTTGGTCCCCAGTGTAAAAGTTGAAATAAAAACGGCCCATAATCTCAAGGAGCCCACAGAAGCTCCCAAATCGCAGTACATTCAAAACGAAAGGACCCTCAGAGGTAAAAGCGGGGTAAGAAAGAATGGCCCAGAAAAGAAATTGCTGCAATGGCTTTCCTTTTGGAAAAGGGAAAAGTTCTACCAGCTTAAAAGCTTTAAAAAAGAAACAAAGTGGCCAATCACTGAAGATACCGCCAAAACCTGAAAAGCATGGGAAAAACCACAGAACCAGAACCGACAGGCTGCCAATACTTGATTGAGAAAAAAAAAAACTGTTACTGCACTGTTAGTCTTAAAGGGGCAACAAAATTTAAAGCTTTAACTACAAGAAAACACAGCCACGGACAGCAAGTTAGAAGAGCCAGGTGCATTTTGGATAATGTAAGGGCTAAACCAGACCCAAGAGTCAGCCTCTTGGAGGACAATTTTTAGTGCACAGGAGAAGTATGAGGTTAAATAAGAAATCAGAAGAAGTGCAATTTGACAACTTTTTGGTTCATTTGCTGGTGATGTACTTCATAGCCAACGTATAGATCAATACTCGACAACGTTTGGTGAGATATTAAAAGGCATTGACAGATATTTTAAACTCCAAAGTGTAGAGAGCACAGACCCTAGAAGAAAGTCTGGCACACCCCCAATTAAGCACTGAGGGCAACAAAAGACCCCAGAGTGAGAATGACAGAAGACCCCAGTGCAAGGGAGACAATATTCAAGTAATCCACAAGTTGGTTGCTGTCCATGCCAGTGTAATGAAATGCATGAGCTGAAGAGTTTAGCGCAGAAGAAAGAAATGGCTGCGAAGCAGCCGAAAAGCTTAATAATAGAATTTTTTTGAAAATGCTGATGCAGTACCCAACCTAAAAAAGCATATGGCAGTGCAGAGTGAGAGGATGGCTGTGAGTGAAGGAAAGCTATCTCCGAGGTAACTCAAAAGAAACAAAACATGCAAAAAATAAATGAAGCTGTTCTACAGGAAAATGTTTGCATCAGAGCTGAACTGGAAGATTCAAAGCGCAAGATTCAAGCTGAGTATACACCTCTGAAAACCCACGGCAAAATTAAATCTTCAGTGAACCAAGCTGTTTGAGATCTGAACAAAAATATTTCAGAGACGACACAAAGGTATCAGGAGGAAATAATGATCCTCAATTCCGCAATTGGCAAATCAAAGCAGGAGTTGGGAAAACTCAACCAGATGTACAGCCAGGCAAAGCATCAGGCAGAAAAGGCATTCAAAGACATTGCAACCCTGAAAGACGCCTTGCAGAATCAATATGGAGCCATGGAAAAACATAAGGAGCTAAAAAGGACATTGAATATTACTTCAAAAAAAGCTGCGTTTAACTACCAGTAGCAACGAAACAATGCACTGAAGCAGAGTGAGTTGCTACGCGATCAACAAGAAAATAAACAGTTGAAAGAATAGTTGATTGTCCTTCAAGATCAAATGCAAAAGAAATGCATTATCATTCAGTAACATGAAGAAATAAAGACTGTCTTAAAGAGCCGACTGAAAGCACAGCAAAAGAAACTCAAGGAGACTCTGTTGAATTCCAAGAAAGCTCAAGATGAAGCAAGCTAGCTTTACAAAGAAAAGAAAAACCTGTTGAAGGAGATTTGCATGCTACAAGAATCCCTCAGGACCAAGGTTATTCCTCTGGAAAATTACGAAGAGGAGCAAAATGAGTTTAACATCACACTGAGCAAACTGAAGAACCAGTTGGCAGAGAAGACTCAGCAATGTTCCATATTGCAGGAGGAAGCTGAAAGCTACAAAAAAACAGACTGATCAGCTGAAAGAAGCAGTTGAGTGAAAACGAGGGGGCTTTGAAAGGAAAAGCCGCAGAATGTTCCAAGCTGCGAGCAGATAATGGAGCCACGAGCAGCACAATTACAGAACTGAAACAAGTTAAGTCTTCACCGGGGATAGACCTGGCCAACAGCGAAATCAAAATGAAAGACGAGGACAAAGCTATGCTGCAGACAGAGAAAGAAAAGACAGAAATAGTATCAGAAAATGCAAATCCGACGTTAAAGCACCAGGAACAGGAGAAGAGAAAGCACTGGATGTCTCAGACATACTGAGAGCCATTGAGCTGAATGAAAAGATTCATAAGCTTGCAAGATGATCTGAAAATAAAACAGCAAACTAATGTTTGGCTGAAATTGTGAAACGAGTGGATCCGAAGGCTCCATTTGCAAAACGTACACATCCAGCAAAAATATGGCGGACACCACGGATAAAGAAAATTCAAATCCACTCTGGGAATGAACAGAGTGCACGTTCCCTTCAGAAGGAGAGGGACAAACCCACAAAGCCGAAGAAAAGCAGACGAGTTGTCAATAAAGAGAAACGCAACTTGAAGGAGATCAAAAAGCGAATCAAATGGAGATAACCAAGTTATCAGAAACACAGGGCGGAATCACCCCAGATTTGCAGTAGTGCAGGAAGCGAGCGGGGAAAAAAGTCTTTTTAACGGCCGGCTGCAACGGTGGGTTTTCACGCCAGATCATCCCTTTCTCACCTCATTAATTATGCCACCATAGGAAACATGCCGCATGGCTGATGGACGGCCTCCAATTTGCCCGCCACACTGTTACCTCACCGCTTCTTCACAGAGGACGCCATATTAAAACTGCAGCCACGGGCACACTTCTCGACGCCTGCAGCCCTAGACTGCTCCGGTGAAGACATGGCCTCAAAAACCAAGAGGTGCACAGCCCTCCGATTCAGTGACACACCCCTGGGACACCATGGATGCCTGCCGCGATGCCCTTCACCCCTGCTCTGGCCGCAGGAGGCCCATCAACCTCAGCTTGGGAGGTGGTGGCAAAGGTGGTCAGAATGGGGACATCTGCACCCACTCTCTCACTCACACACTCACATCTCCACCTGGCCTCATCTCCTCTGGAGACTGCCACCTCCGCCCTCACCATCTTGAGGCCACTTGCTCAAATCAACTTATGCCCCTGCACAAGTCCTGGGATACCCTCCTTCCTCAGTACAGCCCTCACCCTGCAGCCTCTACCCTTGCCTGAGGCTATTTCTCCCCCCTCCCCAAGCAAGCCCTAGCCCTGCAGCTGTTGACAAGCCACCCCCGCCTAATGGCTGATCTGGTAGGTAGAGACCTGGCCGTGATCCTCCTAAAAGTGATGTGGTGCTGTCTGCGAAAACCGGCGCTGATGAGAGCGAGTGCTGCCCGATGCAAGTTAGTCAAACAAACCTCGAATTCCCAAGCGAAGCACAGCTCACCAGGTGCACGTTGCTTATGTACCCGATGTTCCCAGATGATCCAGTGTGGGGGGACGACTCCGGTGACCTAGGCTTATAATGAGATGCTAAAGTATTCAAATTAAGTTCCTGAAGGGCAGTGCCAGGAGGCGGGGCTGCCATTGACTGATGGTGCGGCCAATCTCAAACTCATTGCACGACGGCCTGAAACCGATTTTTGACCTTCTCACCATATTGTCGCCCCCATCCCACCCGCCATGATGCCCAAAGTCAATGGGGCCAGAAAATTCCGGTCACAGGGTACAGCTACCATTCCTCCAAACATGACAGGACTGAGATGTGGAAGAACTCAAGAAACCTCAAGAACATCAGCATTTATAAAGTCAGAGAAGATGGCGTAGTGGTATTGTCACTTGAGTAGTAATCCAGAGGTGCACTGTTATACTCTGGGGACCCAGGTTTCAATCCCGCCATGGTAGATGGTGGAACTTGAATTCAATAAAAATCTGGAATTAAAAGTCTAATAGTGACCATGAAAGTGTTGTTGATTGTCATAAAAACCCATCTGTTTCACTAATGTCCTTTAGGGAAGGAAATCAGCTGTCCTTACCTGGTCTGGCCTACATGTTACTCTTAAATACCCTCTGAAATGGCCTAGCAAACCATTCAGTTGTATGAAACCGCTACAAAGTCTCAAAAAAGGAATGAAAGCAGACGGATGACCCGGCATCGAACTAGGCAAACCCAGCCCTGTCGACCCTGCAAAGTCCTCCTTACTAACATCTGGGGGCTTGTGCCAAAAGTGGGAGCGCTGTCTCACAGACTAATCAAGCAACAGCCTGACATAGTCATCCTCACAGAATCATACCTTACAGATAATGTCCCAGACACCACCATCACCATCCCTGGGTATGTCCTGTCCCACTGGCAGGACAGACCCAGCAGAGGTGGGGGCACAGTGGTATACAGTCTGGAGGGAGTTGCCCTGGGAGTCCTCAACATCGACTCTGGACCCCATGAAGTCTCATGGCATCAGGTCAAACATGGGCAAGGAAACCTCCTGCTGATTACCACGTACCGCCCTCCCTCAGCTGATGAATCAGTGCTCCTCCATGTTGAACACCACTTGGAGGAAACACTGAGGATGGAAAGGGTGCAGAAGATACTCTGGGTGGGGGGCTTCAATGTCCATCACCAAGAGTGACTCGAGAACACCACCTCAGACCGAGCTGGCCAAGTCCTAAAGGACATTAGCTGCTAGACTGGGTCTGCAGCAGGTGGTGAGGGAACCAACAAGAGGGAAAAACATACTTGACCTCATCCTCACCAACCTGCCTGCTGCAGATGCATCTGTCCATGACAGTATTGGTAGGAGCAACCACTGCACAGTCGTTGTGGAGACAAAGTCCCACCTTCAAACTGAGGATACCCTCCATCGTGTTGTGTGGCACTACCACCGTGCTAAACAGGATAGATTTTGAACAGATCTAGCAACTCAAGACTGGGCATCCATGAGGTGCTGTGGGCCATCAGCAGCAGCAGAATTGTACTTGAACATAATCTGTAACCTCATGGCCCGCCATATCCCCCACTCTACCATTACCATCAAGCCAGGGGATCAACCCTGGTTCAATGAAGAGTACAGGAGGGCATCCCAGGATCAGCACCAGGCATACCTAAAAATGAGGTGTCAACCTGGTGAATCTACAACACAGGACTACTTGCATGCCAAACAGTATAAGCAGCAAGCGACAGACACATCAAGGTGATCCCACAACCAACGAATCAGATCTAAGTTCTGCAGTCCTGCCACATCCAGTCGTGAATGGTGGTGGACAATTAAACAACTCACTGGAGGAGGAAGCCCCACAAATATCCCCATCCTCAATGATGGGGGAGCCCCAGCACATCAGTACAAAAGATAAGGCTGAAGCATTTGCTACTTCTTTAGCCAGAAGCGCTTAGTGAATGATCCATCTCGGCTTCCTTCGGAGGTCCCCAACATCACAGATGCCAGTCTTCAGCAATTCATTTCACCCCACGTGATATCAAGTAATGTCTGAAGGCACTGGATACTGCAAAGGCTATGGGCCCTGACAATATTCCAGCAATAGTACTGAAGACTTGTGCTCCAGAACTTGCCATGTCCTTAGCCAAGCTGTTCCAGTACAGCTACAACATTGGCATCGATCCGGCTATGTGGAAAATTGCCCAGGTATGTCCCATACACAAAAAGCAGGACAAATCCAACCCGGCCAATTATCGCCCCATTAGTCTAACTCATCCCCTGACTCCCCAAAACCTGTCCACTATCTACAAGCCACAAATCAGGAGTGTGATGGGATACTCTCCACTTGCCTGGATGAGTGCAGCTCCCACAACGCTGAAGAAGCTTGACACCGTCCAGAACAAAGCAGCCCACTTGATCATCAGTAAAGTAATGGAAGGGGCCATCAATAGTTCTATCAAGCGGCACTTGCTTAGCTCACTGAAGTCCAGTTTGGGTTCTGTCAGGGCCACTCAGGTCCTGACCTCATTACAACCTTGGTTCAAACATGGACAAGAGAGTTGGTAAGGTGAGGTGAGAGTGACTGCCCATGACATCAAGGCAGCATTTGACCAAGTGTGGCATCAAGGAGCCCTAGCCAAACTGCAGTCAATGGGAATCAAGGGAAAACTCTCCACTGGTTGGAGTCATACCCAGCACAAAGGAATATTGTGGTTGTTGGAGGTCAATCATCTCAGCTCCAGGACATCACTGCAGGAGTTCCTCAGGGTAGTGTCCTCGGCCCAACCATCTTCAGCCACTTCATCAATGACCTTCCTTCCATCATAAGGTCAGAAGTGAGGATGTTCACTGATGATTGTACAATTTTCAGCATAATTCGCGAACTCCTCAGATACTGAAGCATCTATGTCCAAATGCAGCAAGACCTGGACAATATCCAGGCTTGGGCTGACAAGTGGTAAGTAACATTCGTGCCAGGCAATAATCATCTCCAACAAGAGAGAATCTAACCATCACCCCTTGACGTTCAATGGAATTACCATCACTATCAACATCCTGGGGGTTACCATTGACCAGAAACTTAACTGAACTAGCCATATAAATACAGTGGCTATAAGAGCAGGTCAGATGCTAGGAATCCTGTGAAAAGTAACTCATCCCCTGACTCCCCAAAACCTGTCCACTATCTACAAGCCACAAATCAGGAGTGTGATGGGATACTCTCCACTTGCCTGGATGAGTGCAGCTCCCACAACACTGAAGAAGCTTGACACCGTCCAGAACAAAGCAGCCCACTTGATTGGCACCACATCCACAAACATTCTGTCCCCCCACCACCAACACACAGTAGCAGCAGTGTGCACTATCTACAAGATGCACTGCAGGAATTCACCAAGGTTCCTTCGACAGCACCTTCTAAAGCCACGACCACTACCATCTAGAAGGACAAGGGCAGCAGATAGATGGGAACAGCACCACCTGGAAGTTCCACTCCAAGTCACACACCATCCTGACTTGGAAACATATCGCCGTTCCTTCACTGTCGCTGGGTCAACACCCACCTTCGCACTTTTGCTGAGGCTATAAGGGTTATAGTCTTGACTTCACCGAATAATCCTAATAATGGCTTGTGGTCCATTATGATAGTGAAATGACGCCTGCGTACATATTGATGAAACTTCTTAACACCGAAAATGATCACCAGGCCTTCTTTTTCTATTTGAGAGTACTCTCTGCAGAAGTGAGTGCACTCGGCACTCTTGCAGGTTGTTCTGGTCCATCATCCATTCGATGGTAAAGCACTGCTCCCACTCCATTGGGAGATACATCGCACATTAGTACCAACTCTTTTTTTGGGTCAAAACATGCTGGAAGTGTAGATGATTGTAACAACCGTTTCATTTTTGTGAAAGCTTCTTCTTGCGGTTTCCATGACCATCTCTGGCTTTTCTTGAACAAGTAATAAGGTGGTGCCAGTTCTGTCGACAAATTAGGAAAGAAGTGTCCACAGCAATTGATCATGCCCAAGAATGACTTCAGTTCGGATGTATTCTTTGGTGCTGGGGCTTCTTTAATGGCTTTCACCTTTTTTTCAATGGCATGTAGGCCTGGTGAATCTACCTGGTGACTTAGGTAAGTTACCTCCTTTGCTTGGAATACGCACTTTGCTTTTTTCAACCTCTCTCCAACCTGTGAAAAACATTTCAAAACTTCCTCCAAGTTCACAAAATATTTCTTTTCAGTGAGCCCAGCCATGAGAACATCATGTGAATAAACTGCAACACGGGAATGTCCCTGTATAAACGTTCCATAGTTGCTTGGATTATGGCACAAGTTATGTCAAATGGTAAATGGATGTATTGGTACAATCACTTGTGTGTATTTATGGTGACAAACTTCCGGGATGCCTTCTCTAATTCCAATTTTTGGTAGGCGTGACTCATATCTAACTTTGTATGGGCCTTTCCACCTGCCAGTTTAGCGTATAAAGCTTCAATTTTAGGTATGGGGTGTCTATCCAATTTTGCAACTTTATTGACTGTTAATTTGTAGTCCCCACATATTTGAATGCTTTGGTCAGGCTTGAGAACAGGTACAATTGGTGCTGCCCACTCTGAAAATTGCACTGGCTGTATCACTCCCAGTTTTTCTAATCTGTCCAGTTCAGCATCCACCTTACCCCACATTGTATTAAGGTACTGATCTTGCCTTCATGAATCTTGGTGTTGCCTCTGGATGTACATGAATTTTTGATCGTAGCCCCGTGGTTTTTCCGAGTTCTTTCTTGAAAACTGAGGCATAATTTTGTGGTAGCTCTAATAGCCCATTAGTTCTCAGTTGGAAGATTTCTGTCCATTCCAAGTTAATTTCTTTCAGCCAGTTTCATCCGAAGAGACTGCTGCTACCATCAAGGGTAATTTTACAGTTTGACCTCTGTGGCGGATTGTGACTTTACATGTAGGTCTTCTCCTGTGTAAGTTTTTAATTGTTCGTCAGTTTCTTCCAAATTTAGTTTACATTCTCCACGATTCAGGTATGTAAAAGTATGCTCACCAATCACCATACTGGCTGCTCCAGATCCACCTCCATTCTGATAGGCTTCCTATTCTCTCCCATGGCTACATAGATAGGTTCCATTCTTCCTAACTTTTAATTATAAATTTAAATTATTAAATTAAATAATATGAATAGATATCAGAATCTATTACTTCAGCTTTTTCAATGCTGTTAATCTCAATGGGTTTTTGCTTTTGTCTGAAAGTCTGCCTGATTCTATCTTTATAATGTCGCATGATGTGTCCATTTCATTGACAGTAAAAACATTCGCTCTTTTTAAAGTGTGATTCATTAACACCTTTGTTACTGTTAGGCCATGTTTTTGCTGCTAAGTTATCCCTTTTAATTTATCTGCTAACGGTGGCTGCGTCCTGCTTCAGAACAAAGCTCCGCACTTTCCCGCTCTTTTTGGCTGAGGCTCCCTTCCCAACATGGAGCGCGGTGCCACTTTGTGTTCCTTGTATGGCTTCTGAGTCTTGCTCTGCACCTTCCATTGCCAGAGCGATTTCCAATGCCTTTCTGAAAATCTAGATTTGTTTCAGCCAATAACCTCTTCTGAATCGCGTTTTCGTTTATACTGCACACCAGACGATCTCTAAGCATGTCATTAATAGATGTACCAAACTCACATTATTCAGTTAATTGCTTCAGACTTGCCACATAACAAGCACCTGTCTCCCCTGCAGCTCTATTTCTTGAGCTCAATTTAAACTGTTGCATGATCACTGGCTGCTTGGGCTGGTAATGATTCTTTACGAGGTTCACTAAGTCATCAAAACATTTCGAGTCTGGGGCACTGGGCACCAACAGATTTCAAATTAATCTGTATGTCTTACTCCCACACTTGGACAAAAGAATCATGCACCTCTTCTCCTCCTCCCCCACAATGTTGTCCACCTGGAAGAAGAACACGAGGTGCCCGGCCGGTCATCCGATGTTGGATCGAAAGGCTCCACTCCTCCAAATTGCAGCATGCTCTGAGGGGATTACTTCAACGATCAAGAAGGAAATTTTTCTTTACTTACAACTACTGTGCGAGGTACAGCCCTATTTCGGTTCTTCCGAATTCCTTCATTTTTTCTTGCTTTTTTCCTCGATTTTACGTGTTTTTTCGTGCTTTTGACTCTCATTGGGGCTAAAGGATCTGGGTTGCACACTTGTTTTGGGGTGACCCAGTTGGTTCAGAGACAATCAGTAAATCATTGTTAGAATAAACACATGCTGTTTATTTACAAAAGGAACTCAGCAGCTACACTTGTGTGCTTACGATTCAAAACTCTGTCTTCGCTCTTCAGTGTCTAACTCAAGACTTCGCCACAGAGGTAGCCTGTGGTACTCTGCTCTTTTGTATCAAGATCATAAGAACGTAAGAAATAGAAACAGGAGTAGACCATTCGGCCCCTCGAGCCTGCACCGCCATTCAATAAGATCATGGCTGATCTTGTGTTTCGATTTCCACATTCCCATCTAACCCCAATAACCTCTGATTCCCTTCCCTAACAAGAATCCATTTACCTCTGCCTTAAAAATATTCAATGGCCCCGCCTCCTCCACCTTCTGAAGCAGAAAGTCTCACAACCCTCTGAGGAAAAAAAATTCTCCTCATCTCTGTCCTAAAAGGACCACCCCCTAATTTTAAAACAATGTCCCCTAGCTCTGGACTCACCCACAAGATGAAACATTCTTTCAACGTCTACCTTGTTAAAGCCATTCAGGATCTTGTACATTTCAATCAAATCACCCCTCACTCTTCTAAACTCCAGTTGAAACAAGCCCAGTCTGTCCAACCTTTCCTCATAAGACAACCCACTCATTCCAGGTATCAATCTAGTAAATCTCCTTTGAACCATCTCCAATGCATTTACATCCTTCCTTAAATAAGGGGACCAAAACTGCGCACAGAATTCGAGATGTGGTCTCACCAATGCCCTGTATAACTGAAGCCTAACATCCTTACTTTTATGTTCAATCCCTCTTGTAATAAGGGATAGCATTCTATTAGCAATCTTAATTACTTGCTGTACCTACATACTAACTTTTTGTGACTTGTATGAGGACACCCAGATCCCACTGCACCTCAGAATTATGCAGCCATTCTCCATTTAAGTAATACTCTGCCTTTTTGTTCTTCCTACCCAGTGAACATCTTCACATTTTCCCACATTAAACTCCACCTGCCAGATCTTTGCCCACTCACTCAACCTGTCTATCTTGCAATCTCCTCATGTCCTCTTCACAACATACTTTCCTACCTACCTTTGTGTCACCTGCAAATTTAACCACCATGTCTTCACTCCCCTCATCTAAGCCATTGATGTAGCTCATTAAAAGTTGAGGCCCCAGAGCAGACCCCTATGAACGCCACTTGTCACATTCTGTCAATCAGAAAAAGACCCATTTATGCATAATCTCTGCTGTTTTCCAGCCAGCCAATCTTCTATTCCTGCTATTATGTTACCCCCTACACCCTGCGCTTTTATTTTCCGTAATAATCTTTGATGTGGCACCTTATCAAATACCTTCTGGAAATCCAAGTACAGTGCATCTACAGGCTCCCCTTTATCCATTGAGCATGTTACTCCTTCAGTAAATTGGTTAACCATGACTCTGCTTTGACAAAACCACGCTGACTCTTCCCAATTGCCTTGAGTTCTTCTAAATGCCCAGCTATAACTTCCTTAATGACCGATTCTAATACCTTCCCCATGACAGATGTCAAGCTAACAGTGGTGGCGCTGGCTGAAGGAGGTGTTAATGGTGACATTAAGGATAGAAAGCAGAATGTGATAATGGCTGGACAAGGGTAAGCGCATCATACGGACTCGAAATGTTAACTCTGTCTTTCTCTCCACAGATGCTGTCTGACCTGTTAAGTTTTTCCTATAGTTTCCTGTTTTTTGCCTCTCTCCCATCTTGAATAGAGGAGTTATATTTGCTACTTTCTAATCTGATGGAACCTTTCCAGGATCTAGCAAATTTTGGAAAATTAACACTAGCGCCTCGACTACCTCATTAGCCACATCTTGTAAGACCCTAGGATGTAGTCCATCAGGACCCGGAGACTTACCAGCCCATAGCTCCATCAATTTGCTCAGTACCTTTTCCCTAGTGATTTCAATTTCATCAAGCTCCTTTCTCCTGTTCACCTCCTGATTTGGAATTTTTTTTTGTATTTTCTATAGTGACCAGAGAAGCAAAATATTTGTTCACTTCTTCCACCATTTTCTTATTATCTACTCCCCACTGTCACTCTATAGAGGACCAACACTCATCTTTACTTAGATGAAGGCAAAATACTACGGATGCTGGAAATCTGAAACAAAAACAAAACATGCTGGAAAAACTCAGCAGGTCTGTTAGCATCTGTAAAGAGAAAGACAGAATTAACGTTTCAAGTCCGTATGACTCTTTTTCAGAGCCAGAGCTAAGAGAAGTAAAAATGTGGTGAAATTTATACTGTTTAAGTGGGATGGAGCAGGTGAAGCTGGATAAAAGGCCAACGATAGGTGTAGGCAAAGGAGAGATTGCCAAAGATGTCATAAACAAAAGGTCAAAGATGTTAATGGTGGTGGTGCTGGCTGAAGGAGGTGCTAATGGTGACATTAAGGATAGAGAGCAGAATGTGATAAAAACAAAAAGATAAAAACAAAAAACTGCGGATGCTGGAAATCCAAAACAAAAACAGAATTACCTGGAAAAACTCAGCAGGTCTGGCAGCATCAGCGGAGAAGAAAAGAGTTGACGTTTCGAGTCCTCATGACCCTTCAGCAGAATTGGGTGAACACCCCTCTCCTTGGATTCACCCAATTCCGCTGAAGGGTAATGAGGACTCGAAACGTCAACTCTTTTCTTCTCCGCCGATGCTGTCAGACCTGCTAAGTTTTCCAGCATTTTTTGTTTTTGACTCACTTTACTTACTCTTTTCCTTTTTAAGTACCTGTAGAAACTCTTGCTATCCATTTTCACATTTCTAGCTAGCTTCTTCTTATATTCTAATTTCTTTCTCCTGATTAACATTTTAGTCATTCTCTGCCATTCTTCACATTCTGTTCAATCATCTGTCCTGCCACTCATCTTTGCAGAGGTGTATGCTTTTCCCTTAAGTTTGATGCTTTCCTTAACTTCTTGAGTTAACCATGGATGGTGAGTTCTCTCCTTAGAATTTTTCTTTATAGTAGAATAGTATTTTATAGTACTTATTCTGAATACTCTGAAATATACCCTTAAATGTCTGCCACTAATTTTCTATTAATCTATCTTCTAGCCTAGTTTCCCAGTTCACTTCAGCTAGCTCAGCTTTCATCCCCACATAGTTGCGCTTATTTAAGTTTAAGATACCTGTCTTAGACCCACTCTTATCCCTTTCAAACTGGATGTAAAAGTCAATCATATTGTGGTCGCTGCTACCTAGCAGTGACCTTTCTCTGAGGTCATTCATTAATCCTGTCACGTTACACAATACCAAGTCCAATATAACCTGCTCTCTGGTTGGTCCCAGAACACGCTGCTCTAAGGAACTATCTCGAAAGCATTCTAAGAACTCCTCATCCAGGCTACTATAGCCAATCTGATTTTTCCAGTTTATTTGTAGACTAAAGTCACCCACGATTATTGCTGTCCCTTTATCACAAGCACATAATATTTTCTCTTGAATACTTTGTCCTACATTGCGGCTACTGTTTGGGGGCCTGTAGAGCACTCCCACTAATGATTATTTTCCCCTGCTATTCCTCATATCCACCCAAACCGACTCTACATCCTGATCTCCTGAACCAAGGTAAGGTTATGTGATCTTAAATTGCAACACTTGCCTTAAAGGTATATTACACATCAGATTACAAGAGAGAATTATCAGAGGGCAGTAAAGAGTCAACCAGGTTGTTTTTGGTCTAGAGTCATTGTTGGATCTAGTGCCCTTGGTTTGTTGGGGGTAAAGTGTGGCTGCACATTTGTTTCAGGGTGACCGAGTTGGTACCGAGACGGAGAACATCCAGAGATCGTTGTTAGAGTAAACACATGCTGTTTATTGACAAACTAAACTCAGCAGCTACACTTGTGTGCTCACAACTTAAAACTGTCTTCACTCATCAGTGTCTAACTCAAGACTCTCCCACAGAGATAGCCTGTGCTATCTGCTGTTGGGTATTAAGCTTATTTGACCTTACGTTACAATGCTTGTCTTAAAGGTATGTTATATATCAGATTACTACGTCCCTCTCTTTTTACTGAAAAATATATTTTGCAATTTTTCAACATATCAAGTTATTTACACAGATCAATTATTTACAAAGTCAGTGTCTCTGGGGGTTTCCTTATGCGTGTGGAACGTCTCAGCTCTATGACCTCTGGCGTCTGCTTTGGAGTCTCCCTTACTGAAGTCGTCTGAGCATTTGGTTCTTCAGTAGGTACCTGTAAATCTGTTTCTTTGACTCTTCCAGGTCCAGTCAGCCCTTCAAACACATTTGTACTCGGCTGAGTTGATTCAGTCCCGCACACTAGTGGAATCACTGCTGAATATTTGGTTTTCATATGTGATCCACATGTTTCCTTATTATTCAATCTCCGTCTTTTGTAGACTAGGAAAGAGATCCCATTACAGCACTTACTTCATTCAACAACCATGCTGACCCTTCTCTAAAATTTTTCACAAATACCTTCTCTCCTACATTAAATGTTCTGTCCCAGCTGGGACATTTTCTGATTTTCCTGCCTTCTTTCCACCTTCCCACCACCCAAAAGTTTGGCATAATTAGGCTCAGTCTCAACCGGAGATGGCACTTCATCAGCACTTCCACAAGTGTGACACTTGTTGCCGAATGAGGGGTGGTTCTATAATGGAAAGGAAAATGTGTAATTTCCTATTGAATCTCCAAATAATTTCTGCATACCAGATTTGAGCATCTGAGCTGCTCTCTTGGCCAATCCATTTGAAGAAGGATGGTATGGAGATGTTTTCACATGAACAATACCACTGAGGTTTGTAAATCACTTAAATTCAGCTATTGTGAATATTGTTCCATTATCTGCTACTAGCACTTCAGGTAGTCCATTTATAGCGAAGCTTTGTTGTAGCTCGTCTATTGTCACTGAAGATGTGGGTGACCTCACTTCGTATATGTCCATCCATTTTGAATGAGCATTTACAATGAGTAGAAACATTGTTCCCATAAAATTTCCCACATAGTCGATGTGAACACGTACCCATCCCTCCCACTCCCAGGTGTGTAACAGAGCTGTTGCAGGTAATTTTTGTACCTGTTGACATTGCATACAACTTCCCACTAAGTGTTCTATTTCTCCATCCATTCCAGACCATGACATATAGCTGTGTGCTATTGACTTCATTTTGGAAATTCTGGGATGTGCACTGTGAGGTTCAGATAACAATGGCTTTCATCTTTTTGAAGCAACAGTCACATGAGCACCCCACAATAAAATACCTTTGGCTGGTTATCTCGTATCTTCTCTGGAAATACAGTTTCATTTCATCGGATTCTTGTGTTTGTGACCAACCATGAAGAACTTGATTTCTCACTTTGGATAAGACTGGGTCCTTGTTCGTCCAATCTTTAATTTGTTTAACACACATCGGTGGTGAGTCCAGGAAATTCAACAACAAAACAAATTCCTGAAGAATTGGAACATCCTCATCTTTTACTTGCAAGGGTAAACGACTGAGTGCACTTGTATTTGCAATTTGCCTTCCAGGTCTATGAATAAAAGTATACCCATTTGCTGCCAAAATCAATGCCCATCTTTGTACTCTTGATAAAACTATAGGGAGCATGAACTTGTCTTCACTGAATAGTCCTAATAATGGCTTGTGGTCCGTTATGATAGTAAAATGGCAACTGTGTATGTATTGTTGAAACTTCTTAACATGGAAAATGATTGCCAGGCCCTCCCTTTCAATTGGTGACTACCTTTTCTCTGCAGTGCCAAGTGTTCTCAACACATATCCTATAGTTCATTCTGACCCGTCACCCATTCGATGGGAAAGCACTGCACCCACTCTATTGGGAAATGCGTCACACGTTAACATCAACTCTTCTTTTGGGTCAAAATATGCTGGAAGATTGTAGCAACTTTTTCACTTTTGTGAAAGCTTCTTCTTGTGGTGGTTTCCATGACCATCTCTGGTTTTTCTTGAGCAAGTAATACAGGGGAGCCAGTTCTGTCAACAAATTAGGCAAGAAACATCCATAGTAATTGATCATCCCCAAGGATGATTTCAGTTTGGATGTGTTCTTTGGTGCAGGGGCTTCTTTAATGGCTTTCACTTTTTCTTCAACTGGGTGTAGGCCTTGTGAACCTACCCTGTGACCTAGGTAAGTTCCCTCTTTGGCCTGGAATCTCACTCCAACCTGTGAAAAACATTTCAGGACTTCTTCCAAGTTCATCAAAAGTTCCTTTTCAGTGAGTCCAGTCATGAGAACATCATCCAAATAAACTACAAAATGGGGCATTCCCTGTAGTAAAATTTCCATGGCACAAGCTGAAGATACGTCAAATGGTAAATGGCTGTATTGGCACAATCCCTTGTGTGTATTTATGGTGACAAACATCCGGGATGCCTTCTCTTATTCCAATTTCTGGTAGGCATGACTCATATCTAACTTCATGTGGGCCTTTCCACCTGCCAGTTTAGGGTATAAATCTTCAATTTTATGTATGGGGTGTCTATCCATGTTTGCCACTTTGTTAACTGTTAATTTGAAGACCCCACATATTCTAACACTTCAGGTTTGAGAACAGGTACAGTTGGTGCTGCCCACTCTGAAAATTGCACTGGCTGTATCACTCCCAGTTTTTCTAATCTGTCTACTTTATGCCGCATTGTATGAGGTCCTGTTCTTGCCTTCATGAATCTTGGTGTTGCCTCTGGATCAACATGAATGTTTGCTCTTGTAGCCCCTCAGTTTTTCCAAGTTCTTTCTTGAAAACTGAGGCGTATTTTTGTAGTAGCTGTGAGAACCCATTAGCTCTCAGTTGGAAGATTTCAGCCCATTCCAATTTTATTTATTTCAGTCAGTTTTGTCCAAGGAGACTAGATCCCTTGCCTGCTACTACCATCAAGAGTAATCTCACTTTCTGACCTTCGTAGTGTAGTGTGACTTTACATAAGCCCTTGACTTATATGTCTTCTCCTGTGTAAATTTTTAATTTTTCATCAGTTTCTTCTAAATTCAGCTTATATTCTCCATGATTCAGATATTTCAATCTACGCTCACTAAGCACCGTAGTGGTTGCTCCGGTATCCACCTCCATTCTGATAAGCTTCTCGTTCACTCTCATGGCTACATAGATAGGCTCTGTTCTTCCTACCTTTAAATTATATAACAAGTAGATATCAGCATCTATTTCTTCAGGCTTTTCAACGCTGTTAATCTCATTGAATTTTTGGGCTGATAGTCTGCCTGATTCTATCTTTACAATGTCTCATGAGGTGTCCATTTCGATGGCAGAAGAAACATTCAAATTTTTAAAACTGTGATTCTTTACAGGTCTGCTTCTGCTTCTGTTATGCCATGTTTTTGCTGCTGCGTTATCCCTTTTAATTTATCTGCTAACAGTGGCTGCTTTCCACTTCGGAACAAAGCTCTGCGCTTTGCTATCTTTTTGGTTGAGGCTCCCCACCCAACATGGACCGTGGTGCCATTTTGCGCTCCTTGAATGGCTTTTTGAGTCTCACATGGTACCCTCCATTGCCAGAGCGATTTCCAATGCCTTTCTGAAAATCTAGATTTGTTTCAGCCAGTAATCTCTTCTGAATCATGTTTTCATTTATACCACACACCGGACGATCTTTAAGCATATCATTAATAGATGTACCAAACTCACATTATTCAGTTAATTGCTTCAGACTTGCCACATAACAAGCAACTGTCTCCCCCGCCACTCTATTTCTTGAGCTCAATTTAAACCGTTGCATGATCACTGGCTACTTGGGCTGGTAATGATTCTTTATGAGGTTCACTAAATCATCAAAGTGTTTCGAGTCTGGGGCACTGGGCACCAACAGATTCCGAATTAGTCCTTTTGTCTTAATCCCACACCTGGACTGAAGGATCGCTTGCCTCTTCTCTTCCCCTGCAATCTCGCTCACCTGGAAGAAGAACGCGAGGTGTTCAACATAGTGAGACCAGTCGTCCAAGGCGGGATCAAAAGGCTCCACTCTTCCAAATTGCAGCATGCTCTGAAGGGATTACTTCGATGCTTAGAAGGAAATTTTCTTTTACTTACAACTATCGTGTGAGGTATGGCCCGATTTCGGTTCTTCTGAATTCCTTCATTTTTTTTTGCACTTTACCTTGTTTTTTTACGTGTTTTTTCGTTCTTTTACTCTCGTCACCAGTTTGTTGGATCCAGTGCCCTCGGCTTGTTGGGGCTAAAGGATTTGGGTTGCACGCTTGTTTTGGGGTGACTGAGTTGGTGCAGAGACAGAGAACATCCGGAGATTGTTGTTAGAATAAACACATGCTGTTTATTTACAAACTAAACTCAGCAGATACACTTGTGTGCTCACTACATAAAATTCTGTCTTCGCTCATCAGTAACTAACTCAAGACTCTCCCACAGAGGCAGCCTGCGCTACTCTGCTATTGGGTATTAAGTTCATGTGATCTTACATTACAATACTTGTCTTAAAGGTATGTTACATATCAGATTACCAGAGTCGTATAGGTTATCCGGATAAGAGTAGTAGATTTCTTTCTCTAAAGAACATTAGTGAACTAGTTGGGTTTTTAATGACAATCCAATTGTTTCACCATCACCATTATTGATACTAACTTTTTATTGCAGGTTTATTTAATTAACTTAATTTAAATTCTCTAACTGCTGCAGTGGGATTTGAATTCATTCTTATGGATTAGTAACCCATTCTTTGGATTACTCATCCGGTAAAATAATGACTGTCCTACCATTCCGAAGCAATTAAGATGGGCATTAGAAAATTTCCCATGCAGGATCTTATCTGGGGCATGATCATAACCATCCTCTTCCCCAACCCATGAAAACTCCAACTTAAAAGTTTGTGAAAATTGATGATTTTAATCATCTGAATGAATAACAGCAATTCATTCAGCTGTTTTCTCTTCCACTTTTGGAATGAGCTATGAAATAGGAACAGGAGTGAGGCCATTCAGCCCATCGAGCCTGCTCTGTCGTTCAATAAGACCATGGCTGATCTGTTTGTGTTTCAACTCCTACATTCCCACCTACCTCCAATAACCTTTGATTCCCTTGACTACAAGAATCTATCTACCTCTGCCTTTAAAATATTCAGTGACCCCCATCTCCACCGTCTTCTGAGGCAGAGAGTTCCAAAGTCACACAACCCTCTGAGAGAAAAAAATTCTCCTCATCTCTGTCCTATAAGGACGATCCCTAATTTTGAGACTGTGCCCCCTAGTTCTGGACACCCGCAAGCGGACTGACCCACAAGAGGAAGATGAGTATTCTAGATGAGTAGATGAGCACTAGATGAGTATTCCAGAGACCCAGGGTAATGCGCTGGGGATCCAGGTTCAAATCCCACCATGGCAGATCGTGAACTTTGAATTCAATTAAAAAAAACTGGAATTAAAAGTATGATGATGACCATGAAATCATTGCTGATTATTGTAAAAACCCATCCGGTTCACTAATATCCTTACCTGGTCTGACCTATACATGAGTCCAGGCCCACCTCAATGTGGTTGACTCTTAAATGTCCCCTGAGCAAGGGCAATTGGGGATGGGCCAGCGATGCCCACGTCCCATGAATGAATTTTAAAAAAAGCATCCTTTCCACATCCACCTTGTCAAGAACATAAGAAATAGGAACAGGAGTAGACCATTCCGCCCCTCGAGCCTGCTCCCCCATTCAATAAGATCTTCTTGTGTTACATTCCCGTCTAACCCCGATAACCTTTGATCCCCTTGCCTAACAAGAATCTATCTACCTCTGCCTTAAAAATATTCAATGACCCCGCCTCCACCACCTTCTGAGGCAGAGAGTTCCAAAGTCACACAACCCTCAGAGAGAAAAGATTTCTCCTCATCTCTGTCCTAAAAACGTGACCTCTAATTTTAAAACAGTACCTCCTAGTTTGATGTCTACCTTGTCAAGGCCATTCAGGAACTTATATACTTCAATCAAATCACCCCTCACTCTTCTAGACTCCAGTGGAAACAAGCCCAGTCTGTCTAACCTTTCTTCATAAGACAACCAGCTCATTCCAGGTATCAATCTAGTAAACCTCCTTTGGAACCGCCTCCAATGCATTTACATCTTTCCTTAAATAAGGAGACCAAAACTACACACAGTATTCGAGGTGCGGTCTCACCAATGCCCTGTATAACTGAAACATAACATCCTTACTTTTATGTTCAATCCCTCTCGTAACAAAGGATAGCATTCCATTAGCCTTCTTAATTACTTGCTGTACCTGCATAATAACTTTTTGTAACTCATGCACTGGAACACCTAGATCCCTCTGCACCTCAGGATTATGCAGCAGAGAGTTCCAGACTTTTGGCCCAGCGACAATGAAGGAACAGTAATACATTTCCAAGTCATGATGGTGTGTGAATAGTAGGAGAACTTGCAGGTAGTAGCATGCTGCCTTTGGACATCTAGGTGGTAGAGGTCACAGGTTTGGAAAATGCTGCTAAAGAATACCTATCGAGGTGCTGCAGTGCATCTTGTAGATGGTACACACTGTTGCCACTGTGCATTAATGGCGGAGGGAGTGAATGTTTAAGGTGATGGGTGGGGTGCCAATCAAGCAAGCTACTTTGTCCTGAGTGGTGTTGAATTTCTCAAGTGTTGTTGGACCTGCACTCATCCAAGGAAGTCAGGGGTATTC
This sequence comes from Carcharodon carcharias, assembly GCF_017639515.1. Classification (NCBI taxonomy): domain Eukaryota; kingdom Metazoa; phylum Chordata; class Chondrichthyes; order Lamniformes; family Lamnidae; genus Carcharodon; species Carcharodon carcharias. Next base: position 166,204,159 of record NC_054474.1, on the reverse strand, counting down.
CATCACACTAGTAACTTGTACCTTGTAGATGGTGGACAGGCTTTGGGGAGTCAGGAGGTGAGTTATTCGCACAGAATTACTAGCCTCTGACAACCTCTTGTTGCTACAGGAATTTATGTGGCTGATCCAGTTAACTTTATGGTCAGGGGTGACCTCCAGAATGTTGATGGTGGGAGAATTCAGTGATGGAAAGCCATTGGACATAAAGGAAAGGTGGTTAGTCTCTCTCTTTTTGGAGGCGGTCATTACCTGACACTTCTCTGCCACTTAGCAGCTCAAGCCTGAATGTTGTCCAGGTCTTGCTGTGGGCATAAGCTGCTTGTAGGAACCAGGCAAATTCACAAAAAAAAAATAACAGAAGGAAGAGGGTACAGTATGTAGTGATGACATTAGCTCTGCAACTTCTCCTTTAAGAGGCAGGAAAGTGGTTTTGATGAGTTTGCTAATTCTCAGACTGACCACCAGGTGGACCTGGTTACAGCAAAGCTTCCATTATGCATATGTAAAAATCTCAGCTTCCGACAAGCAGATCTCTGTCGACCAGTCTTATTTTCAGATTCGAATAGTTGTGGACTAACCTGATGTCTTTGGTGCATAGAAGCTGGTGCAAATCCAAAAGCACTTTGTACCATTGCTAAACCTGGAGTGCTAATTGGGTGTTACAACCCAAAGTGGTTCTAAAGCAAAGGAAAGTGGGATGCCTTGTGACTGCCCTGTCAGTTGTCAGCTGGATCCTGACATGGATTCAAGTTGCATCCATAATCCGTAGGTTTAACGTCAGTGTGACTGTCCCCTTCTCCTGAATGAAGTCACATAGTTGCAAACGCTTCATGGGGAAAAAAATGGCAACAAGGTTAAAAAGGAGCTAATAAACATAATACTTATTAAAACAGCAACGCTTGAAAACCAATTGCAATTATTTTGGAAGATCTTGAGGTCACATCTAATTGTTACTTCATCAGTGGCACAGAAACATAACTCTAATTAAGGGCCCAAGCTCTGAACTATGGATATAGCAATTACTCACTAATTATTCTAACCAGGGAACTCTATCCATTCCTATAAATACCGATGATTGCTATCCACTCCTGCCACAACAGAATAGAACTTCATCCGGCTCTGTTTGAGAGCCTGTTATTACCAACAGCAACTTCTAAAGCCCTCGCTGAGGAATTCTGTAATGTTTCCCTGCTGAGTCACAGTTACAAGTCAAGAGCTATTAACTTCTTAAAACGAGAGAGATTTAAAAAGTCTCCTGATTGGTCGATCAAATGTGCAAGCAAAATCATTCAACGTTGACTTAGGCGCTGAATATTGATTGACCGGTAAAAGATATTCACAACAAATATGGGGTGCTAAGCGTACCTCACGCAGATATCGGAAAATACAAATGTTATATCTGGGTTTGATTTTCAAATTACCAGTCCGAAAAAAATCTGACTTTGTAGCGTAAAAAACTTGGGCAGCTTTGCAGCTCAGTAAGGAAGTTTGATGTCAATTTTTGTCACCTACTATCTACAGGCACTATCATACAGTACATGATAAAAGTGCTCTGTTCTGTACAGTTATCTCATTGTCATATTAGGCCACATATCAGTCATGAATAAAGTTAGAAAAGGCAAGTTGTTGGGGGCAGGGTGGGGGTGGAGGAAGTGCAGAGTAAATATCCACAGAAGCTGATCATGTGCAGACAGCTAAAGATTGGTTATAGGAAGGGGACTCCAGGCTGGTGGAAATGGTAGGAGAATTATCTCTGAACGTAGTTAGTCCTGCTGTTGTTAGTATTCCATGTCTGATTAGTGCAAGTCAATCCATGGAACAAATCAATGGCTTGTTTGTAGTTTTAAAGTGCAAATCTTATAAAATACATGAACAAGGCATTTGCAGAAGGCAAAATTTTACAGTGTCATAAAAACAAAGGGTACAAATATAGATTAAAAAGCACAAAAATGCTGGAAATAAACAAGTCCATCAGCACCTGAAGGTAGAAAAATAAGTGCATGTTTTGAATAGTTTACCTAGTTCACTCTCCGTTCCTGACATCTTGGGATGAACTTTAACTCAGGGCATTTCCAGCAGGAAACTCCAGGCTCTGGTGTCATCAAAGATGCCACACCTGCAAGTGAGACTTCAGGGTCATCACACCTGCAATTCAGGGAACCAAACATCACTTTGTCCCATCTCGAAATGCATCTTGCCTGTTGGACAGAAAATGAGCAATTAGCTAAAAAGCATACTTGCCTGTTAAGTTACCAATCAAATAGTGATTAAATATGAAAAATCAAAAAGCATTTCAATGTAGTTGCTGAGGAGTAAGTAGGCAGAAGAATCGTGAACAATTAAATTCCTGAATTTTATTTTCAAATTTACCAATCCCAAGCTGGCAAGTTACAGAGCCTGACCAGGCAAATGGTTCAAATAATTTTGCGCATTGAGACACCATCTTGATTTTTCCACTATCTGCAAGTATAAGAATGTAAATAATAAAGTAAGAGGCTCATAAAAAATGTAACAGTTCAGAATAAAATACTCATTCTGACTGCAAGAGTTGCTTGTACAGAGTTGTAAATCCTTGGAAAACATTTTACTGCAGTATCCTGGTCCCCTGTCGGATCCTGGTCCTCAATCAGAAGTGCTTTCTTGAGTTTCCATTACTGAGTTGGCCTAAGTTGACGTATTTTTGCTGCTGCTCATTGATTGATTGATTGTGGTTCATGAATGTGCAGTTTTTGTGTGAAAGCGCGCATTGTGCTCGTGGGTGTAATCAATAATGTGCTGGGTTTGAGGAATCCTGCTACTCGCAAAAGAATCATTGCTTTTTTTTATGCCGTTGCTAGTTGGCGAAACACATTCAGGTGCTTGCTTTGAAATCGTTGCATCAGCCGTCTGCTTGATACATTTGAACACGACAGACTGTCTCAGCATGTTAATGTCCCCATGCCAATGGCCTTGACAGCCACTCAGAGTGGTGACTGCCTTGGTGTCTAACTGCAGTTTTGGAGGGAATGAGCCAACAGGCAACGTCCTCCTCTGGGTGCAACTTAGCGCGCCAGACATCCATTTATTCTCCGATTTCAAAATTCCAGCATCCGCAATATTTTGCTCTTCTAGTAGTTGCTCTCCTCTTCCTCCGCTTCCTTCCCTCAATTGATCAGATACACCGAAAGACCCACTGTCCCAATTTGTAGATATCAAACAGAAGTTGGATGGATCAAAGCCCATGTCAGAAATCATCTTCATCTTCTGAATTGGCAAAAAAGGAAGATGTTAAAACATATTCTAAAGATCAGTTCAGAAGCATACATTACACTTGAAGATCTTAAAATAAAATACATTCAAAGGCATAACTACCCTAGATGCCAAATTTGTATGTGTGGAGTAAAGAAACTCTGTAACCATGGGGCAGGCTTGATGGAACAGTAGGTCTTCCCCCTTTCTGAATATTTGTGTGTACCTTCCAATGTAAAAGGCAGCAAATAGCACTGACATTTAAATAACATCATTTCCCTTCCATTAACATGCTGTTTCTGATGGCAGCTTTTTGCACCTCCTGAGATCCTGAGCTGAAGAGCATCTCATGTACATTATGGATGGAAATTGAGTGTAACTGGTCTCCGCCCAAATTTACACTCCATTACATTCTGATTGCATTCATTTCTCGGCACAACCAAGCCATAAATTGGGATTGTGAAATGTTGACATGGAAGACTTACTAAATTTAAACAGTAAAGCGCAGGACTGATTAATTCTAAAATTTAATGCCGCAACTTAATACACCTACAGATTGAATGTAAATCACTCGTTAAATCAAGATTATTTTTTTCATGTTTTCCAATCCTCTGCTGAAAGTACTGTCTCATCTGGCAAACCTCACCTAAGTGACCATTCTTTTGATGATGAATACTGCCAGGCTATTTGCTGTGGGGAGCGTCCACATATCATGGCTGTAAAGTTCATTATCTACAGGGTACCTTGCAGCAACTTGCTAAGGTTTCTTCAGCAGGACCTCTCAAGCCCTTGATCCTTGCCATCCAGAGAGGCAACAACAGTTTGTACATATATGGTGCCTCTAACATAATAAAAAGAATTCAAGGTGCTTCACGGAGATGTTATAAAGCAAATTGTCACACCAAGCCACATAAGGCCATAATAGGACATTTGGCCAATACCTTGGACAAGGAGGTAGGTTTCAACTGATGTCTTAAAGCAGCAAAGAGAGGTGGAGAGGCTTAGAGAGGGGATTTCAGAACTTAAGGACTAGGCAGCTGAAGACACAGCTACCAACGGTGGAGCGAAGAAAATCAGGAATGCTCAAGAGGCCAGAATTAAATGAATGCAGATACCTCAGAGGGTTGTCAGACTGAGAGAGATTATAGAGATAGAGAGGGGCAAGGATGAAAATTTTAAATTTGATTAAGCCGGAGCTGACGTAGGTCAGCACAGGGGTGATGGGTGAGTCTTGGATGACCTCAAATTTATGAAGGGTAGAATGTGGGAGGATGGCCAGGATTGTGTTGGAATAATCAAACTGAGAAGGAACATAGGCATGAATGAGAGTTTCAGCAGCAGATGAGTTGAGGCAGGGGCTGATTTGGGCAATGTTGCGGAGGTGAAAATAAGTAGCCTTAGTGATTGTGTGGACGTGTAATAGGAAAGTCATCTCGGGGTGAAATATGGCACCATGATCATAAACGGTCAGGTTGACCTCGGACAGTTACCTGGGAGAGGGATGGAGTCAGTAGCCAGGGAATGGAGCCGGGAGCGAAGACAATGGCTTCAGTATTCCCAATATTTAATTGGAGAAAATTTCCACTCATCCAGTATTGGATAAGCAGTCTGACAATTTGGTGACAGTGCAAGAGTTGAGGGAGGTGTGGTGAGGTAGAGCTAGGTGTTGTCAGTTTACAGGTGAAAACGAATGCTGTGCTTTCACATGAAGTTGCTGAGGGGCAGCATGCAGATCAGAAATCGGAGTGTGGCCAACTATAGATCCACTGGGGACACCAGAGGTGACAGTGCATTAATGGGAAGAGAAACCATTGCAAGTGATTCACTGGCTACAATTAAATAGATGGAAATGGATCCCAGTGAGTGCAGCCGCACCCAGTTGGATGACAACGGAGAGGCATTGGAGGACAACGGCAGCAGGTGATGGGAAACACCATCACTTTCAAGTTCCCCTCCAAGTCGCACACCATTTGACTTGGACATATATCATCCACTGTCCCTTCATGATTGCTGACTCAAAATCCTGGAACTTCCTACTCAACAGCAACTGCGTGAGTACCATCACCACACAGACTGCATCAGTTCAAAAAGTAGGCCGACCATCATCACCTTGGGGTCACAAGGTGTGGGTAACAAATGTCATCCACATCCCGAGAATGGATAAACAAGCAGCTAAGCCCAAAACTGGTTTCACCGCAACAATCTAATCTAATAACTTTAGAAGAATTTAATTCTTTCCACATTGTGACTTAAATAAAAAAAAATACAATTTGTGCTTGCAGTATTTAAAAGCGAGTTTGAATGAAGGATGAACAGGGAAACAATGTTGCAGAGCATTGTAACATGGTGTTATATTAATTTTTTTAGAATTGAATTAAGTGTCTGTAGTTCCCACACAGCAGTGAGCAGATATGTCTGCCGTGTATCCCAGCGGACAGGTGAGATTTGCCTGGTATCTGACTAGTTACCTTATACAGGCTTGAAATACCTGTCAAGGCTTTAGCTCACTTTGCTCTCATTAAAGGATGTGGGAAAGAAATGTTGAATTTACCCTGTGTTTTGCCATCGGTAGAACCCAGATAAAGAAAACCTTTAATGATTTCAGCGCTTTCCTTGGCTTAAATGTACCAGAATAATTCATAGCCCCCAGGCTGTGTGCTACTGCAGTAACCCATTCGATCGCACTAATAGTCTTTGAAAGGGTGAAAATGCTAGGGGATCTCATGGTATGTGCAGTAGAAGTTGCACATCAGACTTAGAATGCCAGGATAAGCAGAGGGTTCTCAGTAAAGCCCAATTAATCCAAGTGGTGCCTCTATGACATGTGCAGCGTTTGCCGCTGTAATATACTGAGGGAGGAATGATTCCTGATTTGTACAAAGTGCAGTAGCGTGTGTGAAAAAAATAGTTTTACCTGCTGGCCACAATGGTGGGTTTTTGTACCTCATTGTCCCCTTCCTGGCGCATCCCACCTTATTAGTAATACATTCACCAGAAACACGCCAGATCAGCCTCTGTTTCGCCCATCTCACCATCACCTCAGGCCTTCAGTAATCCAGGTGTTATATTTAAAGGGTGCCCCTGCATAGAGCTAGATCTCTCTAAGGGCTCAAAAACTGCTGGAAAGTCATGGCTGCCAAAGGGAGGAAACATGCTGCCCCCAAATTTAGCGATGCCTCCCTCAGGTGCCTACTAGACACAGTGGAGGCCCACAGTGAAGTCCTCTACCCCTGCTCTGGGCGAAAGCCAGCAAGCAAGGTCACCAATCCAGCATGGGAGGCAGTGACAGCGGTGGTCAGCACCAACACCCTGCAAAACAGGACAGCCACCCAGTAACAAAAGAGGATGAATGATCTCCTCCATTCTGCCAGGGTAAGTCACTCAAACCCATCACACATCCACAGGGATCTCACTCACTGCCAGTTCAAAGGGACACCACCATTCAATCTCTCACACACACCTTCATCTGCCTTAAGGATCATGTCCTCCTCCTGTCCATGGCACCACTCACCACCCACACAAGCAGGCATCCTTCTCATCTGGCCTGGCAGGCGTCCTGCTTACACTCTCTCCATCTGTCTTCATGCAAGACAAGCTGGCACACAACTAAATGGAGAAGTCGCAGACTGGCGGAGGAATGCCTGACATTCAAAGTCCTCACAGATTTTGAAAACAGCCATGAGGCAGACTGCTAAATCACCAGGCTTCATGAGCCTGATGTTCTCCTCCTATGGGATCAAAGAGAGAGATGTGTGGATTAGCATATGTGTCCTAAGAACCTCTCTTGGTTAAGTCAGAAGGTCCCTTCATGCTTGCATGTGAGTGCTGGTCACCACTTGGATGGTCAGTGTGTAGTGCACTTCATGGCTGTCCGAAACCCTGCTCACCTCCACCCCACTCCACTTGACCGATTGACAGCAGCTGGGACTGCAGACTGTGGTCTCAGCTCAGGCACAGGCATTCTCCTAACCCACACTGCAAGGCTGCGCTGTTAGCTTGAACCATGATGGATATATTAATAAAGACATTGCAAGAGGCTGTGAGCACCTCCATCAGTGACTGCGCCATAGCTACTTTTCGTAAGAGGATTATACAACTGCCCAGTCAGCCAATTATTCTGCTGCCCCCTAAAACACACATTAATTTGCAGTCTGCCCCTGAGGGGTGAAAGGTTCTGGAGCATTTGGTGGCACATTCGGGCTTTTGTGTTGCTTGAGTGTGCAGAAAACCTTCAGAGGCCTGACTGCAAGCGTGTCAATGGATCTGCTGCTGAACAGTCTCAGCTGTGGAAGAGTGCTCACTTTTGACAAGCTTTTCCAAGCGTGTGGCTGTTCACCAACATCCCCCCCCCCCCCCCCCCCCCCCCCCCAAACACACACCCCCACCATCCCCAGGGCATGTACTCGTGTACTCCCTTCAGTCCCTTTAGACTGTGCTGCCTTGCCCCATCACTGCACCCCCTTCCCCTCCGCCGGGCCCCCTTGTCCCAAACCCTCAGCCTGACCCGCACTGGAGTCCTTGCTCTGGCACCACACTGAAAGCCAGCCACGAAAAAGCCACTTGCCTGTTCCCCCACCCCCCCAACCCCGAATGCATGGCGCCTCTTCCTTGATGTCCTACGGGCGATGTTCATGAGCGCTGCGCAAGGTTGTGTGCTCTCACCTCCGAGTTCCCCTCAACGTTCAGCCCGCCAGGTGCACTCCTTTTAAAGGCTGTCGTGTAGCCCACCATTCTGAAGTCACGCCGACGTGGGCGGTAAATTTGATGTGGGGGGGATGATTCCATCGAACAGGGCTTATATTGGGATGCTAAAGTATTGAAATTAGGTTCCCAATGTGTGTCAGCAGGCAATGCGGCCTGTCATTGATGGGCGGAGCACATGATCGCCAACTGGTTTCACAACGGCGTAAAACCGATTTTTGGCTTTCTCGCCATATTGTCCGCTCACGCCCGCCATGACACCTATCGCCAATGGGACCGGACAATTCCACCCTTAGACTTCTACTTAGTGCAGCTCAATACATAGTAGGCCATCTATCACGTTCCAGTCTAATTATTTTCTCAAGACTCCAGGACTGAAGCCACAAAATCCTCAACAAATTAATTCAAAAATGTGGTGTTTGCTACAAAATATGGATCAGATGGTTTTAAAAAAAAACTTCCATGTTATAAATTACCTAATAAGTATAACCAATTGTATCCCATATGTAAACACCTAAAGCAAAGAGAATTGATAAGTGGGAGGGAATTTTAACCTGGAAAAGTGAATTGGTTTGTGAGCTGGTGGTTGTTAAAAGGAGTGAAATTGACAGTATATTAGGAAGCCAAAAGCAACCCTCCAACTTCTACCTTTCACTTCGGGGGTACAGCAGTGTGTGGCAAACCCCCCTCGGGTGGATTGAAACTTAACAGTCTAACATGGTGTGCATGTGCATCCCCTTGTGCACTACAAATCTTCACTCTTCCTTTTTCTACCACTACATGGTGCAACCCCTCATGGCTTCACCGGAGCTAGAGGCAGGCTGCTTCTATCCCTGGTCTGACTGCTGAGATGCTCTTGACCAATATCCTCTGGGGTTCACAGCCCATGATGGTCCTGCCAAAGACTGCCCCACCTGTACCTGTGCAGGGACAGAGTCGGCCGTCAGTATACAATTAGCTTGCGGGATACTGACTAGGGCAGGGGTGGAGGGGCAGGGGATGAGCATGGAGGAGTGGAGGCACTTTTAGCAGTTCCATTTCCTTGGCCCCTATCTCCATCTTCCCGTGGCCACTCAGTCTAATTGGTTGGGAAACCCAGAAGTCAGGTGCAAATACAATGGCTCCATTTAAAAACCACTGACAGATGCACTGCATTTACTTTTGGGTTCCTCACACATCACTAGGCTCCCAACGGGTAGAAAAATTAAAACCCAGGCCATAACCTTTCAATGAATAGATCAAATTGTATCCCCAATTCTATGTGATATAAATATTTCCTGTGTTTGCATTGAGTCAAACTTTGCTGGCAAAATAATGTGCCAATTGACCAGCTTGTGGACTTCTTTGTCACTAAGATCAAGACCATCAGATCAGCTGTCTCTGCTGCATCTCTCCCTTCCACTAGCCCAACTGGCCAAATTTCCTATAACCTTCCCCTCTGTCTGAGCCTTGAATTCATATCTTTCTCTAGTTTCTTTCCTATCTCCCCTCATGTCCTTTCTGTGATCGTCTTACCTTTGAGACCCACCTTCTGCTCCTCGATCTTTTTCCCGCTATCTGCTGTTCACCACCCTCCTCCAGCATCCCTCCACTGTCTTCCAACTGGGTGGAACTTCTCTCACCTGATTCCACTCCTACCTATCATTTCATTGCCAGAGAATCACTTGCAATGGCTTCTCTTTCTGCTCCTGCACCATTACCTCTGGTATCCTCCTATTCTTGGCCTCTCCTATTTCTCATTTACATACTGCCTCACACAATTTCATCAGAAAGCACGCCATTAGTTTTCACGTGTACGTTAATAATACCCAGCTCTACCTCACCACCACCTCTCTCAACCCCTCCACTGTTGCAAAATATAGGAAAGACAGAAGCCATTGTTTTCAGTCCCTGTTCCAAACTCCATTCCTTAGCTTTCAACTCTGTCCCCCTCCCTGGGAACAGTCTGAGGTTAAGTCCATAAGACCATAAGACAGAGGAGCAGAAATTAGGCCAATCGGCCCATCGAGTCTGCTCCACCATTCAATCATGGCTGATAAGTTTCTCAGCCCCATTCTCCCACCTTCTTCCCGTAACCTTTGATCCCCTTACCAATCAAGAACCTATCTATCTCGGTCTTAAATACACTCAATGACCTGGCCTCCACAGCCTTCTGTGGCAATGAATTCCATAGATTCACCACTCTCTGGCTAAAGAAGTTTCTCCTCATCTCTGTTCTAAAAGGTCTTCCTTTTACTCTAAGACTGTGCCCTTGGGTCTTAGTCTCTCCAACTAATGGAAACATCTTGCCCTCATCCACTCTACCCAGTCCTTTCAGTATTCTGTAAGTTTCAATCAGATGCCCCCTGTTCACAACTTTGGTGTCGCATTCTGAGCTCTTAATCATGCCATCACTGAGACTGCCTATTTCCATCTCCGTGACATTGCCTGTCTCGTCCCTGTCTCAGTTCATCTGCCACAGAAGCCCTCATTTACATCTTCGTTACCTCTGGTCCTGACTGCTCCAACACACTGCAGGCTGGCCTTCCACATTCTCCCCCTCCATAAATTTGAGGTCATCCAAGACTCTGCTGCCTGTGTCTTAACTTACACCAAGCCCTGTTCACCTATCAATCCTGTGCTCACTCATCTTCATTGGCTCCCAGCCGAGCAACACCTTGATTTTTAAAATTCTCAGCCAAGTTTTCAAATTCCACCCCACCCCCGGCCCCGCCCCGCCCCCGGCATCGCCCCTTCTTATCTTGTAATCTCCTCCGGCCCTACAATGTTCAGAGATATCTGAGCTCCTCTATTTCTGTCCTCTTGTGCATCCCGAATTTAATCACTCCGCCTGAAGCTGCACCTTCAGTTGTCTAGGCCCCAAGTTTTGGCAGACCCTCCCTACATCCCTTGACGTCGTTTTCCTCCTTTAAGACCTTAAAACCTCTCTCTTTGACCAAGCTTTCGGTCAGCTGGCCTAAGATCTCCTTATGGGCTCGGTGTCATACTTTGTTTTATATCTTTCCTGTGTAGCGCCTTGGGATGTTCCATTACATTTAAGGTGCTTTATAAATGTAAGTTGTTGTTGATTAAGAAATACTTTGTGCGTTATTAATTTCTAGAACTCGCTGCTTGATCACACCACTTTGCTGTTTGCCTTGCTCTTAGCCTCCCTGTTACCCTGAAGAACTGGCTGTATATGTGCTTTAATTGCCTATTAAGCTCACTGCAGAAATCTTGGTCTCATAATTACCAACTTAAGAATCCTTTAACAGCGTGCTAACAGTTAATGGAATGTCAGTCATTCTCTCCAGCCCCAAAATGGAAACAATTTGAACTGTTTGAGTCTCAGGGCCTCCTCCTGAGGCCCCCAGCATGACAGATGTCAGTCTTCAGCCAATTTGATTCACCTCACATGATATCATTTAAAAGGTACCTGGATCCCCACCTGAAGTGCTGTAAACCTGCAAGGCTACGGATCAGGTGCTGGTAAGTGGGATTAAAATGAGTGGCTTGTTTCTTTCTACTCTTTTTTGGCCAGCACAGACACGATGGGCTGAATGGCCTCTTTCTGTGATGCAATTTTTCTATGGTTTCTATATCAAGAAATGGCTGAAGGCACTAGGCTGCTAAGGCTATGGGCCCTGATAACATTCTGGCAATATTACTGAAGAAGTGCCCCAGAACTAGCTGCACCTGTACCAAGCTGTTCAAGTACAGCAGCAACACTGGCATCCGCCCAGTAATGTGAAAAATTGCCCAGGTATGTCCTGTGCACAAAAAGCAGGACAAATCCAACCTGGCCAATTACTGCCCCATCCATCTACTCTCGATCATCAGTAAAGTGATGGAAGGGATTGTCAACAGTACTATCAAACAGCACTTACTTAGCAATAACCTGCTCACTGATGCTCAGTTTGGGTTCTGTCAGGGCCACTCAGCTCCTGACCTTATGACAGCCTTGATCCAAACATGGACAAAAGATCTGAACTCAAGAGGTGGCGTGAGAGTGACTGCCCTTCACATCAAAGCAGCATTTGACTGAGTGTGGCATCAAGGAGCCCTAGTAAAACTGGAGTCGATGGGAATCAGGAGGAAAACTCTCCACTGGTTGGAATCATACCTAGCACCAAGGAAGATGGTTATAGTTCTTGGAGGTCTATCATCTCAGTTCCAGGACATCGCTGCAAGTGTTCATCCCGATAGTATCCTAGGCCGAACCATCTTCAGCTATTTCAGCAATGACCTTCCCTCCATCATAAAGTCAGAAATGGGGATTTTCACGGATGATTGCACAATGTTCTGCAATGTTCCAGATGCCCTGTTGCCTTTGTCACACTATTATTAGCTCTCACTTTCAGCAAGTTGCAGCACAAATTGTATGCAAAGTTAAGGGTGCAAGAAAATGTAACAATACACCACAGGCTGCAAGGTTCTCCACTCCAGTGAGATTTGGCCCATTATTTCACATCCATTATATTAGAGAGATTGTTTTAGGCTATCCTTTTTAATTAAAGAACGTGGAAATCAGCTTTTATTGTTGTAAAATCTCGGATTTTTGATTCATCGCCCAATCCCTATTCAGTTTTTTACTTTTAGCAAAAAAAACCAAACCAACAAAATTAAAGCCCAAAAAGGATGAACTCAAGGAAAATCAGTTTTTACCTTAACCATCATTAAACCTCAAGAAAATGAGAAAGACACCAACCAGGAACAATTGAGAAAATGAGAAGCAACAATTATTTACACAGCTTACAGTCTCCACTTTTATGCGCTACAGTGATGCTTCCAAAAGCAAAGTAATATAAGGCTCCACGACGATAAAATACCATCAAGATATTTGAGCAATAAAATACATTGATAGTATTTGGATGCACTTTGCACTGCAAAATGCTGACTGCTAAAATGTGTTTAAAATAGCATGTCATCACTGTGGCATTCTGAAGGACAAATATTTAAGCCTATCTGTTAGGCAGTTGATGCTGAAATATATTTTTTCTGTGTATCATGACCCATTTATGTAGTATATCCATTTTGTTAATGGCATTGCTGTGGTCATTTTCAAGGTCCTTCAACGCATCTTCATCTTACATATACAATGTGATTGCATTTTCAGAGTGACTGTCGGTAAGAAAATACTGGCGAAATCTGTTTAGTTCCCCTCAAATTCAGGAGAAAATCACTTTTATTGAATCATCACCACCCAAAAATCTGGGAATTTATCAGTGGAAATTGCTTAAAAACTGATTTTAAAGGTCCTCTAATTTTATTTAAATAGCACTGGATTGTTCAACCCACTTTTGCTTAGGCCACAGTAGAAAAAAGCCATGATAGTCTAATTATTTAACAAACGGCAAATTTCATGCCAGAGAATTTGAGATAAATACAAAAAAACTGCGGATGCTGGAAATCCAAAACAAAAACAGAATTACCTGGAAAAACTCAGCAGGTCTGGCAGCATCGGCGGAGAAGAAAAGAGTTGACGTTTCGAGTCCTCGCGACCCTTCGACAGAACGAGTTTTTCCAGGTAATTCTGTTTTAATTTGAGATAAATGTTTCCCTGCAAACTATAGTGCAGCTTTATGCCACATCAATTCTTTTATCAATATCCATGCATTGTGAAAAATATATCCCTGATTATGCAGGTCCTGAAATTACTTGGGAATGCTGGTATATAAATGCTAAAACCATTGTCTGACATTTATTCTTAACAGGTTAACATCGTGGCTAAAAAGTAATTCCTGATGAAATTTTTTAGTCTTTGTATCCTGGTGTTTCGGGACAGGCCCTGGACTTTGAATTAAAGATAGATAGATTCACATCGCTTAAGGTCTTAAACATTATTTTGGACATGCATATTATAAATGCAATATGTCAGGAGCGGTAGTGAAATTTGACAAGCACCTACTGACAAGTCATTTGTAACTTCACCATCCAGGAGTTACATGGTCAGCTGCTTAGGTAATAACCAGATTATGCTGGCAACACCAACATTTTTTTAAATGATTTGTTCATGGGATTTGGGCACCACTGGCGGTGCCAACATTTATCACCCATACCTAATCGTCCTTCTTCAAAGGGCATTTAAGAGTTAACCACATTGCTGTGGGTCTGGAGTCACATTGAGAAGAGCAGATTTTCTTCCCTAAAGGGACATTAGTGAACCAGATGGGTTTTTACTACAATCCTTTCATGGTCATCATTAGACTTTTAATTCCAGTTATCCGATAATCTGCCATGGTGGGATTCAAACCCAGGTCCCCAAAGCATTACCCTGGGTACCTGGTGTACTAGTCCAGTCACAATATCACTATGCCACCGCTTCCCCTGTCCTCCATGCATGAGATTTAAACCTACAAATTATAGCTGTGAAGATAAAGGTTTGCAAATAAGTTTGTGGAATTTGCTGCGTCCAATGTAACAAAGTTTGACTGAGGAAATGAAAGCAATTGTTTTTGAAACAATTAAGAAAGCGCTCTGAAAGTCCTCAAACAAAGAATGGTGTACATGTTTTCTGGTCCATGTGTTGACTTATTTGAGGATCAAAAGTTATATTAGCTTTTGGCATTAATAGATTTTATTTGTAGTTAATGCCTGAATAGAACTTCAGTATTTTCGAAAAGAAAACCCTATGTAGGAAAATGATAACGAGTGGATTTAACTTTAACACCCAGGTGGGCACATGATAAAGCAAGTGGTCTTCTGGGAGCAGCAGGTAGGCACAGATGGTTTTAATATCTGGACCTCATTAATGCTGAAGCTCGCTGACATTCTGGCTGGGAAGTCAGTGGGAAGAAGCTGCCTAACCAGTAAATTCAGGCAGAAGCAGACTCAGAAGCTTGGGTCCCAAAGGTACAATCTTCAGCATGAGGTAAGTGCTCTCCAAGAGGAAGGGGAGAAAATCCAGCACTAAGTCCAAGGCTTCCTGTTCCTACTTCCTCTTTTTGCCCACAAAAAAATAGGAAAGAAAATGTCAAAATGTCTTTGCTGGGCTTCTCCTGGCCACTGCTCTTGACTCACGACAGGTTAGGCCTAGCAGGGAAACCCCTGCTGATCCCCACTCAGGCCTCTGTTTAAAATGGTGGATGATGCCTGAGCCTGATTGAGGACCCCACAGGCTTGGGGGTGGGTATCCTTACCATCTGTAATGTTAAATTACAGTCAGTCAGATCCAGACAGGGAAGGAGTGGGTAAATCTCCTGCTCCACTTTAACTGTCCGGTTAATGCCTTGCAGTGGTGGGGTGGTGGGGGGATGGGTGTTGGGTGGGGGGGGGAACAGGGGATGGTGCGGGAGTTAAAATTTTGCCTTCATCTGGTGAGTAGTTTGTAGTTTGCATTAATTTATATTTTATCATCTCAAAATATCATGAAAATATTATATGCAAATAGATCTAAGCTAATTCTTGAGGGCAGAGTATATTAAACTGAGATAAATAGACAGGACAGGTTTAAAATTCTGTCATTTGCTCACCCCACAGCCCTTCTTATAATAGTATTTAGGAAGGTAAAGATTCTAAGCACTGATTGGCCCAAAGGACACATACACCTCAACACACGATTTAAATGGGATGAAAAGTGGCAAGAATGATCAAATTAGTCCCTGAGAAACACCAAATTAATTAACTGTTTAACCATTAATTAAGTAAATTGCTTAACTTATCCATTCAGTTTAAGGAAATAAAGATTATGTAACCATTGTCAATTTCTAGAACCCTATAAATCATTCAGTATGAGGACATTTCAGATTTGTAAAAGTGCTTTTTGATGCAACGGCTTTCGATTATGATAATGTTTTATGTGCTTGACACGCATCCCAGAGATAAGGAAAAGCCAAGTACAGAGCTGATTTAATGAACATTGCTTGGGTTTTGTCTGGTCAATCATATTGTAGACTATTTTAATTGTTCTCAAATAAATCAAAGTCTCTGCCAGATTTAATTGAAATCAGTATGATTTATTTATCTTTTCTATTTTATCTCCTCTTATTGGAAGATATTTTCCCCATCTTTGAGCTTCTCTGCGTCACACCAGTGCTGCAGACTCTGCCAATGACATTCTGCTAACAACCGAGATGATTCAACCATTTTGCACACAGCAAGATCCTACTAACAACAGCCAGATAATGACCAGCCAATTTGTTTTAGTGATGTTGATTGAGGGATAAATATTCACCAGGACATTAGGGAGTCCTACTCTTCAACACATTGCCATGGAATCTTTCATGTCCACCTGGTAGGGCAAGAGAGGTCTAGTCTTAAAGTCTCATCTGAAAGAAAGCACCTCAAATGACTCCTGCAGTGCTCAGTCAAGATTTAGGCGTTCAAGTCTCTGGAGCAGGACTTGAACCCATTTCTGACTGAGAGGGAGGAGTGGTCCCAAAGGTTTCCATATGGGAAGCATGCATAAAGAGGGGTGTTCGCTGAAGTTGTATCATACCATGGCAGTGTGTTGGCACATCACATGAGGACCTGTGTACTGAGTTAAGGTGGAGAGATTAAGTTAAATCACTCTATGGACCAGTGTTAGAATGCTAGCTGAAGAACCAATTACAACCATATTGTGTCACAGCATAGCATAGCTGATATACTTACATATTATAATTTAGGATAGCCCCTTAGTTACTCTTTTGTAAAAATTTAGTGGAAATAGAAGAATGCTATATAGTGCTTAGCGTGTAATTTCTCGGGCCTTTAGGAACACTTTGTGTGAGGCAGTGAAGTTGATTGAAACAATGCACCAGAGTTTTCACATGCTTAGTTGACAATAACTGTTAAATCAGTCCTATACTGTAGAGTCTGTCTGTTACAGGTTATTTTTATTGAAAGAGATAGCATCAATATTTGTAGCTTTATGGAGCTTGTAAATCAGTGTCACATTGCTCTGCAATCAGCTGACAGGATGTGCCTTTGTCTGGTGGAGGGAACTATTTTGCTAGTTATATTGTGAAAAGTTCCTGCCTTGTAGCAATTCAACTATGTCAATGGATGAATGGAACAATGATGCTGTTGTAAAGAAATAAGCTCACTCTTCTCATGAAAATCAATGTGCTATTCTTTTATTGTTTTGTTCCATAAGAAGCAATAGAATGTTGCTCAGAGATCGATGAAAAGTGATATTACTCCAGCCATAGTCTCTTTTGTCTTTGTCATTGCACTGACTGAATTGCTTAATCGCATTGTTTAGCGGGTCTTCATTTCAATTCATATAAAAGGGGGCGTCTTTAATTCTGTCCGCCCTGGTGGAAACCAAAACCGAGGGGTGGGGGGGCAGTTAAAATTGCCCGAGGGATCTTACCCATCAAGGTTATGCTCTTTTTCTGCATCTTCCTCTTTGCTTTTCTGAGCAACAGGGAACCACACCAACCCCCTCCACTTTTCTCCCCCCACCCAAACCAACCCCCCCCAACACACTTAAAACCAGCTTATATTTCACCCCTTTCTTAGATTCACTCAAGTTCTGTTGAAGGGTCATGAGGACTCGAAACGTCAACTCTTTTCTTCTCTGCCGATACTGCCAGACCTGCTGAGTTTTTCCAGGTAATTCTGTTTTTGTTTTGGATTTCCAGCATCCGCAGTTTTTTTGTTTTTATTTAAGGGAAGGTTAGAATCCTTCTTTGAACGTGGAGATTGAGCTTCGATGCTAATTTAACCGCAGTGAGTGGGGAAGCTGTTGTTGAGCTCCAGCGAGAAAATTTAGGTTTCCCCTGCTCCGGGCTTCCTCCCTGGTAATATGCACCACCCCTGCCCTCAATCACAAAGGCCCCCAGAACTGCCTTTATACCAGAGTGTTAGGGACTGTTGTTTAAGCCTCGGTGACAGTATCTTGCCATTCGTGATTCCCCTCCTGCTCACCTCAGGTTTTGGGAAAGTACTGTACTGGCTCTCTGATTTTACTGGAGGTAAAATCTCCCAGGCCTCACACTGCTGAGATTGGGGCCAATTTGCCAATGCCCTCGGCCTCCACCCCATTCAAAAAAAAATACTGGGAAAATACTTAAACCTTCTCAGAGGCCGAAGTTGAGAAGATGGGCTGTTAATCTCTGTCCAGGCAGTTGTAAAGTGCATAAAAATCTTCACCCAGTTCTCCCTCCTTGCAGAAAAGTGCCTGCGCATCAGTCCAACAGAGAATCAGGAACTCACCCTGTGCACAATTGCAGGTGATGAACATGAAGTACTTTCCAGCGTTTAACAGCACGTCATCTTGGGTGCACCAGCTTGAACGTGCCAAAGTAAGCAATTCGTTTTTAGATCAGGCCCTCAATCCAGACAAAGCGAAGATTATAGTAAATTCAAATACAACCCCAGTTCATATACTCATTCCGGGATTTCAAGGGCTTTATTTAAATGAATGTAAACAACTGCGTTGCACAGGCAATTTCAGGGACTGAAACTTGGTGCCCTTTCCGTTTAATCAAGTTGTCAGTGACGCTCAATTAATTGGCTTCTCATAGAGAGAAACTTAAAATGCCACTTGGTCATGACAAATAAAGTATCATTATACAAGAGACCCATTCATTTGAGTTTAGCATTTTATACTTTAAATTTTTTTATATATGAACCCTATTTTTTTTTAAATGAGCAATTTATTTACAAAATATATAAAGACCTGAAACTTAAAGAGTCATTCTTCAAACGTGGGGGGCTGATTTTGGGTTTGAAATCAGAGGATTCAAAACATTGGACCTCCAAACCCAGACCTGGGATGCTTGATTTTAAAATAGGCTGTCATGTGAGTGGGGCAAGTAGTGCTAGACTGGCAGGGATCAAAATGCCTTTGCTGCCTGACTGCCACTACCACTACCACTTTTTCAACTTGGTTCATTTGGAGGACGCTTGCATCTGAGTTAGAAGATCATGGGTTCAAGCCTTCCCCCAGGCACTTGAGCAAATAATCTAAGATGACGCCTCAGTGCTGGAGGAGAATCACATTGCTGGATACGCTGTCTTTTGCATGAAATGTTGAACTGAAATATTTGTCTGTTCAGGTGGATGAAGAAGAGTGAGGGAGATCTCCTGATGTACTAACCAATATTTATCCCTTGACTAATACAAACAAAGTACAATACTTGTCATTTATATCATTCCTGTGGTGGATCCTTGCTGTGAGGAGCTTGGCTGCCTTGTTTGCCTGCATAACAGTGACTACATTTCAAAATAATTAATTGGCTGCAAGCATTTGGAATGTTATGATGACATGAAAGGCACTATATAAAGTCTTCCTTTTTTACTGTGACAACCATGTAGTTGTACCAGCGAACTGAAATGATGCAAAACCTCAGAGCACCAGGCTACCCATTTATACAGGCCACTTTGTAACATCAAAATTTAAAAAAAATAATAACTTTAATGTAAGTACCTTATTCAAGAGCATCCTCCTCCATATTAAAACACTCAGGAAAGCTGAGAGGTGGAGAGGCATTGCCTGCGAACCAATGGCCAAAATTTTCCAGCCCTGTTGGCATCAGGCATCAAGGCGGGGGTGGGGGGTGGATCAATATGGCGAGGGGGGCCAAGAATCGGTTTTATGCCGTCGTGAAACCAGTTTGCATTCGTCTGCTCCACCTGTCAATGGCAGGTTGCGTTTATCACCACCGCTCACCAGGAATGTCATCGTAATACATTTGCATCTCATTAGACGCCCTGCTGGTCGGAATCAGTGCCCCACGTCAAATTTACCGTCCACGTCGGCGTGGCTTCAGAACAGCATGACTGCCTTTAAAAGGAGTGCACCTGGCGAGCTGAGCTTTGAGAGGAACTCGGAGGTGAGAGCGCACAACCTTGTGCCACGCTTGCGGAACATCACCCGTAGGGCATCGAGGAAGAGGCGCCACGTTTCACCAGGGGCACAGGCAAGTCCAGCTGGCTTCCAGTGCAGTGCCGGGGCAAGGTCTCCAGTGTGGGTCTGACCTACCGTGGAAGGGGACTGGAGGGGGGGGGGATGGTAAGGGAGCGGGGACTGAAGGAAATTCTTGAGCACACGCCGGAGGTGTTGGGGTGAGGGGGTGGGGGAGGGTGAGGGAAGCGGCCAAGTACTTGGAAAAGCTTGTCAAAAGCATCCGTCTGCAGCTGAGACCGTTCAGCAGCAGCTCTGTTGACATGCTTGCAGTCGGAGCCTCTGAAGCTTTTCTGCCCACTCAAGCAACGCAGAAGCTTGAAAGGGCCACCAGATGCTCTAGACTTCTTCACCCCTGGGGCACAGGCTGCAAATTAATGTGGTTTCTAGGGGGCAGCCGAACAATTGGCCGACCGGGCAGGTTGTACAATCCCCTTGTGAAAGGCGACCATGGCGCAGTCACTGGTGGAGGTGCTCACAGCCCCTTGCAATGTCTTTATTCAGGTTTGGACCAGTATCCATCATGGTTCCAGCTAACAGTGCAGCCTTGCAGTGTGGGTTAGGAGAATGCCTGTGCCTGAGCTGAGAGCACAGCCTGCAGTCCAGGGGGCAAAGCTGCTGCCAATCGGTCAGGTGGAGTGGGGCCGAGGTGGGTGGGGTTTCGGACGGCTGTGAAGTGCTCTACACACTGACCATCCAAGTGGTGACCAGCACTCTCTTGCATGCATGAAGGGACCTTCATCTTAACCAACAGAGGTTCTCAGGACACCTATACTAACCCACACGTCTCCCTCTTTGATCCTGCAGGAGGAGAACATCAGGAGCCTGGTGATTTCGCAGTGAGCCTCATGGCTTACAGGGAGCAGAGAAGAAGAGAGGGACGGAGGCTCCTGATTCAGCAAAGAGAGGGACACCTCCCTCAAGATGAAGGGGTGGCAGGGCCTGTTGTGCACGCAGCTGAAGATCCATAGCGAGCCGTCTCATGCATGTGCCTCGCCCAGGGTCTGTTAGACGGTGCTTGTCATTCTTGCAGGTGACCAAGAACCAGCGTTGCAGAAGACTGGGCATGTCCAAGGAAATGGTCAGTCACCTGCTGCAGGATTTTGCGCCATGGGGTCATGGAGGGCATCCACTGCCAGTGGCTGTGAAAGTCACGGCAGGCTCAATTTTTATGCCAGTGGCTCCTTCCAGGGCACTACAGGTGAGCTGTGTGGGATCTCGCAAACCTCCTGGCACAAGTGTATCCAGGAGGTCATGGACACCATCTTCATGAAGGCACAGAACCTTTTACATTTTGCCTGGGATCTGGAAAACCAGGAAGCAAGAGCGCTGGGATTTGTGCAGATCTCTTTTCCACAGGTGCAGGATGCCATCAACTGCACTCACGTGGTACTTAGATCTCCATGGAAACAAGCAGTCAACTACGTTAACTGCAAGCGCTTCCACTCGCTGAATGTCCAGCTGGTGTGTGACCACCACAAACGCAACCTACAGGTCTGCGCACAATTCCCAGGGACCATCCACGACTCCTACACCCTTAGCAGGTCTCAGATCCCTGACGTCTTCCGGGGTCCAGAGAGGCTGCAGGGTTGGCTCCTCAAGGATAAGGGCTGCCCACAGAAGACGTGGCTGATGATGCCTATACGGTGGCCAGAGCAAAGCGACGGTCTAACAAGTCTTGTGCCACGACCTGGACTTTGGTGCAGCAAACAATAGGCATTTTGAAAACGAGGTTCCGGTGCCTCGACAGGTCCAGTGGAGACTGCAAAACTGTCCCGAGAAGATGCTGCGCATCATCGGCACTTGCTGCGCTCTCCACAACCTGGTGCTGCAACGGGGGGGAGGACTGGCTGAGAAGGAGATGGCAAAGCTGCATGTATCCTCCAATAAGGAGGATGTCGGAGGGGATGATGGTAATGAGGTCCTTGAAGTTGAAGATGCTGATGGTGAGGCCATCGCACTGGTCAGACGAGGCAGGCGTGCTTGGGAGGCCCTCATAACCGCAAGGTTCGTGGAGGGTGAGGTTGAGATGCAGCGAGGACAGTCCTGACATCCTCACCTGCACCTGTGAACGTTTGGCTCCTGTGTGGCTGATAGCAGCGCACATACCCTCAGCGCTCAGGCTCATGTCATGGAGATGCAGTGGAGGCCCTAATAGTCACTAGATTCCAGAAGGATGATGATGACGTGAAGTGAGGACACTTCATAGATCTTCACATAGCCTCTGTGAACGTCTGACTCCTGTCTGGCTGAGGGTATCTCGCTTGTGCTCTGTGATCAGGGTCATATCATGGAGATGCAGCCATGAAACTTTAAATGCCCTTGATGCTTTGTCCACCTTC
This sequence comes from Carcharodon carcharias, assembly GCF_017639515.1. Classification (NCBI taxonomy): domain Eukaryota; kingdom Metazoa; phylum Chordata; class Chondrichthyes; order Lamniformes; family Lamnidae; genus Carcharodon; species Carcharodon carcharias. Next base: position 166,182,076 of record NC_054474.1, on the reverse strand, counting down.
AGCACCTGACCCCTTCAGGAGGACAACGTCACCGGTCACAGGTGCTGAAGAGATGGGGGATCAGCCTCATCTCAAAGGTGCTGAGAGCACACAGAGAGAATGGTGGAACTCTGTGACACCTGCCCACGACATTCTGGCAGCAATGACAAGCACCAGCGAGGTGCAGGCATCAGTAATGTGTCCAGTGAGTGTGAAGCCGGACCATCACTTTGGTCTGGGGGTTATACATTGCACAGGGAAGAGGCCCTGGACCCAGACATCTGCCTTTACCTTGTGGCTGAACTAGGGTTTCACATCCTGAGTGACACAAACACTGCCCAACATAACAAGGAGACATTCTTGGGAGTTTATTTGCAATAGTGAACATTAAGTACAAGCAATTCATACACGTGCCCAGGCTGTGCAACTAACAAAAGAGTTACATCTTCTTAACCTTCCTAACCCTGCTGCTGCCACGTCTTGGTGCCCCCTCGACATCCACAGCGGATGTGGAGGCAGCCTGCTGACTACTATGCACCGTCTGTGATGGCCTTGACTGGAGTCCTCTGGAAGACTGAGACCTGGAGGGCCCCGGCCTGCTTTCAGGGTCCTGCTATGCGGCAGTGACACCCTCCTCGGTCTGTGGAGCTGGATCTGCTGGGGTCACGGAAGAGGGATTTGAATGAGCTGGACAATTCTGGAGTCACCTGGATGGAGGGTCCTGGGGTGTGCACCTGCTGATCCTCTTCCCTTTGGGTGCCCGAGGACCCCAGGCTGACTCCTTGAGGAGAAGCTGGAGTGAGATCGAGCTGCCTCACACCTCCCTCAAGTTGACTGTTGAAGGCCAACTATGGCATCAGTGATGGATGTCAGCCTGCACAGCAGTGCAGGACCCATGTCCTGGACCAAGGTCTCCATGGCAGCCATCGTCCTACCAGTGTTGACCTCAGTGTGTTGGCATGCTGGCGCTATCACCTCAGTCTGAGGCAGACAGACTCCTCCATCGTGCCTTGCAATCTGAAGAGTACAGCAGACATCCCTTCCTGGTGTTCTTGAGCTTGCCTTTGCAGCTCCAGCAACTGTGACACAACCGAGTCCAGAGGCTCGTCATCTGACTAAGACTCAGCAACTTTCTGGCCTCCAGCAGTCCTCCGAGTGACAGAAGCCTGGGGAGTCGCTGCCATCACCTGCTGTGGATCGGACAGTGCGATGTGCTCACCAGATTGTGACCCCAAGGCTACTGTGGAACTAGGTCCCATAAACGTGCGTGTCTCCGCGCTGGTGGATGGTGGATGGTGAGCATTGTGCCAGGCCTTGAATTAGGGTGTCATCACATGTCTCTCCCAAGGTGTCTTTGGAGCTTGAGTTAAACATCTGGCTCCTGGACCCTCTCAGCTGCTTCCCAGATGTGCCTGCGAAAGCAAGGAGAGATAATTAGTGCATGGCAGGACACCGCAGAACAGGGGAACTCACTCACCGCATGGTTGTCTATTGGATGATGCACTGCTCCAACCTCACTTGGTTGAGCACCGTTGACCTCAGTGTCAGCACAGGAATGATACAGACTATCGCCGGCCAGCTCGATTACTCTATTTTCAAAGTCTGCGAGGACCTTGATGTCAAACATTCCTCCACCAGTCTGCGGCTTCTCCCTTTAGTTGTGTGCCAGCTTGTCCTGCATGAAGACAGGTGGATAGAGTGGAAGCAGGATTCCTGCCAGGCTAGATGAGAAGGATGCCTGGCATGTGTGGGTAGTGAGCGGTGCCATGGATGGGATGAGGACACGATCCACAAGGCAGATGAAGGTGTGCGTGAGAGAGTGAGTGGTGTTGCTTCTTGAACTGGCAGTGAGTGAGATCCCTGTGGGTGCGTGATGGGCTTGTGTGTGTGAGAGTTGAGACTAATGAGAAGAGTGACCTACCCTGGCGGAACAGAAGAGATCATTCATCCTCTTTCGGCACTGGGTGGCTGTCCCGTTCTGCAGGGCGTTGGCGCTGACCACCGCTGCTGCTGCCTCCCATGCTGGATTGGTGACCTTGCTTGCTGGTCTTCGCCAGAGCAGGGGTAGAGAATTTCACAGCGGGCCTCCACTGCTCCAGTAGGCGCCAAAGGGAGGTGTCACTGAATTTGAGGGCATTATGTTTCCTCCCTTTGGTAGCCATTGACTTTCCAGCAGCTTCCGAAACCTTAGGGAATGCGGGCTCTGTGCAGGGGTGCCCTTTAAATATGGCACCCAGATTCCTGAAGGCCTGAGGAGGCAGCAGGGTGGGCAAATCAGGGGCTGCCCTGCCAGCTATCCAGCGTATTTCCTCGAAATGCATTATTAATGAGGTGGGACGCACCAGGAATGGGATGATACGCTGCAAAAACCCACAATTGCGGCCAGCGGGTAAAATGTCCTTTTTCCCACCAGTTATTGAACTTTGTACAAATCTGGTATGATTCCACCAGATGATTCTAGTCTAATTTGTTTACATATTGGATGACAGCATTGATCCATATGCATGCAGCTGACTGCCAGAAGAAACTAATAAAGCCATAGAAATTTCCCACCTAGATGTTCAAAATAGCAGTCACTCATTTGTGTAAATAGCTGAGAGGAAGGGCATCTGACATGGTAGAAAAGTTAACACATGCCTTTAACTGTAATTAATCTCATTCAAGCAGAATTTTGTTTTGGAAGTACAGCATTAATTGTTCTTTTTTATTCTTTCTCATGACTTCTTACCATCTTGGACCATTTGTTGGGCAGAGCTTCATAACCCACCTGTAAACATTCCTGACCTTTCTCCTGATTCCTTTTATGTAGCCTCAATATCTGCAGCACCTTCATGTTCTTAAGGAGGCATCTTCTTTGGACATAAATTTGTGTCTAAGATGAGAAAAGGACCAATGACACTTGGAGCATACTCACATTTCTTAGGTTTGGTGTTGGTGCAAAGATGAAACTGCCCTGTATGCTCAATTTAATGGGTGATTAGATGGGTGCCAAAGCCCAGTTGCATCTGAATAGCGCCAGATTGAGAATCCCTCCTCTAAGGAGGCCCACTGAGATTCCTTTCAGTGTAAGCTGGGCCCTGATGCCCAGGTTCAAGGTAGATTCAGGGTCAAAAGTCACTGGGTAGGTGTCTTCCCCTCCACCTGTCCTGTCTGCCAGCACTGTCGCTAGTTATGTGTGATGTAAAAGGAACATCTGGGATTGAAGAGACTGAAGAGGTAAACTCATGTCCTCCAACAATGGAAGGACAAGATCTACCCACATTGGCCTCACCAAATATCTTACAATTAACTATGGTGTGAAGCTTCCACTGCTTGCTGATCTGTGAAGAGAAAATGTTGTCGTGTCAAGAGTTGTTCTTCTTCAGTGGAGACATCAAACCAAGCCCCTAGTGTTTGTTATGGATGTTAAAGGGGTAAGGTATGTGGTTCATCAAGCCTGCTCTGACATTTTGTTAGTGATGACAGCTCTACCTTCACTGTCACTGGGTCAAAATCCCGGAACTCCCTCCCTAACATCACTCTGAATGTACCTACACCACCTGGACTACAGTGGTTCAAGAAGGCAGCTCACCACCACCTTCTCAAGGGCAACTAGGGATGGGCATTAAATGCTGGCCCAGCCAGCAAAACCCACACCCCATGAATGAATATTTTTTTAAAATCCCAGTTTTCTGCCTTTTCTAGATATAGCTAAGTACTTTCAGTTCCCAATTAGAAATGGTCAGCCATGGTAGCACTCTTAAATCTAAGTCCTAAGGTCATGGGTTCAAGCCCATTCAAGAGGGAGCACATAATCTAAACTGATGTTTCAGTGTTGCACTGAGATATATACTGTCATTTTGGCACTGTCTCCCTGCTCAGTTGGACATATGAGATCCCATGGCACTACTCAAGGTTCTCCTAGTTTCCTGGCCTGTATTTATCCTTCAACCAACATCGCCTAAAAGCATGTTTGTAGGACAACACTCTGTGCAAAATGGCTCCTGTGTTTCCCTGAATAAGAATAGCAACCAAGCCGTTACTGTGGCATTTCCCTAGGATGCCCGATCCCTCCCTGGTCTAAAGGCCTGGGCCTTACCTTAGTTTGGGATCCATTGCTCTTCTTCACAGGGCCCGCTTGAAATCCCAGCAGCACCCACCACTTAGTACTGCTGCTGCTGGGATAGCTAGAGCTGCCGGCCGATCAGATGAGAGGCAGATGTCCCACTCTCAGCTTGTTAAGGGGATGAGGAATACATCACCACCCTCCCCCCACCCCGTAAAATTCAGCCCATGGGGTGTCTCCTGCTTTATTATATTGGTCCCATGAGGTTGAAATGCCAAAGTAACTCAGCAGGGTCTCTGACCGTTATAGGATTCTGCTCAGGAACAGCTAGACTTTTATCAAGCTCTTCCTCTACCTCTTCAGCATCCATGATGAGTATTTCCTCTTGAAAATGAGCTATAGTCAGCTTCATGTTGTACTGGTAGTACAGAGGGCAATGTTGAGACTTTGATGCCCCTGGGATTGAATTCTTTTTGTTTCCTTTGGAATGACAGGATGGTGTATAGTAAGTTCTTACTATAATCTGATCAGGATATCAGATTAACAGTCCATGCTATTTTTCATTGTTTTACAGTTGCTGAATCACATTTATCATAACAATTATGGTAAGCAAGTAAGGATGTCCAAACCAACTAAACCAGTTTCATTTCTTGCAGCTGGTATGCCACCCAAGTCTTCTATGGGGTCTCGGCCTACAGATTTCAATGGAATCTCCTCAAAGTGGGTAAGCAGTTTCTATTTGTGCTCACCTGTTATAGGGGAATCATGTCTCACCAAAGGCCAATTTTCTTTACTGCAAGCCAAACAATCATGTGCTTTCAAATGCATGGAGCTGAATTCACCATCTACAGAATTGTCTCCAACACCAGCTGTACTCTGTATTTCTTGGTGAGTTGACCTTTCACTTGCTTGAACCTGACTCCATCTAGTAGAAGGTGTATTGTTTCTATTGTGAAATTAGCTTTCCACAATTACTGCCCGTCTCCCATTTTTGTAAAAAAAAACTGCCAGCCTTCATGGTTGGATTGGTTCAGTTTTCACTGTTTATGCAATTCCAGCCGGTTATTAAATTATTTTAGATTAACTCTACTGTTTGTAAATGTACTGAACCAAACAAGGTAAAGTGGATGCTCAGCCAGTTATCATCATAACCAAGGGAGTTCTCAGTGACTCTTCATTTGAGTGCTATTTGTAAGGCACTCAATTTGGTTAAAAGCATGCAAAGTACTTGATTGTGTTCAAAAGGGAAGGAAAGAAAATCCCATTTAATGTGTACCAAGTACACTTTCATCCTCACAGAGTATTTTATAATTGCCAAGTCAGATTCAGGGTGTTGTTAGTTTTAAAATTTCGAGCAACGCTTTGTTACTCTGTGAGTCAACTCACACATTTTAGGCTGATTGCTCTAGGCTGCATACCATGGGAGAGGAACCTTCCATTATATATTCCCAAAAGGGTAAACACATGGGCGTCATATAAACAATTGTACCAAGCTAATAGGCCCCATGAGAAACAATTAAATTCAGGAAGTTATTGGTTATTCTTATGGATGATCAGACTACAATTAACTTTAACATTCTGCAACTGAATGAAATAGTTAATGCCTACAAAAGAATGATGTCCCTTCACTTGGCTGTATTCTTAGGAAAATCACTAAAATTCCATCACCAGCTATCTGCCAAATAGAAATCCATGCTATTAGTGTAGCCACATACCTGTTCTGTATATTTGTCAGGATAGTTGCACTAGTGTTGCTGGGTTGAGTTTCTGCGTTTCTTCCCTTTATCACACATGTTGGGAAGCTTGGTACTCCCAATATAGTTACTTTGCCTTTCATATCCTCACAGGCACCTGTAATGGTAGCTTTGCCTTTTCATATTCTTCGCCTGTAAATGGACCATCATTATTTGAGATTTTCAAAATTTCAAAAGTTTCTGAGATGAGAGATAGCTTCCACAGACGAGCAGTTGGTCGCAAGGAGGTATCAAATTTGAATCATCATTATAAGAATGAGGGGGAAGTTAGAATTTCTTCTTCACACCAAGTGTTTTAAGGACTAGGATTATTTCATCTCCAGGCGTAATTATGATAAAGACTATAACAACACTTAAAAGGAAATTTGATAAGTGTTTAAAAATATGAAAAGATACAGGAAAAGTGCAGGGGAGTGGAAACTGGCTAGACAATTAACTCCGAATCAATTGCCTTCTATGGAGGTTTATTTCACATATCCACCATTCTATTCTATTGGGGAAAATAGATTTTTTTCTAAGCTGTAATCTTGAAGGGTTGGGTAAAGTAGAAGGCTATTCTTGCACTGTTTGGTTTTAAAAATAAAAACAGCATTATTAGGAAGATATCATGGCTAATGAACATGCCCAGCATAATTTTTCAAACTGGTATCCCCAGTTGCCAAGAAGTCTATGATGGGATGAAAGGTGATCAGGGAATCCCCAATGTTGTCAAACCTTTGTTAGCAAATTTTACATTTCTGAAATTATTGACATAACGGCATGTTATTTCTGTTGCCATATACTAATGCAGCCATGTTTCTACAATCATAACATGACTTTCTTTAGGTTAGCCATCTCTGGATGAGATGTTAAATCAAGGCTCCATCTGCTTGTTCAGATACATTCTTGTGAGATGCCATGACACAATTAGAAGAGGAAGGGTGAAATTCTCCTGACATCCTGGCCAACATTCGTCCTTCAAGCAACATCACCAAAACAGATTCATTGATCATTTATCTCAGTGCTGCTTGTGGGATTTTGCTGTGCACACACCAACACTTTAAAAAACACTGAGAATGTGGAAAAGTACAAATTCAAGTTGATTTGTTCATTCATAGTTGACATCATTTTTGAGAGGCTAGCATAGGTGGAGACACTTACAGCGAGCCTCCCCATAATTAAAAGTTTGCAAGGCATAATGTTAAAAGAGTAAGCTTCAATGGTCTAGATGGCCTGTTCTTGCTCTTGATTTTTCTAATATTCTGAACAATGGATAATTACTAAATCCATTTTAATATAATGAATACAAATGCTTTAAAGAGGCACTCCCATTATTGAAAAGTGTTTTTCAAATCCTTTATTCCTGTGTTTGCAAAACAGTAATATGATGCCACATCTCATGGCAAAGAATCATTATGCTTGCTGCACATAATTTCATCCATTTAAAAATAGCACCAGGCGTGCTGACTGCTTTTTCTCCAAAGATCAAGACATTGCATCAATTGTTTCCCTAATGTAGTAAACAATGCCCCAAAGTTCACCATGGTACCTAGGAACAATGATGCAGGTACAATTATAGCTTGAAAGGATCGAAGGGAACTGTTGACACCTCAGAATAGTGTCTTGAAGAATGTTAGTGCCTTTGATAGCAAATGCTATTTTCTTCTGTTTTTGATATTTATGTGTTTTTATGAAAATCTTTAATGAAAAATATTAAAATATTGATTTACTTACATACTGAATTCGCACTCACTTGAAATTGCCCATTTTTTGAACAGGTTAAATGAACAAATTTCTGAATTTGTTCAGTATACTTTGTCATCAAAAAGAGAAATACAAATCAGCAGGATTTCTTGTTCAAGGACACTCGTATAATTTAAGATAATTTTTTTTAATGTCCAGCTTAGTGAGTTTGCTTACCTTGGTGCAACATTTTTTTGGTAGTCTTTGCAATCCCTGTACACCATGGGTTTAGAAGTGTAAACAATTCTTAGACTTTTTCTTACATGTTTGATGTTTCTTTTGCGAGTGTAACTATATTTATGTATCTACATGTATTTTATACAGATTGTTATTTCACCTAATTTGCAGAATTTGATGATATAACCAATGACCCAGTTTGGAAAACATTGTGTATTGGATACAATGATAATTTTTGTTTACACCATGTTGCAAACATCGCTAAGGATTTTACACAGGAGGGGCGGACACTGAGCAACTGTAAAAGAGTTGGAAAGATGACGGAATGTACAGTGGAAAGCAAAGATTTTGACCAAACTTTAAAAGGTTGAGCAAGAAATAGAAGGAATTGGGGGTGTAGGGGGAGAGCTGCAAAGGGTGGGGTTGATTTAGCTAAAGGCTCTGCCAATGTTGATGGATTGGAAGGAGCAGCACATGCATCAAAGACACGCCTGGGACATCATTGCAGCGTTTGGGCAAGCAGACCTTGGTGTGGGACGGGGTACATATGGCACAATTTTGGTTAGACTGGAGTTTGTGTTGCATGGAACTTGAGGGGCTAGCTGGAGGTCAGTGATAGATTTCTAAGAAAATGTCGTGGAGGTGGAAGTAAGTGGTTTTAGTAATCAATGGGGCATATAGCTTGAAACTCAACTCATAGTTGAACAGGGCATTACATTTGCAAATTATCTAAGTCACCTTGAGCAATTGGCCTTAGTGAGTGATCGTGTCAGACGCAAGGATACATCTGGCAGAAATGAATAAGACAAAGGTCAGTCTTCTCTGTTGAGTTGGAGAAAATTATGATCCATCCAAAACTCGATCTTGGGCAATCAGCCCTGGCTCTCAATATCTCCTTACGTGTGTTGGTCTTACAGCAAAATGGAACATAAAAGAAACTGCCCCCACGACCTTCATGATATATTGTATATTGTGTTACAGGTGGATTATATAATATTATACAAATAAGGGATGCATGGATGTAAATTTAAAGCTGCAATTACTTTGTGTGGTTTAGAAAATTGTTGTAAACCAAGCTTTGTTCTTGTGGTTTATGACATAATTGAAATGTCTTGATAAGATTACTACCTTCTAATTCACTTCCTGACAAGCATTATCACATATGTGCAGTATAAAGTTCTAACCTGAATAGTACAACCGTGAAACCTTAGTGCCAAAGTTTTCTTTTAACAAGTTATAAATAGAGCAACAGCTGGCCCAACAACTTTCCCTTCCAAAATCGGTACTGGCTCCCAAGGCTCATTTTAAATCTCCTCTGTCTATAATTATCTTTCCGAGCTTTCTCTGTTTTTGGAATCAGCAGTCAGAGTTTAGACTGAAGTTGGCAGTCAGGAGAGAGAGTGCACCAATTCTGGCTCTGCTCCCTGCTATTGAGACCCACCAATAGTACTTCAACTCCCTCCCCTCTTGCAATAGTCAGTGGTAGTTCTGTTCCCTGTTGCTTTCTCTTTTTACTGTTCCTTCCTCTCTCTCTATCACTCTCTCTGTTTCAAGCCCTTTTTCCCCATTTTGGAGTCACAAGGGATGCTGTTGCTGTCTGCAAATATTAATTTTAAACGTGGGACCAGATTGCAGACTGACTCTCTTCCAGTACGTTTTTGAATTTCTAACTTCCGTTCACCCACCCAAAACTGATCTGGAGTTAAAATGGGGCCTAATTATTTCTAGATTTTGAGTGACCTGTTTAAGTTTGTTTCTGATCAGTCTCATTCTTATTTAATCACAGTTTTCATACCTAACATATCCTTGGTATTGCCAGCTTTCCATAAGTACTCACATTTTATATGTATTTCTTAACTCAAAGCTACACTCTGGGGGAAAAAATGGAGATCTGGTTGATTTGGGATTATTTGTTGTTTTTTATGGACTCCTTTCATCAGTTATTTAATGAGGAAAGAAGGCAGATCTGTCAACATAAGGAAATTGTTAACAGTGAAACTTATACATATGCAATCAAAAGATTGAGACCCATTTCAAGTCCTTAAATAATTGGAACTTCCTTTATTTTTGGAATGATACTTAACTCCAACTTTTAAACCCATATATGTGTGCACATGTATCTGCTGAGTCCCAGTCACTTTGAAAATGTTATTTCGGCTTGACATAAACAAACTTTGTGATTGTAGCAGCAACAGAATAATCCAATGTTTAGATACTTTATTAGAGAGCATACACAAGAAAATTACTTTTCGAGTCCAGTGATTTTTTTTATTCACTCATGGGATATGGGCTTCGCTGGCTGGTCCAGCATTTAATGCCCATCCCTAGTTGCCCTTGAGAAGGTGGTGATAAGCTGCTTTCTTGAACCACTGTAGTCCATGTGGTATAGGTACACCCGCAGTGCTGTTGGGGAGTTCCAGGATTTTGACCCAGCGACAGTGAGGGAACAGCGATATATTTCCAAGCCAGGATGGTGAGTGACTTGGAGGGGAACTTCCAGGTGGTGGTGTTCCCATCTATCTGCTGCCCTTGTCCTTCTAGATGGTAGCGGTCGTGGGTTTGGAAGGTGCTGACTAAAGAGCCTTGGTGAACTCTTGCAGTGCACCTTGTAAATGGTACACACTACTGCTACTGTGTGTTGGTGGTGGAAGGAGTGAACGTTTGTGGATGTGGTGCCAATCAAGTGGGCTGCGTTGTCCTGGGTGCTGTCAAACTTCTTGAGAGTTGTGGGAGCAGAACTCATCCAGGCAAGTGGGGAGTATTCCATCACACTCTTGACTTGGGCCTTGTAGATGGCGGACAGGCTTTGGGGAGTCAGGAGGTGAGTTACTCATTGCAGGATTGGTGTTATGTAGGCTGGAAGAGGCAGCACCCTAAACAAGGGAAATGAAAAAAGACTTGCACTCATATAGGGCCCTTCACAATCACAAGATGTCTTAAAGCGCTTTACGGCCAATGAATTACCTTTTGAAGTAGGGTCACTGTTGTAATGTAGGAAATGGAGCAGCCAATTGGTGTAAAGACAGTTCCCGCAAATAGCAATAACCAGATATGTTTTGTCGATTGAGGGATAAACATGGGCCAGGATGCACCAGGGGGAACTCCTGTGCACTTCTTCGGAATGTGGGACCTCTTGCGTAGGGCAGGGCGGTCGTCTGATACCCCCCCTCAACACTGCCCCCCCCGGAGGTGGATCAGCCTGGAGCCCCCACAGACCTTCTTGCAGCAGAAAGGTGAGGAGGCGTGCCAGCTCCAACCCCACACCCCTCTCAACACTGCCCCCCCCCCGGAGTAGGATCAGCCTGGAGCCCCCACAGACCTTCTTGCAGCAGAAAGGTGAGGAGGCGTGCCAGCTCCAACCCCACACCCCTCTCAACACTGCCCCCCCCGGAGTAGGATCAGCCTGGAGGTCTGTGGACCTGGAGCGCCCCCCCCCCCCCACCCCCCTCCCACAGCGGAGAGGTGCGGAGGTGTGCCAGCCCACTGACCCACCTCAGCAGAGAGGGATGATGAGCTGGTGTGGGTTCAGTCAGCCTGAACCCCTGAGTCCTGTGGGGTTTGGGGGTGGGGGGGGGGGGGGGGGGGGGGGAGGGTGGTGAGGGAGTGGGGGAGAGGGAGGGAGAGAGTGGGGGAGAGGGAGTGAGGGAGTGGGGGAGAGGGAGGGAGGGAGTGGGGGAGAGGGAGGGGGGAATGATTGACAGCTGGGCTCTCGTGCTGCCTGGGGAGAGGGAGGGAGAGAGTGGGGGAGAGGGAGGGAGGGAGTGGGGGAGAGGGAGGGGGGAATGATTGACAGCTGGGCTCTCGTGCTGCCTGGGGAGAGGGAGGGAGAGAGTGGGGGAGAGGGAGGGAGGGAGTGGGGGAGAGGGAGGGAGGGAGTGGGGGAGAGGGAGTGAGGGAGTGGGGGAGAGGGAGGGGGGAATGATTGACAGCTGGGCTCGTGCTGCCTGGGGAGGGGGGGGGGGAGGGAGGGGGAGTGATTGACAGCTGGTCTCGTGCTGCCTGTGGGGGGGGGGGGGAGGGAGGGGGAGTGATTGACAGCTGGTCTCGTGCTGCCTGGGGAGGGGGGAGGACGGCGCAGGAGCAAAAGGAGGTGGGAGGTTGGGGGGGGGGGGGAGATCCGGCTCCTTTAATTCGAATGTTAAAAGTCAAACCGCCGCCGCTGGTCTTTACTGAAGAGACAGAGACACAGAGAGTGAGAGGGGGGAGAGATAACCTGGGTTTCCCTTCACCTCCACCCCCCCACCCCCCCCACCCCCCTCTCCTCCTCCTCCTCCTCTAACCAGCCGCTAGTCGCGAGTGTTGGTTTGTTTTTTAATTTGGTAAGGATTTATCCTCCTCGTTTTCCCCGTTGTGTTTTATTCCCCCTCCTCCTTCCTCTCCCCTCCCTCCTCACTGCCGGCGGCTCGGCTCCCCCCCCCCCCTCCACCTCTCCCCCTCCACCTCCACCCACCTCCCATCAGGCGCGCGCTGTGCTTGTCGGCCCGGCGCACGGCTTGACGCAAGCCCGAGGCTTGAGGCCTGAGGTGGAGGGAGAGAGGGGGAGGTGAGGGGTGAGGGGTGAGAGGAGGGGAGGGAGGGAGGAGGGAGGGAGGGAGGGGGGGGGACTGGCTGCCCCTCTACTGACTCGTGTCTTTTGTGTTTTTTTTATTAATTATTTATATTGGAGGGGGGGGGGGTTGGGTTGGGGGGGGTTGTTGGTTGGTTTGGGGGGAGGGAGGGAGGGAGAGGGTGGGGGTTTGGCCATGAAAAGCTGCTTTTGTGTCAGACGGAGAGACGAGGTGCCGCAATTAACAGTTAAGTTTATATTGTGTTTTTTTTTTTGGTTGTTGTGTGTGTGTGTGTTTCATTTTAATAACAAAAGTTTCACTGGGCTGGGATTTCTCTGTAAAGTTGAAGAGATTTATGACATTTAAATGTGTATAATATCTATATTTGTGTTGGTTGTTGGACTCATGCAAGGCAGAGAGAGAGAGGCCTTCAGGCTTTTAACGTTTAATCAATTTATTGTCTGAATTTCACCCCCCCCCCCCCCCCCCCCTTACATTTATAAATGTTTTATTTATCTTGACCCCCCCCCCCCCCCCCCCCCCCCAATCTCCTCTCCATTGTGGCTTTTATTGAGCCTAGGAAGCATTTTTTTTATTATGTAGTGTCCCCATATTTGCCATCCTGCATCTTTACTGTTGCATCTGATTTAAACCTGGCCAGTTCCCCCCCCCCCCCCCCCCCCACCACCACCACCACCACATAGGCAGCTTTATTGCAGTTCAATACAGAAATACCTTGGATTTTATTTCCACTGTTTCCGAAGGCCCAGCTTTTTATTGGAGCAGTTCGTGAATTGATATTCCACATACTTGCACCGTGCTTTATGGTATCACTTTTATTAGCTTGCTGAAGTCTAGGAATTAAGTTAAACCCTGCGTAGTGCAGTGAGGTTTTTTTTTCTCTCCTCAGTCCTCAAAATAAAGCTTATTACTGTAAAATGTTAGAATTGCTTTGGGGAAAGTTTCTTATAGCACACTTAATATTTTAGTTATCTACAAAATGTTTTTTTTTTTTAGTGGCAAATACAGGGATCATGCACTTCATTGGTGACCATGCCAAATTGCAAATTTCTGTTGTAAGCCCAACTGATAAGCTTCTGTGCTATGCCACAAGTTTAGTTATGATAGTGTCTTGCATGAATATAATTTTACGTGTATATTTTTGAGAGCAGCGTCAGTAGTGGGAGATATATAATTTAAATTACTTTTACAAGTGCCTTTGTAGTGTATGTAGTTGACGTGTCTCTGTCAGATCTTGGATTGTAAGTTTTTTTTTGCTACTTTGCCATCCAGTTTTTTAGATCTTCAGTTTCTTAAGTCTGGAAGTATTTCAGTCTGTGAAGTATTATGCATTCCTTGCAAAACTCTTCCTGATAAAGGTTATGTTTCATAAAGTATTTAGGTCAGTATCCACTTTTGTATAACCTGTTGGAAAGATTTGGTGTTATAAAATGTAATGATGGCCCAGAGTAATTTACCCTCCTCCTCTTGAAGACATTGACTCTTGTGGAACATGTTCTATCATACATTTCACAAATGCTTACTTTTCTTGAGTGAGTGTAGATTGTGAGGCTATTTAACTGTAAAGAGCATCACAGCCTAGTCTGATCCTGTTGATGTCATACATGAACTTGTCAGCTTAGGTCGTTAGTATTTGAGGCGGGAAACCTGACAGATTTTTCACATCGCTAGCCTGAGATGGAAGGGACAAGTATTATGTCCCACGTGTGATCATCTAACTCAGCATAGGTTGGGAATCTAAATAGAGTAATTGTCCGTGCCTTTATAAATTGCCAATAAAATAACGGAAAATGCTGGAAACACTCAGCGGGTTATGGCAGCATGTGTGGAGAGAGAAGCAGAATTAATGTTTCAGGCTTGTGACCTTTCATCAGGAAAAGTTCGAAATGTAATAGGTTTTGAGTGCGACCAGGACAAAAGGCCTGTGATAGGGTGGAAGACAGGAGAGATTGAATGGCAGAAGAGTTAATTATCCAAGGATGCTGGTGCTAAATGATGAGAGCCCAAATATCTTTTGTATAAAACCTGAGATGCCTTGAAGTACGTGTGATCACTTCCCGTTCTGTGTGCTACGTAACTTCAATTACATAGATTGGAGAAGTTAGGACTGTCTTTTCAAAAAGAGAAGGTTGAGAGGAGATTTGATAAAGGTATTCAAAATCATGGATCTGGACAGAGTAATTCCATTGGTGGAAGAATTGAGAAAAAGAGGGCATAGATTTAAGATAATTGGGAAAAGAAGCAATGGTGACATAAGGAAAAACTTTTTCATGCAGTGAGTGGTTATGCATTGTGTAAGAGTGTGGTGTAGTGGCAAGTTTTATTGAGGCATTAAAGAGGAAATTGGGTTGTTATCAGAAAAAGAAGTAGTACAGGGCTATGGGAAGAAGGCTGGGTGTGGCATTAGATAACCGTTAAATTCTTGAACCATAGTGGAAATCATTTCAGCCTTGAATATATCCAATGACTTAGCCTCCACAGCTCTCTGGGGTACAGATTTCCAAAGAATCACAGCCCTTTGAGAGAAAAAAAAATCTTCCTCTTCTCCGTTTTAAATGGGTGACTCCTTGTTTTGAAACGGTGTCCCTAGTTCTAGATTCTCCCATGGTGGGGAGGGGGGGGGGGGGGGGGGGGGGGGGGGAGAGGGGCGGGGGAGGGGGGGGTGCGGACCTCCTCCCCGCATCTACCCTGCCAACACCCCTCAGAATCTTATAGGTGTCAATAAAATCACATCTCATTCTTCTTCATAACATATCCACTTCACCCCAAGAATCAATCTAAGGAACTGCCTTCAACGCAGCCATGGTGGCTAGCTTTGGTCTACAAAAGACCAAAGGCATCTCAGTCCATTCGAGAGAATCAATTGGTTATATAGCTTGAGGGACACCAATCCACAATAAACCTGGGGCAAGGCAAGGAGACAGGCCTCCTCCATGAGGAGGTCATGAGCCATCTCAGCTGGTATGGGGATTGAACACATGTCATTTTGCATCACACTCTAGCCATCTAGCCAACTGAGCTAACCAACCAAGGTAACTATATACCTCCTTAAATAATGAGACCAAAACTGCATGCGGTATTCTAGGTATTGTCTCACCAATGCCCTGTACAGTTGTAGCAAGACTTCCCTACTTTTTATACTCCATCCCCTTTGCAATAAAGGCAAAATTCCATTTTCCTTCCCAATTACTTGCTGTTGTACCTGCATGCTAACTTTTTGTTTCATGTACAAGGGTACCCTCTGTAGCACAGCATTCTGCAGTCTCTTTCCATTTTAATATGTTTCTTGCCACCAAAGTGGATAACCTCACATTTTCCCACATCATATTCCAAATTTTTGCTTGCTCGCTTAACCTTTACAGACTTTTTGTGTCCTCCTCACAACTTGCTTTCTCACCTATCTTTGTATCATCAGATTTGGCTACAATACACTTTGATCCTTCATCCAAGTCATTGTTATGGATTATTTGGGGAGGTGATGGCACAGTGGTATTGTCACTGGACTATTATTCCAGAGCCCTAGGGTAATTCTTTGGAGACCCGGGTTTGAATCCCACCACGGCAGATGGTGAAATTTGAATTAAATAAAAATCTAGAATTAAAAGTCTGATGATGGCCATGAAACCATTGCCGACTGTTGTAAAAACCCATCTGGTTCACTAATGTCCTTTAGGGAAGGAAACCTGCCGTCCTGATCTGCTCCGGCCTACATGTGACTCCA
Source organism: Carcharodon carcharias (assembly GCF_017639515.1). Classification (NCBI taxonomy): domain Eukaryota; kingdom Metazoa; phylum Chordata; class Chondrichthyes; order Lamniformes; family Lamnidae; genus Carcharodon; species Carcharodon carcharias. The sequence goes on along the minus strand of NC_054474.1, from coordinate 166,166,110 downwards.
GACCCATGGCCATGTGGTTGACTCTTAAATGCCCTCTGAATAAGGGCAAATAGGGATGGGCAATAAATGCTGGCCCAACCAATGATGCCCACATCCCATGAACGAATAAAAAAAACTATAAATAGCTGAGTCTGCAGCATTGACCAACCTGTATATAACTGCTTTATCCTGACCCACTGTTTTCTGTTAGTTTGGCAATCCTCTATTCATGCTAATATATCACCCCCTAAAACCTTGAGCTCTTCTGCAGTAACTTTTCATGTGATTCCTTATTGAATGCCTTTGTACACTACATCTATTGATTTCCTCTTCATCGGTAATACTTGTTACATTTGTCAAACACGACTTCCCTTTCATACAACCGTGCTTAATTGTATTATGATTTTCTAAATGTCCTACTACTAATGCCTTAATAATGATTTCCAGCATTTTCCAGATGACATTTGTTAGGCTAACTGCCCTATAGTTTCCAGCTTCCTGTCTCCATCCTTTCTTGAATAGGAATGTTACATTTGTGATTTTTGAATCCACTAGGTTCTGTCTAGAATCTAGGAAATTTTGGAAGATTACGACCAATGCATCTACTATCTCTGCAGCCACTTCTTTTAACAGCCGAGGGTGCAGGCTATCGGGTCCAGGGGACTTGTCAGTCTTTAGTCCCATACGTTTGCTAAGTACTTTTTCTCTAATTGTACTTGTTCTAAGTTTCTCCCTCCCTTTTGCCCCTGATCTTCTACTCTTACTAGGATGTTTTTATTGTCTTCTACTGTGAAGGCAGATGCAAAAGATTTGTTCAAACTCTTTGCCATTTTTTTGTTTCCCATTATTAATTATTCAGGCTTAAATTCTAAGGAAACAATAGTTACTTTAGCTACTCTCTTTTTTATAAACTTGTAGAAGCTCTTTCTGTCTGTTTTTATATTTCTTTACTAGCTAGCTTACTGTCATCTATTTTCAACCTCTTTCTTTTAGTCATCCCTTGCTGGTTTCTAAAATGTTCCCAATCTTCTGACCTATTACTAATCTTCTTAACATTGTATGCCTTTTCTTTCAATTAAATATGATCCTTCACTTCCTTAATTAACCATGGGTGATTCACTTTACGCACATTTTTTGCAGTGAATGCTAATTGCTATAGGAGGCACCAGTAAACAAATAACATAGGAAAAATAAGTTAATTTAAAAAGGATTGAAAGTTTTTGTTTCTCCCTACACACCCCCATAATTCAGTGGATAAATATACATGTGCTTTAATACTAAGGCATGCAAGCCAGAACTATCCTTGGGTTTATCTCTAATTCCTAACCTTTACTGTGTTTCCCAAACCGAGCTGGGGTCATAATAGTTACTTTTAGCATTCTCGGAGGTGGAAAATCATAGAGGACTATTGCTATTTAGAAAAAAAAATTCTGGGGATGTGGGTGATCCCACATCTATTACCTAAACAGTTTTGCCCTGATTGTTTTTACAATGGGTGATTTTCCAGTTCATAGTGCATTAGGAGTAATTTGAACCTGTTGTGTTTTTTTTTTATCAAAATGCTTTCATTGTCGTTTTGTTTCCCTGCCGTCCCACAGATTACCAGATTTATTGAATTTATTTTCACGATTTACCATGGTGAGATTTTTAATGATGGTATTTTGGTTTTGAGTCCAGTAGCAGAATCGGAGTACTCTGAAACCCACTCTTAAGGAGAGTTTTGTATCCAGACCATTATTGCTGCTGATCATTGATCATTGCTGTTTGGAGTTTGGGACTGACCAGAATAAAGTAAGCAGTGCTCCGTTACTTGTCCAGGTTACTTCCCAGGATGTATCAGAGCACTGCTGTCTCCTGTATCATATTACGTGATGCGTTCGTGGTAGCAGATGTCAAGAGAGAGAATATGAAGCGTTTGGAAAGATGATAAATATTGTCGTGGCATGAATATTGTATTTTAGGTTAAATTGGGTTGCCACAAAATTCTTGCCAAATAATGCAAATAACATTTTCTTGTATAACAGTTGATAATCTCTGTTTATAGATTTAAAAAAAAAATCTATTGTGTGCTCATGTGGCAACGTAACTCCATATAAAAAGGAAATCCGTTTACCTTGCGGTTGTGTCGGTTCAGGATTTTTGGAAACTGCTTTTATTTTTGTACGTACAGCATTGAAAATTAGAATGGCCATTTACATTTATTACATCTATTACATTTGCTGCATTTCCAATCTGACAGTTTACTGAGAGCGCTTAATTTGTTTGTAGTGGACGTTAGTCATAGGTAGTGAATTGTTATTCTACTTTTGCCGTTTCCTTTTCCTCAGCCCCTAATGCCAAGACTTGCATCGAATAGTCCAGATTTGCATTTCAGTGAATAATGAAGACCATTTTAAAAGTCTGAACGTCAAGTTGTTTTTTTTTTCAGAAACTTAATACGTTTGTAGGATGCACTGATCTTTGCATGAAAATGTGCTTTCATTCTTTGTAGGACCTCAACAATTGTGATGGTGTCGTGGGATGTTCACCTGTTTTTGTAAAGGTAGTCTTGCAGCACCAGTGGCAACGTTGTGGCATGTGCGAGACAATTCAAGAGTTGCTCGTGATTTGTTATGTGGGTTTTCTGTTTCTGGCTGTGAGCTGTCATTTGGATCCGTTCTGGCCAGTTATATGGAATTTCCCATTAATTAAATAGGAACTATGTGATTATTCGTTAAAATCCATGCCCCACCCTTCAGGTTTTATGAGTTACATTTATATGCAACATTGGAGTAGTTTTACACTGGCACGTGGCACAGGGCAACTAGGGTTGAATCCTTGCATATAGGTAGATGTTTCAGCGGCTTTAGTTTTGTTGTTTCTGAAATGATTTTGCATATTGAATTCTGTGTCCTTGTGTTACAATGGTTATATGTGGTAGTTTAATTGAGGTTTTTAAAAAACCTTGTCTGCAGAGGAAGATGAAATCTAAAAGCGAGACGGTTCTGGGGGGTTGTAAGTAATTGTGGAAAAAATGATATGGTGCTCCACAGCCATTTGATGATAGATATTCAATGGATTCAACAGACACATTTAGGGAGGATGATTGTCATTCACGTGTAACAGTTTGGTGAGGATGTGGCGTTTTCAGTCGAATGAAAATGAACTATATTAATTTGTTGCCAGAGGCCAAGGGGTAAATTCCATTCTTTTTGAAACTTCCAGTAGAATGAACAATAGTTTTAACGTTAATGCTGCCAGCAGCTTTAAAGTGTTTGGGTTCCCCTGGATGAAGAATTTTTACAAAAAAATCCAGCTTGTGCACCATGATAATGAAACAAACCCACACAAATTGTTTAATTGCCTGGAGTAACTGTAATACTTTAACTGTACACTGACATATTTTGACAATTTTAAATAAGACTTTTTTAAAAAAAAAATCTCTGCCTGTCCTTCCATTTTCCTGCACTTTCTTTCATCTGTATTCTAACTTCTATTGTACTTTTAATCCTATTTTCTTCTAGTTTTGCTTATTTATTAAATTCAATCTCTCTCCTATCAATTTCCTCTTGGGTTTCTCAATCTCCATATGGTGCAAGTAAGGCTAAATTAGTCTCTGGTTAAAATACGGATCCAAGTTGTGTTCTCTTGTCACAGCACTGAACAACTTTGTTAAAGCTGCCTCTAATTCTGCAATTGCTGGATTAACCTCTTCTGCAAAGATCAGGGTGACATTCAAAGCTCAAAATGGTTCAAGTGCCCGGGGAATAGCTTCGAGCTGAGCAGTGCTTTTTTTCAGTTGAAGTTCAAGAGCTTAGATCCGACCACAGTTGGTTGGAAGAGTGTCTGTTTCAACTTTCTAGCATCTCAGAGCCTGCTTCTCTAAAGTTAATTGGTGTATCTGTTGTCTAATTAGCATTGCCATGAGCCATATTTAGTGCATTGGTTTCAGTGTACAGCATGGTAAGTCATAGAGAAACCAGTGTGCTTAAACGTGTGCTCCCGGTCCACCAAATCCTCACCCTTAATTTTGAATCACTGCATGGCATCACCCCTTTTCATCTCTGTAACCTCGTCCAGCCTCCTTTGAACTCTGTATTCCTCCAATTCTGGCCTCCAATGCATCCTTCGCTCCCTTAGTCCCACAGTAAAGGCGGCAGCCCTGCCATTGAAGAGTCTGCTCGCACCAGTCTTGGACCGCAGTTCTGGAATTACCTTCCCCACCACCACCTTTTGAGATCCTCCCTCAAAACCTACTTCTTGGACCAAGCATTTAATTATCTTTCCTAATATCTCCTCCTTTGCCTTTGGTGTCCATTCATGTCTGATCACACTTTTCTAATGTGAATTTAGTTTTAATGTGCTTTTTTGTATATGGTCTAGTTTACAACCAAGTGGAAAACCTTGCCTCACGTGGTGGGCGGAATTTTCCATCCCAGACTAAGTCCCGGGATGGGGACAGGTAGTGTTTTCTGGTGCAGAGGCTGCCGGCAATTTGCGCAACCTGGGCCTCATTAATTATGTAGTCGGTGGTTTCCTGATGTATCGCTGGATGGCAAGTGCCCCATCGTCATAGCTGGGTGCCATATTTAAAAGGTGCCCGGACAACAACCTACACAACGTTGAGGGAGGAAATAATTCAAAAAGGGCAGAGAGCTCTGGCGCCCACATTCAACGACGCCTCCCTAGGCGTCCTGCACGACCAAATGGAGGCCAGGAGGGACGTCCTCTATCCACAGGATGGGAGGAGGAGGAGGAGGCTGGGCAGGGAGACTAACCCTGTATGGGATTAAGTCTCCAGGGCAGTCTGTGCCCAGCGCCTCCAGCAGAGGACTGCCCTGCAATGCTGCAAAAGGATTAATGAATGACCTCATCAGCGTCGCGAGGGTAAGTGAATCCTCAATTGGCTGACTTTGGGGAGCAGGCAGCCCAGTTGGCAGGGGTGAAGTGGGACAGATCCATCAGAGATGGAGAGGTTGGCTAGTGGCCTCCATCCAGTAAGGATCCACGCATGTCATAGAAACCTAAGGGTCAAGCGTTCCTCCATGCTGGAGGCAGCTCATGCAGTCACTCGCGCTCTCCTTTTCCACTTACAGGTGCCACCAGGAAGAGGCAAGGCCTGAAAGTAACAAAGCCCTGTCCAGCACTCAGACAAGCCTGGAGAGGAGTGAGGACATTGCAGAGGGAGAAAGTGCACCTGTAGAGGCAGCACAGCAGCTGCCTGCACCCTCCACCAGCCCAGAGATACACACTTCAGTGGGTGAGAGGTCTAGCTTAGGAAAGGTCTCTCATTATGGTGGTCACTGCATGGATACGTGTCCACTGTAGGAGGAGGGAGGGTCAGCCAGGCTCACTGGCACTTGGAGGAATGCTGGGGAAGAGGCATCTGCGTGGTTCGTGCTCAACGACGGGCCTGTAGAATTGGTCTTCCAAGAGAGAGGCAGCAAGAGATGGGGGAAAATCAAGCAGAGGCATTAGAGGCCACTCGACAGAGTGGCACATGGAGGGGTTTGTATGCCTGTTGGCTGGTGAAGTGCTGACCTGTTCATGCATGGAGGCCTCCACGGGGAGGGTGGCGGACTCCCTGGAGAACCTGATCCAGCAGAATCTGCCAGAGATGCACTCAGACCTGCACTCCATTGCTGCAGCCATGGGTGAGCTTTTGCAATGGCTACACGAGAAAGGGATGGGGCACCGTGACCTCCCTCCAGGTGCCCCTTCCCCTCGAGGAATCAGGCAGGAGCCCTCGGGCATCCAAAGGATGGAGGAGCGGCAGTTGGGCCTCCACTCAGAACTCTCTGAGGGTGTCCGGCCCTTTCGAATCCCCCTTGCCTGTGACTCCTTCAGCCTCGTCCTCTGTGACTGAGGGCGGGGGGAGCCAGCTTCCCCACAGCAGGACAGCCAAAGTAAGCTGGTGCCCTCCAGGCCTCTGTTCTCTAGAGGACGACTGCCAAGGTCAGCAGGCTGCCTCCACTCCTGCTGCGAATGTCGGGGGAGCACTTAGATGAAGTGGTAGGGAAAAGAAAATGAAGTTGTTCTGATTTTACAAGTGGTTGCACGGGTGCACTATGATTATTACACTTATCACACTTCTGTAAATATACTTCATTTGCACTTTAATCGTGTCTGATGTGGTTTATTTGCTACAGCCCTTAAGCCTGTGCGCACACACCCCTCTCAGCACCCACATTCTTCCGAGGGGCACCCCATGTTTCCCCCAAATAAGGCAGATGCCGGAGACAAATGTCTTTGCCAGGCCCCTTGTGAGTCATGTGCCAGATAGAAATCGGAAAACACTGATCTATCTTTTGTTCTTCTTTTGCTTCTATCACCCAGAAGAATTGAAGCAATTTTTGGCATTCCCTGTTCCGTTGTGAACTGTCAGATTTGGAAAGTTTGGTGACCTTTGGTTGGGTTTTTAGCTGTGCTGCCATAATTTGGAATTCAAGTTATTTTCAGAAAATTTCAAAGCTCTTATGTTTGCAGTCTTTCATAGCCAATGGTTAGAAATGGCTGGCCTAGCTTATTTGCAATGGTCTTTGTGGAGCTGGGAAATGATTAAGTACCACACTTCCTGTTCTAAGGTGTCCTATGTTTTGCAGCTGTTGCAGTGGCTAGACGGCCTATGGCTTACTGGTATTGTTACAGATAGTACGACAGTCATGGTGACCAGATGGTTTACCTGGGCTGGATCTTTATCTGTAGTTAATTGTGTACTGTATTGAAGATGGAAGCCCATTTAAATTAAGGAGAAAAGGGTGGTATGGATGCAGAATTGGCTCAGGTACAGAAAGCAAAGGGCTGTGGTGGATTAATGTTTTTCAGACTGGGACGTGGTTTGCAGTGGTTTTCCAAGGATAGGTTTTGAGTCTATTACTCTTTTCAATTTTTATAAACAACTTAGACTTGGGTGTAGGCGGCAGCATTATAAAGATTGCAGATGATATGGAACATAGCAGAGCAGTAGCGTGCTGAAGATAGTTAGAGGCTGCAGGATGACATAGACGGGATGGTGAAACGGGCAGAAGCATGGCTGATGGAGCTCAACGTGGAGAAGTGTTAAAATGATGTACTTTTGGGAGGACTAGTATGGAAAGACTAGTGGTCTATAAATTACGTGCTTTTGAAAAGTATAAATGAACAGTCTTACGATCAGGTGAGGAGGGGTTGAATGGCTCCCCTCTTTTCCCATTCCTCGTTTGACTGCAACATGTTTTTTTTAAAAGGACATGTTTGCCAATTCATTGAGTGTTTAACTGTTTACTAAAAAGGCAAACACAGGTTGTCTTGAGTTTTAAAGAGAAGAGGATAGTTCTTAACCAGGTCTAAGTAAAATAATAAAAAAATGCTCTGCCTTTCACACACTCACTTGAAGCGTATACACACACACACATACATACATACAAATAGAATAGAGTGGGAAGATAGATTAAGCAATTTAGAGTCCAGCACAATTAAAGGGGTATACGACTCTTGAAGGTTGTAATTTGGCTGTTTTCAGGCTGAACTTGGTAGTCCTGCTGCCTTTGGCATCAGGGTAAAGATGTAGATTGATGATTTATCTGTTCTTTTGGACACAGTGGCACTGGGTTGAGTTCTTTTTAAAAATCTCTGTCTGCAGCATCTGGATAGTCAAAATCAATAGACAGGGTTCAAAACTTGGATGGTGTGTGTGTGAGGGAGAGAGAAGAAACCCACTCAGGGTCTTGTTCCTTAAGCATCTGGCCTGTTCTGCAGAAAAAACAGTTGCTTTAACGCAGAAAGGGTTGGCTTGTTGCATGAACCTCTCACCAACTGCCCAGTGACCCAAATTTAGTCATGGCCCAAATGTATTTCAGTTCTAACTTGGTTAGATCATGGTTAAGAATTCCTCTCTCAGCCAGGGTCCCATTGTTCTAGAGGTTATGTCAAATGGTTTGTCACCATCCAGTTGAGTATCCAGGTATAGTCTGGACGCTTTGCTAATGGGATAGGAGATGGCCCCCGTTCCTACTCCTCCAAGGCCATTGTCGCTGATGCGGCTTTGCAGATGGATTGTCTCGATTTCAGTGGTTTTGGAATGTAGAAGTTACAGTGATGCAAATCTACAGCCACCTTTGGTTGTGATCCCAAGTCATTGGAATTGGCTAAAAAATGAATTAGGAGCTTCCGGCCTGTAAATTCAAACATCATTTTTGATACAAAGCATTGTTTCACAACAACGGAGAAACCTTAATGATTATAAGCACCCACCCTTAAAGGCAGCAGAGCAAATTAAAGCAGTTAAGCAACACATGGGTTACTTAGGTTCATATATTATGGCCTGAGATCAATAAATGACCTTTGAAATGCAGAACATCATTGAATATAGTTCATTACAGGTGGCAGTGCAAACACAAAAGCACATTTTTAGCTGAGTTATGATAGTTAAAATTTGTCTTTTTTCACGTACAGAGAAATTACTTCTTAGAGAGTGCTTTCTCTTTACTTCTAACACGGAATCTGTAATGTAGATCTAAGGCTTCTGCTTTAGGCAAAAATGAACAGTCTTTCTGGATACCCAACAAATGCTATTGGGCCACCCCAGTGGTTTATCATCAAAAGAATGTGACTTGTGTTTGATGGTAATCACAATGGTGCATCATCTGCCTTGAACTCTGCTTTGTGCATGTTATAGTGTTTTCATCATGTTACTAGACAGGCCACAGCAAAGTTTGCCATTTACTGACGTTTTTTTTTCATATTTCAACACTTCTCACCCATCATAACTGGAATCCTGGAATCCATAAGCCTTGGGTAACTGACCCCACCAACCCGGCCTGCCTTTTACCCCATGTTCTGTTTCTGTTGTTTTTCCAGCAAGGCATTGGCCAGTCTTGCACTTTCTTTTGAATTTATGTAACGAAGCTTCTCAGCCACTATTTTTTTCTTCAAGCTTACATGCAGCTAAAGAAGGGGGGGGGGGGCGGAGAAATTAATTGCTCAAAGAAAAACTTGTTAGAATACCGTTGGAAAAGATCAAAATGAAAATGGAGTGAAAGAAATGTTTAAAAGTTAGAAGAGAATAAAGTGAAAGTTTATAAAATTGGAAAGGTATTAAAAATCTTAAGGAAGGAGAAATTTGACTATATATCCTGTATAATATAATGTGGAAAATAAATGATTTATTGCCTGCTCTTTTCTGTCCTAATAAACAAGGAAAATGTACTTTTGCCTTAATAACCATCTCTGTAAGGATTGTTGTAATGTCTGGCAGTTTTTGGTTTAAATTGCCAGTATATGTAAAGTTGTACGAAAGCTGCTTGTCCAGCCATAAGTGGCAAACTTAACTTTTCATTTTATGTGATTAATGAATATTATGAGGAAGCTTTAGAAAGTACGCCATAGTTAGCTTTTAGAAACTAACAATTATTACGATCTGTTCATTGCTGTTCAGTATGCAGGCAATAATATGACTTAAGGCTGGTTTTAAAGTTTTAAAATTAAACTACATGTAAGATGAAAATTTAGAGGTGTACTGTACGATGTCAAGCTGTTTTTAACTTGCTTACACCTTACAAGCATTAATGCTGGAAAGCTCAGGCTTATATTTGAGGTTTGTAAAACAAGTATAATTTCACAGGTTTGAACCTTTTGGTACTGGTAATGTTTTACAGATATTTTATACTGAAGACTGTCTGAAGGACATGTCAGAAAATAGCAGGGCAGCTTCCTGATTTTGAATGTCCCTTTTGTACAGTGGGTTTTATCTTGTGCCATTGGCAATGCCATACAGTAAGCCTAATGTTAAACTGCCAGGATTCACTGGTTTATGAAATAATTGAAGAATTATATAGCATTACAATTAAATATTGGGAAGACTGAAGCCATTGTTTTCAGTCCTGTTCCAAACTCCATTCCTTTGCTGTTGACTCCATTGCTGACAACAGTCTGAGATTAAGATTAACAGTCTGTTCGCAACTTCAGTGCCATATTTGACCCTGAGCAGAGCTTCAAACCACATATTCATGCCATCTCGAGGACTGTCTATTTACACTTCCATGACATAAACAGACAGCCCCGTCTCAGCTCATCTGCTGCAGAAGCTCTCATTCTAGAGTTCATTACCTGTAGACTTGTCTATTCGGAAGCACTCATGGTTGGTCTCCTATATTCTACTCGCTGTAAACTTGAGGTCATTCAGAACTCTGCTGCCTGTGTTTGTGTTTTAACTTGCACCAAGTCCCAGTCATATATCACCTCTGTGCTTGTTGACCTACATTGGCTGTTGGTGAAGCAACGTCTTGATTTTAAAATCCTCATACTTGTTTTCAAATTCCTCCATGGTTTTACCCTTTCCTATCTCTGCAATCTTGTCCAGCCCCACAACCCTCTGAGAAATCTGCACTCCTCCAATTCCGGCCTTTTGTGCATCCCTGGTGGAGTGATTATAATCATTGGTCGCCATGCTTTCAGCTGCCTACGCCCTATCCTCTGGAATATCCTCTCTACACCTCCCAGTCTGCCTACCTCTCCTTTAAACTTCTTTTTGACCAAGCTTTTGGTTGTCTGGTCTAATATCTGCTTACGTGGCTCGGTGTCATATTTTGTTTTACAATGCTCCAAGGTGCACCTTGGGGCGTTTTATTATGTTAAAGGCGCTATACAAATATAAGTTGTCTCATTCTTTACCACGTTTCTGAAGAGCTAGTTTTACTGCACATAGTTGTTCACGTAACAGATTAATTCTAGAAGATGAATAATAGTTATCCATATAGGCAGCTAGCTACTGTCTTGGAATACATTCTGCTAATGTGGCAGTGAAGTTACTATTTCATTATTGCTGCTTAATTAGGACAGAATAATTTTAGACTTGTATGGAGTTCAGGGAGTTTCATTATTATGACTTAAAATTGTGTAGGTGGTTTCGGAAAGTATTTCACAAAGGTGACCCTCTAAGAATGACTTGGGGCAGTTCTTGTCTCAACATGTTCTTATAAACCGTAATGGATTATGTTGAGGTTTTGAAAACTGTCTTTTAATGGTATCAGTCAGAAGTGATATAACTATAATCTTGACTAAGCTGCATATATCACCTCCAATTCTAGAGTTGAGGTTGAACTAACACTCAGTTTTTAAACATTTGAAACATTTACTCTGTGATCAAAATGCTCCTTTCGTTGAAGTGTTTTTACTTTGGAATTTGTCCAAAGCTAATTAGGTTTTTGTTTCACTTCCTGTTAGGTTTTTTTGCTTTCGGTGTTGTGGTTTATCTTGGCTACGCAGTAAAGTCAGACTTTCTAAGTCTGCATTGCTTTGTCAATTTGAATTACCTATCAGGATAAATGAGACCAAAGTTCCCAGCATTTTTCTAATCAATAGTGAACAGAGCTAGATTGACTTTGGAAGGTAGGAAAAGAGCCATTAATGTGAACAAACTTTACTGAAAATGTGTAATGGATATTTGTGATAAGCTCTAGTGGTGTACGCAGGAACTGATTGGTATTGCTGCTTTCTGCTTCACCCTCTTTCATGGTACCTGTGAGTTCGCTTTTTCCACCACCTCCCCCCCCACCCCCCCCCCCCCCCCCCCCCCCCCCCCCCCCCCCAAACCTCCTGCAACCCTTGTTCTGTTTCTAAAGCATCCATTTATTAATATTAAACCTCTGCAACTAAACCTCAGGCAGTGGCGTTGTGGTATTGTCACTGGACTAGTACTCCAAATACCCAGGGTAATGCTCTGGGGACCTGCGTTCGAATCCCACCATGGCAGATAGTGAAATTTGAATTCAATAAAAAAAAAAATCTGGAATTAGAAGTCTAATGAAACCATTGTTGATTGTCATAAAAACCCATCTGGTTCACTAATGTTCTTTAGGGAAGGAAACCTACCGTCCTTACCTGGGTTGGCTTACGTGTGACTCCAAACCCACAGCAATCTACCTTAAATGCCCTAGCAAGCAAATCAGTTCTCAAGGGCGATTAAGGATGGGGAATACATGCTGGCCCAGCTAGTGATGAAGAATGAATTAAAATTGCCATGGATTGTGGATAAATTTAAAATGATACATTAAGAATTTGGATCTGTTGTAGATACTTCTACGATTCAGTGGCATCAGTCTCCCTTAACGAGCCTGAGTTTTTGTGGGAGGAGTTGGCTTGTATTGCTCTTTCTATACTTGTTCAATGTCATAACCCAAGGATGTAGCAATAGTATCCCGAAGCTATCTGTATTTCACACACACATCTCTTCAGTCTTTTTGAAGGCAGACCAAGTTAACTTAGTGCAAGGTGAGGTTATTTTGGTTTTGATTGTAAACTGCTTTATAAAGATGAAACAGAGGGTGCAGTGGGTAAGACCAAAATTGTTAGTTTAATCAGTATGGTATATCAACTGGAATTATTGTAATGATATAAAAGAATGAACATGTGATATCACACCACTTGATGGGTTGTCTTACTGATTTTAATGGAATAATCCTGCACCCTGTAATGGAGTCTAGTTATCGAACCACCCTCCCTACAGTACCTTGTCTTTTGCAAAATACTGACTGCCTTTCTGGTGTCTTGTGTTGTGATCTTTAAAAGCCTCTAACTGTATGAGAAACTCCATCTCTGTCATAGAGTGGCAGAGATCAAAGGACTTTCCAACACATCAATGAGAGCTGTCTTTCCAAGTGCCCGACAAGCTACCAAATCACAAATTATGATTCTGGAGCAAGTAACTTCAGTTATATTATGGTATTAGCCACCTTTCATCCAGGGCTCCTTTTTTGATAAGTGGGGGAATACAGTTTGCTTTTTAAAAACTCACCTTTTAAAGTAACTTATTCCTGCTGCTATGGTGGAAAAAGGGGGTCAGTGGGAGTGGAATACAGAAATGTGGCCCAGTTGAGCTGCAATTGAATGTTTGAAAAAGAACTTGCATTAAATGCTATCCCACGCTGTACATTTATATTTGTATAGACGGGAGAATTGTTATTTGCCTTCTGCCCCCTGCACACACGTGTGCGCACCCCCACCCCCGCCACCAGCTCCAGCCCCAGGCCCCCAAAAAAAATGGTTTGCTCAGGATATTACTTTGTACTATTTCTTATTGTTGAAAGTAGGTAAGAATTATTCTGTAATTGTTTTGGCAGACTGGAGCAAGAGTAATTTCAGGGGGTAGTTTGTTTTTACACTCACCAGATAAGAAAAGCAGAACGATTTTTTAAACTAGACCTGAAGCAATATACTTCATTACTAATGTTAGAAGCTTTACTCTTCGGGACAAAAATGGAAAATCTATATTAAGTGATTTCACTGCTGTTCGATAATTAATGTATTGAGCACTTGAATGAAATCGGGTTGATTTAGGTCAATTCTACAGCCGTGCTGACAATACTCTGCAATTAAGACAACTCTGGTCTTCAACAAAATTTTATATCTGGCAATATTTTCTAATGTTCCACGTTGAAAATAATTATTTTAGACTTTATACCGTTTACATTCCTGTATGCAGTGATGTACTCTGCTGCAAAGCATCACCTTTCTGATAGCACAAGAATCCCAATCTTTGCCTTAAGTTTCATTCTTATTGAATTGTCTGACAAATCTGCTATGACTGTATTGATTCCTTTTTATTAAAACTGAAATGTCAATAATATGTTATGGCTGAATGTCATGTTGTAATGTACTCCCTTTTTTCGCTAAGTGATATTGTTTTTATGATGCACCTCGGGAGAATGTAAATGCCTTTTTGAGTCAGCTGCAGGCAGTATGCAGCCAATCTGTGGCACAAAGTATATATGCACTGAGCACAATTTTGATTTTGTGCTCTTCTTCCCTTCCTATTTCATCTCTTTTTCATTTTTGATGGTGTTTTTGTTTTTGAAACCTTCTGAAGCACGTTTTTCGATCTATTTATACTTGTTGCCAAAGAGCCTGTAAGAAACAAATGCAAACATGGAAGAAATGAAAGGGGCAAGATGCTTAGCTAAAACTCGGTGGCTTGTGACAATTTGCAGTGCAGTATTTTGTCTTTATCTTGCAGTACGTTGTATATAAGCCAACTGCTCCAGTTAATGTTCCTAGTACCTTGAGTCTTCCAGATCAATACTTGTTTGCACCACTGATTTATTCATGGAAATCTCTCTTCTAAATATCTTGATCTTCTGGATCAAAGCTACATTGCTGAATTGTCTAAAAGTTGCACTTAAAATTATTACAGAAGGGAACAACATGACAATGTTCCACTTAAGTCCTGTTCTGCTGCTGATGACATGTTTCTGTGGTTAGATCCGTTAATGTGGTTACTTTTCGCTGCAGCTAAGGGTTTTGAGTGTCTGCGACATTCTATGGTTGGTAGTGCAGCTATAGTATATCCTACGTTGTTGTTTGTATGCTTTTGGTAGTTCAAATTCAAGAAAGCTTGTATGTTTTTCTTTCTCTTTTCAGTGTCGTTCAATGATGCCTGAATTGTGGGATATGTCAATGGATCCAATTACTGGCGTAGGAGTGGTCTCATCTCGATATCGGGCACCGACCAGTTATGAAGTAGTGAGTACAGTACAAGTCTGTGATTTTGAGATTTTTTTGGGGTCTAATAGTATTTTCAAGTAGAAAACGTTTTATTTGAATCACCTGTCCATTTTCAGCCCCCACTGTCCCAAGAAACCTCATCCAAAAATGAAGGGGATTTTTTTAAATGAAATGCATTCTAACTAGCTTGACAATACTCCCCTCCCCACGGGTATAATTTTCCCAAGGGACTGCTTGTATCCTCCAAATCCCCTATTTGACATTTTATATGGTTATTGTTATCAAAAATTACATCTGAAGAATTTTTTAAATCTACAGTTTTTCATTTTAAATTTGCATTTCTTTATTCATAGTGTGTGCTACGCAAAAATTGCATTGTTTTGTGGAATCCACTGTTTGTTGAAAGATCGTTTGACAGGAGACCATTTTTCTTGTTTTTTTTTTAGCATTTCCTACCATTTCAATTTTTGTGCAACTTCTGATTTGTTTTCAAGCTTTCACTTAAACCAAACAAATGATAAAACAAGCATTTCTCTTAGTATTTCTAACTTGGACAAAGTTGCTTAACAAAGATAGCAAAGTGTTGCTGCTGTGGCATGTAGGAGCTGCTGGATACCAAGGTGACCTGGAGAAAACACATCTGTGGTAGGTATTTGCAGCTCAAGGAACTTCGGATCCAAGTTAAGGAGCTGGAGTCCGAGTTGCAGATATTGCGTCACGTCAGGGAGGGGGAAGGTTACCTGGACACTTTGCTCCAGGAGGTGGTCACACCCCACAGGTTAGATAAGTTGAATTTGGCCTGTGATCAGGGACAGGAGGATGTGACTGCAGGTGAGGCAGATATGGGGACCCAGAGGGTAGCGTTCAAGGAACCATAGCCCCTGAAATTGTCCAACTTTTATGAGGTTCGTGCAAGCTGTGTGGATGAGAGCAGGGACTGCAGGGAGGATGAATGAACTGACCATGGCTAAGAGGTACAGGGAGCCATTCAAGTGGGGGGAGGAAATAGGAACGTAGTAATGCTACGGGACAGTATAATTACGCGCATTGATACTGTTCCCTGCAGTCATAAGCATGAGTCCCGAAGGCTGTGTTGCTGTGTTAAGGACACCACCTCAGGGAGAGGAACTTCGAGTGGGAGGGGAGGGATTCAGTTGTCGCTGTCCACATTGGTACCAATGATGTTCATAGGACTAGAAAGGAGGTTCTGTTGAAAGAATTTGAACTGTTATGAGCTAAATTAAAAAGCAGAACCTCCAAGGTGGTAATCTCAGGATTAGGATTACTATCTGAGCCACGGGTAAACTGGCATAGGTTAAATAATGTCAAGGAATTAAATGCGTGGCTCAAAGGCTGGTGTGGGAGGAATGGGTTTCAGCTCATGGGGCACTGGCATCAGTACTGGGGTTGAAGGGAATTGTTTCGGAGGGATGGACTTCACTTGAACCATGCTGGGATCAGTGTCCTGGCGAATCAAATAACTAGAGCTGGAGAGAGGGCTTTAAACGAAATAGAGTTGGGGGGAAAGTTCTGGAAAGGGGATAAGTAGGCTTACAAAGTAAAAGGGTATGGCGGCATTGCAAGGCAACTACTTAGGTGATGATACCCTGAGTGTGACAGGAAGGGATAGAGTGTACAAACATTAAAAAAGCAGCAATAGGGTCAAAGGGGGAAAAATGGTAAAAAGGCAAAATTAATTGCTCTTTACTTAAATGCACGTAGTATTTGGAATGAAATAAATATTAACGGCACAAATAGAGATTAACGGGTATGATCTTATAGCCATTACGGAGACATGATTACAAGGAGATCAAAGCTGAGAACTAAATATTCAGGGGTATGTGACTTTTTGAAAAGACAGGCAGGAAGGAAAGGGTGCTGAGGTAGCTTTGTTAATATGAGGTGGAATAAGTACGATAGCAAGAAATAATCTTGGATCAGAAGATGTGGAGGTAAGGAATAACTCGGGGAAGAAGACGTTGGTGGGAGTAGTCTATAGGTCCCTTAACAGTAGCTATGATGCCGGACAGAGAATACATCAGGAAATAATGAGGGCATGTAAAAAAGGTAGCATATTAATCATGGGTGACTTGAATCTTCATGTAGATTGGGAAAATCAAATTGGCAGAGGTAGCCACAAGCAAATATTCATAGAGTGCATTCGGAACAGTTTCCTAGGACAATACGTTGTGGATCCAACCAAGGATCAGGCTTTTTTGGATCTGCTAATGTGTAATGAGGCAGTTTTAATTATTGATCTCAGAGTAAAAGGTCCCTAGGAAACACTGACCATAACATGGTGGAATTTAGCATTTGAGAGAGAGAAACCTACTTTGGAAACACCTGTGCTAAAATTTTAAATAAGGGTAATTACAAGAAATGAGGGCAGAGTTGACTGGGAGTGGACTGGCAAAGAGGTTTAGCAGAAAAGACGGTTGATGAATAATGGCAGACATTTAAGAAAATAGTTCATGACTCTCAACAAAGATACATCCCAGTGAGGAAGAAGAATTGTAGAGGGAGGTGTAAACCAACCATGGTTAACTTAGGAAGTTAAGGATAGTATCAAGGTGAAAGAAAATGCATACAATGTGGCAAAGATTAGTGGTAAGCCAGAGGATTGGGAAAGTTTTAAAAACCAGAAGATGACCAAAATATAATAGCGGGAGAAAATATACTTTGATGGTAAACTAGCAAGTAACATGAAAACAGACAGTAAGAGCTTCTTTAAATATATAAAAAGGAAGAGAGAGGCCAAAATCAATAGAGAATGTGACTGGGAAAATAATAATGGGGAACCAGGAAATGGCCGAGGAGTTGAATAAATACTTTGCATCAGCCTTCACGGTACAAAACAAAATAATCATGGGGAAAAATGGGGGGAAGAAATAAATACAATAACTATCACTAGAGCAAAAGTACTAGGGGAACTAATGGGGCTGAAGGCTGATAAGTCACCTGGACCTGATGGGTTCTATCCTAGGATATTAAAGGAAATAGCTGCAGAGATAGTGGATGCACTAGCAGTAATCTTCCAAGAGTCCTTAGATTCTGGAAAAGTCCCAGAGGATTGGAAAACTGCCAGCGTAACATCCTTATTCAAAAATGGAGAGAAACAAAAAACAGGTAACTATAGGCCAGTTAGCTTAACATCTGTCATTGTTAAGATGTTGGAGTCTATTATAAAGGATGTAATAGAGCATTTAGAAATACATAATCTAATCAAGCAGAGTCAGCATGGCTTCATGAAGGGGAAATCATACCTAACAAATTTATTAGAAGTCTTTGAGGAAGTAACAAGCAGAATAGATAAAGAGGAACCAGTAGATGTAATATATTTGGATTTCTAAAAAAATTGGTAATGTATCGCACATAAGGCTACTTAATAAGATAAGAGCCCATATGGTATTGTGGGTAGTATATTAGCATGAATAGAGGAATGGCTAACTAATAAACAACAGAGTTGAGATAAGGGGGGTATTTTCAGGATGGCAACCTGTAACTAGTGAAGTGCTACAAGGATCAGTGTTGGGGCCACAATTTACAATATATATTAATGACTTGGATGAGGGAAATGAATATACTGTCGCCAAGTTTGCGGATGACATAAAAATAGGTGGGAAGTCAAGTGGTGAGGATGACACAGAGTCTACAGAGGGATATCGACAGGTTAAGTGAGTGGGCAAAACGTGTGGCAGATGGAATATCATGTGGGAAAGTTTGAGATTATGCACATTGGCAGGAAGAATAGAGGAGCTGAATATTATTATTTAAATGGAGAAAGCTGCAGCACAGAAGGATTTGGGGGTCCTTGCGCATGAATCCCAAAAAGCTAACATACAAGCTCAGCAGGTAAGAGCAAATGGAATGTTGGCCTTTATTTCAAAGAGAATGGAGTATAAAAATAGGAAAGTCTTGCTAAAACTATACAAGGCACTAGTTAGACCATCCCTAGAATACTGTGAACAGTTTTGGTCCCCTTATCTAAAGAAAGGTATACTGGCATTGGAGGCAGTCCAGAGAAGGTTCACTAGGTTGATCCCGGGGATGGAGGGATTTTCTTATGACGAGCAGTTGAGTAGGTTGGGCCTGTACTCATTGGAGTTTAAAAGAATGAGAGGCGACCTTATTGAAATATATAAGATTCTTAGGGGGCGTGGCAGGGTAGATGCTGAGTTGTTGTTTCCCCTTGTGGGAAAGTCTAGGAACAAAGGGCATAATCTCAGAGTAAGGGGGTGCCCATTTAAAACAGATGAGGAGGAATTTCTTCTCTTAGATGGTAGTGAATTTGTGAAGTTCTTTACCACAGAGGGCTGTAGAAGCTGGATCGTTAAGTATATTCAAGGCTGAAATAGACAGATTTTTAATCAGTAAGGGAATCAAGGGTAATGGGGAAAAGGCAGGCAAGTGGAATTGAGGGTTATCAGATCGGCCATGATCTCATTGAATGGCAGAGCAGACTCAATGGGCTGAACAGCCTACTTCTGCTCCTACGTCTTATCGTCTTATGGTCTCGGTAATCTGCAGCAAAAATATTTTCTGCTTGGGCCTCCAGTAACATTATCTTGAGGTAAATGAATCATCTTCTTTGAATAGTAGTTGGTATAACTTTAAACACCCATCAAAAGCCAATAAGTAACAATAATCCCTGGAATTTTTATTTTAAAAAAGATATCCTTTTTGGCCTCTATAAACAGTGCATGTGTTCATCTATACAAGAATGGATATCTGTGGAGTGAGTTACAAGACTATAATTTGCTTGAGTGCTCCAGGTGATGTTTATAAGCTGCTTGAGATCCACTTCCCAGTTTGATGTGTGCAAACCCTTCTTTTAAATTACAGTCTCTTAATGTGTGCATTCTTCTGTGGATTATGATGAAGAATTGAAAATTTTCATAGATTATCTAACAATGTCCACCTTTTGTCAACATTCTGCCTGGAACTGTCATTATAAATTTGAACTATTAATTTTTGAAATTATTCATTGTATGAGAAAGCACTTGACATCATTACATAATTATTGGAATATACAATGAATTAATTTAAGTTTCAAGTACTCTGCCCCCACCCAAAACAACCCCCATCCATATTTCTTTGAGAGATCTTTCCACATTCTCCACTGAAGAACTTCTCTTTCACAATTTGTATTTCTGTTCAACCTCGCCTTGTCCTCTTGCTCCTTAAAGTCTTACCTTCCACATATCTATGCTCATGGCCACTTCCTCAACTTTTCCATCTCATCTGCTCTTTGCACTTCAATGGTCTCAATTAGAAACTGAGCCGTTCCTGACAACTTCCTTGTATGCCTTACCACATACATCCTGCACCACCCTTAACCCACATCATTATTTACCTGCTCCTGGAAAAAACTGTTCCTCTAAGTCAGTTAAAATTATAGTTTGAAATTGCCAGATGCCTAGCTTTTGCTTCTCCATACAGTTTGATACTTCAGTTGACCTGCTTAAATGCTGTCCATCTTTGATGTATGTCCTTGTCCTTACTTTTTTTCCTATCCTGGTCGCACCCCCAGATTTGAGGGGTGTAGATTGAGGATGCCATCATGCTGTCCTCTGACAAAACTGCTCACAACTCTGCATCATCCTGGAGAGCAAAGATAACCCTCGGCTTTTATTCTTCACTACCACCTGTCTCCTTAAATCCACAAGAACATAAGACATAGGAGCAGAAATTAGGCCATTCGGCCCATCGAGTCTGCTCCACCATTCAGTCATGGCTGATAAGTTTCTCAACCCCATTCTCCCGCCTTCTCCCCGTAACCTTTGATCCCCATACCAATCAAGAACCTATCTATCTCCGTCTTAAATACACTCAATGACCTGGCCTCCACAGCCTTCTGTGACAATGAATTCCATAGATTCACCACTCTCTGGCTAAAGAAGTTTCTTCTCATCTCTGTTCTTGAAGGTCTTCCCTTTACTCTGAGGCTGTGCCCTCGGGTCCTAGTCTCTCTTATTAATGGAAACATTTTCCCCATGTCCACTCTATCCAGTCCTTTCAGTATTCTGTAAGTTTCAATCAGATCCTCCCGCATCCTTCTAAACTCCATCGAGTATAGACCCAGAGTCCTCAAACGTTCCTCACATGTTAAGCCTTTCATTCCTGGGATCGTTCTCGTGAACCTCCTCTGGACCCTCTCCAGGGCCAGCACATCCTTCCTGAGATATGGGGCCCAAAATTGCTCACAATCTTCTAAATGTGGTCTGATCAGAGCCTTATAAAACCTCAGCAGCACATCACTGCTTTTATATTCTAGTCCTCTCGAAATAAATGCCAACATTGCATTTGCCTTCCTAACTACCGACTCAACCTGCAAATTAACCTTAAGAGAATCCTGGACTGGGACTCCCAAGTCCCTTTGCACTCCAGATTTCTGAATTCTCTCCCCGTTTAGAAAATAGTCTATGCCTCTATTTTTCCTACCAAAGTGCATGACCTCACACTTCCTCATGTTGTATTCCATCTGCCACTTCTTTGCCCATTCTCCTAACCTGTCCAAATCCTTCTGCAGCCTCCCCACCTCCTCAATACTACCTGTCCCTCCACCTATCTTTGTACCATCTGCAAACTTAGCCAGAATGCCCTCAGTCCCTTCATCTAGATCATTAATGTATAAAGTGAAAAGTTGTGATCCCAACACTGACCCCTGCAGAACTCCACTAGTCACCGGCCGCTATCCTGAGAAGGACCCCCTTATCCCCACTCTCTGCCTCCTGCCAGACAGCCAATCTTCTATCCATGCTAGTACCTTGCCTCTAACACCATGGGCTCTTATCTTACTGAGCAGCCTCCTGTGCAGCAACTTGCCAAAGGCCTTCTGGAAGTCCGAGTAGATAACATCCATTGGCTCTCCTTTGTCTAACCTACTCGTTACCTCCTCAAAGAATTCTAACAGATTTATCAGGCATGACCTCCCCTTGGTGAAACCATGCTGACTTTGCCCTATTTTACCATGCACTTCCAAGTATTCTGAAATCTCATCCTTAATAATGGACCCTAAATTACTGACGACCGAGGTCAGGCTAATCGGCCTGTAATTTCCCGTCTTTTGCCTCACTCCCTTCTTAAACAGGGGGGTTACATTAGCGATTTTCCAGTCCTCTGGGACCCTCCCTGACTCCAGTGATTCCTGAAAGATCACCACTAATGCCTCCACTATCTCTTCAGCTATCTCCTTCAGAACTCTGGGATGTAATCCATCAGGTCCAGGTGATTTATCCACCTTCAGACTTCACCTTCAAATCCCTGTTGCTTTCCGCCTCCACCCTCCCTGAAACAATGTGCAAGAAGTTCATGGGCTGCTTAGTCACTACGATTGACGTCAGTTGTTAGAGCTGCCTATGTTTCCTCCCTTCCTATTGCCCAACGAGCCAATGCCGCCTCTTGCCTCGCCCTGAAATTGACTCTGTAGGTGGAGACACTTGAAAGGGAGATAGGAAAGATGCAAAAGACTGAACTTTAATCTCCTATGGTTGCAAAAAGAAAAGACTGATTACAATGTCTCAGCAGGCATTTAAAATCCATCTCTTGATTCATATCTCAAAATGTGTAAAATGGTTGGAGATTAAAGAAAACAAACTTTGGGCGCAAGACATGGTTTTGTTTTTTCCCCTAACAGGAACATACAAGGAAAAATGGGTTAAAAAGCTAGCTGCAGAGCAGTGGAGTGTGTGCTAGTGTGCTGTAAGGGTGACCAACTAGTCTCCCTTGCAGTTTCAAGCAATGTCTCTCCCTCCCTCTGGTGCCTGCCGCCCCCCCCATCTCTGTCTCTGTCTGTCTCTGTCTCTCTCTCTCTCTCTCTCTCTCTCTCTCTCTCCCTCTCTCTCTCTCTCTCCCCCCCCAGCTCCCTCCCTCCCTCTGTGTGTGTGTGTGTGTGTGTGTGTGTGTGTGTGTGTGTGTGTGTGTGTGTGTGTGTGTGTCTCTCTCTCCCCAGCCCCTCCGTCCCCATCCCCCCTGTATTTCTCTCTCTCTCTCCCCCCGCCCCCTCCCTCCCTCCCTCCCCCCGTGTCTCTCTCTCTCTCTCCCCCTCTGTCTCTGTCTCTCTCTCTCTCTCTCCCTCCCCCGCCCTCTCCCGCCCCCGCCCCCTCCCTCCCTCTGTCTCTCTCTTTCTCTCCCCTGCCCCTTCCCTCCCCCCCTCTGTTTGTCTGTCTCTCTCCCGCCCCCTCCCTCCCCCCTCCCTCTGTCTGTGTCTCTCTCTCTCTCTCTCTCTCTCTCTCTCTCTCTCTCTCTCTCTCTCTCTCTCTCCCCCCCCCCCCTCCCCCTCCCCCTTCCCCCTTCCCCCTCCCCCTCCCCCTCCCTCTGTCTCTCTCTTTTTCTCCCTCCCCCTCCCTCTGTCTCTCTCTTTTTCTCCCTCCCCCTCCCTCTGTCTCTCTCTTTCTCTCCCTCCCCCTCCCTCTGTCTCTCTCTTTCTCTCTCTCCCCTGCCCCTTCTCTCTCTTTCTCTCTCTCCCCTGCCCCTTCTCTCTCTCTCTCTCTCTCTCCTTCCCCCGCCCCCTCCCTCCCCCCTCTGTCTCTGTTGCTAGAGGCAAGGTTCAGCAAAGCCACAATTAAAAAGGAAATATGATGGCCTCTTCAGCCAACCTGCAGAACCGTGTTTCCAAACCAACTGCTAAACTGCCTAAGTCAGCTCTACTGGAATCACCCAACTTAACGGCCGCAACGTTTTGCCATCTATGTCTCATGGACAAGTCAAACGCTTATTCATATGGTGTTTTATTTAGACTCTTAATTTCTCATTTCTGATCTGTGTGAATGTGTTTTGCACTTTTATTATTTTTCTTGGGTTTTTAGTAACTAATAAACTTACTCTTTCTTTGACTCAGGCCTGGTCAAGCTGGCTCCTAAAATAAATAATTGCATCTGCACTGGGAAAAGGTATCCATGGGGGAAGAGATCCCTTTTAAATTAACCTTGTTGCAACCAACCGAGAGGATTGAATAAAGAAGGGGAGTCACTCATTCCTCCTCACCCCTGAGCATAACAAAATTGGGGCCGTGTTCAGGATGTTAACAAATTGGGGACCTTGCCCGGGGACTGGTCGCAACAAATTGGGAGCTCAGTGCCAGGGTAGTTCCCACAGACAAAACACAAGAATTAGAGTGAAGAAAGTAAATTGTTCCTTTGAAACCAATTTTAAAAATCCGCAGAAAGGTTTTCTTGAATCTGCCCTCCTAAAGTGTAAAAATGTCCACATTTGATGCCAGTGTTTTTACAGAGGGAAGTGACGTTAGTTATGAAAATTTAACAGTTCTGCCCCTTGAACAGGTTAAAAGAGCTAACGAGGCTCTTAAGATTAGAATTTCTCCCGAAAGCCTTTTGAAAAGGGGTGGCCAATGGCCTACGGGTGGAAATCGAGGACAATGAAACTGATAGAATAGCGCTAGAGAGATTAAAATTAGAATAGTGGAAATTAGAATTTCAGGAAAGAGAAAAGGAAGGGCAAAAGGAGAAAGAGGGAAAGGAAAGAGGGAACGAGGAAGGACAAAGGGCATCGAGAGAAAAGAGACAATTTCAAGTCAGGGAATGGGAGTTTAAGGTAAAACCGCTCGAGCTGAGGGGCAAGAATCTTACTGTGTGTCCCTCGAAGACACCACTAACTCAGACTTAAGGGTTGAGGCAACCCGGTTTGCTCATTTAATTCCTAAGTTTGATGAAGCAGAGGTGGAAGCCTCCTTTATCTCAGAAATTTTGAGTGGTTAGCGCAGCAATTAAAGTGGCCAGTCCAACATTGGTCCCTAATACTGCAGAGTAAGCTTTCAAGAGAAGTTCACGAGGTTTACTCCCTCTTGCTTGAGGAATGTGTCACTGACTGAGACAGCAAAAAGGGCTATTTCGGATGTTTTAACACTTGGTGCCAGAGGCATACTGTCAGAAATTCTGTACCTTCAGAAAATGGCCTGATCGGATGTACCTGAAACTTGAAAGGCCCAAGCAACTTGCTTTTGACCAGTGGGTGCGGGCATTTAAAACAGAAGCCACTTACAAAGACCTCCGTGAAATAATTCTCCTCGAGTTTTAAAAACTCCCTACCCTTTCCAATAAGAACATACCTAGAGGAGCAGGGGAGTCTGTCACAGGAGGCAGGCAGGCAGCTAGACTGGTGATGGTTATGAGCTGATCCGCAAACCTTTCTCTCAGAAAAGACCCTCCCCTAGTCACCCCCCCCCAACCAACTGGAAAGGGTAGAGTTGGAGAGGGCGTTAGGAAAACTGGGCACTCATGGGGGAGAAAAAAATGCTGGGTGCCCTCCTCAAGACAGAAAGGGTGGTGCTGAGATGAAAAGCGAGGCCAAGGAGCCGATGTCTTTCAGCTGCCAAAAGGTAGGGGTATGTCCGGGCCAACTGCTGGAGGTTATAGGAAGAAACCGTGGGATTTATTGGAGCACATGCACCCCGTGCAGAGAATGGGAGTTAGTCAGAGAGCATAGCAGACCTGGCCATGGAACGGATTGTGGCTGTGATTCACTGTGGATGTACTCATGAGAGTGCAGGTGAGGTTAAACAAATCGCTGAGAGTTACAAGGATTTTCTATCTGAATGAAAGTTGACCACATTTCCCCAAGGTGCAGCGAGTAAGCCGAGAGTAATACTGAGGGATACAGGGGCTAGCCAAACTCTACTGCTGGGAAAAGGCCATGACCTTCCCACCAGAGAGTGCAGTAAGTGCCAAGGTGTTGGTAAAGGGGATTGAAGAAGGGTACATGCCCATCCCCTTATACAGGGTGCGTCTGGAGTGCAACCTTGTGTCAGGACCCTGGGAGTCGTCCCCAGTTTGCCTGTGGATGGGGATGACCTGTTCCTCGGCAATGACCCGGCGGGATCAAAGGTAATCGCATCCCCAGTGGTCTCAGAGAAGCCAACTGAGGTCAGGGAGACAGGACAGCTGCAGGAGAAAGTGCCTGGCATTTTCCCTGACTGTGTGGTAACGCAGTCTATCGCCAGACAGGCTCCATCAGAGGAGGCTGAAGTGACACTGCAAACAGAAGACCCTGTGGTTTGGTTATCTGAAACATTTTTCTAGAAGACCCCAAGGAGGTAATAAATAGATCCTCCTTGGCAAGAGCCCAGCAAGCTGACCCACTGTTTAAAAACTTTAGCTCGGGCTATCCACACTGAAGCTGAGGCAAAGCAGTCCCTGAATGCTACTACATTAAAAATGTGGTGCTAATGAGTAAATGGAGACCCCCTCACAGACCTGCAAATGAGGAGTGGACAGTGATCTACCAGGTTTGGTGTCGCCGAGGTACTGTAGGGAAATGTTACAGTTTGCTCAAGATATTCTGATGGCTGGGCACATCGGTATGTGCAAAACACAAGCCTGCATCAGCCAGTATTTTTACTGACCACACTTCCACAGGGATGTAGTCAGGTTTTACAGAAGCTGCCACATCTGCCAGGTTGTGGGAAAACACCAGCCTGCAATAAAGCTTGCACCTATGATTCCCGTGCTGACTTTTGGGGAACCATTAGGCAAGGTGTTAGTGGACTGTGTGGGGATACCAGTATATCC
Source organism: Carcharodon carcharias (assembly GCF_017639515.1). Lineage (NCBI taxonomy): Eukaryota > Metazoa > Chordata > Chondrichthyes > Lamniformes > Lamnidae > Carcharodon > Carcharodon carcharias. Next base: position 166,140,149 of record NC_054474.1, on the reverse strand, counting down.
TTACCATCATCGACGTAGCTACCTGCTTCCCAGAGGCTGTTGCCCTGAGAACGATATCTGCCAAAACAGTTATGAGGGAATTAACCCAATTTTTAACAGGGATGGTCTGCCCACTGAGATTCAGTTGGATCAGGTCTCAAATTTCATGTCAAAAAATATTCCAGGAAGTCATGGGTAACCTGGGCATGATCCAGCTGAAGTCATCAGCGTATCACCTGCAGGGTCTCTAGAAAAGTACCACCAGACCCTAAAAAGAATGATCAGGGCATACCGCCACAAGTGCTCCCGTGACTCGGTTAAAGGACTAGGTTTTCTTCTGTTTACTACCAGGGACTCGCCTAATGAGTCCACCAGTTATTTTACTCCATTTGAATTAGTTTAGGGGCACCAAGAACAAGAGCCTCTGAAACTAATCAAAGAGAGATTTTTAGAACGGGAGGAAGCCTCCATGGTGGACTATGTAGCAGTGTCCCGGGAGCAACTCATGATGTGGCCTGAGAACACTTAAAAAAAATCTCCCAGGCAGCTGTGAAGAAACGGGCAGCCAAACATGCCAGGGCCCAAATGTTTCAGCCAGAAGACTGATCGTGCTCCTACCAATACCAGGTGAACTCTTAAAAGCCCATTTCAATGGCCCATACAGAGTAGCAAAGCAGCTCGGGGAAGTAAACTATCTAATTGAGACCCCAGATTGAGGGAAGAAGCAAAGGCTGCGCCAGGTCAATATGATAAAGCAATATCACAGCTGAGAAAGGGACAAGCAGGTAACGGGCCGTCCCATTGCCTCCATCCTGGTGGATGAGGGTGGCAGTGAGGATGAATTGGAGGGAGATGTGGGTAAGGCCCACATTGAATCCCCTACACTCAGCTAACCAACACAGATACTGGCAAACTTAGACTCTTTATTCACCCACCCAAGTGCAGAACAGCAAGCAGACTTGACAGGCTACTCACTGCATTTAACGGCTTATGCAGGGACAAGCCAGGCTGCACCATACTAGCTTCACGTGAATTGGATGTGGGAGAGGCCCTTCCCATAAGGCGGCTCCCTATTGTTTAGGCCCAGAAAAGCTGGCCCAGATTTGGGAGGAGTTAACTACATGCTGGAGCATCAACGAATAGAGCCTAGCAGCAGTAGCTGGAGCTCCCCAGTTGTGCTCATTCCCAAGCCGGGCAGCCCCACAAGGTTCTGCTTTGACTACTAAAAGTTTAATGCAGTGACCAGAGCCGACTCCTACCCAAAAGCGCGGCTGGAAGACTGCATAGATAGGGTAGTAAAACAGCCTACATTGCAAAGATAGATTTACTTAAGGCATACTGGCAGGTTCCCTTGACTGCCTACGTGAAGGAAATCTCTGCTTTCGTAACTCCGGATGGGAGATACCAGTGTTTAGTCATGCCATTTGGACTCTGAAACACCCCAGCCACCTTTCAAAGAATGATGAATCAGGGAGCGGCTAGCTTATCTGATTGTGTAGTATACCTAGACAACCTCCTAGTGTACAGTGACACCTGGGAAACTCACTTAGGGCAACTGGAAGCCCTTTTCCAGAAAGTACAGTCAGCTGACCTATTGGTCAATCTTGCAAAGAGTGAGTTTGCTAAGGCTCAGGTGACCTATCTAGAATACGTTGTAGGTCAAGGACAAGTACCGCCCAGGCCTACAAAGGTACAAGCAGTAGCACAGTTCCTCATTCCCACAACAAAACGGGAAATCATGGGGTTCTTTGGGGTGTGTTGGTTCTACTGCAATTTTGTCCCAGAAATCAGTATAGTAGCTGCCCAGCTGACAGACCTGTTACAGAGAAAGGAGAAGGTGGTGTGGATTGAGAAATTCCAGGCAGCTTTCGAAAAGCTGGAAGCCATTTTAATAGGTGAGCCTGTGCTTGCAGCTCCAGATTTTAACCAAGCATTTAAAGTAGCTATCGATGCGAGTGACATTGGGGCAGGGGCTGCTCTCCTCCAGGAAGACAAATCAGGGATAGAGAGAGACCGATATGATACCTTTAATAAACTAAACAATCATCAGAAACGGTACTCCACTGTGGAGAAGGAAACCTTCAGTTTAGTACTGGCTCTCAAACACTTTGAGATATTTGTCTGAAATGGATACAGAGAGACCACAGTCTGTACTAACCACTACCCTTTAACCTTTGTGGAAAAATTCAAGTCGCAGAACGCTAGGTTATTCTGTTGGAGTTTGTTTCTCCAACCATATCACCTAAAAATCACCCACATTGCCGGGAAATAAAATGTAATTGCAGACGCCCTGTCCAGAATTTGAAGAGACACGTTTAGAGCTGAGGAGATAATATTGACCAATGCTAGGAGAATGAATGTCTATGTGTGTTTGTTTAATGATTTTTTTTCTTACCCTTGTAATGAAATGAGAATGAATCACTCTCCCTCTCTCTGTGTGTCCCTCTTTTTGACTCAAGCCTGGTTAATACATTTGGACTCGGAAAAGGTATCCACGGAGGAAAGGATCCTTTTTAAATTAACTCTGTTGTGACCAACTGAGGAGTTGAATAAAGAAGAGGAGCCAGCTCATACCTCCTCACCGGGAGCGTAACAAAATTGGGGTCCCGTTTGAGAAATTGACAAATTGGTGGATCCTCGCCCTGAGACCGGCCGTAACACCATGAGGCACATGTTTTGCTCCTTTAAGCCCAGCTCCACTAAAATGCTAACCATCTAACTTTTGTGAACTGTCACCCCGTCTTCAACCTCTTCTTTGAACACGTTTTTGCCTCTACCTGCGTCTGTCTTTTCTGCAACTCCATATTTGAATCTCCAATCAGTTTCCATCTGGGCTACAGCACTGAAATGGTGCCAGTCAAAGTTGCAAATGATGTCCTCTGTGACTGACCATGATACATTATATGACCCTTGTCCTTGTCAACCCCTCTGTGGCTTTTGATGCTGTCATAAAAAAAATTATTTATGAAGTGGATAAAAACAAAGCTCTGAGATCTTAGATCATTCACAAACAAGGACCAAACTTATGATTGCGTTAACAAGATCTTCCTCCTGCATGGGCTATTTTCTGTTTGCTGTTGTGTATTCAGTTTGTATTACAGTATAGATCTCATTTTGTTTCAGATGAATGGCTATGATGGGGATTACTACAAGCTTAGCCAGCACTTTAATATTTCCAATTGTGTCATATAAGCTGCTGCTGCCTTTCTCCATAAGCAACAGTGCTAAGCAAATCCTCTTACTGACGAAAAAGTATTAAATTTGTCGACAGATGTTGCAATTTTCTAAGTGAGCTGTAGTGAATTTTTTGGTTCGTGATTGCATACAAAGACAGAATTTGTAACAATTTTCTCCGTTAATGTGTTAGAAGACATGTCATTACTGTCTGCACAAGTGTAGCAAACCAGCATGGATACAATGGGTGGAATGGCTCCTTCTGTCCTGTAACCATTCTATGATTCTTAGTGTGGTCCTGGTATTGTAAGGATAATGTCAGTACAAAGGAAGGAGGCCATTTTGAACTCAGAACGTAAACCTACAGTTCACTAGTCTCAGCATCAATCTGTTTAACAAGCTTCCAAATTTAATACTGCAATCCTACCTAGAAGACCCAGACCCTTCTGTATGTTTTTCATTTAAAATAAAAAGTAACTGGTCCCACAATGAGATGTCCTTAGCTATTGAAATCAGTTAATGTTATGGTTGTCACTCAAATGATATTCAATTCTAAGAGGTGATTCCCATAATTGCATTTGAGTCTTGCTTTAAGGAGGCCGTACTTAGTTTATATGTATGTTTTCTTTATAATATCATTATTAGTTGGGGTCCAGTGAAAATTGTCACTAGAAGTAAAATCAATCACTCCCTATAATAGAAGCACAGCATTGAGGTTAATCTATGGCCTGTAGTTATGCCCCTTGCCCCTGTCAAAAATGTATGCTCAGACTGCTTCTCACAGCCCTAGCTGTACTCTGCACACCAAGTAAAGCACTGTAATTAGGAATTTCTCCCTTTGTACTGAAACAAACAAATGGGAAATGTTAGCTTGGATATGGAACAGCAATAGATTTTTAATGCAATGAACATGCCAAGGCAGCTCATAATGGGCATAAGAGAAAAGATCAGATGATGAGCTTTGCGGGACAACTGAATACTTGGTCAAAGAAATGGCTTTTGCGAGGTTTTTAAAAGGAGGGGAGGGAAGTAATCAGGTCTGGAGTTGTAAAGGCATGAATGACAGTTTCAGCATTGGTGGAAAGGAGATAGTTGGGGATGCAAGTAGTGCTGCTGAGACGGAAGTTGGCAGTTTTTGTGCTAGAGAGGGTATGCAGTCCAAAACTCATGGTTTGCAGGACATCAAGGTTGTGAGCAGTTTGTTGAGGCTGAGACAAAAGCTGAGGAGGCGGAAGCAATCTTTGACCAGGGAACAGGATTTGCAATAGTCCCTGAAGGTGCAAGCTTCAGTTGTCTTGATTTTTTTTGGTTGGGTTGGAACAAGCTGCAATTCATCAAAACCAGATGATTGACATGTAGTCTGACACCACAGAAGCAGTTGCAAGGTAGGGAAAGGTGGTGCAAAGTTGCATTTTTGTGTAATTGTATTATAAATGAGAGGTTTTCGACGATCATGTTTTGGAACTGTGTCTTTAATTTACTGTGAGGTGGGGGATGAAAGAGGTCATGTCCTGAATTCTTCTGGATGGTTTGATCCTTAAAGATTATAGCACGGGGGTGCAGGTTGTTTCACTGGGAAGAAGGTGCAAGGTTTTCACACCTACGGACAAAGGCAAGGCATCCGTGCAGATGGATGGACGATTAGTCTCCAATATCCCAGGAAAGTATTGGGAATGTTAAGTTTTGTAAACGGTTATACTTCTACTATCTTGTAAGTAAATACAAGTCTTTAAAATAGCTATTTAGCATTTCTATCTGGATACAAGGCCCATGTGATTTACATTGCCACAGAGATGGATTTTGGGAGGGGAAGAGCCCGTAGGAAGCCATTGTAGGATTGGGTTACAAGTTTCCTTAAAGGTATCATTGAACTTCACAGAATGTGTCAGGTAAAAATCTGAGAGAGGAGAGATAGTGGCAGCAAGTCTCTATTCGCACTCATTCAAAGTGCAGGTGGGAGCTTGCACTTGGATTGAAGAGACCAAGGTTGTGAGTGTTTAAAATTTGCCTAGCTTTGACAATAGGGAGGGATCTCCTTGGTAACTTGCACCATGAAAGTCAGTTCAGGGGTTAGAACTCATTCGGCTGGAAAAGGAAAAAGGAGCCAGGAATCACTTTAGATTGACTCCTGGAGGATGGACTTAAGGGACAGAGTAAAGTATAACATAGCGGGAGATTTTTGGTTGTTTTAAATGTTAAAGGTTTTTTGTAATTTAGAGTTTAAGGTGCCTACTAAAATGGTGTTTAGTCAATGTTGCTTTTAGTTTGTGTGTTATGGTAAAAGTCTTAAATCTTGTGAACTGGAAGCAGTACAGTGGTAAAGATTTGCAATTTCTTTAAAAGGTCTGTGGAATCTGTAATTGTTTTAAAGAATGTTTGAAAATTACTTTTCAGAGTTTGCATCATTTGTAAAGGGACCAATTGTAATTTTCATGGATATTAAGAAATACTGGTCCATGTGACCTGGTGACCCTTGAGCTGGAAGCAGTACCAACGTGAAAGAAGTTAAGATATAGGAGCTGTGTGGTCAGAGACAAAGAGCTAGAGCAGGGGTACAGCCCCACAAAACTGGAGCAGAACACTTTTTTCCCCTCACATTTTATACAGCTTTGCCCTTGGGCAGATGGGTAGATGGGATTGCTTAGTCTCATTGTTTTGGATTGTAAGTGAAGTATAAAGTTTTCTTTTGCCTCTGGAATTCGAATAAAGTGTAAAGGTGGATGTGTTTTTTCAAAAAAAAATTGTACAAGCATCTACCCAGTCACTTCATTCAGTATATCTGAATTCAATTTTTAAAAATTCTCATTTTGCTCTGTTACTTATGGTACGCTTTTCAAATTATTGGATATCCTTTTTAATACAAAATTGACTTTGTATTCTCAGGAGTAGACTGTCCAATTGAGCTGTGAAGAACAAGGAAATGTTACAGATTTTGTTCTTCTAAACTTGGGTTGTGCTAGACTAGAGAACCCAATTACCCAATGCCCGGATGAAGTAATGGTGGTTCCAGGTCTGTCACTGATGATGATAGAAATTGAACTATTTAAAGCGACTAGAAATATTGCATAGCATTTAAAGCATCCTGTTCTCCCTAAAAGAAGCATCTTGATATTTGATTTTTTTTTTACTTTTTTAATGGCAGAAGTACAGGATATGTAAATGTATTGCAAATCAATACGAGGTGTCTCACAGCAAAGGTAAGCCACCTTCAAAAATGAAAGAAATAATGAAGAGTCCAGTATGCTAGATAACATTTGAAAACTGCCATTGCTGCAATTTTGTATGTCAGTGCATGAAAAAGATATCCGTGACCTGGTTTCAAAAGCACTGTTAGCTTTGTATTGTGTATTCGGTGCTTGCTTCATGTTACTGTGCATCAGCAGGTAGTGAATTTCATTAGTGTGATTGTCGAACTGTTGCTTTGACAGTTTCTCTCAAAAATATGTATGTCATGTTAGGTGATTTGTGAAAAAGGCCAATATGTCTGTATGCTTTGGGTATCAGTAGTCTCAACTGGTAGAGTAGAGGTTCCCAAACTTATTCTGTACTCCCTTCCAGATCTGCCAGTCTTCCACCTGCCCCTACCAGCATACAAGTTTAATATTTTAACCTCTTTACTGCCCACGCATTGTGTAAAATGCACAAATTATAATACATTTGAAACAATGCCTTGGCAGTACTACTTGTGTTAGGAAATAGAGATAGATTAAGCAAGTTATATTGGTATTTGTAGGTGTTAGGAATGAGTTCTAGCTTTAAAGTTTAAGTTTGATTTGTATTTCTGTGTCTGTATGTTAAGAAAAGGTCAGGTTGAGTTTTAGTTTCACTTTAAAGGTGCCTGCATTGCTAATGAGAGTTTACGACTGCAAGAGAAGTTAAGTGTAAACAGAGGAGAAAAAACTGGGTTGTTGCGCAGCAACAGGGGTCCAGAGAGGCAGGTCCCTCCCAGAGAAGAAACTAGGCACAGCACTTTTGATTTGGAAGGTGTTTGAGTCAAGTTGGTTTTGAAGACAGCTGCCAAGCAGAAGCAGCCTAAATGGGGCAGATAGCCAGTCCCAAGCTAAAGTTGGTTGAAAGTAACTGCCAGAGAGATAGAAGAAAGTCCCCAAGAATCAAGGGGATTGGAACAGGAGAAAGTCCCAAGCAGACCTTCTAGTCAATGGAAGGACAGGAACCTGGCAAAAGCTCTGTTAAGTGAAGTTAAGAGTGAGGAACAGAGAAAGGCTCCAAGCTTCAAGCTTAAAGCTCCCAGCTGCAAGAAGCAGGTCAAAATGATATAAAGGCTTGTGAGAAGTCAGAAGGCCCAAAGAGGCAATTGAAGGTCTGTAACTCTTTGCTATGGGCATGTGAAGCAGTGGCGTACTGTTGACAGCTGAATCGGTGAGAGAGTGCATGGAAGAAAGCTTGAACGCATATGGTGACCCAGGGGAGAGGAACATCGAAAGGAGAGTTCAAAACCCTGGAGGCAAACCCTTGCTGAGGGTGTCTGAGAGAAAGCGTCAGTTTGGGAGAAGATTCCAAAGTGAGTCCTTGGAGAGTGGAGATTGGAAACCCTCGTGTGAAAAACGGAGTTTGGTGACACTGGTTTGCTCACGGTGTGACAAACATCTGGGGGGGAAGTTGATGAGAGATCCATAGCATCTAGTTGAGGTGTCACTTGGTTTCAGAGGCTGGTGTGTCTGACTACAGGTTGCCTGTTGGTTTACATGGACTGTGTACATACTGTGGACATTAGAGTATCAGCTTTTGTAACTTGCATTGCCCTTACAAATTTGTGTATATCTGTTAAGATATGGTTGTGAGTGAAGAAGTATTGTTATATAGTTCATCCCTTCTTGTTAAGTAAATGTTTTATTCTTTTGTTAAAAGTTCATTAGCTGACTCTGGTGATTCTGTTCAGTAGCCACTCTCCATGTATCTAAACAAACAAATAAAAGTTAGGATCTATCGAGCTGGGTTCCACCCTGGGATCAGGCTTGTTCAGGGGTAACCTCAGTTGGGGATCATAATATCATTGACCTATCTTGACCCCCCATCCCATTACATATTACATTTAAATTACTCATTCGAAACAAATTCCCTTCATAGCCTTGCTACACGGCATCGCATCAGTGTCCTGCAACTTACACTAGCTTCTGTGACATCCTTCAGTTCTCTGATTTTGACTTTTTTTATCTCACCACTTGGGGATCCTTTGGGGCATTAGTTTCACTCCTCCTCTGATCACCCCCGCATGTCCACCGATGCCTGCTACTTTAAAAGTCTTCTCGGAACCCATTTTTTTTGGCTTGACTTCGGTCACTACTGCCCCCCCTCCCCCTCCTTACTAATCTCTCCCTTGATAATTTCTCTCCTTTTCCCAGCCAATGTTCATTTGTGAAATCTCTTGGGATGTTTTGCTTTACAATAAAGGTGCTATATGAGAGCAAGCTTTTGCTTGTTTTAACTACACAGGCTATTGTATTGGACCTACACGCAAATCAGTGGAACTTTATTCATCAAGACAATACCCCTTTAAATGTTGGTATTATCATACACACACTTATATAAAATATAATATATTTTGTAAATGGACTGTTAAATGATGATAGCCTTTCTGATTCTGTGATATCAGGTGTTAGATTTTTTTCAAAAATGTTGGGTAAACTCTGAATTTCATCCCCAAGTGGGTGAAGTTTTCAGCCATTCCTGTTCCACACCACATTTTGCTGGGAACTGATTAGCCTCACCGGCTCTGCCTAGTTCTTTACACTGCTCAGCGTCAGCAGGATCCTGCAGGAACAAGACTCCTGTTGAAGTGCAGAGACTCCCCACTGTGGTGAATGACTTACTCCTGCTTCCCTGGAGAAGCCAGCCTATAGACACAAAGAGTCTCCTGGAGCTCATGGTAGATGGTTGAGGTCAGTGGGCTGGAGCACTTGATCCCCTGCTCCTCCAGACCCCACTAGTCCATCTCCAGCTCGGACTCACATGCCCTTCGGAAACTGCTGGCTGTCATTGAGTTGTCTTGTTCCTCCAGGCAAAAGGCCATTTAAGTGCGGGTGATTGTTTCCTCCTTCCGGATGGTTAATTGCTCTAGGTGACCCTGCTGGCTCCGATTAGTTTGGAAGAGGACACGTCCACTATAGAGATCTCTGAACTATATTAGGAAGCTCAAGAGCAGGATGAAGGATCCCTGGCAGCCACCTAGCACAGAGACCTTTCTCCCAGGGCAAGGCCAGCAGCCTATCTTTTGGCTACGTGGCACACCCTTTGGAGAAAAATACAATAGGCAGAGCAAACATTTGGCAGGAAGCATCCTAACTTCTTGTTTTTTTGCATGCACGTGCACAGATGCAAGGAAAATCAATGAATTTTTTAAAATGAAGAAAAGATGGTTAAATATCTCCAGTAGACCTTAAATCCACCATTAGACAATTTCTCCTATGTAGCTCCCCCCACTCCAAGAGATGTCTTGTGTACCCTGAGGGTACAAGCACCAGAGCTTGGGAACCCCTGAGGGTGTGTGGAAAAGTAAGCTGTTTTCAGAGCGCAGTAGTACACAAACACCGTTAAAGTGCTTGCCTATGAGATAATAAATTGCTCTCCACAGTTTGTGTGACAGATTCACAATGCTGAGGAATACTTTTTGTGAGATTTACTTATTCGTATTGCAAGTGTCAAAACTCCACTTACTGTGAGCTTAATAGTAACTATCAGTGAAGTGAACCTGCAGTCGAGGTAGCTAGAGAAGACTTTGAAACCAGTTTGTTGGACAGTTGAGCTGCATAGCACGCCATTATTTTTAATTATATAGATTAACTGAGAAAAAATTGGCTAAGCTGGTGCTGTTGCTTCCTTGGGAACAGAGAAGGCTGAGGGGAAATTTAATTGAGGTGTATACAAATTGAGGGCCTGAATGGGAAGGACTTATGGCCATTAGCAGAGAGTTCCGTAACCGGGGGCATAGCTTTAAAGTAATTGGTAGAAGGATTAGAGAGGAGTTTTGAATTTTTTTTCATCCAGAGGGTGATGAGGTTCAGCCTGAATGCGTGGTAAAGAGGGAAACACTCATTGCTTTAAAAAAAAATGCTTGGATGTGCAATTGAAATACTAACCAAGAGGACTACGGGCCAGGAGCTGAGAAATGGGATTAGGCTGGATAGCTCTTTTACAGCCAGCACAGACATGATGGGCTGAATAGCCTCCTCTTGTGCCATAAATTTTCTATGTTTCTTTGTTTCTGTAAATGCAAATAATTCCACTGTGTATATTAACTAATGACTATTCACTAACTCTAGATTTTAAATTGACTGAAGCACTTTATTTCCAGAATAGAGAGATTGCATATTACAGCTTCATTTTAGTAGTGGACAGTGTTAATTGCATGATAACTATAAATTCAGATTTCCCATTTTACGGCTGCTCCATTTCAAAATGAAAAGTCTGATGTGTGTAAATTGAAACTACCATTGTCAATTGTGTAAACTGTGCTTTAGAGGCTGGCAACTAACAATAGTCAGAGGCAAAAACCATTTTTAGCACATCTCGTTATTTTCTCCTGTGTTGTTTCATAAGTTGTCAACATAACACAATATAAGCATTCCCTGACATGGCTTGAATTTTAAGTATATGATAATGTCTCTCTTTCTACTATTGCCCAACACCATCCATCCTGCTTGTCCACAAAATGCTTTAAAACTTGCAGATTTCTTATCAAAACCATTTGCAATGTACCTTTAGCCGGTGGTATCCTTGGAGACTATTTTAGAAGCATTTTTGTAAATACTTTTGTACAGTACCTGGTGGATTGATCTGATGAGATGCTGCACTAGTACATTCAGTGTTAATTAGGGAAAATAGCAAAACTCACTGTACATAAATTAGCTTTATTCCACCTCATATTTGCACATGCTGTCTTGTTTTCACAGATTTCGCAAACGGCAGATGGTTTGGACGCTGACCTCTGGAAGGACGGCTTATTTAAATCCAAGGTCACTAGATATCTCTGTTTTACGAGATCATTTTCTAAGGAGAATGTAAGTTCAAATCAATGACCTCGTGCTTGTGTTTTTATAGTAATCAGTTTTGCTTTTGAAAAATGGAAGCCTGTATAAATGTATTAGAGTACGTTTCAGGAACCAATTTAGGAGCACTTATTGCAAATATAGTGGTTTCAATATGATGGTAGAATTCCTTGTAATACTTTGTTAAATCCAATTTATTAGAATGAGGGTCAAAATATGAAATCACTGTTTAACTGAATTTGCTTTGCAAGTTATAATTCATGTACGTTTATTGGTGTAGCTGCAAATTTGAGTAGGTAAAACTGTGCCGTAGAATTTATTTTTATCTATCATTTGTATATTGAAATGGAAGAGCAAAGAGGTTTTGTGTTCTCAGTTTGGTACAGCAATTCTTCCATAATGGTCACAGCATGGGTACAAAGTAGGGATGGATATGAGGATTTTAAATGTCTTTTGTGAACTTACTAGAACCAGACTACCAGGCAGTATAAATAGACGCCTCAAAAAAAATCATTGCCAGTTTGTTGGGGAGCGCCTAAAGGGGAATTCTTAAAATTGGAGAAGGGTAGTAAAGCTTGATTTAACAGACATCTGTAACACTGTGGTAACATAAAAGGTTATAAAAAGTAGTAAATCTAAGTAGAAGGGCTTCCTCTCTTTGAACTATTTACTGCTCATCTGGAAGGCTGGACAGCGAGTTTGCTGTCAGGCCTTAGCAACTGCTTTTCTGGAGAAAGATGATATTGACTAGCCCTCCGATTTCTTTACTCTCTTTACAACGTTCCTGTTTCCCTGGGGGAAGTGCCTAGCCTCTCATCGTGGCTCAGATTGGGATCTTGTAACTTTGAGAAATGTGGGAGTAAGCCTGCATTGTATGACCTAGAGGCAAGGCATGTTAGAGCTGGTGCAGTATGTTGCTCTAATGACTGGCTTAACTTCAAACCAAAAATACAATAACCCAACTCTGTGCAGTGAAAAGCTATGAAATTGGAGTGAATGTCAAAGCCTGCCCTGTTGTCTCGATGTACAACGGCATTGATTGTTTTCTTTTAAATGATAAATTCTGAGAAGGGCAATTGTGAGAACAAGATAAGTCTTTGGCTGATACTCTGCAACTCCAGTGAAAATTCAATATGGAACATTCTTCTTGTATGCAAAAGAGTAATTATCATTATTTTTATTGGTGCTTCCTGATCATGCACACCTGAACGAGTTGGAAAACAAACCGTTGTCACATGGTTCATGTTAACTTGAAAATTGTGGTATGCAGTGTACTTAGTCCTATAATCCATTCCACATGTCTCACTGTATTGCACTGAAGAATATTTACCCTTTTTTATTAAACAATTTAAACCAAGTTTTAAATACCTAAAATCCAAATGAACCTATAATAATAAATTGGAATTTTTGTTTGTCTGTCTGGACTATTGGCCATTTGAATGGATTGGTCAGTTTAAGAGATGTGCCTGTTGGGTTTATTTGGTGGGCGGTGCCTGGGTATACTCGGTACCTGAATTATGCAGTAAAGTTTTACAGTATCTAATTAATTAACTGTTCTCCCTCAGACCAGAGCAAGAGATTTTCAAAACAACCTCACCAAACATTAAGCACTCCGCAAGAGTGGTGGGGGGGTGGGCATGGGGTGGGGTGGAGCAGAGGGGAGGAGAACGGGAAATGGCATGGGAGGGGGAGTGGGATTTGACTGGATGCGTGGGAAGAAGAGGGGGGATAGTATGTGGGGGTTGGCATGAGGGGGTTCTGGGGTAGGTATGGAAAGGAGAATGCATGGGAGGTATTGAATGGTAAATGGTGATGGCATAGGAAGAAGGCTTGGGATGAGGATGATAGATGAAAGAAGTGAGATGAGTGTAGCATGAGAGGGTTGGCATGGGGTTGGGGGAAGGATGAGATAGGAAAAATGGATGGGATGGGGATGATATGAAAGAAGAAATGAGTGTTGGGTATGATATGGGAAGGATGGAATAGCATGGGATGGGGATTTAAAGAAATATTGTTGCAGTAAAGGCACTAATTGCATTGCAAATGTTTTGCCTCTGCTAGTTTAAATACATTTTGAGGCATTCACTTGCAAGTTCTGCATTAATTTGCATTTAAAGAGTTAAGTTCCAAGTTTCCATCTGGTATATGCTCACTATCGTCTGTTAAATTTTTACTGTGTAAGTTATTATGAAGATGTGGGTGCTTGAAACCTTGGCATTTTATTAGAATTAAAGTTGAGTTTCCAACCCTTTATCATCCACAAACTTTGTCTACTTTCACTTCTCGAACATTGCCTGTCTCTGCTATTACATCTGCTCATTTGCTGCTGGAGCCTTCATCTACGCCTTTGTCATCTTCAGACTTAACCAGTGTTCTCTTGGCTCTTGGTTTTCCATTTTCCATAAGCATCAGGTCATTGAATACCCTGCTTTCTGTAACCTATCCCTCGTCAAGTTCTGCTTTACTCATCACCCCTGTTCTTCCTGACCTGCAGTGGCTCATGGATCTCCAAAACCTTCTCCCATTTAAAATTTTCCTCCCCTGGGTAAATCTATTCTTGGATTCACCTATCCCCTTCTCTGTAGACTCCATCATCCATGCAAACCCCTCCCCACCTCTTCCAACACCATCTCTCCACCCCAAAAACTATTCATTTCTCTGATTCTGGTCTCTTGTAGGTTCCTTCCCCTGCCCACAATCATCTTCAGCTGCCTAAGTGCCACACTCTCAAATTCCCCAAAACCTCACTGTTTCTTCACCTCCTTCCCATCACTTCTTCCAAGCTTTTGATGACTTACCATTATATCTGCCTCTGTGAAGTGGCCTGGGATTTACTTTTAAAGGACTGTATAGATTCAAACTCTGTTGAAGAAGGACATCACTTTCAGGTTCATAAAACTCATTCAGTTTGTAATATCCTTTGTTAACTGCTTTTAAACTGCTCAACCAGATAATGATTATGATTAGCTTGTATTATAAATTATTGTTTGAAGATTGAAATATGAGTGCTTAATTTAGGGTACCATTCCTATAGTAGTCACCAGTGTACTTGACTTGGAGTGGAAGCTTCTTTTGAATCAATGGGTTTTTACCTCATTTTCCCTAAAAGTATAATGAGGCCACAAATTTGTTTAAATGAAACCTTGAACAAACTGAGCAACAAAAATGCCAGACCTGATACTTGACTGGATACATCTACAGGTCAATAGTTGTTAGTGGTATGACCTTTATTTAACCTTTTTGATGGCTTCAGCCTTTTCCCAAAGATAGACTTCACACCTTACTGGTAGTCATTTATGAACATTCAAGCATCTCTAACATCAGCAGGCCTTCTTCAACAGCATACCTCTCCAACACCATTTAAAAGTGTTTTAATGTCTTTTCGCAGTTATGTTGGCTTACATATTATTGACAAACCTATTTTAGTCAGAACCACACAAATGCTTTTGTCTTTCTGGTTTTATAATAAAAGTGCAGTTAATACTCTGCACAGGCTTGATAAGCAATTATCCACATTTTCAAAAATGTCACAGTGCAAAGCCTGCAATAGCATTGAAGAATAGCTCAAGGATACAAAAACCAAACCATTCTTTATCATTTGTGTAAAAACAGTAGGTTACATTTCTGTTGGTTACAAAAAAGTGATTGAGGATGGAATAAAGAAGTTGGACCTTGACCAGGAGAGGTAAAGAACTAAGTTGCTGGAGCAAAAGCATGAGTGATAAAACTGTTCATAACACGGCTTTAAAAAGCGGGTAAGAAGATGACAAGGTGCGGAGGAATTTAGGAAGACTTTTGACCGAAAGAGCAGCCCCCAATGTTGGGACAGATATAAGAAATAAGCCAGTGCCTGTGTGCTGCTTCAAGAGTTTGCTGAAGTCTCATGACACATGACCTTGGAGGGTGTTTGAAAGCAAGGACAGTGTGCCAAACACACAGCTGACGGAGCTTGGCAGGGGCAGCGAATGATGAGAGTGAGTATGTAGGCCACGGTGTTTTATGTGGAGGACGGAAAGCGTTGAAGAGTGGAAAAACTGATGAAGATGTGGATTAACATTTTGGCAGCCAGGTTGGCGGTGTCCTTGATTTAACCGATACATTTCCAAAGGCTCACTAAGTTTCTCTCAAGTTATCAGTTCTAAGGGGAGAGCTTTAAAGCCACTAGGTTGCCGACAGGGCTCAGCTGGCTTCAGTTAGCTACTAACTCGCCCGTCACAGTATGAGACAATGATTGTTTTAACCACTGCGCCTTATGGGGGCTTTTCCCGGAGGTGCCATTGTGAAGATGGTGGAGGTGGCGCAACAGTTGGTGCAGAAAGTGGTGACCAGCGGCCCCAAGCTCGCCCTGGCTGCTGCTAATTACCCTAAACCGTGATTGGCTACCTTCCGGCAATATGCTCGGGTGGAGCTGACTCCTCCAACTCCTGGAGAAATCCCAGTGGCTGTTGAAAGCTTCAAGGGCCTTGTGGCATCATTTAAGATGGGAGTTACAACCAAATAACTGTAAAGGGCGCCCGGAGGAACATGCTTATGGCCATGGAAATTGTGATGTGGTTTTACATGGCGAGGTCATTGGCCTAAGAAGCCTGATTGGATATAAATGTCTGAACTCTACCCTGTGTTGGACCAGAATTTCATTGTAAATGAACAAATAATATTTCAAATTAAATGAAGCCATTATTAGGACTTAAAAAAAAAACTAACGTGCTACTTGCCAGTCCCTGGAAAATTGGGTGGCTCTTGGACAACACGTCATATTTGCGAAGGTGTGGGGAATGAGGTTCAGAGGGTCTTGTGGGGTGTGGGTGGGGTGGTGGTGGAGGGAGGGCACTGGGTGAGGTGGGTGGAGGGAGGACACTGGGTGGGGGGCGTGGAGGGAGGGCACTGGGAGGGTTGGGGAGTGGGTGGAGGCAGGGCCCTGGGAGTGTGGGGCAGGGAAAGCTTAAATTTTCCTGTGGAATTTGAAGGAGGACTGGCCCCAGAAGGGAAAGTTTTTAAAAAAAAAAAAATCTTGCAGTTTCTACTTCCATATCATCTTCACGGCTCCCTGCTCAGGCTGAAGATTAAAATCACCGTCTGGGCCCAACTGTGTGTCATTGAACCCTGATTCGCACATGTGAATCAGCACACTGTCAACTTGTGCAGGTGCCTAGCTGCCTGTCTTAAAGCACCTGTTAAAGTCTGAAGTGCTGTCTTTCTAGCGGATAAATGATCTGGGGCATTTTAACTGCCCACCTGCCTGGCTTCCATCTAGCAGGTAGATTTGAAATTCCATTCTGCTCCTACCCTTGCATCCCCAAGCATTTGCACACACCTGATGTTCCACCTAGTCATTCTATACTGCTTGGTTTATGCTTCTTTTTCTATGATCTTGGTCCATTGGCTGGTGAAACCTTCATCGGTGCCTGGTATCTTAGGACTTGAGATGTTGTCCACCCTCTGACAACTTCAGCTCATCTAAAATTCTGCTGCCTGTATCCCAATCCTGCTCACCCATCATCCCTTGCTGACCTGCAATAGCTTCAAGCTTTCCATCATCTCCAATTTAAAATTCCCACCCTCCTGTAAAAAATCCCTTCATGGCCTCACCCCTTCCTATCTATTCCAGCCCCGAATTTTCCTTCTCCCCCCCCACCCCTCACAACCCCTAAAACGTACTACTTTGTAACCAAACGTTTGGTCACCCAGTGGCACAGGTCACCCACGTGCATGCTGCTGACATAAGCTGATGTTGCTTAGAATATAGCTTAATTCTTGAAACACAAACCCGTGTACTAAAATGTTACACCTGGTCAGTAATGAATTATAGATGTGAGCTTGGAGCATTGGGAAGGAGGAAGAAAAGATCAACAGCTTTGAAATGTGCTTATGAAGGACTCTAAGGGTAAGCTGGGTGAAGAAAGAACTAACGAAGAAGTACTGAATGAGGCTGGAAGAACAAGAGAACTGTTAAATAATATCAAACAAAGACAAGTGGAGGTTTTCAGACATGTTATCCGTGAAGAAGGGTTGGATTAATGGAAGAAGAGCAAGAGGCCGACAGCGAGGGAAGTAACTCGATAACATTAAAGACTGGCTTAACCAGCACTCCAACAATGAGGCCATCCACTGTTGCTATGATTGGAAAATTTGGAAGACCATGGCTGCCTATGCCACTCGGCATGACACTTAGACAACAATATTGGCGATGTCCATTGTCTGCATCATACCCTTTGATCACCTCTAAGCTTTCGGATTTCTTGTCCATAAATCCCTCATGCACACCTGTGCAGGCTCCTCCAACTGATTCTGGCCTTCTATTACTCATTCCCTCTCTTTGCTCTAGCAATAGTCGTGGAGCCCTCCATGACACTAGTCTTGCTTTCCAGAACACACTCCACCTCTCCAATGTTTTTATTTAAAAAAAAGCTTCTCAAACACATCTCTGGCTAACTTTCCTGTCCCATTTCCAGATGGGGCTGCAGAACTTGTAGAATTTGTTGCACCTGCAGAAGTATTCCAGCCATTGTGTGCCTGGTGGGTTGATGGTATATAAAGATAAGTCTAAAAGAGAGCCAACAGTAGTTTGAATCTAAGAAGGAAAATTATGAGGAGTGAAAGCGCTTTTCCGTTGAAACATATTTGTGTAAATGTTCATGTTTTTTCTCTGTTGCAAGAAGTGTGACTCACTACTAAGCCAGGTGACAGGCTTATTACTGCATATTTGTTTATGACAGGAACCACACTGTTTTCTCATTGGCTTTGTCTGGGAAACTTTTATGGAACGTCCAATTGATTTTCTAGTGTTGCTTGGTAGATGGAGGTTTATTTGTTTCCATGTCAGAGAAATAATGGAATGTTATGACATAGGCTATCCAGAACATTGTAGCATGTGTGACACCTTATTTTTTTTTCTCCCTCTCTTGTGGCTTTTAAAGAGCCATTTAGGGAATGTGCTTGTGGATATGAAGCTGATCGATTTAAAGGATACTTTACCGGTGGGCTTTATTCCTATTCAGGAAACAGTGGACACACGTAAGTTATGGGTTTTACGTGCTGCAGACATGGTTAAGTAGTATTGGATTTTATCAGATAAAGGCATGTAGCTTTAAAGTTTTGAATTACGAAAAGTTTATCCCTTATTTCACGGTTGTTAAAGCACAACAGTAGTTGTAAATTGTTTTTTCACAACCGGAATTAAATCAGTCCCCTCTGACTCTGGTGCTGTATCTCGCTCAGAGCAGATTAAGGTGCAAATTAAGTTCTTCACAAAAATGCATTTGGAAGGAACTGTTTGTATTTTTAAAAAAAAAGCCAGCCTTGCCTGCTTATAAAGTTGAGGTCACTTTGACAAGAATAACAAAGTATAAAAACCCTAGGGGATGTGAGGAATAGTCACACTTTTCTTTAATTGGTGCATTAGTTGCCCTATTTCATAACCTGTATCATATAACAAATTAACCATTCGAGTGTTTGTTATTTATTATAGGGGTATACAATTATATTGATATATCGGGGTAAGCGTGAAACAGCTGCTTTTTCAATTTTTCAAGCCATGGTATGAATCATGCTTAAAAGCAATTTCAATAATGGGTACCTATTTGTACCATTAAAATTATCTCTTAAATAGAAGAGCCAGCTTTCAGGAAAAGAAGGATGTGCATTAAATTCATTCCTCGTGACTCAACTGAAGCTGCCATTTGTGATGTAAAAATTCTTGGCAAATCTAAACAAGCTCCCCCTCAGTATACCTTCATTGGGTAAGTGACCTTAATTTGATGATCGTACTGCGAAAAATGTGTAAGTGTTGTCTCATTAAAATCATTGTGCTGTTTTACTGCAAGTTTAATTTTGTCTATTTCAATGCTGTAAAATGTGGCAGATTGCATTTATCACAATTGGACTGTGTGTGGACGCATGATGGATGCATGATTGATGTATTAGAGCTGAAAATGAAAACAAAATACAGCAGATGCTTGAAATCTGAAATAAAAACCGAGAATACTGGAAGTACTCAGCAGGTCTGGCAACATCTGTGGAGAGAGAAACAGAGTTAATGTTTCAGGTCTGTGACCTTACACAGAAAGCATCAGTAGAAAGGGTTCTAATAAAAGGTCACAGACCTGAAACTCTAACTCTGTTTGTTTCTTTCCATAGATGCTGACAGACCTGCTGAGTATTTCTAGAACCTTATTTCATTTTCAAGTCCATTGTTAATTACAGTAAAATTTCTGTTATCTGGCACTCAACTAACTGAATTCTCTATTAACCGGAATTCTGGGGCCGGGTCTGTTTTTTGATTGGAAATGTCAAACTCCTAATAGTTATCAGTGGCCTGAACTCACCCCGGTCTCAGCCTCCCACCACTCTGCATCACCACCCCCCACCTTGACACCACTCATTCGATTCACGTGCTCCTGCACCCCTTGAAAGCTCAACACCATGTGATCATCTTGGAGCATGCTCATTAGATAAACACGCAGAAGTCACCTTAGATCTCAGGTAGCTGGCATATTCGGTTAACCGGCACCTCCCATTCCCGGAGCTGCCAGACAAGAGATTTTCCTGTATTTTGTTTTCCTTGCATGTTAATTTTATAAAATTCAACTTTCATACTTCACTTGTGTTCTCTGCCTGATTTATTAAATTTTAAGAGTGTCAATGCTTTGTTTTAATTTTGATTCTTTCATTTGTTGATTTTGTGTTATGGCAAGAGGTAGTGTTAGATTGCAGTCTAAGAATCTGACAAGTAAAAGATTTTGTTGATTACATTGTAGTTTTACAGGGATTAGGGAACAGTTGAGGGGGAAAAAAATGACTGTGCAGTGTATATACTGTTCCAGAATAGCTGTACTCTTACTTTGTGTAAACAAAAAATTTAATAGAGTGACTTTCCTGTTAACTGAAGTCCAGTAATCTTGCAGTGAGGAGTGCTTTTGAATGAACTCCTTGACAGAGAAAAGCTTAGGATAACTTAACTCTTGCAAAGCCTAATCCCTCAAAACACCCATGAGGTGGGGTGGGGTTGGTGGGTAGGGAGCTATCTCTGAGCTGTCACTGAATCGTATGTCTTATCCTTCTGCAGGAGGGCAGTTAATTCTGAATTGTGGGCATGGTGACCAAGCCTTCTAAGCATAGGCTTCAAGCAACACATTGTAATGATTAGCACTATTGTACAGTAAATGGTTTATTAAACTACCATAACGTGACGCAATCTTAATCCACGGATGGGTGGAAATATGCTGACTAGTCAACTACTCTACCATCTTCTCCAAAGCCTTATTGTCCTGTTGCATTTATACGAACATACGAATTAGGAGCAGGAGTCGGCCTCTTGGCCCCTTGAGCCTGCACCGCCATTCGATAAGCTGATCTGAATGTATCCTGAACCCCGTATTCCTGCCTACCCCCAATAACCTTTCACCTCCCTTGTTAATCAAGAATCCATCTAACTCAGCCTTAAAAATATTCAAAAGACTCTGATTCCAATGCCTTTTGAGGGAGAGTTCCAAAGGCTCACTACCCTCTGAGAGAAAAGATTTCTCCTCATCTTTGTCTTAACTGAGTGACCCCTTATTTTTAAACAGTGACCCCTAGTTCTAGATTCTCCCTCAAGAGGAAACATCCTCTCACGTTCACCCTGTCAAGACCCCTTAGGATCTTCAAGGTTTCAATTAACTCATCTCTTACTGTTCTAAATTCCAGTGGATACAAGCCTAATGTGGCCAGCCTTTCCTCATAAGACAACCCGCCCATTCCTGGTATTAGTCTAGTAAACCTTCTCTGAACTGTTAACGTATTTACATCTTCCTTTAAGTAGACCAGACCAGTACTATACACAACACTCCAGATATGGTCTCACCAGTACCCTGTACAACTGAAGCATAATCTCCCTACTTTTGTAATCAATTCCCCTCACGATAAAAGATAACATTCCATTAGCTTTCCTAATTACCTGCGTACTGACCTTTTGTGATTCATGCACTAGGGTATCCAGATCCTTTTGAATCTCAGAGCTCTGCAATCTCTCACCACTTAGATAATAGCTTCGTTTTTATTCTTCCTGCCAAAATGAACAATTTAACATTTGCCTACATTATACTCCATTTGCCAGATCTTTGCCCACTCACTTAACCTATCTATGTCACTTTGTAGCATCCTTACACCCTCTTCACAATTTACTTTCCTACCTATCTTTGTGTCGTCAGCAAATTTAGCCACCATTCCTTCATCCAAGTTATTTGTATAATTTGTAAAAAGTTGAGGCCCCAGCACTGATCCCTGTGGCACACCACTCATCACATTCTGCCAACCAGAAAAAGACCCATTTATGCAAACTCTCTGCTTCCTGTTAGCTAACCAATCTTCTATCCATGCCAATATGTTACCCCCACACCATGAGCTTTTATTTTCTGCAATAACCTTTGATGTGGCACTTTATCAAATGGAAATCTTAGTATAGTACATCCATCTTTTATCCACAGCACATGTGACTACTTCATAGAACTTCAATAAATTGGTTAAACATGATTTCCCTTTTACAAAACCATGTTGACTCTGCCTGCTTGCCTTGAATTTTTCTAAGGTGCCCTGCTATAATATCTTTAATAATAGCTTCTAACATTTTCCCTATGACAGATGTTAGGCTAACTGGTTTCCTGCTTCCTGTCTTCCTCCCTTTTTGAATAAGCAATCATATTTGCTATTTTCCAATCTAATGGAACTTTCCTTGAATCTAGAGAATTTTGGAAAGTTAAAATTAAAACCAGTGCATCAACTATCCCACTAGCCACTTCTTTCAAGCCCTTAGGGCGAAGTCCATCTGGACCTGATATGGATGATGCACAGAAATTTCCATTTGTTCAATAAATTTGTTGAATTTCCAGTGCAATAGAGGAGTAGGATATCCATACTGTGTGAGTGCTCTTTGAGCCTCAGCCTATAATTCCACATCCACCTGCATTCTCATTTGACTGTGCATGCGAACCAGAGTCAGGACAACTTGTCTGAGTGGAAAGTGGAACTCCGCTGCAGGATTGCAACATGGCGGTGTGAAACGTTGTCAATTGCAATTGTGCCGATTCATGTAAATTTTTTTTTGAAAAAACTTCCCCAATCACAAAACCAAACACCGTCTCACTCTTTTCCCCCTACGGTGGGATTTTCTGCACCCGCCCGCCGCTGCTGCGATTTTCTGGTCCCGCCGCAAGTCAGTGGACTTCTGGCTGGGGCATCGCCTCGCTCGTTACGGGGCCAGAAAACCCTGGCCCTAGTCTTTGTGCCTATTAAAGCATGTACAAAATTTCCTGATACAATTAAATTTAGAAAATAAATTTCAGCACCTTTACTTCTAATCTTTGAAACATGCACCATGGAGGCACAAAAATTTAACCAATTGTTCTCCGTCCCTATGAGTCAAAAAAGTCAGTTTTAGCACAGATATTTG
Source organism: Carcharodon carcharias (assembly GCF_017639515.1). Classification (NCBI taxonomy): domain Eukaryota; kingdom Metazoa; phylum Chordata; class Chondrichthyes; order Lamniformes; family Lamnidae; genus Carcharodon; species Carcharodon carcharias. The sequence goes on along the minus strand of NC_054474.1, from coordinate 166,117,565 downwards.
AGTACTGTCGCTATTAACTTTAAACGGTCTGTGACGCAACTCTGTAATACATCCAACTACAGGATGTTTCAGATCATTATCATACTGGTTGACAGCAGTAGCATTCCCCGTTTTCCACACGTTCTAGCACCACCAGCATGATTGAAGATCAGAATCACCTTAATCACGGAGCCCTTGCCATTGATCAGATATTCAAAGATACCAATTATGTATGTGATAGTCTCCTGTCTGTAACTAGAGACCCTCCCACAGTTACTACAGCCAGAGTTGCTCTGCGACTGTAAGAAGTGTCTGGTTTTCACAATATAATGTGCTATTTAACCTAATTAATTCCACTTCAGTTCAGACCAATATTTTAATTAAACGCAACACAGAACAGATTTTAAAAAAACCCAAAATAGCACGTTCTTACAAAAATTCCAATAAATTAGGTGTTCTTCTCTCTTCAGGTGACTTTCCAAATGACCGTAATGTAACTTAAGAAAAAACTAGGTTTAGTTTCATTGTGAAAACTGTAATATCCTTGCTCAAATAGGAAAAGAAGGTGGAGCTTCAGCCAGTGCCATCAAAATATTCACGTAGACTTTTTAATGAGACCATACACTGAAATCTTGTAGCTTTTAATAGTGAAAAAAGGGATGGAATTTTTTTTTCTCTTTCTTTCCTTGTTCCATTATAGACTAATTTGGCCTTTTTCTCTCAAACCTGATGTTTGTTACTCGACTTCATTTGTAAATTATAACCAAAATGTACTGGTTACCCTGCTGAGTCCTGTGAAATGGACCAATGTTATCAATCTACAAATTTCTTTTGCCCTTCTTGGGCCCACTGAAGGTGATTGGGGCACAAACCAAATGCCTTGACAAGTAACAAGTTATCCTGTACTGCAAAATGTTATTTCTGTTAAAGGCACCTTTTGGCCCATGATGACCACCTGGACTGATTTGATCCAAGAGTCCTCACCTTGCTCCACGGCAAGATCTAAAGGGGGTGTTTCACTTTGAATGTTATTTTTCTGGCCCTGGAGGATGATGGTTCCCTTTGCTTTAGCACAGTCTCAAACATCATGACCAGCTGATCCGGCTTTCCGCTCTCTCTGGCCGGGGGACAGGATTTTAGAATGGGCTCGGACTATAACTATCCCTAAAGACTGTTACTCCCTTTCAATCTTTGCTAGAATGCACTGGATTTTAGAGAAAGCGAACCTGAGGGCTATCTTTGAATGTGCAGTTAGATTCATACACAGATTATTTGTGCCATTCATTTTTCTTTCTCTTTTTTTGTAATCCTTTCTTCTCCCTTCTTGCTTTACATTTTAACTCTAATTAAATCAGTCACACTTTAGCTAAATACTATCAGCTTTTCCTGTGCCCTCTTTATTTAAGTTATTCAATTAGCCACAACAATTAGTGATGAGAGTAGGATAGGGGAAGAGATGCTGGAGAAGCTGCAAGTCAGGAGAGCACAAGAGAATTCAAGAATAGAATAAGATTATAAATTTAACATACCAATGTATTAAGAGATCCCAAAATGTTTCTTAAGTGATAGGAAATTGGGTTAAGAAGGAAAGAGGAGATTTCTGAGGAGTTGATGGGCTCATTGTGAAAATCAGTAATTACCTTTTTTTTTGTAAGATTATAACTTTTTTGTGTTTTTTGAGGAATGAATATCAGCATTGAATCAATAAGCATATTGTATTCATGGAATTAAAACAAAGGCTTAGTTGTAATTGTTTTTCTTTAGACTATATTTTGTAAGAATATATTGCTGAAAAAGATAACTGCCTATTATACGTAATCATAACCACTGAAATAAAAACAAATATTCTTTGATTTCTTTATTCCAAATGGCTGTTAAAAGCTTGCAAGATAAGTAGAAATCTTCTGGAGATGATTGGTAAATTGATTATTACTAAATTGTTAGTGTAAACCAATAACTGAATTTTGGAATACACTTTGACCTATAAGTTCTGTGGAAGGGTCATGAGGACTCGAAACGTCAACTCTTCTTTTCCGCCGATGCTGCCAAACTGCTGAGTTTTTCCAGGTAATTTTGTTTTTGTTTTGGATTTCCAGCATCCACAGTTTTTTGTTTTTATTTTTGTTATATTTTTGACCTATAATTTGTTGACTATAAATGATGTATTTTTATATTTCTCCAATTTCAGCATCAGTGCTCTATGAATTCTAGACTCTTGGGCTGATGCGTTGGGATGGTCCACAAAATTGGGTGTTGGCAGGTTGTGAAGTTGGGTCAAGATCAGGTTTTCCTGCAGCACTATGATATCACAGGCTATTGTGTCTGCTGTGGCTCATTTGGTAACACTTGCCTCTTACTCAAAAGGCTGTGGTTCAAGTCCCACCCTGAGACCAGCACAAAATCTGTGCTGTTGCTCCAGTGCGGCACTGTTGGAGATGCTGTCTTTCAGATGTGACATTAAACTGTCCGTCTCTCAGGTTGGGCATAAAAGATCCCATGATACTATTTTGGAGAAGAACAGATGGGTTCTTCCCGGTGTCAAGATTAGTATTTATAGCTCAATTCATATCACTAAAACAGATTATTAGGTCACTGTCATAATGGTGTTTGTGGGAGTGTGCTGTGCACAAATTGGCTACCACATTTCCTACATTACAACAGTGACCACACTCAAAATTACTTCAATTGTAAAGTCCGTTTGAGCTGTCCTGAGAGCATGAAAAGCTTAGTAAATGCAAGCCTTTTCTGTTTTCATGCTTAGTGCATTAAAAATGCTGGAAATTCACAGCAGGTAATTCAACATCTGAAAGAAAAATGTTAATGTTTCAAATGTGACCCTTTACAAATACTCTATTTAGAAGCCTGGTTGAGAATATAAAACTTCTGATAACTTGAGTGAGAATGTTGTGGTTTAGCCTATCATGATACTGGTCTTGCATTCCCTGGACTGTAAAATGTTTTTGGTTTCAGTAAAGATCATGTTACTGATTATTTTTATTTCCAAAAGAATATAACTTGCTTTGTGTAATTTTTAGAGAATTGAACAGCATGGGAGTCTGGTACAGAATGGGAAAGGTTCCTCGGACACAAGAGTTGTCAACGACAGCGACAACTACAGCCCTGACATCCTCATCTTCACCAGGTCCTGCTCCTAATCTCCCCAGGTACTGCTGTATAAAAATGATGGGGGTTATTGATCAGTCATTTGTGGGAAGAATTTCCTGATTTATATCCTAATACTGTAGCCTTTTTAATTTTTTAACATTTGTTATGGGAGCAAACACAGTATTTCTAATGGTAATCTGGCACTGTGGGTTTTGTGGGGCCTTTCCCTAAGTGAAAATTGTCAGTGTGCACAATGCTGAACTTTGCACACCAATTATTGTGAAGTCGGGGCAGAGGTGAAGACAGGAGCCAGCTCAGAGCCTCCTCCGCGCTAGCTTTCCTCTGTTCTTGACCTTTTCTTCCCTTTAGCTGCCAAGGGAAGTGACATTTCCATTGAAAACATTTTGGAGGACAGCCACTCAGCATTTCCATGCAACAGTCAACCTGAGGTTGAACCTCAGGTCACTTGTCATTTGTGACCTGAACTGTCACGTCGGTGTTCCAGTTCACTGTCATACTGAAAGATATTGTTTGCTAAGTAACTTTCCTAGAAGATCTCTTGCACCGTTGCTCATAGTGACATTGTTCCACAGTGGGAGAGATTGCTGGTTGTGGAGTGCTGAATATAATCATTGAAAGGGCTTGAGTGAAATTAGGCTTTGTTGAGACCAAGAAGTAAATGTTTACATTTTCTAAAGAACCTGTTGATTTTTTTTAGCGCCAGGACATGTCCTAGAGCCCTATATTTATATACAATATGGTGGGGTCATATAATATGATGCCACTCAGCTAAGGTGCACATAGAAACTTTTTAACTTTTGTTAGTGATGCTGTTAATCTATTATCTAATTCAGTTACAGCTCAGAAGTTCATGAATAATATTGTTTTGCTTCTGTACAAAACAAAATCCAATTACCTTCACTCTTCATAATTTTCCTGGCTGTGAATGCTTACGATCCTTTTCCGGTACTAGACTAGGGGAGAGGGGGATCTTTGCAGGCATAGAATTATGCCAGTTTGGAAGTGGTATCTTCAAATTGTGGTGTTCCCCATTAGGCTTGGAAGGGAGGCAGTTGTAATATGCTCTCTGAAGTCAAAATGGAGAGGAACAGTTTTTTGTGTTTGACTTGGATTATAGGTAATCAGGAAGAACTAAAATATTACAGAGACAAAACAGACAACAAATACCAAATTTTAAGCACCACCCAAGCAGACCCAATTGAGTCCTAGGGTTACGGATTCTTTATTTTAATTTTGTTTTGAAATGCATTGGCAGGTTTTTCTACATGCTCTATAATTGCAAGTTGATTTTAAATGTTACTTCCATATGTATAGTTTCATCCACCTTAAAATCCTTCAGAAAGCAAGTTGACAAATTTACTTGCATAATTTAATTGAATTGTTTCTGCCAGTTGTCAGTTTGGGATTGATAGCATTGGGGTGCTGGAAGGTAGGAATAAGTGGTTTGGTTGCTTAGTGTTTTTTCTGCACCACGTACTATTGAGTTTCCTTTCCCCTGCCCCCATTGCCCACTACTCGAGAATCATCCTGCAGAGCAAGGATGATCCCATCTTTTTTTTAATTACCAAACTTCATATTAAACCTTTTGCTCCCACCCCTCCACACCCACTTCCAATTAATAAGTACAAGGAGCTCATTGAGATTTTTGTTATTAAGATTGAGACCATCTGTTCAGGGGTCTCTGCAATCTCCTTCCATCGTTACCCCGAACTTGCCTTTTTCCAATTCTTCTCCTGTCTCACTTAATGCCATTTGTGAGCTTATCTTGTGTATGAGACCAACTCCTGCTCCCTTGACCCAATTCTCACTTAACTGTTGAGAAGGTAGTGGTGAGCCACTTTCTTGAATTGTTGTAGCCCATATGGTGTAGGTATACACACAGCGTTTTGATCTGTAATGGTTTAATATAACTGAGTGGCTCACCACACCATTTCAGAGGGCAGTTAAGAGTCAAGCACGTTGCTGTGAATCTGAAGTCATGTGTTGTAAGGATGGCAAATTTACTCCCTTAAAGGTCATTAAGGACCCGACTGGTAGTTTCATGATCGTTATTAATGAGTCTAGCCCTTAATTCTAGATTTATTAATTGATTGAATTCCTGACCTGCATAAAAGCTGCTGTATATGTCTCCTTTTTAAAGCTGCTGTCCTCCTCCCTTTCAAAACTGCTGTCATTACATCCTCCTCAAAAAAGCCATCCCTTTGAACTGGCAAACTGTTACCTCACCTCATCTACAACCTCTTATTCAATTCCAAAGTTGTCTTCCAAATCCACAACTCTGTTTTACTCTCTTCAATCATGGGGAGGCGGTAGAGTAGTGTTATTGTCACTGGACTGGTAATCCTGAGACCCAGGGTGATACCCGGTTTGAATCCCACCATGACAGATGGTGGAATTTGAATTTAATAAAAATCTGGAATTAAAAGTGAAAGTAATGACCATGAAACCATTGTCGATTGTTGTAAAAACCCATCTGGTTCACTGGCGTCCTTACCTGGCCTGGCCTACATGTGACCCCAGACCCATAGCAATGTGGTTGACTCTGAACAAGGCCAATTAGGAATGGGCAATAAATGCTTGCCTAACCAGTGATGCCAACATCCCATGATCGAATTTAAAAAAAAAAAATCAAGGTTCCATTGAAAGGCCTAAATGAGTCTCAAATAATATATTCTGTACTTATTACCCTTTGACATCTGTGCAAGCTTTGAGATGGTCAATCACAACATCATTCTCCATTATTCATTTCAGTAGGACTACTCTTGCTTGACTCTACTAATCTATACAGTCACAGCCAAAAATTCTCGAGAACTATTCTTGAGCAACTCACTTCCTTACCTATGTGAACCCCTTGGCCACATCAATCAAAGAGGTTGGCATCCCCATGTAAGGATTACAACTTCACCTTTTGTCTCGACACTTCTATTATCCCTGTGTTGTAAGATTGTGTTGTAAGTCAACATCCAGTCTTTGATGAGCCACAGTTTCCTCCAGTTTAATTTTGGGAAGATCAAAGTCATTGTTTTCAGCCCCATAACAAACCCCATGCCCTCCCCAAGCGGTTTCGGGTTGAAATGGACTGTTTACAACCGTGACATTATATTTGACCCTGAGCTGAAGCTTCCAATCCCATATTCTCTGTCAGAATGACCATCTGCTTTCATTTCTGTAAAGTCATCTGTCTCCAAGTCTGCCTCAGCCTTTTTGCTGCTGAAACTCTCATCCTTGCCTTGGTACTTCCAGATTCAACTATTCCAGTGCTTTCCTAGCCAGCCAAGCTACAAATTTCAGTTCATTCAGAGCTCTACTGCCCATGTTATGTCTCACTCACTGATCACCCCATACTTGTTGACATACGTTGGCAATGTAAATGTAAAATTCTCACCTTTTATCTTGCTTCCCTGTCCCCTAAATTCCAGAAGCAGTAGCTTTACTATACTTTTGAGGTGTTTACGATCGAAATTAATTGGCCCAGGGATACTATACTAACTTACTTAACAGCTGCTGATTCGCCGCAATCTTTTTTTGATATTGAATTTACAATTGTGGTGGTGTAAATTTTGTACAGAAACCTTTGTGTCAATTTGTGAAATCCTAAAATGGAACTGCAGTTTTACCACATCGTAAACTATGTTGAGTGGTAAGATGATGTATCGGCTCCATTCTAGAGCTGCAGTGGACGAGAGAGCCTTGGGCCCACCATACACCAGCTTCCTCTGGCATTACTTAGCGAGTTGAATGAGAAACACGGTTTTGGGAAAAGTGAAGGTCATTGAATTTTGAACATTTTTCCTCCTCGGTTTTTTTAAAAGTTTGCAATATTAATTTGGGGCTGTGACTGTGCCATTCTTTAAGAAACCACGGGTCAAGATAGATGTCCAGCGACGAACACCTGGGATGGGAAGAGATTCTTTGTGTATCTAAGTTGGCAAACAGCTGCTGTTGCCTGGCTAAAGTCTCTTGCTGATTGGTTAAAAACACCTGGCCTGAAAGAAGTATTCTTTGAACATCTTAGTCTTTAAGACTCAGTCAGAGAGTGAGAGTGTGTGGGTGCCTTAAAAACACACTGCAAGGAAAAGACTCTGTCTTTCCCTCTCTGCCCCACCTTTGCGTTAAACTTTCATCAGAAATGTCTCATCAGGATAACTCATCTGTTTTTTGAGAGTTCACAAAGATGTGATAAGTAAGAGTCATCAAGGACAGTTTTCACCAAAAAAATCCACCTGAAGGAACTTCTAGACCTATTGTAACCAGAATTCTGTTAGATCAACAGCTTCGAGATCTCTTTGAATGTTATCGTTTTAAAAGAAACTTTCCCATGTGTGTCTGTGTCTTCATGGGGGTTCGAATATCTGCTTTTTTCAAAAGGGGAAAATTGTTACACTTCTAAACTACAACTTATATGTTAACCAGTTTATTAACTTGTTTTTTCTTTTAAATGTAGTTTGTTTTATAATAAATCCAACATTTTTTGTGTTTACTGAAAGAAGCCTGGAAATAGCAGTATCAAAGGTAAACAGTTGACCAGTTTAAACTATTGTTACGAACTGTGGAGAAGTGGGACTAGAATTAACTGCGCATTCCTCCCATCATGGTCCGTAACCATTGGCAGATCTTACTCGCAGCAAATCTTGTTTGAGGTGAACTAATGATTAGCAATCAATTCAACCATTAAAATTACTGGCATCTCTCTGTCTAAGCTGTATTTGTTTCCATTTTTACATTTTTTTTCACAACTTAGGATTGCTAGTTTGAATATGGGCAGAGTGAGACCTGAGGTATTCTTATCTAACAAACAAATGATGGTATCACAGTCTGTGGTTTTTTAAAAAAATTGACATTTTGCTCATTTAGAACTGAAATAGGTTTACAAAAGTTTGATTTGGAGTGGGCAGGTACTTTTGTGTCATTCAACTTCCATGCCTTGATTTGTGAACTGGTTTACAAAATTGTGTAATTTTAATTTGTATTCCAGAGCAAAAATATATCACAAGTCTTATTTTTGTTACTTCAGCCCTGTGATTTGCAAAAAACCCAGAATAATGTTATGGAAATGCCTGGTTCAGGCAGTAATAAATTACTCTTTCTAAACTTTATGGTATGGAATAAAAAACGTTAATGCCACCTGTGTTTTGAAGCAGGTTCACATTAAGGATTTAATGAGCTACAGATCAGTTCTCACCGTTTCTAACTAAATATGTGTTGCACCCCAAAGGATGAACAAAAAATTGATGATTTTTGTTCCTGGTGAAATTCTACTTAGCTTTCAGTCTTGCAAAAACCCCGTCATTGACTAGAGCAGAAATGTCTGTAAATGTACTACAGGGACCAGAGGTTTGTGGTCTGTCTACTAAATGAAAAAAGGAATTAGTGAATGATTTTTTGCTGTGTGTGTAGTCACCTGGGATTGACATTGTAAACTGGGTTATTAAACTGAAGGTGATAAAGGAGAAAATATTGATCCTTTGCCTTTGAAAGTATGCAAGGCCCTTTTGTTTGTCTGCATAGACTGTATTTCAACACTGCTGGAAAAAACCCACAACCGAGTTTTCAAATTTCCTCCTTCAGGTTGTTTATTTCCTAAAGCAGTTACCAGCATTTTGGAATATTTTGTTGCCATTTTCTCCTAGGTTGTAAAAGAAGTTTAGATATTAGTTTAACGATGTCTTAAATCTAATACTGACAGCATAACAGTCTAGCACATCAGCACTATTTCATTCCAGGATCTTAAAATTAATTTTCCATTTGGAAAATAAATTACATCCATACAGTTTATGAAGTCCTGATACAGTTTGTCACGAAGTACTTGTGGAGGAACACACAGATAAAAAAAGGACAGTCAGTACATGTGTACAGTTACAATATTTGTGCACAGAGTCAAAATAATTTGGCAACTATCCCTGAGGTTTGGTTGGATCGGGGTTATCACAGAAATGGCACAAAGTCATGTATGTGTGAGGCATTATGCTCCGTGGAGCTGCTCATGAGGGTTAATATCTGTACGTGTGCTGTGACATTCTTGAGTGTTGCTCACTGTTTGGGAGGTGTGTGGGCTTTCAGGAATGGATTCCGAATTGCCTGGTATTTACATAATTCCAGGTGGAATCCATACATGTTTTACAAACATGTTTATTTTAAACTTTGGTATTTGAAGGCTTCAGGACTTAAGTGAGATATCATTGTGCTTTCCTAAATGTTTTGCTTGACGTTGTGTGATGGTAAATTTCAGGAATGTTTCATGTATGTGCCATGCAAGATTTCAAACTTAAAGTCTTTGGTAAGCAAGAAAGAGACCCAGTTGTTGCAATACAAAAATCTTTACATGTTCACTTCCTGTATCACAAGAGTTATAACAAAGCAGATAGATTATTAGAATCTATGACAATATAAAAACAAAAAAACTGCGGATGCTGGAAATCCAAAACAAAAACAGAATTACCTGGAAAAGCTCAGCAGGTCAGGCAGCATCGGCGGAGAAGAAAAGAGTTGACGTTTCGAGTCCTCATGACCCTTCAACTTCTGTTGAAGGGTCGTGAGGACTCGAAACGTCAACTCTTCTCCGCCGATGCTGCCAGACTTGCTGAGATTTTCCAGGTAATTCTGTTTTTGTTTTAGAATCTATGACCAGGCTGACCCAGTATAAAACAAAAAACACAATGTTGTCAGACCTTTGCCCTTGTCTAGAAAATGGACCCCTCATATGGCAGATGACATGCAAGCCTTGGAAAATGTTCAAAGAAGGACCAGTAGATTGATATTAGTTGAAATACCTTTCGTTAACCATGGTAAGTTTCAGACGTGGGTCTTTTTACTGTAGCAAAGCATAGACCCTGGCGAAATTGAGTTCTTTAAAATCATGAAGGGACTATACAACGTGCATGTGGATAGACTATTTAAGTTGGATAGGCTGGGGAGAACCTGAGGAGAGGTGAATATGTTAGATGTCAAGAGGTATTTATTTTATTTTGGCAGGAGGTCATTAACCTTTGCAGCTCATGCAGTGAAATGTGGATTTGCTCCAACCTGGACCAGTTCCTGGTTGTGTACGAAAGAAAGGTGGGATCTTGGGTTATGTGCCTTATGGCCACTGTGGTCTTTGGAATTCCTTTTTTTTAACTGAAGGAGTCAAAAAGGAATTTCCCAGATTTTTCGCCCCCAGGTTTAGCTTAGGGCTTTTGTTAATGTGTATTTTGCTTCTTTTAGGACATTGTGGCTGTTAGTTGTTGGAAAGCTTTGGGGTACATGATGCACAGTTGCACTATGACTGCATGGGGCGAGTTCAGTGAACCAGCTGGTTTTATTTCCTGTTTGTCAATTTTCCATGTTCTTGTGTAAAACAAATTCAATTATTCCAAAATTTACCAATCTGTTGAAAATTTCTGCACTAGAAACCATTTGTGACTGGCAGAAGTAAATCATCATGTTGCATAATCAATTTTCTGCTGCTCAGTTTAAGCTTTGCCTTCTGTATGGCCCATTGAGGACCTCTGGTGGCAGAAACCTAACACCTGAAGCTGTACCAGCAATTGTTTGATGCTAACAGACCCTGATTGATTATCTTGATGAACTGCTTTCTATTGTGATCTGAATTCATGAGAAGATTTGATAAATTCATGCTGGTATCCTTTTGGTGTTCTTAAATGTCTCTGATGATCTGATGGTAGAGTGCTGCACAGTTCATTCCAGTGGGATTTACTGCCTTTGAACATTGAAGCCACATTTTTCTCTTGACTGGTTTTGGCAAAATCAGCAAGTTATGGCAACAGTTCAGCTTGAAACTGCTACATTTTTAATTATTGATTCAGAGCAAATTGCAAATTCCAGTCCAACATCTATGAATCATGGCTAAATCTAATAATTTGTTTAGCCAAGAGATGCCAAGACTATAGCTGAAGTGAAACAAATGTTTTTGAAATTGTTGGATTTTCTTGATGTGGACAGACATACTAATGACTTGAAGCTTAGCTTCTGTTAAGGTATGAGATGTCTTCCACCTCTGCTATGGGCTAAGCAATGAAGAATTAATAGTCAGGACTCTTCATTCACATCAGGTTGTGAAGCGAGTTTCTTTGCTATAGTCAAGCAGCTGTTGCCATATCTTTATTCTTATGCCCTACAAAGTGGAAGTTTGCAGAGTTTCATACCCAAGGGTAATTTGACCCCAAATGCAGTGCTCTGCAAATACATTTGATATAACATTGTACTGCTCTATCAGATGATCCGAAAGTGGCAAATATTGCACAGCGAGCAGAATTTCACAGACTAAAGCAACTAATTTGTTAAACGATAATTTCAAGCTCAATTATCAGCATAGATTAAAAGTACTGTAAACATAATGCATGCAATTATGAGCCTGTAATGAGTCAGCTGTAACTTCATGACCTCTGATTTGCTTTTGAGTTTAAATTGTCACATTAAGCTTTTTATGATACGTGGCCTGCAGCATAGTGCACCCTAAATTTAATAGCAACTGATTTTCAGAATGGTTTTGAGAAATAAGGAATAATAGACTTCAGACAGAGGATATTTGGCTTTAGAGGGGTGTTCAGCATAGATTCTCTACAATTAAAACAGGACTACAAAGGTTAAGTTATGACCACCACCTGCAAGTTTCCCTTCATTTCACACATTATCCTGATGTGGAACTATATCGCTGTTTCTTCACTGTCGTTGAGTCATAATCCTGGAACTCCTTTCCTAACAATACTGTGGTTGTACCTACACTGCAAGGGTTGCAGCAGTTCAAGAAGGCAGGCCACCACTGCCTTCTCAAGGGCAATTAGGAATGGACAATAAATGCTGGCCTTGTCAGCAATGTCCAGACCCAAAGACTAAAAAAAAGAATACTTTGCACTGGCTTGGCTTGTATTCCCTTGGTGGTAGAAGATTGAGGATGATCTAATTGCTAAGTTTAAGATGATTAAATGAGTTGATAGGATGGTTGGGACAGAAACTGTTTCTTCTGGTGGAGGAGACCAGAGCAAGAGGGGTATATCTTTAGAATTAGAGGGGATCCTTCCTGGGATGATGCCAGGAAGCACTGCATCACACAGAGTATCAGAAATCTCAAACACTGTGGCTAGGTCAATTGAATATTTCAACCCTGAGATTGCTAGGTTTTTGTTCATCAAGGATATTAGGGTTAAGGAACCAAGACAGGTAGGTGGAGTTGAGATGCTGATCAGCTATGGTATAATTAAATTGAGGAACGGGCTCAAGGGGCTGAATGACCTACCCCAGGTCCTTTATGATGAATCCTCCTGCTTGTTCACCCGCAAGCTGGGATAGTTTATCTTGGAACTGTTAAGTTTAAGTAGCCACTTTTGAAAGAAATCTCATGCTCTTTCAAACTCTATAATCAGTATTTCTGTTAACTACTTGAGGTAGAAATTCCCAGACATACATTATAATATGTGTCTAATTAACAATGTGAAACAGGTGACAGGTGTCATAAATATAGTCCTGAAGATCTATGAACAATTTGCGTATCTGTGTCAAACTTGCATATCTTCAGAATAGAGCAAACCAGTTATTTTCCAATCAAAAGAACAATGTTGCTAATTAAATGAAGAAAATGAGTCAAATTTAATCTTTAGATCAAAGACAGAATTTGATTTTTCAGTAAATGAAACCAGCAATTCCATTTTACTGTGTTAAAATTGTTGGATCCATAACGTGGGAGTTGAGTGTAAGAATATTTTTCGACTTAATCTATGTCACCTGTGCTCAATGCCAAGGATTAAAAGTGACCACTTGCTTCCTACATTAGTGTGGCTTTATTTACACAATATCTAGGAATGTAGAATTACCTAGGAGCCGAATTAAAACCCTCTTTACCGTAACAGCGTACGGAATTGATGTGAGTTTCCTTGTGCTTTTGTAGTCTTCCTGGACAAACAATGAACAATATTGACAGTGCAACTTGTGGTACAATCTTGAATTAGGCATCTTTAAAAGGAAAGGTTAAGTTGCAGTACAAAGCCCATATAACAAATTTCACTTCGTTACTGAAGCTTGATACCCCTGCAAAACAAAAAGTGAAAAAATATAATGAAGGTGTTCCATTTCACTTGTGGTCTACACAGTAGCCTGAAAACCTTGATTTATGCTTGAGGTTTCAGATAACTGCCGCAAAGTATTTAGGTATCCATCTCTAACTCAAGAAATTTAAGATAGTCTTATAGCTTCTGGCTATTCAGCTGCCTATCAAGCGGATTTGAAAGCATTTAGGGCCTTTTCCTCTCAAGCCTGTCTCTGACCAGTCAAGGTGACAGTTAATAGATTGATAACTATGCAGATGGTTGTCAGGAAGTGCGATAGAAGATGTTGCAAACGCACCAGGCCAGTCCACTTCTGTGGAGACAACAGAAGAGGTAGCATTTGAGGTTTGGAGCGCTTTGGCAGAACTGAGGAAGGATCTACACCTGAGACACTTCCCCATTTGTTCTCTTTTCAGATGTTGACTGACCTTTTCAATGACTCAGCATTTTCTGCTTTTGTTTCCGATTTCCAGCATGTGCTTTTGGTGAGTTTAACAATAGAAAGGTGTTAACCTATTATCTTTGGAGCTGGTTGGCCATTCAATGCAATTTCTAGCCATATCTAGAATGCAAATTCCACCATGAATGAAGACATTAAGCCACAGTCATGCACTTTCCGCTCACCCTCTTGGAGTGCTATTTTTGAATTGGCTTTTGGAAATCTGAGTATCGGAGCATGGTGTGCTTCCACACCCCTGCCTATCAAAGATGAGTTTTAATACAGCAGTTCATGATCTGCTTAACATTGAGACCTTGGGAGGCTATGAACCCACATCTTCTTACTTTATGCCAATCAAGCATCAACCAATTGCATCACCACAGAATCTGCTTGTGCTTTTAAGATCATAGGTTTGCTTTTTCCTTATGGAAAAGTCAAACAAAATTTACCTTCTTCTAGAATTGATTATCTATGCAGAGAAATTGTGTTACATTTTCATCAACTGTGGCATCTTTTTTTTTATTTGTTGGAAAACTTTTGCCCCAATAAACAATGTTTATAACTGAAGGGACAGATAGATGATCTGTTCCCAAACCATTGTTGCTGTTAAGCAGTCAATTCAGTGAAGCGTTATTAGTCTCAGTTGGCTGTACTATCGTTTGCCTTCTGACTCAACTAAGTTCAGAAATTCCATTGAATTAACTTGCTGATCCCCAGTCTGCGTTGCTTCAATCCATATTGGAGTACAAAATGTGTTCAGGCTCTGAATAGCCATCTTTTTGAAAACTTTACTTTCAGTGATTGAAATTTGGTTACAAAATGCGATATTTGTCTCTTTTTGAATATGCTGGACTGAACATGCTATTTGAGTTTCTGTCATTTGATTTCTGGCATAAATTCATGCACAAACTGATTCTCAACTGGAGAATGAGTACATACAACAGTAAAGAACAGTTAACAGGCTTACAAAGACTTGGCCATTCCCCTATGTCTAAACAAAGACAGCATTTACTAACAGTTTTGTCCTTTTTAGATGATAGGACTTTTTCTTGGCTTTGAATCCAAATTTTGATTGTGGATGCCTACAGCTCCTTTTGTTCTGTATTCTGCCCTTCTTGACAATTCTTTTACCTTTCAAAAATGATAGTTAATGTGATTGTAAGATTCCTTGGTTACATCAGTAATAATGTACGCTATGAAGCAAGACAGGATTCTGTTTCTGTATCTATCGCCACTGACTGGCAATGTCTGGGGATTGCAAACAGTTAAGGCAGTCAAAGCTTGTTTATCACGCAACTTCGATGAATGATAACATATTTGTCTTTTTATCCTTCAAACAACATGTAGTGAAAAAGGAAACAACTGATAAAGGTTTGTGGTAGCAGTGCATTAGTGTTGAAAAAAATAGGCTACAGCATTTCACCATCTACTCCGAGTATTTTGTACTATCTGTACATGTCTAGTGCAGGAGATCACCCCCTTAATATTATCAAAGCTATAGATCTGAAATTACAGTTGCAACATGCCAGATAATTACTTTCCCCCTTCCCTCATTCTCCCAACCTTAATGCACAAACTTCAAAGAACTTAGGGACTTGCCTTTTTGAACATGATTTTGTAATTTGCCCATCCTGTTTACTGATTGTGTTAAAAAATTCAGAAAGGTTGCTCTTTCTGCGTTATAAAAGAATTTCCATTAAAACCTTATTTGTCTTTGTATGCAATCTGAATTTTTTTTAAACAAAATGTTTGGTTCGTAATGGTTTTAATTCATATGCTTTGAGATATAGCTCTTGAATTTTCTGCAATGTTTCTTCTAATTAGATTTTTTTCTAATTAATGCATATCTTAACTAGCCAGCCAAATATAGAGTAGAATTCCAGTTATCTGGATAATTTTGATAGTAGCAAACTAAAGACATATCATTAGAACAAAATATTATCATCATAAACAAGATGCTGTCTAAGAATATTCCAAGTTTTTTTTCTATTGCTGCACTAGCGTAGGTGCTCCTTACAGTTTGCAATCGAGCTACTTGGCTAAGCAAGCTATGGTGTGTATATTGTATGCACACCAAGTCTGACTTGGCCCAGATCACAAACAGGAGCTTCCTGTTTCAGTTATCTTGTACTCCATTGCAAGAACTCAGTCACACAAAGTCAGCAGACACACGTTATTCTTTTAAAATGGGATTAGCAGCTGTTAGTGAGATGCCAGGCACATACACGTTCTTGTTTTAAGCTGTTTAAGTGAACAATGTTAGAATTTTTAATTTTGCATCCAGTGTTATATTCCAAAAAGCCAGGAGGATAGAATTGAAGCCAGTCTTTAGACACTTTTAACAGCTTTTGTTACAGAGTTTACAGATTATAAAAAAAAATGTTGTCTTAACCCAACAACCAGAGTCAGAACAGTCTGTTCCAATCTATGGAACCACAAGCAAATCCCCAGTTATTGCCCACCACCTGCATATAATTAAAAACAATTAATATACAATTAACAGATTCTCCTTTCCCTCTTTCAATAATAATGAGATTATATGTATAAGCAAAATTTCAAAACAAATTAAATCAAAAATCCCCATGTTCTGTACAAAGCATTATATTGCAAGGTGCCCCACTTCTTCGTACGTGCATTTCTTTTGTTAAACTTTCACCCACCCACTTAATTTGAGAGATTTCCATTTCCTCCTATATATGATTCAAACCAGCAAGGGCAATCTGTAACCTTTTCTCACTCTCACTTTCAATACAGTGTACATTATCCCACAGTGAATGATCATCTACATAACATTCAACGGATATACTATCTTTAATAAGCCCATTGTATAGAATCTCACTTAAAATATTTGATAGAATCCCATATCTGATGCGCCCACAAGAGCCAGTGTTTTGGCAGCCAGAATACTTTTAACAGCCTTTTTTTAAATTTGCAAACTACAAACAGGCACCTCCTAACCCAACAACCACACTCAGTCTATTCCTATTTGTAGGAGGACAAGTTAATGCCTGTCACCTGCCTGTAGTTAAAAACAATTAATATACAATTAACATTGAGTGGGCGTACCAAATAGTTGGGTCCCTGATTAAAATATTCAAAAGAAAGAAGTTGCATTTCTGTAGTTCCTGTTATGCCCTTGGGTCATCCCAAAGCGCTTTATAGCCAATTATGTATTTTTGGAGTATAGTCACTTGTGGGAAAAGTGGCAGCCAATTTGTATGCAGCAAGTTCCCATAAACAATCACATGACAATGATCAGATAATTTGTTATAGTGATGTTAATTTAGGGATAAATGCTGAACAAGACACCTGAAAGATAACTCAATTAAAGTTTTGCTGCTGAGTAAACCCAACTGACTTGAATATTGATGGTAAAAAGGGAACAGCAAATAGTTTTTTTTTTTTTACCTGGAAAAACTCAGCAGGTCTGGCAGCATCAGTGGAGAAGAAAAGAGTTGACGTTTCGAGTCCCCATGACCCTTCGACAGAACTCTTTTCTTCGCCGCCGATGCTGCCGGACCTGCTGAGCTTTTCCAGGTAATTCTGTTTTTGTTTTGGATTTCCAGCGTCCGCAGTTTTTTTGTTTTTTATCTAATAGTTTTTTGTTTGGAGCTTGTAAAGCACCTTACGGCTCTTTCCAGTGCTTCAAAAAAAAAATCTTTCTTTCCTCTATTTCTGTCAATTTTCTCTGTTCCGGTTCTGAAGGCATTGACTTTACTAGGTTATAGTTCCCATGGATGACTTACTAAAGCAGTCATGCACTTTGTAACTCAATTGTGGGATCTGTCAGTGTACATTTGGATGATAGGCTTCCCCACCGCGCAATCTGCTATGCAGATTGATCATCAAGAAGGACAAAAACAATAGGATCATCGGATCTGCATCTCCCCCATGACCCTCTTGAAGGTGCACGCCATCTTGGCTTGGACATAGACTACTGTTCCATCATCACTGCTGTGTAAACATAGTAAAATTCCCTAGCTAACCCACTTGTAGAAGCGCTGCCAGCAGAAGGATTGCATTGTTTAATAAGGCCTTTCTTGGGGCATTTACATTTAGGCAATAAATGAGACCTTGCCAATGTCACCCACATCTTGAGAGCAAGTAGAAAAATTTCAAGGAGGAAGGTGTATAACTGATATTCGGTGCTTGCCAGCTTCTATTGGAACGCAAACTTAAATGCTTTGCCTAAACTGGGGCAATATTAATGACAACTTATATTTATATAGCACCAAGATGCTTCATGAGCATATAAAACATAGCATGACATCAAGTCACATACGGAGCTATTAGGACAGAAGATCAAAGCTTGGCCAAAGAGTTTTAAGGAGGTTCTTGAATGAAGGAAGAAATATAGGTGAAGGAAGGGCATTCCAGAGCTTGGGGCTTTTGCATCCACCAATGGTGAAGCAGTTATAATTGGTGTTGCACAAGAGGCTAGAATTAGAGGAGGATAGATATCTCGATGGGGCTGTAGGAGATTACAGAGATGGGGAGGGTGAGGCTGAGGAGGGATTTGAAAATGAGGATGAGCTATTCTAAAATCAAGGCGTTGCTTGACCAGGAGCCAACGTAGGTCAGTTAGCACAGGGGTGATAGGGAAACAGGACTTGGTGTGAGTTAAGACATGGGCAGCAGAGTTTTGGATGACCTGAAGTTTACTCTGGTTTCTGTGCCCCTGCCTATACTAGCTGGACTGTCCCTCAATATCACTGCTGCCAAACCTTCCCCACCAGTGTTTGGTGATTCAACTTTGCCTCATTCTTAAGATTATTAGCTGCTTTTTTTCCATAGCATATGCACTTGTGCTGGTACCTGCTTCAAGCAGGAGTTGATGATTTTGTGAAATCTTTTTAAGTTTGACCAGAAAAAGACTTTCTCTGAAAAAGGCAGATGGTATGTTGAGAAAATAAACACACTTAACCATTTGTCGCTATTTTACACATATGCATTGTCACTGTGTGGTGACGTTGATGGATCATATTTGACTATAATCTTCTTGGCTCCCTAGCCCTCCCTCCTAAACAGAGTAGCTTGCACAGGAGTGATTTGTTTCATGGCTGGTGGGAACCACAATTTATTTTATATTTTCTGCTTCAATTTTTTTGCAAGTTTAGCTTTAACGTAAGAAGTATGAAGATTTCGAATAGCCAGTTTGACTCATTGAAGCTCTTTCATACAATAACTTCTGTTTCATCACATGTAAAATGAAATTTGCTTAAGCATGCATTTTTCACTACCTTCTTTGATACATTTTTCACAAACATTTGTGTTAGTACAATTTTTATACAAAGTTACTACTTTCCCTCGTCCATATGTTTTACTGATGATCAGACATTCTCCTATCTATGTAAGCCTTTCACACGTGTTCTCTGTCCACATTAAGCAGGAGTATAAACAAAATGTTCCCTACCATTTGTTAAGCAAAATAGAGTTACTTGCAGTCAGTGGAAATCTGTTAAATGTTGGTACAGACTTTAGTTCAATCTCAGCAGTTTCACTGCACTATTAGCACCCATCAGTTTTGAGATATTTATCCTAATTGTATATGCCTGCTGTTTCTCTGAAAAACACTTGCCTTACAACATAAAAGTTGCACGTTCATCATTCCATTGTTAAATGTCCACTTGACTCAGTGGTAACAACCGTCATCTCTGAATCAGAAAATTGAGAATTGGCAAACTCTACTCTAAATCTTAAGCACACTAATGTCTTACATTCCTCCTTCAGCCAATACAATAGTCGTTCCTCTCATTGTTGTGGGAGCTTGCTATTTGCCTACAGTGCAGTGGCTACAGTTCAAAAGTTAATTAATTGGCTGTGAAATGCTCTGGGAATTTTTGATGAGAAAATTGCTACATAAATGCAAGTTTTTTTTCCCCTCTGTCTTCATCCTTTGATGGATGTGGTCCATAATATGAGAATGTGAGGCAGCATGAAAAAAAATCTAATTTTGTTCCTCTCGACAATAAAACTGTAATCTGAACTCATTACTTAAATTTTTTTACGTAGAAATAATAGTCCTTAAAGCATCTATCAGTATCTCCAGACAATGACAGTTCAAATCCACTTGTTTGTCAATCTAATGTAAGTGCTGCTTGGCTAAACTTGAATAAATGAAAATGACTAAAGTCTGTCAATTTTATATGCAAATTTGGTTAGAACAAAGATCTTGACTTATGTCATTTTTAAAAAGTTATGCAGCGTGGTTTTTTTTTAACCTAGCCTGCGTTCTGTTTTAGATTGTTCTGGTGAAAGTTTTAAAGAGTAAATAAAGAATGTAAAATCAAACTACATCTTTACTAAACTGCACATACGAACTAAAGCACAGACGGAGAAAGAAACCCATTGCTTCCTGTTTACAATTACACTGTTGTTCGCTTTTTGCCACATTCCTTTTTATGGGCGTGCAATAACCTAGATGATAACCGCCCCTGTGGAAGATGTCTGGGTTCGACTGATTTTGGCATAATTGGTCTAGCTGTGAATTGCCCTGTCTAGTTGCTTTCAAATTATTATTTGAAACCCGATTCAAAACAGATATACCTGGTGATGTACTTAACATGCAGTGCTCCAAGGGCAAAAAGTTGTTCATGTTCAGCGTTCAGTGATAGTTTCATAATCTTAAAGACTCAACGTTAAATGTAAATCTATTAGTAACATATTCTTCTGTGTAACACTGCAGAAGTATTTCAACACTACTTTTTGGCTCATATACATGGTATTGAAAATGTTTCATTTTAAGACATCTAGAAATTGGTCTTTCTGCATTTTGCTGTTACTCTTCAGCCAGTTTAAGTGGAATCTTTTTGCCCCCTTCTAGCTGTAGGAAAATGCATCAATGACTTCTGAAAAGTAGCTTTCATTTAGATACTCAAAATACTCTGAATCAAATAAAGCTTTTAAGTTCTGTTTTGAAAGCTTCCAATAGTACAGGGCTAAAGAGAAAATGCATTTTACTGAATTCCCACATTGTTCTGATTGCCACTTACTAGTGTGTCTTAGTTCTGCCCTTTTTATGCTTTCAAACTGTGGGTAAGTGGCAGTCTGGGAACGAACTTACAGTATAAAACCTGTTTGTCAGTGACTACATGAAGTTGTCTCCAGTGACATGAATGCTGCCTACAGCTTCTTGTTCTTTTTGATGATGTCGCTGGAGAGGAAGTTCATGATGTTACTGAACAGGAGATTGTATACAACATGCCTTTTACAAGGTTGCCTCTATACAGCAGGTTGAAAGCATAAAACTCAGAAATCCTGTTTGTGTGCAGATAACTTTTTTGTTCTCATTCAGGGCTATTGACAATCCAGAAAAATATACTTTCCTTTTAATAAAGATGATTGCAGATGCTATAAGAGCAAATGATGTAGGAGCAGAAGTAGGCCATTTGGCCCATCGAGTCTGCTCCACCATTCAATGAGATTATGGCTGATCTGATAACTCTCAACTCCACTTTCCTGCCTCTTCCTCATAAGCCTTGATTCCCTTACTGTTAAAAATCTGTATCTCAGCTTTGAATATACTCAACGACCCAGCCTGTACAGCCCTCTGCAGTAAAGAATTCCACAGATTGACTACCCTCTGAGAGAAGAAAGACCTCTTCATCTCTGTTTTAAATGGGTGCCCCCTTACTCTGAGATTATGCCCCCTGGCCCTAGACTCTCCCACAACCTCTCAGCATCTACTTTGTCAGGCCCCTGAAGAATCTTATATGTTTCAATAACTTTGCCTCTCATTCTTCTAAACTCCCAATGAGTACAGGCCCAACCTACTCAACCTCTCCTCATAAGAAAAGCCCTCCATCCCCGGGCCCAACCGAGTCAACCTTCTCTGGACTGCCTCCATGCCAGTATATCTTTCTTTAAATAAGGGGACCAAAACTGTTCACAGTATTCCAGGTATTGCCTAACAAGTGCCTTGTATAGTTTTAGCAAGACTTCCCGATTTTTATACTCCATTCCCTTTGAAGTTAAGGCCAACATTTAATTTGCCTTCCCTATTACCCGTTGAACCTGCATGCTAGGTTTTTGGGATTCATGCACGAGGACTCCCAAATCCCTCTGCGCTGCATCTTTCTTCAATCTTTCTCCATTTAAATAATATTTAGCTCCTATTATTCCTTCCAAAGTGCATAAACTCACACTTTCCCCACATTATATTCCATCTGCCACATTTTTGCCCACTCAGTTAACCTGTCGATATCCCTCTGTAGACTCTTTGTATCATCCTCACCACTTGCCTTCCTGCCTATTTTTGTGTCATCCGCAAACTTGGCCTCATTTCCCTCATCCAAGACATTTATATATGTTGTAAATAATTGTGGTCTCAGCACAGATCCCTGTGGCATTTCAGTAGTTACATCCTGAAAATGCCCCCCCCCCCCCCCCCCCCAATATCCCAACTCTCTGTCTCCTATTAGTTAGCCAGTCCTCTATCCATGCTAATATACTACCCCCAACACCATGGGCTCTTATCTTATTAAGTAGCCTTATGTGCGGAACCTTATCGAAAGCCTTTTGGAAATCCAAATATATTGCATCTACTGATTCCCCTTTATCTACCCTGCTTGTTACCTGCTTGGAAATTGTCTGTAAACATGCTAGTAATTAAGTAAGATGGAACTGTGACAGAAAAATGTTTTGTGAATGTTAATGTTGCTGAGTTCTCCATATTTAGTGGCATGTTTATATTGCCAACTTTATAGTCGCTTGGTAGTACCAAACTTGAGTATTGCTGTAAAAATAGACATGCTGTCGATGCTTTTTGTCTTGCGCTCTTCAGGACAGGAATTCCCACCAATCAGCACTCTCTTTTCATGCAGCTTTAGCTGTTATTCCCTTGGAATTTTGGCATTCTTGCATCTGTCCTGATGAGTACAAGATGAAAAACTTCAACAACATGTTTCCTTTTTCAGCAGTTGGCACCTTGGAGACATAATGCCCGAGTTCTGCAGGAGCTATCCCATTTACGATATTGGATAAATTCAAATTAACATGAAACACATTTTAAAAAGAACTACATGGCTTCTTTGCTTGCAGTTTGCTGAGAAGATGTTTAACCACCGATTGCCCCATTGGTGGCTAGAAAACATGGCCACTGCAGTAGTAAAACTGGTAATTGTTTTGTGTGGTGTTTTTGCTTATGTTACTAAAAGAGCTTGCTTCAATCCTACAATGGAAAGCTGTGAAATTAAATCGAATCCATTTGATGATTTGTGGGCAAACACCAGGAAAATAATCATGCTTATCTCTTGATGCCCTCTGAAGTGGGTGAGCAAACCAATCGGTTGCATAAACAAAGCATTCAAGAAGAAGGCCCATTGCAATACCTTAGCTCAATTAGGGATGAGCGGCGAAGCCTCTTCACTCAAGCATCTTAAACTGCTGATGTTACTGTTGCTACTCCTGGACATTACCTATTTTAGTGATGTGTGTGATCACTGGAGCCGTTGACTGTGGTTTGTTTATACACTACAGTTGCTATAGAATTTTGAGAAGCAACGTCATCTAGGGGTTGTTGGTTGAATGCTACAAAATCAAGTTGGTTACTTGATATCATTTACCTTTTATGAGGAGTTTGTTCATGAAAAATTGCAATAGGATTGATTAAAGGCAGTTTTTTTTGCTGAATTGGGCTATTCCTATTGACAATTGAATAATTTCAGCTTGACGGGTACAGAATGTTATTTGGTGCTTCTGCTGAAGATCATTTTGACCTTCCTGGTAGTGATCAGGCATTTATGCGCTGAACTTTTAAAATTCTGCACATGGATCTGTTTGAAATTAGTTTTGTACAAATGATGCTATTTTTATTTATTTCCTGGAACATGTGCTTTTTCCTTGAGGCCTGGGATTCAGGTTGGATAATAAATAGCAATAAGAGTAGGAGTAGGCTATTGATTCCTTTGAAACTGCTCCGCCATTCAACTAGATCATAGTTGAGCTGTACCTTTACCCCAGTTGCCTGCCTTTGATCCATATTCTTTGATAACCACTTTAACAAAAAACCTATTAGTCTCCATTTTGGAAGTTTCAGTGGAAGTACCTTCCACAGCCTTTGAGCAGAAAGAGTTCTAGATTTCTGCAATCCTTTGTATGAAGGTTTCTTGATTTCACTCCTGAACTAGCTGGTTCTAATTTTAAAATCTAACCTCCTTTTTCTGGATTCCCTTGACAAAAACAGTTTCCCTTTATTTACCCCATTCAATCGTTTTAACATGTTAAAAATTTCAATTTAGATCATTCCTCTTTTCAGCCTTTTATACTCAAGAATACAAACCAAGTTTATGCAACCTGTCCTCAAAATTTAACCATTTAACTCTCAGTATCATTCTGATGAATCTGTGCCTCCAATACGCATTCTTCCTGAGATGTGGTTCCCAGAACTGAATGGAGTTTTCCAGGTAGGGTCTGATAAAACCAAGTACAACTGAAGCACCACTTCCTCCCCTTTATATTCCAACTTTCTTGAGATAAAGGTAAACATTCTTTTTGATTGTTTTTGTACCTCTGCATCACCTTTTCTCGATAAAATTTTCTATTGAGGACCTGAACAGCATAGACTTAGAAGTTCATCGATCTGTATTGAGTTAGCTCATTTAAGCCGAGATGGTGGGGTGGGCACTGTAATTGGCTTCTGAGAAGGTGAAATTGGCCAGAATTCTGGCTTCTGTCCACTATGAACAGAGCATCTGGCCTGCAGTTGCTTGCTGTGCAGGTTTACACATGGATAATGGCCGCCTTGGCCAGATTAAAAAAAAGACTGACATTTGCCTTGCGTGTTTCATCAACTCGGATGTCCTACAGGGCTTCAAGTCATTCTGTTTTATCTCCTTACCTGAGAAGACAGACAGGACCTCAGTCTAACATCTAATCTCAAAGATGGCATCCCTGATGGTGCAGAAGGGCCAGTCTAAATTACTTGTTCCTGCCTTGAACCCACAAGCCTTTGACTCAAATGGCAGCTCTACCACAAAGCCAAAGCTGACACTGCCCACCCATTAAGCTATGTCCCAACAAAGAATGATATTTCTTGAAGATTTGTTAATATTGCAGTAAAATAGCCAAATGAATATGCTCTAGAAACTTTTCAAAGTGGAAATCTTTCTGCTTAACCCTTTCTTCATTTTCTGTCTTTTGAAAAATGTTAAATAAATCATTCAATGCATTTTTCTAAAAAATGAGTACTTTATTTACATTTTTTATCCTGTAACTCTGGACCTTGGCTGTTGATTTCTGGAGGATGGATTCATGAGCTGCTAAATTCTTCAACCAATTGAAACATAGACCTTTTGAAAATTGACATGGTGTGCCATTGATGCAAGCAGATTGAGTTTGTATACAAATTTTGTAGCTGGGGAATACAGTCAAGCCAGTGCTTGATGAGTTACCATTTGCATAGCACTGGCAAAATACTGATGAAATCTTGTATGCAACTTATTGCATATTAATGTAGTTAGTGAGTTTAACTCTATTATCCAATTGACCGCTTCTCAATCTAACCTTAAGGGTGCATCACAACATATAGTTTATAATTTTTTAGTGTTGATGGCTCTTGTCTCCTTTTTATTTAAATGAGTGATTTTATATGTGAAAAGGTTATGAAAATCATAATCACTATATTTTTGATCAATTTTGAAAAACCTAAATTTACACAGTTCCAGTGATCTGACACTTCCTGAATGTCAGATAAATTTCATTGTTCATATCTTCTTTAGATTAGAAACTTTGTGTGAAATGGCAGTGCTTGAGATAGTATTTAGCTCAGTCATAATTGCATGATGGGAATGCAAATGAGATTTATTAGTTTAATGCTTTCACTGTCTCCATGGTTATGAAGTAACAGTGTTGAGAATGTGTCACATTGCATCCGTGAATTTAGTAAGAGTGTCAAAACATGACTTCAATTAGTTCTCTCTAATTATGGCTCTAGAGATCTTGTAACAGTATAGATTCTTATTAAGAAACACTTATGGTGATATTTTGTGGATAAACAAAAAAAAACTTAGTTGTTGTAAAAGATCTAAAATTAAGTAACCTATATAAAGAAAAAAATGCCAAAGTTATAACTGGAAAGTGAGATTGAAACAGAAAATGCTGGAAATACACAGCAGATTCATCAGCGTTTGTAAAGAGGGAAGATGAGCTAATGCTTGAAGTATAAGTTTTGATTGGAAGTGTCTAAACTTAGGACTATTAACATATTGATGTTCAATATATTTCTTGCAGTTCTGTTACTTCAGATTTTGAGCATTTGCAGGGGCAATGGCAAAAGAACAGAGTGAGATTCCTCTTTCAAAGAGCCAGCAGAGGAATAATAGGCTGAATGGCCTCTTTTTGCATTTATGATTTGATGATTTGCTGTGTTTTTGATATCAGATGTGTATTATATACATTATGTTTTAAGTTTTGATTTAAATTCTTGACAAGAAACATTGAAGTTAGTGGAGCCGAATATTAACATAGCCTTTATTAAGCAGCAACATTATGCATTGACATGTGGGGACAATTCTGACAGCAGCTCTTGTCCATCGAAAATGTGCAAAAAAACGTAGACTGTTATACCAGCTGAAAGTACTGATTTGAATTTACTGTCAGATTTCTGCAGAACAAACAAATGGACAACATACAGCAAAAGTAACATTTAAAATGCTTTTGAAGAAGAATGAGAATAAGATTGTAAATCTCTCAGCTTTTTCAGACAAACTCTGATTATAAGCACTTTGCTTTGGAAGTTGGTGCATTCATGGGTGTCTCAACACTGACTACAGTGCTAATAATTGAAAAGTTATTGCATTTTTATGTATTAATTATTTTACGCAAAAGCAATTCCTTTGAAGGCTTTAGAGCAAGCAAAGCACAGCCTTGAAATTAAGTGATGGCATTTGAGTTTGTATCTGTTGGCAGCAGTTTTCCTACATCACAGATATTTTACCAAATGATAATGCAAACTCTCGTAATATTGGCTTAATGATTATTTGCTTGAGCCTGCAGGTGGGATTCGTTTTAAGATATAGTGGTTAAGTTGGAGCTACTTATACGTATTTCCACTAGATCACTGGATCGTAATCATGAGCTAAAATCCCAGTTTTTGTTTGTGTCCTTTGCCATGTCCCTAAATTTGTGCTTCATAGATCTCCAGCCATGATGGGTTAGGTTACTTTAACACATTCTCATTGATGAGCAACATTGCAAGAGATTCAGCTCTGCTTAGTCTCATCACTTGACCCAGGATAGTGCTTCAGAGATTAGAGATCATAAGAGTGGACAGAACAAAGTAAAAGGAGATAACATTGCATTACAAGTGTTATATCATAAAATTGCAGCAATGGGTTGCCCTGCAGTGAATGACAAGTTTGATTTCTTTTTCTGATGCCTTAATCACCCAATCTAGAAATGTGGTGGGTGTGCTGTTCTCCCTCCTCTGATTCCAAGTTGCTGGTATAAATGACTCTGCTCAACAATTGTGTTCATCTCAATGAGTTAAAGCTTCAACAAAACAGAGGAATCTGCTTTGTTATTGCTAAGAAAGTATGCCTGCTTCAGTTTGCCGCCTAATGAACTCAAAAGGTGTTGATTGTTTAATAGATTTTAAACCAAACTTATTTGTTGGAGGAAAAGAATTGTTTGCCATTTCATTGTCTTAATCGAAAATAAATACTCAAATCCCTAACTGTAGTAGGGATGCAGAATAAAATAGCAAGGAAGAATGAGTTGTAAGCTTTCAATTTACACCAGAATTTCCATGCCTCTGTGTATTTGTAATGTTTTGATTACCTTCCTTGTACAATTTATGCAATGTTCAGTTTGGTTGAAAGGAAATGGGATTTCTGAGTGGTCACGTCTTGAGTTCTTGAAGCTGTTAAATGTTGGTAAGTGTGTGCATATCTTGAATGGTGCAAAGGGAATTCAATGCTCTGAGACCTACATAAATAAATCCTGTGTTGGTGGCAACAAATGTAAAGCAGCGGTTATCAGTGACTGTTACAACCCAGTGGGATTACATTTCTGGCGTGATGAATACTTGACTTTAACCAAGTTTGGCAGCCAACAGGCTTTTTATTTTTAAATACGAACTGCTATTTTGTTTTATGGTATGGTTGAGTTCACAGTCCTAGAGGCTATTGACCCATTCAAGCATTAATGTCTAATCATAATTTTGTACCACTTATAGTCATAAACAGCAAAGGTTCATTGCTAACATGTGATAGACCATGAAATCGGCATTAGCAGTGAAAATATGAACAATTGGATTTAGTTGCACCTGTCTATAATGGTCTTTTTCCCCAGTAGAATAACTTTAGTGCCCAAGGTTTAAACATTAGCAACTAAGTAACAACTGATCTAAAAAGTCAATAGAGTGTTAGGTCAGGATTTCACTGTGGCCCAAATCTTCCGATCAGCGACGGAACCCCTAACTCCGACCCTGATCAGACAAAAGATACCCACGTACCACCTACCAGTGTTTTTCTGGGCAATCTTTCAATGGAAGGTTCTTCCAAACTCATTCAGTGCAGGAAACCCTGGAGATATAAGTGCAGCAGCCACACCCCCTTTTATGGCACTAATTGCTGTATTCTAAGTAATGAGTTCAAATGTCTCAAAGCTCCTTTGAAAATCTATGTAGTGAAGGTTAAGGTGGTTACGTGGGTAGTATGGCTGAGCTAAAGGGGGAATGGTTGGTAAGGTAAGGGGTTAGGGTGGCAGGTAATTGAAGTGGCGGCTGGGTAGGTGGTGAGGTCACGGGGGTGGTCAAAGGGGGGAGTTGGCCTCTGTGTGCGTGATTGGGGGTTGTCAGTTGCACAGTTACCCAGGAGTTAGACTAGGATTTTTCTGTCTTAACATAAGGTAAGTTGGAACCATCCAAAGTCTCTGACTCTAACTAGAGAGTTGCAGACTTTCTTGGAGGGTTCCGGGAGTTGGGGAAATTTCCTATTGGATGCTCAAACTTCCTGGGCATTTCCCATTGAGTTAATGCATTGGGACTTATAAGGGATCTGACGATCTGGAAGCTGGAAGAAATGGGCCTATATATTCCAATACCCATGTAGCTTTTCCATCCCTTATAGTGGTATATAAAATGGAAAAATTACTTGGCTGAAACAAGTTCTAATTTCATGGTATGAATTTTCCGGTTTTTTTTTTCATAATTTTTCAGACAGGTCTTTCTGAGTACAGTTTATCCAGGAAGTGCTTTGTTTTTTTTTTATTCAGACTCACCCTGCAGTCAGTCTGAGTGATGGGGTTGGTTCTAGTTCAGTTTAACAGTCTTCAGACTTGCAGACCAAAGTGCAGTGCAAAGGATTAATTTGAAATACTGAGCCTACCATTAAGGGGAATTATGTCACAGCATCCCAATCCATAACTGTCATAACTTCATGATCCACAAATACATGTGCTTTTCTGTTGAGTGTTGCAGTTTGTGGAGTTGTTGCAACCTCTTGGCTTGCTCTCAGTCCGACTCGTTCAACACATTGTCAAC
The DNA here is from genome assembly GCF_017639515.1 of Carcharodon carcharias. Taxonomy (NCBI): domain Eukaryota; kingdom Metazoa; phylum Chordata; class Chondrichthyes; order Lamniformes; family Lamnidae; genus Carcharodon; species Carcharodon carcharias. The sequence goes on along the minus strand of NC_054474.1, from coordinate 166,088,500 downwards.
TTGGAGGTCGGTAGTAATCCTAACTTAATGTAGCACTAGCGTCACTTGCTGTGTGGGAGACGCAAACAGAATGTCTTAAAACACAGACATAGCCATCATTTAAAAAAAAAAAATCTGTGTGTGAAAATATTTTGTAAAATTGCTTGTGGCTTAAATATCCAACACGTATAAAGCTCGAAAGTAGGGGCAATGATTTATTGGCTTAGTGAGCTTCAGATTTATTAGTAGATTGTGTGAAGATGGTCTGCAGTTTCCCTTCTAATTGGTTTCTTGAGTTGACTGAACATGTACTATTCTACTTTTAAGCTGCTGTAATCAGAAGTATCTTATTACTCTATCTGCACATTGTTCGCAGTTAGAGAGCTAATCACTTCGCTATTTTCTCTTCAGCCCATTATGTAATATGCTAATTAAGCCCTCACAGGAGTAGCAGTTGAGGGGTTAAACCCTATAATTATTCAAATCTTTCAGGCTTTTCTCCCAGTTTGCGATAATTTGATGAGGAAGTTCACTGTAATTAAATATTCAAATTATGAATAAGTGTCAATATGGCTTCCTATAGCCTGGGAATGATGATTAATTGTATTCAAAACTCTAGTGGCTGCTCTAATCTGAGGCAAACCGTTGCTGTTGATTATTTCTGTGCAATGCTTGCCATGTTTTTTGTTTTAGAATTTAGTCTGGTAATTGATTTGCCATATGTTGCACAAGTGCAGGTATTTAGAAAATGTGTATTTGAAGAACTCTGGGAATTTTTAATTGTAATGTTCATTTTTGTTGTGGCAGGCAATTCTTATTTTTTTCCTACATCTTGCCTCAAAATTCTCACTTGGCACATAAAGGCTGTAGTAGTTGAATTACTGTTACATGCCTACATTACAGATTTCTTTGTGCGTATGTGGATTAAATGTAAGGTTGCAGTTATGATAGAAATTTTGCATCTGGTTCTGGAGGCATTTCAGTGCAAGGTGGCACTATAACTCGAGTTCAGATCCAGATCTGAATTCCAAATCCAGTAAAAACAAGCTGAGAGTGCCTCTAGAAGGTCATCACATACTGGTTAGGTTTCATGCCGGTTGGTGCATGACTAGCGCAGTTTGGAGTAGAGCTGAGTTTTAAATGCTCACTGGACCATTGGACCTTTTGATGACTTTATAATAATTTTTAGTCCTCACATACTGAACGAGCAGATTCAGCTCATGAGCTTGTTAAATATTATAAAGTAGCTATGTGAGGAAGTTGTGGGGTCCACTTAGCAGTGGTAAGCAGTGGTGCAGTACAACTTCAGGCCCCCTTTGGTGACGTTATCCAGGCCTGATCTAAAGGTTATGGATTGTGATTTAACTCTTTCCAGTTGAGGGTTGGGAGGGGAGTGGTGAGCAGGAGAAGTGGGGGAGGAAAGCGGTGAACGGGATTGTCAGGAGAGGGAAGCTGTGAGTGGGGGAAGGAAGCTGTGAGCAGTAGGATCAGGAGGCAGGAAGCAGCGAGTGGGAAGTGACGAGCAGGAGCTTTGTGAAAAGAGTTAGTAAGTTTGTGGAAGGATTTTTGGGCCAATTATATTCAAGTATTCAAGGCAGCCAAAAAGCTTATAATATAAAAATTACAGGTCAGGAACATAACCCATCCTTATTACATATTTTCTTATGAGTAAGTGATTTTCGTTTAGCGCATTTCCGTTTAGCATAGGGACGCATTCGAGAGAGCCATATTTAAAATCTTGATAAGAGGGAAACCAGAAACAAATTCTGATCACATCTTCAGGTTCATTATATTCTGCCAGTATTGATCACTACAAAACAATGGACTCACACTTATTGGTAATTAACCAACAAAGCATTTTCAGAACAGTCAGCCTTTGTTTGACTGCTTGGTTGGCTTTGTTGATGACATCCTTGAGTCTGGACCATAAGGCTTGAGTTTGAGCCCAAAAGTGGTAGCCTGACTTCATAATCTAAGCTGATATTCCTCTGCTATACTGAGGGAGTGATACTTTGTTAATGGCACTGTGTTTGGATGAAACTGAGTCCATGGGTATCCATTCTGATAGTACAAGATCTTTAATGCTCAATGGGACTATTTGAAGTATTGCATTGTGTCGGCGTATTCTCCAATGTTGCTGCATTAACCAACACCACCAAAAACGGATGAAGTGATTGATTGTCTGTTGGTGTTGGTATTATCTTGCTGTATACAAAGTAACTACTCCGCTTCTTTTATACTTGCCACACTGCTTCAGAGTAGTTCATAGAAACTGAACTGCTTTGAGACATGGCTGAGGTGATGCTACGTAAATGCAAGCCATCAATCACGAAAACACTCATTTTGTTCTAACCATTTAGCCAGGTGTGACAAGGGCAATGTCGTGTCTTGTGCTTGTGGTCAGATCTATTGGAATGCCCTTGCTACCCTTGTAGTGATGTCGCCGTTGTAATGGTAGGGTGTAGTATTCTCATGCAGACAGTCATTTGAAGAGGATGCCTTGATGAATGTGTGAAATCATTGGTACTATGTTTACTTGAAATCTTGAAAAACACTGAGCCAAGTGGTTTATAGATTTTGTTTTTTTTCAAATGTGAATTGTGTCTTGGGAGAGAATGTTAAACTATACAATGTTAGGGTTAAGTATTGATCGTTATGGGTCTGTCACTGGTAACAGACCAATTTGAGTCAAAGAATTGCCGCATAGGAGGTGTAGATGTAATTCTTCTGTTAACTTAGCAATGCTATTCATGGTTCAATGCTTTTCAGCTAATTTCCATATAAGTGAACTGGTTCTTTTGTTTAAAAAAAATTAACACAAATTTTGTAACATCTCTACGAATCTGCTCTGCAAATGTTGAATAATAATATAACATTTCTATGGAAAACTTGACCTTTTATATTGAGCTTTTATATTGTACCGTTCACAACCGCAGGATGTTCCTATGTGCTTTACAGCTAATTGAGTATCTTAAAAGCGCAGTCATTGTTATAATGTACGAAACACGGCAGCCAGTTTTCCTACCCAAGGCCCTAAAAACCATAATGAGATAAGTAGCCAGATAACTTGCTTTAGTGACGTTGATTGAGCAAAAAATATTGGCGAGGACACCGCGAGAACTCCTTTTTGAGAAGTGCCATGGGATCTTTTACATCAACTTCAGTCACCAGGCAGTGTCTTGGTTTAATATCTCACTCAAAAGGCAGCACCTCCAACAGTGCAGCACACCCTCAGGGCTGCATGGAAGTGCCAGTCTGGATTATGTGGTCAAATCTCTGGAGTAAGGCTAGAACTCTTGACCTCCTGACTTCAGAAGTGAGAATGCCATCACCGAGGTGAGGCTCATTCCAAATGGTAGTAAGCTGAAAGTTTCATTTATGCATTTAAAAAAAAACATAGAGAACTGAATTTTGTTTTGGAATGCTATTGGTGTGCAGCTTCAGTGAAAGGGGATGTGTTTAAAATCATCACATTTGTCAACCATGCCTGCCTTTGATTTCAAAGCAATTTACTATTTAAAAACTGGAACAAGCCTTTCACAAATATATTAATGGAATGGAAATGTTCATTAAAACTAGCAATTGCTCCTGTGAAATTGATGCCAGCTTTTTAAAATTCACAACCAACCTGTGCTCAGTCTTAGACCGTGCAAGTTTAAATTAATGGGATGAGGGGAACCTAAGGCATATCTGAGAAAATAGTGTGTTGCACATCATTGAAGAGAACAAGGGAATTTTGCATAAGAATTGGCAGCTACTTTTCAAAATCTTATGCTTTTTAAAGATTGATTAAGGTATTCTTTTTATGAATTATATTTCAACAAGAATGTGTGGATTCCCTTCAAAAGTAAAGGTTGCCCATGTGCTTTCTTTCAAAGAATTTGAGCAGATAGTGCCAGCAGTAAAATTGTATGCTCTCTGCTAATTTTCGCAAACTAAACAGATTTCTAAACTTGGTTTACATTGATTCTTGAATCTCAGTTTCTGAAATATTTTTGATGATTTTTGTCGATGTTCTTTAGATGTTGTATATTTGAAGATTGAAAAAGAAATGCTGCTTTTTTAAAAGTTCCACAATGCCACATCAGACTGTTCAACATATGGGGGTGAGGGGGGTGGGGGGGAAATTCTGTAAACTTTCACTTCTTCATTACTTGTGAATTCAGGTTGGATCACTGAATTTAAATCCAGCTCTCATGGAGCGAAAACATCATTATTAAAGGTAGTGCAGACTTCCATGCAACTGTCTTAACTCATGAATTTAACTCAAGTCTGTAAAATGTTTGTATTTTGAGGGGATGAGGAATCAGCTTGAAACTTGACTATACCAAATCCTTCACTAAACTCTGAGTAGAGCATTTTTATTTTCATGGATTATGTTTGTTCTATGAATATGTAATACAGTATTTGTTTTCTTTGACTTGAAACTTAATGTCATCTCATGTTCAAAAACAAATGTTTTCATTTGAAATTTGCGCAGTAATTTTTGATTTAAAACTGACAATTAGTTACATGCTTGATCTTTACTGATATATAGAGCCTTTATAACCTCTATGGCTTGAAAAAAGCTGAACAAGCTTGCATTTAGTGCCTTTCATAACCTCGGGTCACACCAAAGTGTTTTCACAAACAATGAAGTACTTTTGAAAAGTAGCCACTGTTGTTAAGATAGGGAAACATGGCAGCCAATTTGTGCACACGATCCCACAAACAGCAGTAAAATAAATGACCAAATAATCTGATTTAGTGTTGATGACAGAGAGCTAAATGTTGGCCAGGACAAGCTCTCTCACCTTTCATTAGTATCATGGGGTTATTTATGTGTACTTGAGGAAGCATGTAGGAATTTGGTTTACTGACTCATCTGTAAGATGGGAGCTCCAACATCACAAGAATCCCTTAGTACTGTGCTAAACATAGGCCTAGTGACTAATTTCAAGAGCAAGTGATCTAACACACTGCTCTTATATATTTCAGTTTCAAGACCAAATTTCTATTAGTACTATTTTCAGACCTTGAGTAGTTACCAAGAAATAACTATTGATGTATGTTTAACAACAAATTTTTTTAAAAAAGGCCAGAAAGGCTCTAGGTTGAAATCTCCTATTTTGATGGGAAATATAATTTTTGTCTTGCTTCAGGCACATATCCCTGACGCTTCCTGCTACTTTCCGAACTAAGATGCACGGCACCAGACCTGACTTTGAACATCAGACCTCCAATCTATACGCCATATCAGGTGAGTGTTACAGTATGTGGGAATCCTATACCAAAATGTTTCTCTTTCAGGTTAAGCACTATTATATGCCAAATTAGCATATCTTATTTGTGGAAGTACTGTTTTTAATGTTACAGTTTAATCAATTCCGCTGAATAAGAAATAATCCTGCAATATAATTAGGTGGCAAAAGTTGCCAGGTGCCATCAAGTGACCTGAAGACATTAATGCAATGCAAATGATATCCAGCTGCTTTCTTTTTAACAACGTACCCTTTTGACCTCCAAAAGTGCTTCGGGGAGGTTTTTTTGGTACTATCTATTCCCATTTCTAGGGAACCTTTGCCAACGTAAAATTAAGGAGACTCTTGGCAAGAAGATGTTATTTTATTGTATATAGTCCCTCTCTTATTTCCGGAAAATTCCTTATTAATGCCTTGCTCTCTCTATTGCTATTTTGAAATTTCCAGCTATTAAGCGAACAACTATTTTGTATAGATAAAAACAAAAGAGATAAAAACGAAAACAACAAACTGCGGATGCTGGAAATCCAAAACAAAAACAGAATTACCTGGAAAAACTCAGCAGGTCTGGCAGCATCGGCGGAGAAGAAAAGAGTTGACGTTTCGAGTCCTCATGACCCTTCCACAGAACGGTTCTTCTCCGCCAATGCTGCCAGACCTGCTGAGTTTTTCCAACTATTTTATATATCTACTTCTCTGTTTTAAAAAAAATGTTTTGTTTTTCATAGCAAGTTCATGGATCAATAATGAAATTAAAAAGTAATTGTAAAAAATTGCTTCATTTTTTAAAACAAGCGTAGGAGCTCTGAATTACAAGGCTTATTTTTGGATTGCTCGTGGCTGGTATAAGGGTGAAGTGTTCAGTGCATAACTAGGTGAGTTGTTAAAAAATGGAGGTACAAAAAAATACAGTTCTATTTTGACCTGATCTTTGGACTTCTGAAGCCATTCTATTTATTCAGCTGGCTACATATTTTGGCCATTGTTACTGTTTTTAAACCAACTTTTATTCCAAGTTAACAAATGCTGTCGAGAATTGGAGCACAGGTATAGTAGTTCTATTTGAAGCATCAGTTTTGCACTCTTTAAAAAAAAATCATTGATGAAGGAATTAAAAAAGAAAAGAGAGTAACATTTTGGTGAAAAGCTGACCCAATAAACAGCAATGTGTTTTTAATCCCATTAAGTGGCATGGTCCTTTTTGCTTTTAATAGGGGGATTGTTAATAGCCAAAACTTGTAAATTAACACATTTACCATTAATCATATGTTTTATGTTTGTTGCTATGGTCGTGTTGACAGGTGGGCAGGTTTACTCTTGAAAAAAACATGTGGGTGCTGTCAAGCATCAGGAAGCAAGGTTGTTGGGATTGATGAATTGCCTGCTCCCTTGATTAAGCCTTCAGTCACTCGCAACAGCAAAACCAGGAACAGGATTTTGAATAGAATGTGTCAAATTCATTTGGTTTTGGGTTGTTGCAGATGTTGCAGCTTGTGTCATGTGTTAACAAAATATGTGAATTCTGACACTTCTCCTTTTTGTGCATTATTTGCTTATTGGCAGGCTTAGTGGAAAATATTGAAACCTTGGATCTATGTCATATCTCGATTCAAGCTGTGCATATGATTCTGTAGTTACAGGAAGACCTGGGTTGTACCATGAGAGGAAAGATCAATAGTTTTCAAACACGTGTTGACTTTTTATTCTTGTGTTATTTTCTGCTAGCATTATTTTTCAATCTGTGTTCCTTTAGTACCAGGTATGCACTGTAACTTCATAATCAAGATGGTTGGTATAATCTTTCCTCTCTGAGCAAACTGTATTTTGAAGAAACATAATAAATTAAGTGTGTTTTTTCTACTGCCCCATCAGAACTGTTTAGCTGGTGGATAAAGTTGCAAGGTACCTGGCACATTTGTGCAAGTATTCTGTCTGAAATCTGAATTAGATATACAGCAAGTGAATACGGGTTTCACTGCTGTAACCATCAATCTTGACAGTCCCAGCTAACACTTAAGAAATCATCTGCTAATTTTTTCTTATGTGCTCCTTTCGGAAAACCCTGTTCAATGCACTTTATTGTAGTCTTGTTCCAGATTGTGTTAAAGTCTCACTCACCACTGCACACTATAACAAGGCTCCTATAGCCTTGACCCAGATTGTGTGTTAAAGCCTCACTCACCGCCACGCACTATATCATGGCTCCTCACCGCGAATGAAAACCTTACTATTTATTGAAGTCTGGCTCCCCAGCTGGTCAAAAACCTTGCCATCCAACTCCTTCCTCTTGATGCTGTTCCCTGAGTAAAGTTTGCAATGCTGCAGGATGCCAAGTGAAAAGATCATTTTTGGAGTGAAAGAGGCAAGGAAGGTAAAAAGTGAGGAAGGGAAGAAAGTGAAAGAGAAATTAAGAAAAAAGTTGATAATGAGGGAGCACAGCAATGAAGGAGGACAGCAAGACAAAGTGAAGGTCAGCAAGAAATCAGACAACTCAGAGAAAAAATAGAGTTGGGATGGGGGTAGATAAAGAAAGGAAAAGGATGATTTTTGTGCAGAGCTACCACCGAATATTTATAGATAAAGGGGAAGAGAAGCTTGGGTACATTCCGCAAAAGCTTTAAGATTCAATGAATCAGATAGTTGTGTTTCCAATTCATTATGCAGAATGTCAGTTGCTCTGGGACAACCTTGAACAAAGACATGGCACTAAGTGGGTAGGACTTCACAAGCCCTAACCTCAGTTTGTCAGTAGTTTAGTTTATGCTGGCCTTTTCCTCTGAGAGTGGCAAGACTTTTCATTCTTGAAACATTCCTCTAAATGTTTGCTGAAAATTTCCCTCAAATGGCCACTATCCCTTCAGGCCATGCCTTCTTTCCTGAAATTGCTATTAACAGTAAAAGTGGACTTTTTCCTCAGTGCTGCTATGCATCTCTTAGTGGTGACAGACAAAATATAAACTATCTTTTAAAGAAATGAAACAGTTTGATGGCACCATAATTTGAAGCACTGGTACAAGTGCCAAGGTAATGAGAGACATTCATTCTATGGCCGCTGTTGCGAAGATGATCTCTATTGAGTCAAGATTCTAAGTGAAAGGCAAACTTCTCTCTCCAAGAGGGTCAGTACATTGTGGAGTACAGTCATCTCCAGCCCAGATCACTATCACAAGTTTGGAAGTCTAGGCAGTTGTTCTTTTCACTAGTAATGTTTAGTTAGTTAAATAGATAAGCTGACAATGATGTGCAGATGGTGTCTGTAGTACACTGTCAATTCTCTTAATGTGCTTTTTACCAATGGGTCTTTGGTAAAGATATTTCTAGACACAAACTGCACAATTTCAGCAGTTTTCACAAAGAAAATCCTCTTGGTATCCTACTGTTTAGCTGATAGATTTATATAATTATTTTCTGTCCGCAAGAATGACCCAAACCTCCCTGTCGCTTGCCATTTCAACACTCCACCCTGCTCTCTTGCCCACATGTCTGTCCTTGGCTTGCTGCATTGTTCCAGTGAAGCCCAACGCAAACTGGAGGAACAACACCTCATCTTCCGACTAGGGACTTTACAGCCTTCCGGACTGAATATTGAATTCAACAACTTTAGGTCGTAAGCTCCCTCCCCCATCCCCACCCCCTTTCTGTTTCCCCCTTCCCTTTTTTTTTTCCAATAAATTATAAAGATTTTCCTTTTCCCACCTATTTCCATTAGATAAAAAAAAAACCCCACTAGAGCTATACCTTGAGTGCCCTACCATCCATTCTTAATTAGCACATTCGTTTAGATAATATCACCAACTTTAATTTTAACACCTATGTGTTCTATTGTACTACTGTCGTTGACATCTTTTGATGATCTGCTTCTATCACTGCTTGTTTGTCCTTACAACCACACCCCCCCCCCCACCTCTTTGTCTCTCTATCTCTCCGCCCCCCACACACACACCTTAAACCAGCTTATATTTCAACTCTTTCTTGGACTCGAACGCAAGTTCTGTCGAAGGGTCATGAGGACTCGAAACGTCAACTCTTTTCTTCTCCGCCGATGCTGCCAGACCTGCTGAGTTTTTCCAGGTAATTCTGTTTTTGTTTTATATAATTATTATTTTTTTTAGAACTGTCTTTAGCAAATTGGCATATATTGAGCTCAGCTCAGTAATACAGAAGTTTATGTGCGTCATTTTGGGAGATTTTACGGTACAGAATGCATTTATTAATAAATTCCTTGAGCAATAATGCTTTAATGTTTAGTATTGATGGAGTATGAGACAGCTGTTACAGTTATTGATTGTAAAAAGCCGTTGGAACCAGTATATGTTTGTGTCATTTTAGCCCTTTGAAAAATATATAATTTATGGAGCAATAAAGTGGCTAATTATTTGTGCCGTTGAAGCTGGTGGAAATGTACACTACTCAAAACATTTGTCACAAAAAATATGCAGTTTTTAATTAGTAACAGTATGCTGACCCTTCAATTAAGGAGCTACTAGTTGCATTAAAACTTCAATTATACAGCAGCTTTGAAATGAATTGGCAACCTACCTCAAAGACAACTTAAACCCCAAGAAAGCATCTACTGTGTGTTATGGCTCCACCTGCTAATAAATCTAACCAACACTGCCAGATTTGGGAACCATTATCCTTTAGTGAAGTTGGTTAATGCTGATATCATGGGCAAGTTGGTCATGTAATTTCTAGAAAATTACGATTGAAATTTGCTGTGTATATGGTTCATCTGGGTGATATGGACAGACTTTTGCATAGAACGTATAAATGTCTAGGAAACATGTTTCCAGTGTTTTTTTTGGACCGTAGCTCAGTTTCAGTGGAAAGAAAATATACTTGCATATCTCTCCAGGAAGCATTTGTCACTAAACTGTGGAACTTGGGCTCCCTGTGGGAATATTTTTTCTGTCAAAAAAAAACTTCCTGCCCCCACTACATAGCTATTTTTGGATTCATTAATTTCTTTGTAATCAGTGATCCCGAAAGGTAGGAGTAGTACGTAAAATATCGCAGATGCTGGAAATTTGAAATATAACGAGAAAGTGCTGGAAATAATTATAAAAAGTACTAGAAGTTCTCAGCGTGTCAGGCAGCATCTGTGGAGAGACAAACAGTTGGGATGTCAGGTTGATGACTTTTCATCAGAACTGGAAGAAATTGAAGATGTCTGCTTGCTTAAAGCCTGTTGCAGAGGCAGGGAGAAAACAAAAGGATGGAAGGTCTGTGATAGGATGCAAGGTAGGAGAGATAAATGACCAAAGGGTTAATAGTGCAAGGCTACAGGGATGGCTAATGGGATAACTAAAGCAACAAAAGATGGGTCTAAAAACAAAAAAAACTGCGGATGCTGGAAATCCAAAACAAAAACAGAATTACTTGGAAAAACTCAGGTCTGGCAGCATCGGCGGAGAAGTAAAGAGTTGACGTTTCGAGTCCTCGTGACCCTTCGACAGAACTAGGTGAATCCCAGGAAGGTTTGAAATATAGGCTGGTTTAAGGTGGTGGTGTGGGGGGAGAGAAGTGGGAGGGGGGTGGTGTGGTTGTAGGCAAAAGCAGTGATAGAAGCAGATCATCAAAAGATGTCACAGACAGCAGAACAAAAGAACACAGGTGTTGAAGTTGATGATATCTAAACGAATGTGCTAATTAAGAATGGATGGTAGGGCACTCAAGGTATAGCTCTAGTGGGGGTGGGGGGAGCATAAAAGATTTAAAAATATTTAAAAATAATGGAAATAGGTGGGAAAAAGAAAAATCTATATAATTTATTGGAAAAAAACAAAAGGAAGAGGGAAGAAACAGAAAGGGGGTGGGGATGGAGGAGGGAGGTCAAGACCTAAAGTTTTTGAATTCAATAGTCAGTCCGGAAGGCTGTTAAGTGCCTAGTCGGAAGATGAGGTGTTGTTCCTCCAGTTTGTGTTGGGCTTCACTGGAACAATGCAGCAAGCCAAGGATAGACATGTGGGCAAGAGAGCAGGGTGGAGTGTTGAAATGGTAAGCGATGATTACTTTGGTGCTGCTTCGTGCTCTCGTTGGGACTTGGAAAAATTTATTAATTTTGCTTCCAATCTTCACTCCTCCATCATTTTCACGTGGTCCATCTCTGACACTTCCCTTCCTTGACCTCGCTGTCTCAATCTCTGGTGATAGACTGTCCACCATTATCCATTACAAGCCTACCGACTCCTACAGCTACCTTGACTACAGCTCCTCACACCCCGCTTCCTGTAAGGACTCCATCCCACTCTCTCAGTTCCTTCGCCTCCATCGCATCTGTTCCGATGATGCTACCTTCAAAAACAGTTCCTCTGACATGTCCTCCTTCTTCCTTAACCGAGGTTTTCCACCCACGGTCGTTGACAGGGCCCTCAACCGTGTCCAGCCCATCTCCCACGCATCCGCCCTCACGCCTTCTCCTCCCTCCCAGAAACATGATAGGGTCCCCCTTGTCCTCACTTATCACCCCACCAGCCTCCGCATTCAAGGGATCATCCTCCGCCATTTCCGCCAACTCTAGCATGATGCCACTACCAAACAAATCTTCCCTTCACCCCCACTGTCGGCATTCCATAGGGATCGTTCCCTCCGGGACACCCGTGTCCACTCCTCCATCACCCCCTACTCCCCAACCCCCACCTATGGCACCACCCCATGCCCATGCAAAAGATGTAACACCTGCCCCTTCATTTCCTCTCTCCTCACCGTCCAAGGGCCCAAACACTCCTTTCAAGTGAAGCAGCATTTCACTTGCATTTCCCCCAACTTAGTCTACTGCATTCGTTGCTCCCAATGCGGTCTCCTCTACATTGGAGAGACCAAACGTAAACTGGGCGACCGCTTTGCAGAACACCTGCGGTCTGTCTGCAAGAATGACCCAAACCTCCCTGTCGCTTGCCATTTCAACACTCCACCCTGCTCTCTTGCCCACATGTCTATCCTTGGCTTGCTGCATTGTTCCAGTGAAGCCCAATGCAAAAGAAAAATCTATATAATTTATTGGAAAAAAACAAAAGGAAGGGGGAAGAAACAGAAAGGGGGTGGGGATGGAGGAGGGAGGTCAAGAGTGCCCTACCATCCATTCTTAATTAGCACATTCGTTTAGATAATATCACCAACTTCGACACCTACGTGTTCTTTTGTTCTGCTGTCTGTGACATCTTTTGATGATCTGCTGCTATCACTGCTTTTGCCTACAACTACACCACCCCCCTCCACTTCTCTCCCCCCACCCAACACCCCCCCACCTCCCCCCCCCCCCCCTCCCCCCCCACCACCACCACCCAAACCACCACCACCACCTTAAACCAGCTTATATTTCACCCCTTCCTGGGATTCACCTACTTCTGTCGAAGGGTCATGAGGACTCGAAACGTCAACTCTTTTCTTCTCCAAAAGATGGGTCTAGACTTCAGAGGATGCATAAATAGGAAAAGCAGAATCGCCACCAACAGTTGCTATCCAGAAAAAATAAATGGAGACCAAGGTTAGGATCCAAAATTGTTGGGCTCAATCTTGAATCTGTAAAAGTCCTAGTTAAAAAATAAGGTGCTGTTTCTTGAGTTTATGGTCAGTTTTGTTAGAATAGTGTAGGACGCCAAGGACCGACAAATCCAAGTGGGGTGGAGAACTAAAATGACATGGTGACTAGAAGCTCAGGGCCACTCTTGTGGGCTAAATGGAGAGGACCTGCAAAGAAGCTACCCAATCTGTGAAGATATTGCATTGTGTGCACAGTATACTAAATTGAAAGATGTACAACTTAGTCACTGTTTTACCTGAAAAGAGTGGAATCTTGGGAAGCACTGGTGTTACATGCCCTATGTTTGCATGGAAAGTTGTGGTGGGAATGGGAGGGGATGTTGGAGTGGACTAAGTTCAAGAATGGAATGGTTCCTTCAGAATGCTGAATGGAGGAAGGGAGAGGTGATGGTATAATGCTGGAGGCTGTAGGAATAATGAAGGATGAACTGCTGAATGTTGGTGGCTGGTGGGGTGCAAGATGAATACAAGGGGAACTCAATTGTAATTCTGAGAGGTGTGAACAGAAGTGAGAGAAATGGAATGGACACAATCGAAGAAGCCCTGTGATGCTCAACTGAAGAAAAAGGAAGACAATAGAAGTTTTGTAATGGAAGGTTGCACTGTCAGAAGGCGTGTGACTAAGATGGAGAAACTGGGAGCATGGAATAGAGTCCTTGCAAGAAATGGTGTGTAACGAGGTGTGGTCAAGGTAGTTGTGCATGTCAGTGAGCTTATAGTGGTTAGAGAGTTGGCCACTTGAACTTGTACCTGAAATTCAAAAGAAAAACTGGCAGTGTTTTTTGAGAGAGGCTGAAGGAAGAGTTTTTCAAGGATTTTGGAGAGGGAAGACAGGATGCTGGAGAAGAAAATGATGGGAACAGCAGGTAGGTGCTAATTAGAGGATTTTCATTGAAATAATGAGCACTCATAACATGACCGTATTTATTGTTCCAGAAGTACTGCTGTAATTGTCAAATGGTTAAGTGGGAAATGATTACCCTCTTCCAATTATTCCTCGATTTGTTTCTGCTGGAAATTAAAATACATGTGCGAAGTGTCTTTCCATTTTTGAATAAATGGACTTTGAGTCCCAGAATGCAGCATTGGCAGTACTCTTGTCAAGTTGCAGTCTGCTACCAGCAAATGGATATACTTTGCAAAAGCCCATGCATAACATAGCAGCTTTGAAATCGCAGAAGAGCAGTGCGTTTTTATCTTTTAAGGCTTTGTTTCTATTCAAAGTGCCCTCATTTGGCACAAAATAATCCAGCCAGAGAAGTTCAGGTAGTAATATTTGGTGCGTAGTTGTGAACCTTGCTCTTTTATATCTTGTGTTTTGTCAAGCGAGTTGCATTTAATTCTTCGCTATGCTTTGAGTTGAAGTAAACCTGCTGAAATTCCATATCCTGCAACTGTAATGTAGAATATTTAGGTATGTATATATTGCCTGCTTTCGTTTGAATATTTTTAATACTGGACTATCTCTGATGAAATGCAAATAAATGAAAATTTTATTTGCCTGTGTTCATTGATATCTAATCTTTATTGTTCAATACTACAGGTGGAGAAATGGAGAAATAATTGTCCTGTGTAATATTCAAGCAGAAGTAGTAACTTTTCATTGAGAGGAGATGGAAATAGCTTTTTTTCAAGAGAAACTAAAGGGCAGTTTTAAGTTGGTGGAGTGAGATAAGTGTTCTCTGCTCTTGCTGTTCACATGTCACACTGTGGATTGAAACATTTCAGAATTTGCAGAAATTTACAAAAAGAGCCAGTCCCTAAGATGTGCCCAGTTTTCAGAATGTGTCTGTTTGTATGTATGATCTAGTGATGATTTTTAAGAAAAGTTTGTGACTTTCAGGTTATGAACTGAGTTGTGCAGTGCATAACCGGCTGTGAATGTTTTCTCTAAAACGTCTTGTATATTTTTTCCCATTCAAAGGCAGTAATGCCCTAGCATTGATTAAGTTAGAATGCTGTTGTAGTAGATTCTGATGGATGAAAACGTTAGATATAACCAGATGTTCATACATAAGACATGACGTTTAAAGGTGTATGAGCAAGATTGAGTCTGCATTGTGCATTTTATGGTTAGAATTTGGATTAGACAGATTGAGATTTCAAAACGTTTAGATCTCATTTTAGGTGTGTTAAACTTAAAAATGTATTTTCCCCAAGTTTTTGATTAATTGAATCCAATTACACCCATGTTAACATAAGAATCTCAACTATCTAGTTGCCGGCTATCCTTGCATTAATTAATCCTTTGATAGGCATGTGGTGTTGCATTTCTCCTTTGCTGTAGATGAGTTCCCTACAACCAGCTCTCCCAAGATAAAGGTTTAAGTTTTGCTGCTTTTTGGTATTAAGCCATAGGCCGTAATGTGTCTTCATACAGGTGAGGATAAAACATGCTTCTTGCACCTTTTAATGTTTTATACTTGCATTTGAAAATTTCAATCTCCTTTTTCCCCCTCAGTCTATTTTTTCAGTTTTGTCCCCTGTGCCATGTGCAACTAACTACTGTCCATGGAATTCATTCTGAACCTGCCGCCTGTGCTACTCAAAATCAGTAAAGTTTGAGCGAGGGCAAGAAATCAGAGTATCAATGTGTCCCAGACCTTAAATCTGAGGTCTTCAAACTGTGTTCTGTCATGGCAATGCAACCTCATAGCACACACAAAAGTTTATTGCTGGGTCCACTGTTAGCAAGGCTGTGAACAGAATTGCAATCTTCCTAGGAGGATAGGCATATCGATTAGTAATAGACAAGTACACCTTGTGATGTACTACAAATTATGTTTTTGCTGCTTGAGAAAATTATAAGACTGTGTGTATTTTTGTTATTTGAGGGACAGGTGTCACAAAAGGTGGGACAAAGCCAGTTTCTGATTTAAAAATATTAAAGCTTTTTAAAACAAAAATCAGGAAATGTTAACGTTTTTATCAACTGTAATATGCTGAAGCTGAAATTTCAGCATTAGATTTTGGTCATTGGATTGTCCTCTGAGATGGTTTGTTTTGCAAATGTTTCCATCGAGCCTCAGATTGCAGAATTGCTGATTTATAGTTGATACAAGGAGTACCATTCAGATAGAACATTAGGTACAGAAGAAAAAAAAACAAATAAAGTAGCAGATTTTAAGTACACGTTTGTTTCATCTCGAGACCTGAAGTAGTTTCAGTAGGTTCAGTAGTTCAAAACGGTAATCATCAAATTGCTTTCGCTCAGTTACTTGCATTAAATTTTAGCTTCAATTTTTTTTCTTCTTGGGATCAAAGGATTAATTTACAATGTTTATAGCTTGAAAAATTGCACCCCGCTTGTGTGATATCTTGTTTTTCTCTTGTTCCAAAACCAACTTTATACAACATAGCACTCTGGGTATGGCAAAACGTGCTTCGCATATGAATTACTTTTTCCAAAATTGGGCAAAGTGTTATGGGTTGGACTTGTACAGTTGCATGTGTTATCGCAAGCCTTTTTAGATTAGGTGAAAAGTAATTGAATAACTCAAGGATTTTATAATATTGCAATTTAACTGAGAACCATAAGCCTATAAAACTTTGACTATTTTTACAGTTAGAAAAAAAATCTTCCAAAGCATTCATATCTTGACTTTTAATGTGGATGGAACCTACTATGAGATCCAATTATTTTAATAGCCGCTAGATGACTGACAATTAACAGACTGTGTAGACAGGTTTTCCTTTTAAACCAGTAAAATTGAGGGTAGTTCGGAAAATATCAGAGCAGCAAGATGACAATGAATTTTGATTTCCTGGAACCAATATTAGAGTCCTTATTAAAGTATGTGCATCTGCTTTTAATTTACTCCAAATAATTGGAAAATGCAATGAAGCTTTCCAATTAAGGCACTGCTTTTATGCTGTTTAATAATACCCCCATAATATTATAGCTTATGAAGTGACAGGTGAGCTGTTATATGAATAAAACATAAAGGCAGCAATAAGGGACAGAAAGTGTAGACAGTTGTGGGCTTTTAAATGCAGGATGTGATTTGCATATATTAATCTGTTCTTTTCAGGCTTATCAGGCTTTCTTCAGTAGTTGAAGTAAAAATAGCCTTGACAGGCAATGGCATGCTTCATTTTTTTGAGGATTTATTACATGTATAATTCCAGATCTTTAATAATAAGATATGACTGATTTTCATAGTTCCACAGAATTGAAGGAATTCAGCTAATTGTTCCAGATGGTGCATTCTGATTATGCAAAATTACTTTTCATGCTGATTTTTTTTTGTTTGGTTTTGTTATTTTGATAGAATTCAAATAAAATTAATTTTTGCATACAATCTTTTATCTCTCCTACAGAGGTACATCATTTGTTGTAACCTCAAAATTAATTTTCACCCAAGTTCCTCCCCTCACTGGTTCATTAAACATCTAAGATCAGTTCTATTTTCTACACTAGTCTTGCCTGTTTTCTCATTCATTTTTTTTATTTCAAAGTGTTCAAAACATATACTATAACATGCTGCTGTTCCTAAGTTTTAACCAAATAGGAGATGTTGATGAACATAAATAATTGTTCATTTTATTTCTGTTGATTTTTCATAGAATGCTTTGGCATGAATGAACTCCACAATTTGAAGCACTGCTTTTTTTATTTAAAGGACTTTTTTTTAGCAATGCACACCATTTTCATGTCAAGGAAGTGACCAGAAGACCTCATTCCTGTGTTCAGCCAATGCCTTTCCCAACAAGTTTGTTGGGAAATGGTTTTCCTTTCAATTAAGGCTTCCTAACTAACCCGTAGTTGTGGCTCAGGTTTGGAAAGTGGGAGCTGATGGATGGAGAAGAATGAACATGAATAGAATGACTCTTGCCCAGGATTTAAATGTTGTAACAAGAACCCCTGCCCCTCCTGAGGAAGCACCTTATGTCGGGTCTTCCTTTGAAATCAGAAATTTGCAATGTCGGGAATTTACAACTGAGCGCCTTGACTTGTCTAGCTCTGGTAATTTTTAAAACGTATTTCTAGTGGTGAGTTTGTTTTTAGATGTCAAAATGATGATTTGCGATCTATTTTGTTGTATTTATGTGAAAAATGAAAGTAGGCAACGAAATCAGCACTATGACAAATGTTGAAAATGTTGATTTATATTACATTTGGACATTTCTCTCCTGCCTTTAATACTGACTTCAGTGAGTAATTATGCTATGGTATTGTCAGGGAGCTGAGCATTTTAATTGACATTGGTCATGAATTCTACATTTTTGGTCAATCAGTTGTGGTGGCTGTGTCAGCTGAACATCTTTAGTAGCATTGACTGTCTTAATACATTTAATTTAGCATAATAGATATTAATGATTAAATTGCAACATTTAACTTCCACGTCTCTTCATGGTGAATGCTATTAAGAGAGAGCACTAAACTACGACTTTTTGGGTTGAGATATCATGTTGTAGGTCCCATGGCATTAAGTATGTTGTAGTAGTACAGGAAAGTCTGTTATCCAGCACGCTCTGGAAATGGGAGGTGCCAGTTAATCAGATATGCTGGTGAACTGAGGTGTAAGGTGACTTCTGTGTATTCATCCAATGAGAGAGCTTCAGAACGATCACGAGGGTGTCGCGGTCTCGAGAGGTATAGGAGCGTGCAAATTGGGTGAGTGGCACTGATGGGCAGTGCTGCGGAGCGGTGGGAGGCTGAGACCTGAGCGAGGACAGGCTGTCGGTATCTATCATTGGTGAGTTTGACACCTCCAATCAAAAAACCGACCCAACGTCAGAATTCCGGTTCGTAGAGTGCCGGATAACAGAAATTTTACTGTATTAGATTCTTATTTCAACAGTTGAAGAGCTTAATATAATTAAAGAAGGAGAATAGAATTGCAGATATGAGGTGCAGTGAAATAAAGCCTAACAATCGCTGCAATTTTAAATATGTAAGTTGTTGTGGGAGCGTGTTATTTGCTCTCGGTCATGACACCTAATACACCAAATAATAAGTAGACCAAAACTTAATCCTCGGCCCAACATCTTCAGCTGTTTCATCAATGACCTTCCTTCCATCATAAGGTCAGAAGTGTTCGCTGATGATTGCACAATGTTCAGCACCATCCTTAGATATTGAAGCAGTCCATGTCCAAATGCAGCATGACCTGGACAATATCTAGGCTTGGGCTGACAAGTGGCAAGTAACATTTGCCCCATACATGTGACAGGCAATGATCATCTCCAACAAGAGAAAATCTAACCATCACCCCTTGACATTCAACATTAACATCACTGAATCCCCCACTGTCAACATCCTGGGAGTTACCAGCGACCGGAAACTGAACTGGACTAGTCATATAAATACTGTGGCTACAAGGGTAAGCCAGAGGCTCGGAATCCTGTGGCGAGTAACTCAGCAGCTGACTCCCCAAAGCCTGTCCATCTACAGGGCAGGATTGTGATGGAACACTCCACTTGCCTGGGTGGGTGCAGCTCCAACAACACTCAAGAAGCTTGACACCATCCAGGTCAAGACAGCCTGCTTGATTGGCACCTCATTCACAAACATTCACACTCTCAATCACCTCACTCTGCAATAATGCACAGTGGCAGTAGTGTATACCATCTACAAGATGCACTGCAGGAGCTCACCTGTCTCCTTAGACAGCACCTTCTAAAACCATGACTACTACCATCGAGAAGGACAAGGGCAGCAGACACATGGGAGCACCATCACCTGGAAGTTCCCCTCCAAGCCACTCACCATCCTGACTTGGAACTATATCACCATTCCTTCACTATCGCTGGGGAAAACCCAGGAACTCCCTCCCTAACAGCACTTTGGGTGTACCTACACCACATGGACTGCAGCACTCTAAGAAGGCAGCTCCCACCACCTTCTCAAGGGCAATAAATTCTGGCCTAGCCAGCAATGCCCACATCCCATGAATGAATTTTTAAAAATCATCAGCTCAGTATTTTCCCACCTTCCTGCCCAAGCAAAGCTCCATCTGTTTACAGGTCGGATGAAATGTAGGCCAGTGTGTTCCAACTTCATCACCTATCTTTGCATTGAGGTGACATTAATAACCGGTTTGAATTGAATAGGTATGCTTTCTATCCTCAAAATTTGTAAACTTTTACTACCCATATGGGTGCATCAGGCAACATTAATGTTGCATTAACTTTTAGATCTATTTCAACCAAACTGTTTAAAAGAATATTTTTTTAAATGATCAATAACGTATTGCTATTATTTAGTCAGAACAACATGGAAAATATTCAACAGTGTAGTAGGCACCAGCCAACGTCTGCTTAGTTTAGTGGTGAATATGGTCATTATCATAGATTGCATTTTTAAGGATGCAGTAGAGAACTGCTATCGGTTAACTGCAGTTGATCTCGCTGGGTGAGCAACAAAATCCAGTTGGCTTGAACTTCTCAAGCCTTGCCCAGTCATGCTGTCCTGCCCCCTCTCCCCACTCATTAAAGGCAAGCTAATTTTTTATTTGGCAGTTTTAGATTCTGTAAAATGAGCAGTTTTGTTTCATAATTTTTATTCATTTTTCTCTTGATACCTGCACCTTGTCAGTGAAATTTAGGCTGAACCTGAATCTGGTTTGTGCCTGCCGACTGTGGCCTTGGGTGGGTTCTGTGGCACATTACCGATATTACACCCATTTGATTTCTGATGTGGAACTATACCCCATGGGGCTACATTTTTTTCAAATTCTTATATTTAATATTTCTTTTAATTTGAACAGTTGGTTAAGCAAGTCTAGTGCCAGTTTATAATAAATGCTATGTGCTGATGATGATTGTTGTGATTTAGCCATTCTATGTTGTAAAACGATTGCATGCCCTAATTACTCATTAAACATTATTAACCTATGATGCCAATAGCTCCTCCTTTAAATGTGTTGCACTATTGTATTTATGTTACAACAAAGTAAGAAGCAATTATGACTAATTTAAAGTTATCTAAATTTTAAACTTTTATTTGTATTGATCTAATGGCTCACAAATTTTCATCTTCCGCTAACAACTGCGGTAGCCATGTTTCATATTCAAAAATGCAATGCTGTATGGATTAGGACATTTTATTAGTGTGTTCTTCCAAGAATGCTAAAAATAGTGAATTGAACCACAGGCTGGTGCCTTATAATGGCAATACAGTTATTGTGGAAATTTCTCTAATTTGTAAATGCAAGTATTACTTTATTGGAGATAAACCACAGAGCCAGGAAAATTCAACCCAAAAATACTGAATTGAGGTACTTTTCTCTGAAACCTTGCAAAGGCCTCATTAGGGGCTTGTTGATCTAGTGTTTAATATGCAGATTAAATAGACCCATTAAATATAGTTTAAAGAGATTTATGTGCAGACATTTAATTTTTTTTGAAGATTTTTTTAATAGGCCCATTTACTCTAGCAGTATTAATGATTACTTAATCCATATTGAGCTCACAAAGTGTGATAATTTTCTTGTGTGAATGGTGCAAGCCTGCTCAGGGGCATTCTTCTCTTTGTACCAGACTTTAGAAATGGACTTAATTAAATGAATGCAGGCTTAATTGTTTTCCTACTTTAGCTTACCTTTTACTCAACAGAGCAGATCCAATAATGTAAATGATTTTCGTAAACACCAGAATGATGGACTATTAGAATTGTTCAAAGATATTTGAGTTGTCATCCAGTGTATATTATTAAGTAAAATGAACAAGGAATGCTTTTTGTTTAAAATCTGTACAAAAAATGAGCTTGTTGAACAGTGCTTTGCATATTTATGGACCAAGATACAGCGGGTTTGATTTTAACTTTAATTAGCATCATATACAATAGGATGGTTTATCAGAAGGGAAAGCTCTATAGGATTTGTAATTACAACAGTTGGAATATGAATTTGATTTAAAATGCATGCAATAACATTCAGTAGCCATACAATGAAGCACAGCACATTCAGGGTAATAATGCTGCTTTTGCATTGTTTTGGAACACTACCCGTGAAAGTTTGTTTTATTTGGATTTGGAAATGGGGTCACTGTAGCTCAATGCAGTCTTTTTGTTCATAGGTACAGTTGTTGCTTGTAAATGTTGAAGTACCTTTCCATTGCATAGCACATAGATTGAAGATTTTTGTTCAGTTAAAGTGCAATTATATTTTGTGGAAATTTGTTTAAAGTGAAAAATGCACTCATATTATCAATTGCAAGAATGTTAAGCATATCAATGCACTTAGCTATTTAGTCAAATTGTTAGAAGACTGGAAGTTCTGCTTGGAATCTAGATGAGAATACTGATCGTAATAAATGCTGGCTGAATATGTAACTGGAGCCAGTTGATTGTCTGGCCTCCATGTGACCTGAAGTATTTTGGTATGGGACAAGTGGTAGGGCAGTCCTATTTCTGTTGGCATTTAAATTTTTTTTTCAAGATTAAAAACTTTGTTTTTTTTAAAATATTTTCTGCAGAAGTATTACGCATCTCTAAACTGATTTAGCTTGTCAGTAAAATAACATTAGTCAGGGCATTTATACAAGTTCGGTGGCATCAACTGAATATTAAAATCTGACTTGAGGTAAAGGTATCCCCACTCTCAATTCACGATAGCTTCTGTCAGAATGTTGTGATGTCATGTAAGAGGAGAATACACAGAACCAATTAATTTTATGGACAAAAAGTGAGTGGTATAAGTAATGCGTATGTACCTATGTATAATGTGTAGGATGTATATGTTAGTCTTGGACTTTTATATTTGCTAAACTGTTTTCCACACAACTTAAGAATTAGCCTAGATCCTTATAAACCATGTTGTGATGGTTTTAAAGCATTTTCTTGTGGGAGAATGTTCTTGGTATTTTGAAACTCTTACCCCAACCCATATACATTCAACACACTATATTGCTAAAATCAATCCGCTGTTCATTCTGGTCTGCTAATATTTATGATTGAGTAATTTTATGGTACTGTGTTTGCTACTTAACTTTATATTCCTTACTCTGTTGTGGACAATACCATTAAGGTGCTCTCCTTTTTTCAGCAAAATCGAGGACTTTTTTTTATTATTCTATCAGTACATTTAAAAATACAATAGAAAAAATGAAAACACAGTTTGGCGAGACTTGTAGAAAGAAATTTGGGCTCTTGAGAATTGGAACACTGCTGCTTGATAATTGTGCCTCTTGTTATAAGCCTGTAATTAACAAAATCGCAGAGTTAGGCTTTGTCACTTCATTTCCTTTCATCAGAATGAGTATAATAATGAACAAAGTTCCCTTGTTTCATATGCTAAGCTCTTGCTCTTAAACCCATATGAGTTCATAGGCTTCTATAATTGCTAAATTGGTTTGTTAGAGCAAGATAATAGAGAATTTCTTCTCTTTATAATTGGACACTTCTTCCCTGTAGGCTAATGTATGCACATCTCTTGCATACTCAATAAGTTGCACATTTGAAAGCCATAACTAGCTAATAACTGCTACAGTGTCATCAGAGAGTAATGGTATGCTGATTAGCATAATTAATGACAAATGGCATTGCAGAAATGGTGGATTGGTTTAGTGGATGATGAATGCGTCAATGCCTAGGTTGGAACCTGCCAAGTTGGCCTAGCTGGCTGTCAGCCCTTATGTTATTTCACTGGTAGATCTCATTAGTCACCATGTGAGATGCCAGTTTTTATTCGTTGGTGTCTTGAACACTGAGAACTTAATAATGTGAACAAATATGGCTTCCCAGTCTCTGGAATTAAATCTTACATTAGCATTTTTTTTCTGCTTCATCAATTTTTTATCCACTTTATCTCTCAAAGAATTTACTAGGATTCATCGAGCATTTAATGCAAAGAATAGTAAAACAGCAGTGTTAAAACAAGAGCATTTAACTTAGTTACTTTGAGTGCATATATAGGACAGTGAATATTTTGCTAAACACTTTTTACAAAACTACCTATTATTGTCAGTTAAAGGGGCAAGCCCTATTATTTTCCAGTAAAATTCCTTTATGATGTAAAGTTCCATGATGAAACTGGACTATAGTTCCACATAGACAATAGCCTTGGTTCAATTTTAAATATGAGATTTGCTAATGCAGTTGCAAAATGGCATTGCAGTTCAATCTGACCAGGACACAAATGTAATGCTGGTTGTTTCGTAGCTCACATCAATCACGAGGTGTACATTTTGTATGAGGTCACATCTGTTGTCGTTATAGTGATGGACCAGTGCCATGACAGCTTTTCAGAGATTACTTATCTTTAGTAAAATGAGCCTAAAATCAATATTACTCTCCCAATGCCGTTCAGGAACAATTTAAGCACAGATCACTGCAGGTTTGCTGTACCTGGGCCACAACCTTGGTGCCCAATCTTTCTGTTGGGCTGGTTTGAAATAACATGTGTACACTGAGCACATTTGGCATACTTTGCTAGGGCACTGCAAGGGAATTCCAGTTGCTGCCTGTGGCTGAAGTGTAGCAGCAACCTTAAAGGGGCAGGCCATGTGGAAGCCTCATGAGAAAGCCTGAATAACTTGAGAATTTGACAGGCACTGGGAGCAGGAGTTTCATGTGGACAGCTGCTGATGACAAATGGAAATTTTAAAAACCTATTTGTGCCTGCTGGAAACTGTGATTTGAATGTCAGTGGTCTTCACATTTATTTATAGGATGCTGTCCCCATGAATGGTTTTGTATTGCTGGGCCATGGCTTGTGATTGTAGCAGCAGATTGGACACCCTGCATTCTGACTTGGAATAAGCTAGTAAGTGGGTGGTTGAACAGTGTCAAGCAGTGGACTGGAGAAGCTGGGAAAACCAGTGTGGTTATAAAGAATGATGGCGTAGGAGGAGAGAGGTAGTAGAACGGGACAGATGTCTGGCCCGGGGAAGGTGAAGCTCTTGCCTTTTTGATGGGGCGGTAGGTTAACCCTATCTCTTGAGAAGGTCAGTCAGATTTCTTCTGATAAGATGGCTTATGAATGTTTCTCCTTGTCTGCACCTAAATAAGCCATAGCTTTATCATAGAATTGTGAGTGATGCAGTATTGACTGCAGCTCCCATCACCTAAGTGTAAAATATTGATGGAGCAAAATAATACTTTTCTTCAAAATCTACCCCTTCACGCACAAATAGATATCTTGCTTGGAAATACCAGCCTATCTGTTGAGGCAGCACCATAACAGTAACACCAGGTTTTTTGAGGCCAACATGCTAATTTACTGCGCCCAAGTTTTGGAGGAAATTTTAGTGTGGAGGTCACTGACATTTATTTGCATGAGATATCCATTGCTGCAGGTATCAAAATCCATAGAGGAAGTTGATGTACAGTGTTTTTCCTGAAGCAAAAGGGGAGCAAAGAATTAGCACTCTTCTCCCCAAGTTTCACCCATTTTTCAGGCTTCGGGGAGGAAGGCAGAGGGAAATCAGGTCTAATATTGGAATAGAACTATTATTAAATGAGTTAATTCTGACTGTTCCAGAGCAAAAAGCTGACAGCGATTTGATGTAGACTTCCAGGTTGATTTTCCCTGCAAGCAACAATTTTTTTTGTTGAAATTCGCAAAAGTTGCCTAAAGATGGTAACTAAAACCTACTTTGGGAGTTTAGCCTTTCAATGCATTGTGAGAAGGCCAACAGAAGTCTGCTGACATGCAGAGAGTATAATACACCTTTGGTAACTCTATTCCAATTTTAAGAAAGCAGCATTTTAGCTTGGTGATTATTAATTTTTTTTCCCAAAGTGATCCCACTCACTTTAGCACTATGCTGTGTGTTGCTTTATGTTCAGTGTGCCTTTTGGTCATCTTGTTGCTGTTTCTTTTCTATTGGATTGGTAAACTTCAACTGTTGCATGAATGACTAAACGGAAAGTGTCATTAGTAATATATTTGAAGTGACAGCTGGATAACTGAACAAAGAACTTGCTGTGTGGGAAATAAATATAAATTGAGTCCTGATCAGGTAAACAGGACTTATAAACAAACCCATAGAAGCTATGCATTAGGCGTGAAAAGTTCACGTGGGAATAGGATATTGATGCACTGTGTGCGCTGTAGGTTAAAACAAACTTCAGGTATCATGTGGCCGCCCCTGTTGATGTGATAACGACTAACATTATATTTGAGTGTTGGGAAGCAGAGGAATGGAAGTGGCGTGCAGACATTTCAATTATGAAAAGATAGTAATGCCTTGGAAGGAAGCATAATAATGACTCTCTGCATTTGACACACAAAATCCTATGAGACCGGTGTTGCCTACTCTCTTCACAGATGATTTGAGCAGGGGTAAAGAACACCATTCAAAGAGCAGAATTAAATGGGAATATGCATCATTGTTGGGATGGTTGTTGGGGGGGAGGGGTGGTGGGGGTGGGGGGGAATGGGGAAAAATGAAAGAGCAATGGTTTTTTAAAAACTGCAAAAACCTTGAGGTGCTGGTGACTCAAATCTGAAAATTGAGAAGACAAAAGAGGAGATTGATCTATGCGACTTGTTCTTAAACCAAGTTAGTGACTGGCTGAATTTTGAAGGTCACATTGTTGGAAAGAAAAAGTGGTAGAATAATTTTGCAAAAAGAAAGGCGAATTTTAAATCAATTAACCTATTGTAATGATCTGGAAGGGAACACTCAAATGGCATTGAGGAAAGAATTATCTGAATCGGGCAGTCATTACTCAGTTGAAAGACAGAAAAATTCTCTTTTTAAAAAATTATAGTTTTCAAATGGAGCTAGTAATTACTATTTTGCAACATCCTTGAAGAAGTCAGTGAAGTTTAATTGGAATTTTGACAAAGATCATAATTATTAATTCAGACTGATAAAATTTTGAAATAAGTCTGGAATAAAAGTGAAGTCAGCATACTATGTGGAATTGTGTATAACAGAGTTGTCCTTCACAATGAAGCAGGAAAGCTGTCTAAGTAGACTTTTGAACTTTACTGATGTACTTAGCACCAAAGCTTTTGAATTATTGACAGTAAGACCCGAAGTGGAGATAAGAAATGAAAACTTATTCCCTGCAATATTTTGTTGCTAATTCATTTACGACAGCTGTTAATTTGTGAAATAATTTTAGTGGTTGTTCTAAATGTTTCTATGTGTATTTAAGACACCAGAAAGTCTTGCTTTTCGCCATTTGAGTTCGGTCTATCTCCGATGATTGATTCTTTTGGGTGAATTGCTGACATTTGGTCCAGTATCAAAATATTTCTGTTGAAGAGTCATACAGACTCGAAACATTAACTGTGTTCCTCTCCGCAGATGCTGCCAGACCTGCTGAGTTTTGCCGGTTATTTTTATTTTTGTTTTGGATTTCCAGCATCCGCAGTTTTTTGCTTTTATCAAAATATTTCTGCCTGGAGTTGCTCTTTTGTGAAATTAAGCTTCTAGTCATTTGAGTTTTTTTGTACTTCAGGCAAGTCTTAATTGGATTGCACAGTTTTTAATACGATAGCTGCCATCAGTGAAGTGATAGTAAGATGCTCCAAAAAATATTTTTTTCTCAATCTATAACTTAACATGGTTGGTTTGGCTGCTTTTCGATATTAAATGGAAAATTGAACAGACGGTTATATGCAATTAGTGTATTATGGTACTGAACTGATATTCTTGCAAGACTTCGGAGCAGAATTGTTTTTTCAATCATTTCATTATTCAAGATAATAAGGAGAAAAATGTAAGATTCAATTTTGGAAAACATAAGATGAAACTTATGGGGGGAAAGGGGAAGTGCCATTGGGCTGAAAAAGAACCCTAACATATATCATGCACTATTCATGGCATTCTTTGACCCCACAAAGACCTTCGACTGTATGAACTGGGAGGGACTGTGGAGCGTTCTCCCCAAATTTGGCTGCCTGCAGAAATTCATCACCATCCTCCACCTGCTGCACAATGACATGCAAACTGTGATCCTTACCAATGGATCCTCACCAAACTGTGATCCTTACCAAACTGTGATCCTTACCAAACTGTGATCCTTACCAAACTGTGATCCTTACCAAACTGTGATCCTTACCAAACTGTGATCCTTACCAAACTGTGATCCTTACCAAACTGTGATCCTTACCAAACTGTGATCCTTACCAAACTGTGATCCTTACCAAACTGTGATCCTTACCAATTGAGCCACAGACTCAATACGAGTGCAAACTGGGCTCAAGCAAGGCTGTGTCATTGCACCAACGCTCTTCCATCTTCCTCGCCGCAACACTCCACTGCATCTCCAAGAAGCTCCCTGCTGGAGTGGAGCTACCCGACAGGATAAGTGGGAAACTATTCAAACTACGGCACCTCCATTCCAGAAACAAGATCACATCAACTCCTGTCATCAAACTGCAGTATGCTGATGACGCTTGCATATGCACATGCTCAGAGGCCAAACTCCAAACTATTGTCGGCATTCACTGAGGCATATGAAAGAATGGGTCTTGGGCTAAACATTCATAGGAGAAAGGTCCTCTACCAACCTGCTTCTGCTGCACAATGCTGCCCCCCAACTATCAAGATCCACGGCGAACCATTGGACAACATTGACAATTTCTCGTACCTTGGGAGTCTCCTCTCAATGAGAGCAGACATCAGTAATGGCACTCAGCATAGCCTCCAGTGTTCCAACGCAGCCTTTGGCCATCTGAGGAAAAGAGCGTTTGATGACAAAGACCTCAAACCAGGCGTGAAGCTCATGGTCTACAGGGCTGCAGTGCTACCTGCTGTCGTGTATGCGTCAGAGAGATGAACAACATACAGCAAACCCCTTAACTCCCTGGAGAAATATCGCCAGCAATGCTTCCGCAAAATCCTGCAAATTCAGTGGCAGGATCGATGCTCCGATATCAGTTTCCCCTCTCAGGCCAACATCCCCAGTATCAAGGCACTAGTTATGGTTAATCAGCTGCGCTGGGTAGGCCACATCGTCTGCACGTCTGACACATGACTCCAAAAACAAACTGTCTACTCCGAGCTTCGTCATGACAAGCGGTTACCAGGAAGGCAGAGGGAATGTTTTAGGACCGTCCTCAAAGCCTCGCTGAAAAATGCAACATACCCACTGACTTGTGGGAATCTTGTGTTCGACCACCCAAACTGGGGAAGAAGCTTCCACGAAGGTGCCAACCATTTTGAACGTCTCTGACAGACCCAGGCGGAGGGCAAGCACAAACAGCAGAAGGAGCGTACCAAAATCCACCCATCCTCCTCATCAAACACTACATGCCCCACCTGCAGCAGAGTGTGCGGATCCAGCATTGGACGTTTTAGTCACTCAGGACCCACAACCCCGGAGTGGAAGAAAGTTATCCTCAGTCCCAAGAGACTGCTTGAGAAGAAGAAGATGATGATGATTCTAATTTAATAAATGTTGTGGTTAAGAAAAATAATGATGAGGGTATTGGCACTCCGTTCTTGAAATGTAAATCAAACAGCAACTTCCAGTGATTGCACGTGAGTAGTTCGATACGAAAGTTAGGAAGTTGCTGTTTGAATTGCCCTGCCCTACCAGAAGCTTTGCTGTTTTTTTGGGGCAATCAATGCAAGGTGTGGAGTTCCTGTACTTATGTGATGGTTACCCATGAAACACACAAGGAAAAGTTTGGGTTTGTCGAGTTCAGTGTAACTAAATTTCTAATGGTATGATAATTGCTGCCAAACAACGTGGCACTGAAATTAACTTTTACAATCATGGAGCCTCATTTACTCATTTTATTTTTTTGGAGATTTTTTTAACTTTAGATTTAAACTTATTTTTTTCTTTCTGCCTCTTTTATCTATTTCTCGTAATCTCATTTGTTTTCCCTCTTTATTTTGCTTTCTATCTGTTATTTAGCATTGAATTTGAACATACTGGGAGAGAAGCACTTGTTCTGGAGTGTACTGCAC
This sequence comes from Carcharodon carcharias, assembly GCF_017639515.1. Classification (NCBI taxonomy): domain Eukaryota; kingdom Metazoa; phylum Chordata; class Chondrichthyes; order Lamniformes; family Lamnidae; genus Carcharodon; species Carcharodon carcharias. Next base: position 166,058,918 of record NC_054474.1, on the reverse strand, counting down.
AGGCAGCTGTACGCACAGTCATTTGGATTAAAGCAGACTCTCCAGCAAATACAAAAGAATCTAAGATTTTTACTGCGATCTGCAACAGGGCCTCCAACCCCATAGCATTGAATTAACTTTTCTTAGTTAGATTTCCTGGTTCAAACTTCGTGTGCCACAGTTAAAGGTTCTTCAATCTGACAAGAGCAGGAGATAACGCAGTTGCTTGCCCTGGTTAACAGATCACCTGTAGAGATTTCCTAATCACAGTAAGTCTGGTGCAAAACTCCCCAGCAAGCCTTTGAGCCAAGTTTAGGTGTACTGAATAGTGTCACCGCAAAATCTGAGCCAATCTGTTTATTTTGAACACAGTGCATGAATTCATGAGACAAGTAGTTGGTCTTTGCAATTGGGATTGGAGGCCCTGTTGCAGATCGCATTAAAAATCATAGATCCTTTTGTATTTGCTGGAGAGCCTGCTTTAATCCAAATGACTGTTCATGCAGTTGCCTGTGCAGTACACTCCAGAACAAGTGCTTCTCTCCCAGTATGTTCAAAACCAAAGGGCTATATAATCTTTCTGTTGATAAGATACAATATTATGTTCAATTTCCATTTGAAAGTTTTGAACATGAATGCTGATTTAAGTGCGTGACTAAATGGCAAAGTGAGCTGATATGTCATCCAGCAACTGCAGATTTCAGTAACCAAAATGATCCAAATTTTAAGGATGTGTATTTGGAGACATTTAAATAATCTTCAAAAAGGCAGTATTTAAACAAGTCATGCCTAGATTTGATTTACGTAGAAATTCTTTAAAACTTATTTTGCTCATGGGGACTGCACTTTTCCACTTTCAAGTGCAGGGCTGAAGTACAACATGAATTATGTTTTTCCTTTGGTGTTTTTTGAATTGATTGCATAGTATTGTGCTGGTTAGTTGTACATGATCATCTCTGTACAAAAGATACATGTCCACAGCACCATATTATTATCATAAGGAGCAGGAGTCATTAAACTAATCTGAAAATAGAAGCTTCCTATCATCAGTTCTCATACCACGGGTCACAAGCTTCAGCAACACCAAAATTTTTCCTGTCAGGATAGGGGGCAATTTTTATTCCCTCTCATTAGACAATTTGACTAATGACTAGCTTTGGCTGTGGAGCTATTCAGGGACCACGGACTTCCGTAAGGCACTTGGAACAGTGTATAAAGACGGCCTCAGTTGGAATGGCACAGATGGCAAGCCCAAACGACAAAATAAACTACAATATGTCTTGGAGCTGCTGTCAGGCCAGAGCTTATTTGTCATGTCACAGCAATCTATTGGGTTGGGGAGCAGCAGCTCCTCTCCTGGGCCTTGAAAACTTCTACACACAGCATTGTGCTCCAGGTCCAACGAGTAGCAGTGAGGAAAAAAAATAAACTGGCTCTTTGATATGGTTTTAGTTAATTAGCCCTTGTAATTTCAAGGGGCTTAATTTTTATATGCAAGGTGGCAGGATGCAGTACATAAACTAATTTCAATTTGGGACTCCTAGAGCTATTAAACAAGCAGGGTTGTTGATGCTAAGTAAACTGCCTGTTAATATATTTTTTGTGTTTAGAAGGTTCCAATCAATAAGCTCAATTGTTTTTTTTTAGATTACTGAAGTGATGCCTTTTTTAAAAAGCAGTTTAATGCGATTGCTGCTGATTGCAGTAGGATTAGTCTCAGAAGCGGTTTACTGTTATCAAAATGCAAGGATATTAATCTAAAGTCGTACTCAGGAATTTTGTATGATATTTGTGAACTAATATTCATCACCCACAAGTTTAAGTTTTGATTTTATTAAGAAAAAATATTTGTGGAAACAACTATTCCTTTGTCTTGTCCTGATTTGCAGTTCAGTTGTTGGAGGCTGGATTATCTGTTGCACTGGATGACCTGTGGTGAATTTTATGTTTCAAATATACAGCTTGCATCAGTCATACAGAGTATTAAACACTTGCATCCTTCATTTAGTTGTAATAGCGGTTTCCACTTTTTCTATACGGTTTGGCTAAAAAATATTAATAGGTGGTTTATGTGCTGAATTTCAATTTGACTGGAAACATTTCATAATGTATTCCCTCATTTTGAAGCCATTCCATCTTATAGTATCATTGTATAGTTGACTTTCAAAATTAACAATTGTGTTTTAAAAAAAAAAATGTGGTAAGCCATTATGTCACTGAACTCTTAGAGAAAAGAGCCTTTTACTTGATAAACCAATCAAGTATATGTTCATTAAAGGTAACGTAAAGGATGAGCCAGATTAGTGAGAATGCAGGTTCAAATTTTATGTCAGAAATTGTGCAGTAAGTGGCTACTTAAAACTTTGACCCTGAAATTACGCTGTAGGAAACCAGCAAACGAGTGTTTAATGCATTTGTCTGAAATAATCGTCTCTGCTGTTTTAACAGAGACATTAACCCATTTATGTTAAACTGATTACACCTCCATTAAAATAGTGCAGAGGGGAATTCCAAACTAACAGATCAAGCATTCATACATTAATATCCCAATTTAATATAAGGATCAATGTCCTTGCAATACCAGTGTCTTTATATTTAGGAAGAAGAAAAGGTCAAATTTTAAAGAGTTCAAAGCACAACATTGTTTTTACAAACAGTACTGATGATAAGCTGTTTGCAATTTTTTAATGAAATTCTGTAAATATACAGATCTACAACCCTCTATAGGCAGGAAAATCAACAGAAGTGTAACTGTATATGTGAATTTTGCCCAAAGCTCAAAAAGCTAATAGGCTCTAACTTTTGGATGATAACTCTGTATTTTGCACTTCATTGCACGAGAGACTGAGTGCAGGAATTTGTGACGCATTGCACTTGAATTCCTTCAGTAGACGTGTAGAATTTCTCTCTGTGTACAACAATGGAAGTGTTCAGTGCTGTGTGGAATTGTAACCCTCTGAGTACTGAAGAAGCAATTCATCTACACCTGGTAGCTAAACATGACAATGTTAGCATTTTTCATTTTACTGACATTACCATTAATAAAGCAATGATCCAAAAGTAGCTTTGCTGAGTCTGTTCTTTGCTTTCATCATTCATGACTATAATTTTGCACTGCATCATTTTAAATTAAATAATGGAAAACACATTGCTTTTCATTGTTTACAATGTTCAGTAATCACGTTTAAAGGAGTGCATCAGAGCTTTACACCATTTGAAATTAAGACTGGCTTGAAAAACATTAATAGCTCAGTAAGGTGTGTTTGCATTTTTCTAGCAGCATTTATATTGAGTGGTTGGATAAACAAGCTTGTCTAAATTGTTAAAAAGGCTAAAGATAACTTAAGATTGAAAAGACTATATTTAAAGAACTTGTTATGTGATTAGTAATATTGAATTCCTGTTTAGCATAATTAGGGAAAATTTCTGATTTTGAAGTTGAAAAGCTTTTTTAGTACTTAAAGTTAAAATTTTAATTTTTAAGTTCACTCAGTTCTCCTGGCTTCAATTGATTATTAGATGTCGTATACAATTAAATAAAATTTGCACAACATAGAGACTGGTAACAGGTCATTTAGCCCAACTATTCTGGACTAGTGTTTATGCCCCAGATGAGCCCCTCATACCCTATGTCACCTTACCCTATAAACGTATTCTTTAATTCCTCTTTCGCGTATTTACCTAGCTTCTCCTTAACTACGCCTATGATATTCACATCAACCATTCTGTGATAGCAACTTCCATGCTCTAACCATTTTTAAAAAATATTTATGACCCATAGTTTTGGACTTCCCCACAATTGAAACAACATCTGATATTGTGTAATGTAAGGCAGAAAAATGCACATAAGAGTTTTGAGCTGTGAATGTACTTTATGCTATTAATGGGATCTTAATGTCCGATGCCACAAGTGTGTACGCAACCAAATGAAGATTTTGTGCTGCTGTTTTTGTTTTCAAATATTTTGCGGATAAGGAAAATTATGGTAGCTAATTATGGGAGCTAATCAAAGTTCTGAATCTCCTGTTTCCAGATTTAATATTGTGTTGGTCCCATCAAGTTTCATCTTCCAAAACAGACATCCTTCCTTTCCTGGAAAAACTCAGCAGGTCTGACAGCATCTGCGGAGAGGAATACAATTGACGTTTCGAATCCGTGTGACTCTTCATCTGATGAAGAGTCATATGGACTCAAAACGTCAACTATATTCCTCTCCGCAGGTGCTGTCAGACCTGCTGAGTTTTTCCAGGTATTTTTGTTTTTGTTTCAGATTTCCAGCATCTGCAGTGTTTTGCTTTTATCCTTCCTTTCCTTCCTCCCTGCTTTCAGAACTACAGTATAAATATTGCTGGTTTAGGTAACTCTAAACAACTATTGTTCCTTTTTAGAGGGGTCATCACACCGAGTTTATACTTTGGCAAGTAATACTTACACCACACCAGAGCAGTTGCCTTGAAATTTTGGTTATGCATATAAACCTATATTCTATTCTGTATCTTCTTTAACTTATTGCAGTCAGAGTAGTGTGGATAACAGGCATTTCCCATTAATTTCTTCAATACATTGGAGTATGAGTAGGCCATAAATCTTAAGTCTTTCACTAGTTCAGTCAATTCATGGACAATCTGTACCTCGACTACCTTAACCTGCTATCTCTACGTGCCCCTTGACACCTTTTATCTAACAAAAACCTATCATTCAGTTTTGGAAATTTCAATTAAACTTGCACCCAGAGCCTTTTGGAGGAGAGAACTCTCCATTTTCACTGTCCTTTGTTTTTAAAAACAAAAGTACTCCTGATTTTACTCCTCAATGACCAACCTCTAACTTTAATGTCCTGGATTTTCTCCTCCAGTATAACTGTACCTACCACATTGAATCATTTTGTCATTCTAAATACCTTTGATGTCAACCTTCTAAACTCAATGGAATACAAGCTAACTTAAGCAACCTGTCATTGCAATTTAACCCTTTAAATCCTGGTATCATTCTGGTGAATCTGTGTTGTAACTCCCTCACTAGGGATTCTGAAACTGGAAAAGTTATCTAAGCACCTTTCCTACCATGTCATACATTTGAATACTGGAGTTAATTATATAAAAGCAGTGGGTGTAGGTGATGTTCATGTATTCTCCCAAGCTCCACCCAGCCACCTGGTGGCCCCTGAACGGATGAATGTGCCATGTGGAGATTCTTAGTCATGTACCAACCTTCTACCACTCTATGATATTTTACACTATCAGTTATGCTGCTGTCCCATAGAGAGGGCAGCCATCAGAATGGAAGATAACTTCAGATAAAAATACTGTGTTCATCTTCGTTCCTGTGCTCCTGAATTTGTTAAAATAAATAGTTTTCTTCCATAGTGCCTTTGGGAATTCTGCCGTATTCAAGTTTAAAAAAAGACTCTTAAAGATTATTAAAGATTTTCTCTCAGACTTGAACATTATACCTAATTTTTGAAAAGTTCAAGTTGCTGAATTTGTTGATCAAAACTCAATGAACTATCTCTAAATGTATGTTTTTTTTTATCAACAAAGACAGTGTTAAAATATGACAGCCTTGACATGCTGATTTCTATGTACACTCATTTCAGTGTGAGGTTACAGGATTAATAATACAGTTTCATGCTACTTGCCATTTTTAACCATGATCATTATGATAAAGGGCATATACTTAATTACAGCCCTGTTTAATTACAGCTGTGTTGAAGCTCATTTGTTTGGTAGAATGCTAATTAAAGTGGCGAGCCTGTGGCATGTCCTTATTTTCATCCTTTGTGCTAGGTGAATGAACTAACTGTAATGCACCATGTATTAGTGCTTTACTAAAATAATTACAAGTGCAAGCAGGATTCTGCTGGATAAGTCCCAATAGTTTAAAAACTTTTAGCTTATCACTACAGTCCTCTGCCCTGCTTACTGGTTCACTGGCTTTTCACATTTTTAGTTCAACATTTAATGCTATTGTTTTATATAGGATAAGGTGGGTCAAGTTAATGCACTATGTAGAAAGTAAATTCAGATAACTCTTGCATAGTATCTTTAGTGTGACCGTCTGTTGCCTGTACTTCCATTTTTGCAAAATTGGTTAAATCAGAATAGTATATTACCTAGCAATGTATTCTAATGAAATTTCAACCCTAAATTTAAGTAGATTTGGTGCTAATGATACTTTACTCAACCATACCTTATAGCAGGGGTCAGCAGCCTTTCAGAAGTGGTGAGCAGAGTCTCCATTTATTCACTCTTAATTTAGGGTTTTGTGAACGAGTAATACATTTTAACATTTTTAAGGTCTCTTTATAAAATCACCATAATCTTACCAGTTTAGTGTGTTCCTTGCTGAGTTTTCCAATGCCTAGTACGTATTTGGCTGCGCCCCCCTACCCCCCACACACTCCCCACCAGCCCCACACACATCATCCAATTGGTTCTAAAATTGCAGGGATTTGACCTACCATTTTTCAATTGAGTGCACTTTCCTGAAGGTTGCCATGGTACCTTTGGGTAGCTTTGGTTTTTTGGCGAGCTTTTTTAAAAAAAAGATTCGGAGCCACGCTGCTGCAGCATTGACCCTGGCACTGACAGACCAGCTTTAAAAAGATTGGAACTCCCCAGTTCTGATTTTCTTAAGCCAATGTGTCAGGCCTGCAGCTCTGGCTGCTCACACTGGACGGTCATCTCATGTACCACTGAAAATCATCTTAAATTCCATAGGTCGCTGACCCCTGCCTTATGGTCTACTAAGCAAAGTATTCTACACACATTGTTCTCTATTTGCATTTTTTGTAGCTGTGTTCGCTGGCTATAAACCCACTCACAACTGCGGGATGTTCCCAGTTCACCCACTTTCACATTTTGCCCTGATTACTAGCTTGTACTTAATTATTTGTCATGAGGCCTTGAAAAAAAATAGCAATTTTAAATTAAAATTATACTTTAAAAAATTTGTTCTGGGATGTGAGCATTATTGGCAAGGCCAGCATTGATTGCACATCCCTAATAGCCCTTGAGCATGTGGTGGTGGGCCACTTTCTTGAATGGAGATGGTTAGATTCACTCTTATTGGAGATGGCCATTGCCTGACACTTCTGTGGCCTGAATGTTACTTGGGCGTTTATTAGCCGAAGCCTGACTGTTGTCCATATCTTGCTGCGTGTGGACAAGGACTGCCTCAGTATATAGGAGTTGTGAATGCTACCAAACACTGTACAATAATCAGCGAACATCCAGACTACAGACCTTATGTTGGAGGGAAGGTCGTTGATGAAGCAACTGAAGATGGTTGGGCCTAGGACACCACCCTGAGAAACTGTTGCAATGTTCTGGGGCTGAGATGATTGGCTTGCAAAACCAATAACCATCCTTGCACTAGGTATGAACCCAACCATAAGGCGGGGGCTTTTCCTCTGATTCCTATTGATTTCAATTTTGCTAGAGTTCCTTGATACCACACTTGATCAAATGCTTCTTCCGTTCAGGGTTGGAACCCTATTTCTGACCCTGAACAGACAAAAATTCCATGCTTGCCTTACTACGATTTTTCAGGGCACGGAGGATCCTGTAGAACCGACTTAGTGCAGGTATCTTCAGAGGGAGTAGAGGAGAGAATCCGCGCAGAAACCTTTTATGTCACCAGATGCCATATTCTGGAAGTAGAGAGTTTAAATGTCCCAAATCTGCTTTGAAAAACTATGGAGAGAAGGTAAGGGGGTAAGGTAAGGTAAGTCAGTAAAGGGATAGGGTGGGTAAGGTAAGTGTGTAAAGGGGTAGGGTGGGCGAAGGAGTGGAGTGGCACATGGGTGGCAAGTGAGTAACGTGGCAGGAGGGTGAATGGGTAGGTGGTGCAGGGGGTGTCGGGTCAGGGAAGAGTTAGGCATTCGATGGGGGAGTCAACGGGTGCAGTGTGAGTGATTGGGTGGTTAGTTTTGTAGTTGCCCAGGTGTTAGTCTAGGTTTTAATCTGTCTAACATTTCCTGGGTAACTATCCAGCTAAGTAAGTTGGAACCATCTGATGTTTCTGACTCTAGCTCAGAGTTTGAGACTTTCTCAGAGGGTCCCAGGGAGCAGGGGAATTGTCGGTCAGAAATTCGAGCTTCCCAGCAATTACTACGGAGTCTTTGTGATGGGACTTCTGAGGTCTAGCGCATCTTCTGGGGTGCGTCTGGCCTCCAACCATCCAGAGATCAGAACATCTGGGCCGAAATGTTTATACCCTTTCAATGGGTAGATATCCTTTCTGCAAAGACTCTCGTATCTAGGTAATATGTTGGTTAGCTCTGCCTTTGTGCCTGCCCTGGTTAAATCAAGCAACCTATAAGTAATGTAAATTGGCAGTATGCATTTGTTCTAGTTAGAATTAAGTGTAAAATATTATGGATGACGACTGATCAGGCGTTTCAGTGAAGTGGTAATTTTCTATTGCACAATTTCTTATGTTTTTTAATTGAAAGAATGAAACATTTTCCATTTTGGACAAACAGTTGCCAGTCTTAACGTTAACATTTGGTAGATCGTGAAAAGAGGCATCTAAGTAAAACATTTAACATGAATTTATAAAAAGCTAAAATTACTGAACAGAACCAATTCACTATTGTGGATGAGGGGAGCCAATCGAGCAATACTTCAAGTTGGGTCTCTTGTGAGATTGAGCATGCATGCTTGCACATTAGCACAGGGTGTTATTTCTATAAATAAAAGCCTAATATCAGAATTGAGATGTGTTAGATAGTTGCAGACGTCCAGCCTTATTATTCAATATAAAATTCTGGGGCATTTAGTCATTCACGCCATAAAAATCTTTTTGGGGGAAACTCAAAAAACTCATAAATCATCAATGAAAGCTTTCATGGTAGCCATTTAAAAGTTTGGCCATTTCCCAATAACTCTCATCAAATTCCTGGCTAATGAGTGCTTGCGGGACAAGCTTCATATGCTGGTAGTCTCCTAATACATTGTTCTACAGTAACATCATTAATTTTTTGATAGGACTTGCATTACTTGAGATCTATGACTCTTGTCCAACTATCAAAGTCGTTGCAGTTTCAGTTGTTTTCCTTGTCATTTGACCTAATTAAATTGCAATTAATAAATGTTTTGACATATGTTTTCTTTTATGAAGTTTTCATGGAGAAAAGATAAAGAAAACTTAAGCAGTGTTTGAAAAAGTGATTTTTTTAAAAAGCGCTCTAGAATGTATAATTCTAATGATCAAAGTTTCTTTCTGCTTTGGAGTGACTTGACAAGTTATAAATCCCTTTATTTCTGGTGTTTCATTTTGCAATATTGCAAAAGTTGTACCAGCAGCTTTAACACTTGAATAATGCATGGGTCATGCTGCTGTATAATCCGCATCTCCAGATTTGATTGTTTCTCTGCAAGTGGCCTGTATCTGAGAACAGTTAATTGATTTGAACAATTTATTTAAAAAAAAAATTCCCTTTTTTAACACATCAAGCTAACGTGCGTAGACCTTCTTGTCTTATTTTTTAAAAATGTTTAAATCTGGTCTTATGAATAAAGACTTGAATTAGTAAAAATCTAATTGTCTTCAATATAATAAATTACCCCTTTTTAGCTGTGGTGGAAGCTGCCATTGGTTGTATATTCTGATGAATTGTCTGATAGCTCAATGCATTTAAATTAGAGATGTTTTTGCTGTGAATGAACTCCTTTCAATACAGACTATGATCTGTGCTCGGTCAATCTCTAATTCAGGATCTTAATCAAGCATCATTAAGAATTAACTACCTTTTTGTGTCTATTTCAGCAATGGATGGTGTGCCTTTCACGATTTCAGAAAAATTCTCCAGTGCAGTTGAAGCTGTAAGTGTCTATCACTGACTAAAACGCTCTCCCTCTTTCAAAGCTGAGAGACAAATTACAAACCTAAGTTTTAAGTTTCACCATTTGTTAAAAGCCACATACAAATATATGATGTAATATTTATGAATCTCAAAGTACGTTGAAGATAAACAAGAAAATATGACTTTGTTCGGTTGTTAGAGAGTGGCTTTTATGCAGTGGGGAATCCATATTGGAGCTAATGCTGCACTTTAGAGCAGGAAGTTACCATCCATTACTTTCACTGAAACACTGAATCAGTTGCAAAGGCCACAAAGCAGAAAGTTTTAGTTTTTCATAAAAATTATGTTTGACCGGTTTAACTGCCCCTTTTTCAAACATGTTTGTGACTTTGAATAGCCTAACTTGTCTGAGCGGATCAGCTTTGCCATGTGCATAAAATGGCTGCTGTCCAGTGGCTTTTTCCATACTGTTCACCAAATCTAGTTGGGAGTGTTTTGAGAATGCGCTAAATCTTAATTAAATAGCAGCTGTCTCTCTGCTGGGTGCCAGAGAGTAACAAATATTGCTTAAAAAATTAACAAAATCAACACCAAATGAAAAGTGATATTAACAGTGGGGAAGATTGAGACAACAAATTGAGTTATTAAGATAGTGGTAGCATAAGACAAATGTGTTGAGGGAGATTTCAGTTTAAATTATGGTTCAGTTTTAATTATTGTAGGATCTATAGAGATGGAAGTCATTTTAGAGATGTGCGCATTATGTTTCTTGTATTATAGTTTGTTGGATATCATTCCAAGAAATGTTATCTGGGAAACATTAAATGCCATTGTATTCTGCTAAATATTGTCCAACCTCAAATATTTTGCTTTCATAAAGTTGTCTTTAATGGTGCCTAAATGTGAGCCTGTCCTACTGATGTATGGTAAAATGAACGGATTGAAAATCACAGGTGGCATGTGCAAAGCTTTGGACAGGGAACTCAGAAAATAAAAATTTATGATAGCATATTTACTGGTTTTGAAATCTTCAAAGTGCAGATATTTTAGACCATAAAATAGTATCCTCAATTGAAGTGGTTTTCATTGAGCAATAAATTATTTTACTAACTACATAAAGGTCGCACCTTTTTTAAAAAAAAATGAGATGGTCTGGTGCCAGATGAGAAAAGCTCGTGATTGCTGTGACCTCTGCCACTGAGAGTCGAATTAGACACAGTAGAGAGAGTGTGCAGGCATTTTCTAGCACGCACAATTTCTTCACATTTCAACTTTTCTTTTATGTAATTGTAGCTTATCCGGAAATCCACTTGATTTATTTTTGCATGATTTTAATCTAATATTGTAAAAGAATATAAATTATAACTGCTATTTCTTCTTGGAGTTTGGCTTCATCACTGTATGCACTGTTTTAAATTGAGTGCACAGATAAGAATCTCAGAATTTTTGCATCACACAAGGAAGCCATTCAGCCCAAAGTCTGTACGGCTCTCCAAATGAGCAACTTGCTTAGTGCCATTCTCCTGCCTTCTCTCCATAATCCTGCACATTCTTCCTTTTCAGATAACAGCCTAATTCCCTTTTGAATGCTTCAGTTGACCTTGCCTCCACCACACACTCAGGCATTGTATTCCAGACCTCAACCCTCTCATTGTGTGAAAAAGTTTTTTCTTATATCGCTTTTGCTTCATTTGCAAATTAGCTTAAATCTGTGCCCTCTCGTTCTCAATCTATTCTTGAGTGGGAATAGTTTCTCCCTATCTATTTGTAATGGGCCAGGAAATTTATTTACAATCAATTGGAGAAAATGTATTATTGGTAAAATAGTAAGTGCTGCAACTTGTTTGAGGCGTTGAGAGAGATGGTATGTACATGGAATGATTTCATGTTTAAATGTCCATCACTTCAGCAGTATAACTGTCAATAGGAACTGAAAATATCTTAGTAATTTATTGTATTAGTCTGGAGATTCTATAGTTTACTTGTCAACCCGAGCTTAAGCACAATTAATTTAATTGCTTTGAAATACCATGATGAAAATTTGAAAATGCGCTTGGGGATCTATTGAAGTACATCACTGAAAGTACTTATGGTCCTTACCATGGGACTGCCCTCGCACAGTTCTCCAAAGGTCCACTCTTTCCCTGTTTCTTTTCCTATCTACATGCTACTTTGAGTGACAGCATGCCTAGGCACAGGCTCTACATCTGTATTTCTGTTGGCAACACCTCTCCCCACTATTTTTCTTCATGCCACAATCGGTCTCAAGTGCCTGTTTGATACAAAGTTATGGGTGAAACGGTATTTCCTCCAATTTAATATCTCAAAGACCAAAACCAATGTTTTCAGTTTCCTCATTGCTGAGTCCACCTCCGTCCCCACACCACGCCTCGCTCATTGTCCACTCAAGCTGAACCAGATATTGACCTATCTTAGCATCCTGGTCAAAATCCTGCACATCGCTCTCTCACAGCATTGTGGGTGTTCCTACAGCATGTGGACTGCAAGCGGTTCAAGAAAACAGCTCACCACCACCTTCTAAAGAACAATTAGGGATGAGTAACAAATGCTGACCTTGTGAGTGATGTGCACATCCCATGAACAAATTTAAAAATAACATATCCTAGCCATCAAGGCTATTTATTTGCACCTTGGCAACATAAGCCAATGTCCCTACTTAACAGGCACAGATAGGAAATTGGAGTTGAGACAGAAGATCATCCAAAATCATATTGAATTAGGGAGCAGACTCAAGGGGCCATGTAGCCTTATCCTGCTCCTATTTCTTGTGTTCTTATCCCACTGCTACCAAAACTCTTATCCAAACTTTTGTCAGCTGTAGGCTCAAATTTCTTTGACACCTTGTTCACTAGCCTCTGAATTTCCAACCGTCATACTCATCCAAATTTCTTCTGCCCACAACTTGCCTTTCTCTTGGCTGTACTCGCCCTTCATTCCTTTCCTTTCTGACCTCCTATCTCCCAACGCAGAGAATTTAGAATCTTAACCCTCAAGTCAAAGCCCTCCAAACCCTCATCCCAAATTTCTCTGCCATCTTCTCCAACCTCACACTTTCTCCCGTGCCTTCTAGTCCTCTGATTCCGAGCCTGTATGCAGTTCCAGCTTCCTCCATCTGTTTAAAAAGCCCCACAGCTTTGAAGTGAGCCCTTTCAGCTCTATACTCTTGCATTCCACAACTAACAGCATCCCAGATGTTACCATTGACCAGAAACTGAACTAGACTAGCCATATAAATACTGTGGCTACAAGAGCAGGTCAGAAGCTAGGAACCTGTGGCAAGTAACTCAACTCTTGACTCCCCAAAGCTGTCCACCATTTACAAGACACAAGTCAGGAGTATGATGGAATACTCTGCACTTGTCTGGATGAGAGCAGCTCAAACAAAACTCAAGAAGCTTGACACCATCAAGGTCAAAGCAGCCCGCTTGATTGGTACACCTTCCAGAAACATTCGCTCCTTCCACTACTGGCTAACAGTGGCAGCATTGTGTACCATCTACACGATGCACAGCAGAAACTCATCAAGGCTCCTTAGGCAGCACCTTACAAGCCCATGACCATTACCATTTAGAAGAATAAGGGCAACAGATACATGGGAACACCAGCACCTAGAGGTTCCATTCCAAGCCATTCACCATCCTGACTTGGAAATTATCACGGTTGCTGGGTCAAAACCTTGGGACTCCCTCCCTAATAGCACTGTGGGAACTGCAGTGGTTCAAGAAGGCAGCTCACCACTACCTTCTCAAGGGATATTAAGATTGGGAAATAAATGCTGGCTTAGCCAGTGATGCCCACATCCAGTAAATGAACAAAAAAGGAAATTTCCTCTCTATCTAACTTCTCGTTTTAAATTTTCTCAAAACCCACCCTTTTAGCATCGCTTCTGTTTAATTCTCCAACTCGTGCAAGTGTTTGGGGCCCTTTTTCTCTGTGAAGCATTTTGGGATGCTTTTGTATATCTAGAGTGCTAAACAAACGCAAATCATGATGGTATTGAGCAGGACACTGCACTCAAGTAGAAAAGCATCTCATCTAATTTATTTGTAAAGTAAAATTTTAAATTAGTGTTTAAAATAAGGAAGACATTTTGAAAACAAAATACTGTATGAGAAATGTATTGAATGAAAGAATCTTAAGATATGCATCCATACATAAAGTGATTTGTTGTAATCATAGGTTTTAATCTGTCAAAAAACCTTTGATAGTGGTGGTTTATTAAAATTAATGTTAGCTATAATTTTGTGCTCTTGGGAGTTACCTTGGATTTGATTTTGTTAACACCTCAGTTTTGATTTTTGAATTTGATTTCAGGTGCAACCAGTTGATTTAATGGGCATAACAATCAAATCGTTGGCCGAAATAGAAAGAGAAGTAAGTATTTATTTGTAAATCACTTGAAAGGATAATTAACAGTCGCGTATAATGGAATAAGACATTAACCAGGAGGGAGTAAACCACTTGGTTAAGGTGGTCACCCAATCTGATGTATGTGGATCTGCTTCCAAATCACCTCCCTCTTATTCCAATTGTCAGTCACACTCTTGACTGTTGTCCCTTCACACATTTCCCTATTTAGTATTTTTGTCCTTTTAATGTGAGAAATTTTGTGGGCTAGTGCCTTTTCCAGAGCATCTGCAATGTAAAAATAACCAGCATCATGTTTTAGCTGATGAGCACTTTGTTTTTGGATTCCTGTTATCAGTTTGCAGAGCCTCTTACCTTTGGGTCATGGGGCTTTCACTGTTACTATTATGTATAACATTTGTTGTTGTTTTCTGATGTGTGAAACCTGCTGCAAACTGAGTGAAAGATTTGATTGTGACAACTTTTTCACCAGAAGACACTCTTACTGATGCATGTCAAACATCATTTCCAAACACAAACTGACCTTGAGCTCTAGATATTCCAAAAAGCATATTTTCAATTCCAGGTCAGGAAAAAAATTGAGCTTTAAGTAGAGATCCAGGTTACACTGGCCAAGCAGTGTTTTGTCTTGAGGAAAGATAATTAGGCATTGAAACTTGTGCAGCCTCTTTGAGCTCAGACAAAGATCTGCTTTGCAGATACCTTGGTGCATTCGACCACAAAATTGAAAACTTGTTCAGAAATATTGACATTCTTAACAGATGTACAGGTCAGATCATCTGACACCATATCTCCAGAGCTGTGAGCCTAAAGCAGATTGTTGTACATGAAGCACACCATGGTTCATTTTAAAGCTGTGACGAATGCAGCGGAATTCATTCCAAAGCATCAAATGTCCATAAAATTAGATTTTAAAAACTGAATATGATACACCATTTGGAACAAACAGCTGCTGGAATTTTCTTACAAAAGCATACACAGTCGATTTGAATCCCATTGATCTCCAGGGACATGAGCTTCTTTTCTGCCTTCCTTTATTATAATCTGGCGTGGCTCAATGGTAACTTTCTTGCCTCAGACTCAAAGTTGCATGTTCACACGCTAACCCAGAGATTTGAGCACGTAATCTGTGTTGATACTTCATTGCATTACTGAGGGATTTCGGCACTGTTGGAGGTCCTGGCTTTCTGATGAGACATTAATTTGAAGTTGCAACTGCCCTCTCAAATGTACGTAAAAATTTTGTTGACACAAACTGAAGAGCAGGGACCCTCTCCCAATGTTTTGGCCAATGCCTGTGACTCAGTTGGCATCAAAAAGAAGATAATCTGGTCATCTATCTCAACATTGTTTGTCAAACTTTGCAGTGTGTTAATTGGTTGCCATGTTACCCTACGTTACAACAATGATTACCATGCAAGAATACTTCATTGCCTTTGAGATGTTTTGGGGTGTCCTAAAGTCATGAAAAGCCCCAGATAAATGCAAGTTCTTTCTCTATTAATGAAGAAAGTTAGGTTTCTGGAACTTCCAGCTCGACGATGATTAATTCTCTTGGGTCTCCATAGACAAAATTCCGGAAACAGATTTTTAAATTGATAGCTCCTGAAGAGACCAAGCTAACAAAGCAGTGTTCTGTTTCTTTCCTTTAGTAAAAGGAAGCAGGTCACTGAATATCTACTGTCTTTGCAGTGATATTCAGCATGTCGTGAATGTTTTGATGGTTAATGTTTTACCATTTCTTTTAAAACCAGGATTGGGAAGATGGGTGGGGGAGAGCACTTTGAACAGAAAGTATTCAATCTTGGCTGTCTCATTACATTAAATGAGATGGCTAGACCTGCAAAGTTTAGTGTTGGAAATCCACAAATAAAGCCCAGGCTTCATACCTACCATTCAAGCATGTATATCATGTATGGTTGAGTTGAGATTTTGACTGTGCCAGTAGCTGGAATATCCCAGAATAGTGTGAACATTTCTGCCCCTGCAGAAGCAAACCAGGATACTTTTGGGTGCGGTAAGTGTTGGAGAAAAGGGTCGTGTATTTCGATCTGTTAATGTGATGTTAATGCCAGTTGTGAAGGAGTGGATGAGTGGACAATACGTTGCTTTTCCAAGATAAAGAGGACAAGACTATGGGACTGCAGTAAAATAGTAATGTGTGTGTTGATTTTATATGGGGAAGGGTAAATGAATTAAAAGTTAGCAAAATGAGTCTGCAATCATTTCTATTAATAGACATTTTAAAATCAAATTCATGTATGTTGCATTGAAATGGCTTCTAAGGAGACTGAGAAGAAAATAAATAAAGCTGAAGGCATTAGACCTTAATGGTAGATGATTTTAAGTTGAAAAATGCCAGTTTCTTCAAGTAAAACTGAATGCCTATTGTTGCAACTATCTGAAAGAAGCTCCAACTCCCCTGGTGTACAATGCTATTACGTCTTAATTATGAATGTCATTCATGATTGACAGGTAACTCTGTAAACAATTCAGCCTTCAACATAGTCACATTTATTGAATGAACCAAAATCTACCTCCCAGTGTATACAGGACGTTAATGCAATATCTGCAGAATCACACCTGACATTGCTTCGCCTTAGAACAATTCTGTGGAATTGCATTTTAACAGAAGTGCACTATCTGCTGTCAGGTATTGCTGATTTAGGTCTTGCTTAGTTCAGTGTTGGCACTATTACATCAGATCCATTCCAGAGACTTTAACCTATAATCTGGCCAAGTCTACAGTGCAGAACTGAGCGAGTGCTGCACTGTTGGTAGGTGTTATCTTTCAAATGCGAGGTTAAATTGAGGTTCAGTCTGCCTTACAGGTAGACATAAAAGATCTTGTGACACAATTCAGATGGGTGCTGTGATTTGCGTCTATCACCCAACCAACACCACTAAACGGAATGGCCCATAACTTCTGCACTCTCCAGCGTCGGAATTGGGGGTACCCCAAAGATGCGCTGGGGAATCCCTCTGGGAAGTTCCCAGGTAAGGGTTTGCACGGCAGTTGCCCTGAGGTGCACACTTCCTCTGGACAATTGTGCTGCGCTGGGAACCATCCGAAAGTGTGGCTTAAATCGTAAACTTTGGATGGTTCTGGCAGGGTTATACCAATAGTTATTCAGAAAAAGTTAAAAGAATTAAAACCTCTTCTAACTTCTGAGTAACTATTGTAAAGACCCAGATAAGTCCCATGGGACTCCCCCACACCCCCAACCCTCCATTCCCTCCCCCCAACGCCTCGAACTCCAACACCTCAGGCTTCCAACTCGCACCCGCCTCCACTGGACCTCGGACCTCCCTCACAACCCACCCCACCCCCACTCCCCAGATCTCCAACTGACCCCTGCCCCCAAAATCTGACCCTCACCTCCACCGACCTTGGAACTACCCCCAGACCTTGGACTGACTGTCTCTCTGTCTGTCTCTGTCACTGTCTCTCTCTCCCCACCCACTCCCTCCGGACCTCAGACCTCCGCCCCCAATCTCGGACCCCACCCCTGCTGATGTTGGACCCCCCCCTACCTGACCCACCTCTGATTTCAGACCCCCCCACCCCTGGCCTCGAAGCCCTATCCCTCTCACCCTGACACCTTGACTCCAGACACCCACCCTACCTCGGATCCGTCCCCAGACACCCATCACTGACTTTCGACTAGCAACCCCACCACCCCTGGACACCCCCAAATCCTATGCATTTACCATAGACACTTGCCCCTCCCCTGGCCTGTCAATTTTCCTGGCCCTTTAAACAACTGCTTTACAGCAGCAAGCGCTGTTTTAAAAAAAAAGGGGGGTGTGTGGCCTCCTTGAATATGCTGGAGCTTGACTTCACTGGGCTCTGCGAGGAGCCTTTTGATGCAGCCTCCAAGCATCTCCAGCGAACAGAAGTGGCAATATAATTTTCAAGACCAGGTGAGTAGCTATTTACTACTTCTAATTTCTGCCGGCCAGCACTTTCCGACGCTAGTCGGAAGTCACGGCCCGATATTTGGCCTTTCATCTTGTGGCTATTTGTGAAAGCTTTATGTAAATTGGCTGTCACATTTGCCTACATTCAGTAGTCATTACCCTTCAAAAGTGCTTCATTGGCTGTGAAGAACTTGGGGCATGCTGAAGTTATGAAAGGCACTATTTAAATGCAATTTCTTTCTTTTCTCCTTTCTGCTTAGCTATCTTGGCACTTTAATCTGCATTTTGCATCAGGAAAAGGTAGAATTCAACAAAGGGTATTATACAAAATGAGGCCTCTTCCATAACGTACTTGAAATTTAGGAACTGGTTATGATTCATAGCCACCTCTCTGTATGTGTTTCATGCAGAAAGGAAAACAAACTTCTTTGGAAGTCGAATTCCTTCATGGTTTGGGATGTTGGCTTCTGAAATCTAACTCTGATTATACATTGTATTATCACCTTTCTCTGTACATCTTCAGTGAGGAGAAGGCATAAGAAGCACATGTGTCGTGCCCCAGGCAGGATGCTGCTGCTCGCAGTTCTGGTTTCCAGTGGGAGGATATATATTTCTATGGTAGAACAGGGAAAGAATATTTTCTTAAGAATGTTTTAGAAGCCTGTGGTGGATTGTCACAAGACTTTGTTGCACTTGGCTTTTATAATGTCTTTGATTTACCTTTGATCATAAAACTACCTGTCATTCAGTCTGTTAACATAGATTAGTAGAAAATAGATGTGAGAATAGATAGATTGGTTTCTTAAACAATTACTGTTCTATCATCTTTTAAACAATTGATCCTTCTTTTTAGTGCGATCTCTGATGTACCACAAATATTTCAGTGGCTCCTGGTGTTCCTATTCCGTCTAAGGCCTTCCCTCAAAGTTTGATAATCCTAGTCTTATGATTTTAGAACCATTCATTTTAAACTCTGGCTCTCGATAAAATTGACAGGAGCAGGTTACCAGAGATCCTCAGAGAATTGACCCCCATTGAAGTAGAATTTACACAAATTGGCGTCAGAAGCACCTTCTGTGTCCGTCCACATTTGCTAGATTTAAGTCTTCCCCTGGAAGGTTTTGGTTGATCTGTATATTTGAGTAGGGATTGTCAAACATTTGAAGGATGTTTTGCTTCCCCAACCTTCAGTAAAAGGAAAAAGAGCAAATCATTTGTAAACATAGCATAGCTTCAGAGACCGTACTACTAGAGTTCTTAATGTTTGGTTGAAGTGAATTACGTAATAAAACAAGATGGTGCATATTGTTGATTGATTGGAGAATGAGCAATGGTATATCACTTCAGAGGTTGAATGAGTCAGAGCAAAACAGTAACTTTTTTTTACAATAAAAACCCTGAAATCCCAGAACATTTTATACTTGTTGTTGTGGTCCAAAATTTGTTTTTTTTTTCTTTAGCCATCAATGTTGTATTTTAAAATTCAGCGTGTATCTCATGACTGAAGAGTAGACCTAAGCTGCCAGCTTTGGTATCTTCTGTAACCATAATTACTGGTGGAAAGAGGGACTGAATCAGTGGAATTCTGAACTCTTCAACAGATGCCTTTCTGTGAATTAAGCTTTGCAAGCAGTGGTGGATAGTGTTCACTAAAAGGCACCTGATCATAACTTTATCATTGTCTCTGGATTCTTTTTCCAAATTTGGTTGAGAGTATTTTGTTTCCATTGGAGAGTCTCCAATAAGAAAGATAACATCCATTGAACATGGAACTGGAAGTGCAGGTAGGTGTCATGAGAACGATCCTTGTGTTAGGGACCCAAGTTCAGCAGAAAGACGAGAAAACCTGAACTTTACAGTCTTGGAAGGAGATATCAAAGAGATGGTCTTATGCTTTAAGTTAAATTGCAAATGTATGGAAATACGATACAAACAAATGAAAGGCAAATTTAGGACTGATATCTTCAGAGTGATTGATGCATGGAATGGATTCCAGCATTGATCAGTGAAGGTAAAGCTACTGAATGATTTAAGAAACAACTGGATACTTCATTGAGGGAATCTTGGGATTTTTTGGATATGTGAACTATGTTGAGCCACATACCCTTTTCCTCAATCATATGAACACGATGGAGAGGTAGGGACCTACTGCTCCATTTAACAGGCTCGAATAATTGTCATGTGTTCTGCAGCACAATACAGATGCTCTCTAGCCACACAGGAATGTAATCTCCTGGGAGAGTTGTGAAAAACCAGATAAAAACATAGGTCGTTTAGGAGAAGATGGAAGCTTCCTTTTTGACCCCTTTGGTGCTCAAATCTGGCCTAGGAGATCACACTGACCCTGACATGCATTACAGGCTACCTACCTCTTGTATGAGCTGATCTCTGTCCAAGCTAGAAACAGATCCAGTTCTCTCTTGAAGCAGTGCAACGAATTAGTGTTCACTGCACGAGCCAACAAACTGTTCCACATAGATAAAAACAAAAAACTGCGGATGCTGGAAATCCAAAACAAAGACAGAATTACCTGGAAAAACTCAGCAGGTCTGGCAGCATCGGCGCAGAAGAAAAGAATTGACGTTTTGAGTCCTCATGACCCTTCAACAGAACTCTTCTGTTGAAGGGTCATGAGGACTTGAAACGTCAACTCTTTTCTTCTCCGCCGATGCTGCCAGACCTGCTGAGTTTTTCCAGGTAATTCTATTTTTGTTTTAAACTGTTCCACATGTCCACTGTTCTCTGGGAAAAGAAGAACCACCTATCTTCTACCCTAATTGTATCCTTGCATAATTTGTAAGCGTGACATTGGTACTCCCTAACATACCCAGTTGGAATAATTGGTCCGTGTGAACACAGTCTAGTTGCTTCACTATTTTAGAAGAATAAGATAGGCAAAGAGATAGTAATGAGAATAAATTAATAGCTAACATGAAAGGGAACTGAAGTCTTTTATGAACGCAAGTCGTAAAAAGTTTGTTAAAGGAAATGTGGGGCTGAGAAGGAAATCATCTTACAAAGGCAGCAGACATGGCTGAGGTGCTAAATGAGTACTTTGCATAAATACTGTCAATGTATCAATAAAGGGGAAGGCAGTAGCAATATTGGATAGGATAAACTAGATAGAGGATGCACCGAAAAGGTTGCCTGTCCTCAAGATAGAAAGTTACCCAGTCTGTATGGGATGCATCCTCGTTTACTGAAAGCGTTGAAATTGTGGAGGCTCTGGCTACAATTTTCCAATCCTTGGATATGGGGGTGATGCTGAAGGATTGGAGGATTGCAAACATTACAGCCCTGTTTTTTAAAAAATAAAAGAGGAGAGGTATAAACTCAGCATGTACAGGCTAGTCACTCTAACATTGGTAGTGGGGAAACTTTTAAAGGCAATAATTCGGGACAAAATTAAGTGGCATTTTGAAAAGCGTGGGTTAATAAATGAACATCAAAAGCTTATATTTATATAGTGCCTGTAACTTAATAAAAAGCTCCAAGGCATTTTATACAGCATTATATAGTAAACATTTGACCCCAAGCCTCATGAGATATTTGGACAGATGACCAAAAGCTTGGTCAAAAAAGTAGGCTTTAAGGAGCATCTTAAAGGACGAAAGATTGGGAGAGCAGTGAAAAAGTTTAGGGAGGGAAATTCAAAACTTAGGGTCTTGGCAACTGGAGGCATAGCCACCAGTAGTTTTGTGATTAAAATTGGGTGTGCTTAGAGGCCAGGATTAGAGGAGCGCAGATATCTCAGAGCTGTGACCGGAGGAGATTATAGAGATAGGGAGGAACAAGCCCATGGAAGGATTTGGAAATGAGAAAGAGATCTAAAATTGAGGTTTTGTTTAAACAGGAACCAATATAGATCAGCGAGCACAAGGTTGATGGGTGAATGGGACTTTGAGCGAGTTAGGATAAAGGCAACAGAGTTTTGAATTACTACAAGTTTGGAGGGTAAAATGTGAGAGAATGCCTAGGAATGTGTTGGAATAATCAGGTCTTGAGGTAACAACATACAGATGAATGTTTCAGCAACAGATGAACTGATGCAAGAATGGAGTCAATCGATTTAAAGAGGTGGAAATAGGCAGTCTGAGTGATGGTTCTGATATGTGGTTGGAAACTCAACTTGGAGTCAAATATGACACCAAGGTTGCAAACACATACTGGTTTAACCTCAGTTTCCAGGGAGAGGGATGGAGCTGGTGGCTGGGAGTAAAGTTTTACCAAAGACAATGGTTAATTGGATTTAATTTCAGTTCCACTATAAAAGTCATTATTACCAAAATAATAAATGAAAGTCAGCACAGGTTCGTTAAAGGCAATTTGTGTTTGACTATTTTGATTGTGCTATGGCACAGCCGATGGTAAATGCTGAGTTGTTCAAATCCCAAAGGGAAACTTGAAACAACTGCCACAACTTGTTTTGCAGTTTGTATAAATTTCAAGCTGCATGCCTTGAATTCAGTAGTAATAAGACTACCAAGTCTTGTAGGTTTTATAAAACTAAATGATACCCTGAACAAGTTGAATTGAAAGTGAATTTTCATAACTTCGGGCCTTTGAAGACAGCAGCTTGAGGCATAGATGTTGAAGGCTTTTTACACTTGTAAGATCTTAAAATGCCTTCCCTTACAAACAGTCTTCTGTCCTTTATATATATTTTCCTCTTTGAATGTAAATACCCACTGTTTGACTATGCCTTTGGACATTATCTTCCTGATAATAAAAACCTCTCATAACACTAAGTTTTACTAGTAATCTTTGGGAAAAATAAACACACAGTTTCTAAACTTCACCTGGTTAGGTGACACATTTCACCCCTCCTTTGAAAACAACCTAGCCTGATTTATTTAAAAATGCAAATGTTCCCTTGACGCCTATGTTTCTAAACTTCCCCATGTTTACCTAATTAACATTTCAAACTTCCCTTCTTACATAAAAGCATCCAGATTAATTCAGTTAAGTCACATGCACACACATAAAAGCGCGCGCGTGCGCGCACACACAAATATAGACACACAGACACATCCCACTATTACTCTGGTTTACAATAAATTCCAATAATATTGTGAGAATTATTATATGTTCCTGATAATTGAGTTCTGGAGAGAGCTGATGAGGGGGTGTGGTTGATGTGTGCATGGACTTACAAACGACATTTGGCAAAGTACTGCATAAAAGACTTGTGAGCAAAATTAAAGCCCATGGGATTAAAAAAAAGCAGTGGTAGCACAGATACAAAATTGGTTAAGGACAGAAACCGGAAGGTAGTGGTGAATGGTTGTTTTTCAAATTGGCAGGAAGTATTTCAGTGGTATTCCCTAGGCGTCGGTATTGGGACCACTGCTCTTTATCGTATACATTAATGACCCACTCTTGGATTTACAGGGCATAATTTCAAAATTTGCAGCTTACATGAAACTCAGAAACGTAGTAAACAGTGAAGATTAGTAAGATGGACAAACATATGGTAGGTGGAATTCAATGCAGAGAATGTGAAGTGATGCATTTTGATAGGAAGAATGAAGACCGGCAACATAAACTAAATGGTACAATTTGAGGGGGGTGCAAGAAAAGAAATTTGGAGAGTGTATGTACTCAAATTTTTGAAGGTGGCAGGCCAAGTTGCGGAAAAGCACATGGATCCTTGACTTTATTAGTAGTGTATAAAGGCAAGGAAGTTATATTCTGGGCCTCAGCTAGAATATTGTGTTCAGTTCTGAGCATCACGCTTTTGGGAGGACGCCAAGCCGTGGAGAGGATTTAGGAGAGTTTTATTAGAATGGTCCAATGGGTGAGGGACTTAAGTTATGTGAAGACACTGGAGAGCTGGGGTTGTTCTTCTCAAAGCAGAAGGTTTATAGGAGATTTTATAGATGTTTAAAATCTTGAAGGGGTTTGCTAAAGTAATTAATGAGAAACTGTTTTCATTGGCAAAAGGGTCAGCCACCAGAGGATGTAGATTTAAGGCAATTGCTTAAAGAACCGGAGGCTACATAATGTAACCTTTTTTGAAACACAGTGAGTTGTTGTGATCTGGAATACACTGATTGAAAGGATGGTGGAAGCAGATTTAAAGGAGAATTGGATAAATACAAAAGAGGAAAAACTTATACGGCTGTAGGGAAATAGCAGGGAAGTGAGAATAATTGGATAGCTCTACCAAAGAGTTGACATAGGGACGATGGCCTGAATGGTGACCTCCTACTGTTCTATGATTCTGTGGATTTGGATTAAATCTTTCCATGTTTACACCCTTTTCAAAGCTGCACCATGTGAGGAGACCAGAAATGGCCATTGTTTTCTAACTGAGGCCTAACCAAGCCTCTGAACGAGGATAAAATGTTGTTATGCATTCTCCTGTGAATACAGCCTAGCCCCATATCTGCTTTAGCTATAGCTTAATGGCATTGTTCATGAACATTTAGAAAATTATGCATATGACACACAGATGTTTTTCTTTCATCACTGGCTTCAGTTCTGGTCCCTGTAAGATGTATGTATATTTAGCATAGTCCTCACTTGCAAAAATTCTACCCTTTTTTACGCACAACATCATTTGCCAAACGTATCCATTCTCCATGACCTTATTTTGTATTCATTCGGAACTTTCTAGCTGTGTAGCAATGGAAGAGGCCCTCCAGAACAGCTTGGTCAGGATATATAAGTGGGATAAATGGTATGTTGTCTTTCAGAGATTAAGTAGACACTAGGCCAAAAATACAAGTGTGAAATTTTATGTGATATTGTACTGCACCAAATCGTTTGTTATGGGCATAACTACCTTTCAAAATGCAGGGCTGAGAGAGACATTACTAGGGCCGTATGAATATACTACTTGCTACAGTGGCTGTCTCCTTTTTACATGGGGTAGGAATTTGAAATTGTTGGGCTTCTTGGGGTTTGTCCAGTGCATTTCACACCTTGTTCAGAACCTTAATAGACCATTTTTGTCACCTAACTGCTCTGATGCCATGAAAACACTCAGTGCTGGAGAAACCCAGCAGATCTATCAGCATCTGTGGAGAGAGAAACGTTTTGAGTCCAAAATGACTCCTCTTTGGGGTTTGAAATGTTAACTCTCTTTCTTTCTCTGCAGATGCTGCCAGATCTGCTGGGTTTTTCCAGTAATTTGTGTTCTCATTTCAGATTTCCAGCATCTGCGGTGTTTTGCTTTTAGTGCACTGATGCCATACAGCTCTTGCTGTTAAGTTTGTAATCTTTCCACTTACTTTATCAGTACTTCAGCTAAACCGTTTTGCTACTCTGCATATTTGGTTTCCTGTTAGTAACGGACAATTTTTTCGTAGCCAAGTTCTTGGTTCTCATCATGGAACTTCAAGTACAGATGTCACTATCTATTAAACACTTCCATGTGACCCTTTCAAAATCTTTGCCTCTTTGCCAAAAATTGTTTTTTGATTTATTTTGTTTCTGCACACTTCAGTTACACTAAATGTGATATAGAGCCTAAATTTAAATTGGACAAACAATTTAATTGTTTCATGCTCAACAGTCGTAATAATCTTTTTCACTTCAGTATTATAGGAAGAAATTCTTTGACTACGTGTGTTAAAGATTTTTGTTCTATTCTTTTTGATGACATTCAACAAATCTGTTTTTGAATGAAAAAAACATTTTGGATTTGGTCATTCATGGCATATTCTCAGAAAAATGAATATTTGTTTATGGACAGTTCCATTAAAGACGATTTTCTCACATAGACACGATGGACATTCACATGTCTGTAGGCAAAGCCCCTCTGAGACTAACATCTTTTTGGAGTTGGAAATGGAGGAGCCATTTCAGTATTCTGCATTCCCAGTGGGCATTGTTTGCAAGCTTTTCAGCTAAATCAGATTGAGACCTATTTCTGCATTAGCAGATAGCAGGATAAACTGGCATAGGACCAAGCTTGAGAAATACCACTCCCTTGTGTGGGCTGTGGGTTAGACCCTGGGGTGAAAGATAACACAGACGCTACAAATAATGCAGGAACTAAGATGAATAAAGCTACAATAAAATCAAGGAGGGTATTAATTATAAATGTGCTGTAAATGATTAAGCAAATCTGAGGCGCATTAATGTGCTGTATTTAGTGAACTGGCGGGCAGAGAAGATAAATGAACTCTGAATGCAGAATGTGATGAAACAGTCATTGCTTCATATTCTAATTATTTAATGGAAGGATGTTTAAGGAAAAGCAAAACCAAATGTTGTCTTGTATTATGTGCCTTGTGAAAGCAGATCTCAAAATGCAGCCTTAAGTGTTTTTATTATTTGTTTTTCTGTGTAGTAGTTCAGATTATCTCAAATTTGATGCCTAATGCCGACAGAAATCATCACAGTTGCACATCAGGTGGTAGGGGGTGGAGAAACTGTCAGCATTACCTTTTCCAAGTGCACTTTTCTTGGAAATATAATGCTAAGGTGATATTTTCTCCATTAATCAAGTCATGGTAAAAATGTTGAATGTTTTATGCAATGGAAGCAAATTAATCCTGGAGTTAGCATTGTTTGTAAATTTAGGAACTGGTTTCAGCTCAGCAACAATGTAGTTCTTGTACAGCCAAGTTAGTTTATTAAATGTGCATAGTAGGATTACTTGAGCAGTACAGAATACCAAGGGTGATCATTAATATTTTGAAATTCCAGCAAAGGTAAAGGAAGTACGGTAAACTTTGTGTTATCCAGCACTCTACCGACCAGAACTCTCTGCCAAATGGAATTTCTGATGTTCCCCTCATACGAATTGTCATTTTACGAACCGGAAGCAATTACCAAGCTATCTGGAACCCTTAGCTGTATGCTATACTATTTTATATTTAAATTTATGTTTTAATGCACTGTTGAAGATTAGAAGCCAAAAGAATATTGTTCTTTACTTCTTGAGTACTCGCATAGTAGTCCATGCAACAAGTATTGTGCTGTATTCCATTGGTAAATGGAACCCTGTGTTAACCGACACCATCCGTTCCCCACACATGCCAGATGATAAAGGTTTTACTGTGGTTTAGATTATGTGGAATGCAAAAAAATGATTAGACAAGCAACCAAATTTAATATAAATCATGGATCGGGCTTAGAGTTTTTAACTTCTTAAAATGATCAATGGTTAATTTCAAAAACTTTGAAAAGCATTACATTCATTGTTGTAATAGCTCCAAAAAAGCATGCACTCTTACAAACCCAAACACCTTCACCTGCAGCTTGCTGTGTTTGCAGTGGAAATCCAAATAGTCAGTATTTTTCATTCTTTTTATATTCCCTCTGTTGCCTAAATGTAACTGTATCAGTTCATATTCTCACTGCAATGCCAGCTCTTAACGTTTTAATTTTTAAAAAAATTCAGATGATGGTTTAAGCTGGCCTGATGGATCAGCGTCATTCTTTTAATATAAAATGTATATTACTTCACCATGCTGTTTAAAGTTGTACACATTATATGCAGAGGACAGGGGAAAAATGCTAATTTTCCCAAATAAATTTTAAGGGTAAATGTTGAGTGTTTACTCTTCTGTAATTACTGATGCATAGTACTATATTCACAAGATACTGATTGCACAGTATCAATGCTTGATATAACTGGTCCACATTAATAAACATATTTGCTAAGTGGCAAGAATTTTGAATGCTTGTTCTAGCAATTAGGTCCTTTTGATTCCCAAATGACTACAG
This sequence comes from Carcharodon carcharias, assembly GCF_017639515.1. Taxonomy (NCBI): domain Eukaryota; kingdom Metazoa; phylum Chordata; class Chondrichthyes; order Lamniformes; family Lamnidae; genus Carcharodon; species Carcharodon carcharias. The sequence continues at coordinate 166,031,140 of NC_054474.1, read as the reverse complement.
AAACACTTCTTGATTATAATTGCTCGTAGTCACGCATATCTAATTTGTGTCTTTTTAAGTGTTAATTAGTAAACATTTTTAGCTGACATCTCTATGTATTTGTATTTTGAAAAATGAGTCCTGTTTCTTGCGTAGCTTGAGGCTGAAGCTGTTAGCTGTGACATCATAAAGTAGGTGGTAAATTGATGAAGACATGCTTGTCAACCATAAAAAAGCAGGGAAATTAAGAATTTTTGATCATCTTTGCTTTCATTCTGTGCATATACTCTAATGTTTCTTCATTATTTTTTTAACCAGTGGACATTGATGCATGGGTTTTGTGATGGGGCCTCTGCTTTGTGCAATCCATCATGATAATTATACTTTTGTTTGTATTTTTGTAAGCAATTATCTGCTTTCTGAAGTAATGAGCATGCCCTGTGTTTGCCATGTGGTGTTAATGTTACTGTTAATTTACTCTTGAGAAAGTGGTGGTTCAGGCTTTCCAATTTACAGGTTCAGAAAGTACTGTTTTAAATGTTATCATTTAGAAGCATGGTCTTTCAGCAGCACCTAGTGTTTTCTTCTCATACTGCAGTAGTGGAAATATAATGCCTTTCAGCATTGCTCAAAGCACCGTATGTCAGTTTTTTATCAAGTGCTTTATAGAAGTTGTCTTATATTGATTTGAAAAACCTCATTCACTAGCACTGTAAGCATAAAGTGGTCTTTCTAATGAGAGAAAAACATGGCAACAGCAAAGTTGCTGCAATACCCTGTATATTGTAGTTACATAAATTTGTTCTGACTTGCTGTATAGAGCAGACATTAATTCATGATATACTGCAGTGAATCATCAAATCTAGGATAGGCAAATTAATTATGATAGTATAATACCCACCATTAACCTTGTTACTTGCTTTTAAAAAAAATTTTAAAAACTTGTTAAAGATGCTTTGATATGGACCCTGCTCATTTTCTGTGTGGAACTAAATTATAAATTAAAAAGTAAATACATTTTAAAAATTAAGAATAATTCTTTCTTTCCTATTCATTTCGCTAAGAGGTGTGTAAGGGGAGGTGGTGGGGTAGTGGTATTTCACTGGACTAGTAATCCAGAGACCTAGGGTAATGTTCTGGAGAACCAAGTTTGAATCTCACAATGGCAGATGGGGGATTTTGAATTCCATAAAAAAACAGGAATTAAAAATCTAATGATGACCATGAAACCATTGTCGATTGTCGTAAAAATGCTAATGACCTCACCAATCTGCTTGCTGTCACTGCATCTGCCCGTGACGGTATCAATAGGAGTGACCACTGCACAGTCCTTGTGGAGGCAGTGTCTCCGTCGTGAAGATCCCCTCTGTCGTGTTGTGTGGCACTACCACCGTGCTAAATGGGATAGATTTTGAACAGATCTAGCAACACAAGACTGGGCATCCATGAGGTGTTGTAGGCCATCAGCAGCAGCAGAACTGTACTCAACTACAATCTGTAACCTCATGGTCCGGCATATTCACCACTCTACCATTACCACTAAGCCAGGGAATCAATCAATGAAGAGTGCAGGGGGGTATGCCAGGAGCAGCACCAGGCATACCTAAAAATGAGGTGTCAACTACATCTCAGGATGACTTGCTTGCAAAACAGCATAAGCAACATGCGATAGACAAAGCTAAGTGATCCCATAGCCAATGGATCAGATCTAAACTCTACAGTCCTGCCACGTGCAGTCGTGAATGGCGGTGGGCAATTAAATAACTCACTGGAGGAGGAGGAGGCGGCTTCACAAATATCCCCATCCTCAATGATGGAGGAGCCCAGCACAAAAGTGCAAAAGGCTGAAGCATTTGCAACGAGTGCCAGAAGTGCCAAGTGGATGTTCCACAGATGCCAGTCTTCAACCAATTCGATTCATTCCACGTGATATCAAGAAATGGCTGAAGGCACTGGATACTTCAAAGGCTATGGGCCCTGACAATATTCCAGCATTGGAATTGAAGACTTGTGCTCCAGAAATTGCCAAGATGTTCCAGTACAGCTACACCACTGGCATTTACCTGGCTATGTGGAAAACTGCCCACGTATGTCGTGGAAACAAATTCAATCCGACCAATTACCGCCCCATCAATCCACTCTCGATCATCAGTAAAGTAATGGAAGGGGTCATCAACAGTGCTATCATGCGGTACTTGCTTAACAATAACCTTACTGATGCTCAGTTTAGGTTCAGCCAGGATCACTCAGCTCCTGACCTCATTACAACCTTGGTTCAAACATGGATAAAAGTGTTCAATTCCAGAGGTGAGATGAGAATGACTGCTCTTGACATCAAGGCAGCATTTGACCAAGTGTGGCATCAAGGAGCCCTAGCAAAACAGGGGTCATTGGGAATCAGGGAAAACTCTCTGCTGGTTGGAGTCATACATAGTACAATGGAAGATGGTTGCGGTTGTTGGAGGTCAATCATCTCAGTTCCAGGACAGCACTGCAGGAGTTCCTCAGAGTAGTGTCCTCGGCCCAACCACCTTCAGTTGTTTCATCGGTGTCCTTCCTTCCATCATAAGGTCAGAAGTCGGAGTGTTCACAGATGATTGCACAATGTTCAGTACCATACGTGACTCCTCAGATACTGAAGCAGCCCGTGTCCAAATGCAGCAAGACCTGGGCAATATCCAGGCTTGGGCTGACAGGTGGAAAGTAACATGTGGCCACACAAGTGCCTGGCAATGTCTATCTCCAACAAGAGAGAATCTAACCATCGCCCCATGGCATTCAATGGCATTACCATTGCCAAATCCCCCATTACTGTCTTAATTCTGTATAACTGCAGTCAGTACAGTTGTCTATGGACTTTTTTTAAAAGGTCATCATTGGTAGCATGCAAGAAAATTTTTTCCACTGATTAAAAAGAGCAAACTATTGAGTCAGAAATAGGAAATACACCAGGAGTGAAAGTCAAATTCCGCTTCAAGTCTATCTGAAAGGTGACATGTCTACTGAGGCTGCATTTCATTTAAAAAGCAGCAGGTAAAACCTTCGTGATCATTAAGCATTTATCCCATCTTACCATTGACCAGTGCTGAATTAGACTAGCCGTATAATTGCTGTGGCTACAAGAGCAGGTCAGAGGCAAGGTATCCTGTGGCGAGGAACTCGTTTCCTGACTCCCCAAAGCCTGCCCACCATCTACAAGACACAAGTCAGGAGTGTGATGGAACGTTCTCCACTTGTCTGGATGAGTGCAGCTCCAACAATGCTCAAGCAGCTCAACACCATCCAGGACAAAGCAGCCTGCTTGATTGGCACCCCAACCACTAACATTCACTCCCTCCACCACCGACTCAGCCGTGTGTACCATCTACAAGATGCATTGCAGGAACTTACCAAGGCTCCTTAGACAGCAGCTTCCAAACCCGTGAACTCTACCATCTAGAAGGATGAGGGCAGCAGACACATGGGAATACCACCATCTGGAAGCTTCCTGCTAAGCCATACAACATCCTGACTGGGAAATATATCGCTGTTCCTTCATTGGGCCAAAACACTGAAACTCCCTCCCTAGCAACACTGAGTGTATCTACACTACATGGACTGGAGTGGTTCGAGATCTTCTCTGGGGTAATTGGGGACAGGCAATAAATGCTGGCCTTGCCAGCGATGCCCACATCCCATGAATGAGTTAAAAAAAAATCACAGCAGTTGCGGCTTGACAAGTTCAAAAGATAATTAACTATATGTGCAAATGGGGATTCTTTTTAGATGAATGCTCCCTCAATTTTTTTGACCAAGAATAATCAATACCATATACAAATACAGTCATCAAGGCTCATTACAAATTGAAATGGCAGAGACAATGTGTCATGAGAAAGCATAAAAACAGTTTAGGTGGGCCATTCTCACCACACGGGCAGTAAACTGGCATACTGGGCATTCCACCATTTATAGATGCCACCTGGCTTTCATTTTGTTGACTATAGCAGACAAGCAATCAGCTTTTGTTGACTGCCAAATAGCATGGGTTGAAAAAGATCCCTTTAATGACAGGATCTTTCCTTACCACAGTTTCAATATAGTAGAAATGCCGCAATAATGGAAATAGGGCAAACAAATGATGGGAACAGTTTTAAATTTGGCTTTGCTGTTTGGATAGTACATCTTGGCAGATAAGATACTGTATATTAATAGTTATGCTGCCAAGAACACTGCTGGACAAGGCTATACCTTTAAATCAATAATCAGAGCCTGGTTGTTATATTTTGTGCCTCCCCATACTTGGTGTAAACCCACTAGGAGAAATTCATTGAGAGGGTCGCTTTAAAGAACGTTTGTTTCCTGCAGTTCCAAGATATCCTTCCAGCTCCCACTTGAAAGAAGAGGTATGACATCAGTTATTTATCAGACTTCTTCAGCAGCAGCGTCACAATGTTGTTCCCAAACAGCACAGAATCAAAGCTCTCTCTATGAATTGGTTGGTTCTATATTCCAATCTTACAAGACTTGTTTTTCAGCAAGGTCCTTCTGTGGAGTTGGTCAAAAAAGCCTTCAGTACCTTTCTTCATTCCAGGGCATTTTCTTCTTTGGTTTCCAAGAATTGGTTGAACTGAAACTTGCTCAGCCCGCAGTGGATCTGGCACTATAGGTTTGACTTTACTTGCAACTGGTCACCTTGAAGAGCATCTTCCTTGAGGCACAACTTTGAAAAGCCTGAAGCTTCTCTCAAGCATGGCACATTGAGAAAGTCTGGAGCACCAAGAAAGTATCTCATAAAATGGTTGTTCCATTCAGCACATCACCTTGGGGACGAGTCTTTGGAATTAAGCATGCAGTTAAAATATAAAAAGAAACTTGAGCACTTTCAGCACAAATAGAGGCGTCATTGTTGATTGCAGGGACCAATACTCTAAAAGCATTAGTATATTGGTGAGCTACACAGCATGGTATCCCTTATAGCTGAAAAGTAATCTGCCTTTTTGATGTTCACACGTAGGCCCTGACATAAACAGTAGCTGCCGTATCTTCAATATTGTGCAACATCTGTGGGGCAGCTGCTTTAAACCCCTTCAGTTGCAGTATTGAGGGTGCCATCTTTCAGATCAAACATTAAACCAAGGCCATACCTGCCCACTCAGGGAGACATAATAGATCCCATGGCATTATATGACAATGAGCAGGAATTTTTCCCAGTGTCTTGGCCAACATTCATCCCTCAATCATTTAACTCTGATCTTTTTTAAGGACCTTTTGTACAAGTTGGTTGGCGTTACATTTGAACAGTGACCACAGTTCTTAAAAAAAGGTATTTCATTGACCATGAAATGATTTGGGATGTCCTGTGGTTCCGAACAGTTGGGCATAAATGCAAATTCTCCTAATAGATTCCTTATTATAAAAATGGGACACAAAGATGTCTGCTAGCACACATACCTCTGAATAACTTGTTTGAGTGAGGTAGGGTAGATAATGAGTTTGCCATGACCAACAACAAGGTTACATGGCTCTGAAGAAGGGTCACATGGACTCGAAAGGTTAACTCTGTTTTTCTCTCCACAGATGCTGCTAGATCTGCTGAGTTTTTCCAGCATTTTCTGTTTTTTGTCGTTGAGCAAGGTTAGAATTGGTCTTATGGACCATCAGTGACATTTCAGTTTCAATTGGTACATGCTCTTAAAATTGCTCTTAAAAACAGAATTGCTCTTAAAAAGTAATCATTGTTGTCCCCAAGTTTTGAATAGAAATAATTATAGTTACTGAAACTTTATATTTTCAGAACTAGTGCTAGGAACCAACTCTTTGAAAGTCTTTGATTGCAAACACTCCCTCAAATGCTTTTTTATTTTATCAGATGGGTTTTCTCAGCTTTGCTTTGCTCAACATATGGCAAGAATTTTTAGTAACCTCTTCATGATTTTTTAAAAAACTTGTAACCTTTTTTTAATGCTAAGAGATTTTATATCCTTAGCTTCTCTTTGACATTAAAAACAGAAAATGCTGGAAATACTCAGCGGGTCAGGCAGCGTCTGCCTGTTAATTGTTTAAATTACGGTTAAATGTGTACAGATGGGGGTACACGTTTGTTGATTACTTGTGCATGCAGCCAGTGTGGAGATTCGGTCATGCCCTCGCACAAAGCTTCAGGATCAAGTGATTTCTTTCAAGAAAATGAAGCGGACCTGGCTGATTCCCCGATGGATCTGCATGAAAACCGGCAACAAAGTCAGGCACAACCCCAAGAGGAGACACTAAAGAAGGACCAAACTGGACTTGTAAAAGGATTCATCACCACTGGCGCACTACCAGCAGCAGTTATCTCTCTTGATCTCTCTCCCTGTCCCCTGCAGAGAAGGGAATGGAGGTGTAGATCTGAGCAAAAGCTGAACCGGCGAAAAATATAATTTTGCTTTTATTTCGTGTTTTCTATTGTGGAAAATAAAAGTTAGAAAGAAACACTGGGAGATTCTTGTGCCACAGTGGGTAGCATCCATGCCTCGGAGCCAGAAGGTCTGGGCTCTAGTCCCACCCCAGGACTTGATGACCAAGGAAGGTGTGATCATAATGTGGCTAAAAGGTTAAATATCAACCAGCAAGTTCTTCCAGGTGGTAAGAGGTGGGGAGGTTCCTGGTCAGCATGTGATGGAAATAAAATTGGAACCTTAACCATCACTCTTCATAGCTTCGGACTACAACGTGCGCGTAAAAGTGCGTGTTGCCACAGCAACTCCGACTCCTTGGGGCTGCTGATTGGCTTAGTTGGCTGAACGGCTGGCGCAGATCAGATTGGTGCAAACAGCATGGGGTTTGATTCCCTGTTCTGGCTCGGGTGCATTTGGGACAGACCTGCCTCATCTAGCCGCAGTGGAGATTGCGATGCTAAGGGTCGGACCTGCCTTTGGGCAGAGAACTCGAAGTAGAAAGAAACACTTTTTTTGACATTGGTGTTTGGGTTGTGGGGTTAGGACCTGTACATTTGTAAAGTCTTATTTTGTGAATAAATCTAAAACGAGTAAAGATTGTTTTCTGGTCTCCTTCACCAACTGGCTGTAAGAAGTTTAACAATATTGAGAGAAAAACAGTTGATGTTTCAGATCAGTAACCTTTCATCAGAACTGGGAAACATTAGAAATGTAATAGATTTTAAGAACAAAAGAGAAGGTCTGCAATAGGGTTGGAAGAGTTCAATTATATTTCTAACACTTTTCCTAGTTCTGATAAGTTATTGATTTGAAACATTGAACTGGGATTTTCCGTGCCAGCCAAAGTCGGGCGTGTTCAGTGGTGGACAATATAGCGACATTGTGAAACTAGTTAGAGATTGCCCGTTCCACCTGATGATGGCTGGGTAAGTTCCCTGCCATCGGAAGTCGGGAATCTGATTGTAATACATCAGCATATCATTATAAGACCAACCTGCCGGATTCTCAAAATCTTTTTCTTATTTCATTCTAGTTAACAAGTTAATCTATGTTTTCATATTTTCCCATTTTTTGTACAATTATGTACATATCACACACCACTTTTGTATTCATTCCCAGTTAAGTCTTACCAGAACCTGCTTAATTTCATGGATCCCTGCACTGATTGATTAATATCATCTGCAAATTCAGTTATTCTATTTTTAATGCTTCCTCAAAGTAATTTACAAATGAATAGCCAACAGAATTGAACACTACTTCAGTTGATCACACCTATCCAATTGAAGCTACCAATACTGACCACTTGCCTTTGTTTTTCATTATTTGTCCAATATAAATTGCACATTCCCCTGAGAGCTCTTTCACCACAAGTATTTTGGGAGGTGCTTTTCTTTTTGTCTCCTAATAATCTACATGCACGATGTATACCACATTACCATCATCCATTCTGAAAGAATTCAAGTAAAATTGTTCGATGTGAACTGCTGGTACATATATCTTTTGTTGGCTTGTGATTACCTTACTGACATTTCAGTTCTTACATGAGATAATGGAGCTTTGCTGCTTCTCCCTCCTCACCCTCAAAGGAAAATATATTTGCTTTGATATTTATTTTTATATTTTGTTCAATGTACCTGTTGAACAAATGGAGGTGAGCAAGTTGCCTAACCACAGGGACTTTGGATGGCGCAAGAAAATAAGTCACTTCACCTGGCCTAATAATGTTCTGCAGAGTCTAGTCTGCTGCTGTGGGGAAAAAATTCCTTTGTGTACGTTATGTAATGAACTTGTAAAGCCATTAGTAAAGAATAAGTTCACAATTTCATGGCTCAGAGGAAAATTTACCCCTCACCAAATCTTCTTTTGTTGTCTGTGTCTCCTGCCTCTTACAGGTCAGATTGGAGCAGTGGCTACCGTACACTGATGTGTGTAGAGAGTCCAAATAGTTCTTATTTTTAAGGATTTATACTCTAGTGTAGTCTGTTTCCAAGTGGAAACTAGGAGATAGTTTGTGGAATCCATTCTTCATTGTTAACAGTTACAATAATTGTCTAATTGAATTTTCTTTACAATGGCCATTTCATCAGCTTGCATTAAAGGCATCTGTAAAGCTATGACTTGAACATTTATGAAGTATTTCGTATTTTTTGTTGTCTTTCAGAAACCTACGGTTTGGTAGAACAATCTTTTTATTGCCCCGTCCTCCTAAATATTCACTTAAAGCCAGCTAAGTGTTTTATTACTTGTGTAAGAGCTGCTTTGGTATAGGTAGCTGCAATATGCGAAGGGATCTTAAAAGGTAGCATTATCCTTATTCTCTGAAGGTTGTCTAGACGTATCCAACCCTCCTCCTCCTCCCATGTTTCAGGTCTGCTGGGCAGCTGAAATTAGAGTGTGGATATGAACTTCAGCTGGGTAACTACCTCATGCTAATTTTTAACATCTGTTGAGAGCCATTCATACCAATCCTGCTTTTTAGGTTTTTTCAATTTTAAGCATAATGCAAGATTCTGAGAGTCTGGCATAAAGCAACTTGCTTTCATGTTGCGTATACAGTCATGGAGCATGATGTGGCTTGGAACATCTCCAATTTTAATGGAGGTAAATGCAAATGTTCTTGCATTTGTAGTTCTGTATGGAGAGGATCTTTTAATTTGAACAACGAAGATGGTTCAATTTTTATATACAATTGCTTATTCTTTTTAAAAACCAACCTTGGTTTTATAAGGGATACTTGCCTTTAGAGGAAATCCCCCATGATACATTTTGATTATAATGCTGAACACAAGTTTCATTTCTAACATAATTTCAAAAGGGGAAGGCCAAGTCGTGAAGAAGGGTTAGTGAGGTTCGGTCACTCAAAACCTCAGTGGGAGATGTGCCTTTGAGCAATCTGTCAAGACTAAGAAATATATACACACCTAATTATGAAGAATGCTTTGAAAAAGAGGTAAACTTTTAACCGGCATGTACTTGACAGGCCAAATAGCTGCCTTCTGTACTGTAATCATTCTATGATTCTATGAAATATTTTGCGCCAGGATAGAAAAGATATGATTCCTAGTGATTGTTATATTTTAATAAGTATTTTTTGAAAGCAATGGGTGGCTGGATTGATGGTACAGATCCAAGAGAGCTTAACAGTGATATGCCTAGTGATGATATGGTTGGCACTGAGTAGCTATAACAAGAGCTGGTGTTTTGTGGCAGATTAAAGAAGTGCAGCAATAACCTTCCACAGCTGATTTTGTGTAGTAAATCATTTTAACACACTTTTCTCATAGCCCAAACCTGGCATAGCACTTATTCGTCAAAATTAGAAAATGAATCCAAGCCCTTCCCTTGTGGGGATTGTTAATCAATGTGACTCTGGTGCACAGCGTGCCCAGGCAAAATTAAACTGGGGTTGATATTTAAGTGCACTTTTATGCTGTGAATAGAATATCCATTGCCAAGTTAAAATTTTCAGCCGAGTATTCCAAACCAGCTTTTGAACAAAATCACATGCAGTTTATTCGGATTGCTATGTTATTCCCATGTTCCATCATCTGCCTTCCCCACATCCTGGATTTCACTTGAAGCTGCTTTGCAAGTCACTGCCAATTATTTGTGTCATCTATTTTGACCTGTTTATGACTTCATAAAAATAGATACACAGGAAAATATCAGGGGATTATTTTTCTCTTTGACATATGTACGGCAAAAATATGCAATTCGGAACATTAGAGGGAAGCTGTGTCTTTAAAAAGAACCTTTTAAGGTGGATTGAACATGATCTCGTATCTTCTGCAAGACTTCTTCTTTGCTCTATCCGCTTTAGCACATTTATTTTTCATCTTTTTAAAAATTATTTTGTGGAATGTGGTCTTCGCTGGCTGGGCCAGCATTTATTGCCCATCTCTAATTGCCCTTGAGAAGGTGGTGGTGAGTCACCTTCTTGAACCACTGCAGTCCGTGTGGTGTGGGTACACCCACCGTACTGTTAGGAATCGAAAATTGCATAGGGGTAAGCAAGGCTTGCAAAAGACCTACCTCTGATTTTTTGATTATGAAAATATTATACAATTTCACCATGTTCAGAGAACTTGTTTTCTGATGACTTCTACTTTAAGCTTCTGGACAAGTTCCAGCAATTTTTTTTCAACGTCACAAGATTCATTTGTGAGATTGTTCATGGACCTTCATGTTACCGTAGGCAGCCAGGCCTTCAGTCTTTTAATCCCATTACCTGGAATAGTCTTCCTAAATCCATCAGCCTCTCCACAATTCCTCTAATACGCTTGTTAAAAGCTCTTTCATCTGCCATCAGCTCTTCTTGGACTTGGTGTCGATTTATGTTCTTCACATAACTTCTGACTGTTTTCTTTGTAACAGTATTAAAGCAAGGATTATAAACTCTGGAAGGTTTGAAAGTTGTTGTGGTCCACGTCGGGACAAATAACTTAGGTAAGACTAGGAAAGAGGACCTGTTTGGGGATTATCAGGAACTAGGAACTAAATTAAAGAACAAATCCTCAAGGGTTATAATCTCCGGATTATTACCCGAGCCACGTGCAAATTGGCATAGGGACGTGAGAATAAGGGAAGTAAACACGTGGCTAAAGGAGTGGTGCGGGAAAGAGGGGTTCCATTTCGTGGGGCACTGGCATCAGTATTGGAACAGGAGGGATCTGTACCATTGGGATGGTCTCCACCTGAACTGATCTGGGACCAATGTTCTAGCGAAAAGGGTAAATAGGGTGGTCAACAGGACTTTAAACTAGAAAGTGGGGGGGAAGGGAAGGGTAAAATGCCAAGAAGTATGACTAATGGGAAACAAAGCAGCAGGTTAGCATGTTGGGGGGGTGGGGGGTGATGGATTCAACTCCATGGAAAATTATGAAAAAACTGAAAAAAGAGAGCCCAGGAGAGGCTATTAAATTCTCCAGAACACAAGATAGGACAGAGTGTTTGGAAAGGGCTAGGAATCTAACTTCAAGCACATCAGATAAAAAGACGTCAATGAGAAAGGGGACGGGAAATACAGGACTGAAGGTGTTGTATCTGAATGCACGCAGTATACGAAATAAGGTAAATGAGTTTGTGGCACAGATTGAAATTGGCAGGTATGTGGTGGGCATTATGGAGGCATGGCTGCAAGGGGATCAGGACTGGGAGCTAAATATCCAAGGATAGACATCCTATCGAAAAGATAGGCAGGTTGGCAGAGGGGGTGGGTTGCTTTGTTAGTAAGAAATGAAATTAAATCCATAGCAAGAAATGATGTAGGGTCATATATGTAGAATCTGTGTGGGTAGAGTTGAGGAATCACAAAGGTAAAAAAACCATAATGGGAGTTAGGTACAGGCCTCTGAACAGTAGTCAGGATGTGGGGCACAAAATACACCAGGAGATAGAAAAGGCGTGTAAGAAAGGCAAGGTTACAGTGATCATGGGGGATTTCAGTATGCAGGTAGACTGGGAAAATCAGATTGGTAGTGGATCCCAAGAAAAGGAATTTGTGGAATGTCTACGAGATGGCTTTTTGGAGCAGCTTGTGGTGGAGCCCACTAGGAACAGGCAATTCTAGATTTATTGATGTGTAATGAGGCAGATTTGATAAGGGAGCTTAAGGTGAAGGAACCCTCAGGAGGAGGTGACCATAATATGATAGAATTTACCCTACAATTTGAGGGGAAAAAGCTGGAATCAGATGTAACGGTATTACAGTTGAATAAAGGCAACTTCAGAGGCATGAGGGAGGAGCTGGTCAGAATTGACTGGGAGATCAGCCTAACAGGAATGACAGTGGAACAGCAATGGCAGGAGTTTCTGGGAGTAATTTGGGAGACACAGCAAAAGTTCATCCCTAGGAAGAAGAAGCATACTAAAGGGAGGACGATGCAACCCTGGCTGACAAGGGAAGTCAAGGGACAGCATAAAAGCTAAAGAGAAAGCATACAATGCGGCGAAGAGCAGTGGGAAACCAGGGGATTGGGAAGCCTACAAAGACCAACAGAGGACAACTAAAAAAGAAATAAGGAGGGAGAAGATTAAATATGAGGGTAAACTAGCCAGTAATGTAAAAGAAGATTGCAAGAGTTTTTTTTAGATATATAAAGGGTAAGAGAGAGGCAAAAATGGACATTGGGCCGCTGGAAAATGATGCTGGAGAAGTAGTAGTGAGGAACAAAGAAATGGCAGAGGAACTGAATAGGTGCTTTGCATCAATCTTCAAGGTGGAAGACACGAGTAACATCCCCAAAGTTCAAGAGAGTCGGGGGGCAGAGGTGAGTATGGTGGCCATTACCAAGGAGAAGGTGCTAGGAAAACTGATAGGTCTGAAGGTGGATAAATCACCTGGACCAGATGGATTACACCCCAGAGTTCTGAAGGAGATAGCTGAGAGATAGTGGAGGCATTAGTGGTGATCTTTTGGGAATCACTGGAGTCAGGGAAGGTCCCAGAAGACTGAAAAATTGTTAATGTGACCCTCCTGTTTAAGAAGGGAGCGAGGCAAAAGACGGGAAATTATAGGCCGATTAGCCTGACCTCGGTCATTGGTAAGATTTTAGAGTCCATTATTAAGGATTAGATTTCAGAATACTTGGAAGAGCATGGTAAAATAGGGCAAAGTCAGCATGGTTTCATCAAGGGGAGGTCATGCCTGACAAATCTGTTAGAATTCTTTGAGGAGATAACGAGTAGGTTAGACAAAGGAGAACCAATGGATGTTATCTACTTGGACTTCCAGAAGGCCTTTGACAAGGTGGCACACAGGAGGCTGCTCAGTATGATAAGAGCCCATGGTGTTAGAGGCAAGGTACTAGCATGGATGGAAGATTGGCTGTCTGGCAGGAGGCAGAGAATGGGGATATGGGGTCTTTCTCAGGATGGCGGCCGGTGACTAGTGGAGTTCCGCAGGGGTCAGTGTTGGGGCCACAACTCTTCACTTAATACATCAATGATCTAGATGAAGGAACTGAGGGCATTCTGGCTAAGTTTGCAGATGATACAAAGATAGGTGGAGGGACAGGTAGTATTGAGGAGGCAGGGAGGCTGCAGAAGGATTTGGACAGGTTAGGAGAATGGACAAAGAAGTGGCAGATGGAATACAACGTGAGGAAGTGTGAGGTCATGCACTTTGGTAGGAAGAATAGAGGCATAGACTATTTTCTAAATGGAGAGAGAATTCAGAAATCTGGAGTGCAAAGGGACTTGGGAGTCCCAGTCCAGGATTGTCTTAAGATTAACTTGCAGGTTGATTAGGAAGGTAAATGCAATGTTGGCATTTATTTCGAGAGGACTAGAATATAAAAGCAGGGGTATGTTGTTGAGGCTTTATAAGGCTCAGTTCAGTCCACGTTTAGAATATTGTAAGCAATTTTGGGCCCCGTATCTCAGGAAGGATGTGCTGGCCCTGGAGAGGGTCCAGAGGAGGTTCACAAGAACAATCCCAGGAATGAAAGGCTTAACATATGAAGAACGTTTGAGGACTCTGGGTCTATACTCGATGGAGTTTAGAAGGATGAGGGAGGATCTGATTGAAACTTACAGAATACTGAAAGGCCTGGATAGAGTGGACGTGGGGAAGATGTTTCCATTAGTAGGAGAGACTAGGACCCGAGGGCACAGCTTCAGGTAAAGGGAAGACCTTTTAGAACAGAGATGAGGAGAAACTTCTTTAGCCAGAGAGTGGTGAATCTATGGAATTCATTGCCACAGAAGGCTGTGGAGGCCAGGTCATTGAGTGTATTTAAGACCGAAATAGATAGGTTCTTGATTGGTAAGGGGATCAAAGGTTATGGGGAGAAGGCAGGAGAATGGGGTTGAGAAACTTATCAGCCATGATTGAATGGCAGAGCAGACTCGATGGGCCGAATGGCCTAATTTCTGCTCCTATGCCTTATGGTCTTATGGTCTAAGGCAAAAGGGCACTTGAACACACAAGCCTAGATTTTATCCTGGGATGGCATGCAAGAACCAGAGTAGGATGAAAATGTCCGTGATGGTCCAGGCACTTTTTACTCCAGGAGTCTCATTAAATGTCCCACATTGACTCCTACCCAAAGCAAGCTGGGAGTTTGCAAATCACCTGGCTTCGGGCTTCCACCAAGCAAAATGTCCTTGGAAAGGTCAGGAAGAAGGGGATCCTGGTTATCACTCTTTTGGAAGGGAGGAAAGCCTCTGGCAGAGCAAACACAAGGTCCTTGTGGGATCAGGAGGAGCACTTATGGTTCTCCTGGCACTTAAAAGAATGGACATGCCTGAGCCTCTTATGACCCCAGTCCTGTTTGCTTCCACTGTGTTTGCAGGGACTCTTTGCTATTTGCCAATTTCATAATTTATATAATGCTGGGATCTGGGTTACGTCATGGGACCCAGACATGTTAATGCAGCAAAAACTCAGGAGTTATAATGGCAGGAACCTATTGTGTGGTGCCCATTCACCTTTTTTAATTTGTTCAATGGGCAAGCTTAAAATCGGGGATAACAAATTTAATCTCTCTTTGAAATCACGTGCTCTTCAATTTCAGAGAGCGGCAGCAAGGATTAATTGTCTGATTAACGATCAGGTCAGGCTTAGATCCAAAATCCTAAAAGCGTGCTGCTAATGCTGACACAGAGCTTATGTCATGTAAAAACATTTTGGAATAAAGGATATTGAGGAAATTCATTCTTGGGAAGTGTTGAATGCTACAATTTGGGGAATGGTTAGATGATACTATGTTCTGGGAGTCTTTTAATATTGTTTTCTGATGCTGCGGTGTCTCTCTCTACTTGAGTATTAATTGTCATAGTGTCATTCACATATTTGCTGATGGGGAGGGGTGCTTTCCCAGTTCAAACACTTGCACGGTTCTGTTATTAAGGATTTCATGCCACTTATGCTATCTAACCAGTTGGAAGAACCTGAGTAATGGAATGCATACTTAGGATCTCAGCTACCATTTGAATATTAGATATCATAACATAGTGATATATTTTTTTATTTGTATGACATTGTCACCAAGTTCAAAGAAAATGTTGAAGATACAAAATCTCTATAGCTCAAGATGCTGACGCATTGAGCCTTCAAACACGTTATAAAGCCATGCTTTATTTCAAAAATGACTTTTATGTGTTTACTGGCTGACAATCACTGATTAAGTTTTAAAAGGACTGAAACAGCAGTTTCTAAGATGGCTGAACATTTGCATAACTCTGCATCACAAATTCCAAAGCCATTAAAATGGTGTCAACCTGTCTAGAGAACCCCCATCAGAAACAATCACCGTGAGAAAATGGACCACCTCCTCACGCATTCACAAAGCATTTAGACAATAATAAGCCAGTAGTTATAATCACTTCAGACAAAGGACTCTGGCTGAGAAAGGGATTCACTCAGCTGTAATCTGATCAAGTTGAAACCATGCACCTGGAATGCACAAGCCATAACCATATTTGAGTAACTGGTCAGCTGGAGAGAGATCATATGACAAGCCAGCTGACGCTTCATTGTGTTTAAGAAAGTGTTTTTTCTCCAGGCCACAAAACAGAAGCTGAAGAGATGCCGGAGAAGCAGGACCCCTGAGTGGGTCTCTCCCCCTCTCTCTTTCCCTCTCTCTGCATCCCGTTTGCAAGTTTGAGCCGTGCCTTCTGATTGACCATCCACCTGCTGCAGGCAGCGATTTACGAATTAACTCAGCAGTCACTCATGCAAACAAAGATAAAGGGTCCATCAATATATTTAAATTGTCTCAACGCTGGATCCAGAGGACTTGAAAGCCTACAAGACCAGTATAATTTTATTGAACCCTAGAAAGGCTGCTTAATCTATCCCCCCAGGCATGCGTGTGTGTGTCTGTATGAGAAAGTTGGAGTGTTTATCTTATTTTTATGAGACCAGGTTAAGTACAATAAATACTATCTTCTTTATAAAAACTAACAAGGAAACCTGTCTGTTTGTGTCTTTAAACTCACGGCATGTAGACAGTTAAACACTCGCTGAATTGCATATCATTTTCAAAAGAAACTTGCAGTCAAACGAGGAGTGGGGAAAGAGGGGAGCCACTTGACCTCTCCTCACCTGATTGTAACAACATATTAATTTGTGCACCTACTTAACTGTCCAAGGCTTGGCCTAAATAGCCAAGTGGTTATGGTACTGGGCTTGTAACCCCAAGATCAAGAGTTCAAATCTCACAATGGCAAACTATGAAACAATGTAACTTCACCTGAATAGGAACAGATGGAAACGTGTTTGTACTCGAAAGAGTTACTTAACTGTCCAGTTATCATTGTTTTCTTCAAATGCAGGAGGTGCCTACAGGTGAGACAGATGAACCCAAAGTAACCAATCTTGGCTTCAGTCTCCCTAGCACAGGCTTGTCCAACCTGCGGCCTGCAGCCCGCGAAGTCCTTCCATGTGCGCCCGCCTGCCCCGGAGCGTTTGTTGAAAACATCGGTAGTACGGGTCAGTGAGTTTGGAGATTTCTGCAGGGGGCTGCTCCTCCTCCAATCACAGCCTGTTTCTCTTCCACATTTGCTGCTGATTTGACCCTCTCAGCAGCAAATGCGGGAGAGAACCAGGCTGTGATTGGAAGAACAGCAACTGCGGAGCACGCGAGGCCTCCGCTCAACACCCTTTCCCTCCCCTTCAGATTACAGTGCTTTGGCGCAACTCAGACCACGTTCCATTAGTTTTCCCTGTGTCCCCCCCCCCCCCCCCCCCCCCCCCCCCCCCCGGTTCCTCCCTACGTTGAACGGCTCTCAGCACTCCCCTTGACGGGCACCTGCACTCGGGTGCCGCTGGGTCTCAGGTTTCGCTCCAGGCCTCTCTTCCGCTCTCATCACACCTCCCCGTACCCGCAGCTACTTTGATGAGTAGGGCTAGGTAATTGAGGCTGGGTGGATAGGTCAGTGCATGTGTTAGTGGGTGAGCCAGTGAGGGTGGGTGCGTTGGCTGTCAGACAGAGAGGGTGAGTGTGTGCGCCTGCCTGAGAGAGCGGGTGAGAGCATGTGTGTCTGAGAGAGGGGGAGGGTGACAGCTTGTGTGTGTGAGGGGGAGAGCGTGAGGGCACGTGAGAGAGGGGGAGGGGGAGGGTGAGGGTGTGTGTGAGACAGGGAGGGTGAGAGTGGGTATATGTGAGAGTGAGAGAGGGTGTGAGGGTGGGGGGGGTGGCGGCGAGGGCGTGTGCGAGGAGAAGGGAAGTGTGTGCCTGGCTCACTCCCAGTCTCAGGATTCTCGTTCACCCTCACCGCCACACACCAACAGGCACTCTCACCCACTCTCATAGTGGTGAGGGTTAATAAGTGAGCACCCTGAGATTGGGAGTGAGCTAGATGCACACACTCTCACTCTTTCACGCTCGAATGGCAGTCTTTATTTATTACTCATTTTTTTAAAAAAATTATCAATTTATTGCTGTGACTCTTTTTCTTGCTCAGCAAGTTCTTTTCATACATCCACTTTTGTTTTTGAAAATTCACTTTTAATGTTGTGCCAGACTTCATCTTTCTGAAGTTTGTTCACCGGCACACCCTGAGTGCAAGAACATTTGAAATGTTGCCAGACCCAGCATATAAGTGGATTGCCACTTGAGGCAGCATCTTAGCATTCCTGTAATTCAGGCTTCAGATTTCAAAGAAAACTAGTTTTCTTGCAGTTTTTTTTTTCATTCATGGGATGTGGGCATTAATGCCAGAGCCAGAATTTATTGTCTGTCCCTCATTGCCAATGAGAAGGTGGTAATGAGCTGCCCCCTTGAATTGCTGCAGTCCACGTGCTGTTGTTGTGCCCACAGTGCTGTTGGAGAAGGAATTTTTATCCAGCAACAGTGAAGGAACGACAACTTATTTCCAAGTTAGGGTGGTGTAGAAGTTGGAGGAGAACTTGACGGTGGTGGTATTTCCATACACCAGCAGCCCTTGTTCTTTTAGGTGGCAGAGATCGGGGGCTTGGAACATGTTGTTGAAGGAACCTTGGTGATTTTTCTACAGTGCGTTTTATAAATGGTACACATGCTGCCATTGTGTGTTAATGGTGGAGAAAATGAATGTTTAACGTGGTGGATGGGGTGCCGATGAAGCGGGCTGATTTCTCCTGGATGGTGTTGTGCTTCTTGCGTGTTGTTGGAGCCACCTTCGTCCAGGCAAGTGGTGACTGTTCCATCACGCTCCTGACGTGCCTTGGAGATGGTGGGCTGGCTTTGGGGGTGGGGGTGTGGCAGGATAAGAAGGTGAATCTCTCTCCATAGAATTTCCAGGTGCTGACTTGTTCTTGTAGCCACAGTATTTATTTCTCTGGTCCAGTTAAATGTCTGGTCAGTGATGATTTCCCCCCAGGATGTTGATGGTGGGGTTTCAACAATGGTAATGCAGTTGAATATCAAGGATGAATAGATAGGTTCGTTCTTGTTGGAGGTGGTCATTGCTTGGCAGTTGTGTGACACAAATATTACTTGCCCGTTATGAGCTCGAGCCAGAATGCTACCCAGGGCCTTGATGTATGTGAACATATGGACTACTTTGTTAGCTGAGGAATTGCGAATGCAACTGAACCCTGTGGAATCATCAGCGAGCATGCCCACTTCTGACCTTATGATGGAAGGAAGCTCATTAATGAAGATAATTGGGCTTAATCCACAAGTCTGAGGAACTCCTGCAGTGATGCCCTGGGGCCGAGATGATTGCCCTCCAACAACCACAACCATCTTCATGCTGGCTATGATTTCAGCCAGTGGAGAATTTTGCCCTGGTTTCCTATTTCTTCAGTTTTACTTGGACTCAGTCATACCACACTCTGCCAAATGATGTCAAGGGCAGTCAATCTTTCTTCACCTCTGAAATTCAATTCTTGTGCCTATGTTTGGAACAAGGCTGTAAAGCAGCCTTTTTTGTTTCTTTCATTCAAGGGACTTCGCTGGCTAGGCCAGCATTTATTGTCCATCCCTAATTGTGCTTGAACCGACGAGTCCTGGCAGAAACTAAACTGAACATCGGTGAGCAGATCATTGCTATAAAGTTGAACTTGCATAGCACTGTTGACCAACCCCTTCCATTACTTTGCTGATGATTGAGAGTAGACTGATGGGTCTGCAATTGGCTGGCTCAAATTCATCCTGTTTTTTGTGCACAAGACATATTTGGGCAATTTTCCACATTGGCAGATAGGATGAAATGTAGTTCTGCTGCTGCTGAAGGCCGACAGTGCCTCACGGCTGCTCAGTTTTGAGCTGCTGGATTTGTTCTGAATCTGTTCAGTTTTTCTGTGCAGCACAATGGATGACAAATGTAGAGAGATTTACCTTGTGGACAGAGGCTCCATTCGTTAGAATGAGGAAGCCAGTATAAAACTGTACTGATTGATTGTCTCTTTCTAATAAATGCCATTGATGTATTTTCTGACGATATGATTTTAACTGTGTGCAATTGTTTTTTTTGTGAATTTTGTGTTCTTTGCATTTCAGATACCCTTTGCAAGCATCAAGCATCCCCGTCAGATTTGACATGATTATGTAGAGAATAAAATACCTTCCCTCTTCTTTTACTCACCCCTATCTCAGATTAGCACCCCGACTGCACTACTGTGACATTTTTCTGTTTACTGCTGAAGAAAAGAGACATTTTTGTCAAAGCTTCTCTTCTTGCACTCATCAGGACAATTCACAAGAAAATCCCAATGCCAGGGGAAACTGCATATTTATACCATATGAGAAGAGAGGGCTGATTGGTTGGTTGGCAAGTGTTCTCTAACCAGAGTCCACTTGCCAGCTGTCCTGATGAGCGCAAGATGAAAAGCTTCAACAAAAAATGCTTTTTTTATTTCAGCAACACTCAAGTTCTGTGCTACCAAACGACTATTCTGTTTGTCACATCAGTGACCTGGTGGCCTCTCTTTGGGATTTCCTCCTATCAGTAGTATATTGTCACTTAAATGTATGTATTAATCCTACCATTGTTTGTTCTCTCACCCTGCTATTCTGTTGTTCACCTGGATGATGTTTTTGCCATCAAAAATGCTCTCTGACCTTACCTTCACTGCCTTTATCTTTACCACAGTGTTTCTGCTACCAGGGTGTCTGGGCATCCCTGCCCTCCTCACAGACCATGCATCTTATCATCTTTTCTCTTCACAGAGCTGAACATCTGGCCTCTCTTAAAGACTTCACATTCCTTTGTAAGCAAACTTGTCCCCTGAACTCTTCATTTGACTGTCATGTTGCCATTTGACTAGGTACCTCTGTTCCAGCAGCTCCCTTACTGAATTTTTTTTATATTCATAACTCTCTGCCTCTTGTCTATCTAATCCAAGGTTTTCTGTTGCATGTACCACCTAGATCCAAGCTTCTTCTTTCAACCTGACTTCTGTTCCCTCTCTTTCTTGCCTTTTATCCCTTTTAGCATGTCCCTTTGTTAGGCCTCCAGTGGATCCTATCTGCCTGCCAGCCAGCCAGCCATTCTCTTGCTGCTGTCACCTGGCTGGAGTCTCTTCTCAACATATCCATCCTTTGTATCCTGCAGAAAATCCAATTACCTCATTCCATGCTGAAGACAACTATCTCATCCAGCTCATTCTCAGGGATCAACCTCTCCAACATCCTCCCCGCCCTGTAATGAACCTCCGCAAGCCTCCATCTCACTGGTGGGTCATTAACTACTGACCCGCTCCATATCATTGTCCAGTGTATTTGCTACCTTGTAATCAAGGCTCCTGCTATCCACGATTTCATTGTGAATAAATCAGTTAACCTTCAGGTGTTGACAGAAACCTGGGCCCAGTTTTAACAAAATGAATGGATTTTGAGTGAGTTAAAGTTGGACCACTGGTTTCTTGTGGTATCTCCTTCTCCCAATCCCTCCTGCCTGGCTATATGTTATTCCATGTGGCCTTCCCAAATAAATTCAAGGTCCTCATTTACGGCTTGTTGCCATCCCATCCTACCTCTACCATGTCCTTCATCCCTCCATCTCCTCCTCTATCCTCTATCCTAACTCCAGGGACCCCATCTGTATCCTATCTTCTTGAATTGCACCTTGAGTGGTTCTGCCTTCAGCCACCTTAGCCCCTTAGACACTGTCGAAAACTGCTCTATATCCTCCCTCCCACGTTTAGAAAATGCTTTGAAAATCAAACTTTAGTCACCTCTCCTGTTCAGGCTCGATACAAACTCTTGCTCTCCTGAAGCACTTGTGAATGCTTTCTACTTTCAGGAAATTATATAAAAGTTGTCCTAGTAAGTTATCTGGGATTTCTTTTCAAAACAGCAAATACAAATCAGAATATGCTGCTTGTACCATATGAAATAAAGATTAACATCTGAATGAAAGCTTCGCTATTTGGAGGATAAGTCTGATTGATTTATCTGGTGACTTCCACGGGTAATGGAGATTTCCACAGAAGACCTAAGTAAAAAATAAAGCTTTGCATAGGGACTTGTGTGTTTTCACATTTATGTCACAGGGGTCTTTCATTGATGAGACTTCCATTACCACCCTGAAAGTTAATGTTGCTCGTTCTTTGGCTTACAAGGTTAGGAAACTTCACCTGTTTTTTTTTTAGGGTTTTGAGCCACGATATTATTTGTTATGAAATGCTTCACGTGGAGGAACAGGTTAGCTGTTATTCAGCTAACACAATAGTGCCAAGCAGTCTGCGCTTTTTATGACCCACATTTCCTGGGAGAGTTTATTCACTGCATAAAACATTTCAGGTTATCTGTTCTCTGCATGAGCTGTATTGCAATGCAAGCACAGGTGGGCCTGCAATGTACTTTTTGCATTGGCTACAGGAAAACAGTACCTGACCAAAATTTTTGTGCAAAATCAAGATTGATCTTGGGGCAATGCACTAAATCATAATAATTAATAACATTTAAAAGCACTGTGCTCTTATTCTGTATGTCATGTTCCTTCTCGAACTATAAAACAAATATCTCTTGTGAATCTGAATGTATTCCAGAAGCTGTTTTATATTACACTTTTTTTTTTTGCAAATTTCCTTCACTTCCATCTACTTCAGCATCCAGCTCCATCAGATGCTTTGCTTGAGCTACTTTTCCCTCCGCCTTGCAGGCCCATCGGTTTGTTTAAGTCAGACTTGGGTGTCTTCAGCAGCTTGACTTGCCGAGCATAGATGTTCTGGAAAGAGAAAAAAGAGACTGGAGACCCTTCTCAATAGCTTTACCTGGATCAGCTTGTTCGCTGGTTGAAGTCATTGGCTTGTATTCACCATAAACCATCACTATGATCTTGCTGGTATTTGCATATAAGAGATTATTTGAACCTAGTTGTTGTGCCTCTTGGTGGATCCTGCAACAAAGAAACATATTTTGACAGTAATATAGGTTTCAATCATAGTCTGCCACTTTTGACCATGAAGTATATTTTTTCACATGTTCATGTCAAGAACATTGACATGAGGGTCCTTCTCCTGAACAATCGCCTTGAATCTATGGAAGACCTCCTCTATTGTTCTGTAAATCAGAAGACACCTCACAAACATGACCTTCCAAGCCTTCTGAGGTAGCAACCTGTACTATTCGCACCAGAAGATGTATAAAGTGCAGGAGTAGGGTGTATCCAGTCGCTGGATTCAGGTCAGAATAGGTAGGGGAAAATAGATGTTAAATGAAGTGAAGAGAGTGTATTGTAAAGAGAGAGACAATGGTTGGGGGCCGTGTGTAGGTAACGGTGAAGATGAGAATGGATAGGCAGCAGTGTCTTTGTCAAGTGGATCTAGGTAGGGTAGAGTGCCTTTGTGAACAGGAATAGCGGGAGTTGAAAGTGGAAGAAAATTGTTGTCTGATGTCTAATTGCACTTTGAATTAAAGTGGGAAAAGTGACACGTGCATGTTCTTGAGCACGTGTACATTACATCAATGCATTTTGAATGAAAAGTTCTATCAGTTATGTTTCAATAATTCTATGATGTAATATAGACCATTATTATCTACATTCTCATTTAGCTATTGCATCTTTATATGCAGACCGTATATTATATTCACTATTAGACTCAATAAGTATTAACTTTTGATGGTGCAAAAATCAAATCAATTGTGACTTAAAATGATAAATAATATTTAAAATACAGATCAAGCCATTCCAGAATAAATGATTTTGACATCAAATGCTGGAAAATGTGCCAAAGAAATGTCATAAATCAAAATTTCTGCTATATTTATGTCAGATTGAAAAATTAGGTAGGTGGAATCTTCTAAAATAATCAGTTGTAACCCATGTCACAAATGCTGAAAATAATCCCCCGGTGGCCCAGACTGTGGCTGATTCAAGCAGCCCAGCGAGGTTGAAAGCTAAGATCAGCAAAATCAGGATTCCCAAGCTTCTGATCGCTATCCACCTTAAAGGGAAGGGAGAAATATATCACCATTCCTTCACTGTCACTGGGTCAAAATCCTGGCTCTCCCTCCCTAACAGCACTGTGGGTGTACCCACACCACATGGACTGCAGCGGTTCAAAAAGGCAGCTCACCACCGCCTTCTCATGGGCTATTAGGGATGGGCAATAGATGCTGGCCCAGCCAGCGAAGCCCACATCCTGTGAATGATTTTTTTTAAAATGGGAAGGAAAACCAGAATTGTTGGAAATGTCAGTTCCAAATTCCTGAAGTAAGCAATCATGATATGCAAACATAAATACAATTGAGAGTATTGACCTGCAGTGGAGTTATTTGTAACTCTTTCGAGTACAAACACATTTCCATCTGTTCCTATTCAGATGAAGTTACATTGTTTTATAGTTTGCCATTGTGAGATTTGAACTCTTGATCTTGGGGTTACAAGCCCAGTACCATAACCACTTGGCTATTTAGGCCAAGCCTGAAGGTGAGCGCCGTTGAGAGTTTAATGATAATTACCATGGCAGGGCATTGAAATTTCTTCAGTAAGTTGATAACCTGTATCTCTATAAACGTGTGTAACAATTTTAGCTTCTCTGCTCCTTCAGTGATTTTATTCATTTAATTGAGGAAAAGTCTATTTTTCACACTAGTGCAAAACTCTCCTTGTTCAAACACTACAAATGTACACTGTGCTTTTCTTGTGTAATTTGTACAGTTATCACGTTGATTTATATTCTGATAAAGGTAACCTCATGAGTAGAGATATGCCGACAGAACAGACGGTGGGAATTGGAGATATGGGTAGGAATGTGCCCTTGGGTTCTGTATTGACATATTTTGTTTATATCACTTTGACGCGGGTACAGAACAAATTTTGCTGTTATCAAATTGAAATCATGGGAAACTGTGAGGAAGAATACAGGAGACTGCCAGAAGACAGACTTGTTAGCAGACTGGGCAAGTGCGTGGCCGATTAGCTCATTGCAGGGAATTACAACATATAACATTTTTGGGGAAAGAGAAGAGTTGAAGGAAACATATCCTAAGCAACAAGCCTCCTTATAGTAGAGTATGGAACAGGGAAATTTATACTAGAGCTTAAAGCAGGGGAACCATATGAAAAAGACCAAAGGCAAATGGATATTATATGTTAGGACGTTGATAAAAAAGCGAGGAGGTGAAATTGAATTTGTGCAAGATTGTTTGGGTTCCAGTTGGAAGTGATGCTCAAAATTCTAGGCATCCTATTACAGGGTTAGAGCTGTGGAGGAGCAAAGATTCATCAGGAATGAAAAGGTTTTAAAAACGGAGTATTTCATTGTTGGAATAGAGGTGGTAAAGGGTGATCTATTGGAGTTTTTGAGAAAGTAAATAGTGGAAGATGGTTCTCACTGAATTAGTGACAAGGGCGTAGATTCACTATTGTCACTGACAATGTGACAATAACTTGTGAACCCAGTATGGTGTAAGCAGTTGGCAATTATGGTTTCTGTTACATCTTCCACACCCCCTTCATCAGGAACATGGTCTCTAGAACAGTTGGACTGAACTCCGGCTTGTTATTAATGGCCACAATAACCTGAGAGATGAACTGCTGTTGGTCGTTGATTTTCAAGTTCCTCATCACCTCCGATCCATTGGCTGGAGCTTGGTTGGGGTGTTGGGAAGCAAGAACATCAGCTTGATGCTCTTGAGGCCAGCGATGTCTGGATGCACAGGGCAGTTGTCTGTTTTGATGGCAATCTTCCTTTTCTTTCATTGATACGTTTTGTCCACTTTCCTGATCCACACCTCAAAAATGCTGGAGGTTATCCAGGCTGTTCTGTTAGCCTCATACTGCGTGGGTAGTGTCTTCACATTGTGAAGCAGTGTGGCTTCTTCGCCTTTCCTATCACAAGAAAAGCAGCAGCTTTTCAGTGCCATCCAAGTTGGCGCAGACCATAGCAGTGACGCATTCCTTGCTTTGCTTTCCACCATTACATGTTTCACCTTTAATCATTAAAAGTGGACTGAGAAAAGCTGGTAAAGCGGTCCGCATTTATCCATGTTCAAAACGTCTCCTGGTGCATACTCATTCAAGACTTGAGCAAGACTATTTTGGAGCCAATCACCTGCCATTTCTGCCATAACCACTGTTTACTGTGCAGAAGATGATGCCATGCCATGTCTTGAATCAGGTCACTCCCCTTTCCTGCAGGATTGGACCAGAAATGGGGCACGTTCACTGTTCGGGTTGCCTTGAACCACATCAGCAGAGCTTCTTCAGTGTCGGGATAAGCAGCCATCCTCATCCTCTTCATTGCTAGAGAGAATGCCTTGTCAAACAGGTTCAAGATGTTCAACTTTGCATTTAGTAATGGTGGGCAGACCTGACGATGGAACCACTCTCGCCGCTCCACACCGTGGTTTTCCACTAGCTGTATCAACTTCATCTTCTCTCCGGTCAACCGCACTGAACTTCCTCTCAGGTTTTGCCAAACTTGCAGGTTTTGCACGCCCTTTCACAGATGGATCTCGATGTCAAATGTTGGTTTGCCCAGCCCTCCATGATTTCACGCACTTGTGGGTGGTCGAACTCCACTCTGGTTGGCAAAGTCATATAACAAGTTTAGACATGCTCAGCTAATCCAGGGTTGCCAGTGTGGAATTTCAGTTCATCACGAGCCACGTTCTATGGGATTTGACAGAGGTTTAAAATTTTGAAAGGTTTAGACAGGAAATTTTTCCAGTGGCTGAAGAGATAACCAGAGGGCACAGATTTAAAGTGAGTGACAAAAGAGCCAGAGGTGACATGAGGAACAAATGTTTTAGTAGTTGGGATGGTAGATAAGGTTTTAATTTGTAACTTTCAAAAGTGAATTGGATAAGTACTTTGAGAAAAAATTTCAGGGTTACAGGGAAAGAACGGAGCATGGGACCAACTCGATTGCACTTCAAAAGAGTGTAGATTTGATGGGCTGGATGGCCTCTTCCCATGCTGTTCTTTTCCATGATTGATATTTCAAATGAAGTTTTAAGACTCCACTACAGTATTTAAATGATTTACATTCTACACATTAAAAAGTGCAATGAATATTTAATAATTTCATATGGTTTTAGAATAATGTTGATGGTGTAATTTCGCGACTGACAGAAAATGGCAATTTTCTTGCTGTTAATGCAGTTCTTGAAAATGAATGAGCCTTTAGTACATATTTGAAAGCAGGCTTGCACTTCATGTGTGTACCACCAGATGGCAGCCTATACTTATTTACCAAAATCTCTCAGCACTTTCAACTCAATATTTCCCATTCTGTTCTGGAGCAACTTTTTTTTTTCTGTGGTGTTGCCTTAAGGTCATGAGCCAGGTAGATTTAAATAGAGTAAATTGATTTAAAACAATTGAATTTAACAGTTTCAATATTTCCTTTGCTTCTTCCCCCTCACCTATTTTTCTGCTTCCCGGCCACAAAAGGCCTTTCATCTTAATCATGTCCTTTTCCAAGACAACTTGTACTACAGGAGCACAAAGCTGAACTTTGGACAGAATAGTGAGCATAAGATATTGGCCAAGATGGGTCAGAGTTATGAAGCAAGGCAGTAACTCAGATGTGACGTGCAGATGACGCTCAGCTTGGGTGAGTTACCTCAACCCCAGACATCTGTTTCTTCCTTCTAACCTGTACTTGCATTGCATTTATAATGTGGAAATGCACAGGAGGATCTCGCAGTCACATTGATTTAAACTTGTTCACATTTTCTTTAAAAGCTCTTTATAAACCTTGGTGTGTATATTTCTCATTCATGAGAGAACCAGCTTTTGTCACTTCAGTTGGAATGTGGACTCTGCCATCTAGCTTTGGACAGTGATTGAGTACAGGCTGTAAGTAGCTTGTTTTGAATATATGTATTTTTCTAAAACTTGTACTCAAAATGTTGAGTGGCAGTGCTGAGAATTAGAGTCTTTCCTCTCTTCGCATACCCATTAGTTGCAAAAAGCATTCCTTGCACGGACACAGTGGGGATTGTGTCCCAGGTCAAGTTCTGCATACTCCTTAAAATGTATGTTATCCAACCTCAATAAAGCACCTCACTGCCTCAGATTAACACTTTCATGTCCCAAAACAGCGAGCTGAGCTGCCACTTTAGAAATAAATTATGGCCAGTTTTCTCTTGTGGACTTACATCCACTAGGAATTGTCCAGGGTCGTTTAAATTGCAACTCCTGGGGACGGGAATATTTTGCTTCTGCTGGTCTGGACCGGATTCACCTCCAGCTCTTGCATGAAGCGGCATCGTTGAAGCCTTCTGAATGATAATGTGTTATGTTTTCTCTAGTGCCCTTCTCCTTCTATTTCTGTACCCCACCCGCCTGCCCCTAGTAATCATACAGCGAATTATCACTATTCGAGTATTTCTAACCCTTGTATTATGTCAGTGTGTTTGCATTATAACTATATGATCTTGTAACAATGCACATGATCATCCTGACTGGAAAGACATTTGTAAGCTTGATTTTTGCTTTGAAAAAGGTTATCCATATCATGAAGCTATTAATGTATATAATATTATTGGAAAATATTTTTCAAAATAAAGGTTCAGTCTGTGGGTGTGTCTTAATTGGATTAAAGCCAGCTAGCCTGGGTGCTTTGATGTGTTCTAGTTTTGAGATGTAAATAGAGAGGCAGAGTGCAATTGCATTTTTTGAATAGAGCATTCAAGAAGTGGGGTGAAAACTGACACCTATCTAGCAGATACTAAGCAATATGTTTCTATTACTAATAAAATTGGTACTATGAAAGGGGTTTTATTGTCAGAGAGATTTAGTCCAGAGGCTGGTAATACAATGAGAATTTACATTCAGTGGGCTGTGCTAGGTATAACTTCAGCAGTGTTCTGTGTGCAGAGCAGAGGCAATGTGAGATTAAAAGGCAGCTGTAAGCCCCCAACTGTCTCCACAGGAACCAAAGTGAAAAGAACCTCCATTTTGAATTCATAAGGTGCAAATGCTTTGCCTGGTATCTGGTTAAGTCTATGGGTTGCTGTTGCCTTAATGGAGATTAGTTTGGGAATTTGTTAAAAGTTATAACCGTAGTAATTTGTAGCCATGTGTATATATTTAACTTATGTAAGCTAATAAAATGTTTCATTTAGCTTAATATAAAGCCTCTCGAACTGATGGTATGATTCCTGAATTTAGAGTTGCATCTCAAACATAACACTTAAAATTGTAGGTTATGACAGTTGTTTGAAGTTTCCCTCTGGGATTTAAAAAACAATAACTCCGCTTTACCAAATGCTCGATGATAACAATCCACCAGTTCTTGTATAATAATATTATGAATGAGCTTGCAATAGTCTATAAACAAGTAACTGCATTTACAATTAGCATTTAAATAAAAACTCAGCAGAACAAATAATTTGAGCTAACAAGTTTATGAGCCAAGTCAAGTCTTGTTTATAGATTAATTATTTAATTTGCAAATTACTGATTATTGCAATGTAGTATTACACATCTCTCTCCTGTTTTTCTTGAATGTTTATCATAAATGAGGGTTGAAGTATACTTGATCTGTTTAAAGCTCTTTAGATATTTGTATGCTCCATTGCACAATTTTTTTGGCTCATTTTGGACCAGTGCTTTTCCTTCACATCTAAACAGAACAAGAAAGGATCGTGAAGTTCACCCGTGCTCTTCCTATCTGCTAAATCAGTGCTTCCCAAACTACTACTCAGTGTGGATCCATTTTAATGCCCCAAACTTTTGCCTGACCCCAGAGTGAAAATTTGGGGGGTGGGGGTGAGGGGAGGCTAGCGGGAGTACGCAAGTAGTTGAGCATGGGGTAGGGGGGGTGGCCTTTCATCTGCTGAAGGGGGAGGGGTAGGTGTCAGGCGAATGTAATAGGATGTGTTTAAACTGCAGGTTTTGGTGTTTTTTTTTTTCAGAAAAAACTACCTTTTATCACGGGCTTTTTTTTTCTTTTTTACAGCAGCAATCTGTCCTCGAAGATCTATCTGTTCAACCATGCCCACCATCAGGAAAAAAAAAAAGCGAGAATTTAAAGGGACCCCATAGCTGTTGACTTACAGCTGCAAGGCCACCATTGCTGTGTCGGTGTGCAGGACCCCGCTGGGAGCTGTCACCTACGGTTTGAGTGGCCCCTGTGTGAGACCATTCAAACACTGTGTCGCACCTTCCCCAATTGTGGGTAATGTTCCTTCTTTGGAGGAACATGGCAGGGGAGAGCAACCTGGCCAGTTTCTTCTGAAGTCAAAAAAAATCCCTCTTCAACTTCTTCAAGGAAGCTTCAAAATGTGATTACTTCCCTACACCCATAACCAAGATGCTGCTGTGTCCTTAGGAACCTCGTCCCCCTCTGCTCCCTGCGGTCCTATTTTTGTAAAGTTTACAGACTTCCTTCCCCCTTACAGCTGTCAATAGTCTTGCGTGCCAAAAATATTTGCATCACATATCTTGCAATTTACCATGTCTGCTTGCATTGTCTCCCTGCGTCGGTTATCATGCATAGTCACCACCCTCTGAATAAAAAGATACTGTATTCACAGTTAAGATACAATTTTTACTGTCTTGAGCTTGAACCCATATCAACTTGTCCTGCAGCATATTGAGTATTGCCTAAGTTTATCTGGTCAATTTAGGGTTATAAGCCAATAAAGTCGCCTCAAAACTGTGCTAAGTTCAATAGAGGCCTTCTTAATAGCCATAATACCATCCTTTTATTAACTTAATAGCAAATCTGAAGTTAGTGTAACATTTTAAAATGTAATTAACCTGTTGAACCAAATTTCCTGACTTCTATCATTTGTAATCAATATTTCCTGATTTTCTTCATCTTGTTAATCTATTTGTAAATGTTTGAAAAATTGCGCTTTCACTGGTTTTGTTGTTTTCTTCCCAGTACGATTACAGCTTTAGGACAGAACAGAGTGCTGCAGCTCGTCTTCCACCAAGTCCCACTAAATGTCAAGAATCACCATCGTCCTGAAGGTGGATCTTAATGGAGCTGTTGTAAACTAAGGGACAGTTAACTACAAACAGGCACCGTCAGAAGCAGTGTTGGAGATTTTTCTTCCTTTACGTTCTACTGAAATGGTATTCTCATACTAATGGAAAGGACAGTATTTCTAATAACCAGCAGTCTACCTACAACTTAACATAGGGTAAAATCATTTTGTACATGGAGTTTTGTAAATACAATGTTTAATGTAACCTTTTAATTGCAATTTTTTTCTGGCCTTGAATAAGGTTAATCGTTTTAACAATTTTTAAACAAAGGCTGGATTTTTTTTTTTGCTTTCTTGAGCCATAGCTTATTTCTGTTTCTCCTTTTTTTTGTCAAAATTTTGCACACTTCAGAAATGCTACTGGTAATAATCATTTTCACAAACTATGCACCAATTCAGTTATTAGATGTTTAGCTATTTGTTTTCAGACATTTTGAGATTAGATGTATTTTTTAAGTTAAGGAAATAAAGTTTTGAAATATCCTGATATAACTGATTTTTATTTCCTACTTCTCAAGTCAGATTTATATAGTCCCAAGGAGAAATTAATATTTAAAATGAAAATTAGCAAAGCGGAAATAACTTTTTTATTCTGATCAGAGGATAGGGAACGAGAGGGTATGATGGACTCAGGAAATCTTAAGACTTGCTGAGCTATGCTTCTGCACGGACATTCTCTCATCTAGTTTTAAGTGGATTACCCTTCTAATCGGTGGTTGTTTTCTGCTATTTCTCTCCCAGAAAAATCACAGATATCAGTTTTTTGCTTGGAAAGTATCAAGTTTTGGTGTCAGAGAGATCTGAGCTCGACCAAACTTGAGGCGGTTTTTTGATATTTTGTCCCAATTTTTTTATCTTCCCAATTTTGCTTGCTTAGATCTAATCATGAGGAGTTTCTGTTGGGATTCTCAGATTTTCTACAGCAAAACCTTCCAGTCTGTTAGGCCTCTTGCTATACGTTAAAGCTGTTTATAAGAAACCAGTATTAGTTATGTCGCAGTGAAGGAACAAAAGTTAAAACTTCCTTATTGGTTCCTTTATTAACTAGGGCCACTGTGCTATCCTAATGCAATATTTGTTAATGCAGTTTTTCTACAGTTGTGTAAGGTATGATTCTGTGGTTGTAATCAGAGTGGAAGTGTAGGTTGCACTGATTTGCTTTGCACTGCATTTTTAATGTTTGGGCTCTTTTTTAATGTGGACTCCCTTTTGCTTTCTGAAACTCTTTTGTATGGTTTTTAATGTTTGTGATTCTAAATTAATGCTGTCAAAAACCTTGATTGTGTAACACTGTAAAGCCTTTGTTAAGTAGCTGCTTTTCTTTAAACACTGCCATTAATTTACCAGCCTTACCTCAATAAACCCAACTGCTGCAACCTCCGTTTAGGCTTTATGATCCATACTGGGAGGAATCAACATTCAATATTGTATTTGCAACAGGTACAATAATTTAGTGCTTTAATGAATGGCAGCTGGTCAACAAAAACAACGTGTGCCACCAGGTTTATACACTATATGTATAGCAATTATGTATATAAATTTTCCTTTAAAATTTTTTCATTTCCAGTGCGAAACAAATGTTGCCTAATGTCAGATAGGGCTTGGGTAATCAGATTAATAATGCCAGTGTTTAGAATTGCAAGTTTGTCATTTGTCTGTTTAGTGTAGTACCTCATAGCCTGTAGTGTAAAACAAGTGTTCTGACTTGTTGGCACTACTTGAAATGAACAAAGTGCTTCAAAGACTTTGAACAACTGATTTTCGATCCTGCATGAGCTGTGTGCTTAACCCTTTAGTCCAAGAAAGCGTGGTTATATTTTCTGTGTCTATGCTGTAGAAATAACGTAAAGCATCCTGTCATTTCTGCATTTAAAAAAAAAAGATACTAGGTATTTGTCATTTCTGTACTAATATTGGCTGCATTTAAATGTCTGGTGGAGCTCTGTGAACTTCAAGATGATACAAAGGCAGCCTGCTATTAAATGATGAACCTTTTGTGCGGAACAAGGCTAAGAACATTGACAGTATGACTAACCGTTACCATCTCATTCATTTATAATTTGCTCTGAATAATTAAAGCATGGTTAACATTGTACATACATGCTGCAGAATTTCCACCCAAGTGTTATCTTTTTTAAAAAGTTGAGAAACATTTAACTTGGCCCAAGCCATACAGTTGTAATCGTTCATTTTTATTTTTGTGTTGGAGATTTAAACCACTGTTCTTAAGATGTTTAGAAATAAAATCTTCCTGTATTTATTGTAGACTTGCTTCCTGTAGTTACAAAGGGAGGTTTACAATTTGGTTTATTGAGTCTGTATTAATAATGTGACTTGTTAAATAAAATATCTGTTTTAACTGGCTTTTTCTTATACAAGCGCTCTCGCATGATGACGTTAGGAACAAAATTAATTGTACTCATGTAGCACCTTTCACATCCTCAATATCCCAAAACAATCATTCACAGTCAAGAATTTCTAATGAGTAACTGTGTTGTATGCCAAACACAATTTGTGCACAATTTCCCACAAATGAGAGAAACAGTCAGCTAATCATGTTGTATTAGTTGACAGAAGAATGTTGGCCAGGAGAGCAGAAAAATTCCTTCTAAAGAGACAGAATTTGTCTCATCTGAAATATGAACCCCCCCCCAGGCCTTCAACAATGCAGCACTCCTCAGTACGACAATGTAATGTCAGTCTATTTTGTTTACGTTTCCAGACGTGGGGCATGAACTCTGAACCTTTTGACTTGGAGGTAAGGATGTAGTCTGACTACATTGTGATTAAAACAATGGGATGATATTGTTTAATATCAAGGATTTTTCTTTACCTGTTATGCTCCACACATTATGGAAAAGATGCCTAATCAGCCTGAGAAATTGCAAGAATGTCTATTCCTTAGAAGAGACGGGGCCAGTATTTTCTTGACCTATGAAAGCAACTATCTTCAGGTTCTGTCTCCTGATTTTAATTGTTTTGCTTTGTTCTGTTGAGCAAAGAAGCCTCAACCATCTCAAATTATATCTGTAGAATAGAGAAACATTGTTTCTCTTAAATTAACTATTACAAGTGTTGAGTCATTTATTCAAGTTATGAACTTTTTGGGGAAGTTTTAAAAATGTTAAATTTTAAATTGAAATATTTTTGCTTTTGCGGCTTTTTCTCTCAATCCAGTCCTTCGTTCTCTCTCTCTCTCTCTCTCGCTCTACCTGATTTGATGTAGAATTCACCCCTTTAATTTACGATTATCAGCCATTTCTTGTTTATTTCCCAATTCTCAAATCTCATTGGTTAAGGAGGTATTCTGCTTATTACTCTGTTGGCTCCAGTTATAAATACTCCATTAATCCTCACTTGTGTTATCTGCTCGATCATTCAGCAAGCTTGTGGCCAAACAGTTTTTGAGCTAAGGAGTGCAAGGTCGACTCTGCCTATCAGCAGTTGCCTTTAGATGCCCTGCTACAGTAAATTCTAGACCATGATCTCCAGGATTTCTTGATTGTAATTTGGTGAGAGTGAGATTTGTTTAATCTTTTTGAAAGAGTAAAGGGTTTTGGAAACTTTCAAAAGCTATCAGAATGGAGAGAACTTCAGTTGCTTTCTAAAAGTCACCAGGTTTTGCATCAAAGGTGGCATCTATCTACAAGCTATCTGTGCCTTTGAGGTTCTGCTGTATGGAAAGATCGAAGTGTTGGAATTAGGCACTTAACAAGCACAGAAATGTGATCCAGTCTCATAAAAGGTACTCAGGGAAGTGATTGACCTTAATGACACAAAATGCACTGGCACACTCTGATCCTTAAAATTGGTTACGGAAAAGGATGAGTTGGTGGATTTATTCATTTTGGTATCACGGTTAGTGTTTTTGAATGAACGTTGAATGTCTCTACAGCATAACTCCCATATTCCTTCAATATTGAAGGATATGGGGACAGTGGCAAGTGGCGTTGAGGTAGAAGACCAGCCAAGATTTGGTTGAATGGCGGAGCAGGCTTGAGGGGCCGAATGGCCTATTCTTGCTCCTATGCCCCTATTATGGTATGTGGACCATTTCTGGGTGCAAGTGGATGTTTTAGTTTTACATATACCCCTCGTTTCTGGAACACTGATTTATTTGCAAGGTCTGATTGTGCATCTGTGGGCACCAAACTTTTAATGGCATCAAAATCTCATGGGACATTTTAATTGATAAATAATTCTATTTGCATAGACCTCCCTTCATTTGTTCTAACAGAATACACATGATGAAAGTCAAGTGTATGTTAGTTGCCAGTGGTTGGGATAGATTGCAAGTTGTACTTTCATTGTATTTGGGTTTTTCCTCACTGTTGGGGCTTTGTTATATTTTAATACACAAATGGAGAAAATTAAATTCCATGCAAACATTCCACTGTGGCCTGTGCATTTTAAGGATTCTTTCATGTTCCAGGAGAATGGTTCCGACAAACCATAAATTTGGGAAGAGCTTTCCTCTTCCCCGACCTCTAAATAAAAATCCGTTTGCTAATTTGGGTGAATTATTTGATTATGGTGTTTTTTTCTTAAAAATAAAAGACATTGATCCAGTTGACTAGACTATTGGGAATGAGCAGTGTAATGTGCGTTGTTAGCTCAAATTATGATGGAATTTTCCCCCACAATACTCCAATCTTACCAAACATGCATATTCCTCTCTACAGGTTCAATATATTCTATAAAATCAGGATAAGCAAGAAATGCATTAGGATTGTAGGTAAAACAACAAACACTAGTCTTTCAATAAATTTTCGAAAATTCGACATCAGATTCTATTCCAAATAGACGATTCTAGTGATTAATTCTTCCATGCCGATTTGAAGTTTACTCCGTAGCACCACAAAGCCCAGAAGGAGGCCATTCGGCCTGTCGTGTCTCTACTCTGTAATGCTGAATCTAAAATTTCTCTCTCTTCCCCACCTCCCCATCCATCCTTTTATCCTTAACGTGAATTCAGTCTGAAAGCTGAACCCTCGGCTGAAACTTTAGCAAAGAAATGTGATAAATTCCACCAGCATTGTGGCTTCTGTTAATATTTTACAAAACGGAACATTTTGTTACCCGACAACAACCGCCTCGATAAAAGAAAGCCGCATCCTGCTTTGGAGACTTGGCAGAACACGGGTTGGTTCCAAACACAATCAGATAGTGACCATGTCCGCCAGTAAACCCCTCTGCATTGACGCACGGCCCTCACGAAAGATCAGAGAAATTCAAATTCATATTGTAGTTTATTTGATTTAATTTTAATTGTTGACAGTTCATACTTTTACATTTACCTAATGATGCTCGAGATGCGAATGACCTCCTGCCCCCAATATTTTTTGGCAGTATAGTGCATCCAACTTCACAATGGTATTAGAGTCATCTGCATTCTATCACCAAGTAGATCTGGGACCTCTTGGATACTGCATAATCCCCACAGCCCACAATATTCCATCAACGATAGATTACTTCGATAGCCACTCTTTTCAGATCAGTCACCAATAATTTGAGCACAAAATATGCAAACGATTTTAAAACATGATAATAAATACATATTCCATATGGTCAAATACATTTAAGTAGACAACTGTAATGTATTCCTTCAACATGCCACGTTTTATTTAACACAGGATTTTTTTTAAATTAAAAGCAAACTACTGCGATGCTGGAAACCCGACGTTAAAACAGAAAATGCTGGAAAAAAAAACTCCACAGCATCGGTGGAGAGAGAGAAACAGAGTTGACCTTTCGAGTCTCGTACGGCTTGAAGCCTGGTGGAGATTCATACGGAATCGAACCGTTAGCTCCGTTTCTTCCTCCGCAGACGCTGCCAGACCTGCTGAGTTTTTTTCCAGCATTTCCTGTTCTTACTTCAGGATTTTTTAGTCTTGGCTCCTGGAGACTTCAGTCAAACTGCCTCTGCCCCATGAATGAACAGGTCTTTGGCAAGAGATCCGCAACCGGCTTTTATGACCTAAACCACAAGATATTTACAGGTTCTGATGTGTGATTGTAGTGTCTTTTTCTAAATAATAGCATTCTGGAAACGAATCCTGAGCAAGTGATTTACAGATACCCGCGCAGGCAATCACTTAAACATTTCTTGGACTCGCTTTTAGTTTGTAAATTCCAGCTGCCTTCTTTGTGTTAACCCTTAACTCCAGGACTGCTGCCTCTAGACTGGCTTTTTCTGGAGTTATTTTTTAAATTCACAGGTTGTGATGTGGTGGTCACATACTGACAGGAGGGTCGCTTGAACGGTGGGGAATGACGTTACTGTCATACTAACTGAACTACAACAATAACTGCTTCCAATAGTGTCATGCTGGCAATAAATGATTTAGAGCACTTCTCTGATTGTCGTTTCGCCCTGCATTTCTGTTCTTTCCCAGTCTCTCTCGCGTCTGTATTTGTTGTGTATGTGATTTCACCCTGCTTCCCTTTAAAAAAAAAACGAGTTTTAATTGCATCGATTCCCCTCCCCCCCCCACCACCACTTTTTCTTCCCGCGCAGTGTGTGGTCGAATTAACTTTCTCCGGGTCGACTGACGTCTGGTTCCCAGTGAAGCGCAGTCTCTTCAAATAACCCGGTATATCCTCAGTAGAAAGACTCAGATGCAACCTGGCCACTTGGGGACGAGATGTTGGGGGACAGGAAAGTGCCGCTGTGGCCAATTATCTAGCGCTACGCCGCACCCGCAGAAGAAGTTTAGTTTGGAACCCCCACATTTTTTTTTTCTCATGCTTTCCA
Organism: Carcharodon carcharias; assembly: GCF_017639515.1. Taxonomy (NCBI): domain Eukaryota; kingdom Metazoa; phylum Chordata; class Chondrichthyes; order Lamniformes; family Lamnidae; genus Carcharodon; species Carcharodon carcharias. Next base: position 165,993,665 of record NC_054474.1, on the reverse strand, counting down.
TTTATCATTATTTCCCCTCTATTTATTTCTTTGACAACCCTTGAACTCCGAAGTGAAGGAGCAGACACTTCGGCCCTTGACTGAACAATTTAGATCTGTCCACGGTTGGTCGCAGGACCTATATATCTTGTTATGCCTGTAATAAATAATATTTGGGATTCTTTTTTTTTAAGAAAAAATCCCCTCCAGTGTTCCTTCTGTCTGTCCAGCTGCTCTTTGTCTTTGTAACACCCCCACCCCACCAGACCGCACCCAGGCTTTCCAACCTCCACAAAGGTTCTCTACACACACACACACACACACCGAGATCTCCTGTCCCCCAGGCACAGCCTGTGACTCAGAAGCGTTTGCAAGAAATGAGAATTTCAGTCTGGGAGGGTAACCCGGAAATGCCGGCAAGACCAAAGCAAAATACCGCAGCTGCTGGAGATCTGAAGTAAAACCGAAGCGCTGAAAAGCCTCAGCAGCTCTGGAGAGAGGGGAACAGAGTTCACGTTTCCAGTCCAAGGACATTTTCAATCATAAAATAAAACATATTTCACAGGCAATTAAAAAAAAAGATTAAACCATCTGAAAATACATTTGAAAAGCCCTGCCACAGCTAGGGTAATTAATACTTGTGGTTTCTGCATCTGGTGCAAGTGGGTACAAAAGTTAAGCAGTTAAACACCAACAGTCATTAATTACCGACTTGAGTAATCTTTCTGGATAGTAACGACGGGGAATATTTTGACAATGATCTCAGGGGGATGTTCAACTCTGGGTGCTCGGGGAATGCGGCCACAATGAGCCTCACCGACAGAAGTGGGGCACCAAATGCCGAAACCAGAACCCCGTGTTGCGCTACCGTTCGGGTTAGAGTGGCACACTAAGCAGGCAGCCGCTTAAAAGCGAAATACAGCAGGCGCGATAACTCTGAAACAACAGCAGGAGGATGCTAGCTGCACTCAGCGGGTCTGTCAGCATCAGTGGAGACAGTTTAGGCTTCAACGTTTTACCCCAGGGCCGGGCACTGCTGAATCGTTCTAGTCTCTCTCCGCGGATGCTGACCGACCCTGCTGTCTCTTCCCAGCATCTCAGAGACATTTTGGACCCAAAGCGGGGACCTGCCGTCCAGCATGAGGTGTCTCTTTAGGCACAGACGTTTGATCTTCTAGAGATACATGTTGAACATCCCCCTGAGACCATTGTCAAAATATCCCCGTCGTTAAAAAAAAAAGGCTTCCGAATAATCCTTTAATTATCCAGAAAGATTATTCAAGTCCGTGGTGGATGACTGTGTTGGTGTTTAACTGCTACATTTGCACTCACCAGCATCAGATACAGAAACCACAAGTATTACCCTAGCTGTGGTGGGGATTTTCAAATGTCTTTTCAGGATGGTTTCATCCCCCCCCCGCCGCCGCCGCCGCCCTGCGTGTGAAATATGCCTCATTTTACGATTGAAAATTTCCTTGGACCACAACATAAACAATGGGTGATGCCGGCTCCCTCATTTCAGAATTAGTGATGTTCGGTGAAACGTAATTAAACAAATTGCCTCAAGTCTGTGCAGTCGAAACAACCAAGCACACCCAGCAGTTTAGAAGTGCTGGTTGGATGGCGCTATTTTCTACCCTAATGAATCTTAAACAGCCAAAGCGGGAAATTGTTCCCACAACTTTCGTTCGTGCATTTTAATGCATGTCTGAAATAAGGCAGGTTTTCTTTATTAAATTTAATAGGTAATGATCTCATCTGTTTCCAATATTTATAAGACTACAGAAGGCCATTAATTCTGATAGTTTTGAGCAGAACCATCTGTTATTTCTCTCCAGTTGATGTGCTTTGGTTTAAAATGTACCTTATTGCTGGTGAACACAAGCCTTATTAATAATAAAGAAATCAATTACTCGGAAAAGTTCATTTATTCAGATGTCCATCCAGAGATTCCAAACAGCTGATAGAAATGCACTGTAAGGAAGACATTTATTTGACTGCAGTCACTGTGGCGAGTAAAACATGTTGCTAAGTTTACTGGAGTGGATATTTATTGAATAAGAACATGGAATGAGTATTTTGAAACGCCCGCGTCATGCCTAGCTCTTCGAACGCCAACTGGCAACACGTTTGATTTGAACTTTTGTACTCAGCATCTCGGCTGAACTCGGCGATCAGGGCAATCACTGTCCCAAATGCATCAGCTGGCCACCAGATTGGACAGCTCGAGGGATGCTGAAGCCGAGTACGTATTAACGTTTGACAACATGCTGTTTACGGTAAAGAGCTTGAAGTGGAGACTTGTCTTCAATTCTAACCTCGGGACTTCAGTAGGCCGACAATTGAACCGAACTGGCTCCCCTTTCCAAAATAACCCAGAGCCCTCTCCACCAACTTTTCACAACTACTTAGGCGCCACCTACCAAACTGATCGATATGTGCCTTTTGTTTAAATATAAAACTGAGTCACAGTGAAACCTCGACTGCTCTGCTCATTTACTGGTATCACTTAACACCAGGGAGAGGAAACCAGTAATCCCAGAGTTAATTATTCTCTCTTGTCGTTTGAACTTCAAAAGGGCACGTGTGCGGTAAGAGTTTAGAGCGGGATAGCCACAGTTATTACCAAACCTGCACTTTCAAGCCGTTTACTGCTGGTTGTGGGGAAGGTGTGGATGAGAGTATATCCTGGAACTCCCTCCCTAACAGCACTGTGGGTGTACCTACACCACATGGACTGCAGCGGTTCAGGGAGGCAGCTCACCCCCACCCTCTCAAGGGGCAATGAATGAATGAATGAATGAAGGGTGAGCCACAAGTGCTGACCCAGCCAGCGACACCCACATCCCGTGAATGAATTTTTAAGAAGTACTTCGCTTAGTTAGCTAGACCTCCTGTTGCCAGTGCGATGTTTTAAGAGTAGACAGGTGGAGGGCGCAGAATTAAGTCGGTCTGAGCCGAGGGAGCTTGATGAGCCCTGGAGTAAGTTGTGCATCACATGATTGCTCATGCCACAGGAATGGGGTAAAATGGTAAAGGTCAGTGATTGAAGTGCCTTAATGAACTTTAATTTTTTTTTTAAAAAAGGTGATGGGCGTGGGCTGTGCTTTAAGCAGTGGTCAGTTTGGCTGAGGTAGCTTTCGCCTGCCACTTTAGAAGCTTCCCCCATTGCCCCCAGGGAGCCCAGCTGTGGGAATGAGTCTAAGGCCCCCAAAAAACAGCAGCCACTGGATAATGGAGCTGGTTAGAATTGTTAACATCCACGTGGGCCAGAGCGGAGTATTTCCAGCATTCTCTGGTTGTTATTTCAGAATTTCTACTCTCCTGAGGTGCCATCACAAAAAAAATTGCCTTCCCCAAAATGAAACGGAATTATTTAACTTCCCTGTCAAGCCTTGTTTATAGATTTGCCCACCGTCCAGGATTGGTCTGGAGTCTGCAGGACACTGTAACCTTAGAGAAAGATCATAGGGCATTCCTATTTTGCGGTTTTCCATTTATCTTTGAACATTTATATCTATTAGTTATTAAAAAATATTGGGCTATGGGGGGGAGGGGCTATTTGACAGGGGATCACAGAATTGTTATGACACTGAAGGAGGCCATTTGGCCCATCATGTCTGTATTGGCTCTCTGAATGTGCAACTCCATTAGCTCTATTCTCCCACCTTCTCCCTGTAACCCTATACATTCTATCCTTTCAGATAACAATCTAATTCCCTTTTGAATGCTTCAATTGAACCTGCCTCCACCACACTCTCAGGCAGTCCATTTCAGATCCCAAACACTGGCTGTGTGAAAAAGTTCTTCCTCCTTTCCGAACTGCTTCTTCTACTAATTTCTTTAAATATCTGAAGAGCCCTCTCCTAATACCTCCAGATAGAGTTGGCAACCCTAATAAATAGTGATGTTAAAGAATGTTTAAATTCTAAACAGAGCCATGGAATGACATGATAAAATACATTAATTGTCTTTTACATCTGAGATACCAGTGTATCATGGGAGTCTTCCTCTCTGTCAGGATAAATATGATACTAAAAACCAGGCAATTAAGAATAGTCCTGGTTCAAAGAATAACACAAATGTTTTCATCAGTCAGGAATCTATCCTGTACTCTGTACAGTATTGGTCACCTTATTTAGGGAAGGATGTAAATGCTTTGGAAGCAGTGAAGAGAAGGTTTACCAGACTAATGCCAGAAATGGTCGAGTTTTCTTATAAGGAAAGTCTGGACAGGCTAGGCTTGTATCCACTGGAGTTTAGAAGAGTAAGAGGCAACTTGATTGAGACATAAAAGATCCCGAGGGAATTTGACAGGGTGGATGTGGAGAGGATGTTTCCTCTTATGGGAGAATCACTAGGGGTCACTGATTAAAAATAAGGGGTCACCCATTTAAAATGGAGATGAAGCAAAATTTTCTCTCTGGGGGCCTTGAGTATTTGGAACTCTCTTCCTGAAAAGGCAGTGGAAGCAGAGCCTTCGAATATTTTTAAGGCAGAGGTGGATAGATTCTTGGTAAACAAGGGGGTGATATGTTATTGGGGGTAGATGGGATGCAGATTTGAGGTTACTATCAGATCAGCCACGATCTTATTGAATGCGGAGCAGGCTCAAGGGGCTGAATGGCCTACTCCTGCTCCAAGTTTGTACGTTCATATCTAATCTTGTGGTGTAATACTCACCAGAGCTGCTTCAAGTGTCGAAATGAAAAAGATTAAACAAGTCAAGTTTTTTGAATTTCCAACAACTTCTGTCAGTTACTTCCGCTAATGTTTTTATGGTAGCCTTCTCGCTGCATTATGAAATTTCATCCATCAAGCACAATTTGTTCCAATCTATCTCTGACCACATGTTAAAGCAGTTGTTAGCTGTTTGGGTACTGGATGTACTTTGCAGCTTGTAAAACATGGACATGTGACGTGCTAGGATAATATTTATAAGATTGGTAAACATTTCTTAAAGGTTGACCCGTGAGATACACTATTGGTCAAGCATAAACTCAACTTCCCAGAGTTTGACAGAGCTGTTTCATTAAAGCCATTCTTCAGGGACTTGCCCTTGTACTCAAATTTCTTAATCACACTATATTAACGAGTTTCTCAAGAGCGTATTTACCAAATTATGCTTTTTGTTTTATTTTGAAACTAAATTGTGATCGGAAAAGAAAAAAAATGTTTTCTTGATTAAACCATTTTGAAGCCATCTTGATTTATTCACTATCAAACTAAGGTGTGACGAGCCACTTTTAATTAGAATGGTTTTGACGGGATTGAAAAACATTTTCATTTGAAGTACAATCAAAGAATCAAATCAACAATCCCACACTACTTTCCATCTAATGCCATTCATTGTATCTGGGTAATGTTTAGCCATTAGCTTTTAACAGTGAGTTCCAACAACCGGTGTTGCTACCTTTTGGTACATTATTTACAAAACTGGGATCCTTGGATTATGTTCTGAGCTCCAAGGAGCATTTTTATCCAAAGTTACTTAGATTGCAAGATAGCTGCAAATTATTGGTTGTGAACTTTAATGAATATTAGGAGGTTACAGAATCTGAGTCCAGAAATATTGACCATGCAGTGTTATCCTTTACTTTGGATCAGGTGGGTTCTTCACCAAATTTTACAGACAAACTCTTAAACGGGTTTTCCTTTCAGAATAACAGCTCATCTGATACCTTATCTACATGAGAGGATTTATAAGTATTTTCCAAACTTGGTTTAAATGGCTTTGGATTGTAGTCTGTGTTTAGCTAATACACGAGTTATGTATATCATTGTGAAATATATGCAGTTACTAAATATTTTTTTCAAACAAACCTGATAAGAATCCTTACTTCACCTTCATAGTTATGAACATGAGATTAATACCCTAAAGGGTTAAAAAAAGAATAAACACCAAGCTTAACAGATTGAAATTTAACTCCAGCTCAAAGTCAAAACCTGACACTTAAGTCTGTGCCAAACTATATCAGCATTCCCTCACAAATGTATATGACCACTACCATCTCGAAGGACAAGGGCAGCAGATGCATGGGAAAGCCACCACCTGGAAGTTCCCCTCCAAGCCACTCGCCATCCTGACTTGGAAATATATCACCGTTCCTTCACTGTCACTGGGTCAAAATCCTGGAACTGCCTTCGTAACAGCACTGTACCTACACCACATGGACTGCAGTGGTTCAAGAAGGCAGTTCACCACCACCTTCTTAAGGGTGATTAGGGATGGGCAACAAATGCTGGCCCAGCCAGCGAAGACCACATCCTGTGAATGAATTTTTAAAAATGAAATGGGAGGAATAGACAAAGATCTTTCCAAATGCCATATGTCTCACATAGGCCTGAGGAGCAAGAGTAGTCCATTCAGCCCTTCGAGCCTGCTCCACCATTCAATAAGATCATGGATGATTTGGTTGTGTCTCAGCTGTGCTTTGCTATCTGCCCCCCCTAACCCTTGACTCCCTTGTCTATCAAAAATCTGTCCAACTCAGCCTTGAATAAGTTCAATGACCCAGCCTCCACAGCATTCCAAGAAAGAGAATGCCACATACTAACAACCCTTTGAGAGAAAAGAATTTTCCTCTTCTCCATCTTAAATGGTGGACCATTTTAGATTGTTAACTGGTTCTAGTCTGTCCCACAACTGGAAATATCCTCCCAGTATCCACCCTATCAAGTCCCCTCAGGATCTTATATGTTTCAACAAGATCAGCTCTCATTCTTCTAAACTCCAATGGGTAAAGGCCCAACCCGTTCAACCTTTCTTCATAAGATAAACCCCTCCTCCCAGCAATGAGTCAAACGAACCTTCTCTCAACTGCTTCTAATGCAATTATATGTTTTTTTTTCAAATAATGAGACCAAAACTGTACACAGTATTCCAGATGTGGTCTTACCAAAGCCCTTTACAGCAGCAGTAAGACTTCCCTATTTTTATATTCCATCCCCCTTGCAATAAACACCAACTTATCATTTGCCTTCTTAATCACTTGCTGTACCTGCGCACTAACTTTTTGCGATTCATGTACCAGGACACCCAGATCCCTCTGTACCACTGAGTTCTGCAATCTCTCTCCATTTAAATACTATACTATTTTTCTACTCTTCCTGCCAAAGTGGAAAAGTTCACATCTTCCCATGTTGTACTCCATCTGCCAGTACTTTTGCACACTCACTTAACCTCCTCTTCACAACTTACTTTTCTCCCTATATTATCTCACCTGGCAAATAAGCATCATGCACCAGTCTCCCTGAATTACTATATATGGTTTGCTACCTTATTCTGGAACAGAAAACAAGTGGCACTAAAATATTCCAGTGTTTCTTTTGATTTGTGTTAGTCAGTTGTAGTGAAACATTATTGAGTCCGTGAAACTGTTGAATGAAACAGCGAAAAAGCAGAACCTGACAGAAGATAAGTGTGTTACTAAGTGTAATACTATTCAAGATTCTCTGGACAATACGAGCCATGAGGATGGATCCTACAGTATGATTCTCGCAGCTATTGTTAATAAAGTTGAGACATGAGCCAGACATTTTTCCGGATTTTATCACAGAATTCCTTTCTATCATGGTACACGCGGGGTTAAAACCAGATTCACTCACAAAAAAAAACCCAGCTTGTTTTGATATCCATAGCCCCGGTTGTATCTGGTTAGGTATCCAATTCAATTAAAATACGAGGATTGTGTGGGTTTTGTTTGAACACGTTTAATTGGTAGCTCTCTTTCAGTTTAAGAGACACCTACTTAAATTTGCTTTTGACTGGGTTGCAAACTTGAGGCTGATGAGAAGGAGCACTGAAGATTCAAGACAGAATGAATGGAGAAACAGCACCACCGTGCTCTTAAACCGGTCGACAACAGTATGCTGACAGCAAGTCTGGTAAGTGAGGGCACAGATGATTTCGTTCATAAGCCTTATCTGATACCAAATTTTAAAGGCGGGGACAACAGAGATGGTTTCACAAGAAGTTTTGAATTAGTGTCTTGGCAAACAAATAAAGTTTGGGCTGAGAGACTTGCACTGCCACTTTGCAGTTAAGTGCTCACTGAATAATTCTCGGTGTGGACCCAGTGGACACTGAAAAACATACTATCTTTACTACTCAAAAGTAACAGATCAAGAATACAGGCAAATGATTAACCGGTGGCAGAAGGGTCGACAAAGTATTGAGTGAATTAGTCATACAGCTATTTGGAAATGGAAACCAGAGAGGGAGAATATAACAGGTTATTATGCCAATTAATTAAAAAAAAAACAAATTTCTGGAAGTGGCAGCTATGGAAGGTCACTGTCACTTGATCAGAGTCCAAGACCCTGAGGCCGATAGGAAAACAAACTGATCACTTTGTGACTTCACAAGAGTTGGAAACTCAGTGACCAAATAAATAATCAGGTTCCTCCCACTTGTGAGCATACATTTCAGCTAGCACAAAGATTCTGACAATATTCCTATGTTCAGTCTGAGTGACCGGGCAGGTAATACAGGATGCAAACTAAGATGGGTGTGACACTACCTTGTGCACAATGACCAATATTTGGAGACAAAGGTCTCGACAAGTTGGTGAACGTACCACTGACCAAACTAGAATTAGAGTAGCTCATGGTCAAAGGTGGAAGAAATAGAAGTATCAATGCTCATTTAATTCAAGATTCTGTTGGGGAAATAATCTGATGGATGCATCATAACTAGTCTAATTAAGGGCTAGAGAGGGTGGGATCATGGAGAAATCTTGAGTGATTACGCAAATGTCAGAAATGGGCCTGTGGATTTAAACCAGGCCAAAGTAGTTGTCATTCTCTTCTTGTGTCACAGCACTAGGTACACTGGACAGGTCCTGGTGTGAGGAGGCTCCTGCTGATACACAGATGACAGGACATATTTCAGACTGTATGCAAGGGGGCTGAAGGGTCCCTTGTGATATTTCACAACAGGCAATCAGCCAAGGGAATTTGGGTAATCTATACTAAAATGAATGGGTAGAGGTTTGGTGGATGGACCTCATGTTAGAGGGTACATCAGTTTAGGTCATCCCAGGTGTCTTGAGCTCACTGCCTGAATATTGGAATAGTTGCAAGGAGAAGCCTTTAGTGCATAATTATACCACCAATGCCAGTTAGCGGACAGAACCCAAAGAGTTTCAATTGATGGTGGTAATGCACGTGTGCCAAAAAAAAGTGATTAAATGTGACCAGTGATGTCCCTCTTCCAGAACATAAAGGGGCCAACACAAAAAGGACAGGTTGTGGCAGCACTTTGCCTGAACTTTGTAGGATGTGTAGGATGAATGTCAGCAATTGACTCTACCCATTATTAGTGTGATCATTTCAAGAGGACTGGCAGAATCAGTTGGGGAGTTGGGACATATTAACCATGTTAGACTATGTGTATAGATATCCAGATCCAGCAGCGCTCAGGTCAGCAGTTGCAGATGTGTCGGGCTGATGTATTGTTGGGAAAGTTCATTTGAATCAAGTTCCTTGTCCAACCAGGGGGCAAGGTTTTATGTGCCTGTTACTTTATTACTTATGGCAATGGTGCCAAATAAAACAACTCTGATCTGCGCTGCACCTTTCTCAGCTGAATGAGCTGGCAGAGAGGTTTAATAGCGCACTTAAATGCTGCTACACGCACAGAACTGAGTGAAACTGGAACTGACCATAATTATATGGTAGGATTAGTTAGAAAAATCAACAGAAATAAAATGTGAGTGGGATCAAAAATTTGAAGGCGAAAGAAAATCTGCAAAACATCTGCAGGGCCCAGATCTCGCCTCCTCGGAATGATCCCCACTCGGCTACCAGCCGCTCAATTAACTTATCCCTTCCTCCTACTTACTAATCATTGTTAATGACATTCCTTGTTCAAGTACCACCCCTTTCCTTTCAAAATTGCATCAACACCTCCTCTTCAAAAGATTCACGCTTAACCTTCCTGTTCTCTCCAAATGCTGCCCGGTCTCCAAACTTTCCAAGGTCTTGGATTGTGACATTGCTTTTCAGCTCCAAGCTTACTGCTTCCACCATTCTAATGTTGACGTTCCTTCCTGAAGCTGGGCTCTCAGTACTGTGAGCACCCTGGTTACAGTTACAAATTACATCTTTTATGTTTGCAAGCTCAATGTATTATCTCGCCTTGTTCTTAGTTGTTATCCATGGCTCAGTTGGTAGCATGCTCGCCGCTGAATCACAAGGTTTTGGGTGCGAGACTCACTCCAGAGCTTGAGCACAAAAATTAAGGCTGACACTCCACTGCAGTACTGAAGGAGTGCGGCACTGGCAGGGATGCTGCCTTTAGGATAAGATATTAAACCAAAGCCCCATCTGCCTACTTGGGTGGATGGAAAAGATTCCATGATATTATTTTGAAGAAGAGCGCTATGTGTTATCCACAGTGTTCTGGCCAATACTTATCCCTTGATCAACATCACCAAACCAGTTATCTGGTCATTATCACATTGTTGTTCATGAGATCTTGCTGTGTACAAATTGGCTGCCACATTTCTTACATTACAACAGTGACTACACTTCAAGAGTACTTCATTGGCTGTAAATGGCAGTCTTTTTGTTTTCTTTTCTTCCTTCACTGCTTCATACCATGCAATGTACTAGCCCATGCTCTCCTATTCACCATCTCTCCTTTGTTGTTTAGGCAGTCGTCATTAGGATTGGCCCCTCTTCGCACCCCTGCCCAGTCACCCTCCAAGATCCCCGAGAATTTGTCCTGGATTGTGCACTTCTACTTGTCCTCATTCATGGCCACAGTATCAGCTTACGTGCTGATGACGTTTGGTTCTACCCTTCTATCTCGTTCCACCGACACAACAATCACCCTTGTGCTTTAAGGCAGTTTGATATTTACTTGAGAGTAAAACTGAGTCATTTCCCCATAATAAACTGTGCTCCCTTTCTGCTCTCTGCAGCCATTTGCTCAGACTGAATCCAGCTGTGTGAATCTCAGCATTGTGTTTGACCCAGATCTGAGCGTCAAACTCGGTATATTGTCTGTCACTGGTACTCTTTCCTTCCACAGCAGCAATATACCAGCTCCATCACTCCATCTCCACCGCTCAAACTCTCATTCATAAAGGTTTCCTTCCACCTTTTCAATATTATTTACCTCTTCACTATCTCAAATGTACTGCTACTAAAGCTGTCACTCATACATTCATTAGCTATAAATGTTTCCACCACTCTCCTTGCCAGCTCCCTGGCTGCACCTTACATAAATTCCAATCCATCCACAACTCCACCACACATGTCCTGTCTTGCACTAAGTCACATTCACTCTTCACTCCCATCCTTGCTCTTCATTGTCTCCCAATGTATTGAATATAAAAGCCTCATCTTCAAGTCAATCAATGGTCTCGCCCCATCCTAACTCTCCAGCCTCATGTCCTTCTCTGTATTCTCTCTCAAATCCCATTGCCCCACTGTTATATTGTTATATTATTCATAAAGGGCTAGGAACTAATTGTTATGTGAATATATATGCTGGGATGCCACGTTTTACTACTGCACTTCAATCATGGGGCAAGCAATCATGTATCAGTCTAAAAACAAAAAACTGCGGATGCTGGAAATCCAAAACAAAAACAGAATTACCTGGAAAAACTCAGCAGGTCTGGCAGCATCGGCGGAGAAGAAAAGAGTTGACGTTTTGAGTCCTCATGACCCTTCAACAGAACTGAATTCTGTTTGAGAATTGAATTATTCTGAATTGAGTTCTGTTGAAGGGTCATGAGGACTCGAAACGTCAACTCTTTTCTTCTCCGCCGATGCTGCCAGACCTGCTGAGTTTTTCCAGGTAATTCTGTTTTTGTTTATGTATCAGTCTATCAGTCTTCCACCAGAAAGCAGCAATACACTTGATGAAGCCCCAGCATTTTGAGTCTAAGACATGATTATTTCTAACTTATGGGAACCAGAAGATGTAACATGGTGGCAGCAGGTGTCTGTGAATAAAAACCCAAACATTTTAAATGAATTTAATGCTGAATTAGATTGAAAATATAAACCCAAATTAAGCCAGAGAGAGAGAGAGGGGGAAAAACTGAGTTTGTTGTACAAAAATGAAGTAGCTGCATCCAATGAAGAATTGAGAAGCTGATGATGGTGTAGAGGCATTTGAGAAATTTAAATTAAAGTGCGGATTGATATTCAGTAGCTTTCTAAAAGGCACTAGTGAAGAGGAAAGGGTCAGCTCCATCCTTTTTTGGGCAGGAAAGAATGTGTTAAATTTGTTGAAGAGCTGGGAACTGAGTGAAGGCAAGAGCAGAAACCCAGATACTATTCTTGAAAAATTCCACACACATCTCCAGTCAATGTCAAATCTTTGTATCTACCACTATGAATTTTAAGGCCTCAGGCAGGAATCAATGAGCCTGTTGACCATTTCTTAACAATTAAGTCAAGACTAAGGCAGCAAGACTGATGCAATGAAACAGCAAAAAAAGAATGCACACCAGTTAGCGAGAAAGGGAGCTATGGACAACCACTGATTCACAGACCAGAGAGAAATATCCCACACACAGATCAAACTGCAGAGCTGGTGGAAAGCCCACTCACTGGGAAAAGATGTGCGGAACAAAGAAAGAAGATGGTAAATGAGTTATCAGAAACAGAGCAAATGAGAAGGAAAAGATACTAAAACATCCATTCCCTGGAGGATGCCAATGAGTTTTAGAACACACTAGGCATAGGAATCGTACATCTGCATGAAGAGTCCGGAGGTGAAAATTCCCAGAGAAAAGAAATTCACGCGAGCGTTCGGATCAGGAAGAGGGTGACAAATAAGCTCACAATCATAAATCTGAAGCTGAAGCCTGATACCAGAGCTCCATCAGAGCAATATCACCCCATTCAGACTGTACAAAACGTGTGGGGGACGTGCCTCTGATCGATGGTCCCCAATTGGGGACGCGCCACCATTTTACGTTGGCGGGCCAGTTAAGGCCCTCCCAGCGTGACATCCACGAGGAAGCGCTATGCATGTGCACGAAAGACAGCACTGATCTCCCTGAGGCTAAGTGCTGCCTCAGGGAGATCGGCTCCCAATTAAAATTTGCAATAAAGATGATAGGAAAATTTCCCTGACATGTCCCCCTCGTGCAACACTGTCACATGAGTTGGGACATGTCCATAACTTTAACTGAAAACTTTATTAAAAATTTAAATACCCTCATGAAGACTCATCCAGCCCACGGATGAGGTTTCATGCTTTTTCTGAAGTCCACCAGGGCTCTCGGCCTGCCCGCCAGCCTTAAGGTTGAACGGGCATGTCCACAAATGATTTTAATTAGTGTCTCAATGGCCACAATAGGCTGTTGACTGGTCAGCGGGCACGCAGCTGACTCAGCTGCGCCCCCTTCGGTCTGAAAATGGAAATGACACGGGGTGACATCAGGAGTTGCACCCAACATCATCCTGCGTCATTTTACAGTCAGCCTTTCAGTCCTGAAAATTCGAAAGTAAATGGCTACCAAGGGAAGATGCTCTGAAACTCCGCAATGTCACACTAATGGCATACAGGGAAGTTGAGATTGGGAACAACCCAAATCAGAGGGACACTGTCATGAAAATATAATAATTTTATTATTGTTATTTATTGCAAAAGTGGGTTAATCGTAAGGTTTGAATAAGTTTCTCTGTGTGTGTGTGTGTGTGTGTGTGTGTGTGTGTGGGTGGGGGGGGGGGTAGGGTGGATTTAACTGAACTGGAGACAGTTGGTCTGGAGATTTTGAGTTATCAAAAGGGAAGGGAAGCTAGGTTTGAAATGCTAAATATGTAAACATGGCTGAAGAACGTGAGATGTGAGGAACATTTGTACTTTTAGATAAATTGGTGTAGTTTGAATTTCAAAGAGATGGTAAGATGTTACAGCTAGCCATAAAAAGCTAAGCCAAACAGTATGCTTATTTTTCCCAATGATTATTGATAATATGAGTACTATGCAAGACTTATCTTCCAGTCGGCGAGTGGGGGCAGGGCCCGCTCGCTGACGCATAAAATGACGCAGGATGACGTTGGGTGGAACTCCTGATGTCACCCCGTGTCATTTCCATTTTCAGACCGAGGGGGGCGCAGCTGAGTCAGCTGCGTGCCTGCCGACCAGTCAACAACCTATTGAGGCCATTGAGACACTAATTAAAATCATTAGTGGACCTGCCCGTCCAACCTTAAGGGTGGCGGGCAGGCCGAGAGCCCTGGTGGGCTTCTGAAAGAGCATGAAACCTCATCCGTGGGCTGGATGAGTCTTCATGAGGGTATTTAAATTTTTAATAAAGTTTTCAGTTAAAGTTATGGACATGTCCCAACTCGTGTGACAGTGTCGCACGAGGGGGACATGTCAGGGAAATTTTCCTATTATCTTTATTGCAAATTTTAATTGGGAGCCGATCTCCCTGAGGCAGCACTTAGCCTCAGGGAGATCAGTGCTGTCTTTTGCGCACATGCATAGCGCTTCCTGGCGGATGTCACGCTGGGAGGGCCTTAACTGGCTCGCCAACGTAAAATGGTGGTGCGTCCCCGATTGGGGCCACCAACGGAGGTACGTCCCCGCACTTCCGTGATTGGGGGAAAATTTTTCCCTATGAGAAAAGTAAAGTTGCAAAGACATATTGGTACAATGGAATTTACATTAAAAATGGAGAAACATGTATGAAGGAGGTGATGTTCTGTGTAAGGAGGAAGGAATTCTATGATCTAACACAATGTGAAAAGCCTTCAGCATCAAGGAACCAAAGCTGAGAAAACTCACTTTGAATTCTCCCATCCAGAGTGTGTGTTGCTTTGCCTGGGTCTGTTTAAATCTATTTGGTTTTTGCTGTTGCCTTGATAATCTTTTAAATGAAAACCAAATCAACAAAATTGGGATAAATCAGGCACAGCCCCTAATTCAGGTCAGCTGTAAAACCAAGAACAAAGTTTAAAGGAAACTTACAAACTTTAAATCAAAATGTGATTAAAGGGGTCAACAAAACACCCCAGTCCCCGCGGTGCCCACCGAGCACGGAAGGCCTCAAGAGTGCCAGCAGACACCGCGTGCTCCTTCTCCAGGGACATCCGGCAGCGAACGTAGCCACGGAAGAGGGACAAACAATCGGGCGGGATGCTGTTGCCTTGATGGAGTTGTAACTGGGAGTCAGATTAATTAGGGGAGTTAGCAGTTAGTATAGTAGTAATTTGTAGATCTATGTATGTGCTTAAAATCGTCTTCTACTAATAAATATTTAATTTAGTTTTGTAAATAACCCCTACATCTCGGTGGACTCAATACTACTGAATTCAAGGCACGCATCTCAAAATAAAATGCAAATTGCAAAACAGTTGTGGCAGCTGTTTCAAGTTTCCCACTGGGATTTGAGCAGTTCAGCATTTACCATCCTCAGTGCCATTTCAGACAGGCAAAGGAAAAGATGTTAACTCTTAAGTTCCATGTCACTGAAGCAGATGATCCTGCTATCCTGGAGTTGAACAATTGCACAGAGCTATAGCTTCTCTCACTAAACTATGAGATAAAAGATCTAGGTATAAAGATCCATCACCTAGTGAATGTGACACCACTGAAACTGAGATGAGATACGCATAGATGAAGAGTGACAGATGTCCATTCAGCAATTGATCCAAGGATGGCCTGATAATATACAGAATACACAGCCAGCAATACGGCAGTACTAGTCCCTCAGAGAAGACATCTCACTGGAAGATGTTGTTCTGCTATCCAGATCCAGAATAATCATCCTCAAAACAAAGCATGAAGAACTTAACCAGAATTTACATGAAGGCCACATTGGAATGGAGAAAATGTAAATTCAGAGCCAGGTTATGTACTGGATAGACATCTACAAAGACATGAATAGAATTGTGTCCGTGTGAAATATATGCCAGAAGTACACAGCAGGAAAAGGAGATGATAACTACTGAAGTACATCCTAGACCATGCATACTGTGGAAGTTGATTTATTCACACACGATCAAGAATGGTATCTCGTAGTTGTAGACTAATCCTCAAAGTTCCCTTTTGTCTGAAAGGTGAAAGATTTCAGATCAGCAATCTGAGTTCTGTTCACTCAGCAAGGGATTCCTGAAAGAGTCATCCGTGACAACGGAACCCAATTCACCTCCAGAGAATTTAAGGAATTCGCTAATCAGTATGAGTTCAACATCATCACCACATTGCCCAAGGAGACACGAGATCTATCGAAAGACATGTCAAGAGAACCCTCAGGAAATGCGGAGAGACAAAGAAAGACCTAAGAATAAGACCTTGCCTTATGCTCACTCTGATCTACAGCTCTCAAGGCTGACATGAAATCACCGACAGAGCTGTTGAATGGAAGAAAGCATAAGTCAACTCTGCCAAGCAAGATTCTCCCTTCAAGTGATCAGGAGGCCCAACAACTCACTGATGTACAAGTAGAACAAGGTCAGCACTTCAACAAGCATGTCAGTTCCCTACCTGAGCTGTTGAAAGGATACACTGTACATGTATGGGATCCAATCGTGAAAACCTGGGGCAGAATTCTCCCCTTGTTGGGGGGGAAGTTTAGAAGTGGGCACATGGAGGCATGCCCCCAATCAGCACCCCCAATCAGGGGCGTGCCGCCATTTTAAATGGGTGGGCCAATTACGGCCTGCCCAGCGTGACATCCGCAAGGAAGTGCTATGTGATCCCTGTGCAGGCGGGGGTGGGAGGAGATTCCCTGAGTTGGGAGTGCTGGGCAGAATCAGCTGTGTGCCCGCCGACCTGTCAGTGGCCATTGACAAAGTAATTAAAGTGATTAATGGACCTGCCCTTTCGCACACGCGTGAAAGGGCGCCTCAGGGAGATCGGCTCCTGTGTGAAGATATTTTAAAAGCAGAACAGGTAAATTCCCCTGACATGTCCCCTCATGTGGAGTTGGGACCATGTCCATCGCTTTCGTTGACACTTTTATTAAAAAATTTAAAAACCTACATGAAACCTCATCCCGCCCGTGGATGAGGTTTCATGCTTTTTCTTAAGCCCGCCAGGGCTCCTTAAGGTTGGACAGGCCGGTCCATTAATCAGTTTAATTACTTTGTCAATGGCCTCAATTGGCCATTGGCAGGTCGGTGGCCGCACAGCTGATTCTGCTGAGCCCCCGCCGACCTGAACATTGAAATGAGGCGGGGTGACGTCGGGAGTTCCGCCTGACACCATCCCGCGTCATTTTACGTGTCGGTGAGTGGGCCCCGCTTCCTGCTCGCCGCTGGGAAATCCTGGCCCTGGAACCCAACAAAAGTTGTTGGCGAAGCTGAGACCCCAAGGTCGCACATCATTGAAACTGAAAGCAGAATGCAAATTCGAAGGAACCGAGTCAATATTCAACCGACACCTGATCTGGAGAAACAGGAAAGGTCACCGAGAACACTCGCAACGTTACTAAACACAGACAATGTCAATGGCGTCGCCAACAAGATGTGCAACATCAACAATGCCACCAGCAAGTGACACAACAGTAGCAACATCAAGTACGACTCCTACAACACCAGGAGCACCATGCACAACATCGTCTGTGCAGATGTGCCAGCTCAGCACTGAAAGCAATGAATGCCAACTCCACAAGATGGAGGCACAACATCCTGTCACCTAAGTTATACCATGAATAATAATTTTAGAAAAGTAAACAAGCTATAAAAGACTCTTAAGATGTTCAGTTTATTTATAAAAGTAGATTTTTAATCTTCTTTAGTTTAGAAAAAAAGTTAATGACTGAAGCAATTATATATAGAGGCATTATGTCTTTTTTAAGGAGAAAGGGATATTATATTATTCATAAAGAACTAGGAGCTAATTGTTATGTGAATATATATCCCAGGATGCCACATTCACTGCTGCCATGTGCTAAGCAACAACGCATTAATCCACCAGCCACATAGTGAGCAGCAAGAAATACACTCTGGAGCTCTAGTATTTTGAGTCTGAAGCGTGATTATTTCTAACCTTTGGGAACCAGAAGACATAGCACCTACCATTGCTGGTGGAGCCTTTAGTTATCTTGCTGTACACTCTGGAACAGTATTTCTCCACCCTTTTACCTGCTTGTGTCGCTGAACGATTTTTAGGAAGTGCTTCAAACATCCCTTCAACCAAGCTTTCCGACACATTTTGTAGCTCCCCAACATGGCTTGGTGTCTTTGTTTTTGTTTTCCCCTGTAGAAAGAAACTTTATCCATGTTAAAAGATGTTTATAAGTTGGTAAGGTCAGCTGGGTTGAAAACCATTCACAAGACACACAATGATTCAAACCAATTGATGTACTTATAACAAATTTGCTTCTCTATGTGAACAGCTTTAGATTAAAAGTAATATTGACCCTACTTATGCAAGGTGAATATGAATGATGCTTATTTCTAATTATTTCCAATCGATTTGTTGCATCTTGATACATGAATCATGCAGTCATGCTTTCATAATTACAGCCTATGGGTGATTGTTATTGTCCAGCATTTTTTCTGGTTTATTGGACCTTCCATAAATATCACATCTCTCTTTAAAGTATTATGTTCATGTCGAAAAAGATCATTTTTATTCCTATGCAGATCCTTACCATTCTTTAATTCCTGCACACAATTACTAGTTCAAGAAAAAGAATTGTTCCTTAATAGTGAAATAATGATGTCCTTCATATCTACACTTCCTGATGTTGTTGGCCCTGGGCTATTCAAAACTTAGAAGAAGGAGCTGAACATATCCAATTGGGAGTTAGTGATCAGGTGCTAACATACATCATCCAGATATTACCCAATGTGTTTCTATGGATCTCCACACAAGTATGATGATTCACCACATCAGAGGTCACATTCTAAAAAAATCTTTTGCAGAGCTTAGACCAGTATACTGGTGATGAAAATCTCCCTAACGTGAAGTTCATGAAACTCTGAAATGTTCTGATATAGGTGGTGACAGGATAAAATCCAATTCTGTTCCCAGTCATGTATTCATATTTGTGAATGTTTCAATGTTCAGGATATAAAACATTTTAATTCCACGTGAAAAGTAACAGTAATGCTTAAATCAGGAATGATGAAAGATTATGTAAAATGTTCTTAATGCCAGTTCCTGCACACTTAAAACATTGTTCTTTTCATCCAAACTCCCCTATGAAGCATATGAAGTTGTAGAACAAAGCAGAGAAGAGAGTATGATTTAATTTCTCCTCCCCCTGACTTGGGGTTGTGCACTCCTTGTGATACTGCGTTCTGGGCAGTTTTTTAAAGGTAGTACAAATGATTTTGAATGAAGTTTAGAATGATGAACTTTCAGCATCATCATGTAACAAACCAAGCAGATTGTTCAGCTTCTTTGACTTATGACATTATAGCAGAAAAACCAGAAGGGTAGAACTGCAGAGGTTTTAAATATTCCTGTGATGACTCTTTTTAGAGTTTTAACCAACAGGAAACAAATGATATGTAGGCAATTGAATATCCATCCTGGTCCTTCAACAAAACACAATAGTCAGTAAGTTATTGAAAAGAAAACAAATTTCGTCATGCTCTAAAACAAAATTAATGAAATAAGTTGCTTGATAGAAATGTTGAAAATTGTTTTGACGGTTTTTGGAAAAAAAAATCTGTGGAGAGAGAAAGAGAATTAAAATTTCAAGTCAATGATTATTATAAAGATTTTGATCCTGATTTTAAATTGTTTCTACTTCCTACCCTTGCATTCCTAATGGATGTTTATTGCCTTTTTAGTTTGTGATCATGTTTAATTATCAGGGGCGCATCCACTAAATAACATTATGACCGTGGCACTGGAAACCCACTACATGCCTTCACCCAGATGCTTGTTATTCTTGATAATCAATTTGAACAAAACTATTTGATTTGGTGACGCTTATTTTTTTCAGCCCCAGCCCAACCACAAAACACTCAGCCTCTCATGCCCCTCCAGCTAAGAATGTTGACCTGGTAAACTCGCAGAACAAATCTTTTTCCTACTCCACTCTGTCCATCTCTTACTTTCCCCCTCTATTTTTGTTGTCCCTTCCCCTTTCACTTCTGTTTCTCTTGCAGTTCTCCACTTCACTGTCTCACTTTCTTAACTTTTGTCTCTCTCTCTCTCTCCTCTCTGCTTCTCTTTTTTCTCATTCACTTTCATCCCTATTGCCCTTCCGTTTTCATCTCTCCTCATTCACGTATTTTATCCTCCTTTCACACATCACTTCCTCTTTTTCCCTCTTTCTTATCTGCTTCATCCTTATGCCTCTTCCCTTCTACTTCCAACAGAATTCCAACAGTGTCATGTAGGGACACCACACGGAGCAACATGGAGAATAACAAGAGTACTAGACAGGTCTCTGGATAAGCCATGGGGATAAAAAAAACATGATAAAAGTGATAAAATCGTGATAAATGTTGGTTGAGACTTTCCCATATGGTGGTTTTTCACAGTGTCAGAAATTATGGTAATATTGAATAACTAAACATCTGACTTTGTGTATGAGGTGATGAGGCAGATAATTTAAAATAACAAAGCTTTGAAAAAAATCCAGTGCAATTCCATAAAGTAATATTTCTTATTTAAAATCCTCCAGTCTTAAACAATTACAAAGGGCTTTGTCTGGCTGTGAGCTCTCCAGATGACAACTCCCACACCAGATGTAACCCCAAAAGCCTTGGTTATCCAACACATAAAACCTCAGGCAACTGCATGTCTATTTGTGCCCCTATTGTTCATCCTCCAGTGGTCTCTATGGTTTGAATTTCAAGGATATGGAGGTTTGGAAAACTCTATTTTTAACACTGATCCCTCATGCTGGTTAAATCTTAAAACCTCAGGCCCAAGATTTCTTTGTATTGGAATCAGACTTGGCTCAGTGAAGTACTTTTGCAGGTTCAAGCTCCTTCCAGGTACCTGAATGCTTTATCTGGGCTGACACTTTGAGCAGGCATGAGTTGTAAATGCATTGCCCGTCATTGGCACACAAGGCTCATTTCTCTCCCTTTGCTCAGTTAGTCTAATGTAAGCTTAGTGATAAATGTTTTGCATGTTCCCAACTTGAAGCCAACTGAACCTGGCTGCATTTCTAGGTTTAATGAATGTAAGTGTCCTTTTGGGACTAATGCCCTGATTTTGGTGCATATTCAAATGGAAGAGCGAAGTTGCATAAAGCAGTCCATGTCCAAATGCAGCAAGACCTGGACAATATCCAGGCTTGGACTGGCAAGTGGAAAGTAATATTCACGGCACACAAGTGCCAGGCAATGACCATCTCCAACAAGAGAGAATCTATGGCATTACCATCACTAAATACCCCACTATCAACATCCTGGGGGTTACCATTGACCAGAAACTGAACGGGACCAGCCATATAAATACTGTGGCTACAAGAGCAGGTCAGAGACTAGGAATCTTGATTTGTGTAATTCACATCCTGACCCATGTACAAGATACAAATCAGGAGCATGATGGAATACTCCCCACTTCCCTGGATGAGTGCAGCTCCCACAACATTCAAGAAGCTTGGCACCATCCAGGACAAAGCAGGCCTCTTGATTGGCACCCCACCCACCACCTTACACATTCACTCATTTCACCACTGACACACAGTGGCAGCAGTGTGTACTATCTACAAGATGCATTGCAGGAACTCACCAGGGCTCCTTAGACAGCACCTTCCAAACCCATGACCACCACCATCTAGAAGGACAAGGGCAGCAGACACATGGGAACATCACCACTTGGACATTCCCCTCCAAGCCACTCACCATACTGACTTGGAAATATATCGTCGTTCCTTCACTGTCGCTTGATCAAAATCCTGGAACACCCTAACAGCACTTCCTTACATCACATGGACAGCAGCGGTTCAAGAAGGCAGCTCACTACCACCTTCTCAAGCGCAATTAGGGGTGGGAAATAAATTCTGGCTCAGCCAGCGACTCTCTAATCCCATGAACGAATGAAACAAATTGTTCCTGTAGCCCCTAAAGGGAACATTGCCCTGCCGGCTGACGTTTCTCTCAGCAGCAAAGAGTACAGCACTGCAGTAGATAAAAATGTTTAACATGGTTTTACCTGCTGTCCCTGCAGCTGTTGCCCATCAGTGAAAGTTGCAATGATTAATGCCCAGTATCGGGGTTGCAGGGGGTGGTCATTTTTAACCCAGACTTCCTCCCAGTGTTGTTTCAGGAAAATGACCTGGAAAGGGCAATGTCACTTACTCGTCATTTAAATAGCCACAAGGACTAGAAAGCATGTGAAAAGGGCTGTTACAGCATTGTCGATCTCAGTCACTTTCCCCCCTCTGTAATGCACAATGAGCATTGTAAAGTGGAACATGGGCCCCATTGATGATCTCAGTGTGAATTTCAGGGTAAGGAAGAACAACATGGGAATGTTTCACAGAGCAGCTCAAACATGAGTGAACAGAATAAGCCCTGTCGGTTTATTATGAGCGGGTATCTGATATTTACCTTGGTTACTATGAAGGAAAAGAATGATTCTGAAAAATAACACCACGAGCCCACATCCATTTCTTTTACCACTCACCACTGGCTGGGTCTGCACTCCCACTAACCATCATTCTTTTTTATCCTCACTGCCCTAACCTGACCCAACCCAACCGAGTGCACGTTAACAGATCAGACTATATTATGGAAAAGGTACTGGACCTAATTCAATTCATTTTTGAGGGTCACAACTATGGAATTAAAAACCCAGTACGAAGTTTGGGAGTATTTTCTCTCACCTTCGGGAAGAACACTCAGAGAGGTGGACCTATCAGCTGCTCGGAACTGGCCGTTGCTGAGTTTGAAAGGAGAGTGAAAGAAACAAGTTGTGACACCACAGGAAAGAAGCAATTGGATTGGCTGGAGAAGAAGATAGCTCTTTGGTAAGTATCTGGTGAGTATCCAGCAAGTATTTAAGGTTTAAAATAAAGCAGTAACTGTACATTTGGTAAGGTTTATTAAGTGGGGCCAAGTAATATAAAGTTAACAGAAGTAAACTAAAGTAAAATAAAGTAAACATAAAAGAAGTAAATTGAAGTCGTGTGGAATGCGTGTCCTGTAATATGTGGGAAGTCGTGGATGCTCCAGAAGTCCTAGATGGCCACATGTGCAGAAAGTGTCACCAGCTGCAGAACCTTGAGCTCTGGGTTTCAGTGCTTAAGTGGCTGCTGGAGTCACTGTGGCTCATTCACAAGGCTGGGAGCTATGTGGATAGTATGTTTAGAGAGGTGGTCACACCGCAGCTTAGGAACCTTGAGGTAGAAAGGGAATGGGTGACCACCAGATAGTCCAAGAGAACCAGGCAGGTCGTGCAGGAGTCCCCTGGAGTCCAGCTCACAAATTGATTTTCCATTTTGGAAGCTGGTGAGGGCACTGGTTCCTCAGAGGAGTGCAGTCAAAGCCAAGTTTGTGGCATCGCGAGCGGCTCAGCTGTACTGGAGAGGAAGAAGGAAGGAAGAGCTATAGTGATAGGGGATTCATTCGTTAGGGGAACAGACAGGCTTTTCTGTGTGTACATGACTCCAGGATGTTAGGCTGCCTCCCTGGTGCCAGGGTCAAGAATGTCATGGAGCAGCTGCTCGTTTGGGAGTGGGTGTCAGCCAGAAGTCATGGTCCACGTTGGTACTAATAACTTAGGAAAGGGGATGAGGTCCTGAAAGCAGACTTTAGGGAGCTAGGAAGAAGATTGAAAAGCAGGACCTCTAAAGCAGTAATCTCAGGATTACCCCCAGTCCCACATGCAAGTGAATATAGAAGTGGGAGAATTGAATTAATGAAACTGGACAGACCACCCAGTATTGACCTAGGCACCAGAAACAACAACAGCAATCTCACTCCTGTTGACCCTGCAAAGTCCTCCTTACTAACATCTGGGGGCTAGTGCCAAAATTGGGAGAGCTGTCTCACAGACTAATCAAGCAACAGCCTGACATAGTCATCCTCATGGAATCAAACCTTACGGATAATATCCCAGACACCACCATCACCATCCCTGGGTATGTCCTGTCCCACCAGCAGGACAGGCCCAGCAGAGGTGGGGGCACAGTGGTATACAGTTGGGAAGAAGTTGCCCTGGGAATCCTCAACATCGACTTCAGATCCCATGAAGTCTCATGGCACCAGGTCAAAAATGGGCAAGGAAATTCCTGCTGATTACCACGTACCGCCCTCCCTCAGCTGATGAATCAGTGCTCCTCCATGTTGAACACCACTTGGAGGAAGCACTGAGGGTGGTAAGGGTGCAGAATGTTCTCTGGGTGGGGGACTTCAAGGTCCATCACCAAGAGTGGCTCGGTAACACCACAACTGACCGAGCAGGCCGAGTCCTGAATGACATAGCTGCTAGACTGGGTCTGCAGCAAGTGGTGAGGGAGCCTACAAGAGGGAAAAACATACTTGACCTTATCTTCATCAACCTGCCTGCCGCAGATGCATCTGTCCATGACAGTATTGGTAGGAGTGACCACCGCACAGTCATTGTGGAGAGGAAGTCCGGCCTTCACATTGAGGATATCCTGCATCATGTTGTGTGTCACGAAAACCATGATAAGTGGGATAGATTTCGAACGGATCTAGCAACTCAAGATTGGGCATCCATGAGGTGCTGTGGGCCATCAGCAGCAGCAGAATTGTACTCAAACACAATCTGTAACCTCATGGCCCGGCATATCACTCACTCTACCATTACCATCAAGCCAGGGGATCAACCCTGGTACAATGAAGAGTGCAGGAGGGCATGCCAGGAGCAGCACCAGGGATACCTAAAAATGAGATGTCACAGAATGCAGAAGAGGCCCTTCAGTCCATCGAGTCTGCACCGACACGTGAGAAACATCTAACCTACCTACCTAATCCCATTTACCAGCACTTGGCCCATAGCCTTGAATGTTATGATGTGCCAAGTACTCATCCAGGTACTTTTTAAAGGATGTGAGGCAACCCGCCTCCACCTCCCTCCCAGGCAGTGCATTCTAGACCATCACCACCCTCTGGGTAAACTTGATTGATAAAGGCAAGTGTCCCTTATGCCGTTTTCACCACCCCACTAACATGCCCCTCTGCCTTCCAAGATCTATGGACACACACACCAAGGTCCCTTTGTTCCTCAGAACTTCCTAATGTCATGTTGTTCATTGAATACTTCCTTGTCAAATTACTCCTTCCAAAGTGTATCACCTCATACTTTTCAGGGTTAAATTCCATCTGCCACTTATCTGCCCATTTGACCATCCTGTCTATATCTTCCTGTAACTCTTTTGAGTACAAATCCATTTCCATCTGTTCCTATTCAGATGAAGTTACATTGTTTCATAGTTTGCCATTGTGAGATTTGAACTCTTGATCTTGGGGTTACAAGCCCAGTACCATAACCACTTGGCTATTTAGGCCATGCCTATATCTTCCTGTAGCCCAAGACACTCAACCTCACTGTTAACCACCCGGCCTATCTTTGTGTCAACCTGGTGAAGCTATAACGCAGGACTACTTGCATGCTAAACAGCATAAGCAACAAGTTATAGACAGAACTAAACGATCCCACAACCAACGGATCAGGTCTAAGCTCTGCAGTCTTGCCACATCCATTCGTGAATGGTGGTGGACAATTAAACAGTTCACTGAAGGAGGAGGCTCCACAAATATCCCCATCCTCAATGATGGTGGAGCCCAGCACATCAATGCAAAAGATAAGGCTGAAGTATTTGCTACAATCTTCAGCCAGAAGTGCCAAGTGGATGATCCATCTTGACCTTCTCCGGAAGTCCCCAGCATCACAAATGCCAGTCTTCAGCCAATTCGATTCACTCCATGTGATATCAAGAAATGGCTGAAGGCACTGGATACTGCAAAATCTATGGGCCCTGATAATATTCCGGCCATAATACTGAAGACTTGTGTTCCAGAACTTGCCGCGCCTCAAGCCGTGTTCTGCCAGGGCCACTCAGCTCCTGACCTCATTACAACCTTGATTCAAACATGGACAAAAGAACTGAACTCCAGAGGTGAGGGGAGAGTGACTGCCCTTGACATCAAGGCAAGATTTGACCGAGTGTGACATCAAGGAACCCTCGCAAAACTGGAGTCAGTGGGATCAGGAGAAAGCTCTCTGCTGGTTGGAGTCATACCTAGCACAAAGGAAGATGGTTGTGGTTGTTGGAGGTCAGTCATCTCAGCTTCAGGACATCACTGCAGGAGTTCCTCAGGGTAGTGTCCTCAGCCCAGCCATCTTCAGCTGCTTCATCAATCACCTTCCTTCCAACAGAAGGTCAGACGTGGGGATGTTCACTGATGATTGCACGATGTTCAGCACCATTTGCGACCCCTCAGATACTGAAGCAGTCTATGTCCAAATGCAGCAAGACCTGGACAATATCCAGGCTTGGGCTGACAAGTGGCAAGTAACATTCACACCACATAAGTGTCAGGCAATGACCATTTCCAACAAGAGAGAATCCAACCATCGCCCCTTGATGTTCAATGGCATTACCATAATTGAATCCCCCACTATCAATATCCTGGGGGGTTACCATTGACCAGAAACTGAACTGGACTAGCCATATAAATTCTGTGGCTACAAAAGCAGGTCAGAGGCTAGGCATTGTGCAGTGAGTAACTCACCCCCTGACTCCCCAAAGCCTGTCCACCATCTACAAGGCACAAGTCAGGAGTGTGATGGAATACTCCCCTCTTGCCTGGATGAGTGCAGCTCCAACAATACTCAAGAAACTTGACACTGTCCAGGACAAAGTAGCCCACTTGATTGGTCCCACATCCACAAACATTCACTCCCTCCACCACCGACGCGCAGTATCAGCAGTGTGTACCATCAACAAGATGCACTGCAGGGATTCACCAAGGCTCCTTCGGCAGCACCTTCCAAACCCATGACCACTACCAGCTAGAAGGACAAGGGCAGCAGATAGATGGGAACATCACCACCTGAAAGTTCCCCTCCAAGTCACTCACTATCCCGACTTGGAAATATATCACCGTTCCTTCACTATCGCTGGGTCAAAATCCTGGAACTCTCTCCCTAACAGCACTGTGGGTGTACCTACACCACATGGACTGCAGTGGTTCAAGAAGGCAGCTCACCACCACCATCTCAAGGACAACTAGGGATGGGCAATAAATGCTGGGCCCAGCCAGCGAAGCCCACATCCCATGAATGAATAAAGAAAAAAGGAAAATTGAGCGATTAAACATGTGGCTGGAAAGCTGCCGTAGGAGGGAGGGCATCTGATTTCTGGGGCATTGGGACTGGTTCTAGGGAAGGTGGGACCTGTACAAGCTGGATAGTCTACATCTGAACAGGACTGGGATGAATATCCTTGCAGGGCGATTTGTTAGTGCTGTTGGTGGGGGTGGGGGGGTGGTGAAACTAGATTGGCAGAGGAATGGGAACCTGAGGGCAAAGTCAGAGCATGGAATGGGGGATGGAGGATTAGTGAGTGACTCTGAAAGACAGAAGAAGCACAAGTTAAAAAATGTACAGCGCAGCAATTTGGCAGTGTTAAAAGGTATCTATGTAAATGCAAGGAATGTAGTAAATAAAACCGATGAGCTGAGGGCACACCTAGACACTTGGCAGCATGCTATCAACACTATAACAGAAACTTGGCTTAAGGAGGGGCAAAAATTGCAGGGCTGTAGCTTTATTGGCTAAAGAATCAATTACAGCTGTGAAGAGGGATGATATACTAAATGAAGCATCAAATGAGGCCATATGGGTTGAGCTCAGAAATAAAATAGGGGCAGCCACACTGCTAGGAGTGTACTATAGACCCCCAAATAGTGGAAGAGAGTTAGAAGAGCAAACATGTAGACAGATTTCTGAGTCTATAAACGATAGGGCGGTAATAGTTGGGGACTACCCTAATATCAATTGGGATATGAACAGTGTGAAGGTACAGTGGGTGCAAAATTCTTGGGCCCGAATCTTCGGCTCGGTGAGCGGGGGTGGGGCCTGCTCGCCGAGGCATAAAATGACGCGGGGGTGACGCTGGGCATGAGTCCCGAAATCACCGCACGTCATTTAGATTTTCAGTTCAGCGGGTGTGCAGCCGAGTCGGTTGCATGCCCGCCGAACTGTCAAAGGCCAGTTCTGCTGAAGGGTCATGAGGACTCGAAACGTCAACTCTTCTCCGCCGATGCTGCCAGACCCGCTGGGTTTTTTCCAGGTAATTCTGTTTTTGCCAAAGGCCTAAGGCCATTTAAAAAGGCAATTAAGCAACTACCTGAGCTGCCCATCCAAACTTAAGGTTGGTGGGGGTGGGCAGGCAAAGAGCCCAAGTGGCCTTCATGCAGGATGAGGTTTCAGGAATGATTTTAAATTTTCACACACATTTTTATTAAAATGAATGCACATGTCCCAGCCCATGTGGTAGTTTCACATGTCCACTTCATTAACCATATAAAACTTATCTCCCTGAGGCACCTCTGTGTACGCATGCGCATGAAAGAGCACATTCCTAACTCAGGGGACCACTCCCCACCCTCACGGGGAGTACACCGCGCTGCCAGGTGCGCATCACGCTGGGCAGGCCTTCATTGGCCCTCCCACGTAAAATGGCAGTGCGGACCTGATCGGGGGCGCCGATCGGGTCTGTGCACACCCACCCCTGCACAACCCCCCCCTAACGGGGTGGGGGGGGGGCGGAATTCTACCTTTGAACTGCATTCAAGAGAACTTTTATAGCCAGTACATAAAAAGCCCCACGAGAGGAGGTGCAATTCTAGGTTTAGTCCTAGATCATAAAGCTGGGAAAATGGATGAAGTAGCAGTGGGTAACCATTTTGGAGATAGTGACCCTAATGCAGTTAGATTTAGCATCATTATGGAAAAGGACGAAGATGGAACAGGAGTAAAAGTTCTAAAATGGGGGAAGACAAATTTTACGGAGCTCAGAGGTGAGCTGGCGAGAGTGGACTAGATACGGTTACTAGAAGGGAAAACAGTGTCAAATCAGCGGGAGGCATTCAAAATTGAGATTCTACAGGCACAGTGTAGACATGCCCCACAAAAAAAGAGGGTGGTACTCCCAAATCTCTCGCCCCCTGCTTATCCAGAAGAATACAGGTTAAGATAAAGCAGAAAAAGAAAGCTAATGACAGTCACAAAATACTTAATACTGTAGAAAGCCTAGAGGAGCATAGAAAGTACAGGGGTGAAGTAAAAATGGGAATTAGGAAAGCAAAGAGAGGATACAAAAAATATTGGCAGGTAAAATCAAAGAAAACCCTAACATGTTTTACCAGTACATTAAGAGCTAGAGAATAACTAAGGAAAGGGTAGGGCCTATCAGAGATGTACATGGTAACTCATGTGATGATGCTGAAGATATGGGCAGGGTTCTCAATGAATACTTTGTCTCCGTCTTCACTAAGGAGAGGGATGATGTAGACATTCTAGTTAATGAGGAGGAGTGTGAAACATTAGGTACAATAAGCATAGTGAGAGAAGAAGTACTGGAGCGACTGACATCCTTGAAGGTGGATAAGTCACCAGTGCCAGATGGATTGTATCCCAGGGTGTTAAAGGAAGTCAAGAAGGAAATAGCAATTGCTCTGAGGATCATTTTCCAATCCTTACAAGATATAGGCGAGGTACCAGAGGATTGGAGGTCTGCAAGTGTTGTACCATTATTTAAAAAAGGTACAAGGGATAGGCCAGAAAATTATAGACGGTCAGTCTGACGTCAGTGATGGGCAAATTATTGGAATCAATTCTGAGAGACAGGATAAAAGGCACGGATTAATCAGGAACAATCAGCATGGTTTTGTTAGGGGAAGATCATGTCTTACTAACTTGATAGATTTTTTTTGAGGAAGTAACAAGGATTGATGAGGGTAGTGCTGTGGATGGTGTCTACATGGATTTTAGTAAGGCATTTGACAAGGTTCCACACGGCAGACTGGTTAAAAATGTGAGATCCCACGGGATACAGGGGAAGGATCCAAAATTGGCTCAGCAACAGGAAACAAAGGGTAATGGTCGATGGGTGTTTTAGCGAATGGCATTCCACAGGGCTCAGTGTTGGGTCCCTTGCTGTTTGTTGTATATATTAATGATTTAGACTTAAATGTGGGAGGCAAAATTGGGAAAGTTGCAGATGACACAAAAATTGGCTGTGTAGTTGATAGTGAAGAGGATAGCTGTTGTCTCCAGAATGGTTTGGTTGAGTGGGCAGAAAAGTAGCAAATGGAATTCAATCCAGAAAGTGTGAGGTAATGCACTTGGGGAGGACAAACAAAGCAAGTGAATACTTAATAAACGGGAGGATATTGAGAGGGATTCAGGAAGTGTGAGAGACTGTAGGGTCCATGTCCACAGGTCCCTGAAGGTGGCAGGACAGGTGTATAAGGTGGTAAAGAAAACATATGGAATGCTTTCCTTTATTGGACAAGGTATTGAATACAAAAGCAGGGAAGTAATGATCGAACTGTATAAGATGCTGATTAGGCCACAGCTGGAATTTAGTCTGGTCACTACATTTCAGGAAGGTCGTAATGGCTCTGGCGAGAATGCAGAGGAGATTTACAAGAATGCTGCCAGGGCTTGAAAATCGCAGCTATGAGGGAAGATTGTATAGGCTAGGGTTGTTTTCCTTAGAACAGAGGAGGCTGAGGGGTGACCTAATTGAGGTGTACAAAATTATGAGGGGCCTAGATAGGGTAGACAGGAAAGACCTGTTTACCCTAGCTGAGGGGTCAATTACCAGGGGGCATAAATTTAAGGTGATTGGTAGAAGGATTAGAGGGGACATGAAAACCTTTTTCATCCAGAGGGTGGTGGGCATCTGGAATTCACTTGGGGGCTGAGGCTGAAATGCTCAACTCATTTAAAAGCTACCTGGGTCTGCATCTGAAGACGTAGCTGTAACCTGCAAGGCTACCGGGCCAGGTACTGGAAAGTGGGATTAAAATGAGTGGCTAGTTTCTTTCTTATCTTTTTCTGGCTGGCACAGACATGATGGGCTGAATGGCCTCTTTCTGCGCTGTAACATTTCTACGATTCTCTGGTTTTGTGGAGCACCTCCTGGAATCGCTTTGGTTATTGTGTGATTGGGGCAGGTAGAGCTGCTCCAGCAGGGAACAAACTGTGTTTCAAAGCTCATTTCTGTTCAGTACTTCGCCCGTACTCTGCAGAGCTAATGGGGACACTGCCAGGTCAGAGATTCTAAGAATTGAATAATAAATAGTTTCAAAGCTTTCATTAGTCATGCTCAACAAATAATGGTTTGCAAGCTGCCTGGCATGTGAAACTGCTTGCTGGTAA
The DNA here is from genome assembly GCF_017639515.1 of Carcharodon carcharias. Classification (NCBI taxonomy): domain Eukaryota; kingdom Metazoa; phylum Chordata; class Chondrichthyes; order Lamniformes; family Lamnidae; genus Carcharodon; species Carcharodon carcharias. Next base: position 165,962,422 of record NC_054474.1, on the reverse strand, counting down.
TTTAATCAGGTAATTAGGTGTTGCCTGGTTACTGGCCTATTGCAATGAAGCCATGGTCTTACTGTGCTCAAATGTGCCCAGATCCAAAAAAGTTGGAATGGAATGAGGAGAAGTGAAATTTTCAGAGTTTAGGATGGGCTGGACAAAAGTGGCTTGCTTCTTGTTATCCTGAACAAGTACATGGCATCTATCTGAAGACAGGTGCACTGACCTGATACACCCTCTCAGGTGCTACTTACTCTTTATGGGACATTTATTGCAAGTGCTTGCCTTTCTTGAAGCACCTGCATGCAATAAAAAATTACATGTGTGAGGGCTTTTTAAGGAAATTAATGGTACCTCTCAAGGGATGCATATTTTTAAACATGTTTATTAAAGTTGAAGTGGTCCCAGGGTACAAAAAAAATTAACATATTGCATGCAGACTTAAATGCCAGAAAAATTTTCTATCCTACTCACTGACCAAAATGAACTAGCTTTCAATTAACCCACTATGTTCTGAGTTCAGGTGCTGTTAACTGATTGTAAATACACTGACTTGGCCTCTTTTCGCCATCATTAAGTTTTGCATGCCTCTATCATGTCTAGTAATCAGACCAGGCTTCATCTTATATTGCACGTTTTATATATATATAGATTAAACTTGATTTTTATTCAAATTATGCTTTAGGCTTACTAAAGCATGCCAGATCCCATGCTTTCTCTTTTCTAAGTTGATAGCACAATTGTACGGGAAGAGTTAAGAAAACATTGCTTATCTGGAACCATTAATACAAACCTAGCAACAAGCCCAGGTGGACTGTGTTAATAACTTTGTTTAAATTATTCCTTTCCTTTGAGAGGCAGAAAGCTTCTATTAATGCATTCATTAGAGTTTATAGCAGGGCTCTGGTTTTCTCTCAGTGACATTAACCAGGCAACGTCAAACTGAACTAATTCACCCCATCTGTCTCCACCACGTTAAATAACAAGTGCTCGGTTCAGCAGTGATTTCTTCACATCTTACTCACTTTTCCTCTAATTACAGTATGACTGTCTTCTGTAGATCACTTTGATGTGCAAACATGCTTTCCTTGTTAGCCATCGTCATTTACAATCCAGAATCGTCCCTTGTTACTTCATATTAACATTTTTATATCAGACCATGTTTTCCCAATCAAAGCTCTACATCTTGCATTGTTATAATAACTGTATTTGTGCAAATGTTTATTATGCATGCACAATACGATGCAAGATTCCCATTTGCTTGGGATTGCAGTAGCAATTTCTCAACGGTTCATTACAAATGGTACATACAGCGTAAAATGAAATCTCCCAGCCTGCGTAATTAAACCAATAATGGCAGATTTTACAAACAAAAATTGATTTGTTTTTGTTTAATTGCACAAAGAATTAAGCGTCACATGAGCTTGGGGTTGAATTGTTGGGAAAGATGACCTTGCTCCATGTTCCTATTACACGAAGCACAGAATATTTTAAGGACCTGTATCAACCTAGAGCCACGATAAACAGGGAATCCAACACTGCAAAGAATTAAGCATATCGGTGTCACTGCACATACCAAAGTTCTTTTGATTTTTGAAGAATTGTCCAAATGAAAAAGACAAGCTACTTTGCTTTAAAACTACCTTCCCCAGGATGATTTATTGCACCAAAAAAAAAAAGAAAAACTGTTAAAAGACTAAGGTCAACATAATAAATTGTGTGTTTTATCTCCACAGGATATGCTTTGGCATAAGGCATGATAACACACATCTTACAGTTCATTATTAGCTCCTTTGGTGGCTGTAAACCTTGAAGAAAAGAACGAGGGGCTATTCAATGCCGTGCATAAATCTCAGTAACTAGTAAATGTATGTCACTAATATAAACTTACTCATAGATATTTTTCCTCTAATACTTATAAATGCAAAATTTAAAAGGTTTCCCTACTGTACAGAGTGAAGTTATCAATTGGTACAGTAGCAACCCACCACTTTGTATGGTTATATTTTTAAAGGGGGAATTGAATAACTATTGGGAGCATGTTTTGATTAACCACTTCAGGCTATTAGGTCAAGTAAATGGATAGAAATTTCAGCAAATCAGATTCTGCTTGTCTAAAGCCTGTCATACTGACCACTTATATGTGAAAGTTACAGGTCCTGATTGTTTTAAACAGGATTACCATTTCAGACTATGAAACTGCATATTTGTCTGTAATTGCTACATAGCAAATAGTGTTTTAGTGATTTCAGTGTCTGATGTTTTTGGTGCGTTCCATTTATTATCCTCCATTGTCACTCCCGATGATATTTTAAAAATTTATCCTTTCATGGGATGTGGGCGTCGCTGGCAAGGCCAGCATTTGTTGCCCATCCCTAATTACCCTTGAACTTAGTGGCTTGCTAGGCCATTTCGGAGGGTAGCTAAGAGTCAACCACATTGCTGTGGGTCTGGAGTCACGTGTAGGCCAGACCAGGTAAGGACAGCAGATTTCCTTCCCTGAAGGACATTAGTGAACCAGATGGGTTTTTACAAAAATTAACAGCGATTTCATGGTCCCCATTACTGAGGCTAGAGTTTCATTCCAGGTTTTTATTAATTGAATTCAAATTCCACTGGCTGCCATGGTGGGATTCAAACCCATGTCCCCAGTTCCTCTGGATTATTAATGGCACTCCCACTACTCCACCGTCTACCCTAATTGATAATGTATTGATACGGCCCATTGCAATTTAATTAACTTTTAAAAACAGCTACATAAAACATATCTCCCTACTGTGTTTCTTTCTTTTACTAACAGATTTGCCTCTACATCTGTTTCCTAACTCTTTTCTGTTTTACTTCATTCCCATTGTAAAGTTTCTCCTTGCTGCCTTGTACTGAAGCCATCTTGGGGTACAGGTCCTGGGGTGACGATCACTCTCCAGTTTCTTCCCCCTGTCACCACTAGACATGTACGAAACTTGCCTGCGAATTTTGGCAACTGTTTGCTCATGGGAGATTTACAGCCAGGCCCATTCCCATTTTTGCTTGATGTCCAAATTAGCAAGGACCACAGGATAGCGATTGGGAGAGGGCGCTGTTTTCTTTGCTCCTCATCCACTCAGGGTGCTGAATGAGTGTCCCGGCTGAGATCAGCCTGACATCTTGCCAGCCTATGGCTCAGCTAGTCACTGAGGCACAAAAAGTCTCTTGGCTAATCTTTTATTTCATCCATTATCTTTACCAATGTAAATCCTTCTGAAAATGCCCTTCTGTGGAGTCATTGACTATTTTTCCTAATGTTCTTTATTGCAAAATTCCACTCAGCAATCGTCTGTCCAGGTTAAATAAAAATTTACGAAGCAGACTTGAAATTGTTAGGGAAATTAAACCTTGATAAGGGATAGTCCTATTTAAAAATGTAAATCCTGAACAGCTAACTTACTGCTGTGGTTTGGCTCAATTTTGAAGTTCTTTGGCCTTCAACAAGCCACATCATTTTTTTAAAATTGTATATCTACAGAGCTAAATCTTTCTTTAATCTATCCAAGCTCCCACTATTGTTTCTCTGTCAGCTGTTTTTTTTTAAATGTTTTTTTCACCAGACTTTTTTTTATGTTTGTGTGGACTTAATCTGAACAAGTTTTCTCTTGGCATCTGGGATGTAAAATTGAAAGAAAAAGCTACAGGTTAGGTTTGCACATGTAGCAATTACTGATATTCAGAGTTAATTTGTTGGAATTTTTCATACAACCACTCCTATGAGTTCAACTCAGAACTGATGTTATTAATTGACCTAAATGACTTTTTACATGCCAATGTCGTTTATATGTAAATACAGTACTAACTAAAATAGCATTTTATTTTTAAGCAAAAAATGCCAGCATATTGTTTGTATTTTACTAATGAGTATGTGAGAGATTGGTTAGTCATTAAGTGTGGCTTTGCAAAATTTGCACAGCTGTTAAAACTACTGACTGTTAAACAGGAGGAAAAGGAAGAGGTGCAAGGTTCTGTTCCCTAATTGAAGTGACGTTCAGTTCATCATCCCTCATGAAGAATATCATTAGATTGAGCTCTGTAGCAAGGGAATGCACCATCTTTTGGTGTGGAGGGGGGCGGGGGGTGGGGGGGGTGGGTGGTGGTGGTGGGTAGGAGGAGGAGATGGTAGGTGAGGAACGCCCAGCTTGGCCAGACCTCCTTGCAACTAATAGAAAGACATGCAGTCTTATAGCATTGTTTCGTGTCACTTGGAAACGTCTTGCAGTACCACGTGCAATTGAATGCTTTGAAGTGGAGTGACTGTTGTTGTGTAGCCAAATATGGTTCCTATTTTGTACAGAGCAAGGTCCAGCAAGTTGCAAGAAGGTGTATGACCAGTTATCCCAATGGTTGTGGGGAAAGCCTTGGTCAGAACATCAGGAAATTAGGGTTAAGGTAAGTTGCTAGAGCAGCTTAGAGTGACCTTTACCTTGCACACACTGGATTCTATGAAGTAGAAATTTGTCTCGTGTGGTGGTGCAAAATGGGTGCTATTATGCTGGCTGCCCATTATACACTCAATGGAACTGACCATCAGGTGCTGTGCATAACGGGGGGCTGATCTGATACCCCCATTCTGCAGCACTGCCTGAGAAATATTTGTATCCCTTCAGCTGTGCTGGAAACAGCTGATGTCAGCACTGGCTGAAAAAGATAGAGACGTGTTCCATACTCCAGCACTTGCCTATCTTGACTTGATCAGAACTAACGCTATGCACCTAAATAGAATTTGTCAAATCCAATATGGCTTAACTGTATGGAAGCACTTATCTATGGTATCCTTTGGCTCAAACAATTAAACACAATATTTGTTTATCAGATTTGTTAATGATTTGAACTCAAGCAGCTGTATCTATTCACTAAATACTAATTATAGAGATTAATCACTAAGAGGCTGAGTCAGTATCTATTAATGACTGCATTGGAAGTAGACATTAATTGATTTAAAGATGACCAGCAATAGAACAAAATGTATCCACCCAAAGTATTGTTCACCTGATCAGAACTCTGATTCCTCTGCGTTGAAAAATTAATCTTATCACTATTGCACCACTGTTATGTTCACTGTCTAATGCACTCTACAGTTTTTCACCCCTTAGTATATTGGGGGTTTGGAAGAGAATGGAAAGGATCAGTTGGACAGAAAAAGTATCAAATGATGAAGTGCTGAGGAGAGTGAACAAACAAAAAAATTTGCTGAACGTAATTAGGAACAGACAGAGAGTCTGGGTAGGACACATCCTTAAAAAATACTTGTAAGAGACGTTATGGAGCGGAGATTTCAAAGCAAAAAGAGGAAGGGAGACAATATCAATACTGGATGGCTTGAAAATTGAAGGAAGTTATTGGCAAACGTGAAGACTGGCACAGGATAGAGAGACATGGAAAGAGCACTATGAGCCTAGGGTCTGCCAACAGGCAGAGCTCACATGGTGATGAAGATGATGATGATGAATATATTGCCATGCAATATTAAATCATTGATTCAAACTCCCACAGCTATTCCTACATTTTATCACATTCATACACTTTGTGTGTTATGAAGCAAGCATTGCCGTGACAATTCTATGTTCCAAATTAATTTTCAATTGAAAGTGCGGCGCATATGTAATAACATTATTACACATTATGTCCTATCAATTCATCAACCTCTCTATACATTATTTTTACATTTAGGTTTTAAAACCATATTTTATGTTTATACTTACTTAAAATACCAAACAATGTTCCAAATGCCATGAATAATATTTGTTCATCAGGTCTGTATGAAGAATTAATTATATGCCCAATGGGTGCCTAATGTGCATCTATTTCACACACACACTGGTGTATGGAATCCTAATCTGACTACATACCCATGAGCTTTTTTGAAGATTTTCTGCTTTCTTTTCTCCTCTCCAACTATTCTTTGAGGGCTAAACTGTCAAATTCAGGGATATATCACTGTATGTGCTAGAATTTAGTATTGGCACAGTACTGATGGCACTGTTGGTGGTGCCATCTTTCAGATGAGACATTAAATTGAGGCACCGTCTACTTGCTTGGTAAAAGATCCCATGGCACTATTTTGAAGAGGCTATGGGCCAGGTGCTGGTAAATGGGATTAGGCAGGTAGGTCAGGTGTTTCTCACGTGTTGGTGCAGACTCGATGGGCCGAAGGGCCTCTTCTGCACTGTGATTCTGTGATTCTGTGAAGACAAGCTATCCCTGGTGCCCTGGACAATATTCATCCCTCAATAAACAACACAAAAACAGATTATCTGGTCATCATCACATTGCCAATTGTGGGAGTTTGCTGTGTGCAAGTTGGCTGCAGTGCTTCCTATATTACAACTATGTTTGAAAGGTACTTATTTGGGTGTAAGGCACTATAAGACGTCTGGTGGTTATGAAAAGCTATGTAAATGCAAATCTTCCTTTTTTCTTTTGGTTTTCCTTTGTAGTTAACTCCTAAGAATGCTTTTACCTAACCAATGAGTCCGTGTCCTTCAGAGCATTTAACAGTGAAGGAGCCATCTTGGTCGAGGCTGAGTTAAGTTGGCAATTGTCTCTTTACTTTGGTGGTTGTTCAGTGAATCCTCATTTCACTTGCCTTTTAAGTTTACCTGCTGTTCTAGGTGCTTAAACTAACTAAACGAGATGTTAATCTGATGCCAGTCTGTCGTGAGTCTAGTGCAATTAGGGAGCTTCACCAGCCACTGTACTACTACAACGGAGATTAATAAAGAGGAAGGAGCAAACTTTTGCATCACAGTGTGTTTTGTGTTCGTGGTGTACTTGCAATAGTTATCAAAAATCTGTTTAATTAAATTTTTATTGTCACTGTTCCCAAAATTTGTTTCCTCAGAATTGAACTTGACTTCTCCATCGTGCTACACCAGTTTGCCAAATTTCATCAATATGGTCAACATACGTGAGTTATTATTCTTAGTCAGGCAAACTGATGTGCAGCCACTCTTGTACTAACTCTTGAAAGTAGGTCTAATATGTTAAAAAGAAAATCCAAGGCTTTCATTAAAGAAATTGCAAATGCTGGTTTTGACTTTTTAATAAATGAAATAATCAAAATAAATCGTTCAGCTGAGTAACATAGTATCACTGGGAAATGTTTCAGTAATGAGGAATAATAAAGCTTACGCCTAACAACTATTGCTGTATCAACAGTTCCTTCAGCATGAGGTGAAATGAGCGATAACCAACTGCAGTGATGCTATTATTTCAATAGAGATTCAGTGGTGGATTTATCACAGCAGTGATTCTACATCAGCCTGTTACATTAGTGCATCACACAGTTCATCATGGTAGTTTATATTCATAATTTTAGTATTGTGATGAGTCACAATACTTTTTTTTTAAAATTGCAAATATTTTGGAAAAAAAGCCAAACGTAATTACAAGGACTTTTATTTTGCACTCAGTATTTCTTAAAATTTGAACATTAAACATGGGAACAGCAGAATGTTTTCAGAAAAATACAACTCCTGTATATAGAATAAATACTTCAGTTATTGATCTTTAGGATTCTTCAGTGTGTCAGAGCTGTTTATTGCATTGCTCACTTTGGGATACCTAGGTTTATCACTTAAGTATATTTTTATTAGCCAGCAGTAGGTATATTCTACTAGAGAATTGAGAAATTCATTTTGGTGCAATTTTAAATCATATCTGTTGGTAGGCTCACCACTTTAAGTAGAAAATAGTAGGAAGCAGTGGTGACTCTTTTTCCAATTAAAATCTACATTCTTAAAGCTCTCTTTAACAAATTGTGTTAACAAACAGCATTAGATTTAAAGATCCTCCATGCTTTAGGTAACCAATGTTGTTAGATAATTGGTTTAAAGGAAGTTTTTGACTATTTCTTCATTTTCAACAAAATTTTGCCCACTTTTCAAGTCTGGGCTGTTTACATTCAGCATTATATAAATGTCAATTTAAATTATTTTCAGGTGTTGGTGATCCAACACTCTTTTTGCCTTCTTGCATTTCTATGTGTACACATGTACCCTGTGAATAGCTGAACATTTTAACAAAGTGCAGCTGACAGGGAATTCTTTAAGGCAATGGTTTTCAGACCTTTTTTGTGTGTGTGCGGGGGTGGGGGGATCTTGCAAATATCGACACACACTCACGGGAACTTCTCACAAGTAGCGGCACGCTCATGGGGGCCTCTGACAAATATTGACACATTCCTGGGAACCACCCGTAATTGACACACTTGTAGGGAAGCCCCCATCTAAACTTCTGAAATACTGTACCAACTGCATCAAAGAAAACTGTTATCATTGCAGAATTTGTTTTATTAGTATAAAATAATAGAAATATTGTACTAATAAGTCAACACATACAGAAAAATATTTTAATAATCCAAATTTAGAAAGCTTTTGACCAATAGGAGCAAATGTTTTTGGTTTTTGTTCAACTTAAAATATTCTTCTGGTCGCTGGGAAATTGCAAATACAGAAAGCACCTGACTTCATGCATAACTGAGCTCTATGAAGTTCCACTTGTGCTCAGGAAAGTTAGCACTGAGGAGATATTACAAAAATTAACTCTCATTCTCTTACATGTATCAGTTCTATGGCTGGTTTGCCAACAAAAAGTCATGGAGTGGAAAAAATTGTGAAACAAGTCAGTCTTCTTGCGTATCTCCTTTTTTTGTAGCTCTTAATATTTTCTCTATGTCCTATGGAGAGACAGAGAGAGAGACTAGCAAATCTGAAAATTTTCTCCTCAGAGCAGAGAAGGGATCGGTGCTGGAACCCCAGCCATTCACAATATATATTAATGATTTAGATGAGGGAACTAAATATAATATCTCCGGATTTGCAGATGACACAAAGCTGGGTGGGAGGGTGAGCTGTGAGGAGGATGCAGAGATGCTTCAGTGTAATTTGGACAAGCTGAGTGAGTGGGCAAATGCATGGCAGATGCAGTATAATGTGGATAAATGAGAGGTTATCCACTTTGGTAGCAAAAACAGGAAGGCAGATTATTATCTGAATGGCTATAAATTGAGAGAGGGGAATGTGCAATGAGATCTGGGTGTCCTCATACACCAGTCACTGAAGGTAAGCATGCAGGTGCAGCAGATGGTAAAGAAGGCAAATGGTATGTTGGCCTTCATAGCCAGAAGATTCAAGTACAGGAGCAGGGATGTCTTGCTGCAATTATACAGGGCCTTGGTGAGACCACACCTGGAATATTGTGTGCAGTTTTGGTGTCCTTATCTGAGGAAGGATGTTCTTGCTATAGAGGGAGTGCAGCGAAGGTTTACCAGACTGATTCCTGGGATGGCGGGACTGACATATGAGGAGAGATTGAGTCGGTTATGATTATATTCACTGGAGTTCAGAAGAACGAGGGGGTATCTCATAGAAACCTATAAAATTCCAACAGGACTAGACAGGGTAGATGCAGGAAGGATGTTCCCGATAGTGGGGGAGTCCAGAACTAGGGGTCACAGTCTGAGGATACGGGGTAGACCATTTAGGACTGAGATGAGGAGAAATTTCTTCACCCAGAGAGTGGTGAGCCTGTGGAATTAGCTACCACAGAAAGTAGTTGAGGCCAAAACATTGTATGTTTTCAAGAAGGAGTTAGATATAGCTCTTGGGGCGAAAGGGGTCAAAGGGTATGGGGGCGGGGGGAAGCGGGAGCAGGCTGCTGAGTTGGATGATCATCCATGGTCTTAATGAATGGCGGAGCAAACTTGAAGGGCCGAATGGCCTACTCCTCCTCCTATTTTCTATGTTTTATGTTAAGGGGAGTTTCAGTCCAGGCATTAAAAACTTATGAAGCATTTTTATAGAGTAAATGAGGCAAAGCTGTTTCCACTGGCGAGTGGGTTGGTAACCAGGGGACACAGGTTTAAGAAAGTTGCTGATGGGATTAGTGGAGAATTTTTTTTTATATCACCAGCTGTGCAGCATTGCCTGAGGGGGCATTGGAAGCAGATACAATAGGAACTTTCAGAGTGAACCAATTATATGTTTGAAACAGAAAAAAAACGCAGGGCAATGAGGAAAGAGCAGGAAAGTGGGACGATTTGAATGGCTTTTTCAAAGACCTGGCAAAAGCACAATGGGCCAAATGGCCTCATGCTATGCTGTAAGATTTTATGAAGTTACACCATGTGATGCTGTCAGCACCTTAGAACATTCCAAATTTCAGCAAGTTTTGTTCTGTGCTATTGCAGAAACTTACAAATCAGAATTTTTCCATAGATGTTAAATTTGCTGCTATTCCTAATTTAGAGGTTATTTTGAAAATTCAGTTCAGAAAACTCGATACAGTTTAAGCCAGTATTGTTACTTCCTTTCTGAAATGCACAAATATTCGTAGTTGTGCTGCATTGAATCAATGAAGAGCAGATGTGTTTTGAAGGACAGAATTATGTTAAACATTCAGGCAAATTAGAAAAAAGAGTAAACTTCAAACATAGCTCTACATCAGTCAAAACAATATTAGGAACTTTCTGGCCGTGGTGTGGTTTTGGAAAGGAATAACAGCACAAAGTATAATGAAATAATCGATCATATGTAAAGCATTCTGCAACACTTTAAACCTTATGGAAAGAGATAGAGAAATGAAAGATCACGTTTGGTTTGAATTTAGTTATTTGTTGAAATATTTCATAGTCTATCGCGTTGCATATTTTGGAACAGAATGAAAGCTCTTAATGGTTCAAAAAAGAATTTTGATCTTATGAATCTAAGGTACTTTAACAAAACATGGGATAAGGCACGCATTTCTACAATGTGAATAACCTGCCAATAAAGTGGTGGGACTGACTGGCTGGATATGGGATCTGCAATTTCTGACTATACAATTCTGTTAGTGGCTCATTAATAATGGAGAAAAATGACCAGTTTTTTTTCGGCAGGAGGATGTTCACCACTTCAGACTCATGTATAAGGGATATCCATTGCTTGCAAGTGTAGAAGGGATCAACATTATTGTTCAACATTTGCCACATTGCACAGGACACGTTTATCTGAAAAACATGGGTCTGGCTATACTGGATTACTCACTTTTTTACTTTTAAGACGTCTGGTAACATGATCAGTTGCACTCCCATTTGTGTGACTCTTACACTTTCTTTGTTGCCACGCTTCTTTCCATTTTTACTGAAAGATTGGCCAACCTAAGGCTCCAATTATTCCGTGGCTTGTCAGTTTCACTGTCAAAACTGAACCAATAGGGAGACGTGTTTGTGCAGTGACAATTTTATTATTTTCGCCCCCTCTTTCATGGTGGAGATTTCTCATCATGAGCTCATCCAGCAACCTCATCGAGATTTCCTGGATGTAGCCAGTAAGGACAAAAAGGTTTGGAAATGAGCACTCTCAGGTGCCGCATGCACAGGGGCTTTATTTGGGCTTGGTTTCCAATTAGGGAGAACTCTGGTTACATTACTTGAATCCAGTCTGATTAGAACTGTTCCTGTCCTGAGTAGGGGAGACCTCTGTGTATGCCTTGATGCATGCACATGCAGAGTTGTCTCCCAAAAGTGAGAAATTTAAATGATTAGAAGCAGGGAGTGGAAGAATCTCTGGTCTCTAATTATTTAAATTAAGGTCATGTATTTTTACATAGGGCTCTAATGGATTTACAATTCCTGTGCTGTTGAACTGAGACCATGTGAAGCTATCCCCTCAAGGGAGTCACAATGGTCAGGTCAGGTTCTGCCTCTGGATTAACACTGCCAGTTTAGTGTTGGTGTGGAGCTAAAGTCATTTTGCACCTACACTAAACCTGAAGTGTAAATGCACCATTTAGACAAGGCTGCTTTGAAGAACAATTGACCAGCATTGGTTGTTGGAGTATGTACCTGTGGAACAGAAGACGCATAAATTGTTGCATTTAACACTTATTCCAGTACATACCTGTAGGAAGGGCAGAATGAGTGTTTGTCACAGTAGGAATAATATTGCATTAACAGTTAAATGACTGACTGCAAATAAATGCACCTCAACAAAGGTTTTAACAAAAGCATTTCAAAAAATCAGATCATTATTATTTTAAAAACACAATGATCTCAAATGTATCTTCACTGCAGTCTTTCCTGATTACTGGAATAAGATTCTCTTTAAATGCAATACTAGTTGGAGACTTATAAGGTTGTTCAAATGATTACATTCTGAACAATGTTATGGGCATTAAACTGTCTGCTATTCCACAAATGTACTCACTTTTAAAGAATCTCCCCAGTGTGTTATTATATTTCCCATTCTTCAACATAATTGAGTAAATATTTCCCTGCCCTCACTGTTTAACTCCTTCACTTCTTCAGGGTTGAAATATAAAATATTGCTTTCTGTCCCCTCGCAAATTGTGTCAATGCTGCAGCTGATTAAATTGAAGAGCTGATTACAATGCCAAGGGCGTTTCGATTTGCCACATTTTAGAATACTACTTTCGAAGAGATTTTCTGAAGTACGTTTCATTGTGTGAGCAAAAGCAACATTGCCCAGCAGCTGGTCTGCGATTCATTAGTTGTTCAAAACATTTTGACTGTGGACCACAGTAGGGTAGATTGTCCTGTGTCTTAGAAATGCATTATTACAGTTCCATAAAAAGGTACTGCTCGCTGAATAGCATCATTGTTGTAATTCAGGATCTGCTTCAGGTGTATCGCAACAGAGAATTTTCAATCCAGAAGGAAGTGCATTTGACCCTGAGACAAACTCCACAGAAAGCAACAGATAAGAACATTTTGAATCTTTTGGCTTTTGCATAAAATACACACAAATAAACTAAGACAGAATTGTGAGTTTTTAAACAGTAAGCAGAGGCAGATTGCCTGCTGGAACTGAAAAGAAATCTAGACAAGTAGAACAAGCAAAGGACAACTTACCTCATTATTAAATGCTGTCATCATTCCTCATCACCCTTTTAGAAATTAATGAAATTAAGAATAATTTCTGTAGCAATTACTGATTTTCCAGAGCCCTTCAATATACACATGAACAAACTGTCAGTCCAGAGTGAGAATACCGTATGTATATGGTACAGTGCGCCTGGCTTAATAAAGTAAAATTTTACAGCCTAATGCTTTCTTATATTAGTATCTCATGGGACCTTACTATGGACTGGCACATAAAGAAAAACACATGGAAAGTGTTTAAACAGCTCTCAGGTATTCCTTTATGCACCAAAAAAAAAGCAAATACCAGAAACTGTAATAAAAGGAAAACCCAGCCTCTGGGGGAGCAGGATTACAAAATAAAGAAAAATACAAATACTAAAAGAAAAATGTAACCCTTTCAGTGCTGCGTGTCTTTGGGAGTATTAAAAGTCAGCATGGGTTTAATCTTTGATCACCTACAGATGTGGCTTGTGTGCATGTTTTACAGTTGCTCTGATTCTCTGGCAGCTACATTTTAAAGTTTAGGAGAGCAAAGGACAGGGCTTCCTTTCTGGCAACAGTAAAAAGATTGCATGCTATGTTTATACAGTCCCCAAAAGATCAGTGAGCCACCTGAACACTTTATAAACGAGGCTTCACACCACAGTAGATTTATACTTCACCTTCCGTGAAGGCCAGGGAGTGGGGGATTGTCTCCTGAAGGATTTAATACCGCTTGGCTTTAATCTTACTCGGGTGCCAAATTCCTGAGTGGAACTGTCATTTTCACACTAGGCCAGTTCTAAAAAATGCTTTGCATAGATAGAAATATAACTGAAGCCTGAGTCCTTATTGTTTAACGCAACACCACTTTCAATTTAATGTGGGTTTTGGGGTTGGAAGTGGCAGGATAACCAGTCAATCCTCTAACTCTTGAGCCCACTGCAGAGCTGTGTGATCACCTGTGGGATGCCAACTTTGTGTTGGGCACAGTATACCTCCCAGTTCAGTGTGAAGTGCCCCAGTGAACTACTGGACAATATTTCAAATTTACTGTGGAACATTTTAATGGTGGAAGAAGATGAATTCTCGTACCCAAAGAGGGACATTCAGTGAGAAAGTATTGGCCTCTTGCCTATTGCTGATTTTCATGGTTTCACTATTGGTAGCTGTGCCTTCAACTGCTGAGGCCCTAACCTCTGGCATTTGCTCCCTAAATCTCCCTGTATATTTACCCCCTCTTTCCTCTTTTAAGATGCTCCCTAGAAACTTCCATTTTGACCAAGCATTTAGTCACCTGTCTGAATGAGACAGGTTAAGAGGCAGGTTCGAGAACAAAATTGGCAAAGAGCAATGTTGCCGGAGGTGGGATGAGGGGAGCAGTAGCTACCCATCCAGCAGCAGTGAGTAGCCAATTAGGCCCATTGTTGGACCAGCTGGAAGAGGGGTATCACCACTGAGATCTTCCCAATGTAGAGAGCCCTGGAACTGAACAGAAGTCAGCCTTTGGTTGAAGGCTGGGAGAGGAGCTATCGCATCTCCTCTCCGTCACCCCAGATAGGGCATGCAGGGATGCAAGGGCCTCCAAACTTGATGGTCTAATAGTTGTGGCCATGAGGGATTTGTACTTTTTACAATTTGGCAGCGGACACCTCCATTTTGAGGCACACTCACGGTTTCCTGTGTACCTCAGCAGTTGCCCACCTCTCCCAATGGGGCTGTTGGTCAGATATTGCCATGGTCTCCCTGACTGGTCTTCCTTCTTCATTGGTCCACCATTGTCCTTAATTGGATGGGGCTCCTGGAGATGGCTTATTAAACGTCCACCTCTGGGAAGCTCTCAAGTGACATCCCAACATGGCCACTTACGGCTTCCCAACTTGGAACGAATGCAGAAAAGACTCATGAGAATGAGGAGAGACTTGATAGAGGTAATCAAAATCATGAGGGTTCTGGACAGGGTAGATAGGGAAAAACTGGAAACATTGAGAATGGGAGGGCACAAATTTAAGGCAGTTGGAAAAACAAGCCACGAAGACAGGAGGAGGATTGTTTTCATGCCGTGAGCGGTTAGGATCAGCAGTGCGCTGCCTGAGAGTGTGGAGGGGGTGGGTACAATCGAGCCGTCCATGAGAGAAATGCAAGGTTACAGCAAGAAGGCAGGGAATGGCACTAGGTGAATTGCTCATTTGGAGAGCGGGTGCTGATACGATGGGCCGAATAGCCTCCTACTGTGCTCTAACGATCGTGCGATTCTGTAAATTGAGGCTGTTTTGGGGTCATGACCCAACCGGGAAAATCCAGCCCAATACTTCCTCGTGTAGCTCTCTGCAAAATCTTGCCTGGATAACTCTCCTGTGAAGCGTTTTGGGGTATTTTATTACGTTCGAGGCGCTATACCAAAACGAGTTGTTGTTGCTGTTGTTGAGATGCAGCAGTAGATTGAGTCGGAGTAAACTGTTGGCTAGCCTCACGATACACAAATACCAGTCTCAGGCCAGCAGTGTAATGCTGCCCTCAGGAACAATGCTGATACAGGTAACTTTACCTGTGCATTCTAAAACAACTTTCTGTCATCTAATTTTTCATTTTTTTTTAAACAGGATACTATAATTCTCAATTTTTACATAAAATGCATAAGTAAGAGAACCAATTAAAACAATGAAGAATATAAAACATGTGATCATTGGAAAGCGCTTGAAATTACAGTATTGGTATCTGTGTTACTAATTCATTGAAAACATCCTGCTCTATCACACCACTTCATGCAGTAGCTCATCTGAGTGGTTGTTTATATGAAAGAGAAGTTGTGTTGTAGTGCCTCACTAATCGACCTCTGCCAATGTTTACTCAATCTTCCGGGACTCTCTTATTTCCCACTCGAAAGGAAACTGTGGTTTCTCTGGTATAAACCTAGTCTGCACGCAAATGAAATACCGGGAGCATTTAAAACACATGCAGGATTCAGCTTAACTTTTATTTCAACTTTAAGTATGTCAGAATGCTGCTTAGGGCAGCATTTCTGTCAATGTCCAGCCTTTCAGTTTGTATTCAAGCATGAGATTTAATAAGAACCTCATGAAGTTCTTTCTTACTATTAAGATTAATATTAGAAAGGACAGATGTATGATTGACTTTTGCTCATATTTTAAAAGAGTTACAATAAAGACTTGCCCCTTTTTTTAAATACGTTGAAACAGTTGAACTCTTTCTAATGCAGAGCTACACAGATATATTCATTTTGAGGCTCCAACCAATTGTCTATACTTGCTCATTGGGCTTTACTTCCTTGCGGATAAGGGATCTTATTTTACTCTGCTTTGTTTTCCACCCCTACCTGTGATTTCTCAGCCCTACAGTTTAAAGAGCCATGTGTCAGACCCATATGTAACCAAAAGGGCAATGGTAACAATGAGAGCCATGCATACACAAGGCCTGTTTTCTCCTCAATGAGACACATCATCCATCAGTTTAAAAGAAAGTATGTCTGGCCCACTAGCCTCAGGTTGAGGCCCACTTCACAATGATGTGCTTGTGGGTTTGTGTTCCAGTGCTGCCTGACATTTGAGTGCGCTGTAGCCACATTGAACTTCTTCAGTTTGCAATTGGGACACCTGAGGTGACACCTCATAGCAACAGAAATGATTTCCCTCTTGGTCACATAAGATCTTGCTGCATATCCTGTCCGCTAATCACAACCTTTCAATGGCGCATTCTATGAAACTAAGAGCATAAGAAAGCATGGAACTGGAGAAGGCCAGCCACTCAGTCCTTCCACAGACTATGTACAATGTAAATGCCACAAATTTTAATTGCCTAAGGGAAATTAGTACATTTTCTCTGTAACCTGCAGGAATCCACAATATTTATCCATATTACTGTCCAATCTTCTCATGGGTAATTAAAGTTAGACAAAAGATGCTGGCCTTGCAAGCAATACTGGTATCCTGTGAACAGATAAGAAGTCCTGGCTGATTGTTTTCTCTTGGAACAGGAGCACAAGAGAGACAGAGAAGGAGCTCCATTTGAACCAATTATTTTAAATACATCATCTAGTAACGTAATAATAAATATCAATAACTAGTCAAGGTATCACCAAAGTTAAGTAAGTATTTGAATCACCACACTTCATGGTCTACTGTCCCTCATTCATTAGGTTCATTAATCAGCGACACTGTAAACAGTGCATTATCAGAATAATTCCACATTCTCAGTAGGGAAGCTACAATTGAAGAGTGTGTGTGTCAGAGACCGGGATACATTAATGTTGCAGGCCCAATTCTCTGGTCTATGCTTTCAGTAAGTGCAGCTCCCCACCAGGAGCACCACATTACCCCTCATATCCTTTTGTTTTGTTCAAAAGGAGAAGGAGGATGCAACTTACATGTGTTTGTACAATCCTCTCATATATAAGATATTTCTAGAGAAAATACATTTAAAATATTAAAATATCTTACAGCTGCGTGCATTCCTTATGAATTCCTATGTTCACATTGTTAATGAAACTGCCCTGTGTAAAATTTGTTGCACTAATTACTCCTACCCACCAGTAGTTTTGCTGTACTCATTGTTATGTCTTCCAACTCCTAGGTTACAACCAAGGTAGTTTTACTTCTCTCCTTCTGAAGTTTTGCTATTTAACTTAAAATAATACCAAATCTAATATTTTCTGAAATTAAGGGTGGAAGGGTGAACTGAATTATATTTGAATGATATGGCCTAATTATTCCATGTCCTCTAAACACACTTCATTTAAAGACTACTGTTACTCTTGACTCCTCTATGCAATACCATGGAAGATTCACTAATATAATACATGTTACTCTTTGCAGAGGCTTTCATCTTCCATTGCAGTAAGAACTCAAAGCTTTTTACTTGTAATGAAAGATTTGAAGTGCAACTACTTGTTACGCAAGTGGATCCTGAAGTAATGACCATGGTCCTTCTTAGAGAAAAGATATACTGCGGAGGGCTGCAAAAGACATGACGTTGGGAATTGAAGTTAAATGGATGAGCTGGAAGGTCGCTTTAAATGTGCTTAATGTTCCTTACATCAGTTAGCTTCTAAATTGCAAATGTATTTTAACTGATGGGTTGTTACCTGGGGCGAAATTTTATGGCAGTGGGATTTTACGTTCCTGTCAAAGCCAATGGGGTTTAGGATGTCTCGCCACATTTTACAGCCCTGTCCCCACTGAAACGGGGCCATAAAATTCTGCCCCTGAATGTTTTGTCTCACTTCTTTTCCCCACTGATGCTACAAAATGGTTCCGGGTGATGTTAGATACTTAGATAGTCGATGATATTGCTTTGAAAACCACCCTGGCAGCGCCAACCTTTTCTTGTGGTGCCATGGGCATTCATCTGTCAAGAGAGCAGCGGAGTTGAGGTTTCGGGTTTGTGACTTTTCGTCGGAGCTGGCGGAAGTTGGAGGTGTAATAGGTTTTGAGCAAGTGAAAGTGGGGAGTGCATGCTGAAGTAAAAAGGGAAGATCTATGGTAGGGTGGAGAGCAGGAGAGATTAAACACAAAAGGTCCATAGATCTCTGAAGGCAGAGGGGCTCGTTAGTGGGGTGATGAAAAAGGCATATGGGACACTTGCCTCTATCAGTTGAGGCATAGATTACAAAAGTAGGAAAGTCATGTTGGAGTTGTATAGAACCTCAGTGAGGCCACAGCTGGAGTACTGTGTGCAGTTCTGGTCGCCACATTATAGGAAGGATGTGATTGCACTGGAGAGGGAGCAGAGGAGATTCACCAGGATGTTGCCTGGGATGAAACATTTAAATTATGAGGAGAGGTTGGATAGACTTGGGTTGTTTTCGTTGGAGCAGAGAAGACTGAGGAGCGACCTGATCGAGGTGTAAAAGATTATGAGGGGCATAGACAGGGTGGATAGGGGGCAGCTGTTCCCCTTAGTTGAAGGGTCAGTCATGAGGGGACACAAATTCAAGGTGAGGGACAGGAGGTTTAGAGGGGGAGAATGTGAGGAAAAACTTTTTTACCCAGAGGGTGGTGACAGTCTGGAATGCGCTGCCTGGGAGGGTGGTGGAAGTGGGTAAAAAGTACCTGGATGAGCACTTGGCACGTCATAACATTCAGGGCTATGGGCCAAGTGCTGGTAAATGGGATTAGGGAGGTAGGCCAGGTGTTTCTCACGTGTCGGTGCAGACTCGATGGACTGAAGGTCCTCTTCTGCACTCTGTGATTCTGTGTGTGATTCTAAATGGTCACTTCGTCCTTTTAGTCAGAATAATAATAGCAGTGACCAAAAGATTTCTATTGCAATCTGTATTCAATTTATTGGGAACACTTCGTCCAAGCTCTGTAATCACTTGAACCATTGATTATTTGCACATGTAAAATTTATGAAGTACAACTAAGTCTTAGGATACAAATATGTGAAATAAATGGCTGTGATAAGAGTTCCTGTATACCAAGGGAAGTGCCTGCGATAGGAATGTGCTGTTTTTTTTGCTGTGTGTTGCTGCTAAAGGAAATGATAATGGTAAAAATGCCTGGTTATGTTACACGTAACTTTCAGCACCAGCAGCAATGCTGTAAATCAAAGGGAATACTTTTGTGCTATTTCTTCACCACATCCCCTCCATGCTTTAATAGAATTAGCCTTCAAATTATGCAAATAATTCCCTGCACAACTGGAATATCAAATTGGGCGTTAGGGTTTATAGAAATAAAAACAGGAAGTGCTGGAAAAGCTCAGCAGCTCCGGCAGCACAGATACTCTGTGCAGGGAGAAGCAGAGTTAATGTTCCAAGTCAAACATCCAAAGAAGAGTCATATTCTACTCAAAGTTAACTTGTTCCTCTCTCCACAGATGCTGCCAGACCTGCTGAGTTATTCCAGCACTTTCTGTTTTTTATCTCAGATTTTCAGCATCCGCAGTATTTTGCTTTTCTTTTAGGATTTATGCAAAGTTGATTTGTCATTGTTATAATGAGTGTACACACGCACTGCGGAATATTTTTCATACTGGCAGTTTCCCCAAGGCATTACTCACTGTTAGTCAAAGGATTACCATGTTTTAAAAAGATGGAAATGCCATGAGTTCATTTGCTATAAATAGACGTGTCCTGAGGTCAGTTAGAGGCTAATTGACAAGCTTCTTTTCCCTTTTTATGTTTTTAGTTTGAGATTGTGCAGTTGTGATTTGTTAACTTCAATATCAAGTAAATGGTATCTGAAGTGTGATGGATACACCTCAAAACTTTTCTATCTATTTGCATTTAAGAGGCTGAATGTGCAAAGCCATTGTGAATGTTTTTCAAACAGCTCTGGCATAAGATCATCTCAATCCCAAAATAGTAATTTTGATTTTTTTCTAATGAATCATCATGGAGAGTTTCCATTATTAAATGTCGGTTTTTATCTTTTATATATCTGTAACTCAGCAGCTATGCAATGTAATGTAGTAATAACAATGCAATGTAACAAAGCCAGTGCCTCACAATTCTACCTTTTGAGAAAAACTTTATTCTCAGAAATTAAGACATTTTTAACTTATAAACCCCTTCTCTTGTCACGATCTCCATTCTTGTGTATATTAACACCTTGTTAACAGCATGCCCGCAGTGTATTTCCCCATTCACTACCTGTGCAATTAATCCACCTAGAAACAATAGCATTGTTTACATCAAAGCATAAGCATTTTTTTAAGTGACATTTTAAAAGTTATTTATGATTCTGCAATTTTACGCCACTGGGCATGGTTAATTTGTCACCAATTCAATTCACTTGAATGAAAGATATCAATTACTTAAAAATATCAAACTGTCTGCTGAAGTCATGGAAAGGTTGCTTACCTAGTAGTCTAGTGGCGGATAGTCAATCTCTGGCAGGCTAGTACTGAGCAACCATTTTGTTTTCCTCTGTAGTCCAGTGGAGGACAGGAGAATCTTGACTGACCGTTGCTGGGGTTATATTTGTGCCTTTCTTCGTCTATTCGCTCTCCTCTGACCAATTCATGGAAGCAGGAAGAGGGTCAACTTCAAGTTTTGTAGATGTGAGTTATGTATTCCACCCCACCAGTGGATTGTTGATAGGGATGCGGCATTGTTCCTTGGAGGTGTATGAATATGTGTACCCCAGATTTAGGTAGCATAATCAAAAATAGGGCGCATGTTAGTCTTAGAGGTGGGAATATTAGAAAAAGATATATAATGCTACACTTCAAACTGAAATACATAACAGAAGACTCTTCCAGGCTGTATTACTGGGTAACATTAGCTTAATAAAAACCATACCTGCATTGGAGCCCATGCTTATTAGTATCAATAATATGGTAGAGATTATGACCTACCTTTTTTGGAAACTTAATTGAAGCATTTTTGTAGAGGTTAGACTCATCTTAAGGGGGCCTGAAAAGAATGCTCCATTGGTTTAGTATTATAAGACTGTATGTAACACTTTCAGATACAACAGTTGGGTTGAAAAGCTACTTCAGTGTAGATAATGCAAAATATTCAGGGGTTTATTTTGACAAATAGTTCTAACATCTGATATTATTCTTAATTCTCTTCTGCTCCAAGTAACCTTTCTATTTGTTTTTTGTTCTTCCTTCCACTGAATGTTCTACTTTCATCTTTAATAAAATATTTTGTGCCAGACATTGAAATCAGCGGTATAAACAATTTGTTCCTACTTGTTCTTCACCTCTTAGGCCTCTGATGCAGTGTATTAATGCTGGGCAGTTCAATTCAAAGTGGGTTCATACCAAGCTCTAAGAAGCACTTAAAATAAAATAACAGACTTTTTTTTAAAAAAAAGAATATTTGCCCCTGTGGTAAATTCAAAATATCTGTCTCATTTTCAACCTTGGCGAAAATGATCAGCATCATAAATATCTGTTGGGATTACAATTATTCTAAAATGCAATTTTGAGTTTTATAAGGGAAATGTAGCTTTGAGATTTCAGAGACAGAGGTTGGGGCAGTAAAAGAACTCAGCTGAAAGGTGTATGAAAAGCTGCTATTTAGCAAGTGACTAATTTGTGAATCCATTAGTGAAAGATACAGGTTAAAGAATATTAAACCTCAAGTGAGAGAAAAGTTTAGATGAGTTTCCTTCCTCACCACGTGGATATGCATTTCACTCCTGACAACTCAGTCTTTATTTGCACGAGAAACTTTAAATTACCCAATAATTTTAACTAACGTAGCAAAGTTGGTATTTATTGCTGAACTTTGTAATGCCAATTAATTTGAGTTAAGTTGAATTGACAATTTGGGCCACTTCTCTGCAAGGCAAAGGCAGCATGGACTCAGCAGAGTACAGTGGAGGAATAAGATGCCAGGATTCAGTGAAGTGGAAGCAAAAGGAAGATTCTTTCATTCTATCCTGATACTCACAGTCTTGCTTTAAAGTACATCTCACCAGTTTCATGGCATGTGGAAGATTCTCTTCTCATTACATGCTTCCTCGTGCTCTTACAGAGACATGCATCTGGATAACTAATGGTGGCTGCGTGTACAGGTCTAGTGATCTCTCTCTTTGCATCTGAATGATTTATTGACATCACTGGAGCTGTACACCTAGATGTTAATAACATATTGATTATTTCTGTGTTTTCATCAGCTAATGTCCACATCACCAAGGCTGACATATATTCAGCAACAGAGAACAGAGCTATGTCCAGAGTAGAGTTGGATATCTCACCTATTCTTTAAACAAGGCAAGGGATCAGGTCAATAATCATGGACAAGCTCCTCTGGCAACAAATAAATAAGAACATGTTCAGCTTTACACAGAGAAGGGACAAAAACTGATTTCTCAAATTTAAACAATTGTCTTGTCGATACACGTTAGATTATTTGGGGGTCATTTTCTATGTTGCTGCCTGGGCAGTAACCTGGGGGAGCAGACCACCATCGAATTCACCTAATTCTCAGACTGTTGATTTTAAAGTTGAAAGTTTATCATTAATTTTTATTACTGTCTTCTTGGCATTAACTGATTTAATACTTCTTACCTTAGGGCAAACTTTACTTCTGGATTTTAATTCATTCTCTTTCAACAAGCATTATATGTAATGACATTAAGCACAGGTTATTTAAGGGAACAGGTTAGGGACTTGTTTATATTAGCTCTATGGATGCGAATGTTAAGCTTTCAGATTTCAGACAAAGTCTTCATCAGAAACATTTTTAGATTAATAAGTTCATGTGAGTTCTATGACATCTCTGCAGAATTACACCAAGCTTAATTTATAGATTTGGATTTTAAATATTTTAGTGAGCTACTATAGGAAAGAATTGATAAAAAGTATTCTGATCCCCACCCCCTCCCAACCCTTGCACCCCCCAGCCCCTCCCAACCTTCACCTGTCCTTCTCTCCAGCCCCTGATTGTTCGCCAGCTGCACATAGAAGCCAGCTTATTTCCTGTGCCCTCCAACCAGCTAGCTCCATTGGAGTGTTGGGTTGATGTGGGTGGATCACCAGATCCATGCAACTGAAGCCCAGGTCTCAAAACAGTTTGGACCTCAAGACAGCAACAATGGGTAAATGCAATTGCCCATTTTGCACCAAATGTTAAAATTGGCCCTGAAGTCTTTGGCTGCCCATCTGAATTGGATTCTGTTCTGGATGTTAGCATAGAGTTTTATACCAGTGGGATTCCATTTTGCAATGAGGAACCTTGTGTCCAGTTCTCCCACAGTGAGGATTTTGGGGAGAGAAATGAGAGGCTGGGTAAAATGTGAGAAAACATTAAAGAAATCATTGATCCCATCAAGCCCATATACAGTTAGCTCCACCATGAACTCTATCCAAGCTACCTAGTTTCTTGAGGGAAGCTCCTGCTTGATCCCCACATAATTCATCTTCATAACTACAATCTTTAAAAATCCTTTGGTGCTGTGTATTTTTTTCTTCATTGGCTGGAATGGTAATCTGGCAAAGTGGATGAGCCACCTGTTAAAGAAGTCAGCAGAATTTGATTCCGTTATGCCTATAACTGGCTGGTGATGCACTCTGCTAGACTACCATCCAGGTGGTGAAGATGAAAGATTACTCTCTTAAATTCAAAAAAACAAACCAAGAACAGCAGGGATTAATTGTCATGTTCCTTATCATTGATGGGAGATGCTATGATTTTGCAAACTCATTCACTGTTAAAGATCTGTTGAGTTTGTTCCATTGTCATGGAAGACTCAAATGGCCGCTAATAATAATGGGTGGGAAACCTAATTTCAAATGAAAACTTTATTGAAGCTGTAGAAAGCAGAAATTAAATGCAGGAATTGAATTCTGTCAAGTACACAGATTTTTCTTAATGCACAGAATTTCCATTAAGATTTTCTTCCCTGTTACACATACTGATTCTTATAGGTAAAGTACACTTCTTCTGGAAACTTTATGTTTCTGGAAAGTTCTTACTAAACCAGAAATACCAACCAGGGAATTGTACTGCTACCATGTGACACTGCAAGGAAGCTTCTTAAAAGAAACAGAAGCTCCTTGGATGAAACAATTCTGGAAAATGAGTAAGTGCATTGAATAACATACATGATTATTATTTGCATATAGTAAGACTTGATGGTCTGAGATACTGATGTGATGCCTCAGTTGCTTTGATAGAATTACTTTGAACAACTTAGGATTTTCAGACCATAAATTCATGTCAGAACAAACCAATGAGATTATATTCTTTGCCAATTTTTGCTCGATATTATATCATATTATTTACCCCTGTTATGACGAGTCTCTGTGGAGGACAACTTCTCTGCCTCTACTTTTCTCCTCTTGGCTGTTATACTCCTTGGATGTTGGATTTATGATGGTAGAAGAGTTCATCTACTCATCTTCCAAACCTTTTGTCATCTTCCTCCTAAGAATGAAAGGATGATAGCTAAAAATGTTGATTTAATTGTCTACTTAGATAGGAACAGAATATTTCTGAATCTGTGATTTTGGATTTTGCATCAGATCATAGCACAAAAATGAAACTGTATAATTAACTGTATAAACTGCATAATTTTAAAAACTCTTTAGAATGCAAATAACAGTGGACGATAGCAATATATGGCACCCATATTATGTTTTGACGTATGGTTTGTATTATGGATAGTTGGTATTTTTACTATAAATTGCCTAAAGTAATTGAAAATATTGAAAAGAAATATATAAGCATATACCACAACGCAAGGATTTGCATGTGCTTGTCTTCACTCCCATGAAGGTAAATGCCACATTTAAGAATAGGTTTGATCGATGTTGAAGGAAAGGGGGGTAAAAGAAATTGGGGACAGGGATTATGAATTCTATTTGGAAGGTAAACACTAACACAGACTGGATGGGCCAAACAGTCTGTCTTGATTTTGTAAGCTCTACGAAAATAATGGAACTATTTCTGTTTTGTAAGAAACACTTTTCCTTCTTCTGTTCTGGCCTCTCAGCTCTTCGCATTTATGTATCACCATTAACATAGAAAAGCATTGCAGACAACATCATAAAGAGTAATTAGGTAAAGATCGACATCGAGCTAAAGAAGGGGATATTGGGTGGGGGGGCGGGGGTGTGTGAGGGGAGGGGGGTGTGGTGAGGTGATTGAGAGCTTGGTCAAAGTGATGGGCTTTAAGGAGGATTTGGAGGAAGAGGAGAAGATGAAGAAAGCTTAGGAAGGGAATTCCAGCGCATCAAACCTAAATAACTGAAGGTACTGCTGCCAATTGTGGATTGAAGGAATCGCAACACATAATTTAGTAAATGGTACTTCAAAACCAGAGAGGCAATTTTAATTTTGACCACTCTATAGTGCTAATGTGTTACAATCCCCATACCGACCATTAACGTTTAAAGAGAAATTTGAACACCCGGTGATTAACTGAAAGAAATTCCGCCACAGGATTCCACAGTTTAAAACAAACAAATTTTACTATAGAAGAAATAAGTAAAACAAACATTACTAAATAAACACTGTCTTCTGTGAATGCTTATATTTAACATTGAAAAGCAGAAGAAAACACAATGACATATACATTAGACTGAAATTCTCTCAACTGAACCTCCTGTTTTCCTTATGACTTTCGCCCCCCTCCACACACCAACACCGGCGCCCCACTCCCCCCCCCACCGACACCCCCACCCCCCCTAGTCCCGTCCCCCACAGAAAGCAGAAAGTCTTTGGTCACTTATCAGGTTGTTGAAGATTATCCAATTTCCTGGGACCTATACAAAGCTCTCAGGAATTCCTGCAAAGTATAAGTTTCTTGAGGTCTTTCCACCATTCCCCAGGTAAACAATCCACTGCTGTTCCTTAAGCACCTCACAATTGTGGACACTCCTGCTCAAGTGTGGGCTTCACTGCACTCTAGCTAAGTGCTTCCATGATTCTGATCATCATTTTGCTTCAGGTCTATAGTTGTCTTACGGATCTCGGCGGACTCTTTCTCTCAGCCTGTTCCCAAACTGAACTGCTTGTTTCTGTCAGCAACATACACACAGATTAACCCCACCCAAAAAGGTAACGTCCTGCAACCTATCTTCATGGCAACATGGCACACCTGTAGTCTTCCAAAGAGAAATGTGAACTAATTATTTTTAATCTTCAAGAACAAGCCTTTTGATTCTGGGGCCCACATAAATAATTTACATCTCTATTGGAATTTGCGACTCTTTTTTTCTAGACTTGCTGGGTCCACCAAGGAACCCCCTTTTATACAAACTGCTTTTAGCTTCTTTTCATCTGGGAACTACATGCAAGATCTAAATTTTTTATTCAGGTAAGTGTAGACCTCCCTTCCCCACCAAAAGCTCAAAGAAGGGTCAATCATTGTCTAAATTTTCTCACTTCCAATCCTAACCTCATTAAATATACATAGGCTACCCTTTGAACTGCAATCACCCCAGGTCTGTTTGAATTGCATTTACTTCAGTGTTGGTTATCAGTTTCGCAATCATTTGTTTCCATTTATCCTGCATTTAACACTTTAATCCCCAACCTAAACATTACCTCTAAAATATTAAAATAAACCGTAAAACTAGATGATAATGACAATACAAATTGACTATTTTACAATTAAGTACAGAGATACCCAAGAGCTACACTGGGGTATGGATTTGTTATCGTGATACAGACTATCATACAAGGGATCTGGCATTACAAAATATATCTGATGCAATTTGGTCATTTTGAAAATAATGATAACTTTGAGGATATCAGTGAGTTGCATTTCTGAGATTGTAGTGTAAAACGATCAGCAAAGAATATTGTTGCAAGAATGAACAACAGGGATCTTTAATGCCAGAACAATCTTCTAAAATGTGATTATTCAGGCATGAGATTTACCAAAACCATCTAGGCCGAAATAGTAATCTGTGGACCCTCATGTTTTGTAGGCAGCCAAGGTTACCTGGCTGTGTTAGGAATGCTAATCATAGCTCTTGGTTACACAATTCAATAATACATTGTGTATTGAAACATCTGACTCTCACGAAAGTGCTACAACCTAAATCGTGCAGTCTTACTCATGAATTTTTGAATGGGAGGATGGAAAAAAGTTTTGTTGCAAATCTGTTTTCCTTAACATGTAATGCACCACAAGCCCCATAGTACAATGTTAGAATAATTCACAAAATTTGTTCATGGGTGTCTCTGACTGGGGAAGTTATTGTTTAGCTTGTTTTTGTTTTAGAAAAATGATAAATACCATTACCGTGACAACACTTCAAAAGTAACTCATTGACTCTCTAGCACTTTGGGACATCTTAAGGACAAGAGGCATTTCATAAATGCAAATTTCGCTCTTTGTTCATACATATTTTACCCACACATACACAGATTTTCCATCTGCAAACTGCTTTGCTGATGACCCACTGTCCCTCGTTAGTAGTAACCCATACAGACTAGATGATTCATTTGTTCAGTCACTCCTGGGTTAGCCAATCTGACCCTAATGCTCCTGAGCAAAGGAGAGAGGGGAAAAAAATTAAATCAGGCAGGGTTGTTGTCCCTGAATTTGATTCAGAGAGACCCTGATGGAAGGTCCATGTGTGTGGATGCTGGATGAGAATGAGATTGGCTCGAGTGCAATCTCCTCCAATTTGCATAAACTGGCAACAGCCTTCAGCAGGAGGGGGAAGAAAATTGGAAATAAATAGCAAATAAATGTGCTCCCAAACCTGCAGATTTTGAACATATCTAGAAGTGTGTTACAACGCAGCAATGCAATAGGATTAGAACGACCCTGTGAAACGATTTGTCTCTATGATTTATGATGATATTAGATTCACTCTCTTGTAATGCACTCATAGCACAGTGCTGGCCTTCCGTGCTTTTGCATAAAAGAATAAAGGATTTCATATTGTACAGTTTGGGGACTTCATTATCAGAAATCTAACAGTCTCCTCTTTCTAACGGCTTGTTGAAATAGAATTATTGGTCATCAGGAGTCTCAAGACTTAAATTTTCTAATCTTTAGGCTGGGCTGGTAAAATCTGTTCAGGGGGAGATAATGCAGAGCTAAAGAGAAGAACTGGTATTCCAGCAGCAAGTACTTTACTTTCTTACAAGTGTGAAAGTAGAATATTTATTCTGAATGTCACAGGGAATTAAATGAAACATTATTGAAGGATATATTCAGCCTTTATTACTGCCTACTCCACTCTCCAAGTAACCTCTACTTTTAATTCCTTTAAAAGGGTAAATTTGGCATTCTGAGCACCAAGTAGTCTCCTGTTTTATGCATGAGTTCTTCAGATAAGTGAATAGCACGATTCGGACTTTGGAGTTCAGATAGTTGGGCTATTAAAGTATTTATGCACAGTGGCAATAAGTTGTACTGTAACAGTGTATCGTAATTTTCAAACATTCTGTTCAATTCAGAACAAAAACAGAATTACCTGGAAAAACTCAGCAGGTCTGGCAGCATCGGCGGAGAAGAAAAGAGTTGACGTTTCGAGTCCTCATGACCCTTCAACAGTCATGAGGACTCGAAACGTCAACTCTTTTCTTCTCCGCCGATGCTGCCAGACCTGCTGAGTTTTTCCAGGTAATTCTGTTTTTGTTCTGGATTTCCAGCATCCGCAGTTTTTTTGTTTTTTATCTCTGTTCAATTCAGTACTATTCTGATGGAGTTGGCTTATTCAAAACCTCACGCAGAATGAACTTACCGAGCTGAGTCTTCCTGATTAGGTCACTGAAGGACTAAGGGAAAATGGTGCAAGTATGATTTATCAGAACTCTACTGCAAAAGTGTGCCAGTGCTTATGTATTTCACATAACAAAAAAACACACAGTGCAGTTGAGGGTTAAAAAGAAGTCAGAAAGAATGACAATAAACTCTCAAGCAATTATTTGAAGTCTTTAGTGAGATGAGATTTTAAAGGAAGCTTTTCCTCTAATACAGAGCAAGCAAATAACAATAACAACTTAGAACAACAACAACAATATATTTATATCAAAAACAGAATTACCTGGAAAAACTCAGCAGGTCTGGCAGCATCGGTGGAGAAGAAAAGAGTTGACGTTTCGAGTCCTCATGACCCTTCGACAGAACTTGAGTTCGAGTCCAAGAAAGAGTTGAAATATAAGCTGGTTTAAGGTGTGTGTGTGGGGGGCGGAGAGATAGAGAGACAGAGAGGTGGAGGGGGGTGGGGTTGTGGTTGTAGGGGCAAACAAGCAGTGATAGAAGCAGATCATCAAAAGATGTCAATGACAACAGTACAATAGAACACATAGGTGTTAAAGTTAAAGTTGGTGATATTATCTAAACGAATGTGCTAATTAAGAATGGATGGTAGAGCACTCAAGGTATAGCTCTAGTGGGGTTTTTTTTATAATGGAAATAGGTGGGAAAAGGAAAATCTTTATAATTTATTGGAAAAAAAAAAGGAAGGGGGAAACAGAAAGGGGGTGGGGATGGGGGAGGGAGCTCACGACCTAAAGTTGTTGAATTCAATATTCAGTCCGGAAGGCTGTAAAGTCCCTAGTCGGAAGATGAGGTGTTGTTCCTCCAGTTTGCGTTGGGCTTCACTGGAACAATGCAGCAAGCCAAGGACAGACATGTGGGCAAGAGAGCAGGGTGGAGTGTTAAAATGGCAAGCGACAGGGAGGTTTGGGTCATTCTTGCGGACAGACCGCAGGTGTTCTGCAAAGCGGTCGTCCAGTTTACGTTTGGTCTCTCCAATGTAGAGGAGACCACATTGGGAGCAACGAATGCAGTAGACTAAGTTGGGGGAAATGCAAGTGAAATGCTGCTTCACTTGAAAGGAGTGTTTGGGTCCTTGGACGGTGAGGAGAGAGGAAGTGAAGGGGCAGGTGTTGGATCTTTTGCGTGGGCATGGGGTGGTGCCATAGGAGGGGGTTGAGGAGTAGGGGGTGATGGAGGAGTGGACCAGGGTGTCCCGGAGGGAGCGATCCCTACGGAATGCCAATAAGGGGGGTGAAGGGAAGATGTGTTTAGTGGTGGCATCATGCTGGAGTTGGCGGAAATGGCGGAGGATGATCCTTTGAATGCGGAGGCTGGTGGGGTGATAAGTGAGGACAAGGGGGACCCTATCATGTTTCTGGGAGGGAGGAGAAGGAGTGAGGGCAGATGCGCGGGAGATGGGCCGGACACGGTTGAGGGCCCTGTCAACGACCGTGGGTGGAAAACCTCGGTTAAGGAAGAAGGAGGACAGGTCAGAGGAACTGTTTTTGAAGGTAGCATCATCGGAACAGATGCGACGGAGGCGAAGGAACTGAGAGAATGGGATGGAGTCCTTACAGGAAGCGGGGTGTGAGGAGCTGTAGTCGAGATAGCTGTGGGAGTCGGTGGGTTTTTAATGGATATTGGTGGACAGTCTATCACCAGAGATTGAGACAGAGAGGTCAAGGAAGGGAAGGGAAGTGTCAGAGATGGACCACGTGAAAATGATGGAGGGGTGGAGATTGGAAGCAAAATTAATAAATTTTTCCAAGTCCCGACGAGAGCATGAAGCAGCACCGAAGTAATCATCGATGTACCGGAGAAAGAGTTGTGGAAGGGGGCCGGAGTAGGACTGCAACAAGGAATGTTCCACATACCCCATAAAGAGACAGGCATAGCTGGGGCCCATGCGAGTACCCATAGCCACACCTTTTATTTGGAGGAAGTGAGAGGAGTTGAAGGAGAAATTGTTCAGCGTGAGAACAAGTTCAGCCAGACGGAGGAGAGTAGTGGTGGATGGGGATTGTTTGGGCCTCTGCGAGGAAGAAGCTAAGGGCTCTCAGACCATCCTGGTGGGGGATGGAGGTGTAGAGGGATTGGACGTCCATGGTGAAGAGGAAGCGGTTTGGGCCAGGGAACTGGAAATTGTTGATGTGACGTAAGGTGTCAGAGGAATCACGGATGTAGATGGGAAGGGACTGGACAAGGGGAGAGAGAAGGGAGTCAAGATAACGAGAAATGAGTTCTGTGGGGCAGGAGCAAGCTGAGACGATCGGTCTACCGGGGCAGTTCTGTTTGTGGATTTTGGGTAGGAGATAGAAGCGGGCCGTCCGAGGTTGGGCGACTATCAGGTTGGAAGCTGTGGGAGGGAGATCCCCAGAGGAGATGAGGTCAGTGACAGTCCTGGAAACAATGGCTTGATGTTCAGCGGTGGGGTCATGGTCCAGGGAGAGGTAGGAGGAAGTGTCTGTGAGTTGACGCTCAGCCTCCGCGAGGTAGAGGTCAGTGCGCCAGACAACAACAGCACCACCCTTGTCAGCAGGTTTGATGACAATGTCAGGGTTGGACCTGAGAGAATGGAGTGCAGTAGGTTCAGAGAGAGACAGGTTAGAATGGGTGAGAGGAGCAGAGAAATTGAGATGACTAATGTCGCGCCGACAGTTCTCAATGAAAAGATCGAGAGAAGGTAAGAATCCAGAGGGAGGGGTCCAGGTGGAAGGAGAATATTGGAGATGGGTAAAAGGATCCGTTGAACTGGGAGAGGACTCCTGCCCAAAGAAGTGAGCCCGGAGACGAAGACGGCGGAAGAAGAGTTCAGTATCATGCCGAGCCCAAAATTCATTGAGGTGAGGGCGTAAGGGTATGAAACGAAGTCCTTTGCTGAGCACTGAACGTTCAACATCGGAGAGGGGAAGGTCAGGGGGTATAGTGAATACACGGCTGGGGTTGGGATTGGAAGAAAGGGTGGGGACGGAGGGACAGGCAGGGGTGGAGGGTCCTAGATGGGTGTTGGTGTCGATGAGTTGTTGGAGCTTGCGTTCAATGTGGTCTCCTCTACGTTGGAGAGACCAAACGTAAACTGGGCGACCGCTTTGCAGAACACCTGCGGTCTGTCCGCAAGAATGACCCAAACCTCCCTGTCGCTTGCCATTTTAACACTCCACCCTGCTCTCTTGCCCACATGTCTGTCCTTGGCTTGCTGCATTGTTCCAGTGAAGCCCAACGCAAACTGGAGGAACAACACCTCATCTTCCGACTAGGGACTTTACAGCCTTCCGGACTGAATATTGAATTCAACAACTTTAGGTCGTGAGCTCCCTCCCCCATCCCCAACCCCTTTCTGTTTCCCCCTTCCTTTTTTTTTCCAATAAATTATTAAGATTTTCCTTTTCCCACCTATTTCCATTATATAAAAAAAAACCCCACTAGAGCTATACCTTGAGTGCCCTACCATCCATTCTTAATTAGCACATTCGTTTAGATAATATCACCAACTTTAACTTTAACACCTATGTGTTCTATTGTACTATTGTCGTTGACATCTTTTGATGATCTGCTTCTATCACTGCTTGTTTGTCCCTACAGCCACACCGCTCCCCCCTCCACCTCTCTGTCTCCCTATCTCTCCGCCCCCCACACACACACCTTAAACCAGCTTATATTTCAACTCTTTCTTGGACTCGAACTCAAGTTCTGTCGAAGGGTCATGAGGACTCAAAACGTCAACTCTTTTCTTCTCCGCCAATGCTGCCAGACCTGCTGAGTTTTTCCAGGTAATTCTGTTTTTGTTTTGGATTTCCAGCATCCGCAGTTTCTTTGATTTTGTTTTTATCAATATATTTATATGGTGCCTTTAATGTAATAACCACCTCAAGGTGCTTCACAGGAGAAAAATAATAAAAGCTCACACTTTAAGCTACATAAGGCAATTTTGGGCAAATGGCCCAATTACTCAGGTTTTAAGGAGCATCTTATAAGAAGAAAGAGAGGTACAGAGCTGAAGAGATTCGGGAGGGGAATTCCAGAACCTAGACTGTAGGAAGCTGAAGGCACAGTCACCAATGGCGGGGCAACTAAAAATGAAGATACTAAAGAAGACAGAATTAGATGAGTGTAGCTATCTCAGTGGGTCATGGGCTGAAGTAGATTCTGTGGACGAAATTGCAACAAGGATGAGAATTTTGAAATTGGGGTGCTGCTTGAGTGAGATTCAGTGTAGATCCATGAGCACGTGGCAATGAAAGGTAAACAGGACTTGGTGTGAGTAAGGACAAGCAGAGTTTTGGATGACCTCAGGTTTAGGGAGGGTAGAATGTGGGAGGCCAGCCAGGAGTACATTAGAATAGTTAAGTCTAGAGATAACAAGGGATGAATGAGAGTTTCAGCAGCAGAGAACTGAGACAGGCAAAACAGGGTGATGTTACTGAGCTGGAAATAGGTAGTCTTACTGCGAACAGGTTGGTTTAGTCTCAGACAGTTACCTAGGGAGAGGGATGGAATCAGTGGCTAGGGAACAGAGTTTCAAGCGGGAATCAAAGATGATGGATTCAGTATTCCCAAAATGTAATTTGGGGAAGTTTCTGCTCATCCAGTACTGGATGTTGGAAAAGCAGTCTGATAATTCAGCAACAGTGGAGGAGTGCAGGGAGGTGGTGGTAAGGTAGAGCTGGGTGTCTTCAACACATATGTGAAAACTAAGACTGTGCCATTGGGTAATGTCCCTACAGAGCAGCATGTAGATGAGCAATAGGAGGAGGCCAATGATAGGTCCTTGGGGGACACAAGAGGTAATGGTTCAGGAGGGGGAAGCAAGGCCATTGCAAGTGATTCTCTGGCTATGATTGGATAAATAAGAATAGAACCAGATCAGAGCAGTCCCACACAGCTGGACGACAATGGAGAGGTGTTGGAGGAGAATGGTGTGGTCAACATTTTCAAAGGCTTGCAGGCAGTTTGAAAAGGGCAAAGAGGGATAGTTTACCTTTGTCATGGTGACAGGGTGTTGTTAGGTCAATATGACGTGAAAAGAAATCCAATACTTTATTCTTTTGCCATTTTTAGAAAATAGACTTTCAGCTGAAACAAAAATGATGGCTGCTACAAGTCACATGACCACAGGATTGGGCCTTTGTTCTGGAAGTTACCAACAGCAGTTACAAGAACAAAAGAATTCCTCTTAGCCTATGGAATCTCACACCTCATTGTACGGAGCCCTTGTAAACACAAAACCAGGGTATTCACGGGTTGAAACTCATTATGTATACAGAGCTGTTAACAGACTCATGTCAGTTCTTGGACTGTCCAGGTTCATTTCAGAAAGGGACCATTGAGGGGACAAAGGGACGTTATTTTCATCTGATAAGCTAACACCTCTATCAGAGTCAGAGGGCCGACATAGACAATGGCTTCCCAAAACAAAACCCTTAATATGGATGGTAACTCCTTCAACATCTAATAACTGGGACATTATCAGTCCTGAAACCAAAGCCAGTTCCAGACACTGGATAAACATCCCTTTTGAAATCATTGTGGAGAAAGAAAGTCACATGACTCAGTGACCATTTCGAAATCTCTACATGCCTTTGAGAACTGAGAATTCCCCAGACTGCTGTTTTCCCATCAACTGGAAAGGACTCCAGCATCCTGGCTGATCAAGCAGCCGGTGAACATCTCTCAACTCCTCGAAGCCTGCTTGATTTTAAAAGTCTCTGATCAGTGCCTGCCAAGTGGTCCAAGTACAGAAAGCCCATCATCTTTCGGGGCTACTCATTTCAAGGATTTTTGTGTTGGCGTCTCCAAACAGAAACCATTGGGACTGAACTCTGCCATGAAGGAAATACCCTCTGGACTTTGACTTCCCTATCCCCCGCTTACTGTGTGGGAAGTGGCAAACACTCTTTCCCCAGGTTTTGAATGTGAATTAAACTAACCCTCTGAGTTAATCATAAGGTGAGTTTGCTACGAGTTATTAGTAAATTGGATCACACAAACCAAGGTTTTGGGAAAAAAAGGCCACAGAACACTTTAAAAAATAATTCAAAACACCTTCTGCTTATGGACAGTTGGTGGGAGGAAAGAAGTCCAGTTTGCCTGTCTCTCTTCTCTCTGTAACAATGTCATTGTGAGTTTGAAAAGAACCATTCCAGTGCTGTGACCAGGGCAGAAGCCTAACTAGAAGGATCCAAACATGGAGGTCTGGGAAAACTGAGCATGGATTTGAAAGCTACAGCAGATTCAAGGAACGGAAAGAGAGGTAGAGAGCTGGAGAGAGTCAGGAATTCCAGAATCTAGACCCTAGGAAGCTGAAGGCACAACCACAAATGGCAGTGCAATTAAAAGTGAAGATGGGGTGATGATTTGCAATGATGTAGCAGTCATAGACATGGTGTATGTCACACAGTCAAAGACAGAATAAGCTTGGTCAGTTCATTCACCTATAAATGTATCTTGGGGAAATCAAAGGAGATCATAAACAGAAATATGTTTTTCTTAATCAATTAAACTCAAAATGATGTGGTATTTAGTGAGTAAAGTACAGTGAAGCCTCTGGTTAGCATTCAGCTTGCAACATTAAGTTGTGACACTAAACCATTTTCCTCCACATTTCTTTCAAGTGCCTTAATTTATTTTGCAGACTGTTACACAATTATTACCAGGTTTTCTTTTCCTATATCTTACCAGCAGGTGACTTTCATGTTCAGAATATGAGATGAACCCGAAGACAGAGCTGTGTTTTTTATTGATACCATAGAACCACTCTGCCAAGTAACAGCGTCTCCATGCTCCAGAGGGCAGGCTCTGTATCTTCTTCAGCTTATATTTTAATTGTGCCTTTTCTTCTGAAAATGAATCATTTATTTTTAGTTTTAAAATATTGTGACCGGGTTTGATAGAAAGTTAAAAACCTGGAGGATGTGGCTTTTTACTGATTCTGGTATCATCTTAATGACCGCTGTTTAATTGGTTGTTTTCTTTCACTCCTGCGAAGCCCATAAACCTGAAGCCACCGCCAAGCACTCAGGCATCGAGTTTGTATGAAGGGCTGTGTAGTTCTTAGATGGAATCTTCCAATTAGCAGACCGCCTCTACGTTCATTGTTCAATTAAGGTAGGCGGGTGCCAGAGGGACATGGAAGGGACAATTAAAGAGCCTGAAGGGAAGGCCAGTTGGAGCCCCAATGAGAAAGGTGAGCCTGCCTTGGGATGAAAAGAGGCGGCCACAAGCAGAGGTATTTGCCTCAAGGTCCAAACAGTATCCTACAAACAAGAGCCAGAACCACCTCAGGGACTAGCCTGCAAAGCAAATGGCTTCAAACGACTGCAGATGTGCTGCTTTCAACCTTTCTGCTTCTATGGTGTCAGTCATGGCCCAGCTGTCAACACTCTTGCCTCTGAATCACAAGGTTCTGGGTTCAAGTCCCACTCCAGGGCTTGAGCACAAAAATCAAGGCTGACAGTCCAATGTAGTATTGAGGGAGCAATGCACTGTTGGAGGTTCTGTCTTTTGGATGAAACGTTAAACTGAGGGCCAATCTACCTGCTCGGATGGATGTAGAAGATCCCATGGCACTATTCCAAAGAAGAGCCGGGCCCTAGTGTCCTGGTCAGTTGTTGTTCCTCAATCAACATCACAGAAAATAGACTGTCTGGTCATTATCACATTGCTGTTTGCTGGAGTTTGCTGAGAGCAAATTGGCTGCCAAATTTCCTGCATTATGACACAGTTCAAAAGTACTGCATTGGCAGTAACGCACTTTGAGATCTCCAGTGGTTGTGAAAAGCGCTATATAAATGCAAGTCCTTTTTTTCACTATACATGAACCTGCAAGATTCTATGATAGCATTCCTGCCTCCCAACTTGAAGCCATGTTGTCAGGTTCCTGACACAGCTGGGGCCCTGTGCGATGTTGACAAGCCTGCTTTCAGAACATAAGAAATATAAACAGGAGTAGACCATTCGGCCCCTCGAGCCTGCTCCGCCATTCACTAAGATCAAGGCTGACCTTCTTATGTTTTGATTTCCACATTCCCATCTAACCCCGATAACCTTAGATTCTCATTAAGCAAGGGAATCAATCCAGCTCTGCCTTAAAAATATTCAATGACCCCGCCTCCACCACCTTCTGAGACAGAGAGTTCTAAAGTCACACAACCCTCGGAGAGAAAAAAATTCTCCTCATCTCTGTCC
Source organism: Carcharodon carcharias (assembly GCF_017639515.1). Taxonomy (NCBI): domain Eukaryota; kingdom Metazoa; phylum Chordata; class Chondrichthyes; order Lamniformes; family Lamnidae; genus Carcharodon; species Carcharodon carcharias. Next base: position 165,925,234 of record NC_054474.1, on the reverse strand, counting down.
TAAAAGGGCAACCCCCTAATTTGGACTCACCCACAAGAGTAAACATCCTTTTGACATCCAACTTGTCAAGGCCATTCAGGATCTTGTATACTTCAATCAGATCACCCCTCACTCTTCTAAGCTCCATGGAAACAAGCTCAGTCTGTCCAACCTTTCCTCATAAGACAACCCACTCATTCCAGGTATCAATCTAGTAAACCTCCTCTGAACCATCTTCAATGCATTTACACCCTTCCTTAAATAAGGAGACCAAAACTGCGCACAGAATTCGAGGTGCAGTCTCACCAATGCCCTGTATAACTGAAGCATAACATCCTTACTTTTATAAAACAAAAACAGAATTACCTGGAAAAACTCAACAGGTCTGGCAGCATCGGCGGAGAAGAAAAGAGTTGACGTTTCGAGTCCTCATGACCCTTCGACAGAACTTTAGTTCGAGTCCAAGAAAGAGTTGAAATATAAGCTGGTTTAAGGTGTGTGGGTGGGGGGCGGAGAGATAGAGAGAGAGAGAGGTGGAGGGGGGGGGAGTGGTATGGTTGTAGGGACAAACAAGCAGTGATAGAAGCAGATCATCAAAAGATGTCAACGACAATAGTACAATAGAACACATAGGTGTTAAAGTTAAAGTTGGTGATATTATCTAAACGAATGTGCTAATTAAGAATGGATGGTAGGGCACTCAAGGTATAGCTCTAGTGGGGGTGTTTTTTTTTGTTTTTATAATGGAAATAGGTGGGAAAAGGAAAATCTTTATAATTTATTGGAAAAAAAAGGAAGGGGGAAACAGAAAGGGGGTGGGGATGGGGGAGGGAGCTCACGACCTAAAGTTGTTGAATTCAATATTCAGTCCGGAAGGCTGTAAAGTGCCTAGTCGGAAGATGAGGTGTTGTTCCTCCAGTTTGCGTTGGGCTTCACTGGAACAATGCAGCAAGCCAAGGACAGACATGTGGGCAAGAGAGCAGGGTGGAGTGTTAAAATGGCAAGCGACAGGGAGGTTTGGGTCATTCTTGCGGACAGACCGCAGGTGTTCTGCAAAGCGGTTACCCAGTTTACGTTTGGTCTCTCCAATGTAGAGGAGACCACATTGGGAGCAACAAATGCAGTAGACTAAGTTGGGGGAAATGCAAGTGAAATGCTGCTTCACTTGAAAGGAGTGTTTGGGTCCTTGGACGGTGAGGAGAGAGGAAGTGAAGGGGCAGGTGTTGCATCTTTTGCGTGGGCATGGGGTGGTGACATAGGAGGGGGTTGAGGAGTAAGGGGTGATGGAGGAATGGACCAGGGTGTCCCGGAGGGAGCGATCCCTACGGAATGCCAATAAGGGGGGTGAAGGGAAGATGTGTTTGGTGGTGGCATCATGCTGGAGTTGGCGGAAATGGCGGAGGATGATCCTTTGAATGCGGAGGCTGGTGGGGTAATAAGTGAGGACAAGGGGGACCCTATCATGTTTCTGGGAGGGAGGAGAAGGAGTGAGGGCGGATGCGCGGGAGATGGGCCGGACACGGCTGAGGGCCCTGTCAACGACCGTGGGTGGAAAACCTCGGTTAAGGAAGAAGGAGGACAGGTCAGAGGAACTGTTTTTGAAGGTAGCATCATCGGAACAGATGTGACGGAGGTAAAGGAACTGAGAGAATGGGATGGAGTCCTTACAGGAAGCGGGGTGTGAGGAGCTGTAGTCGAGATAGCTGTGGGAGTCGGTGGGTTTTTAATGGATATTGGTGGACAGTCTATCACCAGAGATTGAGACAGAGAGGTCAAGGAAGGGAAGGGAAGTGTCAGAGATGGACCACGTGAAAATGATGGAGGGGTGGAGATTGGAAGCAAAATTAATAAATTTTTCCAAGTCCCGACGAGAGCATGAAGCAGCACCGAAGTAATCATCGATGTACCGGAGAAAGAGTTGTGGAAGGGGGCCGGAGTAGGACTGCAACAAGGAATGTTCCACATACCCCATAAAGAGACAGGCATAGCTGGGGCCCATGCGGGTACCCATAGCCACACCTTTTATTTGGAGGAAGTGAGAGGAGTTGAAGGAGAAATTGTTCAGCGTGAGAACAAGTTCAGCCAGACGGAGGAGAGTAGTGGTGGATGGGGATTGTTTGGGCCTCTGTTCGAGGAAGAAGCTAAGGGCCCTCAGACCATCCTGGTGGGGGATGGAGGTGTAGAGGGATTGGACGTCCATGGTGAAGAGGAAGCGGTTGGGGCCAGGGAACTGGAAATTGTTGATGTGACGTAAGGTGTCAGAGGAATCACGGATGTCGATGGGAAGGGACTGGACAAGGGGAGAGAGAAGGGAGTCAAGATAACGAGAAATGAGTTCTGTGGGGCAGGAGCAAGCTGAGACGATCGGTCTACCAGGGCAGTTCTGTTTGTGGATTTTGGGTAGGAGATAGAAGCGGGCCGTCCGAGGTTGGGCGACTATCAGGTTGGAAGCTGTGGGAGGGAGATCCCCAGAGGAGATGAGGTCAGTGACAGTCCTGGAAACAATGGCTTGATGTTCAGTGGTGGGGTCATGGTCCAGGGAGAGGTAGGAGGAAGTGTCTGTGAGTTGACGCTCAGCCTCCGCGAGGTAGAGGTCAGTGCGCCTGACAACAACAGCACCACCCTTGTCAGCAGGTTTGATGACAATGTCAGGGTTGGACCTGAGAGAATGGAGTGCAGTAAGTTCAGAGAGAGACAGGTTAGAATGGGTGAGAGGAGCAGAGAAATTGGCATGACTAATGTCGTGCCGACAGTTCTCAATGAAAAGATCGAGAGAAGGTAAGAATCCAGAGGGAGGTGTCCAGGTGGAAGGAGAATATTGGAGATGGGTAAAAGGATCCGTTGAACTGGGAGAGGACTCCTGCCCAAAGAAGTGAGCCCGGAGACGAAGACGGCGGAAGAAGAGTTCAGTATCATGCCGAGCCCGAAATTCATTGAGGTGAGGGCGTAAGGGTATGAAACGAAGTCCTTTGCTGAGCACTGAACGTTCAACATCGGAGAGGGGAAGGTCAGGGGGTATAGTGAATACACGGCTGGGGTTGGGATTGGAAGAAAGGGTGGGGACGGAGGGACAGGCAGGGGTGGAGGGTCCTAGATGGGTGTTGGTGTCGATGAGTTGTTGGAGCTTGCGTTCCTTAGCACTTGAGAGAAAGAGAAAAAGTTTCTTGTTGAGGCGTCGGATGAGCCGAAGGATAAAATGAAACTGGGGGCACACGCAGCTTTGAAAAAGGGTACGGTGGTGCTGCTGGAGGGAGAGGTCGAGTGTGTTCATATGGCGGCGCATGGCACTGAGTGTGGATTTCAGAATGTGACGGGAACAGCAGTCCGAGAAATGTTTTGTGTCCCGGATATACCTGTAATCCTGGGTGGGTTCGAAACATGAGGGGTGGAATTTCAGTTGAAATCCACGTGGGGTAAGTCGGAGACGGAGACAGTCACTGAGAAAGGAGATATGGCTGTGAAAGCGGGTTTTAGTAAACACCTTGTCAAACACTAGGAGAGAAATGGAAAGCAAGGAAGGTGAGCAAGGCAACAGAGAGATACGGAAATCTTGTTGCAGAGAGGAACAGAACTTCTTCAAGGAGGTAGGCATTTCTTGAAGAGCAGTGGCAGTCAATTAAACACAGAGATAAAAACAAAAAAACTGCGGATGCTGGAAATCCAAAACAAAAACAGAATTACCTGGAAAAACTCAGCAGGTCTGGCAGCATCGGCGGAGAAGAAAAGAGTTGATTTTTCGAGTCCTCATGACCCTTCGACAGAACTTGAGTTCGAGTCCAAAAAAGAGTTGAAATATAAGCTGGTTTAAGGTGTGTGTGTAGGGGGCGGAGAGATAGAGAGAGAGAGAGGTGGAGGGGGGGTGGTGTGGTTGTAGGGACAAACAAGCAGTGATAGAAGCAGATCATCAAAAGATGTCAACGACAATAGTACAATAGAACACATAGGTGTTAAAGTTAAAGTTGGTGATATTATCTAAACGAATGTGCTAATTAAGAATGGATGGTAGGGCACTCAAGGTATAGCTCTAGTGGGGGTGTTTTTTTTTTGTTTTTATAATGGAAATAGGTGGGAAAAGGAAAATCTTTATAATTTATGGAACATTCCTTGTTGCAGTCCTACTCTGGCCCCCTTCCACAACTCTTTCTCCGGTACATCGATGATTACTTCGGTGCTGCTTCATGCTCTCGTCGGGACTTGGAAAAATTTATTAATTTTGCTTCCAATCTCCACCCCTCCATCATTTTCACGTGGTCCATCTCTGACACTTCCCTTCCCTTCCTTGACCTCTCTGTCTCAATCTCTGGTGATAGACTGTCCACCAATATCCATTACAAACCCACCGACTCCCACAGCTATCTCGACTACAGCTCCTCACACCCCGCTTCCTGTAAGGACTCCATCCCATTCTCTCAGTTCCTTCGCCTCCGTCGCATCTGTTCCGATGATGCTACCTTCAAAAACAGTTCCTCTGACCTGTCCTCCTTCTTCCTTAACCGAGGTTTTCCACCCACGGTCGTTGACAGGGCCCTCAACCGTGTCCGGCCCATCTCCCGCGCATCCGCCCTCACGCCTTCTCCTCCCTCCCAGAAACATGATAGGGTCCCTCTTGTCCTCACTTATCACCCCACCAGCCTCCGCATTCAAAGGATCATCCTCCGCCATTTCCGCCAACTCCAGCATGATGCCACGACCAAACACATCTTCCCTTCACCCCCCTTATTGGCATTCCGTAGGGATCGCTCCCTCCGGGACACCCTGGTCCACTCCTCCATCACCCCCTACTCCTCAACCCCCTCCTATGGCACCACCCCATGCCCACGCAAAAGATGCAACACCTGCCCCTTCACTTCCTCTCTCCTCACCGTCCAAGGACCCAAACACTCCTTTCAAGTGAAGCAGCATTTCACTTGCATTTCCCCCAACTTAGTCTACTGCATTTGTTGCTCCCAATGTGGTCTCCTCTACATTGGAGAGACCAAACGTAAACTGGGTAACCGCTTTGCAGAACACCTGCGGTCTGTCCGCAAGAATGACCCAAACCTCCCTGTCGCTTGCCATTTTAACACTCCACCCTGCTCTCTTGCCCACATGTCTGTCCTTGGCTTGCTGCATTGTTCCAGTGAAGCCCAACGCAAACTGGAGGAACAACACCTCATCTTCCGACTAGGGACTTTACAGCCTTCCGGACTGATTATTGAATTCAACAACTTTAGGTCGTGAGCTCCCTCCCCCATCCCCACCCCCTTTCTGTTTCCCCCTTCCTTTTTTTTCCAATAAATTATAAAGATTTTCCTTTTCCCACCTATTTCCATTATAAAAACAAAAAAAAAACACCCCCACTAGAGCTATACCTTGAGTGCCCTACCATCCATTCTTAATTAGCACATTCGTTTAGATAATATCACCAACTTTAACTTTAACACCTATGTGTTCTATTGTACTATTGTCATTGACATCTTTTGATGATCTGCTTCTATCACTGCTTGTTTGTCCCTACAACCACACACCCCCCCCCCACCTCTCTCTCTCTCTATCTCTCCGCCCCCCACCCACACACCTTAAACCAGCTTATATTTCAACTTTTTCTTGGACTCGAACTTAAGTTCTGTCGAAGGGTCATGAGGACTCGAAACGTCAACTCTTTTCTTCTCCGCCGATGCTGCCAGACCTGCTGAGTTTTTCCAGGTAATTCTGTTTTTGTTTTGGATTTCCAGCATCCGCAGTTTTTTTGTTTTTATCCTTACTTTTATGTTCAATTTCTCTTGTAAGAAAGGATAGCATCCATTAGCCTTCTTAATTACTTGCTGTACCTGCATACTAACTTTTTGTGACTCATGTACCGGAACACCTAGATCCCTCTGCACCTCAGAATTATTGCAGCCATTCTCCATTTAAGTAATACTCCACTTTTTGTTCTTCCTGCCTCACATTAAACTCCATTTACCAGATCTCACTCAACCTATCTATATCCACCTGCCATTTCCTCATGTCCTCTTTACAGCATACTTTCCTACCTATCTTTGCGTCTTTTGCAAATTTAGCTACCATGTCGTCACTCCCCTCATCTAAATCATTGATGTAAATCGTAAAAAGTTGAGGCCCCAGTGCAGACCCCTGTTGGACTCCACTCATCTCATCCTGCCAAGCAAAAAAAGACTCATTTATGCATACTCTCTGATTTCTGCCAGCCAATCTTCTATCCACGCTAATATGTTATCCCCTACACCTTGCACTTTTATTTTCCATAATAATCTTTGATGTGGCACCTTATCAAATGCCTTCTGGAAAACCAAGTACAGTACGACTACAGGTTCCCCTTTATCCACTGTGCATGTTACTCCATCAAAAAACTCCAATAAATTGTTAAAACATGGATTTTCCTTTCATAAAACCATGCAGACTCTTCCCAATTGCCTTGAGCTCTTCTAAGTGCCCAGTTATAACTTCCTTAATGATCAATTCTAATAACTTCCCATGGCAGACATCAAGCTAACTGGTCAATAGTTTCCTGTTTTCTGCCTCCCTCCCTTCTTGGGTTATATTTGCTAATTTCCAATCTAATGGAACCTTTCCTGAATCTAGCGAATTTTGGAAAATTAACACCAGTGCCTCATTAGCCACCTCTTTTAAAACCCTGGGATGTAGTCCATCAGGACCCGGAGACTTACCAGCCCGCAGCTCCATCAATTTATTCAGTACCATTTCCCTAGTGATTTCAGTTTCACTAAGTTCCTTTTTCCTGTTCACCTCCTGATTTGCAGCTATTACTGGAATGATTTTTGTATCCTCTATAGTGACCAGAGAAGCAAAATATTTGTTAATTTCTTCCGCCATTTCCTCATTGTCTAATATTAACTCCCCACTGTCACTCTCCAGAGGACCAACACTCACTTTACTTACTCTTTTCCTTTTGAAATACCTGTAGAAACTCTTGCTATCCATTTTTACATTTCTAGCTAGCTTCCTCTCATACTCTAATTCCTCTCTCCTGATTAACCTTTTAGCCATTCTCTGCTGTTCTTTATATTCTGTCTAATCATCTGTCCTGCCGCTCATCTTTGCGGAGTTGTATGCTTTTTCCTTAAGTTTGATGCTTTCCTTAACTTCTTTAGTTACCCATGGATGGTGGATCCTCCCCATACGATTTTTCTTCATAGTAGGAATACACCTATTTTGAGTACTCTGAAATATCCCTTTGTTACATTATACAGTATAACGCTGTTTGGATCTGACCGGCGATATTAGTGGAATCAAAGGAGACAACTGACTACTTAATGTTACTTTAATGCAACTGCAAGCAATAATCTCACATCCTGCTGGCCATTGGGGACCCCCCGGAGATGGCTGGTCGAGAGATATCCTCAAGTTCCTTGGCAGCGGTCGGGCACCCTGTCCATAGGTGCAGTCCAAATTCGACTGAAAAGTCCCCGCCTTTATAGTATGGTACAAACAAAGGACTTATCTTGTTTGCTACATTCTTTCCCGAGTTAGTCATGGTCTTCTGGTGTTTGCAAGCATTGGACAGACCATGCTATATTAACCCATGAGTATCATTCTAAGACCGTGGCAATCCACAATTTCCCACATTCCACCCCTTGATACTCGGGTTATCAAGCAAACGAGTATGTGCATGAATTAATTGCTCAATAGCCATACAATCTATTCAAATTTACACAGTAAATCAACAAAACCAAAAATGCAATACAGAGTACAATTAGTAAAATCACAATTGATGCATAATTAAGGTGAGGATCGTAGAGGCTTTGGGAGTCCATCCACTAAAAATATCCCACCAATGATGAGTGGTTAATGTATGTAATTCATCCGTAATACGAACTAATTCCTGATTCGTGTATAGCATGGTGACTTCCTTCTTAATTAAATCATATTTTGTTTCCTTATCTTCTTCCTAACACCACCATCCCCATTTTTATCTCCCCTCAGCTTCCTTTCTCCACTATTTGTGACTCTGGCTCTCGCTCGCCCTTCTCCAACATCCCCTAACTGTCCTAACAACATTACCACAGTTCCCACTGGTTGTCCTCGTGCTGGACCTAACAAAGCTAGCAAAGTGCCTTTTAAGTGTGGAGGACTGTGTGTTTATGCTTTTTGGTTTTCCTAGGGTCCTTTGGTAATGTTTCTCCCTCAGAATTTTAGAATACGAACTCATATGAGCTAATGAAACTTGTATGTATCAATCCCAATCAGCTGAGAAGCTGGTGATGCTAGTGTGCAAGGGGGTGGTACAAAGATTGGTTCATCTCAAATAAAGGCAAACCCTTTTATCTTTACAATACCTTCAAATTGCAATTTTTGCCAGAAATCTCAACTCAAACCTTATACTCAAAACGTTGGAATGTTTGATTACACTTTTCCTTTAATCTAACATGGGGCTTTCGACTCTAAAGTGCTGAACTACACACACAAATGACAATTTATGGAAGAACAACACACTAAAGCTCACATACAAATGCTTCCTTGCACACAAACAAACACATATATAAAGGTATGTATTTATATTCCTATAACATGGACTTAACTTAAAATACTCTAACCAAAATTTCAAGTAGCAATGAGGGGAATAAAGGGATATTGGAGTCTCCACCTATAGGGACAATCAAACTGACTGAAGCTGACATTTCCTCTGCTCCTGCCTGCCATTGCTCATTAATCCCCGCTTTCTCTCTCTCTCTCTCCAGCACACACAGCTCTTGTAAATTAGACCAATTCATTTTTGGTATTATAAGGGGACGAATTCTGGACCCCCTTCACCCTTCTCTCCATCCCCCCATTCATACTCCTCATCCGAAGAGTACCAAATATACCCGTCACCAGTGGCTGGGGTCCCAACTGGATGTTAGCAACACCCGTACTTGAACTGGATCTACCTTCCAGTTTCTTCGCTTTGCTCTCCTTCTTCCACATATCGCTCAGATCCTGCTGACTACACCAAATGTTACGTTGTACAGCATAATGCTTTGTTCGGACCTGACCGATATTAGTGGAATCAAGGGAGATAACTGACTACTAAATGTTACTTTCTTGTATTTACACAACTACAAGTAATAATCTCATGTCCTTCTGCCCGTTGGGGACCTCGCTGGTTGAGAGATATCCTCAAGTTCCTTGGCACTGGTCGTGAACACAGTCCATAGGTGAAGTCTAAACTCGATTGAAAAGTCCCCACCTTTATAGTATGGTACAAACAAAGGACTTATCTTGTTTGTTATATTCTTTCCAAAGTTAGTCATGGCCATCTGATGTTTGCAAGCATTAGACAGATCATGCTATATTAACTCATGAGTATCATTCTAAGACCCGTGGCAATCCATAAGTTCCCACACCCCTTAACTGTCTGCCACTGCTTCTCTATTGATTTATCCTCTAGCCTAATTTCCCAGTTCACTTCAGCTAGCTCAACTTTCATCTCCACATAGCTGCTGTATTTAAGTTTAAGATACTAGTCTTAGACCCACTCTTCTCCCTTTCAAATTCAATGTAAAGCTCAATCATATTGTGTTTGCTGCTACCAAGGGGTGCCTTCACTCTGAGGTCATTAATTAATCCTGTCATGTTACACAGTACCAAGTCTAATATAACCTGCTCTTTGGTTGGTTCCAGAAAATGCTGCTCTAAGAAACAATCGCAAAATCATTCTAAGAACTCCTCATCCAGGTTACAACTGCCAATCTGATTTTTCCAGTTTATGTGTAGTTTAAAATTGCCCATGATTATTGCCGTCCCTCTATCACAAGCACACAATATTTTCTCCTGAATACTTTGTCCTACACTGTGCCTACTGTTAAGGGGCCTGTAGACCACTCCCATTAATAACTTTTATCCCTTACTATTCCTCATCTCCACCCAAACCGATTCTATATCCTGATCTCCTGAACCAAGGTCATTTCTAACTATTGTAGCAATGCCCTCTTTGATTAACAGTGCTACTCCTCCATCTTTAGCTAGCTTCCTATTCTTCTTGAATGTCAAGTACTCTTCAATATTAAGGATCCAATCATTGTCGTCATGCAGCCACATCTCCGTAATTGTTATCAGATCGTATTTATTTACTTCAATGTGGGCCATCAATTCATTTACTTTGTTATGAATGCTACGTGCTTTCAGATAGACAGCCTTCACTTTTGTCTTTTTTTTACCTTTGTAACATCTGCTCTTGACTGTTAATGTATTCTTAGGTTTTTTCTCTCTGCCATTCCTGCCCTTCCTGCCATTCTCTGACCCTCATTTCTCACATTATTATTTTGCTCTCTTGTCTTGACTCTACATCTTGAATTGCTATCTCTACCCAAGCTTGATCCCTCACCCCTCTTGTTTGTTTAAAGCCCTCTCTACTTCCCTAGTTATGCAATTTCTGAGGACACTCGTCCCAGCACAGTTCAGGTGTAAACCGTCCCAATGATACAGCCCCCACTTTCCCCAGTACTGATGCCAGTGCCCCACAAACTGGAACCCACTTCCCCCACACCAGTCTTTGAGCCACACATTCATCTCTCTAATCCTATTTGCCCTAAACCAATTTGCACGTGGCTCAGGTAATAATCCAGAGATTATTACCATGAGGTTCTGCTTCTTAACTTTGTACCTAGCTCCTCATACTGACTATGCAGAACCTATTTCCTAGTTCTCCTATGTCATTGCTACCTACACGGACCACATCAACTGGATCCTTCACCTCCCACTGCAAGTTGCTCCCCAGCCCTGAGCAGATGTCCTGAACCCTGGCAGCAGGCAGGCAACATAGCTGCTGGACTCTCGCTCTTTGCTGTAGAGAACAGTGTCAATCCCCCTCACTATACTATCACTACATTCCTGTTTGCTTCCCCCGCTTGAACGGCTTCCACAGCGCCATGGTCAGCCTTGTAGACTTCACTTTCATCCACACAAGTTGTGAGCACCTCAAACCTGTTTGCCAATTGCAAAGCCTGAAGCTCCTCCATTACTGTCTGCTGGGTCCCATTACCTGCCTCACTGACGGTCACATCCTCCTATCCCTCACTGCTTACCAAGGTCACTCATGCCTCTGCTAAGATGATTTAAGCAAGGCTGGGTTAAATTCAGGTTACTTGTCGCTAGCTGAAGTGTTTTAACTTACAAATATTTGTGCCATTAAATGAGCAAGATCAATAGTACAGGTATGTTATGTTTGGGATTATTCTAATATGTTAATGCACTTGAAAAATGTATTAACAAAAGAGGATAAGTTATATAAAAGTGCCTGGAGCCTGCTTTAGCATCTTGAACAATCAATATGGCAGTAGGAGATTTCAATGGGAAAAGCAAACAAAAGCTATTTTACCACATGTGTTAATAGCACATTCTAACAACCATTTGAGGTGGTGTTGTAGTTAATGTTACCAAACTGGTAATCCAGAAGTTTGATCTAATAATCCTGAGAATGTGAATTCAAATCCCATTATGGATTTTGAACATTTGAATTCCATTTTAAAATTCTCGAAACAAAAAACCTCATCGGTAAAAGTGACCATGAAGCTGTTGGACTGTCATAAAACTCCAACTGGTTCACTAATCTTCTTTCAGGAAGGAAAGGTACTGTCGTTACCTGGTCCTGGTCTACTTGTGACTCTATCCCACACCAGTGTGGATGAATTATAATTGCCTAGCAAGCCACTCAAGTTGTCTCAATGTCTCCTCAAGGCATTTGTATACAACAGCTAGAAATTCACAACTGACAGAAACTGATGACATTGGGATTCCCCTATGAATGAGAACCCTGGTTGAAAGCCTCAGGTGTAGATTTCTGTTGCTGGTTATGGCAGTCATTTGGCTGGTATTATAAGTTAGAGGTTCAAATACCAGTCATTCAAAATATGTATTGAACATTTGTGCTGTTACTTTCAAATTTTAAAAAAAGATTTTATAGGTTTAAAGTGGTTGTAAAACGCTTTATATCATTTTCCACCCTTATAACGTCGAGGTGAAATACTTGCCAGCTCTCTCCTAGCTAAAACAACTAGTTTCTTTGCTAACATTAAAATTCCAAAAATTAACATGATTATTTAGCTGGTATCTGAGACCAGCTGAGCAGCATTCTGTGCATCCAGGCAAGCAGGCATGTGCCAAGCTCTAGAGAGTAACTCACACGTGGTGTTTGCACGACAGAGTTCCGACAGGTGACAGCCTTTTGGTCTGAAATGATACAATAGCAGAAGAACCCTAGGCTGAGAGTTCTATCGGCATTGTGCTAATTCCATCCCCCCACCTCACAATGTTAGCCGGCTTGGGGATGCTCTCGTATACTCACTGTTTAAATAAAAAAGAGTTGGAAAAGAATATAAAACTAATTAAATCTTAATATATATCTTAATTTTTGATATCTTTGTTGTGATTTCTGCTTTTTATTTTATTATGTTCAGTCCTGTGTAGATATCAACTGGATCTATCTTAATCTCTTAGTTAGATTCAATACCCAGATATCCATCTGTCATCTGGACAAATTAGCTGCACTGGCTGCGGTGACTCCTTAGAACAGTGTACAAAGAGTTTTGGGAAAAATAGAAATAAGTGAAAAAGGAGCTAAACAATTAGACGTTAAAATCAAAATAAAGAATTGGAAAAAAATACGAAGCTAGTTAAATCTTAATTTTTTAATATCTATTGGAGCTTTAAAAAACATACCAATGCTGAAATGCCTTCTTTTAAATTATTTTCTTCTTGAGTTGAAGTTGAGTCAGGACATCACACTTGTAAAAATGTGTTGATGCCTTTAAACAATCATGTTGGGTATTACTAGTTACTGCTGGTTGATTTTAATGTCTAACTGTTTAGCTACCTTTTCACTTATTTCTATTTTTCCCAAAACTCTTTGTACACTATTCTAAGGAGTCACCGCAGCCAGTGCAGCTAATTTGTCCAGCTGACAGATGGATATCTGGGTATTAAATGTAACTAAGAGATTAAGATAGATCCAGTTGATATCTACACAGGACTGAACATATATAAACTAAAAAGCAGAAATCGCAACAAAGAAACTTCATGCTCAAGGACGAAACTGACTTGAAAACAAGAAAATCTGTTCGCCTCAGTGCGATGCTCTATATATCCTGTCACAGCAGAATCTGTTTTAAGTGCATGAATGGTCTTGCACAGTTGCATCAAACCAGTCAGAAAAGTTATGATGGCTGATAATGGCCTGTAGCAGCTATACCATTCCAAATTCCATTCGTACTTGTCAGATATTCAGAGAGCTCATTTAGCTTCCCCATTATTGCTCACATTAATAGCTACATTCTTACTGGATCAAGTTTTGGGGTCTAGCTAACTCAATCTAAAAAATTGAACATTAGCTGACCCACAGGGGGATCTAATTAAAAAATGATCAAAATATTAATTTGTTTGCATATAATGTATGTGCCATTTCCAGTAGGGTGAATGTTTAAGGGGACTTAATTTGTCTTCAGGAGAATAATGGATGCTTGAGAGTCAGTTACAAGGCAATAACCTAAACAAAAGTTTCAGATAACTTCACAAACCACAAGGCCAGAATTTAAATGGCTTATAATTGCGCCCTCCTCCCCCTCCCACCTTGAGATAAGATTACAGATTTGAATTAATTCCCAGCAATTTACATGCACTTCCTGCAATCTATTAAAATGTATCCATGCTCACAATGCGATCTTCTCTGCATCAGGGACACTGAGCACTTAATATTTAACTGTAAGGTTGCTGTTAACTGTGGATGGCTGCCTTGCTGAGCATCTCATCCTGCCTCGAATGACAGCTTTTTGTCAACAGCCACTTCAATTCTGCATCTGATATCTATTTTAATCTCTCCGTCTTTGGCCTTTTGCACTGTTCCAATGAATGTGAAGAATTACTTGCATTTGTATAGCATCTTCTATGATCTCAGGACAGCCAACGAAGTACTTTTGAAATGTAGGCACTGGGCGGAATTTCCCCAGAATTGCACCGTGCGTTAGCGGACGAGTCAAATGGAGTCCGACTCGCTGACAAAAATGGCGGGTTTTCACGCTGTATTGTCCCGAGCCTGCCTGATTATTTATTCAGTCCCCCGAAACATGCCCTTTCCGTGATGAGCGGGCTCTCAGTCACCCCGCTGTTGCATCATACTGGCCGCCATCTTTAAGAGGCAGCCGCCAGCAAAGCGCTCATCGCCACCAGCTCAACACCGCTACCCAGGCAACATGGCCAACAAAGGAAAAAAGACTGCGGCTCCCTGCTTCAACGACGTGTTCCTCGAGGGACTGCTGGATGCCATGGAGGTCTGATGGGATTTCCTCTACCCCCCTGCTCTGGCCTCAGGACGGTCAGCAATGTCACTAACCCGGCTTGGGAGGCAATGGCAACGGTGGTCAGTGCGAACCCCCTGCAGAGGAGGACAGCCACTCAGTGCCGCAAAAGGATGAATGATCTTCTCCATTCCACCAGGGTAAGTCACTCTTTTCATCGCTCCCAACCCACACACTCACAAACACATCACACACCCACAGGGCCCTCACTCCCTGCCACTGCAAGGGACATCACCATTCACTCTTTCACACGCACTGTCATTGTCCTCATCCCATCCATGGGACCACTCACCACCCACACAGGCCAGGTATACTTATCATCTGGCCCGGCAGGCATCCTGCTTACACCCTCTCCATCTCTCCCCATGCAGGACAAACCGGTTCACAACAGGAGGGAAAGGTTGCTGACAGGTGCAGGGATGCTGGAAATCAAAATTCTGACAGAATTCAAAAACAGAGCCGTCCAACTGGCCGGCGATGACCGGGACTGGTTCTGTGCTGACAGTGAGGTCGGTGCTCCTCTATCAAGTGAGGATCCAGCTGTGCAACATCTGTCAGTCAACCATGCCGTGAGTGATGTGTCCTCCTTCATGGGCCACTGCCATGCACTAATTATCTCCCCTTGCTTTCGCAGGCACATCTGCCAAACAGCCGACAGAGTCCATGACCCAGGGCCTCCAATCAAGTTGTGGAGAAACATCTGAAGAGGAATCTGAAGGCACCCTCCCTGAAGTCCCGTCACAGCGCTCACCCTCATTCTCCACCAGTGCAGAGACACACATCTCAGTGGGACCGAGCTTTAGAGTAGCCTCGGGATCACAATCTAGTGAGCACATCACATTGTCTGATCCACAGCAGGCGGGGTCAGGGACTTCCCAGGTTCTCGGCACTTGGAGGGCTGCTGGAGGTCAGAACGTTGCTGAGTCCGAGTCAGATGAGGAGCCTCTGGACTCGGTCATGTCTCAGTTGCTGGAGCTGCAAAGGCAATTTTGGGAACATCAGGAAGGGATGTCCACTGCACCCCTCAGATTGCAAGGCACAATGGAGGAGTCCGTCCATTTTCAGGCTGAGGTGGTAGTGCCGGCATGTCAACACACCGAGGTCAACACTGGCAAGATGGCGGCCGCCATGGAGACCTTGGTCCAGGGTGTCACTTCTGCACTGCTGCACGGGCTTAACTCCATCGCTGATGTCATAGTTGACCTCCAACAATTGTGTACGTGGGAGGGGTGCAGGGCAGCTCAATCTCACTCCAACTACCCCTTCCACTCACGGAACCAGCCAAGGGCCCTCAGGCACCCGTTGGGAGGAGGATCAGCAGGTGCACACTCCGGGGCCATCCACCCAGGTGACTTTGGGAGTGTCGCTCCCTGGAAACCATGCGCACACCTGCAGGACACGTTTCCGGTGCTTGCACATCAGCTGCCCGTTCAGTGAGTAGAAGCCCTTGCGATTGATGAAGTTCACCGAGTGTAGCGATGGAGACCTGAGCGCCACAGCCCCCTGCACCTATGGGAATCCCAATATCAGGACGAATCCAATGGCCCTTACATCCTGGCTGTCCCGGTCCCACGTGAAATGCACAAAGTTGTTGCCATGGAGAAGATGGCATCCGTGACCTCATGGGTGGGGGATTGTGAAATCCCACAGAGGTCCCTGTGGGGTCCTGAAAGGAGCCACTGGCATAGAAATTGAGCACCACCAATTTCACGTTGTCACTTTCACAGCCACTGGCAGTGGATGCCCTCCATGCCCCCTTGGCACCAAGTCCTGCAGTAAGTGGCAAATGTGAGCCACCAGGTCCCTAAACATGCGCAGTCGTCAGCGACACTAGTTCTCTGTTATCTGCAGGAATGGCAGGTGGTGCCTGTAGACCTGGGTGTCACTTGGCGCCGACCAGCCACAGCTTGCTTTCACTCCTGGGCATCGTGTGAGGGAGCTTCTCTGCCCCTTCTTCATGAGGTTGCTGCTCCTGCCTTTGGGTGGCCAGGAGCCTCAGTCACTCTCTCCTCTGTCTCTACGATCTCTGTAGGCCATTAGGCATACAGCTAGGTCACCAAGGTCCATGATCCTGATGTGGTCTTCCTGCAGCATGAAAGAGAGAGAGACATGGTTATCATGGCTGGACTTAGCACCTTTCCTGGCCCTTTGTGACTGCCCCTTAATGCTTCTCGGAGAGTGCTGGTCACCCCTTGGATGGCCAGAGATGAGTGCGCTGCATGGCTGTCTGTCAACCTGCGACACGGGGTACGCTAGTCCAAACTGGGATGCTGAGATTGCAAGGGGCTGTGAGCGCCTCCAGCAGTGACTGCTACATGGCCAGTGTTGGCAAGGAGATTGTACAACGTGTGCAGTCCAACTGTTCAGCAATCCAATAAAACGGTGGCGAACTCGAAGTCTGTGCCGGGGGTGCAGGAGTGGGTAAGGTCTGGAGCGCTTGGTGGTCCTTTGGTGCCACTGTGTTGCTTGCATGGGCGGGCAGGCTAGGAGCCCAACCCCAATCATATCACTGTGGCTGCGCCTGATCTGTCTCAGTTACAGAGGCAGGGTCAGTTTATACAGGGTGTCCCTATTGCGTGGCCACTTCCCTCACCTACCCTGACCCCCCACCTCGATTGCCTGTGCGCGGGATGCAGCGCCAGGGCAGCACTTGACCCCCACCGACAATGGTCGCCTCCGAGGCTGGCCAGCACTTGCCCCCGGACATGTATTACAATTAGCTCCCCGCTGACCGATGGTGTGAAATGCGGCCCACCATCGGCAGGCTGAGCGGGCGATCGCAATCGGTCTTTACACCGTCGTGAAGCAGATCGCACCATATTTTCCGATCACGCCGCCTATCACACCCGCCACCAGCGAGCTCGGAAAAATCCACCACTCTTTTAATGTCGGGAAACACAACAGCCAATTTGTGTACAGCAAGCTCCCTCAAGTGGCTGTGAGGTAGGTGACAAAACAACATTAATTTTTTTTTAGCGAAGTTGGTTGAAGGATAAAGGTTGGGTAGGACACCAAGAGAATGCGGCTTGTCCTTTTCGATTGGTACTGTGAGATCTCTTGGGCAGATGCACCATGCACACTCTGTCCATTTGTGCTTCAAACTTGTCATTGTGGTCCTGAATACATTACAGGACCTCGAATTGCACAGTACAAGTGGCCTCCTCCTTGAAACGGGCCAAAACTCTGGTTGCCTTTCTACAGGCCGAAGGCAAGGTGGGGGGCGCAGTCAGAGTACCAGCGGGTGCTGAGTGGACACAATTCCATTTTCAATCTACAACTACTCTGTTTATGCCAAGCAGGTGCCTTTACAACTGGCCCCATTGTGTAGTAAGTTGAAAAAGATGGTAACTTTAGAATCTCCACATGTTACCTGACTTGTGGTCATATTTCAAATCATTTGCTTCCTGCCTAATGTAATAATAGCTATTTGACATGGAGAAGCAACATTAATCCTTTTAGATGTCCTCATTCACACAATTAGCTTTAATTGCTGTAAATGATCTTTTCATCATGATCATAATTCTCCAAGATTATATGGAGGTGCACCCTTACTGGAATTTCTTTGCAATATTAATAAGTTAGCTCAATGGACAATATTTATAGATATATCTTTCCTTCTGTAGGTATCATATAAATTCGATACAGTCAAATTCATATTCTGTTAGTTTTTGTTGATCGAGTTTTCTTCTTATGTGTGAGATTTTTGATTATCAAGATGAATGTTAGCATTGGGAAATCGGGCACTTTCCATTTTGGGAACAAGGTCAGGTATGGGCAGAAATAGGTGCGGAGTAAAGCTCCCTGTGCTCAGCTCCAGCAATGTGACTCAGTTCCAACTGCAGAAACACCACCAGTTACTGTGACAATTTCCACCTTCCACATTGTTTTTTTTTTGACTGCATATTTATTAAAGCAAATTTAGAGGTAATTTCATGCCCACTAGTAACTGAATAAAACTGTCTAATTTAGGCCACCTACGGTCAGAGATTTGCATCCTTTCTGCCTGAACTGGACTTTGTGTGTGTCTCAGAGGTGAGAGATTAGAGTATCTAATACAATATCTCAAACCTATGTTTCAGAAATGGAATGTCAACTATTTACTTTTAAGTTTTAATTAAGTGTAATGTTGTTCTGGTCATCCAAAAGAGACAATGTTGAGAAGTGGAGTATTTTTCCAATTTTAGCACACACTGATACTATTAACTGTTCTTCACAATGACATAGCACAGCTTGATGTAGAAAGCACCATCTCAACTCCTCTCCCTCATAATCTACGTGCTTTTTGTTCACTCATCAGCTAACCTTGTGGTCTCTGGATAAGATTTGTGTTATACAATTCCTTTTATATTTATGACCTTGGGACATCCCAATGTACTTTCCCACCGATGAGGTGCTTTCTCTTAGGTATAAGTCAATGTTGTAGTGTTGGAAACGTGGCAGCCAATTCAAATAGAGCAAAGCTCCACAAACAACAATGGGATAAATTACCAGACAATCTGTTTTAGTGCTGATGGGTAACCAACTAGTGCCAAGTGAGAAGTAGCTTCTGCTGTGGATCCGATCCTGTTACAAATTGTCCTACGAGCTCTCGTACTTACAAAATACAGGAGTCACACGAGCAGCAGAACAAGGAGGCTTTCATTTCATCAATTCGGTCTGGATGTGAGTCAAGGTCCCATATGTAAAAGCACAGTGTGCTCACTCAAACAGAACTCAACTGGCATTTCACTTTTCTGATTATCCGTAGAACCATTGGATCATTCAGCAAGGAAGGTGGCTGTTCGGCCTATCGTGTCTATGCCAACCCTTTGACAGAGCAATTTAATTAGTCCCACACTCCGACTTTTGACCCTAAGGCCTTGCATGTTCTTCCTGTTTTACATCACTTTCCTTGAAAAATGGCCACACTGCATAAATTTATCTAGCTGATCGGAAAATTTGTTTTCTATATTTTCCATGACAAAAACATTATGTCACAGGCAATTTTCTTCAGTTGTTGGGCATAATTTAATGTCAGCACTAGCTGGACTATGTTATTTAACATTAATTATTGACAAGTGACAATTAATCTGCCAGTGAGTTAAAGCACCGAGGACAAATAGTGCAGGTAACTTGCAAGTAACTACTGAATGTACTGTCCCTCCAGGCAACAACCCATATGCATTTATAAAGTGTGAAATAGGGTGAAGTTGAAGTCTTATATTTCCAGGTTATCTTATCTAAGTCAATTTGAATTAAGTTAGCTAGTGTTATTAACTCAGCAACATAACAATTAATGCCCTTATCATTCTAGGACTATGGACCTTTTGCACTCATTTTGATTGAGAGGATAACATCGACCATGGCATTGGAGAACTGCTCTTCAGAACTATCCCCTGGGATCTTTGTGTCCACCCGATCAGGTCTGTGCTTAAAAGTTTCAGCCAACAGGGGGCACCTCCGATCGCGTGAGTGGACAAAACTGTAGCAGATGGATTTCAGTACAGGTGAGCACTATTCATTTTTGCCTGAGGAAAGAAAGATCCAGGTATTTTTTTAAATGGTGAAAAGCTGGGAATAGTGGATGTCCAAAGAGATTTAACAGCCTGTGGACACAAATTGCTGGCAAGTAGCTGTCGTGTACAAAAGATAATCAAAACACTTTAATGGAATAAAAGCATAATACTGCGGATGCTGGAAATCTGAAACAAGAACAGATTTAGAGTTAGACCATTAAATGTGAGAATGATAGATTTTTACTAGCCAAGGATATTAAGGTGTATGGAAACAAGGTGGGTGGATGAAATTCAGGTGCAGATCAGCCATTATCTCATTGAATGGCAAACACACACTCAAGAGGCTGTCCAGCCTCCTCCTGTTCCTATCTAGCACTCCTTCAGTATTTCATTGAAGAGTCAGCCTAGGTAATGTGCTCAATGAGGCTTGAACCTCTGAATCAGAGGCAAGGATGCTATTACTGACACTCAACATGAAAAATATATCACCCACCGTCTGAAAAAGAGAAGCCAACATTTCAGGCAAGACTCAATACTTTTGCCTTAATCCCTCCTTCCTTTACAGATGTCGATTGTCATTCTATACATTTCCAACACTTTCTGTCTTTATACTCGGGTTTCAATTGTACAGGAATATGGGGAAATCGGCTTTAGAAAGGAACAGATGGTGGTTAAAATTAGTGCCATTTTCATATTGACCTCTCATTACCTAGTGGGAAATTGGTTATAAAATACAGTATGTTTGAATGTTCTGCCTATTAAAAAATGAGAAACTAAGCATCCAGTTATCCTCTGGGGTTTCTCTACTTCATAGCTTCCTAAAGAATTGCAGAACTTCACTTCATATTTTTTCCCCTTTTCCCTCCTGTAATTGCATCAAAAGTTCCAGTTGTACCTGTTCTCCAATACTCCTCGAGTTGTAGCTCATTGATTGCCATTTCACACCTTGTACCCTTTGTGTGCAAGGGATGGGTGGGGATTGATCCTGCCTCTTTACAGAGCTGGTTTTTCAGAAACGGTAAACCCATTTAGTAGTGATCAAGGTGTGAATTACAAGTGCATCAAAAAGTAAATGAGTAGGGATTAGAAGATTGATTTTTGTCTGATAGCTGTTGGATTCAGGACATGTACTGGTATTGATAAATTAGGTATTAGTTACCCGCTGCTATGATATCTAGCTGCCATTGAATAACTAGCCATCTCCCCTGGCTAGGTGAAGAGTTAGTTATTATTGTAAGCACCATGCAACACATTGTGGCTAAGAAGCTAAGCACCATTAAATTGGATTTATACAATATTTTCACGAGGCAGAATTTGACCTTGAGAGGCCTCAGGATTCTTGATGCCCTCTAGCTACCAGTCTCCAGTAGCTGAAGAGTGTGATCCCCATTCAACGTACTGGAATTATACTGCTGACTGCGAATTGTATTCAGGTCAGCCACAAAAGAGCTCAGTGCACGTGTACATCAGCAGAAAGAATTCTGTTCCCTGAGGAGTTCATTTTAATGTTGAAAGCGTGCAGTTGAGAACATATATATTCTTCTAGCAGTTAAAGTGTTAAAAAAGAAAGCTTTAAAGATGATCTGGGTGATACTTTGGATCCCTTATCTATTTTAAGGATTAGGTTTCGCACTATCCTGACGTAAGAGTTACAGGTTACATGTGACAGTAAAATTAAACTGATGGCAGATTGGCCCCCTAAGAAAGGAATTCAGCTAAAACTTAAAAAATGCAGATGGTGGAAATCTGAATCAAAAACAGAAAATGCTGCAAGCACTCGGTGAACAGGTCAGAATGTGTGGAAACAGTGGACAGCAACAACCTACATTTATACAGCACCTTTAATGTAGTAAAATGTCCCAACATGCTTCACAGGAATGTTAACCAAACAAGATATGATACTAAACCACATAAGGAGATATTAGGACGGGCGGCCAAACATTTGGTCAAAGAGATAGATGCTTAGTATCATCTTAAAGGAGGAGAGACAAAGAGCGAAGAGTTTTAAGTTGGGACTTCTAGACCTTAGGGCCTAAGTATCAGAAAGCCTTGGCCGCTAATGGTGGAGGAGTGCAGAGACCTCGGAGAGTTGTAGGGCTGGTAGAGATTATGGAGGTAGGGAGGGGTTAGCCAGCGAACAATATGAAGCAAGGATGAAGCAAGGTATTCATCGGGGAGCCAACATAGGTCAACCAGCGCAGGGATGCTGGGCAAGCAGGAGTTGGTGCGAGTTAAAGATGTGGAGAGCAGACAAGTCAACATTTCAGGTATGGGCCCTTCATTAGGTGAGGGCTCTCTGTCTTTCATTAAAGATCTGTTACCATCTGCATTCAGATTGGGGCCTGACTCCCCAAGTTATGCTGCCAGTTTTTCTTTGCCAAGGTGCACCTAATATTGCTATGTGCTGACATACCAACGTGGCTGCAAGATTCCATTTTTAAAAAGGGAAAACGGCCCTTGGAAATAAGTGACTTTTATTGTACTGGGAAAATGTAGAAATATTTATGCACAACAGTAATGCTTTTGGGTGTAAGTTCCAAGTCAGTGATTTATCCATTTGATGCATAGTTTGTGAGCAGACCTGTGTACCAACCAAGGATAATCTGAAACAGGGCTCCAGTTAATCCCTACGCAGCCCTGCACTGCCCCCTGGGGGTCAAGGTGGCTTTGCTGATATTCTGTTTGAACAACCATTTTGGGAAGGCGGGAAAGTCAACCCATTTTCTCACACTTTGCCCATCTCGCCACCTTCTTCGGCAATTAACTTCAGTCAAATGGTGTCGATCAAACATACTCCCTGGTCTCATGGAAAATCTTAAATGCTCTCAGTAGAAACAATGATGGATCAGCCAATATTTTCTCAATTAGTTTTAATTCCACTTTAGCATGACAGGGAGATATGAAAATGTTAAAAATGGAATGGTAAAGGTTTGTGTATTTGCGGGATTTACATTAAGCCACTAACTTCCGAAGTGCCAATACCTTTAAATATTTTAATGGGAATAATGTCAATATTTGAGGCATCATTGATTTTATTTAAATCACAGTAAGTTGCAGCATAAGTAAATCTGCTGTAAAATAACATTTGAATGCAGTTTGATTGGATTATTGGGCTTTTAAATCTATTTTTGTCTGTATTTTTATATCCGAGAGTTGTGTAAATGCAGGAATAGAATGTTGCAGTTGCGATTTATATTTTTGTGTGTGAGGGGTCTTTTTAGCTGTGAATTATTTTAAACGCCTTGGGACACGATTAAAGTGCACCTACAATGCTGCAAACAGCCAGCAGATGGCACCAGAGGAGGCCAAGTAACTGATGTTATGTACAGGAGAGGTCCAAGGTTCTTGTGTTCGCTATTTGGGGGGACTTTCCCTGTCTTTTATGGTTTAATTGTTAAAACAAAGTGGTATGCTATTTACTTTGGGTGACTGTCAAATTAAATGCGTGACGCTTAATTTTGGAGTTAAACATCACAAGTGGACGCTGTGTAATACAGTGTGAAAAAGATGTCATAAACGGTACAATTTTAGGATTTACAAAAAACCTCGATGGAAGAATATTATGCATAATTTAGCTGATTCGTTCTCTGCCCAATTAAAGGCTGATTTTTTTTAAAGTACATTGCAATGTTTATACTTTTAGTTAAAGTATTTCCAGAGAACTTTTCTGCGCTGTTACTGTTCGTAAGCAGGTGGACAAGAGCAGCGACTGAGTCGATGTGAATACTGTAAGTTTCCAATTATATACTTTAAAAAAAATATATATATGCACGAAGAATTGAACGAAAAGAAGATTATGGTGTCATCACTTCATGTCCTGACAATGGCCCTCGGGGTGACTGTGTGAAATAGTTGCAGAATGTCTGGCATTCACTTTCAGTTACGCTTAAAAAGTAAGCTTCAAATTCCTTTTCGCACCTTGAGGTGGAAGGGGTCATGATAATGGTTGCGATTAAATATTAATTACTGGGTAGCTCGCAAATCAGCCTGAAGCTTTTTCCAGAAACTCAAAATCATTAATGATGCGGGTCAGCAAACATTTACAATCTGCAATAAGAAAAGAGGAGGAGGGAAGGGGGGAATGTACTTTGGGGGTACAACATTTCAATGTGAATCGGTTAAAAAAAAAGCTAATGGAATAGAATATCTTTTATAATAAACAGCTCCCGCTCACGTCCAAGTATCGCCTCCCTTTCTCCCCTGCAATTTTTCGTTTTGAAATGATGTGACACGATTTTTTTTAAAAAAAACAGGAGAATTGCATGTTTAGATGCTTTAAATAAAGTGAAGTTTTGAGTTCCTCCACCCGCCTTTGAGTTTCGTTTGAAGGGTTATTTTCAAACCCTTAATCTAATACTGGCTGGGGTAATCAAATAATCGAAAACACATTTGTATTAGACATTCCCGGGCGATGCTCGGTTAAGATTCGTTCAAGTAGTTACGGTTCGTGTGTTTCCTGGTGTTTCGACGCATTCACACGAAAGGTTTACATTGAATACCACTTAAAAAAAAAGAGGAGGGTGGGGAGAAATTTTGACGGCGAGTGTAAGAATTTTGTCAAAAAGGTTTTTTTTCAAAAAGTGTGAAAAGTTTTGTAGATGCTGATTAAATAATCGTGTAATAGTCATTAGGACGCAACGATTGTTGACGAAAATGACTAACAGTTGAGGGAAATGTGTACTGTTTGGCAGGGATCCGAAAACCCCAATTTTTTCACAAGTTTCAGAAAATAAGTGGTTTTGTATTCCCTGCCCTTTGAGAATGCAGACCACTTAAACAATTAACGCTCAGAAACGTGATCGCCGCTCCTGATGTGAATCCACCCAATGTCAGATTGAACTGGGTTTTGACTGATTCACTCTCGGGTTCCACGGTCACCCGCTGTCCCTGACTTTTTACTGGAAATACTCGGGCGCTGGGCTACAGGTGAGACGATCAGCGGTCTTCAGACCCAGATAACCCGTTACAAGTCCCTGGAGCAATTCTTGGTTAATCATTGATGGTAAGTGCCTGATATATTACTGCTATTGCATCTTGGTGAATGCTGCCAGAGTGCGTTTTTACAGTGATGGGTTCACTTTTTCTTCCATTCGGAACGATCAGTAACCGATTATGGTGCAAATTGGGTTCGAAACACAAGTAAATTGGACGGCCTTCCCTTTGAAGGCTCTATAATGACGTTATTAACGGACGGGATAATCGTTTGAGCTGCAACGATTAATCACCGTGTCTGGCCTCTGCTTTTTCTCTTTAATTGTCCATTAACCCACCAGCTACTCTCGTGTGACTCCGGCAGGGGCTGTGTTGTGGATTTAAGAGAGGGAAGGCTATGTCATTTCTGCATCTTCTCCCCACTCAAGTTTTTATTTTGCTTGACTATTTCTGGAACTCCCAAAATGCTTAAGTTTCTGCTTTAGGCTGATTTTAAATTAGCTCGCCGCAATTGCCTCAGGTTGACTCCAAAAGCAGATTTAGGAACCTTTTATTGGAGGCTAAAGCGTGCGGGTTAATTGGCTTGATCTTGCTTCCCCCCCCCCCATCCCGATGAGGAGCTCTTTGAAGTTGAGCTGCGTCCAGAGTAAAAAATGAAATTGGCCTCTTGTTGTTCCTGAAGGTTAAAGCCTAGAGTTCGTCCTTTTTAAAAAAGCATCACTTGTTTCTTTTTCCCCCCAATAAACAGCGCGTGGGCCATCTCTAAATTCACTAACTCTCTACATCTTGAGGGGGGTTACAGTTCACAGCCCAGCGGCCGCAGTCGGAAAGCGGGGCTGTGGTCGAGGCGGTTGTATTAATGTGTAGCAAACCCAAACCGAGTTGTTGTTCATTTATAGGGGTTTTTCATAATGCATGAAACCGTCATATTGGGGGGGGGGGTCCGACTCGAGTAGCCCAAGAAATGCAGACAATATGGGTTGGGGAGGAAACTCGTCTCGGCTCATTGGCGATCGGTGAGCGTACAGGAAAGGGCTTGTAGCATAGCCCAGGTAACAGGTCGGTAGCCATTGCTGGCGTGAGGTCCCGGAACATCACGGGTGTAGCTCACCAATGGAAGGGCGGGCGTCAAAGCTCCAGTGGTAAGAGTTGATGTTCGCTGCAACACTTATCGAAGCATCTCCACCCCACCCCGTCTATCCCTGTCACCAATCTCTCTGATTGAAGTTAGTGATTACAGATTGGCTCATTTGGAGTGACTTTATTTTGCTGTGGATAGAGAGAAATTTTGGGTGGGTGGGAGAGGAGGACGTGCAGAAATGTACTCGTTCACTTTGGTTTAATGTCCTTCAGGTTTAACGTGATGATCTGTGGTTCAGTCGGGTGTCGGTGGAGAAAGTCAGTTTTGAACGGTTTGTCTGATTTATGTAATCGCGCATTTGATTCCACAAATTGAGAAATTTAAAGCCGGAAATAAAGAGCCAACCCCGCCAATTGGTTTAATGTTCACTTCACAGGAATCAGCTTGTTGAGATTAAATATTAAGTGACCTGTTGGATATGATAGTCTCCCCGCTTCACCCTAGGAAGGGGCTGTTTTGCAGGAACTAATCCCATTTGGACTTTCTCTGTAATGGGAGATTGATGAAGTCCCAGCCACTGATTAGAAAATTCAACCATGATGATCATTCAGGTTAGTTCAGCACGGGTCATCCTCTGAGTGGGGATTGACTTGGTAGCATGGGTGAGGGGGGGAAAGCACAGACCGATCCCAAAGCCGGGGATGAGAAATGCCTGCGCACATACTTCCGCAATGAGGTTGGGTTACAGGCTGGACGGTGAGGCTGCTTTGAGATGTCCTCCCTGCGGACCCGCAATCCTTTTCATGTTTTACAGATTTCAGCAAACTCCCGTTTCTTGGGTTTGGTGGAGTGGGGCCGAACGGCCGCCTCCTACACCGCAACAGTTCAGACTGAGCTGATTGGTTGGGTTTTAGTTGTGACTGAAGTGCTGGATAAAATCCTATCTTGCAAACTATTTTGAGCATTGGGTTTGGCCTGGACAAGGTTACAGCTTAACCCCAGCAACTGGCGGTAAGAGGACATTCCAAAGCCCACCGGAAAGCCAATTCTGTGCCTCAAATTCCCGGGAACAATTCTCGAATTCCCCCGGTAGATTGTGGCCGCTTTTCGTGGCTCTGATGCTCCGGTGACTCAGTCCATGGGGATCGATTTGAAATGTCGATACGGTGTCATGTTATCCCCCAAGGGTGTTTGGTCCAATGTCAACAATAGCTTCACACGACGGCAAAGTGACTGAAAGGGGTTGACTGGTTAAGGCCACATCAGGAGAGTTCAGCAGCCCTGGTTCCCAGTGAGATCTACTACCCCGCCCTCCCCGCGCATATTTTCATCGTGAGTTTGGAGGTCAGACGCCTCTCGCCCTCAAACCCAATTTACAGCCGGCGCCCGCTCTCTATCTGGCACATGAACACACTCCACTGATGACAGCGTTACAACCCTTGCCTCTAGCTTCGGGTTGGACCCGTTTAAAAAATTAGATTTCACACCACCTCTTCAAGTCCAAAGTCCTGATTTTTGGGGCACGCTTGTGTGCCGAGGAAGGGCTCGTTTTAACCTTTTGGGTTGGCTTGGATTGAGTGAACTGATATTTACCAAGTTCCCTCCTTTTTTTTCACTTCCGATGAAGTCATATTGGACTCAAAACATTAAACTCTGTTTCTCTCGCCCCAGATGCTGCCAGACCTGCTGAGTATTTCCAGCACTGTTATTTTTATCCTGTTTTCCCCCTCTTGGTAAGGGTCGTGTGTGGGTGGGTGGGTGGGGGGAGACAGGCTTGCCCTCAGAGCCTTCCCCCGGAATGACACTGAATGGGCGATGTAGGTGACTGAGACCTCGCTCATCTTCAGTCCCAGCTCAGACCCTGGTCAGACAAGAGAAATAGCCCACTCCTTACCCTCGCTGTTCCAACTGCGATCTGCAGCAAGGAACCGGAATTAAACCAGTGGTCAGAGATATAGGCCAAAAAAAACACACACAATTATACCTGGACATCGGAGGGATGGAGATTGCGGCATCTTCGGGTTTGATATTTACACCGTTAATGATTTTGGAAATACATCAGCAGAAAAAAATATTTGGGAAAAGTTCCCTATGAACCGAGATCAGTGTGAGAGAGAGAGAGAGAGAGAGAGTCTGGGATGTGGGGTTTTGTCTGGTTACAATTCTGAAAGGCAGAAATAAATCATGATACAGGACTAGCTTTTTAAAAGTACTCTTTTGAATTATCTGTACAATTGGTTAAAATCTCAGTCAGGGCGGGGTAAGACAGTTCACTGAGAGATGGGCTGCGTTGAAGTCGCAAGGTCTAGCCCCCGGCCCAAGAAAAGCGGTTTACCTAGGATCACCTTTTGGGGCCTGGTTAACCTGGGTTTCTGATTTTAATTTGACAGAAGTCAAGTCCCTGTGAAGTGAGTATGAGTTCTTTCCTGAGGGGGTTATATCTCCTCCCCTGCGCCGTGAACACACACGTTTCGTTCAATATTCGTTCAATGATCCCGACTGCACGTGCACCTTTTTGGTGCATTTCGAATGTTTCACCCCTGTGAAATGTTCCGCATCAGATCCAAACACTGAAACAATCCATTTTCTCCAAACTTAGAGGGCAGCCAGCTCACGCAGCGGCGAGCGTTTGAAGTTCTGTGGATTAATCCTACATGTTTCGACCTGAGTAAGAAAAACCGTTGATTTTGTTCAGTCGCACCTTTTTTCTAAAAAAAAAACTTGGCTTGGGGAAATCAAGTAGAAAGTTCAAAATGGGATCTGCAATGTTTCAAAAGAGATGTTTTGATGTTGCCAACTTTAAACTCGACCAGGATGAACAATTCAGATAAATAGAGCAGTGAGTGTACTGAGGCCCCTGTCTCAAAGCACATTTTTTGACAACGAATTTTTTTGGATTTTCGATGAATATTTTGAACACTTAACGGCGGTCGGTTACCCCACTGAATCGTTCGATTTTAAAGAAAATAAAATCGCGCCGATAATTCGGGTGTAGAAAGAGAGCGTGCAGCCTGTTACCTTGGTTTTTACTGTTTTAAGTGCACCTTGGGGCTAATAAGGGGAGGAGGTTTTTTAAATTCTCATTTTGGAATGGTACCGATTGCCCTGGGAGGGGTGTGGGGCTGGTGTTTAACGTTATTCCCTCCTCAATGCGCTTTAATTTGTTTTAAATCGCAGACTAAATTTTGAATGCAAGTTCGAACCCATATCTCAGGGAGATTTCGGGTTAACGTTCAGGTCTTTTCCTGCGTACTCTGGAGTGCCAAATGCCTCTTGAGCAGCGCTGATTGATTGATTGGTAGCTTTGATAAGTGTTCCGTGATAGTAGCATCTTTGCAAAAAAAAAACGAGCCGAGAGATGACTGACAGATTCCACAAGTGAACTCTCTGGTTAAAGACAACCAGGGAAAGGGATACCTGGCAGGCTTCCAGGAATGCCTACCTTGTAGAAGTACTGCTCTTCTCTATGAGAAAGGAATGGATGGGGATTGGGGGGGGGGGTGGGGAGGCGGTGGTCAGAGAACCGTTCAGGTGATCCCCGTCCTCTTAAAGCTCTTCAAACCTTTGATTAATACTGAAACATCTCACCGATACCCCCGCTCGTGTGAGCTGGGGTGGAGCAGTGAACTATTACATTTTAAATTTGAAATGGGAATATTACAAGGGCATAAAATGTTCTAGCACCCCTCACTGACACAGGCTACCTCTGGGCTCTCTCCATATCTAACCTGTCGTCATAATACGGATCAAAGTGTTAATTCTACTCCCCAGTCCCCTGTGGTTAGTGTACTGATTCCCTCCCACTAAGGTGTAAGGGAAAGCAGCCCATAAGAGAAATGGGCATCATTTTTTTTTTTAAAGAAACGGATCAGACCTTTAACTCCATTCACTGACTTGTACCCCGTATCTTTGGTCAAACTCTCCATTTTAGTCAATTCTCCTCGATTTTCAGAGGTGGGGGAGCCTCGCACGCGGTTCACCTCTTTCCCTCCGACTACCCGCCGACCCAGACGGCAACCCTCCCCACGCGAACAAGCGCTGACTAAAGACTTTGCGTGTCCGAATTCCGCGTCGGAGAGTTTGTTGCAAACCTTCACAGTTTGCCTCGTTACCCTTGCTCAGGGCGCAAGATATATTTTATTAGTTAAACAGCTTTCCCCAAGTGAGCCTTTTTTTTTGTTGTTTAAAAGTTCGGATGGATTATTTTAGCCGGTTGAACCCGGTTGAACTTTCCACAAGGAGCACAGGACAGTTTCTTTTGTTCGAGAAGTGAGGACTTGGCAGAATAATATATATATGTGTATAATATATATATAGATAGATAGATGCGTTTTCCCTTTGCCCCCCTCCCCAGAATCCGATCAGAGGCTGTTGATTCAAAGGTCGCTCTCGGCAGTTGTGGTGTAAACGCAACCTTGGTTTCCAGGACCTCCGACAGAACATCCCAGCCCCACCCCCCCCCCCCACCCCCACCTTTTAAAACGGAGCTTAAAAACTAGACGGCTGGTATCGCGGGAGCCGGCGACAGAGTCAAGTGAGTGTGAAAGCCGCTGGTATTAACTCTGTTTCGGTTCAGATTCCGGGGGGAGAGACAGACACACACACTATGGGTTAAACAGCCCGGCCGTGCAAGCTGCAGAGAGACTCCACCTTCATGGTAGCCGCGTTTCAGATCCGGGGGTAAATCCCCAGAGGGAGGCTGTTCCCAGATCGAGAGATGCACCGATCCCCGAAATCCGAACTAAAACATATCGGCACGAAAATGGCTCGAGGAGGCCTCGGGCTCCCTATACCTTGCTTAGGGGAGACCTGGTTTCCAATCTCGCTGCACCCGAGGGAGTAGATTGAGTGGGACAGGGAGAGAGAGAGAGAGAGACCTTTGCAGGAGAACACCGCAAAGGAGGGCGAAATATTTATTTTCAAATCCCTGCTATTTATTTTAACTATTAAATTCGAGCTATACTGTTTTTACTTGTAGTTCTGCATACCGTTACATCAGTGACTTTCCAACTCCCCCTGCAACAAGAGACATGGAACCTAATCCAAAGGCTCTGTTTATAAATGATTCGTGACCAAACAGTGGGAACTCTGCGAAAGGGGACAAAGGTGACACCCGACTTTCCAATGTATCAGTATTTACAGCATTGAACCAGGCCATTCGGCCCAACAGGTCTATGCCGGTGTTTATGCTCTACACCAGGCTGCTACCCTAGTTCATCTATCCCTGTCGATATATGCAACTATTCCCTCCTCTCTTGTATGTTTATCCAGCTATCAAATGCATTGTCGGCCAGTGGTTGAAAGTATCAGACCCCTGGACTGGGGCAATTAGATTTCCCTATAGAATTGCACTCCCCCTCTTCATCTGTTGGTTACAGGGAGTGCTCTTATCACCAGTATATATAAGTTGACCCAAGTTATACTGTGGCCAGTGACAACATTTTAATGTTAGGAATATATATACGCTCTTGCTCTGTCGTTTTCCAATTCCGACTTCTCTTTACATCGCCTAGTCGCTTAACTTCCACATTCCCTTTAAGCACCCGGATCGACTTCAGGAGGCAGTGCATTTTATATTCAACGTTGCCTGTGAAGGAACGATTTCTGCAGTGGGGTACGCAAATCGACTTCTGGAGGCATTGCAATGTCAGTTTTTGAAAAGTGAATCTGGTGTTTCAATGGATTGCTCAGATTTCCCTTTGCACGAGTATGAGTTATCCCACAGCAGTTCAAACCCGAAGTGTTTCAAGACTGCCTACCAGGAATAGGCTGCTACTGTTTTGCTCTGTTTCAGTAAGGGCCTGAATGCTCCCCTGACTGTCCATTTAACAATACTACTTACAAACTGCTGCGCATCTCAAACATCGACCAAAGTAATAAGAGTAGGATAAATTACATAACCAGTATCAACCTCCATTTTATTCACGGGAAATGATACCTATAAAGCTGCAGCAATAATTACAATCACCAGCTCATTTTCATCCTTAACAACATTTCGCTTTCTTGGTGTTTCCATACAGATTTTGCAACTACTGAGGTTACAGATTGGCACATTAGGAAGATGCATGAATGTGAATACAGGCTGTTGCTTTTATCCGGCAAATAATGCTTCGCTCGTGTCCCAGGAGCAACCCGAGAGGCAGAGCTGGGCTGAGACTAGAGCCAGCCCACATGTTGAGGTGCTCAACTAATTCCAGGCAGGAAAAGAGCAGGACACTGGCAACACAGCCAAGGTAAACTGCAGTTCCACCTCCCCCCTACTTATTTCTGAAGAGTCTTGAAAACTCTTCACTAACATCGTTTCTAAAAAAAAAAAAATTGAACCAAGACAGTCGACACAGTGTCACTTAAGTCTGTAAACAAGTGCCCCCTCGAGGCTACCACTAACGTAATAGAAACATGTGCATTTTATATTGAGCCTTTCACGAAGGCAGGGCGTCTCGAAGATTGTCCTAAGTATTTTTAAGTAATGTTGGGAACAACAATATAATAAACACACAGTCCAATTAATCTAATCTATGCCGAAATAATCACCAAGAAGTGGAAAGATATTTTGGGTGGCTCAGTAGTGACAGTCCCAGAGCTGGGCCGCTGAAATGGGGTTCAGTCTCTCCCTGTTACCTGGAGCTGATCTCACACTGAAAGCAACATTCCCATTTTCCTGCCGTACGTCACTGCCGACCGCTGGCCAATCACAGCCCCGACCGCCAATTGCGGCCCAGCTCCTCTTTCCCGCGCCCCCACCCCCGGCCTGCGGCACGTGACCCCGAGCTCCAATAGAACGCCACTTCCCGGGCAACAGCGAATCCCTGAGGTGGGCGGGGCCCAGGCGCGCGCTACTTCCTGAGCCAAGCTGCATGCTGCGCCTCTTTGAAATAACTTGATCCTGAACTTCACGTTTCACTTTGCACAGTCTCATTTCAATGCAAATAGATTCAAAGGCGACACTCAGCACCGGCCTGGTTTAATATTCTAAATTATCTCCGTTTAGCGGAGTTGATTTTGGAATATTAGAACCGATTTACAAAATATTAATACCAGCAATAGGAGTAGGGGTGCTATCCTGTACACGATAAGTCCTCGGTTGCTGCATGAAGATTACAAAATATACCCCTGTGCGTAGATGTAGTGTGGGAAATACTGTTTGTTCAGCTTTGCTACCTTACACAAGGCTCGTTTCGATTGCTAAACGTTATTGTGCAAATGAAAAACCATCGCACGACGTTGCAATTTCTTGCCAATGTTTTTCGACATGTTCTAACTCTCGCACACGCCAACAAAATGGTGTGGTTCTAATGGTAAATAGACTATACATCATAATAACCTGCTGTCAAAGGTTGTACAAATAATACAGCTTGGACACAAGATTCCGTCCTTCATCAAAGCATTGCTGCCGAAAAATGTATTGGTTCTCTTGACCGGCGCTTTTATTTAGTCGCTGATATTCGTTCGCATTCGCTGGAGATGGTGAAGATGCTTGAAGGATAGCATCTGTCTTCAGTCTCCGCCTTGACAGTCCCTAAGCTATTGTGACAGTGGCACCGGTAACTATATTTCATTATGCACTGCGGCACTTCAGAGAAATTGTATCTCATTCACTGACGGGTATCTTTGTATTGTTGGATACGGAGGACACATTTAAAGAGTCAGGATCTCCAAATCTGCGCGGGAATGTTGGAAGTTGAGGGTGCGGCGCATGAAGCGTATAGCTAGCGTCTTAACAGTACTGTTGAGTAGAGTAAGAACCCGGTTGGGAAAGGAATGGGATCTGAACGCGAGGAAATCTTGGGTGCAGCTCTCTCTTCAGCTTATTTCTTATTAAGAACTGCCACACGTGAGAGCAATTTTGCAGCCCCTGATATATTTAAAAAAAAAAATCGCGTGTTCATTCGGCGTTTGCCTTGGTGAAAGCTCAACCGGATTGGTCGTGTCCAAGTTTGATTTCCCGCTGGGTTCCAGTCACGCCATTAGTCTTATCGGCTTTAGTTTTCCTCTTATCCCGTGCTATACTTATGCATGTTTTGCCCGACCGAAAATATCTGGCTTGGTGATGCTGTACTGTATATAATCCCTCCTTTTCCGAGGGAGTTTCCCCGCTCCCACCCCAAACACACACACACACACACACACAGACTACCCAGTAACATGCTTTTGGCCAAAAGGATTTCGCTTTCCTTCCATTGGTATGTGATCTATTAAGGCGAAGATTTGCAGGCAAACGAAGACTTTTTCTTTTGAGTATTACTGGTGTCCCAACACTTCAATTTTCTATTGTTATCTGTACAGGTCGATGTATTGGCGACACACGGACTGCTGGGGGCGCAGTGGTCCGGTTGCGCCTCTCTGGTACAGTTCAGTTCCCAACCTGCCTGCGGGAGAGCTGATGCGTTTCAGGAATTAAGGTACTGTAATGTCCCACTTACATTCAAATCTACCTCTGTACTTCGCAGTAAACCATTTTCCTACCCATTTCGACCAGTCTGCGCTCAATAATTGGCTATACTCTCCCCTCAATAATTTTTTTTTAGCTGCAGTATAAAACAGTCAGTTCAGACTGTTTAGCATTGATGCCAGTGACTATCTGTTGACGGGATTGTTGGTTAATAATGATTTGCAGTGAGAAATGTTAATTTCACAGAAATGTATACCACGTGTGCATTTAGTGCCGCTTCTTTAGCGCCCTGGAAATTACTATCAACCAGCAATGCAAGCGTTTGAACATAAAAAAAATCGGAGAGTTCAGCACACATTTTGGACATGCAAATGTTAAGACAGCTAGCAGACAAAGCGTCCAAAATTAAACACTCGATCCAAACATTTGCAAGAACAAACTGGAGGCGATGGTATAGGCTTATTAGTCCGCCTTCCGTTGTGGCTCTCGGTTTACATTTTGTTGAAGGACTGACAGTAAAATAAAAAGCATTTCAAAAATATGCAGTCCCCCTGTCAAGAGAGAAATTCTCGCGGTATCATTGCCCCCGTTTTAACGCGCAGACTAAGGATCTTGATGGATAATAAAAGGTAATTGAATTTCGAACAGGCCATGCAACTACAATATTTCGCTTGGGTTTCCTTTTTTTTTTACAGTTGCTTTAAAACAATCGGAAATCGCCAGAAATCCGTTCGGTGGGCATTTTACCGTATTAAAACCGGACAGCGAAGCCACAACATTTGTAACGGGAACACTTTTTTGCCGCACTTGGGGTATCCCATCGTTTCTGATGCCGTAGAAATCTGCCAATTTCCTAAAACGAAAATTGTTGGAAATAAATCCGCCGGGCGCTCGTTTCGCCAGTTTTCTATCAGATACAGCAGCGAAATTTTGAGTTATTTTGGATGTGAATGACGGCGACAATCAGAACTGATAGAAGAATATTTTTTAAAAAAAAAACTAGGTCAAAATATAATCAAGTAATTTGAATTTATTTAAGCCTCTTTTTTAAAATTAAAATTTGTTTATTTCCATTGGCCATCGAACACGAAAATGCACATTGCAAATGATAAATATTTATTAAAATAAATGTGCGATTTTTATGATCTTTAAATAAACAGGGGGTTTCCCCTGGATGCCCATTAGAATTTAATAAACGCGACTTCTTCCCCCCCCCCCACCCAACCACCCCCCTCCCCCCCCAACCTTTAAAACCTCCTCAACAATTGTATGAGCGTGAATTATATTTAGTATTTAGATGTGATCTGAAATGTCCTTTCGAATGGATTTTTTTTCCTGGCGATTTCGCATTTGAAGATAACGTGAGGTATGTTCTCATCTAGCCGTAGACTCGCCGTTGTGCGGAAATTTATTTAGGTGAACACCCCAGTTTTGTTCGGGGGTGTTTTTCCACCCCCCACTGCCTCTCTCTGTGTACGGAGCTGCGGTTATAAGCAAGAAATGGAAAGTAAGTAAAAAAAGTTTTAATTAAATAAACCCAATTGTCCAGTGCCTGCGGAAGAGGGCCAGATCTTGATTAACAATCCACCTCTGAGCGAGCCGCTGCTTTTCTGCCTCATCGGTTCTCACTTAAAAGTAGCATTCGCTGTAACGCGGTCCAATCCCCTTAAACTCCGGGTAAAAACAAAATTAGGTGCCAACTTTCAGTTGAATTTAAAACGCGAAAGCGGCCCTGTGATGTGTGTGTGTAATATATATAGATAAATAAAAATCCCCTATTATTTAACGCTTAAGGACTAATGACGTGAAAGACCAGTGATCCTAACCTAACTCACCCATCCTGCACCCTCCGTCACCTCAATCCTCACTGAGCAACTGAAGCAACCCAAGTCGGTTCCAAATCGTGCAGCATTACAACTTCCGAAGCACATCAACCGGATTGATCCAAGTGCGGCTACTATTTATTTCGAGAATTGCAAAACGCACGGGGTGGGGGGGGGGGGGGGGGGGGGGGGAAGGAACGATTTCGGCCGCATAATTACCGAGCCGCCGACACTGACCTTTCCAAGGGGGTCTCACTGACACCTAGAGACACATGCAATTGATGAAATTCGGATGTACCCAAAGGAAGGCCGCAAAAAAAGATTTTAATTGAAATATTAGCGACTAAGCACTGAGCTAAAAAGAATAAATGAAGTCACCCCAGAATAATTATTCGAATCGCTCCTGGATATAAGTTACATGCCTTTTTTTTGATAGCCTCGGCAACTATATTTTTGTTCTAAAGACTAAACGCCTGCTAAAAGTATGCCTGCGTGTGCAGATGTCTAATGAACATGAGATGTATGAATGAAACGGGGGCGGGTGGGGGGAGAAATCCTACAGCTGTCCTTTTTCTAAGGATATGCTTGAATATTATCTCTGTGGCAGTCACACGCACATATATATAAACACACACACACACAAAAAGACACACGATCCCCGCACGGCCCGGAACAATATCTGAGAATTCATCTATGCAGATTTCAACTCTTGAGATATTGGCTGGTCTTAGTGATTCTTGTGTCGGGAGCAGGATCCTGACTGTAATCGTTCTCGCCTCCCTGGTTCTGTTTGACATTATCGTTGGCAATCGCCAGGTGCAGCGCGAAGCGGAGTGCCCGGTTCCAAGAATTCCGATTTTTCTTTCCACCCCCACCGCCCCCCCAAAAAAAATTCGGGGAAAAGGAGCCTCTTTTAGCGACCTTAAGAGTTCAAACGTACCTTCGCAATGTTAGTTCAGTGTCAATGAATAACCCCGAGTTGCGATAATTAAATATCAGATGAAATATGCTGCAGTTTTTTTTTTAAATTAGTAGCAGAGACTCGTTAGCACCCCGGGCATCATTGGTTAAAGGTTATGTGCGCCAAATTGTCCGAATACGGGACGATTCACTCGGTGTTGTGTGTGTGTGTGTGTGTGTGTGGGTGGGGGGGGGGGGGGGGGGGGAATGGCTTTTGGGATTTCTACCCAGTGTTGCAAGAATTGTGGCGCCGTTTCTGGATGAAGTCTTTAAACGTGTGTGTGTGTGTGTCAAAGTAAACATTTCACACACTTATCTCGAGCTAAGTCAAAGGAAGCCACCATTAAGGAAGGGGCCACGATATTAGTAACAGCACAATTGTAGGGTGAAAATAAGACGTGTTAGGTTCTCTCAATATTTGAAAGCTCTCACCTTTCACATCTGCAGTGAGTCTCGGAGCAGCAATTGGTCAGGTTTTTAACGATTTCCTTTCCTGTCATTTTAACATAAACAAAAACACAGTGTTTCCGAAACCATTAACTCGTCACTTAACGCCAATTCACATTTCTGGGAGAGTTCGCCAGCTTTAACCTGAAATGTTCTCTAATACCGTGGGTCTGTTTTGGGGGGTGGTGGGGTGAGGGATTAAAAATCGATGCATTTTGGCTTTCCTGTTTGGTTGTGAATTATTTTGGACTTGAAGCGGGGAGATGTGTGTGTGTGTGTGTGTGTGTGTGCGTGTGTTGTTTTTTTTTTCGTTAGCGTTAGATTTAAATGCTGAGAATGGAGGTGGAAGTGACTCGAGTTCCCACCTGGTGTCTGGAGCTGGCGACCTATTTCCCGGGCTGTGCCTGTCACTCTCTGGAGGGGAGGGCGGCCCCCTCGCCTCGGCGCACTGCTACAAGCGGGCGGGGACAACGTTGACATGTCAAGAGGAGGGAGGAGGGAGGGAGAGGAGGAGGAGGAGGAGGGGGGGCCGCAGCGCCTGCGTGCTGTGGCGTATGTATCCGTGCGCCGGGTCCTCCTCCTCCTCCTCCTCCTCCTCCCTCTCCCTCCCTCCCCCTACCAATCTCCACCACCCCCCCCCCCCCTCCTCCCCTTTCACTCGCAGGTTCTATTACCCACCCGCTGCAGAGAAGGCTCCATGGCACATTCCCACCCGAGCACCCAGGGAAAACCTTCATCTCGCTTCTTGGGATTTACTCCTAGTTAATTTCCTTCTTGTTTTTTTTAACCCCACCCCCCCCCCCCCCCCAAAAAAAAACCCCCGAGAAGGTTGGATTGTAACTTTCTCCTGGTGAATTTCAGCCCTTCCCTTTGCTCTCTGTGTTCCCTCAGGTGCTAATAAGTCCGCGTTTATTTAAGAGAACCCTTTTTTTTTTAAACTGAATCAAGTGCTGGTCTACTTGTAAGTGCAGCGATCAATTACTCCCGAATCCCACCCAACTTTCCAGGCTTTCTCTCCAACTCCCACCCTCCAAAATACCTCTTTCTTCCCCCCCCCCCTCCTCCTCCTCCTCCTCCTCCTCCTCCTCCTCCTCCTCCTCCTCCCCAAACTCCCTCTTTCTCCCCTCCCCATCTCCTGTGCATGTGAACGTATGTAGGAAGTAGTTTGTTTCGATTGTG
This sequence comes from Carcharodon carcharias, assembly GCF_017639515.1. Lineage (NCBI taxonomy): Eukaryota > Metazoa > Chordata > Chondrichthyes > Lamniformes > Lamnidae > Carcharodon > Carcharodon carcharias. The sequence continues at coordinate 165,886,658 of NC_054474.1, read as the reverse complement.
CTAAAGTTAGCATTAAAGTTGGAGGTGTTGCGAGGAGGGGAGGGAGGGAGGGAGGGAGGGAGGGGGTTGGGGGCGTTTGATGCATGTATAATAGTAATCCTAAGGATCGCTCTCGCAACAGGTTGCCAATCTCTGGATAGGTGCTTCAGCAGAAGAGAATCCGAGGCTCCAGAGATGCTGGACGGCATAAAAATGGAGGAGCACCCGTTACGTTCAGGTCCTGCCACCCTGGGAATGCTGCTGGGTAAATAACGAGTTTATAACCCCCGTGCTTGAAATAAATAGATTAGAGTAAAGGCCAATCATTTCACTGCATATCGCGATTCAAGCCATCGCTGACTTGAATTGGCAATCGGCTGCGAGAGATGAGTAAGATTTCAATACCAGACGGGGCCCAATTGCAGATGTTCCCATGTAGTTTCGGATGTTTGCAGGGAACGGGAATCTGTAGAATGCGATTTCTTTATTCGGGGATATAAACTGCTGCAGGGGAGTTTCGTGGCGGTTTGGACTAACTTTCTCCAAACTGTTTCCATTCCGAAAACCATTTTGTACTGAGTGACAGATTTCTGCGGAGCTGCAACTGAACAAACCTTCGCATTTTACAGCGGTGGCGGGTGAATCAGCCGGTCGGGGAAAGGAGGTGGAGTGGGGGGTTGGGGGGGGGGGGTGGGGGGCGGTTTGGGGAGGGGTGTGTGTGTGTGTGTGTGGACGGGAATGTGTGTGTGTGTGTGTTGATGTTTGGGAACTGGTCACTTCCATTCACACTAATGTTAATAGGCAAAAGCAGAAGCATTAACCGGCAAGAAGGGTTTTTTTTAACAACGCATTATTTTTATTTCGCTCATGCAGGCTCTGATTGTAAACATAAAGAAATGTGTAACGGTTGCCAAAGACCTATAGAAGATCGATTTCTGATGAGAGTCAATGATGCTTCCTGGCATGAACATTGTTTGCAATGCACGGTGTGTCAACAACCCCTAACCAGGAGCTGTTATTTTCGAGACAGGAAACTTTACTGCAAACACGACTATGAACAGTAAGTGTGTACACTCCTTTAAAGAACGCAAGAGGACTACCGTTTATTATTATTATTATTATTATTTGTGTGTGGATCAAGGTTTTCTTTGGACGGGTGTAAGGTGCTGGTTCGGTGTTAAAAGTCGCAACTGCCCATATTTCTTGGGGGGGGGGGGGAACAAAGTGAGTTGCTATTTCCCCCCCCCCCCCATAAAAAACCCACAGTTTCCGTGGTAACTCGTGCTATCTGGTCAGTGTTCTTGACGGAGTCTTTTTTAAAAAAGCCATGACGCTTTTACCTCGGGATTGAATTTTTTTCTAATAGAATGCAAAAGAATGGTAGCCAAAAGCAGTTGGGCCTCCACAACCTGGTATTCCTAAATTCCACGAATTCAATCCTCTCAGGATAATTAATGTCAAATCCTTTTTCTTATTTTTAAAACCAAAAAAAAAGAGCGCCGCTTTATAACACAGATGTGCGGCCTGTAACTCGCGCCCATGCCTTACCGAGAGTGTATGGAAATGTAATGGGTTTCATTTCAATGTGAAGATCGTCCCTCCCTCCCTCCCCGATTTGGCCTTCGTAATCTCTCTTGTCACCCCGCTTGGAGCAGCTCAATCCTGCAAAAGACAGTAATGGTGCCATAATAAGTAGACAATAGTCATCCCTCAGCAAGCTGAAGTTGGTGGGTTTTATATGTCGGGCAATATTTTTAATTTAACAATTTTCCTGTACATAATGCACCCAGCATCATCTTAATATGAGCCATAATGCCGAGATTTACAGTGTTGCACACCTTGTTGGAGTTCATTGGGTGGACTGTACATATTACAGTATCTGAATGGGAGAGAGAGAGTCATTCTAACATGATTATGTACTGCATCTATTTTTCTAAAAAAAACACCCACAAGAGCTCTGATTATATATCCAAAGGAATGACTTGAGCCTTGGAAATAAAATCATGCCACAAACCTCAAATGATGCCTTAGATATTTCCCTTCTCCATAATTATCTTAATCAGAAACAGCAAAATGAAATCGGCAGCGGCAATCGTTTACGATAAAGTAACCAGTGTTTGTACAAGTTAAAACAGAATGGAATAGAGAGAGAGAGAGTCTGTGTGTGTGTGTGTGTGGAATAGTATGTGTATGTGCGCTTAATTCCCATTCCCAGGTGTATCTGCTTTTCCTCCGACGAGTTGTCTATTTATTTTATTATAATTTTGAATGTCCCTTGGTTTAGGGGGAGGGCGGGTGTCCTGAAAGGTGGAGACAGATTCATCACTTGGTCCAGAGCCCGGCCGTTCGTTAACCAGAGTAAAGACCTGGCACATAACGCCATCTAAATATATATATTTTATATAATGTATATGTGTGCGTCTAAATACATATATACACACACATATATATATATATATATCACACACACATTAAAAAAAACACACACATTCCGGCAAAATAAGACCACACGGCCCCGAATCCCCTCAAAGTCAAAACGGTTCAAACCTGGGACAGTTCTTAAAAATCCCCACAAATTTGCCTCCCTCCACACAGCCGGCAGGAATAGCCCCGGTTGCATAATTCGTGCCGTTCCCCATTTTCTGTTGCCTCGAGTGTCGAGTTGGCTTCGGCTTTCGGCTGAGAATCAGCCAGATTGGGAAGCTAACTCCCCGTCCACCGGCCAGTTTCGGATTTTCCGCACCGCAGATACATTCCTGGGACAACATTTATTTATATATCTATATATATATATATATATATATAGATATAGATATTCTAAAAGGGTGAGAATTTGTCTTGAGGCGTCAGAGGGGATTTGTAAAAAAAAAATGATCATTTGTTTTGGGGACGAGGGTGGCAACTCTGCTCCTGGAGAGTTTGGTTTGAGTGGCGGTGCCTCTATCCGCTCTTCACCCTCGCAGCCTCTGTCTGCAGCCGCACATCCAATGGTTATGGTCAGGTGGGGATATTTGTACAAAGTTCTAAATATGAGAGGAGATGATATGACCCCCCGCCCCCATCCCAGCTCTGCATTTTTTTTTAATGACATTTTGAAACGCAAGTTGAGTTCAGCCTTTATACTTCCATCATCTGTTAGAAGCCAATCACTGTGACACAGCCTTGCCCTGAAAAAGGCCTTTCACTCAACTTAGACCGTTGGTTAAATACATCTTCCCGTGCCAGTTGCGTCGATTGTGGTGGGGCTACTGCGGCCCAAGTTTGCACTCCCATCTAAAGCCTCGAGATTCGTTCTTTCAACAAGGTGCATCGACCGGGCTGTTAGATTTAAACGCTCGTTCAGAATGGAGAATTTCTCTATCTCTCTCTCTCTCTCTATATATATATATAAGCTGTTCAAGGCTCCCGAAGCATTTTTTTTTTAAAAACACAAGTTCAGCTTTGAATGTTAAAGGTCAGACATCTATCCCATTAATAGATCCGAGGGTGAGGTGGAGAACAGCGAGAAGGTGAATGTGTGGACGCCACAGGAAAATGAGTGGCTTTTGCTGTAGTTCCGTTATTTATGTTCCTCAAAACAAACCTGTTAGAGAGAGAGAGAGAGAGAGCTTATTTAGGAATATTTAAAGAAAAAGTAGCACTTTCTGTCGACACACTGGCTTATGTGATGAATCTTTTAAAGATTTAGTCGTTGTTAAAGAATTCGATTTCCCTTTTTTGTGGCGGTGGTGGGTGGGGAGAAACACATTCTCCCCTGTCCCAGCTCTTACCGATCGGCTCTCTGAAAAATGAGTGCAACTTCGCTTTTAATTATAGTCCAATCAGTCCATCTCGTGTTGGGGAATTAGGAAGCGGGGGGAAGGGCACGGGTGAGGGGGAAGGCGGAGAGGGAGAGGTGTGAAGAAGGCAGGAGAAAGTGTGAGGAGGGAAGGTGAGAGGAGGGGGGGAAGGGGAGATGTAAGGGGGGGGGAATGTGTGAGGGGGGAATGTGTGAGGGGGGAAGGGGGGAATGTGTGAGGGGGGAAGGGGGGAATGTGTGAGGGGGGAAGGGGGGAATGTGTGAGGGGGAAGGGGAGATGTGTGAGGGGGGAAGGGGGAATGTGTGAGGGGGGAAGGGGGAATGTGTGAGGGGGGAAGGGGGAATGTGTGAGGGGGAAGGGGAGATGTGTGAGGGGGAAGAGGGGAGATGTGTGAGGGGGGAAGGGGGAGATGTGTGAGGGGGAAGGGGGGAATGTGTGAGGGGGAAGGGGGGAATGTGTGAGGGGGAAGGGGGAATGTGTGAGGGGGAAGGGGGCAATGTGTGAGGGGGGAAGGGGGGAATGTGTGAGGGGGGAAGGGGGGGATGTGTGAGGGGGGAAGGGGGGAATGTGTGAGGGGGGATGTGTGAGGGGGGAAGAGGGGGATGTGTGAGGGGGAAGGGGGAATGTGTGAGGGGGAAGGGGGAATGTGTGAGGGGGAAGGGGGGAATGTGTGAGGGGGAAGGGGGGATGTGTGAGGGGGAAGGGGGGATGTGTGAGGGGGAAGGGGGCAATGTGTGAGGGGGGAAGGGGGGAATGTGTGAGGGGGGATGTGTGAGGGGGGAAGGGGGGAATGTGTGAGGGGGGAAGGGGGGGATGTGTGAGGGGGGAAGGGGGGGAATGTGTGAGGGGGGATGTGTGAGGGGGGAAGAGGGGGATGTGTGAGGGGGAAGGGGGAATGTGTGAGGGGGAAGGGGGAATGTGTGAGGGGGGAAGGGGGAATGTGTGAGGGGGAAGGGGGGAATGTGTGAGGGGGAAGGGGTGATGTGTGAGGGGGGAAGGGGGGATGTGTGAGGGGGGATGTGTGAGGGGGAAGGGGGGGATGTGTGAGGGGGGAAGGGGGGAATGTGTGAGGGGGGAAGGGGGGGATGTGTGAGGGGGGAAGGGGGGAATGTGTGAGGGGGGATGTGTGAGGGGGGAAGAGGGGGATGTGTGAGGGGGAAGGGGGAATGTGTGAGGGGGAAGGGGGAATGTGTGAGGGGGGAAGGGGGAATGTGTGAGGGGGAAGGGGGGAATGTGTGAGGGGGAAGGGGTGATGTGTGAGGGGGGAAGGGGGCGATGTGTGAGGGGGGAAGGGGGGATGTGTGAGGGGGGATGTGTGAGGGGGGATGTGTGAGGGGGGATGTGTGAGGGGGGAAGGGGGGAATGTGTGAGGGGGAATGTGTGAGGGGGGAAGGGGGGAATGTGTGAGGGGGGAAGAGGGGGATGTGTGAGGGGGGAAGGGGGAGATGTGTGAGGGGGAAGGGGGGAATGTGTGAGGGGGGAAGGGGGCAATGTGTGAGGGGGGAATGTGTGAGGGGGAAGGGGGAGATGTGTGAGGGGGAAGGGGGGAATGTGTGAGGGGGGAAGGGGGCAATGTGTGAGGGGGGAATGTGTGAGGGGGAAGGGGGAGATGTGTGAGGGGGAAGGGGGCAATGTGTGAGGGGGGAAGGGGGGAATGTGTGAGGGGGAAGGGGGAGATGTGTGAGGGGGAAGGGGGAGATGTGTGAGGGGGAAGGGGGAGATGTGTGAGGGGGAAGGGGGAGATGTGTGAGGGGGGAAGAGGGGGATGTGTGAGGGGGAAGGGGGCAATGTGTGAGGGGGGAACGGGGGAATGTGTGAGGGGGGAACGGGGGAATGTGTGAGGGGGGAAGGGGGGAATGTGTGAGGGGGGATGTGTGAGGGGGGAAGGGGGGGATGTGTGAGGGGGGAAGGGGGGAATGTGTGAGGGGGGATGTGTGAGGGGGGAAGGGGGGGATGTGTGAGGGGGGAAGGGGGGGATGTGTGAGGGGGAATGTGTGAGGGGGGAAGGGGGGAATGTGTGAGGGGGAAGGGGGGGATGTGTGAGGGGGGAAGGGGGGATATGGGAGGGGAAGGGGTTAACTAATTGCATGATGCGGGTCATGTTGATTTTCTCTCAGTGAAGTTTGGCGGTGCGGGACTGAGAAGTGCCGCAGGACTTTTTTAAACGTTTCTGAGAGTTCACATGTCAGGTTGGGGCACAGAGATGGCCTTTATACATAGCCAGAATACTGCAAGAAAAAAAGCACACCTCATCCCTACTCCGCGTTATGACAAATACCGTGAACTCCTTCGTGCGTGACGAGAGTTATTCTTCAAACTTTTTAAAATGTTAAAAGATCGCGAATAGAAAGTCTTCGCAATAGTAGGTGGTTGACGCCAGGGGGGGAATCCAGCAAATCATCTACCTGTCCATGTTTAAATGGCACCGAAGCCTAACCTATAATTACTTGTAGGGGAATTTCCATTTTCAACTTTATTCGGGAGTTTGGTCGCTGTCTGGAGTCTGGGACTTTGAACAGTCAGCTAAACTTGGAAAATCACCAAGATTTTTAAGCCCATGGACAGTCCTTCCCGAGGGCTAGAGCCGCACCGCTGCATTAAACACTCTCAGTCCAGCTGTGAGGTTTGGACACCTATGGTACCTTCAGTTAATTATTTTTGATGGCTTTTTAATGTTCAGGAATTAGGAGGGCTAACCCTCGAGAGAATAAGTTCAATACAATTTTTCCACTTCTGCGATTAGAAGGGGTTAACCTATGGGCGAAAACGAGCCTAAGGTCTGAAGTGTTCAGGTAGCTTCCAATAGGCGTCAGAGAGCGCGGCAAAGTCCATCTGAAAATAACGCATTTAGACCCGAAGCGACATTGAAGGATTTTTTTTTTTAAAAACCTACCATTTATGAAGTTCAGTGACGGTCGATTCTTTAAAATGTCAACGAGGGAAAATCCGTTTTCAACAGACGTTTCACGCAGAATAATTAAAATCCGTTTAAATTGGCTTTAACTCGGGGATGCAGGAAACGATGGAACTGGAAAAGAACGATTTTTAAAACAGGAAGCAAGACCGTTCGGAATTAAAGAATAAATGCAACCGCGCGTATGATGGGCTGCATTTTTTAACAATTAAAGGCGAACACAGGCGTGTCCGAATGAAGCAACGCGCTATGAAAGGATTCAATATTCCGCCTTTCAATCGTACAGTCTCTATTCCTACTCCTCCGAATTAAATCCACAGCTGATTGATTTAAAACGATTTTGACTGGCTGCAAATGATGATTCTGCTCTTTCTCGGCAGCTGGTAGAAATTGTGCGTGACTCAATTTTTGTAATAGGTGCCAGACATCAAATCGAGCGCATCGAAATTATAAAAATGATAAGCAGATATTTTTTTCTCTAACAGTGGTTGCTATGATCTGTGAATTATTGTTCCTGTTAGGACAGAATAATGAACGTGTAGGGGTGTGTACTGATGACTGGGTTGTCGAGGTAATAGCTCTCTTAAGTAAATTGCAAAACATATCAAGATTGTCGTAAAATACATTAACTATGATATAGGTGTAAAAAAAAGGATTGGGAAAATTTGTAAGGCTGTAATTTAATTGAAGGATTGATGCTAGTCTCCGAGTCACCAGAGTGAAGCTTCAATGCAGAACAGAACCCCAAGGTTAACTTGCTGCTTATGCTCTTGTAATTATTACACCGGTTTACAGCCGACTGTCACATCCCCATTACCCTGGAGAGTTACAGAAACTAGCAAGCCTGCCAGTCATTTAATTATTGTTGTGGACAGTTAATTGACAGAATCAGAAAAAAAATACTACCACCGTCCATGGAATTATGATAAAGTATGGGGTTACATATTCGCGGAAACTCCTCATTTAATAATGTTGTGCGACACCAAGGAATTTGTTTTAACAAAAAAAACATACAATTTAAAGACTTTATAAACGCGCGTTTTGTCGCTTACCAGGATTTCTCTGCTAATACTAAACTTGGGTTACCGAGAATTTGCAAACACTTGCCTACACGTTTGCATACTGTCTAGGCTGTAATGTGTCTGACTGATGCTTGGTAGAGTGCTTAGTCTGGAGTTTCTGATCTAAAGTCCCCAACATATTTATTCTGTGTCCGATTCCCTGAATTCACAAGACAAGGGCTCAATTTGTTTCACTTATTTCTTTTTTTTGTGTGAGTTTCTGACTTAAGCCTGGTTCTTAGTTATTTTGGAAGATTTTCTTTTGCCAAATATTGGGCTTTCCAGAGAGAATCAGTGTGATGTCATTCTTAAAAAATAAAGGGTCTACCCCACATAGCTGTCCACTGCATTATCACACTTCATGCCTGTCACTAAAATTTAGGCCCTTTTTATATATAGGGTTTTAACATGGCCACTTCAATCACTGGGGCATAATAGTACTCTGCTAGAAGCCTGGCAACTAACAAAAGACAACAACTATTGCTTTACATCAACTTTTGTCAGGCATTCACCAGGCTTCCCAACAGGGTCTTAAGTGGTTAGTGGCAACAATGTGAATTTCATAGCTACAGCATGAAAATCCATCACCATGGATACTGGCAGTAAATGCTTACATAGGGAAATCTTTGTTGAGGTTATTGAGCTTCTGGAAGATTTTCTTTAAATGCAGACTGGTCTAACATTGTGTTTCCTTAACATTGGCCGATAGCTGTGGTCACTCTGTAGTGCAAAGTTCAAAATACTGAATCAAATTCAGCTTGGTTTTCCTAACTCCGGAGTCCAGCTACACCCTGTAGATCCGACGCGAAATTATTTAAGTGTACAAATAAGTTACACGTTGACCTGACATGTTAAATGGTGCAGCTGAGATCTGTAAACTGTTCTGTAGCAGAATAGTTTATACTTATTAACCTCTGTTGAATCGTGATACCTGGTGTGACATGACATGGCAGCCTGCTGTGAACACTACCTCAGACTGACAGCGAGAAACATTTAATGAGATGGGATGCAGCCGCATAAGTCAACAGCTCTTTGGAAGAACACTGGTTCTGAAATGCTTTTACAAGTAGGTATGTTCAGCATGGTAACCTACAGTTTTTTTTCCTCTGTGCTTTTTTATTGGACCAGCTTGAATATGATAAGCAGCCCGCAAATTGCAAAAGCTGATCATAACTTTTATTTAAACATTCCAAAGAAGCTGATATTTTACCTTATGATGTATCTATTCAGGCCACAAGGAAATGTGATTACGTAAGTGTGGAGTCAAATCTTTAGAATTACATTGATAACTGGAATATTAGAGTTCGCACTTTCCAAATTGGGGGCACAACCAAATGCTATGTACCCAAGGGCTTTGCCTACACAAAATATTTATAAAGGACGGAATCCAACCTGGAGGCTATCTGATTTTATGAAAAGCTGATTTTTTTTTTGTATAGGCAGCGTATTTAATATTACCTGTTATTTAAAGAAGTGAACGAAATATGGGACGATTAATTTTAAAAAATGAATTTCTTTGGAAGTTTTTTTCAGTGAATCAAGCCGAATACATTAATTTTGTTTATTGTGAGGGCTTATAGTGGGTAAAGTAAAGACATCATACTGTGACTGTATGTGATTTAGACCCATTGGCTGAAATTTTCCAGCCCTGATGGTGTCGGGCGTCATGGTGGGGCAGTGGGGGGACAACATGGCAAGAAGGCCAAAAATCGCTTTTATGCTGTTGGGAAACCAGTTTGTGATTGTCCACACCCCATGGTGGGCTGCGTTTTCTGCTGCCGCATATCGGGAATGTCATTTTAATATATTTGCATCTAATTATAAGCCCCGCTCGCTGGAACCACCCCTCCCACCCCCCCACCCCTCCAATGTTACTGTTCACATTGACATGCAGCTGGTGACCTGAACATTGGAGGTGAGTGCACACAACTGGCTTCCAGTGTGGTTCTGGAGCAAGGTCTCCAGTGCAGGTCAGGTGGTGGTGGTGGTGGGGGGGTGGGGCAAGGCAAGGCAGCACAGACTGAAGGAAATACTCGAGCACATGCGGGGGGGTGGTTGGCAGGGAATGAGGAGGGATTGAGGGAAGCGGCCAAATACCTGGAAAAGCTTGTCAAAACTGAGCATTCTTCCACAGCTGAGACTGTTCAGCAGCAGCTCCATTGGCATGCTTGGAGTTAGGCCTCTGAAGCTTTTCTGCCCACTCAAGCGATGCAAAGGCATGAAAGTGCCCCGAAATGCTCCAGAACCTTTCACCCCTCGGGCACAGACTGCAAATTAATGTGTGTTTTAGGGGGCAGCAGAGAAGTTGGCCGACTGAGCAGTTGTTCAATCCCCTTGTGAAAGGCGGCCATGGCGCAGTTGCTAGTGGAGGTGCTCACAGCCCCTTGCAATGTCTTTATTCAGGTTCGGACCAGTATCCATCATGGTTCCAGCTAACAGCGCAACCTTGCAGTGAGTTAGGAGAATGCCTGTGCCTGAGCTGAGAGCTCAGCCTGCAGTCCCAGTGGCCAAATCAGTCAAGTGGAGTGGGGTGGACATAAGTGGGATTTTGGACAGCACTGCATACTGGCGATCCAAGTAGAGGCCAGTACTCTTCTGCATATGTGACTTTCAGATCTTCAGACTTAACCCAGAGAGGTTCTTAGTGCACTTATGTTAACTCAAGCATCTCTCTCTTTGATCCTGCAGGAGGAGAACATCAGGATCATGGAGCCTGGTGATTTATTGGAATGCCTCATAGCTTACAGGGAACAGAGAAGAAGAGAGTGACAGAGGCTCCTGGCCTGGCAAAGGGAGGAGCACCTCCCTCATGAAGGGGCAGCAGGGCCTGGTGTGCACGCAGCTGAAGATCCACAGAGAGCCTTTGCTTGTAGGCACCTTACTAGACACAGGGTCTACAGACGGCACCAGTCAATCCTGCAGGTTACCGAGAACCAGTGTCACCGAAGACTGTGCACGTCTAGGGAATTGGTGGATAACATATGCCACCTGCTACAGGATGTGGTGCTAAAGGGACATGGAGGGCATCCACTGCCAGTGGCTGTGAAAGTGACTGCAGTGCTCAATTGTTATGCCATTGGCTCCTTCCAGGGCTCCAGCGATAACCTGTGCAGGACCTCACAAGCCTCCACCTACAAGTCTATCCAGGAGGTCATAGATGCCATCTTTGTGAAGGCACAGAACTCTGTGCATTTTGGAATTAGGAAAGCCAGGAAGTAAGAGCGCTGGGATTTGACAGATCTCTGGTTTTCCCACAGGTGCAGGGTGCCATCGTGGTGCTTAGATCTCCATGGCAACAAACAGTCAACTTCGTCGACCGCAAGGGCTTCCACTGGCTGAATGTTCAGCTGGTGTGTGACCACCAGAAATGCATCCGACAGGTCAGCGCACGATTTCCAGGGACCGTCCACAACTCCTACGTCCTTAGCAGGTCTTGGATCCCTGACGTTTTCCAGGGTCCAGAGAGGCTGCAAGGTTGGTTCCTTGGGGACAAGGGCTACCCACAGAGGGCATGGCTGATGTCGCCAGTATGATGCCCTCAGACTGCAGCAGATCGACAGCCAGATGAGACTCCTGCTGTAACCCGCACTTTGGTGGAGCAAACGATTTGCATATTGGAAACGAGGTTCCGGTGCCTTGACAGGTCTGCTGGAGCCCTGCAATACTGTCCCAGAGGATGTCCCACCTCATCGTCACTTGCTGACAACCTGGCCCTGTGCCTGGGGGAGGACTTGACTGAGGAGATCATCCTCTGTCGAAGGGGATGATGGTGATAACATCCTGGATGCGAGGATGCTGGCAATGAGGCCGTTGCACTGGCTAGATGAGGCAGGCACGCTCTGGAAGTCCTCATAGCTGCAAGATTTGTGGAGGGTGATGACGAGATGCAGCGAGGACAGTCCTGACATCCTCACCTTGCATCTGTGAACGTTTGACTCCTGTGTGGCTGATGGCAGTGCACCTACCCTCAGTGCTGAGACTCATGTTGCTAGATTCCAGGAGGATGATGACAACATGCAGCGAGGACACTCCATAGATCTTCACACAGCCTCTGACAATGTCTAATTCCTGATTGGCCGAAGGCAGCTCAATTGTGCTCTGTGATCAGGGTCATATCATAGTGACACAGCTGTGAAACTTTACAAAGCACCTGATCCATTGTCAGCCTTCAGCACCTGAACCCTTCAGGAGCACAGGGTCACCGGTCACAGATGCTGAAGAGATGGGGGTCAACCTCACCCTAAAGATGCTGACAGCACACAGAGAGAATGATGGAACTCTGTGACACCTGCCCACAACATTCTGGCAGCAATGACCAGCACCATCGAGGTGCAGACATCAGTAATGTGTCTAGTGAGTGTGAGGCTAGACCATCAGTTTGGTCTGAAGATTACACACTGAACAGGGAAGAGGCTCTGGACTGAGACACCGACCTTTATCTTGTGCAGGAACCAAGGTTTCACATCTGACTGACATGAACGCTGCCCATCAGAACAAGGAGCCACAGGCAAGGAGATATTCTTGGGAGTTTATTTACAATAGTGAACATTAAGTACAAGTGATTAACACCCATGCCCAGACTGTGCAACAATTTTGTTAATTTAGTTTACTTGGTTAACTCAAAGGAGTTACATCTTAACCCTGCCGCTACATCTTGGTGCTCCCCCGACATCCACAATGGAGGTGGAAACAGCCTTTATGATTGCTATGCCTGACTGTGATGACCTTGGTGGGTGTCCTCTGGACCAAGACCTAGATGACCCCCTGCCTGCTTTCAGGGTCTGGTTGCTTGGGAATGGCACTCTCCTCAGCCTGTGGAGCTGGAGCTGCTGGGGTCACAGGAAGGGGGGGTTCAAATGGGCCAGACACTCACTGAGTCACCTGGGTGGATAGCCCTGGGGTGTGCACCTGCTGATCCTTCTCCCTTTGGGTGCCTGAGGGCCCCTGGCTGACTCCTTGAGGAGAAAGGGAATTTGGAGTGAGATGGAGCTGCCCAGCACCCCTCTCGCGTTGACACTGTTGGAGGCCAATTATGGTGTCAGCAATGGAGTTGAGCCTGCGCAGCACTGCAGGAGCGCTGTCCTGGACCAAGCTCTCCATGGTGGCTGTCATCCTACCAATGTTGACCTCAGTGCATTGGCATGCCGGTGCTATCACCTTAGACTGAAGACGGATGGACTCCTCCATCGTGCCATGCAGTAGACATCCCTTCCCGATGTTCCCGAGCTTGCATTTGCAGCTCCAGCAACTGAAATATAACCAAGTCCACTGGCCCCTCGTCTGACTTGGGACGCAGCAGATTTCTGGCCTCCAGCAGTCCTCCGAATGTCGGAGACCTGGGAAGTCCCTGCCTCCACCTGCTGTGGATCAGACAGTGTGATGTGCTCAAAGGATTGTGACCCCCAAGGCTACTCAGGAGCTAGGTCCCACCGAGGTGTGTGTCTCTGCGCTGGTGGAGGGGGTGGGTGAGCGACTGTGATGGGTCTTCACTTAGGGTGTCATCAGAGCCTCCTTCCGAGGTGTCTTTGGGGCTTGAGATGAGGACCTGGCTCATAGACCCACCCAGCTGCTTCCCAGATGTGCCCGTGAAAGCAAGGAGAGATAATTAGTGCATGGCAGGGGATTGCAGAACAGGGGAACTCACTCACAGCATGGTTGTGTAATGGAAGTTGCACTGCTGGACCCTCACTTGGTTGAGCACTGCCAACCTCACCGTCAGCACAGGAACAGTCCTGATCTTTGCCGGCCAGCTGGATGGCTCTGAAAGTCTGTGAGGACCTTGATGTCAGATATTCCTCCACCAGTCTGTGACCTCTCCCTTTTGTTGTGTGCCAGCTCACTCTGCATGAAGACAGGCAAAGAGAGTGTAAGCAGGACACCCGCCAGGCCAGATGAGAAATGAGAAGGATGCCTGGCATGTGTGGGTGGTGAGTGGTGCTATGGATGGGATGAGGAAATGATCCATAGGGCAGAAGTAGGTGTGTGTGAGACAATGAATGGTGGTGTCCCTTGAACTGGTAGTGAGTGAGATCCCTGTGTCCCGGTGGATGGGTGATGGGTTTGGGAGATATGAGTTGAGTGATGAGGAAGAGCGACTCACCCTGGCAGAACGGAGGAGATCATTCATCCTCTTTCGGCACTGAGTAGCTGCCTGTTTTGCAGGGCATTGGTTCTGACCACCACTGCTACTGCCTCCCACACCGGATTGGTGACCTTGCTTGCTGCTCTTTGCCCAGAAAGGGGGTAGAAGACTTCATGGCGGGCCTCCACTGGTCTGGTAGGCGCCCGAGGGAGGCGTTGCTAAATTTGGGACCCTTTTGGCAGCCATGACTTTGCAGTAGCTTCTGATCCCTTTAGAGAGTGTGAGCTCTGCGCAAGAGCACCCTTCAAGTATGGCGCCCAGGCTACTGAAGGCCTGAGGTGACAGCGGGGTGGGCGAATCAGAGGCATCCCCGCCCGCGATCTGGCGTGTTTCCCGGGGCTACATTATTAATGAGGTGGAACGTGCCGGGAATGGGATGATAAGCTGCAAAAACCTGCAATTGTGGCTGGTGGGTAAAACATCCTTTTCCCTGCCCGTTATCGCACTTTGTGCAAACCTGGGACGATTCCACCCATTGTCACTGCTGAGCTGTTGGACAGGAATTTAGTAATAGCGTGTATACAGTATTCCAGCATGTTATTTGTCTGAGATTATCATTTCTGCTGTAATCTTAAGATTACAGTTATACTGTCATCTTTTATGTTGCAGTATTTTTTTTACTTCGCTGTGACGTACATGTGTCAGTGTAATTGTGAAGTCAAGTCTGGACGTGATTCTGGAGGAGAGCAGTGTGACACACCTTGAAGAAGGTCATTTCCTGTTTCTTATTATAGCTCCAGTGCAGTCTGATGCCTAGTTTTAAAAATGCTCAGGAATTCACAGGAGGAAATCAGTAGCCATGGTATAATTGGAGTGTTAATTTCTGCAAGTTGTTTGGTATTGGTGCTGCCGTTTTTCTACGAGGGGACAAATACATCAGTTAAAAAGCACTGTTTCAAGGCAGCTGGCAGGTTGTTTTGTATATGTTTTATTCTCAGGAAATGGGTGTTGTTGGAAAAGCTGCATCCCCATTTGTCCTGCTGCCAGTACCAGCTTATATTTCACCCCTTTCCTATTTCTGCTTAGTTCTGTTGAAGGGTCATGAGGACTCGAAACGTCAACTTTGCTCTTCTCTGCCGATGCTGCCAGACCTGCTGAGTTTTTCCAGGTATTTCTGTTTTTGGACTTAGAAGGTTTGTTGGAGAAGTCAATATTGAGTTGCCCTGATGATTGAGTGATAACGATCATATACTTCCAGGGAAGGTTTAATCCTTGGCTGGTGCCAAGCTTATGGATAGGGAAGGTGCAGTTACTCTGAGTACCTGGACCAGGAATGGGGACAGTCAATCAGGGCACCCACCTCTGACTTCTGTCCACTGAGCACTGGTGGATGTATGTGCACATGGCAACACCTGGTGAGGACGACAATGGACTCGGCTGTGATGTTCATCCCAGTGGAATAGCTGGTTAACATTCCCTCTCTACTCCTTGCGCATGAAGAAAACCAGCTGCCACAGCCTGCCATGTCACTCTGCCTCACCATGAATCACTGCCCCCAGGAGAGGAGGGGAAATTAAAGGGGGAGGAAATTGGAAAAAAGAAAACAAATACATATATCATTTTTAAAAAAGGTACAAGATTCTGCACTCTTATTCTCGAGTAACACCTTGAAGATGATTTCACTTGTTTTCTCCCGGCCTTAATGGGGTGTTAGTGACCTTAGAATCAAGCTGATAGCCTCACTATCCCGTTGACATTGAAGAGACTGGTATCACTTTGAAAGAGACTTACCGCTGGGCCTGCCTGTTTCAGGCAGCAGCCCAATTTTAATATGCAAAACGAGGGCTCCGATTGTCATTTCAGTTTGGAAATGATTGGAAGGTGTGCTGCGCAGCATTCCAATAATTTCCATGGGAGGCGGAGAAGAGACCAGCCAGGGAAAGTTTGACATTATTTTTGTGGGTCCCAAAGGAGCAGGAGATCTCTCCAGAATCCACAAAGCCACCCCAGAATTGCACTTAATGCCAGGGTAGCCTAATACACTGGCCCAACCTTAATCTAGTGAGCAGCATTGCGATTCTGGTTAGGCACCTGCTTTCTGGTGTGATTTTTTTTTTTAAAAAAATGATGCCAGTGCCTCAAGATCATGGCCATCTCTTCACCATGGATATGGAGAACCGAAGGTCAATCCCATTCCCTCTCCCGATCTGGATGTGCCATTTCTTTTATTTTGCCAGCTAATTCTCTCAATTCCTCGCAGGATGTTATGAATGAATGACACGCGAAATAAAGTTTTTGAAAAAGGAATTATGAAAAATGTTAGTAAAATAATTAAAGCAGTAACTGCTGGAAGAATGAGCCCTTAGAAGGTGCACTTCGAGCTGTGACCATGACTTTTTCTAGCTAACTGAGATTATCCGACAATTCATAACTGCTCTTACCATTCCAATCCATGCTCCTCCAGTTAAATTGAGTGCAACATTTACAAATGCAGTGATGCATAATATGCTTTCAATTCCTTTGTTCCAAATAATATCCCATTTTTATACTTTTACAAACAAAAGCTTCAAACGTTTGGTAAAAGAATCAGAATCCAACCTTAAGAATGGAGTGCTTTAAATGCCTTATACACGTTTGAACGGCAAGAACTTCTTTATCATCAGTGCCATTCAACTCTGAATGACAGCAGCATCTGCTTTTAAAGTTACTAAACATTTGCAGATTTTCTGAACCAGATTTTGATTAACCTCCATACGGTTTTTCTTTCCCCCCTCTGGTCATCCTTCTTGCACAACAGCTGTTGGGGAACTAGTTTAGCGGTGTGAAGAATTTTTGGGGAGAGCATGTCATTAGGGAATTGTGTTAGGGTTGGGAGGATCAGAATACACCCTCATTCATTCTCTCTCTGTTTAGATTGCTGATACTTAAAAACCATTTCTCAGTTTACTGAACAAATAGAGGCCTCCTATTTTGTGGGAAAATTAATTTTCCCATCAGCAAAATGAAGGAAACAATATGGGAATGAGAGACTTTGTCTCTCTATAACCTCAGCAGCTGAGGTAATTAGAGTTAGGGCAATAACTAAGTAAGTAGTGAGAGCACGCATTGTGACTTGCATCACAGTGAATCCCACTATTTGCTGCTGTGTACATTTAAAACAGGAAACCATCTCACACCTTTAGCAGCCAATGTATTGACTCCTGTTGTGTATCCTCTTGCTGTTTACCTGCCTCTGTGATGTCTTTCAATAGGCAGAAGTGTCCGATAGGCCCAGGTTGCCAGTGGCTGATCTTAACCCATTCAAAACCCACCCATTCGCATGGAATTAAAATTGGGCTCTCTGTCTCCGAGGCATATATTATAGGTCAGATAGGTTTGCTGCTGATTTTTTACCTCTCCTGAGCTTGAATGCTGTGAAGTGTTTGTCTAGTTAGTGGTCCAGATAAGAAGTAGTAAAACTCACCACTTCAGCCGAGCAATATGTCAATCAACTTTTTAAAATCTATACCCATGTGTGAATTTATCCCCCTTTCTCCTTTGAATTGTATCAGCTATTGTCACAGGTATGATGGGCTGACTGGCCTCTTTCTCTGTTGTACCATTCTATGACTCTATGTCTCCAGTGTTCTCCCTCGTTTTTTTCTCCTGACAGCATTGCGTTATGATAGGTCACAGCATAGTAGAAAGCAGAGGGCACATGTCAGCCTGGATGGTGAGTTTTGGACACGTGGAACCACGAGGACCATTGCAGCCAGGCTTGACCCTGTCCCCTCCCAATGTTCAGCTACGCACACTCCATAAGTGGTTGCTAAATTGTGGTCGGGATCATATTCTTAACCTGCTGTTTTATTTTTCTTTGGCTGGGGGAAGGAGTGGGGGGTAGTGAGACCTTTTTGTACAACCCCTACACCTCTCCAGCAGAGACTGGCTAACTGGGCAGCAGCAGGATAGGAACCCGACAGACTCTTCTGGTCTGTATGAGTCTGTACCACAATACACAAATATTGAAGTTTGGCAGAGAAGGATCTTTTCCCTTTTTGTATTTTTTAAAATAGCTTTCCAGACTGTCTGCTTACTTTTCATGTAGGAAAAAGTCATTGGAAGAACATCATAGATGCTGCAGTATTTATTGTTTTGAAAGATTCTTATCAATAATGCATTATATTTTTTAATACCATCACTAATGGAAGAAGGTTTAAGAAGGAGTATTATGGGGTTAAAGTAATAAAACCAAACATTTTTATGTGACATTTTCATGTTAAAGAGGCACTATTGTGGGAGCGATAGCAGTTGGAACACCCACATATTATTTATATCACATGCAAGCTATGCAGTGTTGAGAATTGCATCTTTCCATCTCACTGTACGGGAAACAAAAAGATTTGGATTTTTTTATAGGTTTATCTGGCTGCGGCTGTTACTTCATATTCACAGTTCCCTACTTAGCGAGTTTTGATCCTAGATTACCATTGGGGAAGGTGTTGAATGGGTTGGGGGTGAGCTGGGAGAGAAAAATCAGCAAATGGCTTGTATTGTGCACTTCCTAGTAACTTGTTATGGAGTACTGTTGACAAACTACTTTACTCAGAGTGATGAATGTATGGAATGAACTGCTGGAGGGACACTCTGGGGCCTGACTGTCCCGACAAATTCACAAGGGACCTGGGATCAGTTCTTACAGGAAAGAAATGACAGATGGATATGAGAAGTGTCATAGCATATGTTATCTGTTCAAGACTGGGAAAGGGCAGGTGGATGTTTTCCAGGGTCTTTTATAGGCCTGTAGGTTCCTATGTTTGTTTTGGATAAGATATTAAACCCAAGGCCCTGCCTACTTGTTCAGGTGAATATAAAGGATCCGGTTGGTGATATTTGAAAGAGAGCTGGGGCATTCGCCAATTTCTGATCGACACTTAAATCGGCACCTGCAAACAGTACACGCAAAAGCAGATTAACTGGCTATTTATCTCATTGCTGTCGATGAGGCATGGAATAGAATGGTTTGCATGAAAAGAGGCCATTCAGTCCTTTGTGCCCATGCCAGCTCTCCGCAAGAGCAAGTCAGCTAGTCCCACTCAACCCATTCCCTGGAGCACTGCAAATGCCTTCTGTTCAGGGCTTTTCTGAATGCAAATTGGCTGCTGTATTTGCCTACAAAGCTAACATGCTATACTTCACTGGCAACTAATTGATTATGACATGTTGTTGGACGTGCTGGGGATTTGATTGATGCTAAGATAAGGCTGAAGCATTTGCTATAACCTTCAGCCAGAAGTGCCGAGTGGATGATCCACCTCAGCCTCCTCCGGAGGTCCCCAGCAACACAGATGCCAGTCTTCAGCTAATTTGATTCACTCCACGTGATATCAAGAAACGGCTGAAGGCACTGGATATTGCAAAGGCTATGGGCCCTGACAATATTCCGGCAATAGTACTGAAGACTTGTGCTCCAGCACTTGTTGCGCCCCTAGCTAAGCTGTTCCAGCACAGCTACAACACTGGCATCTACCCGGCTATGTGCAAAATTGCCTGGGTATGTGGAAAGTAGCCTAGGCATGTCCTGTACACAAAAAGCAGGACAAATCCAACCTGGCAAATTACCGCCCCATCAGCCTACTCTTGATTATCAATAAAGTAATGGAAGGGGTCATCTACAGTGCTATCATGTGGTACTTGCTTAGCGATAACCTGCTCACTGACGCCCAGTTTGGGTTCTGCCAGGGCCACTCAGCTGCTGACCCCATTGCAGTCTTGGTTCAAACATGGACAAAAGAGCTGAATTCCCGAGGTGAGGTGAGAGTGACTGCCCCTGACATCAAGGTAGCATTTGACCAAGTGTGGCATCAAGGAGCCCTAGCTAAACTGGAATCAATGGGAATTGGGGAAAACTCTCCGTTAGTTTGAGTTATACCTAGCACAGAGGAAGGTGGTTGTCATAGTTGGAGGTCAGTCATCTCAGCTCCAGGACATCACTGCAGGAGTTCCTCAGGGTAGTGTCCTCAGCCCAGCCATCTTCAGCTGCTTCATCAATCACCTTCCTTCCATCAAAAGATCAGAAGTGGGGATGTTTGCTGATGATTGCACAATGTTCAGCACCATTTGCAACTCCTCAGATACTGAAGCAGTCTATATCCAAATGCAGCAAGACCTGGACAATATCCAGGCTTGGGCTGACAAGTGGCAAGTAACATTCGCACCCCACAAGTGTCAGGCAATGACCATTTCCAACAAGAGAGAATCCAACCATCGCCCCTTGATGGTCAGTGGCATTACCATAATTGAATCCCCCACTATCAACATCCTAAGGGTTACCGTTGACCAGAAACTGAACTGGACTAGCCATATATATATTGTGGCTGCAAGAGCAGGTCAGAGGCTAGGAATAGTGCAACGTGTAACCCACTTCCTTACTCCCCAAAGCCTGTCCACCATCTACAAGGCACAAGTCAAGAGAGCGATGGAATACACCCCACTTGCTTGGATAAGTGCAGCTCCCACAACATTCGAAGCTAGACACGATCCAGGACAAAGCAGCCCACTTGATTGGCATCATGTCCACAAAAATTCACTCCCTCCACCACCAACGCACAGTAGCAGCAGTGTGTACCATCTACAAGATGCACTGCAAGAACTCACCAAGGCTCCTTAGACAGTACCTTCCAAACCCATGACCACTACCATCTAGAAGGACAAGGGCAGCAGATAGATGAGAACACCACCACCTGCAAGTTCCCCTCCAACTCACTCAACACCCTGACTTGGAAATACATCACCATTCTTTCACTGTCACTGGGTCAAAATCCTGGAACTCCCTTCCTAACAGCACAGTGGGTGTACCTACACCACATGGACTGCAGCAATTCAAGAAGGCAGCTCACCACCACCTTCTCAAGGGGCAACTAGGGATGGGCAATAAATGCTGGCCCAGCCAGCGAAGCCCACAACCCGTGAATGAATAAAATAAAACTATAGATGTGTGAATTCTTTTCTTTGTCGAAGAACTTTGACTTTGCAGCTTGGTAGACCAAAAAGAGAGAGAGAAAAAGATGAGAGAGGGAAAAAAAGCTCCTCGCTCACTGCAGTAGACTTTTTTTGACACAAGAAGGCAGAATTTTACAGGCCCTGGCACAATGGGCTGGGAGCATGGGAGGAGGGGAAGCCAGGCAATAGATCAAGGAAGCCATGTCAGAACAGCTTCCTGACTCGGTCCCGCCCCCCCAGGGGAATGCCAGAGCGTTTGGTGTGGACCGGCTGCGACTTGGCTGCCCACCAAACAGGGAGGGGGCGGGGGGGGTGGTGGTGTTGGGGGGAAAGTAAATTTGAATAATTAAAGGCCCAGTTGAGGACAATTTTCCCAGGCTACTGGCGTGTTGCCAGCAAGCGGAATGGCAGCCCACCTTGTAGAGGGGCCACCATCATCCTGCTGTTTCTGGAGCTGCTCACCCTCTGATTGGATTGGCAGCATAGAAGGCCTGCCCGCTGTCCTTAATTGACCACTTTCACCACCAGCCAACTTTTAATTGCCTTCTTGCGGCAATATCCCGGGCAAAATCCCTCCTCCTGCTGTGGACTTCCACCCAGAAACCAGCGTGGCAATGGAACCTCCATCGTTTTAGAAAAGTCTCAGCCTGAGTATCAGATCTTTCCAAAATTCTGGATAACAGAAACTTTAGTTGGGCATTTATACAATAACCAATGTTATTTTGAGAGAGGGAGAGAGAGAGTGTGTGTGTGTGGGAGGGTGTGTGTGTGGGAGTGTGTGTTTGAGTGTGGGTGGGTGTGTGTGGGAGGGTGTGTGTGTGGGAGTGTGTGTTTGAGTGTGGGTGGGTGTGTGTGTGAGGGTGTGTGGGTGTGTGTGTGTGTGTTAAAAATGCACATTTAACTTATTATTTTGCTACTTTCAGATATTATTCATGCCTCATTCAATATATGATTTAGTTATATTGCATGCAAAAACTAAGGACATAATCTTATCTGCCTTTTAAAATTAATCCAATAGATCTTAAATTGACCACTAAGAATGCCAGAGCGTTTGGTGAAATCGGCACTGATCTGTGATAAACTTGTGAGCTCTTCACTAATCCTTTACTTCAATGCATGTTATGACATCCCTGTAACCAAGCTTTGTGGACACCTGAGATCAGCTTTAAGCTATGCACATTAATCCTTTTGTCTAAACTTTCTTCTGAATTTTTACTTGCTGTACATGGTGGAAATTTTCAGACAGTGCCAAATTATTTCAACAAATCTACCTTACAGGTAATTATAGGAATGGATGTCAGAAGAGAGTATTAAGATTAAAGGCGGCTACAAAATCGACTTTTTGTATTGTCACTAGTTGCTACCTACTAATCTATTCACCGCAATTAAAAATGTTTGATTAGTCGGATAAAACCAGGTTCTGATCATTAGCTGTTGCTCAGAAATCGGTTGTTCTCTTTTAAAAAAAAAAGCAAAATAAAAATGCAAGAGACTGATTACGGCAGGTTGTTTACATTTCTAACATTACAAACTTCAAGAATAAAGACTCCTAGAACCTTTTAAGAGTTTTACCATTATGTGTTCAATACTCATTTGATGAAGCTGAGCTGCTTGAGAATGTAGGAGTTTGATAAGTTTTAACTTTAATATATTAACCTTTTGCTGTAAAAGGTGGCTTGTGTGCATTTATAAACGTTGCAAATAATTTCCACATTTTTTAAAAGATAAAATAGTCCTGAATCCAATTAGTCCCCTGCCCTCATGCCCCAGGTAGTTCAATGGGGAATTGCACCATGTGCTTTGGTGGTGAGCCGTGTACACCAGGAAGAGTCCAGGTTCAATTCCTGATTGTGCTGAGTGTGATTTTTGTTGGCTGGAGGGGAAAAGACAATTGATCTCCTACTTCTAAAGTTTGCGGAGGAGAAAAATGACCAGATTTCGTACTTCTGATGAGTTTGTTTTGATTCAGTCATGGAATGTGGGCATCACTGGCTGGGCTAGCATTTATTGCCCATCTCTAATTGCCCTCCAGAAGGTGGTGGTGAGCTGCCACCTTGTGCGACAGCAGTGCACCGTGCAGTAAGACCATGAATCCCCCTTTTCAGGAAGAGGCAAATAATTCAAAGCCAATTATCTGAGGATCTGATTTTTTTTTGTTCAGGGCTGAATTCCAATTTTCCCGTATCGTTACGTTGCTTCGTTTGAATAACTCAACATGTTCTTAGCACAAGTAATGACTGAGTTATCGGCAGTGGACGATACAGTAGGAATACATTAAAAGGCAAAGTAGAATCTGTCCTTGTAGCAAAGTGGACATTGAAGTAAGCAATGAGTATGTCAATTCCTCACATTCAAAATGTTACTGCAAATGACAAATGTATTAAAGAGTTAAAGGGATTTAGTTGTACAAGCAGTGATGGTAAGACAGGCCTTGCTGGTTGTAGCCTATGCTATAAGTGACTGTGAACCCATTCCACAGTGCCTTTCTATCTACTGCTAACTTTGGAATTTAGCAGTAAGATGTCTGTGTCGCGTCTCCGGGGTGAAGGCTGCCTGGTGCCATTTCATTTCAGCCTTAATAATCACAATTAGCCCAGGCATGATGGGCTAAATGGTGGCCACCTCTGCTGCATCATTCCGCGGTTTTACATTGGAAGTTACACGTGTCCTTTCTTTGAGTGTTAGTCAAGAGTTCCAAATATGCGAAGGCAGGGTGAGTCCGCGGACTGGTTTAATCCAGCCACAGAATGTGTCTCGCTTTTTCTGCCGTAGCAAGAAGCTTATTTGTAGTTCATCTTCCATGCACTGAATAAAGAAACCGCTTCGTAAACTTTATGCAATGGATGGGGCTGTCTCCCTGTACCATTTAGTCGTTTTTTGATCACAATAGCTGCAGACTCTACTGCCATGTAAATGTTACAAATTCCATTACAATTCAGATTGCATCTCTGATATCACGTCAGTTTAAAAATCATTGCGTGACACGAATTTGTGTCTTAATTTGCATGGTTTGCAATGATAGTATTTTGTTCGTTACAATTTAGTGACAATTGCTAACTATTGAGATGGAAGACTGTCACAACATTTCAACAATTTTATGGGTATTATTTCAGGATTTAAGAATGCTTTCTTATAAATCTCCTATTTGTAATGAAATCTGATGTTATAATCTAGGTATAGTATTCAAATCCATTTAAGCTACTTAATTATGTGTGCTAAAATGAAAGTGCAGAATAAAGATAATTAATTTGACATCAGTGGATAAAACAACAGAGCAGAAGGGCAGCATGAAGGGAAAAGGGTTCGCAGAATGGCACAGACATATTGGGGATTTGATTGTAAACTAAATACCAACTTGTGGACTGGCAGGTGTCTGAATCATGGTGAGAGGTACGTCTGAAAATGGGTATTATAGAATCACAGGGGACCATTTGGCCCATCATCTCCATTCTGGCTCACTGCAAGAGCAACTTGGCTAGACCCACTCCCTCCACCCTACCCCCTCTTCCCACCCGCCCCCCCCCCCCCCTTCCTCATATCCCTTCAAATCTTAAGTCTTCAGGTAATTATCCAATTCCCTTTTGAAGGCCAAGATTGAATGTCTCCACCATACTCTTCGGCAGTGCTTTCCAGATCCTAACCTCTCACTACTTAAAGGTTTTTTTGCCAATCACTTTAAACAGGTGTCCGCTGATTCTCGACTCCTCTTCCACCTATGAGAGCCGTGTCCACTGTATCTAGACCCCTCATGGTTTTGAACACCCTCCGTCAAATCTCCTCTTAATCTTCTTGCTTCCAGCTTCTCCAGTCGATCCTTGTAACTGAATGATGTGCTGTCTCCCTCAAAACAACTGTTGAAACTAGGTCCATTGAAAAAAAATCAAAACTGAGCTGGATAGTATTTTGAGAGGTATGAGTTTCGAGGGATATGGAGTAAAGGTAGATAAATGGATTTGAGGTGCAAATCAGCCATGACCTAAGTGAAAGGCTGAACTGGCTTGAGAAGCTGAATGTCCTACCCTTATCCTTTCTTTTTATGTTGTATCTGATTATGAAACTGGAGTACAGTGATAAATGAATGTCAAGTTTCAGCATGTCCTGTACTATATCTTATCTCTCTTTTCTGGTACAAATATATTGACAATTTTTAAATAGCACAAGATGGTTTTGGTTTGTTTGATGAAAATTCTTTAATGACAGTGTCACTGAGGAATAGGCCACGGGTTCACCTCTGTACTTTGCCATATAATTGAGTTGAGAGCCTCAGTTGTGTTGTAGTGGGGGGCAGCTGCTAATGAGAGGGTACGTACTTCTCCATTGAAAGGTAGAAGCAAATTGGCAAACGTACCTTTCTGGGATACTTTTATGCATAACCACATTTTTGATGCAAGCTGCATATACAAAGACCTGTGGTCAGGTCACCTTCCACCTGACGGGAATAGTTCCTGGGTTGAGATCATGGATCCATGAAAGGTTGAGCAGACTAGGCCTGTATTCCCTAAAGGTTGGAAGAATGAGAGGTGATCTCACTGGAACATACAAAGTTGTTAAGGGGCTTGAGAAGGTAGAAGCTGGGAGGAAATTTCCCCCGACAGGGGAGGCTAGAGCTAGGGGGGCCACTGTTTTGAAATAAGGGGTCACCCATTTACAAGTGAGTTGAGGAGAAATTTCTTCACTCAAAGGTTGTGTGAGTCTTTCAAATTCTCAACCTCAGAGAGCTATGGGTGGTCAGTTCTTGTGTATATTAGATTGACAGGTTTTTGGATGTTATGGAAACCAAGCAATTACAGGGATAAAACGGGAAGGTGTAGCTGAGCTGGAATGTCATCCGTGATGTTAATGAATGGTAGAGGAGGCTTGAGGAGCTGAATGGCTTACTCCTCCTTCTATTTCTTACCTTATATATTTTTTGGATTCATTTATAAGCTGGAAACTGAAATTGTTTAGGACTTCACAGATGTTGTTCTGTTTGCAGAGGTAATCATTTAGCTGCTGCTGTATCCTGTCAGATATGCTGCGGATGTCTCTTCCTGCACACTGAAAAGGGGAGGTGAAATTGACAGTCCTTTGACATCAAAGCAGCATTTGACTGAGTGTGGTATCAAGGATCCCTCACAAAACTGGAGTCATTGGGAATGAGGGGGGCAACTCTCCCTGGTTGGAGTCTTACTTAGCACAAAGGAAGATGGTTATGGTTGTTGGAGTTCAACCAGCTCAGTCCCAGGACATCAGTGCAGGAGTTCCTCAGGGTAGTGTTCTAGGCCCAACCAACTTCAGCTACTTCGTCAATCACCTTCCTTCCAGCATAAGGTCAGAAGTTCATTGATAATTGCACAATGTTCACATCATTTGTGATGACTCAGATACTGAAGCAGTTCATGTCCATATGCAGCAAGACCTGGACAATATCCAGTCTTGGGCTGACAAGTGGCAAGTAACATTCACACCACACAAGTACCAGACAATGACCATCTCCCCTTGACAGTAATGGCATTACCATTACTCAATCCCCCACTATCAACATTCTGGGGGTTACCACTGAACAAAAACTGAACTGGACTAGCCATATAAATACTGTGGCTACAAGATCAGGTCAAAGGCTAGGAACGCTGTGACGTGTAACTTATCTCCTGACCTCCCCCGAAGCCTGCCCACCAACCACAAGGCGCAAGTCAGGAGTGTGATGGAATACTCTCCACTTCTCTGGATGAGGGCAGCTCCCATAACACTGAAGAAGCTTGAACCATCCAGGACAAAGCAGCCCACTTGACTGCACCCCGCCCACCACCTTAAACGTTCATTCTCTCCACCACTGACTCACCATAGCAGCAGTGTGTACCATCTGCGATTGCATTGCAGCAATTCACCAAGTCTTCTTCGACAGCATCTTTCAAACCTGTGACCTCTACCACCTGGAAGGAGAAGGGCAGCAAATGCTTGGGATCACCACCGTCTGTAAGCTTCCCTCCGAGTCACACACCATCCTGATTTGGAACTATATTATCATTCCTCCATGGTCAGTGGGTCAAAGTCCTGGAACTCCCTCCCTAACAGCACTAAGGGGTGTGCTTCCACCACATGGACTGTAGTGGTTCAAGTCAAGAGAAATTGGGGATGGGTAATAAATGCTGGCCTAGCCAGCGAAGCCCACATCCTGTGAAAGAATAATCTTTAAAAAACCATTTTCCAATTAAAAAAAAAATCCTGTATTTATTCCCTTACTGTTTCAGTATACTAATAAACAATATTTTCTACAATCTTAGCACAGTTTGTTTGGAAACTGACTTTTGGAAGTTAGCACTGGGATCACAAGGAATGTTTGAAAGGGGTTTACCACACAGAAAAGTTTGAATTTCCTAAGTTTTAGGATAATTGCCAGAAAGATCAGAGGAAGAAACAGCCAATAAAACAACTGATGTCTGGAACAATTCTCTGAATGAAGCTGGCTTCTAACCCCCTTTGTACAACAACAACTTATTTCTACATAGCACCTTTAACATAATAAAACGTCCCAAGGCACTTCACAGGAGCATTAGGGAATGAAATTTGACCCTGAGCCACATAAGGAGATTTTTAGGTCAGATAACCAAATGCTTGGTCAAAGGATTAGGCATTAAAGAGCGTCTTAAAGGAGGAAAGACAGTTAGGGAGGATATTCCTGACCTTAGGGTCAAGGCAGCTGAAGGAAAGGTCATCAAAGGGGAATGAATAAAATTGGGGATGCTCTGGAGGCCAGAGTTGGAGAAATTTTGGTGAGTTGTGGGGCTGGAGGAAATTACAGAGCTAGGGCGGGGTGTAGTACTGTGATAGAATTACAGAAGCTCACACCAAGCTAAGACTTGCATTGAAATGTTTCATTTTGTGTCATACCACCTCCCTTCCCAATTTGGATTTGATACATGTGATTACTGATGTGGTGCCAGACAGGACTGAAACCATCTTTAATCCAGGTACAACAGCATGTCAACATTCCTGTTTCAGGATGCACAACAATTTTAGACAACCATTTTTCTCCATGTATTTTGATCCATTGTGTGCATTTTTTGTCGCAAGATGACTGTCACCATGTTAAAAAGTTCTATAGAAATGCAATTTCCTGTTGTGGAATGCAATTCTGTAAAAATATGATTGTAGCTTCTGCAGTGCCCATATGATGCCTATGTATTCTTTTCCAGTTGCTCAGCAAGCTATTCACGGTGGCAATAGCCTGTGACTTTACTGAATGCAACTTATCACAGCCCAGGTGCCACTTTATTCTTGAACAATCTGGACAAACCCGGATAAGGTCTACACACAGGACAGCCTTTCAGATTTACAAAGCCTGGATCGAGACCAGATCACCTGGTTATGATTCAGCCTCTGCTTATACTGCCCCATTAATTAATGTTGCAGTTACCAGCCCAAAGAATGGCTAAATCCCGCTCTTGGTGATGGCCACCACCCTGTTTATCCCCACTCATCCAATGGCCTAAGCATGTTTCATCAGTCACACTGATGCTGCACCTTTCAGCCTCGATCATCAAGCTCTGTTAGGCTGGATTAGTATGTTGATGATATATATATATGAAGTGTTCATCCCGTGTCCAGCTGGAAACTTTGATGTGCAAGTGCCAGAAATAAACCTAACAGCTGGCTATATCCTTCATTCTAAAAGGTATAACTCTAAACTCCCAATGGAGACTTGACTGGACCCTTTGCACTTCGTAGCATCTGCTAACAACTTAGTCAAATTCACACTCGGCTGATGAGTATCCCCTAGCTCTTCAAGGTTATCCTGTAGTGTGAGGTGCGAAGTTGGTGTCGGAGGTTCAGTTTCTGTCAGGTCCACATAGCTGAACCACGTGGTTTAAGTATGGTATAAAGCAGAGGAAGTCATGATGAAAATGTGCAGTGCTTTGGTCAGACTGTACCTTGAACACTGTATTCATTCCTGGTCACTGAGAAACAAAGGCAACATTCAGGTATGGGAGGCAATGCAAAGGGCCATAAGTGTCAGAGGACTGATGTATGAGAAAGGTCTGTCAAAATATTTGGGCTTTTAGCTGAGAAAGGGGATGCATGAAAGACGATATTATAGAACTATATAGAAATAGTGAATGTGGGTGACTTTAAATTTTGACAGTAGGATTAAAGGACGCAGTTTCAAGCTAGAAAAGGGTAATTATCAGGAAACACCTTCTAACACTAGATAGAACAGTGGAGACAAAAACCCTAAAATCAACTTAGAAACAATTTAGTGCTGAAATGGAAGAATTGTAGAATTATTTTCGATGGATGGACAAGGGCCCACCTTCAAATGTAATTATTTTGTCAAGATTTTGAAAACTAGGCCAGGAAAATTCAGATCTATTTTATGTAAACTTGCCTTCCTCATCAAATTTAGACAGATTTTTGAAACAATTTAACTTCTTTGTAAACAGAAAATGAAATACGTGTATACTAATCTTATGCTTAATTTTTTTTATACATCCAGAGTTAACAGAGCTTGTACCAATATTGAACTGGAATATTATTGGCCAAATAATGTTTGAAAAGCTTTAAATTGTAATAAGGTGAAATACATTGCACTATAATTGAGTACATAGGGAGGGCATAGACGCAAGAGCAAGGACGTTATGTTGAATTTGTATAAGTCACAAATTTGGCTTCAGCTAGAGTACTATGTCCAGTTGGCATCAGAGAGGATGCAGAAAAGATTCACGAGAATGGTTCCAGGGATAAGGAACTTCAGCTATGAAGATAGTTTGGAGAAGTTAGGACTGTTTTCCTTAGAGAAAAGAAGGTTGAGAGGAGAGCAAAATACTGCGGATGTTGGATATCTGAAATAAAAACAGAAAATGCTGGAAAAACTCAGCAGGTCTGGCAGCAACTGTGGAGAAAGAAACAGAGTTAACGTTTCGAGTCGGTGTGACTGTTCTCTGATATAAATGCTAGTTCTTTCCTTCGTTTTGCATACCTGTTGTAATATTCAAATGATTTCTCTTAATTTTGACACATATTACTTTCTAATATCTGCGTTGTCACACATCCAATGTCACTTCTCTGCGGCTTCTTCACCTGTACAATTCATGCGCTCTGATGCTGTATCCAACAATTTTTTTGTAACTGAGACAAAGTGGGAGGGAAATAATTTGGATGTAATTACGATAAATGAGGCAGTTGGGCTGAACTGCGGATTTGTGTGTGAGGTCCCTTGCTGTCTTTGTGCTTGTATGTGCATGACTCGTGTTGCCACTTACGCATATACAAGCTCAAAGTCGAAAAGGAGCTGCAGGAACGTGCATGTCTGCAATTCATCACCACTGTCATCTTGCTGCTACATTTTTATGTAGCATCTTTCAAATTAAGCTGCGTTCCCCCACAACACACTTTTATCTCTACTCTTTTTCTTAAAGAAGGTTTATTTTTTGATGGCACGCAAGATCATGTAAACAACCAGTTGTGGCATAATGCCCACCAGAGAACCTACTGTATAAGCTTTTCCAAAGGTTCAGTAGATGTTATCTGGGACCATCTTTGCTGCTGATAGTAAATTGTAACGTAACACCATATTTAACATATTGCAGGTTCCCGCCCATTTCCATACTGCCTTTATTACTTAAAATGTAACACTTGTAGCAATAGAGAAATGAAGCCTTCAGTAGTTAAATTGTCTTCACTGATCAGCCTGTAAATAGATATTTTTTTTATGAAAAGGATTGATGGAAGATGAGGGTGTGCTTTGTATAACACATCCAACAGTCTCTAAAGGCTGACAAAAGGAGGTAGTGTCTCTGTGTAATCTGATATGTATAGCCATGGTAGTTTACAAAAAAGAAATTTTGGTACAATTGAAATGGTGGTCTATGCAATATGTGCCGTAAGTCATGGTTAGTTATATTCATTTACTGCTGCCAATTAAAGATGGAAATGGCCTAAGTCCTCTCTGAAGGTTTTGCTTTATTTCTGTAATTATTGACTTCTACTTTTGGGGTTGCAGGAAAAAGGTAGGAGTGCTTGTTCTGAGAAGCTCTGTTGCATAAGTAGAGAGCCTAAAGGGTGAAGCTTTTACACAATAACACTAGTGAATTTTATACACCAATTCACATACCTGTCAACATTTTAATAGATTACTTGAAAGGAGCACAGTAGCTACTGGGAACAATATAGTGAGTGACAGTGAGGCGGAGGGTGGGGTTGGAGCAGTACTGGGGACTGAAATTTATTGATAGAAAAGCATAGAATTACATAGTATTTACAGCACAGAAACAGGGTATTCAGCCCAACAGGTCTACTCTCCAGGTATTTACGCTCCACATGAGTGTCCTTCCACTTCTCTTCATCTCACAAGGTCCACATTCAGATGAGAAATCGCTTAGCAGGCCAACACAAAGTGGGAACAGGGAATGATCTCCGCGCCTGCACGCCTGGTATTGGGCCTCATTTAAGTGAAACTGGTGAGCCACAGGCACAAGCTCAGTCTATCCAGGCAGCTTGCCAGCAAATTGACATTGGATACTGGGCCACTTTATTACTAGCAACAGCCCTCGAATAAGTCCTTAGATGGGGCAGTGGGTTTGGTTGATGGTCAAGAATGTGGGGCAATCAGGAGATGGCTGAGTGGGGGCTACAATGATCATCAGCATTGCCTCTCTTCCCAACACCGCCTTCAGGTAAATACTTCTTAACAAACGTACCTCCAGAAGTCCTTTATGGACTGCCAGTTAGGCCATAAGTAAACCACATTTTCCTGAATGCAACCAACCAGGGTAGGGCAGATTTTGCAAATCAGGCCTCAGTCAGATCTTAGGCCTCTTAGTTGTACATTAGCTATTTCAGGTGCGGCCCTAGGCACTTTTTTTGCATCTACCAAAATGGCCAACGTGGAATGTGGACATGCACGGTGTCTGCCATATTGGATGTTTTTATGTTGGCTTTATACCTGTAAAATGGGCATGACATCAACTGAATATTTTGCTATCTTTGGTATTTTCTGTGTATAAGTGTCTACATCAGGTAAATATAACAAAGAATGAAACAATTTAAAGGAGCAATTAAATGTGGAACTAATTATTCTATACGTACACTATCCCCAATCTCTAACACAAAAACAGAATTACCTGGAAAAACTCAGCAGGTCTAGCAGCATCGGCGGAGAAGAAAAGAGTTGACGTTTCGAGTCCTCATGACTCTTTGACAGAACTAGTTTTTATCCCCAATCTCTAGATGCATATCAATATCCATCCACACATGAAAAATGGCGTGTGTAGTGTTACTCTTGTAACCTTCTGTTAAAAGGACATTGTATGCTTCAAACCAATATGTAAAATAGACAGAAGTTGCAGAAGAGAAAGGAGATCAAGAGCTTGTGAACTGAGTTTCCTTGATGACACTGTGATGAAATGCACAGAGCTGGTTTGTGTGATTGAGCCATATCAGTCAGGAGGCTCCTGGCTTTGGTCCTATGTCTGCACTGAGTTAGTTTATTCCAGCTGATCCGAGCAGTGAGGTGCCACAATTGACTTAACTGTGTCCATAGACTAAAGAGGAAAATTAAGTTTGTTCCCACTCCCGCTTTCTGCCCCCCCAGGCCATTGTTGGAAATAAACTCAAGAGGCTGTCTGTTTGGGGCAAAGTTTGCCATTATTTCCCTCTTCAATAATACTCATCATCCAGGCTCATGCTTAATGATTGGGCAGTTGGGTGATGCACTTGAGAGCTGTTGGGGCCCAGGCATCCACTGTACACTCGAACTGATTCTCTGCCTTCAGGAAAGGAGTACAGCCAGAAAAAGTGCTTTCCCCAACAAACTTGGGCTTTGATCTTAAGATTTTGTGTTTACAAAAGAACTGTGGCACTTACTGCATTTTTGTAAGTGATTATTTCTTCTACATGCTTCTTGCTTTCCTTCCTGCTTCTGCTTAGACTTCTCCCCATTTATTCACCTCCCTGTGTCCTTGGAGTCCATGACCTCCCTCTGCGCCCACCCCCCCCCCCGCCCCCATCCAACCCCACCACACACACACACACACACACACACACACACACACACACACACACAAATTGGATTCCTATGCCTCCTGTCCACACTATGGCTCTATCAGTGCTATGATGTCAGTAGGTTTGGACAGAACTGTTTCACTTCTTTTTCAAGGACCACAACAGCTCACCTTCCTTGTTGATTTTCTCTCTCATTGCTGAATCCGTGTATTATAGAGTTGTGCAGAGCAAACACATCAGTCAAATGGGATGGAGAACAAGCACACTCCTGGGAATATGCAAACAGTTGGATGGATGGCACAAGGAGTTAGATGCAAAACATAAACTCCCTTGAAGTAGAGGAGCTGGAGGAGAACTATAGTTCATAAAGAATTCTATTGTCACCAATTTATACAAGTTGCTCAGTTACTCTGTATCAGTTTACTAAAACAAGACTTCAGAACACCCTAATTTGACTTGTATGATGTCACTTCACAATTCAGTGCTCTCAAACTGGCATTTGCAGTGGCAGCCTACTCTTGCCCGCCCCAATCACCTCTCCCTTGCTATTATCAAGTGCTCAGCCAGAGTCACTAACATTAAGTCCTCAGTAAAACACGTTATTCTGAGCGATGAGTGGTGTGTGTTTCACCCCTGTAATGTATCTTTAGGTTCAGGTGACAAATTTAATTTTAACAATTTATGAGGTCCGCCCAGCTTCTCAATGCTTTCTGTCTCGCAACACACTTCTAAGCACAGCGCTCTGCACAATTCCTTTTGTGGAGAAATAAAAAATTAAAAGCTGTTAAATTAAACGTTGAGCACATTAAGGTATGTCAGGCCTGGCTGTGATGTGCTGAAGTGCCCGAACTTGCTGTGGTATCATTTCTTTATTTTTCTCTCTTGTTTATGAGGGAATAAAATGCACTTGTGCGAAGTATTTCACGAGTTGCTGCTTCTTTACTGGGCACATGTCTAGGAGATTTATACTGACGTGCTCTAAAAGAGTGGAACAAATAATTTTACACTCTTGTTCTCTTATTAGCACCACTGCTCAGTTTGAAGAGGATAGTGTGCCTGTTAAGTTTAATGTAGCTTGTAGTGTGGGAGAAATTTGAAACCAAACAGCTGTTTTGTTGACTTTTAAAAAATAATCAGCAGAAACAATATTTATTTTAAATTAACTTTTATATTAGGCGGGGGCAGGGGTTGGGGGTGGCTTCTGCCATTTTAAGATGCGTCACCCATCTTGCTTTATAATGGTTGCCTGTTGGTATTAATAAAGCGCAGTATCTGAATGACAGAATGATCAAACTCAGGCCAAAAGCCTTTTATGCGAAGAGGATATCCATCAGTTAATGATCGTAATGCCCTTTCTGTGAACTATATGTGCGGCATTCTGCCAAAAATGTGCTTGCAGCTCTTTGGAGTCTATAATGTCACTATTATTTACCTGTTTTCAAGATTTTATGGAATAAAGCTTGACTTTTCTGTACAATCATCTTATAATGAAGTACTCAGCTACATTTTTGGCTTGCTGATAGAATGTTTTGCAACAATAAATATAAGAGGCACGTAGTCTGTGATGCGGTGTGAGTAGTCTTAAAGGAGAACACTCATTTCTAATGCTTCCCCTGTACGCAAGTCACAGGTTATTCAGATGTCAGCAGCCTTTTTGTAAAAGCAGCACGTGTACAATTGGCTTCTGCAATGCTGTTTACAGAGAAATAACAGGATAACTCGAATGTGTTTTTTAAAATTAACTCTCTAAATTTTGATGCTTCCCCTTTGGATATTTAGGTTATGCTAGTTTAAGCAGTTGAGCCTGCTAACCAATTATTAAAGTTCAAGATCCAGGGATACTTGTTACTTGAGTTCTCTGATTGTGAGCAGAATTTGGCCGCTCTCAGATCAAATGCAAATTAGAAATACATGGCCTGGAGTTTCCAGTTGTTTGCAGGATTTTTTTTTTACAGTGTATTTTGCCTGATATTGGCCAAACGAACACAAAAGATTGTGGAATTTTAAGCACAAATTGCATTCGGTGTAAATCAAGTTCCTATGACCCTTTTGTGTGGGTTTTAAAAACATTAAAATCATTTTTAAAAAGGTTAAATACCAGCCTTACCTACAAAACTGGCCATGCCTCCAGGGTGAATTAATCACCATTGGAAGTTTCCATTAATTACCCTCTTTTGCAGTCCTTTGCAAAGACTCCTAAAATTAAATTTGAATTTTTGGTTGTAAGAATACTGTTAGGTACATTTTCATTGCCTTTGAACATACATGTTTTTAAATTTACTCAGAAACTGACTACTGTACACCAAATATTACTAGAAAATATTTCAGACAAGTCATTTTACAATTGAAATTCAGGTTACCCACAGGTGGCTGAATTGAGTGATTAAAATGTATTTTTTTTTATTAAACCCATTTTCATCTGTAGTTATCAAATGCCCTCATGTTAACATTCTTAAGTATATCAGGAAATATTTTTATAGCACAGTCTGTTCTTCAAATAATTATGCTGCATAATGTTGCTCAGTTGTGCAGGTCCATAGAGGTTTTGTGTTCATCAACATGGAAGTGACTTTGTGTGGAAATTATGAAGGGGGGCTGTGGAGGATAAAGCTTTTCACAGCGCCTGTTTCACCAACTGTGTGCAAAGTGAAAACCCTCACGCCATAAATCATTTTGCCAGTGCTGAACATCATCTTTCAGGGTTGGCGATGAGAAGAATAAAACCCTAGATAACTAATTCACAGGGTCATTCTGATCGATGGTGGGATAGACAGACCATCCTGGCAGACCAGTTTTAATTATTTTGTCTGTCTTTTGGATAAACAAAGGAAGAACTGAGTCGCGGCTGATATTGTAAGTTGATATAAAGCGAACTCTTGTCATTCTTTGGTGTGAATTAAATTTTAGGATATGGTGAAATTTAAAAGGAAACATTTTCCCAAGTTTCTGATAACTTAGTTGGTAAATGCATCATTATGATGTGGTGACAGGTGACACAGACTGACAGGTGAAGAAAAAGGTGGCAAGATAGATTTCTTTAGGATGAGAATTCAAAAGCAGGAGGGCAAGTAGCAGAAGGCCGTGCCACTAATGTGACTGGTTGTGTGGAATGGCGTTGGGAGAGAGGAGGAATGGGGGTCCCATGGGCCGGAATCAGAGGAACAGGCATAAATTCTGAGATGTAGACCTGAGTGAGGCCATAGAGGAGTTTGAAAATAGAAGTGAGAATTTTAAAGTTGATATGCTGGGATTTTCGAGGACTGATGGAGATTGGCAAAGGCAGTGCTAATAGACGCTGGGGCCTAGGTGCACGATAGGACACAAGTAATAGAGTTCTGGTTGAGTTGTTGTTTACGTATGGTGGAAGTCAGGAAGCTGGCCAAGAGAAGAGAACATTGAAGAAATTAAACCTTGAATGAAGGAGGTGTCAATAGCAGTGTGAGTAAAGGCTGAAGAAATAATGTATTGTTATGTTGATAGAAGACTAGATATAGGCCTTGAAATTCAAACAGGAGTTTGGACAGGAATAGACATTCACTCTTAAGATTTAGATATGAAGAGTGGCCATTTGAGCATTTGCCAGAAGACTGATAGGTCCTTAGGACTATAATTAAATATTGACCAGCACATTCATAGGATTAGAGAAGCAGCGAATTTTACAGTACAAAAGGAAGCCATTCAGCCCATTGTGCCTCTGCCAGCACTCTGAAAGAGTTGTTCAGTTTAGTCCCATTCCCCAGCTTCTCCCCACATAATCCTGCGAATTAGACCTATGCAAGAACATGCTTTTGATAGTTTCTAGAGAACCTGCTTTCACTGCCGTTTCAGGTAGTGCCTTCAGATCTTAAATTTCTATGTGAAAGAGTTTCTCCTCACTTTCCTGCTTTTGCCAGTTAATTTAAATCCAGGATCACTGGTTACTGACCCACTTTCCAGCGGAAACGGTTTCCCATTACTCGCTCTATCAAAACCCCTCATAATTTTGAATACGTATATTCAGTCCGCCCTTAAGTTTCTCTGCTGTAGGAAGAACAACCCCAGCTGGTTATTTTCCATCCACAGTTTCCCTGGTGCTGGATGCCCTTCTTTCACTGCTCCAGCCCTCCTGCAAATGTTGCTCCCACAGTGGTGTTTCGTATTATTGTGCTCCATTGTGGTTTTTGATTTAAAGCGAATGGTTTTGCTAGGCCATTTTAGAGACTCTTGAGGGTGAACTGGATTATAATCACATATCATCAGCCAGATCAGGTAAGGATGGCAGGTTCCATTTCCTGAGGGACATTAGTGAACTGATTGGGTTGGGCAATCAGACAGCTTTCATTTTACTTGGGCCTGAGCCACAATTTAGCAGATTTATTGAATTCAATTTTACAGCTTGCCATGGTGGGATTTTATCTTAAAACCACTGGATTCCTGGTCCTGTACCATAACCACAAGATGACAGTACCTAGGTACCAAAATCATGGCTTGTAGTTGGACACTGGAAAAACAGCAGAGACAACATGTTTGGAAATGCTAGTTACCATCGTTGTTAAATCTAGTCCTTCATAAAGACAGGACTGTTTATGATGCCCATTTAATCACAACTACATTTAATGCACAGCTTTTGCTTTTCTAACATAAGCACCTTGTTTAAGGTAACATTATTGCTAGAAAATAGGACACTTAGAGGAATAGGCACTACAGTGCAGAGCATCTATATTTATTTTCCATTAGCGATGAAGTTGACAGTGGGCTATGTAGAACTGCTTTGTAAGTACACTGCATAGCAGGAGCAACATAGATTGTTGTTTCAACCTCAATATTCGACCTGGACCATAAAGGCTAATAAAGTGGAGGTGGGAACGTGTGTGAGAATGTTTGACTCACACAGATTCTTGTAGTGGGAGCCTCTTTTTTTTTGTAGAGAGCAGAAGTGATTTATCATTGTAATCACAATAAGGTTCTGAGCTCTGTTGTGTTGTATGGTTGGACATTCACTAACAATCCAATAATGCCGCCCTTTTGAGGATGCCAGCATGCTGTGATTATTTCCTCACACTGACCCTAAAAACTGCACCATAACAGAGTCTGCCCCACGTCAACCTTTACAACACTGGAGAAGCCATTATCCGGAATGGTTTTCTGTCTGTCTTTGTGCTTCAGGTGGACAGCCTTTCGTCCCTTTATGGAAAGACTTACTTTATTTCAGTTGCCTACTGTGCTGCCTTTCTACTTTTTGCAGACTGGAAATATGTGAATGTCCTTTTCAGCTGTTTTCAATCAGTAGAAGATAGGCAGAAGGCTGATTTCACCCCATGCATGTGTTTGACCAGAGCCCTGGAGCACTGTCCATGTGGAGCACCCTCCACCCTCTGTCGAGACCAATGCAAATAGGTAGTATGACTGGGTGTATTCCATTTGCGCCACTGCTTAAGTATGTCAGAACTCCATTGATAATAGAATGGGGTGTAAGTAACTGCATTGGTGGAGCCCTATTCTGGATAGTCCCCTTTACTCTTACCCCTCCTGCACTATAACTCCAGAAGTCCGCCAAGGATCTATTTACATGCAGAAATACCCGTAATCTGACATCATCTGAAAGCACAACATCAGGTTCCACATATACACTGCTGACACTGAGCTCTGCCTCAACCCTCCACTGCCTCTGATTTGTCAAACTGCTTGTCTTACATCCAGTATTGGATTAGCAGAAATTTTCTGCAACGACAGATACTGGGAAGGCCGAAGCCTTTGCCTTTTGTCCCTGCCACAAACTCAATTCCCTAGCTAATGACCCCCATCCCCAAATCCATCCACTCTCCCCCTCCACCCTCCCACCAAAACCATCACCACACTGCCCCTCCCCCCCCCCCCCCCCCCCCCCCCCCCCACCCCCCCCCCCCCCCCCCCCTCCCCCAAACACCCCGGCCACTGTCTCAAGGAACCAGATTATTCATAACCCCTTAGCATCCAATTTAACCTTGAGCTGAGTTTCCCCCGCAATATCCTCACCATTGCCATAAGAAGGCCAACTTCCAGCTCTGCAATATTGGCCAACTCTGCCCTTGCCTCAGCTCATTCATGTCCTTGTTACCTCTAGATTGGACAATTCCAATGCTCCGGTGGCCAGCCTCCCATCTTCCACCCTTCCTAAACTTTAGTTCATCCAAACTCCCATATCTTAATGTGTACCAAGTCCCATTCATCCACTACCCTTGTGAGTGCAGACTTACATGGTCTGGCAATGCCTCAAATGTGAAATACTCACCCTTATGTTCAAATCCCTCCATGACCTCATTGCTCCATATCTCTGTAGCCTCCTCCAGCCCTACAGGATCTCTGCACTCCTCCAATTCTGGCGCCTTGCACATCCCTGATTTCCATTGCCCCACCACTGCCTTCAACTATGTAGGCCTTAAATTCTGGAATTCTCTCCCTAAACTTCTCTGTCTCTCTCCTTTTTAAGGTCTTCCTTAAAACCTACTTCTCTGACCAAGTGACTGATCACCTCTCCTAATATCTCTTTACGTAGCTCAGTGTTAAATCTTGTTTGATAACTCTCCTGTGAAATAGTTTTACTATGTTAAGGATGCAAGTATTATTTTAAATATTAATTCTCCAACTTATTTACTTTTCACTCTAGCAGCTGAGAACTTTTGAGATTATTGTCAGATCTTGGAAAGCTCTTTATTTTAATTTAATTTTGCTTTTATTGAGGAAAATGTGTGTCAAAATGTTTACTTCAAAATGTCCTTTTGATTCTATTGTATGTAGCAACTTAATTTCCTCTTTATCAAAGCTGCAGAGCAAACAGTCAGTGGGGTAGAGAATCAAAATGCCACATGACAACA
This sequence comes from Carcharodon carcharias, assembly GCF_017639515.1. Lineage (NCBI taxonomy): Eukaryota > Metazoa > Chordata > Chondrichthyes > Lamniformes > Lamnidae > Carcharodon > Carcharodon carcharias. The sequence continues at coordinate 165,847,029 of NC_054474.1, read as the reverse complement.
GTGAGTCTTGGGCACAACTTGTACAAATATACAGCACATATCTCTGGGCCCTGTGTTTGAACTGGTGCTTTTCACTATTTGCACAGAATGTGGAATTCTTTCTTATTCAGAAACCATTGGCCAACTGTCTTCAACCTTGAATTGCTTCCCTAGGTACTCCATCAATACAAAGTTGGCCTTATGCCTACTAGTCCCTCGTGAGTCAGCCTTCTAATGTAAAACTGAATAAAAGAAAGAATTTTGTAAATGCAAGCATTTGTATGGTTATTTCCATGACATTTAACAGTTATGCATGTCAAAATGAGTTCATCAAGATGATGTCTAATGCATTAAGGCATTGAATTCTGAACAGCTTCTCAAGCATTTGCAGTCTGTTGCAGTTTCCTAGCTGTGCATCACAATTATGTAAATTCATGAAAAACATTCCCAACGCAGTGTAAAAATAAAAATGCATTTTATAAAATACCATTTTGTTTCCCATAGTATACCTGCAGATACTTTTATAAGCCTCCAGGTTTGGAGTTTGTTTCTAAATGGTTTTGCAGCAGTCCACAAGCACAATCCTTGTGGCATGTTTTGTAAAAAAAAAGTAACCAACTTTGAAGTGCTATGAATAATCAAAGGTTATGTCACCTCACATTTAGATAATAAATGTAGAAATGATGAAAATAACATATAATTTCATAGCACAGATTTAAGCCACTAGGTCCAGAATGGCTTCTTCAGCTGATTAATCGGAAGACCAATTGTAACATGTCAGTCAAGCAACAATGCCTATAAACAATGGTAACATAAAAGAGCCCATTCCTAACCACTTGATTTTCATCACCCCAGGGTCTTTGGGGAGTCGTAAAGGTTCAGTTGGAACTGGAATGAGTACTTCAATTCTTCCCTTTATAAATAACTAAAGCCTACAGAAAACCAAAACAAAATATATTTTAAGTCAGATTTTCAAATGAAAGTATTTGGGAAAAAAAAGTGTGCTCAGAAAGCCAAAGAAAGTTGACTGGGAGACATTTGCCATTCCATCAGTCTGCTGGACTGATCCCTATATATCATAAGTGTCCTGTGTCATTTGATGCCAAAACCAACACAATCTTCCTCCCCAAAGACCTTTAGGGTTTTTTGTGATGAATGTTTATTTATTAATAATATACTTTAAAGAGCTCAGTCCTGACCTCAAGTCAGTAAAAGAATCCATCTTCTTTTCGAAAAATCCTACAAGTTTGGTTAGATGTTTAGGGAAAGAGGCAGCTGATGGCCAGTAAATGTGTTGCGTTAGCTAAACTGCTGCCATTTACCACAGCTACTATACTTACGTTGTTCAGCATTATTGTCTAACTGTTTATAAGGCCCTATTGTCCTACGAGTGGCTACTTTTGTAAATTTTGGAAGGAATAGAGCTGATGTTGACAGAACTATATACTAGTTTGCTGAAACTGTGTGCAGTTGCATTGGTTTCAGATGAACTATGGAGATTACTCAGCTCATTTATTCCCTTTTTTGTATGAAATTGATTTATCAGTTTTATAAATCTTTTATACTTGTGCGGTAAATGGGTTTTCATTTTATTCCTTTGACTTCTGTATTGTTTTAAGGACAGCCATTGCAATATTAACACAATTTGCAGCATTAGCAACAGATTTTCCAAATCCTTAGGCTGAGTGTTGCTGCGCTGAATTAGAGAAATGTATTGAGCCACATTTCATTTCTTGATTCATGTACCAGATATTAACATTCTTGTTCTGTAATACAGGGCAGCAATATTACATTTCTTAGAGTAAACACCCAAAGAATGACTCTCTCTGTATGTTTGATTCATGAGAAATTATTTGGCGTCTGTGCTTTTATTTCGGGAACAGGAAGGCAAACCACTTTTTGCCTTTTTGCATGCAAAGTGGGATGCAGGAAGCTTTAAAAACTGTCTTTAGAAAATTAGTTCTAACCTGATATTCTCGTTTCAAAATGTATGATATTTAATTAATTTGAGCACAGGCAGGTTTGCGTGCAACTGGGTCTTTCATGACTGTGAATGAAACTATTTGAATTTTTGAAACATCTGAAATGTTGAAGTCTTTTCCGTTGCTGTGTTCATTTGGAACACGTTTGTACTATGACAACAGATAAACGATTTCCTATTTTTCATCCGTTCTCTTCTAAGTTGCAACAACCACAAAACTCTGATTTTAAAACAATCTGTGCAGGAAACAGAACAGGTGTCTCTCTTTAACATAGAAAGCAAAACAGCATATGGATGGAAAGGAGAAATAATAGGATGAGAGCAATTAAACTTAACTTTTCCATATAAAAGGGACTTTACTCTTTTATCCCCTAATAAGATTATGTCACAAACACAAGTACCTAAGAGAAACCTGATTGACAGGCCCCTGTACTTTTATCAGTAACTGTGACACTAAACCCCTAGGCTCTTTGTCCAATATGGTGAGCTGACGGAAGCATGCCACCCTAATCCCCTTATTCGTGTCAGGCAAAGAAAAGAAGCCTGACTCACATTTGGATGGCATCAGACAATGGTGTTACAACCAAGAGCCAAATGAACAGTGGACAGATTTCCCCCCACATTGTGGGGTGAATCTTATGTCTCCCTAATCATGATGGGCATGTTTAACCCTTCCTTATCCCAGAGTGACCATCATTTCTATTGATTCTAAGACTGTCCATGCAACTGTTTGTAAATGTTTGCAGGGAGAAAGCTTCACTGTGCTGTAAAAGTCATGCACCGCATGTTAAAATAATCTATAATGACTGTTTAAGTTAAACGAAGTGTTACATAACTAGCCATAACACATTTATATGCTGAATATTGTTGTTCAGGAATCGGTAATATAATTTTTTTAAAAAATGTTCATTTTTTAATGCTGTAAGCTAAGAGTAAGAACATTTTTATAAACACAGTTTCTGAGCTATATGCACTCTTTTCAATGAGAGAAGCACATGACAGACTTCCCACAATGGCTTGGTGCATAAATGCATTGCGTGTTTTAGTGCTGAAACGTACAAGTAATGGAAGTCCCAGGCTTGATGTTTGGTGCCTATATAGGTGTCTGAAGGGAAGTTTAGCGAGGGGGCCTGGTCGAGATCACTACCCAAGAATTATGGCGTGTGCACATGTTAGAGGTGGGCAGGGTTGGTCTGAGCTGTGACGACTTGCCAACCTTGTCTGTCCAGAAGCTCAGGATCCAGGATAAGGCACTGGAGAAAGAAAAAGGATGACTTGCATTTATATACTGCCTTTCACAACCTCAGCGATTTCCAAATGTGCTTTGCAGCCAATGGAGTAATTTTGAAGGATAATTAATCATTAGGAGACACTAAAGCTGTTGACTTGTATCAAACCATACCTCAACTATGAATCTCCTTTTAACAGTAAAGGAGGTGTTAAAGGGAAAAGATTGACAAACAAGCTAATGGCAAAATAGCAGTTTTATTAAATTTTTAAATTATATACTTTTGTACATAGCCTTTAAAAACAGTGATTGCAAATGTAATTTGCCACCCCAATGTCTAACAAGGAATGAAATACACTGAGTTTTCATACAGTATATTTTATACAGTACAATCTGTATACAATGCAGAATTTAATAAGTTTCAGTCCAGCAAAGATGAGATAAGGTTTTCAAGCTCATTATTGTTTTGAAATTATTAGTAGTGCACAAACTTCATGGAAGCTACATCAGTAATGTTAAGAATCATAATTTATTTTGTATCACCCAGAAACAGCTACACTGTGATATGTCAATATAATGGTTGGAAAGGAGATAAAAAAAATGCACACTTCTTACCGGCTAGTGTAACACCAGAATTCTTCTCTGTGGCCAGTATTATACTTTCATACTTGCAGCCTTTGACTAACTTAAATTCCTTTGTTCATATCCCTGTGGTAAACCATTTCAAATGGTTATTCCCTGGGGTGCTTTATTTACTTGTCCAACTGTTTGGAAGTCTGTTAGAGTAAAGATCAGATGCACTGAAACAAATCTTATTACCTTAACCAGCCCAGCAAATTCTTTTCTATCCTTTCTTTATTGACTGCTCTTCAGCTAGAACTAATACACGTACGGCAGGTGGGCAAGTATGTCCGCCTCAGCTTTGACTCTCGAATTTAACATGAGCTGCTATAAATCATGTAGTTTTTCTTGGAAAACAAACTAAACCACAGGCATTTTTTTTTTGAAAATTAGTGCCCTAAACATTGGTGCATTTGCGTGTGTTCTTTCTGTTACGAAGAAGCATGTGCCCTGAGTCTGAAGAAAGTTGCAGTGACACAAACCAGACTGTGCAATTTTAAAAAAATTCGTACCTTATTTGTCCATCAGCAATCTTTTAACAATACACGATCAGCTATTGTGGCCGAATTTCCGCCTTTTCTAAAGGATCAATACAATAACAGAAATGGCATAATTATCCACTAGAAGAATATCACTATTGACTTATACTATACTTTCCAACTGTGGCCTGGGCATTTTGGTCTCTTTCGCAATGCACAGTAGAAAAACAATAGGAAAACAATAGGAAGAGGCAGTGGCTACAAACTTACAAATGATTCCCCTATGAGAGGAATCATCACTCATTCTCTCTCTCTCTCTCACACACACACACACATACACACACACACACACACACACACACACACACACTATGTAGAACTTTAGTGTTTGAAATTGTTGCTTATCCAGAGCTAAGTTAACTTATTTCGGGTGTTCCTGCTATATCTGAAATGGGTACAGAGTGTCCCATCTTCTATAATGCAATGTTTAGGGCTCGAGGAAGGAAATCAGGTTTTCATTAGGTAAACTTTAAAGCATTTTTGCTTGAGTGATAAAAATGACTGTGCTTCGAAACTTCTTGACCTGTTTACCACAGTGGCAGTAATTCATAAAAAGTGCCACAAGCTGAGTGTTACACTGTAAAAACTAACTACTCTGTTTTATTGGAAACTAGACAATGTTTTAAGTACTGCATCTATCAAAGTGAACAAAATCCACGGTAAGTCATGAACCTTTGCCCAGCGGAGTGTGGAGCACACTAGCTATCCTGTGCTTTCTGAACAAGAGGTTTTGTAAACTGAAAGAACAACATTTGCATCGGAGCCCATTCCCTTGCACTTTGTTGGGGTGTCACAGCTGACGGTAACTTGCTCTCTCGGAAAGAAAAATAACGTTAGCAAACGTTTTCGGATTGAATTTCAGAGCCTTCTGTTCTCTGTCCCCAACCCCCCGCTATTAGCCAAGATGATTTGTGCTTAGAGGTCTGTGACCTAGGGAAGCATCAAACAGAGAAGAGGGGAAACATTTGGAGGTTCAGAGGAGCAGTGGATGTAGCTGACCAATGTAAGACAATGCAGATGTTTCCGATCAGAACTGTCCACCAATGACAGGAAAAACCACTGCACCAGACATACCATTTTGTTTCTCAATCAGTTTTTACATGCAGTGCATTGTTCTATTTCAGTTCCAGCTATCTGGGGGTTGTTAGTCCATTAATAAAGGTGATACCCACTGTTTAAAAAAAAGTGATCATACAAAGTTCAACTAATCAAACTTTTGCCCGATGGCATTTCCTATCAAAACAGAGAGGGTTTAAGTCTTTTATTAGTATATTACCTATTAGCAAGAAAATGTGGCGGGAGTCAAAAGCCAATGAGTTCTGCTTCTGTAGGGATAAAGCTGCTATGAAATATTAGCTTGATCTACCATACATTAATGGATAATGCTAATAACGAAAGGTGAGAGCTAAGCACTTCCTATTTATTGCCAACTTTAATGGGAGTTATCTGTGGTGATGACTGCTCATACTTAAAAGTACAATATTATAACTGTAGAATCTACTGATGCAATGTCCTGTGTCTAATCGGAATATTATCTATTAGCTCAACATTCCCTTACTTGCTCTTCAAGGTTACAAAGCCACTACCATAGCCTTTTGCCTATCCATTAAGGTATAACTAACATCAAAATCATCACAATTTGAGGCATCTACACACTTGACAATGATACAATTTTTTTGTAGTCCTGCACAAACATTTTTTGAGTAAAGATCAGTCACGGGACAAACTTATATCTTTATCACTTAACAATACTTGCATTTGGGTAGTGCTATTTTTATAGTGCCGTTTTTATGGTCAGCCGAAAGCATTTAACATCATGAATTATGTTTTGAAAGGGCAGAGACTGTTGCTGTGTAGCCAAACACAACAGCAATCCTGTACCAGCAATGCCCCAGAAACATCAATGAGAGGAATGATAACTCGATCTGTTTTTTTGAGAAGGTATTTGAGAAGGATTGTTGAGCAAGTCACTGCTCTTTGAATAGCACCCCTTTAATGTGCATCTTAACGGTTTAATGTCCCCTCTGAAAGACAGCAGCTCCGACAGACTGAGGGAGTTCTGCACTATCATACTACCCCATAACTTTCTGTCTCCGAGGTGAGAACAGTGCCAACTGATGCACGCTGGTCAATGTGCCAAAGGACACTGCACTGTGCTTTGGAAGATGGTAAACAGTTTTACATTTCAGCAAATGCCCCACTACACAGGTCTTTTGTTCAACAAATAGCTGCGCTCATAAATTTTTAATATTTTATTAAAACAAATCACTTAGGAATTTAATGAATATGAAGTTCAAGCTTGTTAATGAAAACTATGATAGTACAACGGCCTTGTTAAGAAAACTCACTTTGCCAGTCCCAACAGAATCTTTGTGTATTGTAGTGAATTATGATAAAACCTTGCTAATAAATACCTTGGATTATAAACTTTGTTGGTCCCAGTGAGTTCTTACTAACGATGTGCTACTGACGCATTTGTTGGATTAGGTTTTTATGTTGTTGTCACCAGTATATCCCTGAGTGTATAATGAATCCCAAAACTTGTAAAACTGGTTTAAAAATCAAGGGATTTTTATACACACACAATTATATATATATATATATATATATAGATAGATTGCTCTTTATGAATGCTGACATTCTTTTGTATGCAACTACTTGTATCTTGTGGGATTAGTCATGTGAGAAAATGTGAATCTTGAAACCAAAGTGAACTGCGATGTTGTTTAGCTGTAGGGCCTATACCTGCTCGCACATTGCCTCAGTGGTTCAAACAGGTCTGTTGGGTGCATGTTTGTGGTATTACTTGCAGAAAGTGTGATAACAAAACCTAGATGAAAAGAGAAATTCCACAGCAGGAAACCTGAGAGAGAAAATACATGGGAAGTGCGTGCTGGAGCAGTCAGCAACTGAAAGGGAAAGATTAGTCGAGGACTTTGGCTGGGTTCTAATGAAGGAAAGTTTATCTTCCTCTTTCAGATGCTGACTGGTTAGCGTTTTCGCTTCTTGTTTTTAGATGCAGACAAATTGATTGCAAAAATAAAAAGAACAAAGTGAATGCTGCATGTTCTTGGCAAGGTCAGTACTTCAGGCTCCAAAGAAATGTTGACTCCAGTTTGAATTGTGCTTTAATATCCCAGTGTCTTAAATACAATGGTGAATAAAAGTTAGTGTGTTAGCATTCCCCCTCTCAACAGCATAAATGTGAGCTTTTAATGTGTTCCAAAAATACTTCAAATGATGTAACCATATTTTCATTTGTCCTTCATTTAAATGTTATAAATGCTGCATGATAAATACATGATCCCAGTTGTATGCAACCTGCTTACAGATCAAAACTAACTCACCAGTATGGTAGACATAACATATAGCAACATGAATTATTCTATATTTTGGAGCAAGATGATCAATACTGTGGTGACACCTCTTTATAAGGTGGTGGACTCCCATCAACATTAGACACATGTGTGAAGTCATTCGAGTGACAATTTGTTCCGGATCTGGTAATCGTGAAACAAGAATCTAAGTGAGAATGTCTGAACCCAACAAGAGTACTTGGAATTATTTAGGTACTTTTATTTAGCAGTTTAGCAAGATTGAAAAGATAAACCTGAGCCTTTGTAAGTATATGGACTAACTGTGTCCGAGTGTCTCCTCAAGTCTTCAAAACAAGCAACAGTGACATGAGGGGAAACTTTTTCACACAGCGAGTGGTTAATATCTGGAATGTGCTGCCTGAGAGCATGTTCAGTCGAGGCATTCAAGAGGGAATTGGATTATTATCTGAAGAGGAAGAATGTGCAGAGCTATGGGGAGAAGGTGAGGGGGTGGCACCAGATGCATTGCTCTTTTGGAGAGCTAGCACAGAAACAACACGCCAAATGGCCTCCATCTGTGCTGTAATAATTCTGCAATACTGACTGTGGTGAACCCATGCCCAGGGAATCATTGTTTTTAGAATTCGCACATTTGTGTTAAAAGAGCCTATCTTGTCTTTTAATGAATAGTTCTCGTATTGTTTTTGTACAGTTATAAGCTGTGCAAAGAATTTATCCCTTTGAGGTCTATCACGTTACAACTAAAATCATTTTTTAGAATTTAAGGAATTCTAGGCATTGAAACATACTTTGTAGTCTTCAGCTAAAGAAAACAGCAAATACTAACGATATGTTCAAGTGGATAACAGGTACAGCTGGAAAATTCAAAAATACCCTGTGTCAATAAGTGATTTGAATGTTTTTTGACATGAAAGTGGCCACATAACTCTGAAATCATCACCCAATCTGATTGCGGAATGCGTAAATCTAAGAGCTGTGAAATTCCTCCAAGTGGCTACTTGGGGTTGATCCCATGTGGAGCACAATTCCAGGATGGTGTGAAGCCAGGTTTTGCAACAAATCGTCTCTCAGAGTCCTTTAAATGTTGTGAGCACACTACCTCCCACATCTTCCCATTAACAGAAAGCTGCCGGTGGAGCAGAGGTCAATGGACATTCAAAACTCTTTTCTGGTGGACAGAGTGAAAGTTGCAACCAGGAACAGGCTGCGGTATAACTTGGGTTTTGCTGGCTCTATTTGGCACTCCTCAGCTACATTTTTTGAACTTAACTTTGGAGGAAGTCTATTCCACTGAACAGTGTGGTAGTTATTGAGGGTAGCTCTATAACTGAGGCAGAGTAATCAATATTACAGCCCATTTTTTGCAGTACCTGCTCTGGCGGGGAACCCTGCCTGTTGCCTACGCATATCAGGAAATCACGGACAGCAACCCACCATTTCCTGACCTTTGCAGGCAGTGACCTCGGCACTCTGCCGACAGACAGCCTCTATCTGGAAAATGGGCCCCAGTGTCAACTCATTCTTAGTTTTCCATTTGTTTTGCATTTCAAGCTATAGTTGGATGACTGTGCTCATCTTTACGAGTATACAGCAAAATAAAAATACTTCACAGAAGTTTGCAGCAGAGAGGGAGGCCATGTGTGCTATTTCTGTAGAATAATCCACAAATTATCCCAAGGATGTGTTTTGACAGCCACCTAATTCCACTTCAAAAATTTGAAAATCCAGATCTTGCAAAGAGTTTACATGCTGACAGAAGCTACACAATACAGTCGGCTTTAATAGGAAACCAGATTACCTGTTGGTGGATGATGAGCCTCCTGCTGGCTGGTAACAACGTTGCACCATTAAATTCCCAGCTTCACTCACGTTGAAAACTCTGATGGTCGATTTGAAAGAAAGAGAAGAAAGACTTGCATTTATATAGTGCCTTTCATGGCCGCCGGTTGCCCCAAAACACTTCATAGTTAATGAAGTACTTTTGACGTGCAGAAAAATATCGAAGAAGCAGCAGCCAACTTGCACACAGCAGGCTCCCACAAACAGCGTTGTGATAGTGAGCAGCTTTTTTGTTTTTTTTTTGATGGATGTTGAAAAGGAGACTGGGGATAGTTTCCCTGCTCTTCTCTGAAATACTGCCATTGGATCTTTCTTATGCATCTGAGTGGGCAGCTGGACCTTGGTTTAATGGTTTATCCAATGGATGGTGCAGGTGCTCCCTGAAGTGTCAGCCTTGATTTTTGAGCGCAGTCTCTGAAGTGGACTCAAACCCACAACCTACTGATTTAGAGGTAAAAGTGGAGCCACAGCTGACACCTCACTGAGCGGCACTTGCTTAGCAATAACCTGCTCGCTGACGTCCCTTGGGTTCTGCCAGGGCCACTCAGCTCCTGACCTCATTACAGCCTTGGTTCAAACATGGACAAAAGGGCTGACCCCCCGAGGTGAGGTGAGTGTGACTGTCCTTGACATTAAGGCAGCATTTGACAGAGCGTGGCATCAAGGAGCCCCAGCAAAACTGGAGCCAATTGGAATCGGGGAAAAGTTGGAGTCATACCTAGCACTAAAGGAAGATGGTTGTGGTTGTTGGACGTCAGTCATCTCAACTCCAGGGCATCACTGCAGGAGCTCCTCAGGGTAATGTCCTCGGCCCAACCATCTTCAGCTGCTTCATCAATGACCATCCTTCCATCATATGGTTAGAAATGGGCATGTTTGCTGATGATTGCACAATGTTCGGCACCATTCACTCAGCTTCAGCTACTGAAGCAGTCCATGTCCAAATGCAGCAAGACCTGAACAATGTCTAGGCTTCGGCTGACAAGTGGCAAGTAACATTCGCGCCACACAAGTACCAGGCAATGACCATCTCCAACAAGAGAGAATCCAACCATCTTCCCTCGATGTTCAATGGCATTACCATTTTTGTGTCCCTGACTGTCAACATCCTGGGGGTTACTATTGACCAGAAACTGGACTAGCCATTTAAATGCTGTTGCTACAAGATTAGGTCAGAGGCTAGGAATTGTGTAACGATTAATTCACCTCCTGACTCCCCAATGCCTGTCCACCATCTACAAGGAACAAGTCAGGAATGTGATGGAATACTCCCCACTTGCCTGGATGAGTGCAGCTCCCACAGCACTCAAGAAGCTTAACACCATCCAGGACAAAGCAGCCCACTTGTTTGGCACCACATCCACAAACATTCACTTCGTCCACCACCAACACACAGTAGCAGCAGTGTGTACCTTTTTCAAGATGTACTGCAGGAATTCACCTTCGACCGTACCTTCCGAACCCGCGACCACTACCATCTAGAAGGATAAGGGCAGCAGGTAGATGGGAACACTGCCACTTGGAAGTTTCCCTCCAAGTCACTCACCATCCTGACTTGCAAATATTTCGGCCATTCCTTCACTGTCGCTGGGTCAAAATCCTGGAACTCCCTTCCTAAGAGCACTGTGGGTGTACCTACACCACATGGACTGCAGCAGTTCAAGAAGGCAGCTCACCACCACCTTCTCAAGGGCAACTAGGGATGGACAATAAATGCTGGCCCAGCCAGCGAAGCCCACATCCCATAAATGAATAAAAAAAAAAAGCTGTTGTCTTAGATATGGCTAGGAACTTCTTTTTTGTACTTGCTATCTACTTGGCTGTGTCTGTGGCTCCCTCAGTATCTTTGTGCTTCCTATCATTACTGTAAACTATGTAGGGATTTGAAAATAAAACAACCAAAAGGCCTCTGCATTTTTGTGCCATTTGTTTATGTGTAGCGAGGAAATATATTCCGAGTTTGGGACATTGAGCTAATTTACCAGAAAGTATTTTTTTCCTAATGTTTGTGATTGCCTCAATGAGTTCATCATTTTAAGACACCCACAATTAAACGTGACCTATACAGCTTCTGAGCTGTACGTGACTATTACATACTTCTATAAATATATATTTACTTAAACATAGAGCTTTGTAACTTCCATTCAAATTTGAATCTCTCAAATTCTATTTAATGATTTTATTCCAGGAAATCCTAATTAGTTAACATGGTTTCAATCTATTAATTTATAGTTGCGGATTTAAATTTTTTATAAATTTTCTTGCTGTACAAGAAACATACCTGTTATCCACTTGAACATATCATTAGTATTTGCTGCTTTCTTTAGCTGAAGATTACAAAATATGTTTCAATGCCTAGAATTCCTGAAATTACAACCAAAATCATTTTTCAGAATGTGCTAGACCTCAAACGGATAAAACCTCTACACAACTTATAACTGTATAAAAACAATATGAGAACTATTCGTTAAAAGACAAGATAGACTCTTAACACAAATGTGCGAATTTTTAAAAAAATGATTCCCTGGGTATGGGTTCACCACACTCAGAATTGCAGAATTATCACAGCACAGATGGAGGTCTGTAGTTTCTGTGCTAGCTCTCCAAAGGAGCAATGCACCTGGTGCCACCCCCTCACTTTCTCCCCATAGCCCTGCACATTTTTCCTCTTCAGATAATAATCCAATTCCCTCTTGAATGCCTTGATTGAATGCACTCTCAGGCAGCACATTCCAGATATTAACCACTCGTTGTGTGAAAAAATTTCTCCTCATATCACCGTTGCTTGTTTTGAAGACTTGAGGAGACACTCGGTGCACAGGTGCACAGTTATTCCATATACTTGCAATCAGTTACTTCCCACTTTAACGGATAAAATATTCTGCTGATGCTATTCTGCCATTTAAGTGTAAGATAAAGTGAATGACCGTTAGAAGGAGGAAAAGGGAGCAGTATCTCATTCAACAGGGAAACGCCATGGATAAACGTTAGTCAGAATTTCTCCCCTCCCCCATAAAAACATGGCTGGAAGCAGTTTTGTGCTGATAATGCAAATAGAACTAGTCCTTCTGTTTCCAAAACAGTTGATCATCAGGTGTAGAGCAGTAACATAAGTGACAGCCTTATCCCATCACCCCCTTGATCCCCATTAGGTTATTCCACCCACACTGGCATTAAACTATTTCAATCAGTGTGGATTCTACGGGGTATAGAGTTTTACCCTGAAGTGCTATTAGCATAATATAAAGCCATTTGAAAATTGGGCAGTAAAAGTATTATGCACATTAACATCTAGTCTAATGTGGCTTCATCAACTTATGTGTCAATTGCAAAGTGTACTTTCTGAATGTTAGCCAACTTGTTTAATTACCTTTGTGAAATTTTATAGGGAAAATTGGTAAATAATGGAAGAATGTTAAGTACCTCAATCACCGTAATTTCATACACTAATCTAAAATTCATGGTGAAACGTAGGTCATCTTAAAAGGCACTGTACTATTTTACTTGAGCTGTGTGGCTGATCCTGGAGAATGAGCTCCGATTATAGAAGCCAACAGCTCCGATTAGATTATTGATGACCTTAAGAACAGATTTTCTAATACTCTTGAAATGCTTTGTTGCATGGCATGAAACCATCAGATTTGTTTCACCAACTGCACATTTTTCATGCTATAGTTTGCCAGCGGCTGTTACAGCCTAGTTTACAGTTCATACCCAAAATGCTGTGGATTTTGCTTAAAAACAAATTGTTGGCCCCCTAAAATTGGTGAGTGGGGTTGTGTCTATAACTCCTTCAGTGTTTGCTTAAAAGTGGCAGGCCTAGGAATGGTAGTTTGAATACATGTTGTGGTGTATGTACATGACCATATTAAACTTTTAATTTCCTTGTAATTTTAGTGTCACAGCTGTAAAGTAATTCTCTGATTTCAACACTCCTGTGAATGAAGTGACATGATGATTCCACAGTGACAATGTCATGATTGTTTCTCAATCAAATGAGGTCTCCTCAGCTTATTCATAATGGAAATGACTTTGGAAGAACAAAGTCCAGTTCACTGCATCTTATGCGAATTAACAGCACATTGTAATTAAGGACAGGACTGTAATCTAATATCTGGTTCAGGTGACAATGACAGCAACTTGCATTTATATAGCCGGTTAACATAGTAAAACTTCCCAAGGTGCTTCATAGGTTTTCAAACACAATTGGGTGCCTAGCCACATTAGGACAGATGACAAAAAATGTGGCCAAAGAAATTCGATGTAAGGAACATCTTAATGGATGTGAAAGAGACAGAGGATTGAAGAGATTGAAAGAGAGAATAGGATGTAGGTGGCTGAAGGCACTGCCACCAAGAGTGGAGTGATTAAAATAGGGGATGCTCAAGAGGCCAGAATTGGAGGAGCACAGCGCACAGAGATTTCAATAGGTTCTAGGACCAGAAGAGGCCACAGAGATAGGGAAGGCAAATCCAAATATGGCGACAATACATAGTTTGTTATATCCTCCAAACCTATTGATTAAATGACAAATACATTTTATACCGTCTCCTCCTGATTATCCATCACTCTAGCAGAAATCAAGATTTAGTATAAATGAAGGCTGCTTCTTATCATGTTAGATAATTGTGCTGTTCATAGATTATTTTTCAATCCTTCTTTTATGCACTAATTAGACAGAACCTTCAAAAATGATTGATGTAATTTGACATGAATTATACGAGAACCACTGACCTCAGCCTGGACAGGCAGTGACAACAATTATTTTATCCACGGTATTCAAATACAGATTGTTTTATCCCATGTGAAGCATATTATGAAACAGTATTCATCAGTACATGGTTACAGACAAGTAGATTACTGTTTTGGTGAAATGACTGTTGCTGCAGATCATAAGCGGCCCATCCAGCAAGTTTGATTATTCTGCCATTTCTTTCTGGGTGACAGTGCTTCACCTGAGACTTTAGTGTCCCATAGATGTGAGACTCCCAAGTGTACAATGGGATCTGTGTTTTAGCTTTGATATGTGCTTTTTTTTTCCCCCTTCTTTGCATCATCTCAATAATAGCTTATCAAATATTGATAAAGAGATTGGTATAAACTCTGCGGCCTTAACTGGAATCCTGCCAAACCTTCCAAGCGCCAACGCTGGAGTTTATAGGGTTGTCCCTGCAAGGTGTAGAGTTTCTCTCCACTTTAACATGATTTACTCAGCAAGGCATTTGATTTTTGTGAATTTGGAATGAAGTGAGACACTCAGGATTAATGATGCTGAGCAAGCATGTAGGAAAGCTGATGTGGCTTTCTGCAAAATATGATCCCTAGTGAATCAGCTGATTCTTTTACCAGTTTGATGTTGCTCATATGTAAATTTGCAAAACATCTGCTTTCCATATGGATAAATATATGCTTTGTGTATATTTTTCCTTTCAGCTGTGACTGAAACCTAGCGCATAGGTGGTATTATTGAACATGATTTTTTTTGTATATATTGGAAGCCGAGAGGAAAGGTTAGCCAAAAACAAGTCACATAAAGGTATGGAAGGACATATGATTCTCACTTAGAAAAGAGTGTAATGATGTTACAACATTACTGGGCTCTTGCATGGTGCCAGACCATATTTTGGCAGACACCAGCAGAAGTAGTAAAGGAACTATCCAAATGGGAGGAGAATATATGGACTTACATAGCAATCTCCCTGTCCATATAAGGGGAAATTAAGTTAATTAATGGATTAGATTTAATTCCCTCTTTATAATCACTTGTTAATTTCTGATGTATATCTGTATAATCTGAAGATTCTCCTAAATCTTTGTATCAGAATCTATGGTTTCAACTTTTTAACTCTTTTTATTTAAAAGTATGCTGCTCTAATTCTTGTTCATTATTTTGTTATAGGTTTTAAGTTACTCTACAACCTCAAAACCAATTCAGTGCAGAGCATGCAAGGATAAAACAGTACATTATTCTGCTCATGAACTCAAATTGCTTCTGATTATTTTAGCTTTGAATGCTTTCTCCATACTGCTTTTATTACAAGACAGAATACATTTCTTTCAATGGTGTCTTCAATTAAGTGAAAGAAGACGGCATTCTGTAGCTGTATGCAGTGAAAATAGTTATTACCGCCACAAAATTACTGTCAAACCTGCTTCTAGTAAAATAGACGTCTCATTCACCAACCACAGCACAAAGTCATCTTTCCCTGCAAAATATTTTTCTCAGCCATTACATCAAGAGTCTATATACTGTTAGACAATCTAAATTTTAAAAGTATGCAGCTAGTAAATGGGGCAGCTTTTAAGCTGCTGACTTTCTGTTCTCAGAAACTGAAAGCTGTGTGTTATCACCTTTGGGCTGCCTTATGTGCAGAAGCTGCAAAGATATTTGGCCTATTTCAAGGAACTAAAAAAGTCATTTAGCCTTTAGTTCAAACGAGGACCGGGTAGTGCTTTAACGTTTCTATACTTTGAACTGAATACGAAGCATAGTGAGGGAATGTTTGAAACTGTTGCTTTGAACTATATTTGGATGTCCCATGGAGATGACCACTCCACCACCCACCCCCCCCCCACCACCACCCCCCCACCACCCTCCCCCCCCGCCTTACCTCAGCAGGCAAGGATCTGGTTCCAGTCTGTGAGCTTGAGACACCAGTGAGTGGGTCTGGTCAGGTAGCCCTACTGTGAGATGGGAGTCTGATAAGTGGAAGTACAGACTTATCAGTAAAGATCAAGTATGTGCCACATGAGCTCAACATGTTTAAGTATCAGCATGCATTCAGGGCCAGAACTTTGAATTTGGATGGAATGATGAACTGATGAACCCCTTCTAAAATTTGGATTGTCCCTGAAATTAAATCCTTTTAAAATAACTATGGAACTAACCACTGAGAAATTAACCGGTCTTTCAAAGTGAAAATGATTGCTGGCCTCTGTAGTCAAGCAAGTCACTGCTTTCAGAATTTAACTTAAATCTTACTTTTAATAAATTTAGCATTACTCTATCTGTCTTGGTCACCCACCCCCCACCCCTCTCTCTTTCTCTCTCTCTCTCTCTATCTATCTGTATATATATATATATATATACTCACATGTATACTATATATATGCTTCTATTTGAAAATGAAAACAAGTCAACTGGGACAATAACTTACATTTTTATAACGTTCCTCATACTGATAAACCTCCTGAGATGCTTAATAAGGGCACCAAGTAGCAATGAGAAAGAACTGGGGCAAGTGAGGGACTAAAAGCACAATTGAAAAGAGATGATATGAGGATTTCGAAGGAAGTGAGAGAAGTGGCAAAGGCAAAATGCTTTGGAGAAATCTCCACTTACATTCGTGGCAAACACCACAGCCACATTTGTTACAGAACAAATATTGCCATGGTCAAAGCTGGTGGTATGATACGTAATATAAAGTTAAACTTTGACCCTTTCATTTTCATTGTGTACATTAGGTAAAAGGACCTTATTTTTTGATGGCGGAGGAGTTGTGAAATTGACTTTAATTCTCAGTATTCTGGCTTTCACAGAATAGAGAGCTCTTTATTCGCTGATCTCAATATTTTACTGATTTATGGTTGGGTAACTTGGAAATCATTTCGCAGAGATGTCTCTACATTTTTGAAGTTACAACTAAATGAAATAACAAGGAAAGTACATTTCACCCTGTTATGGTTTTTGAAACATTTATTACGGAGCCATTCTGCTTTTAAAGTTAAGAAATCCTGCGTATGTTTCAGTGAGTTGATATAAGAAGGGCTGCTGTTTGAGCACCACTTTGCAAATAACTGATGCACCCACAAGCCACAAAATCTGTGCCAGGAAAAATGGCTGTGATGGTCTTTCATATGAAATTCCATTAATCCTCCAAACACTTTTTAGTCAAATTGTTTCCACCATGACCAAATGACAGAGAAGATTGGTTATTCTCAATATCAACTGTAATATACTTCAGTTGGATAAAGTCATTATATAAAAGCAATATAAAGCCACCTACTCAATATATGAGAATGAGCTACATATTTTAAAGAATAGATTTTTATGGTTTATAACTTTTTGAGTCTCCAGCAGTGTTGAATGTAGCCAATTTAACTTTGTGCCAATGATTGTTACACATTTCTTTGCAGAGTACAAACCAATCTGTTTCATTATATAAAATGATATGCCTTAAAAATGAGGACATTTTTGTTAGATTATATAATCAAACATTTTTTCTGATGGTGCACGAAAAAAAAAGTACTTTTAGCCGTCAACAGGGCTTCTTTAAGTGTGACATCTGCTATTTATACCTTGCAGGATTTATACATTTGAGAATTCTGAATTGAAGTATTTCAAAATAAGCTTACAATACTATGTTCCCTGCAAATGCATGTGGGCTGTATAGTAGGAAGTAAAGGGAGAGACATGTCACAAGGCTGGGTCTCTTAGGGTGAAAATACTTAAAAGAGTTTTTGTAGTATACTTGCAGGTTGTAAAGTCATGGCTGGTTTCAATTAGTCAGTAAGATCGCCAGTGATAAACAGTTCCTGTGGTCTCAAATCTTAAAAGTAACTGCACGGTGCATGGCAAACACTGTAATGACCAGTTTGGTTCCTTTGGTATCCTGTCACTTGTTGTGGATTTAACTCCTGTCTCTGGAGCAGTAAGACTGTAATTATTTGTAAATTCAGTCATTTATGAGAATGTACTCCTTGCTTACAATCTGCCGTGATGTTACTTTATTTGACAAGAGGCAGTAACAACAAATGGCTGCATCATGCTTTTTACAGCAACATGAACACAAAGTCTAACTTATTCACATGTTCTGCATGGACCTGTAAATCTGCAGATATTTTAACAATATTCTATAGGCCTAACTATACCGCATTTCAATATAAGTGCAGAAGTGTTTTAGTGAGGCATGTAAAGGCTCATTAATACCCTGCAGACAGATAGTTGTTTTTAATAGACACTCCACAGAGACTAAACAAGTTACCTCAGGAGTAAAATTTGGTGATTCTTATTGTGATATAAATGTTGGCTTTTGATTTGAGAACTTCTCAACATGTGAGTTACACCGACAAGGGCTGTTTTCCGTGACTCTAGGATGCACCGTTGAACAGCGATATACATATGAAGTTGCTCAATAGAGTAGTGATTTATTGGCACTTGGTCAGCTTAAGCTTAACTGTTTGGGCTAGATTTGGTTAACAAACACTCAGGGAGTTGAAAGATCAACTGGAAAGAACACCAACTAAACTGTGGGAGTGTTTATAATCTATGGAAGCTACAAATTGCTTACGTTCTTGAGAAGCATCAGTAGTTTTTGAAGTAAATTAACATCTATTCCAGTGGTAAAAGCAAAATACTACAGATGCTGGAAACCTGAAATAAAAACAGAAAATGCTGGAAAAACTCAGCAGGTCTGGCAGCATCTGTGGAGAGAGAAACAGAGTTAACGCTTTGAGTCCATATGGCTCTTCCTCAGAGTTGAAGAAGAGTCATACAGACTTGAAACGTTAATTCTGGTATTCTCTCTCCACAGATGCTGCCAGACCTGTTGAGTTTTTCCAGCATTTTCTGTTTTTATATCTATTCCAGTGGACTTGGTTGATGTGGAGACTGAGCAGACCTCAGACTCAATAGAAAGCAGAGGAAGAACAAGGTGAGGGTAAGGAGAGGAAGAACAAGGTGAGGTTAAGATGAAGATACTCCACACATTTATACACTATTCTTAAATGTGGGAAGATGTATGAATTGAAAAGCCTTTCCCATTCCATGTTCTAAATATCCATGCTGAAGGCCTGTGCAAATAGGGTGCAGGAGTGGATGGTGGAGGAGGAGGAGGTGGGAGGGCAGGGGAAGTAAAGGGAAAGCGAATGTGACCAGCTCTGAGTTTCCTTGTTGAGTTGGGCAAGCAGAAAAGAATAGGAGGGAGGGTCTCTAAACATGAAAGTGAGCATCTCTCGCTGCGACTCCTCCTACCTCGCTCACTTGCCAGCTCAGAAGCTGTAATAATGGGAATCCTGGCAAGACCAGGACCCAAAAAGAAGAAACGGCCACTGGAACAATGGAAACCTTTCTTGAAAGTCCCAGGAATGCACTTAATTATCAGTAATCATGATGCTGACTGTATTTCTCTGTAAATATTATATTTAAGTACCTTGAGTTAATGTTTACCTCCTTTGCTCCAAAAAGTAAAATAAAACAGAAAATGGAAAAACAGTTTTACACAGAGTAACTTTACTGAGAGGATTTTTGGTCTGTGTACAAATACCAACTTAAAAAAAAAGATTTTGCACAGTTGTAAATTGATCATTGTGACTGTGTGTGTGTGTGTGTGTGTGTGAGAGAGAGAACACCGTTATAACCAGTTAATATTTGAAAATACTTAACTTGCTGTCTGCTCGTGGAAAAGTTGGAATTTAAGTCCCAGACTAAGGGCTGGAATTTCCAGTCCCACCCGCTGCCGGACCGGAAATTTCCGCCCAAAAGTCAACGGACCTTTTGCTGGTCTGTGAAATTTTCCGTCCTAGCCACAATGATTCCCGTGGCAGGCTGGACTGGAAAACCTCGGCCCAACTTTGCGCAATGTTGAGGGTGGTGTTTTTATTTGCTGTACGGCAACAGCGGGACATGAGAAGCTAGGAGATTGCAGCATTTTTAAAAAAAAACATTGGTCATTTCATAACTATGTATTACTAGTGGAGATCTGTAACATCACTGATAGTAACCTGGGACAAAAGAGCTGGGGTGCAGTTATTAAGTTTAGCATGGGCTCATTTTGAGCCAGAGAGCAGAGTGTGTTGGCTCTGGTGAGGACAGGGGAGGTAGGAAGTAGGGTACAGTCATCCCCAAATTTAAAACCACTGCCCCTGTAAGAACCTATCTGTTGCTATCACATGGTGAATTTCGGCAGCTGTTGCAAGAGATTGTTCCCTCCATCCTGAATGGGGAGAAAAGCCGATTATTTATCCAATCAGAAACCTGAGATGGAGTTTACATTAAAGCCTTGGTGCTTTTTAAAAATTATTGACCGTAAGGCTGACTCTTCAACAAATCGTGCTCCAACTGTCTTGCCTATCTACCGTTGGGTTAGATTAAAGGGAAAGTGAAATTCTTAAGCTGAATTCTAAGAGTTGTAATCCATCTGAGTAATGTTCACATTGACACCCGTCCATCCTGAGACTTGCAGTCCATCAGTGTGATGTGCAGAGTGTGACACGTGGCGCGTTGTCAGGGATTGGTACTCAATTAAGCTCCTTTCCACATGGCGCACACTAGATTCTGGAGAATGTAGCAGTGCTGAAACTTCGGGGGCAGAATGTTACACTCCCTTGTGGGGGCTTTGGCAAGCAGGTGGGCGGTGTAAAATTTGGTCTGATTTCATGGGTGCCCTTTTCTGGTGCCCAACCACCGCCCCCAACCCCATCACAGTTCTACATGTGACGGGGGAGGTGTTCAGTGGCCTACCCACCCTTGGGCCAATTGAGGCACTAAAGGGCTAATCAATGGCGACTTAAACACCTCTTCCAGTCCCGTTGCAATTTTTCATGTGGCGGGCAAAGGAAGGAGACCAGTTTGAAGCCTGCCAGGTCCCACTCCTTGGGCTACTGGTAGGGAAGGAGGGGTCCTTTCCTTATGTGCCTCCTGGGCCCATAACAGGCCCCCCCCCTCAACCCCCCCACCCAAACACTATCCCCTGCCCCCTTCGGGATTCTCCACCTGTTAGAGCGAGGGAAGGTTCACTACCGGGGCCGTGGGAACCCAGCAATACTATTAAATCCTACTCCAGAGTTTAAAGGTGGGGACAGGCCTATGCATGGCAGCATTTCTAACGTGCAATAGACTGATTTCAGAATTAAGATTTTTTTAAATTGCCTTTCGGAATTATAAATTTTAATGGGCTTGTTATCAATGCTCTTTATAGGGCAATATATTTAGTTAGATCCAAAGTAAAATTGCCAACTGGAACTACTTTTAAGAAAATAAATGGAGCCTTTAAACTTGTTTTTCTGCATGTTTTTTGTTGATTGGTATTTCACCAAACCAGTTATATGGCCGCTTCTGTGAACCACTGTGTGATACTTCAACCTTCCTGTGAAGGAATCTTATTTGCCAACCACAGATTTAATGCCATGCTTATGGAATTTACTGGAACAGGGCATCTCGGAGATGTGCCCTGTTAATTAGACTTGTTCTTGCATCTTCAGTTCAAAATGATTACCCCACAACCTTTTGTAAGTATGAACTGGTAATGCTGCAGTGAGGGTAACAGGGTATCTGGGGCCTTGGTGAATGACTGGGCCAACAGTGTATCTCCTTAACCAATGGGATTTGAGGATTAAGACATAAACAGAGGAAGAACTGAAAAGAAGGGTGAACCAAAGGGAGTGAATTGAAAGTCAAATCTGGTAGAGAGAGAGAAAGAAAGAATGGATTGAGAGAGAACGCAAAGGAAAAGTAAGATGTAAAAAAAAATAAATTTGAAGTCTCCAACAACCATTCACTACCTGAAGGAATGAGACTCCACATTTTTAATTATTCACTTTCTGAGCTAGAGAGATTGATTGGCAATCATTAACGATTATTACATTGTTGAAGAGTTACTTATGATGTCAGTTACTAGATTTAACTTTCTGTGGTGAGTTTAATAGTCAAACTCAGCAACTTCATGAAATCACGGGGAGTTTAAGGGGTAGATGCCTTTTCCGAGAAGTAAACGGTGTAAAAGTGCAAATTGGTCAGCAATTTGTGGCAATTTGCAATTCATGGATTATCTGTCTCCTCCTTGCCATTACTCGCTGGCCAATTTGCGCATCTGGGTCTTTCAATTGTATAGATTTTCTAAATATCATATCGGATTACAAAACAATACCCAAAAAAGAAAATTGTTCTTTTTGCTATACGTTTATGCTTAAACAGAAAAAAACCATTGTCCTTTTTGAAACAAAAAAAAGCCTTGCATTGACGTATGTGTGTGCAGCTTGCATCATTGTCGATGAATGGTTACCATGCTGGGCTGAGGCTCATGAGCCAGCTTCCTCATTGATCCATGTTCCTTCATTTCATGGGCCAAGCAAATACTCAGAGGTCAGCAGATTAAGCTATGAGGATGCAAGTGACTGACTGCTGGCTGGCTTGTTCGGCTACAGAACAACAGGAGCAGCACTTCAAAAGTAATTGGTGGTACACACTGCACTTTGGAAGATTTGTGAGTGATGTGATAGATCCTCGTGTACCACAATTATTTTGTTAGATAGGAGGAAAATTTGGAGTGTTATCCTTTCCTTTGTATAACCGTATCTCCATTCAGCCTTTAAGCATTTTGCAGCAACGTTTTGAGAATAAAAGCTCATAACTGTGATATTAAACCCTAAATCTTGCTATTTCATTATGAACATGGGACTTTAAATCTTGGTTTCACACCCCTGCCTCCAATTTAGTCCCTTTTCCCACTCCTCTCTCGAAAGCACTTACTCTTTTTGGGATATGATTCCACAAGGACCAACATTGCCCAAGTCATCACTCCTCATGGACAAGGTTGGCAACTGTAACTAGTAGGGTGCCAAAGGATCATCTCTGGGGTCTCAAATATTTACAATCTATGTTACTGACTTGGACGAAGGGACTGAGTGAATTGAAGAAATATTTGCTGACGATACATAGATTGGTAGGTGGCAAAGCAAGTTGTGAGCATGACACAAAGAGCCTGCAAAGGGATATTGATAGGTTTAGTGAGTGAGCAAAAATTAAGCAGCTGGAGGTTTTCTACAAGCAAAGTATTGTTTAAATGGAGGGAAAAAAACAGAATGTTGTGGTGCCGAGCAATTCACCTTGTAAATTAAACACAAAACTTAGCATAATTAAGAAGGCAAATGAGATGTTGGCCTTTGTTGCAAGGGGGAATGGAGTATAAAAGTAAGGAATTCTTGCTACACCTATACAAGGCTTTGGTGAGAACTACACCTAGAGTACTACATGCAGTTTTGGTCACCTTGTTTAAGGAGGGATGCATTCGCATTGGAGGCAGTTCAGAGAAGGTTCACTAGGCTAATTCTTGGGATTAAGGTGTTTTGTGAGGCAAGGTTGAGCAGATTGGGCCAGTACTCATTGGAGTTTAGGAGAATGAGAGACAATCTTATTGAAACATGTAAGATTCTGAGGGGGCTTGACAGGGTAGATGTTGAAAGGATGTTTCTCCTCATGGTGCAATCTAAAGCTTGCTGGGGTCGGGGTGGGGGTGGGTGGGTGGAGGGTATGCACAGTTTCAGAATAAGGTATTTTCCATTTCAGACTGAGATTATGGCAATTTCTGGTTGTGAATCTTTGGAATTCTCTACCTCAGACAGCCGTGGAGGCTGAGTCATTGAATATAGTTAAGGCAAAGATAGACAGATTTGTGATCAGTAGGGGAGTCTAGAGTAATGAGGAACAGGCAGCAAAGTGGAGTCAAGGCCAAGATCAGAGCAGCTATGATCTTATTTAATGGTTGAACAGCCTTGGGGGGCCGTGGGCCTCCTGCTCCAATTTCTTATGTTCTTAAGTCAAGGCAGTGATTTTTTTTTTTCAGGCTATTCCAGCTTAGAAAGCATCAGAGCTGAACCCAATCCTCCTCCTCTTCCACAACCATACATGTAAACTTTCCAACAGGAATCACTAGATAGTGATCAGAAACAGACCCCTTGCAACACTGCCCCCTTCCCCAACTCTTGACCCCAACTCTCCTGCTCCACCTTCTCCCTACATGGGTACTGAACTGCTGAGATGAGCAAACTTAACATTGATCAGGAATCAAACCTGAGCTTACATAACTTAGTATTACAATGGGCAGTGCCTTTAGACATTGGCTGCTTACCTCATTGAGTCCATTGATTGCCCACATGATGCAACTGTCTGTGTGGCTTTCTCAATATTTCATGTTGTTTGCCAGTATTCCCACCATCAACATCCTGGCATCACCATTGACCAGCAACTGAACTGGACCAGCCACATAAATACTGTGTCTACAAGAGCAGGTCAGATGTTTGAAATACTTCAGTGAGTAACTCATTTCCTGACTCCCTAAAAGCCTTTCCACCATCTTCCACAAGTCAAGGTGTGTGACTGAATGCTCTACATTGCCTGAATAAGTGCAGTTTCAGCAACACTTAAGATGTTGACACCATCCAAGACAAAGCAGCCTGTGTAATCAGCACCCCATCCACCACCTTAAACATTCACTCCCTCCACCATCAACACACAGTGGCAGTGGTTTGCACCATCTACAAGATGCACTGAAGCAGCTGGTCAAAGGCTCCTTCAACAGCACCTTCCAAACCAATGACCTCAAACACCCAGAATGGCAAGAGGAACAGATGCATGGGAACACCACCACCTGCAAGTTCCCTACCAAGCGACACACCATCTTGACTGGAACTATATCACTGTTCCTTCACTATCGCTGGGTCAAAATCCTGGAGCTCACTTCCTAACAGCACTGTGGGTGTTCCCATAGCACATGTCATGCAGCAATTCAAGAAGGTTGTTCACCACCACCTTCTGAACTACGGATGGGCAACAAATGCTGGACTTGTCTAGTGATACTCATAACTCCTAAATAAATTAAAAAGAAATCACTGAAGCATCCTCTGGGGTTATTCGTGTAAGTACTCAGAATTTGCAGCGGAGAGCTGGTTCCACTTTGAAAAAGAAAGAGCAGCAATTTTGTATAGGCCAACTCAATGGACTGAGTGTCACATTACTCAGTAAAGCTTAATGGGGTAAGAATTGCGTTACGAAGAGGACCTCCATGAATTAGAGTCAAAAATAGCTTATGAATACTGTTAATATTTGCTCCATTTCTGGCTGTGACTCCATCCTTATTTCATAAACTGAGTCATTGTCCGCCATCAGATGTTTGATTGCCTGCTGTTCTGGGTGCTTTTTTTTTCCTAAATAAGTTAGACAGGAGTCGTGGAGGTTGTTGAAATATAATGCCAAGCTAAAGATTCCCATTTATCTTTGTACTGGCTTATCTGTTGTTGTAGATTTATAGTGACCTGCTTTGAAGGAGGTTGGGGGTAACGGCATGATGCATGTAGGACACCAGATGCAGACAGAATGTTTCCGCCTGTGAAGATCCAAAGCTTTAGTATTGCTCTGTTAAACAGATCCATTCACCAGACTCATGCCCGACAGCTAAACAAAATTCAGAAATATTTTATTTGCGAATCTGGGCTTCAAATATTCTCCACTGTCATTACCTGTTAGGTTTTTATTTCTGGATTCCTATTTCCTTGATAGATCTGTGTTAATTATGCTATGACAGTGGTCCTAATGTTGAATCTGGAGCCGCATTATCTGAATGATCACACTCTCTTTTGGTATAAAAGTTTTGTAAGGAAAACAAGAATTTGCAAATTTAAGCAAGTGGCATTTCAGCCGTACACTCTAAGCAAATGTCTTTCCAAGATTTCTTAATTTTTCAGAGTGTTTGCCAGTTTAACTTTTGGTTTTGCACATTGAAGGTGACAGGAAAGGGAATATATTGTAGCACAATGGTTTGTAAGCAAGAAAACGAAGTGTAAGCTGTTCAACATGAAGATGTAATTGGTCATTGCTGAATGTTATTATTATGCTGGCTTCTGTCCATGCCCAGTAGAACACTTAATGCTCTAAGAGGTGCAGTTTAGAAACTGCTGTTGGTGGAAGCTTGCTAGGTTGCTAGGAGAATGACTAGCAGAACAACACAGAATGTCCAAACATACAAAATACATGATGTAAAGTCAGTCTTATATCCAAGTCAGAACCTCATAGTGCCAAATGAGACTATTAGATGCAGTGCTTTATGCAGAATCCTTGTTGGTTGGAACTATTCAAAACTAATTGTGCTGCTTCACTCTTTCCCCGTAAACTTTAATCTTTTGTTCAAGCGTTTTCTCTCTCTTCTACTAAAACTCAATTACTCCCTGTTGGAAAGCATTCTCTGGCTCAACAATTTTACATGTGAAGAATTGTCTCCTATCCTTTCTGCTCTCTCTCCGTAACCAATTCAAATTGATAAGCCCATATCACTGACCCCCAACCAAAGAACAGTCTTTCCCTATTTATCCTATGAAAATCCTTAATAGTTTAAAAATCCCCCATTAAATCTCCTCTTTGCCTTCATTCCTGTGGCTGAAATTACCCCAGGATCTGAAACCTTTCCTCATGCCAATGGGGCTAGAAATTTGACTCATGCGATCAATGGCTTAACACCACTTGGAATCGAATAGGTTCATTGGCATTGAAAATGGTTGGCTTCAGCCCCTCCTTGAGTTATATGGGAGGGTAGAAGAACTGGAGAGATGGCCACAAGTCTGAAGTTTGGACTGTGAACTGGAGGAGAGCTTGGCTCAGTCATTCTGGCACCAATTTGGCAATCACCCTGTTCAGTTCTTGGAGTTAATGGAAATGGCACTTTGAGCCAAAGCTATTTCTATGATCTTGGGGCGGAATTTTAGGGCCTTGTTGCAGTGGGGGTAGGGCTGTAAAATGCAGCGAGCCATTCAAAAGCCCATTGACTTTGGGACTGTGAACTCCCTTCGCCAAAAAAAATTCCACCCTCGGTGTTTCATCTCTTACTTTAGACTGGTATTGCAGTTATGGTGAGATTATACAGCAGGTATTTATAGGATATTGTTTCACAGCAAAATTCCTCTTAGCTTAACCCTAACCGAAATGGGATTAAACTACAATGCCTATTTAGTATAAGTTTAACTTGCTTATTTTATTGGCAAGTCAGAAATATTGGTCTTAAGTAGCCATGGAGGAAAATGTCTAATGGCAACAAATGTAAGCATAATGGAGACTGTAATTTATGGAATAAAATGCCCCAATAACAGAAATTTATAACTAAAAATATCATTTAATGGCTAACCCTTATCTTTACTGTGTACAAAGTGAGAATATTCTTTGTTTGCTCAATATTGATGGTTGCAGAAACTGCATTTAATTTAATCTTTTTGACAGTAAAGTATTTTAATATAGCCTTCTTATTGATTTCTTTCAATATTTCCAAGTAAATTTTATTTTATTACATCTATTATACAGTAAATGTTTCTGCATCAGTGCCCATATCTAGTGTAAAGCTTGCTTCCTGGAACTTGTCATGTTCCTTTATTTTCACCTTTTCCTGTCACATTTAGTTAGTTAGATCGAAGTAAATCACCAGTCAAGCCAAACAGGACAGGTAGAAAATGAGTGGATAAGAAATAAGCATCTTAGAGAAGTACCAAAATGCTAAGGACTTTTAAAACAACTAATCTCCAATTAGCAGAATTTACCTATAGAAGAAAGAGAAGGTGAACCAATCGGATCTCTCAAAGTACTTTTTTTGGGGGGTGGTGGGGTGGGGGGGGGGGGGGGGCGGATATTAACATGACATGTTTTCCTCCATAGTAACTGCAAACTCTGATGCATTATTTATTATGGTTTTAATCAAAATAAACATTTCAAGTATGATGGAGCTTTGGAGAAAGAGAAGATGAGAGGGATTAGCTGGATAGTTCTACCAGAGAGCTGGCATGGGCACAATGGGGCGATCGGCTGCCTCCAGTACTGTATCATTCTATGATTAATATTCCACAATATAATGATCAAATTTAAACAGAGATTTCCTTTGTCGTTCAACAGCTTCATTAAATTTTTCACTTCATGCCCTGAGCTTGCCTCGAAAGCCTAGACTAAGCCTGCATATTTTTTCTTCAGAACAGTTGAAAGGAATTACTAACCACAACCGTACATTGAGCATGTGCAGTTTGCAGAATTTGCTTTCAGACATCTGTAGCTCTTTCTGGTCTGACGAAAAGACAATATCATTTTTTCCAGTTGGGAATTGCTTTGCTTTTTCTAAGACTTAAATCAAACTGCAGATTAAGTTCTCTAGGCTTTATTTTTATTAAAGTTTCATACTTAAAGCGTTAATAGCCCATTTTTCTATTGTAAACTGTTTAATTTTAACTTAACAGACAGGGAGACAACACCTGTGTTGCACCTGTAGATTCTTTGGTTGATATTTAGAGAAAAAAAAATCATTGAAGATGGTGTTTTTCTTCTTAATGGAAAAGTTGAAGAGAATTCCAGTTTGTTTTTCTAAGTGACACCTGGTATGAGTCAATGCCTTCAGGAGTACTAAAGGGAAAAGGAAAATCAGATACAATGTGGAATACTTTTAAAGAGGAAGGAATGTCTGATGCCTTTGTATTGTATTCTTGCTCCAGCTTTTCAATCAGAATTTGGGATGCTGCAGAAGCCCCCAAGATAGTGTTAAGTTCCGAGGGTTATTCGCCAAAGCCAGCTTTGAATTTGATCAACATTCCAAAGAATTGAACCTATTTTACGCATATTCCCATTAAAATTCATTGGTAGGTGTTAGATTTTAATGACCAAATTGTGGCAACAGAAGAAACTGGAGAGCAGTATAAACTATGGGCATCTAAAGAGCATCTTCATCCAATCTAAACAAAGGGCTGTGGCCTGACTTTGGACAAATTGATTCCTACAATGTCAGTGAGACGGGAAATTAGATTAGTCTTAATTGAATACTTTTAAATCCAATTTATGTAATTGAAAAACAGCATAGTAACTTTATAAATCGAAGAAAGGCAATATTAGTTTCATGTGTGCAACGTGTGTGTTTGCAACATAATTACAAATTGTGATTTGGTTTTGTTTTGAGTTTGACTTTATTTGTGTACCCCTGTGCTGATAATTGTATGATTGCCTCAAGTATGACTTCAGGATAAATAACTTTGGATTTCTTCTGTTCATTAGAAAATCCAAAGCTAGTTAAATACAATGCAGACTCTAAATGTTTGCCGTGCATAATTAATATTGTATCTCATCCCTGCCAGCAAATAGCGGAAAGGAAATCAATAGTTGTATATGTAGATTACTGTGCAGTTGTGGTTAGCAGATAATGTTGCTATGTACCCACTGTTTTATGGTTTAAATAGCTACCTTAGGTAAATTTACTGCAATTGACCTAAAGTGCAAATATAAAATATTTGGGTGGAAAGATTGCATTGAATTGTGGGTTCAGCTGTAGGATTTTACCTTTTAGCCCATGATTTCAAATCCAACGCAGACTGATGGAATGACAGTGGTCTCCCTCTTGGCTTAGCACCCCCTTTGAGCAGCCTCAACTCAGGTTTTAGTTGTTCTGAAACAAGGGCACAAAACTGCTTGTAAATTGGAAATCTCCTTCTGATTGACCATAAGGATCGATCACGTGGGACATAGAAAGGTCACATTCCTGCAGTATGGGATGCTTTGTTTTCGAAGTTGGGCAAAGATGCATTGTCACCTTGTCAGGTTAGAGTACAGGGAGCTTCACCTTGCAGCTGTACTTGCTCTACTTGAAGAGAAAGTGTATGATCTGGACACTGGGTGACTGAAAAGGGAAGGTTTTGCGTTTCCCAGAGCTGAGATCTCTTGCCTTGAAAAGCTTAACAATTTGCCAGACAATGGATCAATATCTTTGTGCTGTCTCCAATACATCTAATCAGTTTTGAAGTGTTACAACTTGCTCTGATTCTCATCATTTTAATCCATTTTATTTTTTAAGGATGATTTTATCTGGGTATCTGTTTTCATTGGGAAGGAAGATCAGGTGGTGCATGTAATGGGCATTTAATTCGATTTTTACCCATTTTTCAGCATTGTCCAAAGTTTAAATTACCGTAATTAAGTTCTTCACACATCTTCTTGAAGAGAACGATTGACATCCTGAATTTTCCACTCAAGCATTAAAATTTACATTTTTCAAACCTGTCCAGAATGTACAGTTAAGTTCTTGACCATTTTGTCCTCTGTTGTTCCGCTAAGCTTTTTCCTCCTGGTTTCCAAGGCAAGTTCCTTTAATGTGGACATTGTTTTGGCATTCTGAGGTCACTAATAATTGTTATACATAGAGGGAAACCTCCATTTTCTCACCAGTTTCTCTCTTCACACTCTGCACCTTCTTAATATTCATGTTCCTCAGGCATTTGCAGATTTCAACTCAAGAATGCTCCAAATGTGAAAGTGTGATTTATGGGTATGGTCCTTGAGCATTGTTGTTGTTTTTTTAAACCTGTGCTAATCAGCATGTGAAGGAGGAATAAATACAGATGCCATGTATAATACACTGAAATTATTAGACATACATGAACTAGTTTTATTATAGGATTTCAGAACCACTAATGCGCTGTAATACTTG
Organism: Carcharodon carcharias; assembly: GCF_017639515.1. Lineage (NCBI taxonomy): Eukaryota > Metazoa > Chordata > Chondrichthyes > Lamniformes > Lamnidae > Carcharodon > Carcharodon carcharias. The sequence goes on along the minus strand of NC_054474.1, from coordinate 165,816,295 downwards.
AAGCTATCGAGGGAATATTACAATAGGATTATCTTCAGAAAAAGGATCTTATCAAGTTAAGTATTTATATTAGCCCAAGAGGTAACAACCCAAGCTTGTAGCAACTAAAATTATTCTGATGCTGTGTCTGAAATTAGGGAAGTACTCACATGCTAGCATTAAGATGTTAAATGGTTGTCACTTTTTCATATCCCAGTTATCATATTACAGCTCCAGATTGTTCCAGATGTATCATGGGAGTCAAATGGGTAGTTATTATTGGTTGTACGGTGGACTCCGAACAGAATGCAGCATAATTAGTGCTTTAACTATTGACTTTGACAGTTGTTTTCAATTTTAGAAGTGTACGTAGCTGTGTTAGAATCAAAGTGATACTATTCTAAGCTGGCTGAAGGTTTTTGTATTAGTTTGTTTTGCTCAGAAAATGTTACTTTTGTTTCCAGTATGTTATACTTGGGTAAAATTGGTTAAATATTGAAAAATAAAGTATTTTAATTGTACTTGAAATTAGTGTGGAAGGGAGAACCTGTCCATTTATGATAGGGGCTTAGGACATAAGATCACAATTTCATTCCAAAAACATCTTTTTTCAACTGCATTCACTTTTTGTGTGTGTTACACTGGCAGCTGCAAGACCACTGCACAGTTTATTCTGTCTCAAATCTAACGACCACTTTTCTATATTTCCACCTATAATTTAATGGTATCGAAAGTCATGGTTAAAGCATAGAATTTCCACCTTGTGTTGAAATGCAAAAGTAAAGTTGTATTGTTTTGTTTTGTTTTGGTTTTGCATGCTAATATCCTAAAATTGTACACAATTAATTTAGTTCCTGTTAATAATTTGCATTGATGTCTGATACATATCTAGAAAAGTACAGGTAATAATGCCTTTAGTGGGACAAACTGACATGGAGAGCACATACAGTAATTACTTGTGTTAATTTTTCATTATTGCTTTTCTTCTGTGTTTTATTAAATGAAAGTCTAATGAAAATCATATAGTCTCAAGCTACTATAGTTTATTTAATTGCTTTTATCAATACCTGAAGCAGTAAAAAGAAGTCAGCAAAGTCCATTCAACACCACTGTTTCATGCATTAAGAATAGCAACGGTGTCCAGTCTTACTCTCAGTATTCAGGGAATGGAGCAGAAAGAAAAATCACTGTGATTTTTTTCCCCCTTTGCATCCTCTGACAGCACCGTCCTGTGATTGCCAGTCCGATTTGGCAGTTTTTAATCATTTTATCTCTCTTGTTCCCTCTCGTGGGAGACAGTCAGTGTTTAGCAGTCTGCTGTGAAGACCTCAGGGCTAGTTTAAGCGGCTGTAGCTCAGAGCTCAGATTATTAGCTCTGCTCTTAGGAGCACGCTCAGATCTTCCCCAAGGGAGCAGTGTGAAAAATTAACACAGGCTATAGCACCAGTGCAGCAGCAAATGATGCAACTGTAATTACTCCATTGATATTCTTCACACAATAATACTGTCATCAGTCATTTACATAAACTTTCTTGCATGAAAAGCATATGACTGGTTATAACCTTACAGTGCATGCATTATTTATTTATTCCATATTCCAGACACACTATTCTGTATACTCGAGCAGGCCAAATTTAATTGTAGAAGTATTATTTTTGAAGCAAGCCAATCAAAAAGTTGAAAACTTAATGCCATTTAATAATAGGAAAAACATAATAAATGCTTCTTTATCAGTCATGTACTACACGACTGGTATGATCCTTCTTGTCAGTCCACCAATTTTGCATCACAATTGTGTCATAGTGCTTTCAAGAAAATATTTAATGCACAGTATTAAAACTAAAAATGTAACAACTTAGGAGCGGTTCTTCAGTTGTTTAGTGTTAATGATTGGAAAGTAATCTCATCCTGTTTGATTCTGTGAACAGTAATGTTGTTTTTGAATTGTGCTTGTGAATACAAAGAGAGGTGGCCTTTTTGGTAATATCTGGGCGAATGAGCCTGTCTTCATTAGTTTTCCTGTCAGAAAAAAACTCAAGTTGTTGCTTTGTCTATTTTTGCTAATAAACTCAGTCAGAGAAGGATTCAACTAACGATGCTCGGTTATTTGCTTCTCAACATCTGTTTTCTTTTATGCTTGATCCTACATGCACCTAGAGCAACAAAGGATGCATTTTGAAAGAAAAGAGAAGCTTTGATGTGCACGCTCAAACAGAACAAAATATAAATCGAGCAATTTTATTAGTTGCGTTATAGGATGGAGTTGTCAGTCCAATGCAGAGGCCACATTGTGGATTGACAGGTCCTGGTCATCCACTTCTTTGTTCCTGTGCAGAGCAACAAGGACCTGCAGGGTACAGCATTACTTATTGCTGTCACAATAAACATTCTCAACACTGCTGGAGGGGGTGTCAAGGGGAAATGTAGGCACCTTAGTCAAATTTCAGCTGTTGAATATTTAATGAAGCCCGCAGTGTTTATTTGGTTAGGCTGTCGATTTTTATCGTTCTGTCAATAGTTACTCATATGTGGTGTGGTGATGATCTTTAGCAGCACATCCCCAAGGAGCGGAGCCCCTAAATGCAATTATGGAATTTATACTGCAATGTGTTTGATATTTCTCTTGATCTAATTTGCAATATGGTAGTTTATTGTTTGGCATTTTAGAGCAGCTCAAGTGGCAAGAAAATTTGATTTCCTCTCATAATTCTTTATAACATCATTAATGTTCTTAGCACATTGGCCTCAGTTTTTATAAACCACAAATGAGCCCATAAACCAAGATATTTTATTTCCCCGTGTCATGCATGCAATAATTATTAAGAATCATCATAATTTCCTCTCTCTCTCTCTCTTTAACACAATATTGGAGATTACTGGGATCCATTTGAGTTTTGTACTGATGTTTAAGCTAAAACTTAATTTATGCGCACTTGTAAGAGTATCTGTTTAATGAACAAATACCATAATTCAGAAATTCTCAAATGGTGCATTATTAGAAATGTTAAGTTATTTCTGTGAAACTAATTAACATCTGCAACATCCAGCCTGAGAGTAACACAATTTTACAATTTTAATGTAGCTTGTTATGACGCTTCTTTATTGCACAAAAGACCGTGTAAAACAACTTTAAACAATTTTATAATCCATTGAACAGAAGCAGAAGCTTCTCTTTTACTAATCATTGATGCTAAAGCGAGAATTGACCGTCTCTAGCTTTGCACTGAGGTTATCAGTTACAATATGCTCTATCGTTGTATTTAACTGCTCCCCTGTCAAATTGTTTCCTAATCAGAAATATTCCCAATTTTTAACCCAAGTTATTCAAAGTTTTGGATTTCTTGTTGCCATAAGGTTGTGACAGCAATGAACATTTATATCTTTTCCAAAGCTACATTTGTAACAAATTAATATGTCATAGAATGGACCCAATGGTGAAAATTATAGAATACACACATGGATCAATCATGTGCCTAGCCCCATTTTAAAAAAAAAATGTAGATTATGCTGTTTATTAGAATTATGTTGCACTGAAACTCAACACAAATATTTGTTACTTTTAAATAATGTGTCGAGTATAGCTTCCACAACCTAAAATTATCCAACTTTCAGCTAAAGATTTCCAAGAAATGTACTGAATTTTTTTGGGGGAAAGGTATCGTTTCCTCATTGTTTTAAATTTGCAACTTTGCATTGCTGTCGTACTCATTGGCTTGAACTTCTACGGGCCAAAATTGAGCATTGTCTGGGAAGGATACTGAGATGTCATTTTAAGGTTGAAGTTAATATCGCAACAAGCTGCAGACCTGGCTGCTTGTTCTTCAGTATCATTCCAGATTGTTGTCTACCCACAGCAATGCAAAATATTTAAAGCCTATAGTTAAGAAGCACCCCTTGCCAAAAAATTGAGACAACTAAAGTATGAGCCCCATTTCCAAAAACCACATTCTGGTAAACAAACTGTTGATTGAAACAAACTGAACAAAATTGGATGTCTTGAGAGCTGTTTTAATTCTTTGCTGCAGTGAAGGAGCTTATGGACACAATTCTTTTATCATGTAATTTCTTGGCAAAATAATGGCAGGTTTCTGTAATGCAATTCTGTAATGCCCTTTTTCAAGCCACTTCCATTCTACTAATTTTTGTTGGCTGCAATTAGTGTTTTATTTGATAAGCATACAGATAGCAGTCTAATTTTAGACTGCAATCATCTCAATACATTTGTTTGATCAGTGATTAATAAAAATCAGTTTGTTTCCTTTCTCACAATAAAACTTGACTATAAAAATCCACCTTAATGGATGCATTTGAAACGCATTTTGAAGTGTTAAGATGTTAATAACTGATGGTAAAATGCACATTTCATCAGAGAGCTATGTATTATTTTCATTTTTATTCACTCGTGGGATGTGGGCATCATTGGCAAGGCCAGCATTTATTGCCCGTTCTTGCCCTTGAGCAGGTGGTGGTGAGTTGCTTTCCTCAACTGTTGCAGTCCATGCAGTATAGGTATACTCACATTATTGCTATTTTGACCCAGCAACAGTGAAGAAATGGAGATGCATTTCAAAGCCAGGCTGATTTGTGACTTGGAGGAAAATTGCAGATTGTGGCTTTCCCAAGTGCCGACTGCTTTTGTCCTTCAAGGTGACAAGAGGTCCCAGGTTGGATGGTGTTGTCAAAGGAGTCTTGATGGATTGTTGCATGTTATGTTATAATATTGCATAGTTATACTATATTAATTTGTCAACTAGGTACAGTGAAAATTGGTGAATTAGAATCTAAATATAATTGCTTTTGTTCAGATCTCTTGCTTGTATATGGAATGGAGCAATTGTGCTATTTTCTTCAGTCTTCAAGTCAGCTTTTGTCTCTGCCTTATTTTATCCTTGAACTCTCCAAATAACTAAAACTGTGCAGCATTGTTTTGCAGCACTTTCCCCTTCCTTTGATAGATTCAGAGATACAACAAAATGCAATGTGTGCAAGTGGCAGTAAACAGATATCACCACTAGTCATGTTGCCTGACTTGTGTATTCTACATTATCCAATCTGATAGGGTTAATGTATCAAGCTGACTATTGGATCATTATATATGCATATAGTGTTTAAATATATATTCCAGCAAACTCAATTAAATTATATCGGAGATCAGTGATAGGTTCCATTTGAGGGATCCATTGTGATGAACAGATCTGACTCATGTTTGGTTCCAAGCTGACACACACTTTCAATTTTTTTTGAATATCAGTATCACTGAAATGCATGATCGGTGCATCAGAACAATTGAAGAATTATGACCTTAGCCATGCATCTTAATCTAATTGCTGTCAAAAAATCTTTTGGTCACCAATGCAGAGCAACATTTTCCTGATTCACACAACTTAAGAAAATAAATCTGTTGCTGTTGTTGGGCTGGAAAGCAAATCTGCTTAGCTAGAAATTCCTGTGCACAAATTTGTTTGCTGTACAAATTTGAGGTGTGAACATTAGGTTATTAGCTTCCATAAATCATGAAATGCCAGGGCCAAATGCCCTGAGTCTCTCGATATTCAGTAAAGAGTTAAGGCAAGGGAAGTATCGAGCCGAACTCATTAATGGCATTTGTTCTCAGCCACCTAGTGATCTATTTGCAGATGATAGATGAGTGCTTTCTCACCCTACACTGTGACCAACCTTGTCCCAATCTTGAATATCTGTCAAGACGTTAAGTGGTCTGCCACAATCACCAGTGAAATAGGACCTCTGTAATCTGATGTTCCACTTAGAAAAGAAAACAAAATTCCTGCCACTTAATATAGGACTACAGCATGGTCAATACAAAAAGTGCATTCAGCAAGTGATGTAGAAGCTTGATAAAATCTTTACACCTCATTATCAAAAGTATTGCATTTACAGCCAGCTGCCATCACAGTATACATCTATTTTAGTTTTAAGTCTTTTTTTTGAATGGTTATTCTCAAAAGCATCCACAAGAATATCCTTAAACATTTTGTACTTCATAATTTAAAGACCTCCATGATAAATCTGTAAGACCGAAGTGTAAGATGCCTGGATAGTGAATAAGAGATATATTGTGATTTGAGAGCAAGCTGAGAAATAAAGATTTAAACAAATCTCTCTCTTTTTAGAGTAAAGTAGGACGCAACACTTTTATTTCACACCTGATTGGTTTTCAAAACAAACTCAAAAGATCAAAGTGTCTGTTCTGCCTTCAAGTCCAGAGAATGCGTCTTCATTCACTTGAAGCCTAACCTGTTCCCACCTGACACACTTCTAATTCATAGTTTGCATTTCACGAAGGATTAGTAGCCTGTAATTGAAGGCTCTGCATGATTTTCAAGGGGCGGTGGGAGCGGCTGGGGAAGGCAAAAGTCACTAGCACACACCCTTGGCCTCATTAGAGCTACGACACAGCTTTTTAATACCAAAGACTGAAGCCAAGAATGCAAAGGCCTGAGGTTAACCACACGCGTGCACAGAGGCTTTTCATTGGACACACTGAATTCCTTTACATAATTCAATAGAACTACAAACAAAAAAAAATCAAAGTTTATTTTTGGTTTTCTTTGTTTAAAAAGCAAACATTTTTCATATTGTTTCCATTAGGAGGCTTCATTTCTGTGCACTTTGCAAGCTATTTATGCATGGATATTAAAATAAATTAAGAGATTATAGTATTATACCGTTAAAGGTATCTCTGACATGCAGCAGAAGTTAAAACCTCCAGAATTTGATCTCTGTGAAATTGTGAAGTAACAGCGAATAATATTTTATAATGTAACAGAAAATCACCACACAGCAAGCACCAATTCGACTGTGACAAAAACAAATAACATATACCTTTGAAGAAATTGTGTATTTTTTCTGATTTCTAATTATCATAAACATTTGCAATTTCTATAGATATTTATATCATGGCAAATACATTATTGGGTGATGTTGCAGAAAAACTGCCAAAAGTGCAAGAAGCCTTTTGCTTATGATGTTGCCTCAATCCAAAAGATCAATTCTCTAGTGTCATTTTAAGCGATTGATGCAAACCTGTGTGGGTGTGCATATGACACAGCTTGAGTCATGGCTGTGTCAACTTTCATATAGTTCCATGGTTGACTGGCAGATATCTGAAGAGTTACCATACACCTGACCTTTACCAAGCCGGTTAGTGCCAGTTATTAAGAGATTTCCTACATATTGGAAACTTCAAATCCACCATTGTTGCCATAATGTAATTGTGAAATGAATTATTGCAGTCAAGCCTAGAAATTTAGAAAATATTCCTATGGCAGGGAACCAAGTCTCCCTTTTCCTTTTCTAAATGAATATGGAAACCCCATTAGCAGTATTGAATATCCTTCAAATGCTGGTGATTATATTCATCATTTGAATACGAAACCATTTCCTCCGATTTCATAATTTGGTCACAAAAAACGATGAAGATGGTGTAATTATGCAGTGAAATTTTGAATCGCTGTTATTATTTTTTAAAACATGCGTCTCTTTTTGCTTTGGGTGTTAATTTGATGGAATCGGTTTGTATGTAGTTGTGATTCCTATGTATCATGGTTCAGTCAGATGTGTAACTTTGGTAGATCACACTTTAAAAAAAATTTAGAGCTTAAAGGAAAGAGGCAAAGGCTAAGGAAGCTTATTTTCAGGCTACCAGAGTCCGCCATTTTATGACTCCTCTCCCATCATGATTTGCTATGGGTCTAGATTATTGAGGAAACCCACATGCACCTCAGAGAGGCTCCCACTGGTCTTACCATGAACCAGCAACTCATCCCAGAACAGTGGCCAATCCAGAGCCACCCACACGCAGGAAACCATTCTGCATCAGAGATTGAAAAGTGCTTCTTCTGGGAGCACTCTTTGCCAATATCAAAGTCTGTGTCACTTCAAATTCTGCATATTTGTCATTGACATAGTACAGAAAACTATGCTGACAGGTGCTAAATGCACAGAATAATTGGTTCATAAAATTGACATTTTCTTCTACATGAAGGCTAAGGTAAGAAGTGCAACTTCCAAAAGCGTAACCATGAGTTTGTTGATATTTTAAATGTACTTGTAATGTATTTGCAGAAGGAATTGTTTATTTTGAACTTTTACACTATTTTCAAGTTGTTTAAAATATCAAAACATGCATTTAAAAATAATGCTTTGTAGTAATTTAAGATGTAATGCCAGTATTACTCCAACATAGAATTTTTAAATTGTAAATTGTAATTAATCCTGAACTTTAGACAACTATATAATTTTTTTAGGAGTTTTTTTTGGCATGAAACTGTACACTTGAAACAGATGTGTACCTTTGTGCATTAGAACAATTTCTAGTTGACCTATTAGAAGTCTTGTAGACCTTGGTTTATTTTTATTCCCAGGACTTTAGTGTTTAGTGAGCTGTACTTTTTATCTTCTGTGGGTATCTTGACTATTGGAGAACTACAGTCAAATCCCTGTATCAGATGTAAACAGAAATATAATTACGGTTCTTAAATAGTTAATTCCAAGAACAAGATCTAAAAATATGTTAAACTCATAAACTTTTGTCTTCACTTTCTCTGATATTTCGTGTTATGAATGTATATTTCAGGAGGATTTGTACTCAAAGTATAACGCAACAGTTTATTATTGTTTCAAAAAATGACCACATTGATGGAACATTTTTTAAACAGAAGAAAATCACTACCTTTGTTCAAGATAGAGAAGAAGATTCTACCCTTGAGTAATTCATTAAGCCTGACAACAAAAAAAAATCCCTGAATATTGTCCTTTTCAACATGGATAAAAAATTTCCCTTGTAATTGTGTTTTATTCTTGCACCTTATAGAAAATAATGAGGAATGACAATTAAAGTAAGCCAAGGGAATAAGAATCAAAGGGTTGAAATTCCCTTTGGCAAAGGGTTCACTGTTTGAAATGTGCAGTCACCAAACTCGAAACAGATGTGAGCTCACGGCTGTAAGAATCATGGTCAATGCCAGAAACATATAACAGCTCTATATTGTGCAAAACTGAAGTCTGCAGAGTACAGATCAGTTTAACTAAGGCAAGCCATCTCTTCAATGCAGTTGTTTTGAACATTTCATATGTAACAATCAGTTCAACTTGCAGCTAATCCTTTAAACAATGGTCGGATACAGTTACTATCATTATAACTTTCTGGCCCAATGAGACTTTACACGATATACTGCCAGAGGAAGTTTTCCTACAACACCAAAAGCTGTAAATCCATAGCTTACTGGGATACGTTCTGCCTGCATTGCTGATGTACACTTAAAGAAGGGGTCCCACAATCAGGATCCCAAAGAACTGATATAGTGTTTGACATCTCTTTTATCTTTCTCCAGGCCTCCCAGTTGATTAAAATACGCTTGTTTAAAAAGTAAATGCTGACGACTCGGATCTGGCCAAATGACAATTACTTCTGTGGTTCAATTGGTTAGTCCTTCCATGTGTCTGCCTCTGTTTTCCAAGTCTTTCTATGGGTAGAATCTACTGCGCTTTGTCCCTGCCAGAATGGAGGGACTATATTCAGGTCTGGAACTTGATTTCCTAATGGGCGAGCTACACCGAGGCTCTTTCCTAGAGCAATGACGTTAACACCTTGCCTCCAGGTTTCCCATCTTGAGTCAGGGAGGGCGGGCAGAAAGACAAGACCATTTTGTCAAAGGAAGGATTTTGAATTAAAGGGACCACTACAGAGGTTATAAGAACTCGCCAGCATTTGGATTTTTGAGGCAACAGTAATCACAGGAGTAGAAAGGAGATTTGGGAAGGCTGCTTCCCATGTCTCTCACACTCTTACCTGGAGGTCCTGCTGAGGGGCTGCGGTGAGGTGAACTCGCCCAAAGCTGGGAGGAAGAGGACGACCTCTCCAACCCAAACAGGCATAGATCAAAGTGGCCGAGGAAGTCAGCGGCAGATTTGTGCTCCCTCCAACCTGGAGACAGTGCAGCAAGAGGAGTCAGGACTTCAGGAGGTCTCTCTGCAGGCACCTCACATTCCCATCTGAATAGTCAACGCTCACACTCCCCCTCAGCCTATTATCCTCTCTCATCCATGCCTCAAGTCACCCTCGATAAATGGTATCCTTCCCTTCTCTGCACACAAGCTGTTGCAGACAGTCACACCCCTCTGCTTTCTCTACTTGCAAGGGAAGAGAGCGCACCAACTTGAGGAGAGACAGAGATGAGGATGGTGGGGTTGTGGTTGGGGGGGGTGGGGGTCGATGGTGGGGCATGCGGTGGTGTAGGGGATGGCCTTCCAATGACAGACACTTGGTCGGCCACTAGTGGTGCGTACCCCAGCTACCCCACTGGAAAGGAGGTCTTATTCCAGGAGGCTGTAGCTGTCAGCAGCAACCTGCCATGGAAACCTGAGTCTCCTGAGGTATTGGCACTCAGTCATGTTAAGAGAGCTGATCCTTCGCTTGTAGATCCTGTATTGGGGGTCGCCTCCTTCCAGTAAACCTATGAGTCTACCCTCTCTGCCCTGTGGAGGGGGGGGCATGTAGTTGAGGAGAAGACAGGCAGGTGCTGCTGCTCCTGGAGCAGTTGGTGATGGTGCCTCAACAGAGGTACAAAGTGAAGCTGCTTAAGCTGCTCCCACACCAGGGTGAAGATTGGCAGCAGAGAAGTACAGCTGAAGGAGCGCGAGGTGTTAGACAGGTGAAGTGCCTTCCAAGAAGTTGGCAATCACCTGTCAAGCCTTGGTGACCCTGGCCAGTTGCTGACAGGTCAGGAAACATGTCTCCTGGCTGGGAAGTCCAGAATTGAGGATCAAAGCTGCTCTCATTGACTTCTTAACGACCTTAATGGGGTGCAGTGCATTGAGAGGGCCAGCACCGGGTTAGCTCAGTCAGGAAAGGCGAGTGAACTGGGTGAGGGATGGATCGATAAGGAGTGAGGGGAGAGTCAAATTTAAAAAAAAAACAAACAAAACCATCACAAAAATTGTGCCAGAGACGGTTGTGATCATAACGAACGGAGCTTCAGAAAAGTGCACAAAAGCGGCTACAGCAATACTCACCCCAGGTACTGTGGGGGAGCACATCAGGATTAACAGCAAAAGATCTAAAGGATCCTCAAAAGATATGGAATACACTGGAAGACCAGTTCAGAAACAAGTTAAACTTATTTATCGACTAGAGTTCATATTATTTTGACAGCCTACAGAATCCATGGACCACTTCATCAGCAGATGCAGAGAAAGGTGTATATGCTGTGATTTTTCAGACACAGAGCTAGCAGGCAGAATTGTTGAGCCGGTGATCACATCCACTCCCACGTGGAAGCGTTCCAGAAAGATCTGCCGGACAAGCCCAAAACATATAGTATCGAAGAGCTACTCGAGGATGAATGTGAGTATGAAGCAATCCTCGCAGGTCAACAAAGCTTACAAGTTCTGAGCACAACTCCAATTGTTGACCCACTCAGCAGAACACCCAAATCTAGTAAGACATGAGGAAGGTGTGGCCTTCTGCATGCACCAAGGAAATGCCCAGCTTTCCAGCCATTCTGCAAGGCCTGTGGCAGAAAGAGTCATTGGCAGTCGCAGTGCACTAGGGAAAAGGCTGATGCAGCTACAAAGAGCTGTGCACTGATCCACACAGACCACACACTACAGGTACCTTCAGGCAAGAAGAATAACCACCCGGCATCCTGTCAGAAATATGTACACAAGGTGATTGACAAACCTAGAAAATGACGATCATGTGCATGATGAGATGAAGAGCAGTGAACACGTTTCACACCATCAATCTCGTGGAAAGCCTAGGTGCTGTCACAGAATCAAAGTGTTTGCGAAGATTCAAATTATCTGCCCTAAGAAAGGTGGTAATTCCTCATTATTGACCTAGATTGACACAGCGGCAAGTGCCAACATACTAATGCTGCGAATTTTAAAAGACATGTATCCACAGACATAGAGGACCGTGAAGAAATCTACTATTGCGCAACTCTCAGCGTACAACGGTTCAATAATTCCCTGTGCAGGATCCACAGTTCCGGAATGCGAATACAATCAATCCTCCTGGGTGTCACAGATATTCTACATCATGGAGACTAAAGGCCCAGCGATTGTGGGTCTACCGGCATGCCATGAACTCGCACTCATAACAATCCATGGAATTAGTTGACATCACAGGGCAGATCAACCTCCAAAGCTACTCCAATATCAGCAAGGAAACATTTGCTTTTGATTGGAATCATGCATTTTCATACTTTTCCCTATGGCAAAGATTTGTGGTGGAGACCAACCATAAGCCACTGGAGATAATTTGGCAAAAACCATTGATCGGTGCACTGCCAGGATTGCAACATCTCTTGATAAAGATTCAAGGTTATGATTGTGAGATCAGGTACAAGCCAGGTAACCTGATGGTCACATCAGGCACACTTAGCCTAATCCAGCGAAAACAGAAGACATATCTTTCATTGACATTGAACTTGAAGATGTTCTCCAAATTGATCTGGGTCATTTTGTGCAATGCAAATGCCAGCAGCTACAAGAAGAAATGGTGAAAGATTCCACACTACAGAAACTGTGGAAAACTATCACTGAAGGATGGCCAGATTCAATTCACCATGTCCACAAACAAATGGCCTTTCTGAGACAAGCTGGGCTGGGCATTTCCCAGCAAGTTATTTTTAAAGGCAAGCAGGACTTGATACTGGAATCTTTGCGACCTGATATTCTTCAACAACTTCATTAATCTCACATGGGCATAGATTGGATGAGAAGATGCGCAGGAGACACAGTCTGTTGGCTGGGTATGAACAATGACGTTGAAGTCATCATCAAGAAGTACAAGGCATGTCAAGAGCATTGGTCAAGTCAGCACAAAGAACCACACTGCTTCCACGTGAAGTTCCTACCCATCCTTAGTCCAAAGTCACATCCAACCTCTTTCATGACACTGAATTCATCGTCATCGTCAACTACTTTACCAAGTACCCCATTATTCCAGAGTTGCACAATACATCAAGCACAATTGTCATGCTATTCTATAGCACACTAAATACTATTTTCAGTTTATTTTTTGTGTCAAGAGAGATCATTACGAATAACGATCTGCAATTTATTAGCAAGCCATTTCAGGATATGTGTGCGATCACACTACTACTTCTCCTCAATACCCTATATCTAATGGCTTAGCTGATTCACACAGTGACATCCCTAATTCTCAAATGTAAACAGACCAAGCAAGATCTACACATTGTAGTGTTATGCCTGAGAGCGACACGTTTAAGTGCAACTATTCCATCACCGGCAGAGCTTATGTTTGGCAGAGCAATGTGTACCACTCTACCTACCCATTCTACTCTCTCAGAAGCTGGAGAGCAACTCTTTAAAATTGCAAGAGAAGGTGACCAGCATGCCCAATAAATATGCAGGTACAGAATTGCCAAGTTTGCAGTTGGGAAGACAGGTTTGTATCCAGGTTCTCACAGAAGATAAATGACAACCGGTCAAAGTAACAAGGATTTGTTTGGAACCAAGATCCTATAAAGTCATTAGCACAAAGGCACAACGGTGATGCATAATGGAGGACAAATCAGATCCATTCCAGTTCCTCAACCACCATACCGTCCTATTGCATTGAGGTTGCCTAAATGCAACCAGGAGCAACATCCAAGAATGACAACCCCACAGATCACTGTAAGCGGGTAAAGAAACCTACTCACAAAGTTACCATTGCAAGATCTGGGCGATCCAGCATATTACCTCCTGGCTTTAGAGGCTCATAGTTTCATCAGTTCTATACACTTATGTAATGGGAACTAAACTTGAACATGCATTGTAAATATTTATACTTCTTTGGAAGGGGGCAAGTAACTTTAAAAAGAAAGGGGGAAGTTGTAACCTGCTTTTAAGGGATAGCAGCATGATATCTCTAGGAGAGAAATGTGTCTTAGTTTCACTTTTGCTTTTGAGCAGAGCACACATACACACACACACAGCTCTGCTGCTGAGATCTTCAAGCTTTCTATCCATGTATATCTGGTTTCACATGCCTAGTTTAAATAACTGAACACACAATGTGTTTACCCAATTCCTTGTGAGTGATTGGTGCCTTTATATCATTATAAAAATGCAACAAAACCCACTTCCCCTTGGTTGAGAAAATGCCCCTCAATGTCTCTTTGTACCACTATTTCCCTTGGTGCATTGAGAAGAATGGAAGCAGCTGTAAACACAGGGAGCAATAATCCGGCTTCCATCACATGAAGGGGGTAAAAAAAAGGTGTGCTTCTAAATAGTGCTCAGGGCTTCCCAGAGCACTTTACTGCCAGTGAAGTACTTTTGAAGTAAAAAGCAAAATAAAGATTATCTGTTTTAGTGATGTTGGCAGAGGGGTAAATATTGACCAGGGCACTGGGGAAAATTCTCTTGCTCCTCTTTGATTAGTGCCATATGGGATCTTTTATGTCCACCTGAGAGTGCAGGCGAGATCTTGGCCTGATGTCTCATCCAAAACACAGTGCCTCCAACAGTGCAGCATTTTCTTAGCACTGCACTGGAGATATCAGCTCAAGATCAAGAGTGCCATTTAAAGCCATAAATCTTCTGAGAGTGGAACCAGTGAGCCAAAGTTGTGGCTGAAAGATACATGTTACTATACTGTTGGTAGAGTCCTTTCACTTTCTCAGTGGAAGCTGGCATAGGCCCTGTTTAATGTATTGCTCTATTGCTTTCTTTCACTGGGAGTGAATGTTGCTGAATCTTAGCACCATTGTATGGCTGGTCAGTAGACCCAGATAAGTGAGCTACCACACACACTGGAGGAAGGGGACACAGGTCCTCCTGAAACTGGATACCAACGTACCAGCTGAAATGAGAAAAAACGTTCCATGGGAAATGTCTCTTCTGAAGCAAGAAAGCAGATATCAAGTCATTATCAGGGAGATTGATCTGAGAAATGCAACATTCTTATAGTGGGGTTATGAGTCACACAGTGTCATGTGAGAACTTCTTCAAACCAGTTCAACTCAATTCAAATCAAAACGTTTGAAACTAGGCACAAAAATATTGTTCCTTTAAAAGCTGAAGAAATGAAAAGCATATTTAAAAGCTGGTAACATTTTCATGCCTTCACAGTGAACAACTAATTTAAAGCTCATCTGTAAACCCTGGCCTATCAGCTCTCATTTGGATGTGTGACTTTAATTCTTTATTGCAATGAGGTTTTCAAAGGGTTGGGAGTGCTGGGGGTGGTGCCGGGAGGTTGGTGTTGGGAAGTAGGTGGCTGTGGTGCAGGGACAAATAAATGTGGAGCGGAAGTGTACTCTTGTTAGGATATTATTCAGACTTAAAGTTGGTCAATTGTTACTTTGGTTGTACAGACGATATAAAGCTGGAACTCAATAAATTGATAGTCACTAGCAAATATTCACAAAAATTATATTTTGTCATGAAAAGACTCATTAAACAAAGGGTATGCACATCTCAAAAGAGTCAATCATTCTTTGTTTATTCCAAACTCTGGCATGGAGTTAATCAGGTATAGTTTAAATCAATGAATCAAACCTATGTTCAGTAATGTAATTATGATGGGTACCCTTCTCCCCAGGACATTTCAAAGCTCAATAAATGGACTTGAATAACCTGCTTGACGCAGTCAAACATTGGGTGCAAAATTTGGATTTGTAGTGCTGCTGGAGCTGGCAGTCTGGAAGCCAGAGGGTCTCTGAGTGTGGCGCATGCCACACCCATAGGTACCCTGTGTGGCAGTACCTATTGCTGGGAAGGGTGCTGGTATGAGAGTGCCAGCGGGCACTGGAAATGTTCCAACCGGCCAGATCGTGAAGTCGAACAGCCTTTCCCGCTGATGTGACGCACAGTTTACAAATGTGGACCACACAGTCCTGTTCAACCTATTCACCAATCACTTGCCAAAGATCATGTTTACAGCTGCGAGAAGGACCCAGCACTAGCGTTAGTTAACGGGCCAGGCACCCACCTTGCAGATTAGGTGATTTACACCAACCTCTGTTATTTCAAAATCTCTGGGCTTGTTCTGAAGAGGCTTTGGAGGAGTTGTTGTGGATTTATGGATCTGGCAGGGAGTGTTGCTGTATCCTCCCAGGGAGGGGGCAGAGGATTTGGTTGCAGCAGCTATTGGGGTGGCAGTGGCAATGCCTTTGGGGCTGCAGCGTGACAGGGAGATGGAGCATGATGCCCTCTGCTCAAATTGGAGCCAGGCTCGCCCAGGCTCCTAGGCAGTACCTGGGGGCTGTCTGGTAGGCCAGCCAATGAACCCAGCATCTCAGTGTGCACCGTCGCTAGTGTTCTTTTGTGCGTCACTCTATCAAAGTCCTCACCCGAGTTCCCTGGAGCAGAACTGATCTGTGACCTCCCCCTCCGGGGAGCTGACACACAAACTATCCCCACTTGTGCCCGCTGACTCACCACATGCAGATCCCAACTCTATATTAGCCTCTAAGCTACGCGCAGTGCCATTATCCGAGCTGGTGACTGTGAGTGATGACGCTTTTTCATTATTGCTGTGTTGTTACTCTCTCTCTTTCTCTTCTGCGCGCTGAGGCTGGAGTATGGGTGTCTAAAAGCAGGAAATCAGAAGGGGGAGGTTCAGGTGAGGGAAGGGGTGAAGTTAAAGCAAGAGGTCCATGGTGCCACTTTTAGCAGCTTGCTCGTCATGCCTACAGCAAGCAGGATGAGAGTGAGCCGAGAGTTGAGAAGGGTCAGAAGACAGGAACATAGCTTTATCCTTAATGTTCTCAGTCATGCTGGCTGGCACAGGCTCCATTGCAGTCAGCCCCATGATGCAAAGAACCATCTTTGTAAAGCTCAGGAGATGCAGCAGGTGTCCTTCTCCCCCAGCAATTCTGCTCTGCTCCCCTGCTCCTGTGTAGCACATTATTCTGCAAGAGAGAGGGCTGAATGTCAATGATTGTGATGTACTGTATTGGGGTGATGTGCCTACCATAGCGGAAAAGCTTGAGATATGGGGAGACAGTGAGAGGTAGGTGAGGATGCGCCATTGGTAAGCGTGTGAGAATGAAATGGAGTATCTGAATGTTAGGCATAACCCTGAGTGCCAGATACTGCTAATGGGTGAATGATGGGGGTATGGTGCATTGAGTAGTGGTGTGGTGGTTGGGAGATGCATTCAATGACCTTGACCACCTGCCTGAGGTCATTAGACTTACACTGCTGCCAGGTCATCAGGGCCAGACTCCTTGCATTGATCTTCCTGGCCACCTACTCTCATTGTCTCCAAAGGGTAGCCCTTGAGGACCTCCTGGCCCTCCACAAAAACTTGCCGTCTCTCTTCCTGTCCACCTCTGCTACTAAGGCCTCCGGCATTCCGTGGCATAGGTGAACCTAGAAACTCACTCTTTTCCTTGATGCTCCACTTGTACAGCTCCTACACACAGCCACTGTCAGTACAGTCACTCAGCAACACCTCCCTTCCTGCAGTTTCCATTTAAGAGGGAAGTGTATGCTGTTTGGCCTCTTGCTGAGCTCTCAGGCAGGTGGCAGCACACTTCTCATTTGGCCCAACACTACAATCATTTCAATGAGGAGGGAGCACCAAGTTTACAAGCTGCCTGCTTCATCACCGTCAGGCGCAGACAGATTGCAAACCATGACCCCCTGTGTCCCAAAATAACCTGCAACAATTTTCTTCCCCCCATTGTCTCTTTTTAATTAATAGTTTTCATTTATTTCTGAAACCTCTATGGTTCAATTGGTTCTTTTGAAGGTTGTGCGTTTCCCACAATGGAGGGAAGCCCTTGCTCACCATTGGCTGATCAGGCTCAAAAACTGGGCCCTTTCACCCTTAACAAAGCATTACCTATTACCAATTAACAACCTTCATTCTGCTATATGTTTCTTTTTCAGTTTTGCAGTAATGTGTTAGAGAATATTTTCTCTGTTTGCTTTTGTGCAAACCATTTTTGAAGGAACAATTGGGAAAAGTGTACCTGTTTTGTTATCATCCAGTTGCTTTTAACAAATACAATGCAATGGGGCCAGGTGGATTTACTCAAGGGATTTCTGGATCACCCTGTCATTTGCCAATGAGCAGACAATACTCACTGACCCCTTCGTTCCCAGAGGGTGGACAGAAGCTCTTGGGAAATAAAGAAACCAACACTTGCATTGCAAACCCATCTTAAAATTAAGTTCTGGCAAGACGTGCACTATTACATTACCCTTAATGGCTCGTATAACCGGGCTCTACATGCAGCAGATCTGAAATGGTGATCACAGCCTCTCCTAGCTTGTGGTGCATTTGAATTGTTCCCCACCTTTGATGAGAATCAGGGATGGTGCAGACATCATCTCGGGTGGTGGGGGGGAGGGTGGAGAATGGTACAGCTGGTAATCGTTTGTCAGTGGAAAATGTAGGACCAAACAACATAATTCATTATATATATTTACTCAGCCATTGCGAAAGCAAAATTGAGAAAGGAGTTTCCTTCTGAAGTAATGTCCATTTAATAATGAGCAGGAGCAAGTAGAGCTCAGCTGATTGACTTTGTACATAAATGTTAGTGAACCCCAGTGTGAGGTCTCTGGTAGCCCTCTCCTGTAATCTGTTATTCGTATATATGATCTATGTTTGGCCTGGCATATGAAAGCCTCAAGCCTCCTGATAAATTGATGTCAGGATTCTTTAGTCAGTTCTGTTGTGATGTCAGTGTGAGCAATTCAAACCTTTGCGATGCAGACATATGTATGTTATTAATTGCATGATTGGTAGAGAGGCATTAATTAGCTTAATTTTGCAATGTTACTCATGTATGCTTTGAGAGTTGACTTAACTCCCCCTTTCAGTTGTATCAGTCACTGATTTATTTTCTTTGGCCTGTCTTGTTTGGAGTTAGTGTCATATCTTACATATGCTGGCTTTCTCATCTAAATGTTATCTGTAAGTGAAATGTTAACTGTTAAGTGAGCTGCTGTACTGTGACAGTTTGTTCAGTGATAAGTACGAGCTGTGTTATTTGCTGCCAGGGGTTGAAAGATGTTTCCTTCAAGGATGGGTAGCAAAGAATGCCAAAAAAAAAATCCAAGGTGTTTAGTGCTGGATGAACGGGTGCAAATGATTCATTTCTGTGATGAAAAGAATAACACTGAGCTGCTTTCTTTACTTGACAGGATCAAAGACCTGGAGACAAAAATGATGTGAACTTGATACTCCTCCACAGTCCTGATAGTCATGGACGATATACACTGTAATCAAATGCACTTAGGGTTCATGTAACCTGATCTTTTCTCTGTAGTCCCCTTTCTTTATTTTGTCCCCGTGACCCTCCTGCAGCTGAGGGACTGGACAGTAGAAAAACATGTCAGGCATAAAAAGTAACATCTTGGGGGCAAGGATGACCCCTTGCTGCCATTTACTGGACTTCTGAAAGCAAACGAGTAAGCGGAGTCAGCTAAAAAGGAAGGCAAAAGATGTGTCATGTTGTGCAAGATGGGAGGTTAGGTCTTTGCTCTCATCTGAGCAAGTGTTATGTTTTAATCAAAGGGAGAGCTGCTGGCTTGGCAGCCACTAATCTTTTTTTGTTTGCAAATACTAACGTAGGGCTGGCTTTCTCTCAAAACACAGAAAGAAAACAAGAGTCAGCAACAGCTAAGAATTTCAATTCATTTCACAACAGGAAATGTGGAGGATTTCGAGTGCAGGAAATTAATTTTAAAGGGAGGAAAATGCCATTATTATTGATATTGGTATTGTTATCCTAATGCTATATATTTTCACCTTGCAAGTTCTTCTAACACATTATGTGTGTAATATCCAAAAATTAACTTAGTAGATCATGTTGCAACACAATATATACTGCGATGATGTTAAGATTTAAAAATAGGGTTAACAGCAGCATCTAAAATAGAAAATGAAAAGTGCTAACCTTAATGTAATTTAAACACTAGAGAAAAGCTTTGAGTGGCCTTAGAGGGTTAATTATCAAATGTAGGATCACCAACCAGCTTACATTTTATTGTCTCCGGGGTACATTTAAGAGAAGGGTAATATATATACTCTGTTGTCTTGTAGGCAATTTAGGTAATGATTCTGATAAACTGAAAAGTGCACTATAGATAATTGGGGGTCTAAATGCTGAGGCAGACTATTGAAATATTGTTGGCATTTTCAGTCGTTGAGTTAGTGGTAAAGGGGAAGCGAAGTGTCCAACCCATGATATGTTTCAATTGGGACAATAGATGTCGTCTTTCTGACATGTTATTTCCCTTACAAAATAATATTTGTTATTGGAGATGGGCACAAGATGCACAAGCCCACTGCTGATACTGAAGGTAATCTGAATGTTTCCTCTGTGACCTGGAATGCCAAATTTCCAAAATAAAATTTCTTCAGGGCCTTTGAAGGTGAAAACCAAATATTGCACGACAGTGATAACTGAACAAATGTCACCTTTTACCCCCTTCAAAAATGTAAATAGTGCCTGAAAAACATAACCTACTGCTTATTAGAACTGGGTTTAATAAGGTTAACCGTAATGTATAGAACTTGCCAAGTTACTGCCATATCCTCTAGAACCATCGTTGTATAGCTTTACAGAACCTGTACATAAATCTGTTAATAAAACCTTACCTGACAACTACCAGCTTTATGTTGGATGGAGCTGCCAACACAGCCCTCCCAAAGCCTGAAAAGCGCAGAAGAAAAATGAACCCTGTCAGACAGTGCCTCGGGAAGATTCACAGTTTCCAGAAAAAGACTTCACCTCAAGCACCACAGCACTATACCAAAGACGTTAGATCACTCCCATAGTAGATTATCTCTCTAGAGATAAGATGAAAGCCTACTGTCTCAAGTGGAGAATCGTGTCTGGCCTATTAGGATGTAACAAGATGCAGTTTGGGCCTAGTGAGCTTCTATCAATCACTTCATGAAGTAACCCCCTAATTATCATTTAATTGCAGCCTTCAGCCTGAGCTGCCCATCTTCACACTTAAGATTAGTTTGCCTCAAAATAAGCAGTGTGAAGGGCGTTAGGTACAAAAATCCCTGGGCAACTAAATTAATGACTTTGTGGTTTTTTTGCTGTTGGGTGAATTTACTGTTCACTATGAAGACAGATTGACTAAGGGTAAAACACAGATAATAGGGATTCTGGTACTGTGGCTGATGATGCATCCGTGACAAAGATTAAGGAATAAAGGAGAACAGTGCATACTACTGTTGGGACTCAAAATTTTGAAAGAGGAAAACATTTTCATGCAAAGTACATGTTACATTCAAATTTAGCAGGTTTAGCTGTAACTTAATAAGGTACACAGACTCATGAATATCTGTTCTTCAACCAAATATAAACAACTTTGTCGTTCTGGGAATCCCTTGTGAGGCTTCCCACAGAGTTAAAAGCAAAAAACTGTGGATGCTGGAAATCCAAAACAAAAATAAAAATACCTGGCAGAGTTATTTGTTCCTAAGTTGTGATGTGTTTGTCTATCATATATCACACTTTAAAAAAAAATTGCTTGGAGCAAACTTGCAGATAATTACATCAAGCAGAAATAATGGCGCAATTTAATTGTTAAAATGAATGGTATTATAAATGGAGAATGTTTTGTGCTGTTGCAGCACAGAACAGAATGCGGAAGAAAAGGTTATTGACTTGTAAAGGTGTCACAGTAGTTCAAAATATCAGATACACTGAGGTAGAATTTTGTTTGAACCGATACCAGGAATACCTCCACAGTAACAGCTGGTCCTTTTGCTTCTCATTGCACCTATTATTCTTCTGATTCGGAGTTATTGTGCATTCTCCCCTCTCACTGTTCAGTATTGAATGACTTGTTATGAATGCCTGGGTCATTCTATCCCCACACACTAGAGTTTTCTTCCTCCGTTCATCCACTTTGCTGATATCTCCCAACCTTCAAAAACTATTCTTAAAAGGGATCTAATCGACAGCAGCTTCAACCACCCTCACAGGCTTTCACCTTTTTCCTGCAGTGTGTCTAAGTTTCACCAGCGATGCATCTTTGCTGTATTAAATGTGCTTAATTTAACATATGGCAGATGGACATGATCTTTGTCTTCCATTCCAACACCTTCTTTCCATCCAGGAAAAGAATCACCTTTAAGATGAATTAAGTTTCTAAATGCACTTTGTTCTGTCTCTTCGTTTGCTCTTAAAATTCTAAATTTATGCACACTTGGGCGGTCCCACTTTGACTCCTAGTGAATCTAAGTCCAGAGCATGAAGCTGACCACAGCTCGTTATCGATTGGGCAACTTCAGATAGAGGACCCCAAAAGGACAACTGGCGAAGAAACGGAAGTGGAGAATTGGGGTTAATCTTCACAGTTTGGCCATTAGACCCGCTGCTGTGGCACAACTTGATCATGAGACCAAATGGAAAGAAATACATTCTCCAGAACCTTTCACCCACCCCTTATACAGCACCAAATTCATGCCAACACTTGTTTGAACAAAATCACAGCGGGTGGTTTATTGACGGATTTCAATCTGTACCAAGCTAGAGCTTGACTATTACTGCCATATCCTCTAGAACCATCGTTGTATAGCTTTACAGAACCTGTACATAAATCTGTTAATAAAACCTGCTCTACCGCTCTACTTGTGAACACCTGATATTTTCATATTTGCGGGAGGTAGATTTTTCCCTTCCAATACCTGGAGGAGGGGATCACCCTTCTGAAACCCCTCCTGACGCGGATTTCAGGTTCAATAAAGGGCAGGCGCTTTGCCCTATCACAATACTACCCAGGAGAGAAGAAAATAATCTGCCCTGGAGTTTCATTGCACTCGGGCCAAAATTGGTGTAGTCAGCATGACTAAGGCACAGGAATTAGAATGCCTCATTTTGGAAGTTAGTTTGGAGTTTGCTGGGAGTGGTGAGGCGGCACAAAATGGTATTACTTAGTCCTTGTGTGAACTGTTTCTAAGCACTCTGCCATGCACATAAAATTATAGAATGATATATACACAGAAGGAGGTCATTTGGCCCATTGTGTCTGTGCTGGCTATTGAAAGAGCTTCCAATTAGTCCCACTCCCCTCCTCTTTCCTGGTAACCCTGCAATTTGCTGCCCTTCAAGAATTTATACAATTTCCTTTTGAAAGTTACTATTAAATCTATTTTCCACACCTTTTCAGGCAGTGCATTCCAGATCATTCTATCTTGCTGCATAGCAAAAATTCTTTTCATCTCACCTCTGGCTCTTTTGTCAATTACCTGTTACCAATCAAGTGACTAGTGGAAAATGTTTCTTTTCAAGACCACTCATAGTTTGGAATACCTCTATCAAACCTCGTTTTCACCTTCTCTGCTCTAAGGATTCCATCCCAGCTTCTCTAGTCTCTACACCTAACTAAAGCCCCTCATCCCTGGTACCATTCTAGTAAACCTTCTCTGCGCTCTTTTTGAAGAGGTGCAGTATAGTACCCAGAATTGGAAACAATAATGTAGCTGACACTTAAATAGTGATCTATAAAGACTTTTTATTTTTATTTCTGCTATATCTTGATCTATATATCTAAAAGAAATCTACATTGCACTCATACCTGTCTCTGTCACAGCATGAACGTCTCATCTATTTACATACATTTTTGTGCCACAGTTGCACCTTGATTCCCCCAATTTCTAGTCATAAAGCAACAAGAATTAACTGAATAGGCAGAGTATTGCCTAATGGAAGTCAAGAATTCACAAAACTCTGACTTAAAAATGCAGAAATGGTAATGGCTGCTAATTTTTAATTTTTTCCCAATATTGTTGTTTGCAAATCCTATTTGCGCCCATGTTGTAATCTTCACTAAGCTCAACACTTTAATAGAAATACAATCTGCAACATAAACTATAAAAATTGCATGCTGCAGGAGGATATTATTAAATAAACAATAACAGTTCCCATAAAGATCTGTACCTATGTAAAGAAGACTGAGTTTCCAGGTTTTGCAGGTTCCTGCAGTTATATTTATATAGCACCTTTAAAGTGATAAAATGTCCGAAGTCACTTCACCAGAGCATTATAAAACAGAAATAAGACACTGAGCCTCAGAAGAAGATAGTAGGCCAAATGACCACAAACTTGGTCAGGGAGTAAGGTTTGAAGGAATGTTTTATAGGAGGAAGGCAGTGCAGAGAGGTGTAAGGAGGATATTCCTGAACCTAGGGCTTAAACAGCTCGAGGCATTGCCACCAGTGGTGGAGCAGTTAAAATCGGGGATGCTCAAGAGGCCAGAATTAGAAGAGCAAGGATATCTTGGAGAGTTGTGCGGTTGGAGAAGATTACAGCGATAGGGACGGGCAGAACCTGAAGGGGCTTGAAAGCAAAGATGAAAATTTTCAAATCAAAACATTGCTTAACTGGGAGATGATGTAGGTTAGCGATCACAGGAATGATAGGGGAAAAAGACTTGTATGAGTTAGGAAAATGGCAGCAGATTTTTGGATGACCTCAAGTTTACAGAGAGTAGAGCATGGGAGACCAGCCAAGAGTGCTTTGAAGTGGTCAAGTCTTGTGGTAATGAAGGTATGCAGGAAGATTTCAGAAGTAGATGAGCTGAATTAGGATGAAGATGGGTGATGTTACGTAGGGTACAACAGGGGTGCAACGACAGGTCCTTGCAATCACTCTTGCAATACAACATGTAAAAACTGTTATAATTCACAGCAAGACCAGGAGTTTATAGAGCGTGTCCTGCAGAACATTCTGTTTGTAAGCCTTGCCCTTCCCCCAATGTCTAGCAACTGAGAAAAAGAAAGAAATAAACTCAGCAGTTGAGAAGTAGTGCTAAGAGCAAGGGAATACTTTTAGGACCAGAAATTTTCTTTTGTATAAAATATTCGAGCAAGATAAATCATGTACTCTAAACTTTTTGGAGGCAGTTTTTCCTAAAAATACATATTTGGGTTGCTTGCATATTGTATGTATGACAATTAAGCTTTCCATTTGAAATCTGTTTCATTTTTCTGTGCTGTGATATATTACAAATGTTCACATCACTTTGTTTGTAACAGCAAGAAACAGAATGCAAATGTGCGCATGGCAAAAAGCTTTCCAAGTGGTATCGGAAGTTACAGTGGCAGCAATTTTCCAGCCCCCCCACCCCCCACTGCAAACCCCTCTCTCCCCCCCCCCCACCAAAACCATGTTGGGGCTAACGTGCCATTGTAATCTCCATTCACACTGGCAGGCGTGAGGGACTGGAAAACTCCAGCCTGTGAGTACAAAATGACTAATGTATATGGAATAGAAATTATCAAAGGATTGCACTATTATTCAAGTGCAGAGGAAAATTCTGAATTTAAACATGATTAAAGCAGAATCATTAAGCATCGTACAAAAGATATTTGAAACTGAAAAGATAGTTTAATTGATTGGTTTAATTATTTAAGTTTACCGTTTTTATTTTTTAAATTAATTCACGGGATGTGGACGCCGCTGGCTAAGCCAGCATTTATTGTCTATCCCTAAAGGTGGTGGTGAGCTGACTTCTTGAACCGCTGCAGTCCATGTGGTGTCGGTACACCCACAGTGCTGTTGGGGAGGGAGTTCCAGGATTTTGACCCAGTGACAGTGAAGGAACGGCGATATATTTCCAAGTCAGGATGGTGAGTGGCTTGGAGGGGAACTTCCAGGCGGTGATGTTCACATGCATCCGCGTTCCTTGTCTTTCTAGATGGTAGCAGTCATAGGTTCGGAAGGTTCTGTCCGAGGAAGCTTGGTGAGTTTCTGCAATGCATCTTGTAGATGGTACACACTGCTGCCACTGTGTGTTGGTGGTAGAGGGAGTAAATGTTTGTGGATGGGGTGCCAATCAAGTGGGCTGCTTTGTCCTGGATGATGTCAAGCTTCTTCAGTGTTGCTGGAGCTGCACTCATCCAGGCAAGTGGAGAATATTCCATCACACTCCTGACTTGTGCCAAACAGATGGTGGACTCATGGCTACAAAAGCAGATCAGAGACGAGGAATCCTGCAGCGAGTAACTCATCTCCTGGCTCCCAAAGCCTGTCCACCATCTACAAGGCGCTAGTCAGGAATGTGATGGAATACTCTCCACCTACCTGAATGAGTGCAGCTCCAGTAACACTCAAGAAGCTCAACACCATCCAAGACAAAGCAACCTGCTTGATTGGCACCCCATCCACAAACAACATAAATACAAACAAATATCAAAGAAATATCAAAGATTTGCTTCCCTATACTACGTGTGGGGATATATTTATGTATGAAACTGTGGTATTTTATTTATTTTCCTACTTGCAGAGGGGAAGGAAATATTTATTTTCCAAGAAGCCTTAAACTAATCACTATTTCTTGGGAGATATGTCACAAATCTCTGCAAATTCTTTACTAAGAGGTGTGCTCCATTCATCTTTGTGAGTCAGAGGTTATAGTGCTACAATGAGCAATGCCTTGGAGGACCTATTGGTATGTATGTATAAGTTTTGTATATCATACATTCTGTCAATCACAATTGAGATGTTGCACTTTGCATGCCATGTTGTCTGTATGCGGAAGTACATGACAGACATGCACTTGATTTAGTTCAAACTTGCTATTAATGAAACAATGATCAATCTCAGATACTATCAGAAAGTAGTAATGAAAACTGCCAATCATGAAGTTAAAGAAAATGCTGGAATCAAACGTGGATAGTCAGCAATATCTATGTACATGTACATAAGGAAATAATTGAACGTGGGCTGTTCAAATTGCTTAAAATCCCAATCTTAGTTCTCTATTAAGCTGAGGGTGTATTATTGAAAATACAATTTGTAACACAATTACATTCATAGGAAAATAATCAAGCTTATCCATACAATTATCACTTTTAATTATCAATTATCAGTCGCAGCTTCTGTCAGTCTGCTTGTCCAACATCCGATACCGTTTCCTCCAATTAAATATTGGGAAGACAGAAAAGCATTGTCTTCAGTTCCCAACACAAACTCTGTTCCCTAGCCAGCAGCTTTATCCCTCTCCCTGGCAACCAGCAGCGGCTGGACCAGACTATTCACAATCCTGGTGTCATATTTGATGCAGAGATAAACGTCATACCACATATTGCGAAGGTCTCCTGTTTCTACCTCTGTGGTGTCGCTCACTTTCTCCCTTAGGCTCAGCTTATCTGCTGCTGAAACCCTCATCTATGTCTTTCTTGCCTCTGGACTTGACTATTCTAACGCACTCCTGGCCGGCCTCCCTGGTTCTATCCTCCACAAACTTGAGGCCATTCAAAGTCCCACTGCCCGTGTCCCAACTCGCATCAAGTCCCACTCACCTGTCTTCCCTTTGTTCACTGGATTGCATTGGCTCCTGGTTTGGCAACGGCTTGATTTTAAACTCCGCATCCTTGTTTTCATGTCCCATGTCCCTCCATGGCCTTGCTCCTCCTCCTCTCTGTTACTTCCTTTGGCCACATGGCACATGGACACCCCCCCCCCACCCCAGCTCAGCCAAGTCCAGCCTCTTGTGTGTCGTGATTTCGGTGCCTTCAACTGCTGAGTTTCCTCCTTCGGGCTGTGTCCTTGAATAAGGCTTTTGTTATCTGGCCTAGTGTCTCCCTGTGTGGCTTGCTGTTGAATTTTGTCTGATAGTGGGTCACTGTTTAAAAATACGGGTTTGCCCATTTAAAACAGAGATGAAGCGAAGTTTTTTCTCTGAGGATCCTGAGCCTTTGGAACTCTCTTCCCGAAAAGGCAGTGGAAGCAGAGCCTTTGAATATTTTTAAGGCAGAAGTGGATAGATTCTTGGTAAACAAGGGAGTGATAGGTTATCGGGGTCAGATGGGATGCAGATTTGAGGTTACTATCAGATCAGCCATGATCTTTTTAAATGGGGGAGCAGGTTCAAGGGGCCGAATAGCTTACTCCTGCTTGTTTTTATGTTCATATGTTATTACATTTTATTCATTTTATTACATTAAGGGCACTATATAAATGCAAGTTACTGTATTTGAATTGCCTGTAACAATCTTCAGCATGGGAGGTCTGTGCCTATGGAATTCATTGACCTCCCCAGGGAATCACGATTAGCTAAGGAGATTCACCAGATTTGCAGGATAAAGCTCCCAGGATGCACTTGTGTTTACGAGGCAACGATTTTGTTTTTAGAAAATGGACAGAAAATCCCTCTATTCATACAGAAAGCTGGGACCTTCTGCCCGTTAACTTTTCCCAACCAAACATACGCACCTGTTAATTGTTAGTAAGTTATTGCAAAGGGAAATTTGTGTGGAAAAGCATTTTCGGGAGCAGGGATTCTTTGGTATAAAAATCAGATGATGGGTAAGTGACAAATTCTCCAAATTTGAGATAACTTGAAAAGTAAAATGGATGCAAACTACGTCCTGACTGATCTCCCATAGCTACTGTTGGCAAGTCAAGTAACTGAGGCAGGGGCCGGATACAGCTAAGAAGAACACTGGTGAGTAAATCCGGACTCAGCAGCGAATGGCCCTGCAGCCTCAGGCCACGGCTTTGGGCTCTGTAATGCCACCTGGTGCCAATGCTAGCGAAGCCCCAAAGCCATAAAATGGCTTGAGCTATGCTCCTGGCCATTTGCAGTATGGCATCCTATGCCTGGTGGGGGCAATACCATGGTGGTGCCATATGTGCACTGGCAGCACGAGGGGAGGTCTGACTGTGACTTCAATCAGCTGTTCTGGCTGATTTAGCGCCCACTGAGTCACTGCATGTTGACTGAACCCCGTCCCCTGCACCCACTAGCGTTATTTAAAGGGCCAGGCATCCAACTTGCAGGCGAATGTGCTTTGGACTTTGGACTGTGCCAAAGTTAGTGGCTGCGCTGCACTTGTATTTTTTTTTTGGAGGTTTTGTGGTAGGCTGCTGCATATACTCAGGGAGCCCAGAAGATTGGGTGACCTGAGTCTACAAAAGGTATAGGGACTGTGGTTGCAGTTGCCTGGGTTTGCAACATGACCATGAAATGGAGCAGGGCCTGCAGAGAAGGGAAGCTCTGCAAAGAGACAGGAGGGGCAGGAGCCCTGGCCGCCATGGGGTCTTTCAAGAGCACCTCCCACACCGCCCCCGACCCAGGAGCAGTGCCTGAAGCGACTCAGCCTCAACAGCAGGTGTTCCCAGAACTCTTCCAGTTCCACCAACATGACCTGGAACCTTCTACCAGGATGAGGATGGCACTGCCAGTGGCCAAGAAGGTTACAGTGGCATTGAACATTTATGCATCCAGCTCTATCCAGGTGGGAGCGGGGAACATTTCCAACATCTCTCAGTTGGCATCCCATTGATGCAGCGGGGCAATGACAGGCCATCTGAGTAGGGAGAGCAGGGTGAGAGGGCACATGGCTTTGCCAGGATAGTGGGATTCCCGATGATGCAGGACACCATTAACTGAATTCATGGCTCTGCAGGAACTTCCCCCCCCACCCACCCCCTGCCTGTGTAAATTGGAAGAGGTATTAGCAAGGCTATCACTCAATCAATGTGCAATTGGTGTGTGAACATTCACAGGGCATCATGTCGGTGAATGCCCGTCATCCTGGCAGCAGCCAAGATGCCTTCATTCTGAGGCTGTCCACCATTCCCACCATCTTCATGCCTCTATGGGTGGCTGCTTGGGGACAAAGGCTACCCCTTGTACATGAGGCTCACGACTCCCTCTGCTACCTGCGCACGTGAGGATGCTGTGTACATAATGAGAGCCATGGAGCCACCAGGAACGTCATGCAGCAGATGTTCGGGGTTCCCCCCCCCCCCACCCCAAGTACATGGTGTCCAAGTCTATGGTGGTCTCCTGTGTTTTCCATCAGGGATGCACCCTTCACTCCACCTACTCAGACTCCAGCTCCCAGTGGACAATTTCCCTTTACTGCAAATGGACCCGGTATTCTCCACTGTCATTTCCGTCTGTGATGTGCCATTACAGTGCCGCCTTGGCTAACATACCACAATAAAAGCCACCAACAAAAATCATTTTATTAACATCTTTATCCAACAACATGACCAATTATACAAACAAAACTGAATTGTCCACCCTTGTGCATTCCCTGAAGACCTATCTTGTGGGAACTTTTATCGGTCTTATTCTCACTAAACTGCTGATCACGTGACTTCCCTCCCTGCTCTGCGCATTAACTGATATTGTAAACGGTTCCCTGTCTTCAGGTACTGTCCATCTCTCCTTTAAATCTGTTCTCATCACTCCTCGCTTCATAAAAAAAACAACCTTTGACCCCGTTATCCTTGCAAACTCCCGCCCCATCTCCAACCTCCCTTTCCTCTCCAAAGTCCTTGAACATGATGTCACTTCCCAAACCCATGCCCATCTTTCTCTGGAACTCCATGTTTGAATTTGTCTCCCTGCCCTAGTATCTGCATAGCTGTTGCTAAAGTCGCAAACAATAACCTGTGTGACTGTGACAAAGACAAACTCTCCCTCCTTGTCCTTCTCGATCTGTCTCGATCTATCCTTGGCCCCTCCTATTTCTCATCTACATACTGCCCCTTAGCAACAGCTTCCAAAAATAAAGCATCAATTTTCATGTGTGTGTTAACAACACCCAGCTCTACCTCACCACCACCTCTTTTGACTCCTCCGTTGTCACAAAATTATCAGTCTGCTTGCCTTACATTCAGTATTTCATGAGCAGAAATTCCCTCCAATTAAATATTGGCAAGATCTAAGCCATTGCCTTTGGTCTCACTACAAACTCTGTTCCCTACTCACTGATTCCATTCCTCTCCCTGGTAATGGTCTGAGACTGAACCGGACTGTTCTCAGTCTGAATTTCATGCTGGAGTCTGACATGAGTTTCCAGCCACATTTCTGTGCTTCACTAAGACCACCCATTTCCACCTCTGTAATATTACCCAACTTTGCCCCTTTCTCAGCTCATCTCCTGCTGAAACCCTTAACCATGGCTTCGCTACCTCTAGACCTGACCACTCCAACGCACTCCTGGCTGCTCTCCCACATTCTGCTCTCCGTAAACTTGATGTCATCCAAAACTCGGCTTCCTGTATTCTTAATCGCACCAAGTCCCATTCCCCTATGCTGGGCTACATCACCACCCATTTGAGCAATGCCTCAATTTTAACATTCCCATCCTTGTTTTAAAATCCCTCCATGACCTTGCCTCTCCCTATCACAGTAACCGATCTCCTCCAGCCCTGCAACCCTCCAAGATACCTGTGCTTCTCTCATTTTAGCACCTTGATTTTAATTACTCCACTCTTGATGGTTTTGCCCTCGGCTGCCTATGTCCTAAGCTGTGGAATTCCCTCCTCACATCTCTCCAGCTCCTGACCGCTTTTTCCTCTAAGATACTCCTTAAAACCTGCCTGTTTGACCAAGCTTTTGGCCATTTGCCCCAATTGCCTGATGTGGCTTGTTGCCAATTTTTGCTTTATAACACTCCTAAGAAGCACCTGCTGACATTTTGCATGTTAAAGGTGCTATATAAATATAAATTGTTGTTGTCATCATCCTATTGCACCCAGGCAGTGTTAACCCAGAGACTGTAGCACATGCCCTTCAGGCCACCCCCAAGCAGCCCAAGGAGTTGAGGACGGGGTTTCAAACTGCACCATTTCTACGTAGGTGGAACCAGGCAGGGCTGGCTGTCTGAGAGGCAGTAACAAGGGCAAGGGCAGAACGTAAGTGGTGGAGGCACAAACGCTGCATCCTGAGAGAGGACCCGCAGGTTTGTGCACCACAGAGTTGCTGTCTCTTTCCCCCAGCGCAGTACCTCAGCAACCCTGGTATTTGCTGGAGCACAAATTGGCGAGTTGCAGTGAGGGTGCCCCTTTGAGCACTGAGATCCACACTCATGATGGCAGCAGTCTGAATATGCATGGCAGCACTGAGACATTGGGTGGATTCCCGCTGGTGCTTCAGTGGAAACTGAGACGTTAGCCAACTGAAGCTGCATCATGGCTGCGTCTGTAAGTGTAGTCATGGACCATGGAGTTGGCTACCACCCCCGTGTTAGAATGGATGGGTTCCAAACTCTGCACGTTATATCCTATCATGTTGGAGATGGACTCCTCTATCCTTCTTGACAAATGACAGGATTCTGCCTGGGCAGGTCAGCCAGTACACCCTGCGTCTCGATGTGCCTCCCCCATCAGTGTTTTCCTGCTTTCCATCCCAGCAGAGTCCTCATCAGAGTCCCCCTGACTGTGGCCTCGCCCTGCGGTGAGCTGGCAAGAGTTACCCTTTCCCCCCCCTGCTCTGGCTGCAGCTTACTTGTGCCTGGTGACTCGCTGCACCACGTGGAGCTGCTGCCTCTATGCTACTCTCTTGAGGTACGCAGAGTGCCAGTATCTCCGCTGGTGCATGCAAGTGTCAGGTCAAGCGATGCGGCCCCTTCATCAGTGCTGTGGTGTTGCTGTCTCTTCCTCCTGGTCAGGCGGCAGCTCCTGGGAGCGGGATTTTCCAATCCTGCCCGCCGTGGGAATCGTCTCAATCGGGCTGGAAAATCTCAACCTGGGTATCCGAAGGCATAAAATCCGAAGGGCGCCTTCTGAGTCGTTGGGGGGGGGGGGGGGGGGGGGGGGGGGGGGGGGGGGGGGTGGTTGGGGGGTGGTGTAAAGCCAGAGGAATGTGGTCATACCATCTGCAGCTGCCCCTTGAGATGGATAGCAGGACATGGGTGAGCTGGGTTTGAGAAGGGGCATGAGGCAGTAAATGCATCATCATCCTGAATGTTCTCAGCAGCATCGGATGCAATGGGCTCTATCCAAGTTGCCCCCATGGCATGTAATATGGCCCCCTCCACTGGGCACAGTGGCTGCAGGTGTGCCTGGCATCTGCCCGTTCTCTGTTCTGCCCCCTTGTATTTTGTGCCAGCTTGTCCTCCGAGAGAGAGCAGAATGACAGTTATTGTGCTTCGGCGGGTTTGGGTGACGTGCCTGTTACAGCTGAATAGCTGGAGGCGCGTGGAGGCAGTGATAGACGGGCGGGAGGGTGACCACATTGGTCAGTGTGATAGTGTGGCGGGAGAGTCTGGATGTGTGGCTTACGCCCTGAGTGCCAGGGAGTGCTGATGGGTGAGCGATGGGAGTGTGGTGCCTTGAGCAGTGTCCGAGGCTGGTGTGGTGGGCAGGGGTTGGTGCATAAAGATGCATTCACTGACCTTGACCACTTGCGTGAGGTCAATCATTAGACTTCTTCTAGTCCTGCTGCCAGATTCTTGGGGCCAGACCCCTTGGGCTGGATCTAATGGAGGTGAGGGGGGTGGGGGGGGGGTCTTGCCCACCAACTGGACAGCCGGCGGAAACCTGCATTGCCTCCTTTGAGGAAGGCTCGCCAAGTTAAGTGTCTCTCGGGCTCGTCTTCCCTGGGATCAGGCACCCTGGCAGCAGAAGTCTCACCTGTTGAGACAGCTGCTGGCGAATTAGAGGCTGGCCGCTTTAGTGAATACCAATGGCACTGGGGTGGTACAACACCTGCCCGAGGCTCAGTATCATTGCTGGATACTGGGCCACAGGTGAGTGATGGCGGGAGTGGAGGTCGCTGGTTGGTGGTCGGGGGGAGGGTTTCAGCAGCAAGGACAGGAGATAGGTAACAGTGGGCCCCACCTTCCTGGTGCCAAGGCTCTTGATCAGGCACTGATTACCATTGAATGAGGGATATCCCCCCATTGGGAGCCCACAAGCAAACCCCCTCCCCCCACCCCTCCCACCCCCCTCCATGGGGTTGTTGGCTGCCAATTGGTTAATAACAGTGGCAGCAGCCTCAAGTGGATATTAATTGCCCACTTAAGGGCCTCAGTTGGCAGCAGGGGGAGGAAGGTCTCTTCTGTGGGCCTTCCCACCATGGACTTAATCGGGGTGGAGGCAGGAAACCAGCTTGGTCCCTACTCGCCACTCTTCTGTCCGATTAAATGCCCCCCCACCATCAAACCCGCCACAAAGAAGGGCATTTCATTCTGCCCCTTCCATTGAGCTTCCTTGGCACCAGCTCCCATTCCCTTCAGATAGCATTCCTCGAGGCACTCGTGCTCCCCACTCACCACCAAAACATGGCATCTCTCCGCCTGCCAACTTTGATCCAGTGCAGGCTGCCCCCAAAAGGGACAGCCTGCCTTTAAGAGCTGAAGGCCGGCTGCAACACGTTGTTAGGCCTCCTGTTTTGCATACAGCCAGCCAATAGCATGAGTCATGGTGGACTGTATGCAGAAACCATGGGAATTAGGAGGCAGCATGAGGTTTGCAGTCGTCTGCCTCAATGGCAAACGCACTGGTGGGTTGCGGATCCTGACCCCCACTCCCAAAAATGGGCCTGCTTGAATTTTACCCCCTTTGTATTTAGTGATGAAATTAAAATGATTACACCAACTGAAGTTCTTTTATTTGTGTTTTATTACTTCATAGAAATATAGAGAATAGGAGCAGGAGTAGGTCATTCAGCCCTTCAAGCCTGCTCCGCCATTCAATATGATCATGGCTGATCCTCTATCTCAACGCCATACTCCCGCTCTCTCCCCATACCCCTTGACGCCGTTAGAGTCCAGAAACCTATCTATTTTCTTCTTAAATATATTCAGTGACTTGTCTTCCACAGCCTTCTGTGGTCGAGAATTCCATAGATTTACCACCTTCTGAGTGAAGAAGTTCCTCCTCATCTCTGTCCTAAATGGTCTACCCTGTACCCTGAGGTCGTGACCCCTTGTTCTAAACCCCCCAGAGGAAATATCATCCTTAGATCCAGTCTGTCCATCTCTGTCAGAATTTTACATGTTTCAGTAAGATCTCCCCTCATTCTTCTAAACTCCAGTGAATACAGGCCTTGTTGGCCCAATCTCTCCTCATATGACAATCCTGTTGTCGCAGGAATCAGTCTGGTGAACCTTTGCTGCACTCCCTCTATAGCAAGTATATCCTTTCTTAGGTAAGGAGATCAAAACTGCACACAATACTCACCAAGGCCCTGTACAGTTGCAGTAAGTCATCCTTGCTACTGTACTCAAATCCTCTCGCCCACATACCATTTGTCTTCTTAACTGCTTGCTGGACCTGCATGCTTCATTTCAGTTATTGGTGTACAAGGACACCCAGGTCCCTTTGTACATCAACATTTCCCAATCTATCACCATTTAAGTAATACTCTGCCAACCTGTTTTTCCTACCAAAGTGGATAACTTCATACTTATCCACATTAAGCTGCATCTGCCATGTGTTCGCACACTCAACCTGTCTAAATCGCCTTGAAGCCTCTTAACACCCTCCTCATCGTTCACATTCCCACCAAGTTTTGTATTTTCAGCAAACTTGGAAATATTACATTTGATTGTCTCATCCAAATCATTGGTATATATTGTGAATAGCTGGGGCCCAAGCACTGATCCCTACGGTACCCCACTAATCACCACCTGCCACTCTGAAAAAGACCCATTTATTTCTACTCTGTTTCCTGTCTGCTAACCTATTCTAATTCCATGCCAACATATTACCCCCAATTCCATGTGCTTTAATTTTACACATAACCTCTAATGTGGGGCTTTATCAAAAGCTTTCTGAAAATCCAAATACACCACATCCACTGGTTCTCCCTTATTTATTCTGCTGGTTATACTGTCAAAAAACTCTAATAAGTTTGTCAAACATGATTTCCCTTTCATAAATCCATATTGACTGTCCAATCCTGTCGATATTTTGTAAGTGTCCTGATATTACATCCCTTATAATAGACTCTAGCATTTTCCCTACTACTGATGATAGGCTAATCGGTCTGTAATTCGCTGTTTTATCCCTCCCTCCTTTTTTAAATAATGGGTTACTTTTGCCACCCTCCAATTAGCCAGGACTGTTCCAGATTCTAAAAAACTTTGGAAGATGACAACCAATGCATCCACTATTTCCCTGGCCACCTCCTTTCGTACCCTGGGGTGGAGATTATTGGGCCCTGGGGATTTATTGGCTTTCAGTCCCATTAATTGTTCCAGTACTCAGAACTCAAATAAAAAGTATCTGGAATTTATAAACAGCAGCAGGAATGACTGTATCATTACTTAAATTTGGAGGGAGGTTCTAAATAAAAGTTCTAATTTTTAAATAAGCTTATTTGTAAGTCGAAACTCTTTGTAAAGTTAATTATGGCTGTAGAAATAATTGGTAAAGAAGGCAGTGTGCAGAATTAGGTTAATCTTTGTATACTTGTGTATCTTTGGTCTTCACTATTAATAAAAATCACCCTCTACAAATGGGTAGTAAAGGTAAAGGGTTTCTTCTTCTGTAATGTGCAGATATTTACTTTGAACTACAGTGTTTATATATGCATTTATTTTCTATTTTACAGTCAAAGGGAACACTCTCTATTTTCCAACAACCAATTAAAAAAAGAATCGATTGCTAAACTATCACTGTGTAGATCTCGTGCCTGTTTCTTTTCTAAATTCTTGCAATGGAAATATGCATTACTTTCCATACTCCAGTGCCCGCTTACTCCAGAACCTTATTTCATGGCAAATTTTCCAGTATAGTCTCCTCATGGCACTGGAAAGTGCTGGACCACGGGCAAGGGTTCCATAAGCTGGGAATTCCTGCGCTTTCAGCGAGGTCTGGCAATAGCGCCTGCCTGGTCGATTGATGGAGTTGAGGCCCGACGTGAGGGATGCAAGGCGGAATAAAAGGAGACAGCTACAAGATGTTTGTTTCCAGGAGGTAACTCAGCACCCCCATGGCCTGTGACTCTTTGGTAAGACCTGCTGGCCTCTTCAGAATGGGAGGGAGCGACCCCAGCAGCATGTCTTATCTTTTATTTAATTTGTTCAGTTATGGGATGTGGACATCACTGGCAAGGCCGGCACTTATTGCCGGTCCCTAGTTGCCCTTGAGAAGGGGGTGATGAGCTGCTTCCTTGAATATGCCTGAGCGAACAGTTAAAAGTCGACTTGAAGTCTATAGACCAGATCTGGCAAGGACAGCAGATTTCCTTCCCTAAAGGACATTAGTGAATTGGATGGGATTTTATGACAATCCACTAGCTTCATGGTCACCATTACTGGTACTAGCTTTTTATTCTGGATTTATTTAACTCACTGAATTTAATTCCCCAGCTCATGTATTCATGTATCTGACTGATTAGTCCAGGGCTCTGGATTACTATTTCAGTAACATAACCACTATACTACCATGTCTCACCTGATGAAGGCTTTGGATCACAGTACCCACTCCTGGACCCAACATCTTTAATGGGGGTTAGTGGTAGAGGTCCAGGTTAGTTCATCTTGGCACTGAACCTGAGATTCATTGCCCAGCAGGGTTGTGGGGCTCTCATCTTTTTAACATTTTGCTATGTTGCTGTTTCCAAAGCAGGCCCAAAATGGAAGTAACATAAAAAAAACTGAAAGGCTTGCATACCTATAGCACCTTTCACAAATTCAGGACTTCCTAAAGCACTTCACAGCGAATGAAATATTTTTGAAATGTAATCACTAAGAAATCAAACTTAAAAATACCAATTTTAATTGCAAATGAATGCAACTTCCCAGATCTCTTAGACATAAAGGAGCAAGATATCGCAAGGAAGCATATGTTTAATTTATTTAACAAGTTGGTTGCTTGATTTCTTTTTTTAATTGAGCAAGGAATGGAAATTCATATGACACCTTTGAATAATAATTGAATAGAATTGGATTAAAAATGATAATTACAAGCAGTTATCACTTCTCTGTGTAGTCTGTTCTGAAGCCAGATCAAATCCAAAGAACAGGTATAACATAGGAACACTAATGCTTTGTTTCTATACTGGCAGCTATTAACATGATTCACGTGGTGCCACACCGCTGGTAATTTATAAGTATTTTATGCTTGTGGGGGCGAAGAGCAAGTTTTGTAGTGCATTTTTACTGCTGTATTATCCTTGACACACACACACACACACAGAAATATATATGTATATATATATATATTATATATATATACACACACAATGGAATTCCTTCCTTTGCAATGCCTCTGAAAAGACAAAGATATTTTTTATAAGCAGGTATAATGGAATGGCAGGACAAGTACTGCAGCAGAAAATGATCTTGATCCTTTGCATTGTGCAGCG
The DNA here is from genome assembly GCF_017639515.1 of Carcharodon carcharias. Classification (NCBI taxonomy): domain Eukaryota; kingdom Metazoa; phylum Chordata; class Chondrichthyes; order Lamniformes; family Lamnidae; genus Carcharodon; species Carcharodon carcharias. The sequence continues at coordinate 165,778,294 of NC_054474.1, read as the reverse complement.
ACGGTCTATCTTTGTGCAGTTTCTAACCAAAAAAAAATTCAGATTCTCAAACATGCAGCGCACCTTCACTGTTTTCTGGTGCACAGTATTACAGTTCATACATAAATTACTTTTTATTGCTTTGCTGGAACCTCTGGGGGGCTGCTGAAGTACATCAGAATATTCCCAGTACTGTAAACCTGAAGTTTGGCTGCTGAAACTTGTATAAGACTGTAAAATAAATATTGCCTGAGGTGCAGAACGAGCATATGAAAGAGTGCATATGAAGCTTTTCCCCGAGAAATATTTCCACCATTGCATGCTAGTTTAATGGAACTTTGAAATGTTATTTCAGTATTACAGCCCCATCATTAATTAGTTCAGCCTTGAAGTTTTCTGAATGGCATGTGTACATCAATATTTAGGTCTACTAAGGAACATTTGGATGGAGTTGAACTATGCTCAATGTAAACTCAGACAAATGTGAGGTAACCTCTTGGGAAGGAGTCTCGTGCCTCGTAGCCTTAGGGTACTGAGTAGACCCTGAGTTTATAAAACCACTTTTGGACAGATGTACTCTCAAATCCACTTCTCACTGATGCAAAATTGGCATCCTTTGCTGTTACTGCAATTTCAGAAAAATACCTGCATATACTTGGTGACTGCAACAAATATACATGGTCCACTGCTGTGGTTTTTTCTTTAAGCGTTTGTTCCTTTTTTAAAATAAAGAAATCAAGGAACTAAGGTTCAATGTGTAGGCTAACATGTAGGCTGAAGAGAATAAAGGAAAAGCTAAGGTAAATTGAGTTTCAGTGATCAAGAGATGTAAGGCATGGGTTATGCAGCTTGCCCCCTGCTCATGACTCCTTTCTCAGTTACTAGTCATTTCTTATGCATCTTTCCCAATGGACCTGCTCCCAGATTTCTCTAGGTCTGCCAGTCAGAACATGGGCCCGTTTTCCTTGGTCTCTTTGGGATATCATCAGACCATCCCACAGGACTTCCTGTATGATCATATGGCCTGCCATTTTGTGACGCAAAATGCTGCTTTTAATTGCATCGCCCAATGATTCAGTTGGTAACAACAGTGCACCACTGAGTTATACAGACCAGTAGATTCCCGGGTTTGATTATTTGAGATCAGAATGAGCTAACCTCAACCACACTGACCGTGGAGATGATACAATCGCTCCCAGTATCACTGGACGAGGTGGGTGGGGAAAATCACCTCGCGTGTTGCTCCCCATCATTACTCAATGACCTCTGGTGTAAAGTGTATGCCTGTAGATGTCAGGTGGTGATGGGATTGTGCTTAGCTGCAAATGATCACCAACGCCAACTGTTGAGATATCCACTTGAAGAATTGTCATTTGTTAGAGAATGATCGTTGCTTATCGAACTGTGCCCCAGCTGGGCTGGAACTTTTAGAGAAGAAAGAGTGAACTAAGGGTAAGGAAGTTTACAAAAGACCTGCAAGAGCACAAGTTTTTACTTCTTTAAGATTGATATCCAGTGAAGTTGACTGAAGGTAATTTTTAATCTTTGGCTTTCGCTGAGACATCATTAATCTTCTTCCAGTTAGATGTAAAAGGGCCGGGGGTAAAATTTGACTTGGACGGGGGCACACAAGATTGGCGTTGTCACATCTGTTGCCAGTTTATTTATAAGCCTCTCCCAATATTGATCCATTGAATTCAATGGAACTGAATATCAGACAGGCTGTATAACAGTCAGCTTATCCATTACTGTCTGTTTTACATCCTTGCCCGAGTAGAATTTCCCTCTGCAGCGCACCCCCCACCCCTCCCCACCCCACCCCCCACTCTCTCTCTCTCTCTCCCCCCCCCCCACCCCTTACATCTTCTATATTGGATGTTTTATCTTGTTCTGTGATTGCCCAAAGAAACAAGTGTTTGAACTTTTGACTATTTTAATAGAGTGGTGGAATATAATATGATAATGATGCCAGATTGCTCGCTTCTTTTTTGCATATTGTAATGGTTGCAGACAGATTTCTCTTTCTTTAATGGAGTTTTGATGTTCGCATTTCAAAGCTTGAATTCTATCACCAGAACAGTTATGATTTAGCTGCTAAATTATCTCCAATTTTTAAAACAGTTGGGAGAAATAGAAGTGTACAGTTATATGGGGCTTCCACCTACTGTCCAAGAAACTGAGGTTGTATTAATGACCCTGCTAAAGGACTGGAGAGTGTGGACCAATGTGGTGAATGGGGTCTGCAATTTAATTGTGACTAGTTTAACCACAACTGGGGAAGAGATCATCTACGAATGGAGCTCTGGAGGTCTCTGTTGTAATACATTATTGAGCAATTGAATAATATCTTTATTGCTATTGGAAACCACCACATTGCTTGGTTTGCATTTGTCATTCCTGAGGATGTGAAGCTTAAAAGCTAGGATTCATATGAATAATGTACAAATGCCCAATATGCAATGACATTATAATGCTGATCTATGGAAGGAATGGAAAGATTGATGTGAAATCACAGGATGCAATTTTATGAATGAAGTTCAGCTAAGGTAGTTTCATAAGACCCTCAGCCAAGAAAATCAGAGCAACACAACACAAATAGGAGCACAGTTTACCAAGTATTGAATCTAATACATTCAGCAAAGAGACGCAGGAAAATGAGGAATCAAAAGAGGCATTGACCAATGGGCAGACTGAGGCCATGCACGCATGTGAACTCTAGTTGCAAACTTGTGTTTAATATCGGAGTTTTCCAAAAGTTAGTACTCACTGAATGGCTGAAAGCCAATAACAACCATTTTAGAAATATTTACAATTTTAGCTGATGCATTTTATTTAGATAAACTTTTTTTATTGAACAGATACGGTTAACGTTCTGGGTAATAATGTCTTACGAGTGCATCATATTTGAAAGTATGTTTACATAGAATTTTCACATAAACAAATTTATGTTACATGATACCAGAAATAGCGTCTCTACTGTGTGCATATAATATACTCTGCCAACAAACAGAAAGGGATTGAAGCAATTAAATTCTAATAGAGTTGGGATCCAAGTTATTAACTTAAAGGCTGTTTCTCATGAACATTGTGTAAATCTAATTGTTCCCTTTAAAATTTCAAACTCACTTGTCTAATCAGGAAATGTTTCAATACTGTCTCTTTTGTCACTAGGTGTGACAATTTTTTTGTTAAGAAATTTTCATATTAGTCTTTGAGGGTGCTAGTTCCTTCAGTTGGTCAAGTATACTATTTCAGATAATGCAGCTTTAATTGATACTGTTAATTTTGTATGCTGTGTAACATGAGAATGTTTCTACTTATCCCTATTTTCCTGCACATGTGATGGGGATTTTTATAAATTGAAATGAGATTAGTATATAACACTTGCCCTCCATTAGATGGAAGTAGAAATACCTTTTGAATTCACCTGTGTGCCTTGATAAGGAGATTGGCATAAAATGATAATTGGAATGTGACAAAGTAGCTGCAGTTGTAGCTGTATGATTAAACATGTTGTGTCTGCAATTATGTTCATTTTATTTATTATTTTGTGTGCAACGATCATACCAGCTGGATATTTGGCAGCAGTTAACCTCAGTAATCTGATTACTTGCCTGCACTTTATCTTAAGCAAAGAGACTGACAAATAACTGCAAACTAATGAGATAAAAGCTATATGTATCACAGGTTTGCCCAGGCATCTTACCCCTAACTAGTGATGACAAGGTAATAACACTGGCTTGCAGATACGCTTGACTATAAATTGGTTTGTTAAAAACATGATGGATGAGGCCAACTATAACCTTATTTCAAAAAGCAGCTCTTGATTTTTTTTAAAAATTTCATTCCTACGTATAATGAGTGATATTTAATTAGTGGCTTCTAGATCTAATTGTTAGGCTAAAAATTTGAACCATAACCTTCGATGCCTCTCTAGCATTTGGCATTGTTTGCTATTTATTATTATAAGTATGTTACGGTGGACATATGAATATAATGTGGCAGCAAGCTATAAAACAGTAACAAATATAACCAGCAAAAGGGCAACACGTTATGCATAAATTTCGGCTACTTCTGTATTTAAAAAAATTGTTCTCTCTATTTTGCAATCAATTGCATTGCTTTAATTTATTTCAGCAAATGCGCTCTAAATGCGTTCTCCAACTAGGAAGAAAATGATTTGCTTGTATAACTTTTTTAGCGCCTGACAGTAAGAATATTTAGTATATTAGTGCACAAATAAGTTATTTTAATATATTGTCATCTCGGGAAAAATAGCACCGCTTACAAAGAGGTAACTGCTAACTGATACCATATTGTCATTAGAGGGAAGGATGGCCATTTTATAAAGCAAAGCCTGCTGGCTGCTGCTGGTGTGTTGGTTGGTGCTTTTCAAGCTAAATTACAATTTCATGCCTTCTGTCACCGGTTGTGCTTTGGCGTACAGGGATCACTGATTGAATTCTCCACACGTTTGATGGTAGACAATTGTGAAAAGCTTTCTTGGTTATCCCTTGTCAACATTATAATATATGGCAACCCCATAATATCTTTGTTGCGGCTATATTTTGTCACAAAAAGTTACTATTTGCTTGTAAATCAATGGCACTTCAACAAAAGTATTCGTGTTTTTTTTTTATTCTCATACATTTCACACTAAGGAATCAATTATTTTGTTCAAGGTCTAGAGTTTTTTTTAAAGATATTGTAACCGTGCATGAATCTGTTGTGGTCTATTATACCGCTAAATTAAAGCCATGGTTTGCAATGCTTGTTGTAGCTGTTAAAGCACATTAGTGTGCACCTTACCAATATCTCAGGGTAAAACATCAATTGTTATCCCAGAAAGCAAATCCTAATGTAAACAGAGCTGTTACTGAAAATGTCAGAATAATATCAATTCATTTAACAGATCTAGACCCAGATAATGTAAAATGTTACCAGCCCTTTTTGTGCAAGCAAGAGAAAATCATTTCTTTTTTCTCACTGCATCCCGGTTTTATTCTCCTTTCCCCCTATCCAGATTGATCCTCCTACAGATTGAACCTTAGCAGTAGCCTAGTCAGGTGTGAAGTGAACAGTCCTCTGCCAATGTTTCTTTATAACTAAAGTATGTGCTAACAAGTGGATTCAAAGTGGCTCCAAGTGACTTGCCCTCAGATTTCCCTTTCTCTCTCAGTGGAGGAATTGTTTATCCTGTACTTGGCATCCCCCTCAGTATTTCAGCCAAGATTAAACCTCCCTTGATAGAGAATTGTGGATGCACAACAGTATTTTACCAGTCTGTCGTAAAGTGCATTGGTAAATCAATACATCATAATGCCTACATTCTTCAACTTTCCCTGATATTTTAATTTATCTGTGAACACTGCCGGATGAAAGAATTCATTTTTACTGGAGTTTTTACTGAATTTTTATTGGATTTTTTTTATTGCTTTATGAACACAGGTTTTAAATGGGTAACCTGGTCTACAACACAGGCGCAAAGTGTGAGGCACTAGAGTGAAAAATAGGACCGATAAATCTGTGTCCTTTTAAATTCTATAATGTAACAGGATAAAATTTGGTTGTAAGGGTATAATTTACAGTTTGTTAACTCTTAAAGCACTGGTCATCACACTTATTCTGCTAGCCATTTACAGTACCTGTTATCAGAGCGGGAGCTGAAAATAACAGCTGAACCACTGACATTTCTATTGTTAAATATTTCCTATCATACTTGTGCCTTGTAAAATTATAAATTGTAAATTGTAAAATAATATGAAATGATGGTAATTTACTCAAAGAAGTGGGCACTCCTAAACATTCAAAGAGAGAGATTACCTGAAAGTACAGTTTGTACAGTGAACTATGCCAAACCTCTGTTTATAGGAACACCAGTTATTGGAACTGAACAACAGGAATCTCAAGTACTAGCTGGAGCCTGATCCTTTTGCCAGTTTGCTTTTGGGATCTGCTAATAGGCTCTGCCCTTGGGCACCACATTTGGAACCCTGAATTGTAGTGGATATGGCATTAATGCTTGGACCACCTAAAAAGCAATCCAGTTGGCAAGCATGCTGGGCAGAAGAAAGCAGCTAGCCAGAGGGCTTGTCAGTTAAATCCTAGGTGACCCAAATGCTGCTGCCTATTTTTGGGGGCACATTTCATGGATCCAGAATTGAATTGAAAGTGTTGCTGGTGCTGGAAACGCCCATTAAAAGCAACTGACACCTGGGTGGAATCGGCCGTCTACCCTGCGGCTCATCACTGGCGCCCGGGACAATATGGGGCTGGTGGAAAAAGGACCTCCGCATGTCAGATCATTTGGGGCCTGGGTAGCAAACCTCCCATTGCTCATCCTCACACATACAGAAACAGCTGTTTCACAAGGTAAATTAGCCAGTGAACCAACAATGGATTATTGCAGGGGCGTGAAATTTTCAGATTAATTAATGCTTTCAAAAGATTGACAAGGATTGTCTGCGTCCTGTTTGCTGCCATTTGCAGCTGCAGATCCTGGTGGCTGCGAACATAATGCATTGCATAATAGACTGCTGAGTTTAGCCATGTTCCACATTGTTCATTTGGTTCTCTATGCACCTTAATGTGCAGCTGAATTCAGAGCTGTGCACTCATTTGCTAAGCAGTAGCATACTGCCTGTCCTGATCTAGCAACGCCGTGATTTATTTCACACTCCTCACACATTTCTTACATTAACTCTCTATTTCCAAAAGCCATGATGATAAATATCAAACCTACGTGACTCAGTGGACGGTAAAAGAACAAAAAATAGATTTGTTTTAAGATGATACATGGGCAGCCAACCTGGGACATGACGATAGGCTATAAAGCTGCTGTTTTTTTAAGGAAATTTATTTTGCATGAATTATCATTTGACATTCTAAACAACAGAGTAATGTTTAGTTTATTTCTCATAAAGCTTATCTTAAATGGAAGAAAAACAACTCTAAAGATTCTAGATAAAATGGTTTTGCTGAATTCAAACTGAGCTTTGAACATTGCCCCATTGGAGTTTATGGAAGAAACAGTAACTTTTCTGTTTTTTAAACAACAGATTTGAAAACAATCCTTAAAATTATATTGGCTGTTACATGTTCAAGTTATAAGGTGCACACTCAGTTCATAAACTTATATGTGTGGATACTTGGAATGCACATAATCAAAGAAAAATCAAAACAGTCCATGAAAATACAGTAGTTCCTTGGTGATACAGGTCTGTGAATTTAATTGTGAGCTTTAAAGTCATGATGTACAATGAGCCAAATGTTTGGCATGAGGGGATCTGCAAACCCTAAACAATGTTTAATTTTCATAATTCACTTGCTTGAAACTCTTGTCTAAGTAAGAGAATGTGGAGACTGAGCACAGTCCTTATATCCTGATGACTGGGAGAGTAGTTGGTTTGCTGGAGGTTGAGAAGCTTTTTGGCTGAAGTTCATGTTAAGAATGTCTCAGTAGATGAAATTCCTTCTCATGGAGCTGATTAAGTTGACATTCTGAACTTGCTCCTGAAAAGGGATCATCTGTGTTAGTTTGCTGAATCATTATTGTGATTTTCAGGTTTTCCAATGTATTCCAATTTATTGCGGGCTGATTTTATTTTAAAGATGTCAATATTCACTTTTCAATTATGAGTGACCCCTGACTGCCTTTGTAAATGACACAAAACAGTCAAGCCTCTATTTTTGTTGTGTATGCATCATTCCCCAATACTAAATCAATGCAAAATATCTCCATCAATTGGTACTGAATCTGGGTTATTTTATCCAGTATATCATTGGTTTCAAAATGCCTAAATCCAGGTTGTTAATAGTTTAAAAGCCATAATTAGATTACATGTTGAAAACACATCCCTGCAGGACATTTTTCATGTGTATGTGGATATGAAGCCAGAGCTCATTATCCACTTTTAGCCTCCACTGCTTTCAAGGCATATTGTCGTGTTAAACTGTTTTGCACTATATGATGTTGAGCTCCATTCTTGTGCACTTAGATTACAAACACGAATAATCAGATAAATTTTACTTGCAATTTTAATAATTTAATTTACACAGAATTTCCAAGTTAGCCCAAAACAATTAAGTTTACCATTAAAATATACAAAAGTTATTTAATTAACTGATTATTATGGAAGCAGTTATTACAGGATTAGCAAATGATTGATTGTAAGGCACAAGCAATTATTTAAGTAAGATCTGATAATACTTATTTCCTAATGATTAGCAAATTATAAAAATGTTAGAGAACCTAACCTGTGTGTGTTTAACTTTTAATTAATTGCTCTCCCTCCCTAGATATTATTTATTTTAAATAACCAGTGAGAGTCCAACAAAACACAAATTAAAAACAAAGAGTCATTATGATATATAATACAGAACATTGGAAAAGGCATGCTTTTTTAAACTGTCATTCCATAAGGACTGTCAATTATAGACCTAAAGCATAATTCAGCATTTTCAACTGTGTGTTTAAAAGAAACTAGATCGAAAAAAGATATTTTAATCCTTTGAGCAATTATACACGCAGACCACCAATCCATTCTTTCACAACGTCAGTGATGATTATTATCTGTAGATTTCTCTATTTGAATATGAAACATAGGGAAAGAAATCCTTAGAGTTCTTCAAATATATTTATTGATCTTCATACACATTGCTCTTAGAATTAATGATTGATAAAGAAAGAACTCATAACCTCTAGTATCCACAGGGCATCCCCAAATTACCTCTCAACCCTCAAATTGCTCTTGAATCTGCCTTCTTGAGCCACTTCAGTCGATGTGATGTAGGTACACCCAGTGTTGTTAGGGAGGGAGTCCCAGGGTTTTGACCCAGCGACAGTGAAGGAACGGTGCTATAGTTCCAAGTCAGGATAGTGTTTGGCTTGGAGAGGAACTTGCAAGTTGTGGTGTGCCCATGTGTCTGCTGCCCTTGTTCTTCTAGGTGGTAGAGGTCACAGGTTTGGAAGATGCTATCAAAGGAAGTGCCATAGGATCCTTTAAGCCCACTTGAACAGGCGGACAGGGTTTTGCTTTAATGCTTCATTTGAAAGATGACATCTCTGACAATGTAACCCTCCCTCAATACTGCAATGAAGTGTTGGTCTAGATGATGCGCTGAAGCCCTGGAGTGGGGCTTACTTTTATGTAATCTTATTTTAATGCAGAAACACTACTGCAATAATTGAGGAGTTGAAATAACACATTGTGCGTGAAATAGATATGAATTACTGACCTTTGCAGTGTTTGTAAGTCAGTGGTTTAAGTCACACAGTATTGATTTTTAGTGTTGAGCACTTGTATATTCAGCTCCCAGTTTGGAGAGCTGAGCGTAAAGATTCAGGCCAACCTTCAACGTTGGAACTGATTCCATTAAAAGAAAATGAAATTAGGCATTAGGTTCAAGGCATTCAAATTCAACTGAACCTGAAGCAAAGTTCCAAAAATTCAACCATAAAGAAATCCCCACACAGCTTTTAAAATGCAGAGGTATTTGCTACTGCATAACATCAATAACTAATATACTCAGCCCATTAATTGTTGTGATTATCATCATAGAATCATTGTAAGATACAGCACAAAAAGAGGCAGTTTGGCCCATAGTACCCGTGTTGGCTTTTTGAAAGAGATGTAGGGCATTGGTGAGACTGCACTTTGAGTCCTGTGTACAGTTTTAGTCCTTGTACTTAAGGAGGGACATAATTGCATTGAAAGCAGTTCAGGGAAGGTTCACTGGGCTGATTCCTGAGCTGAGGAGTTTGCCTTATGAGGAAAGGTTGAGTCTATACTCATTGGAGTTTAGAAGAATGAGGGGTGATCTTATTGAAACATATCTACAGAGGGTAGATGCTGAGAGGATGCTTCCCATCATGGGGGAATCTAGAACTAGGGGGTACAGTTTCAAAATAAGGCGCCTCTCATTTAAGATGGAGATGATGAGCAATTTCTTCTCACAAAGAGTCATTGGTCTTTGGAATTCTCCTCCCCAGTGAGCAGTGGAGGCTGGGTCATTGAATATATTCAGGGCCGAGTTAGACAGACTTTTGATTGACAAGGGAGTCAAGGGTTATGGGGTGGGGGGGGGGGGGAGGTTGGGGGGGGTGGGGGGGGGGTGTGGTAGAAGGAAAGTGGAGATAAGGTCACAATCAAATCAGCCATGATCTTATTGATTGGTGGAGCAGGCTTAAGGAGGCCTGATGATGGCACAATGTTCAGCACCATTCACGACCCCTCAGATACTGAAACAGTCCATGTCCAAATGCAGCAAGACCTGGATAACATCCAGGCTTGGGCTGACAGGTGGCAAGTAACATTCGCACCACACAAGTGCCAGGCAATGACCACCAACAAGAGAGAATGCAAACATCACCCCTTGATGTTCAATGGTATTACCATCACTGAATCCCCCACTTTCAACATCCTGGGGGTTTTGACCAGAAACTGAACTGGACTAGCCATATAGATACTGTGGCTACAAGAACAGGTCAGTGGCTAGGAATTGTGCAATGAGTAACTCTCCTCCTGACTCCCCAAAGTCTGTCCACCATCTACAAGACACAAGTCAGGAGTGTGATGGAATATTCTCCACTTGCCTGGACAAGTGCAACTCGAGGAACACTCAAGAAGCTCAACACCATCCATGACAAAGCAGCCCGCTTGATTAGCACCCCATCCACAAACATTCACTCCCTCTACCACTGACATGCAGTAGCAGCAGTGTGTACCATCTACAAGATGCATTGCAGGAATTCACCAAGGCTCCTTTGACAGCACCTTCCAAACCCATGACCACTACTTTCTAGAAGGACATGGGCAGCAGCTACATGTGAACACCACCACCTGGAAGTTCCCCTACAAGTCACTCACCATCCTGACTTGGAAATATATTGCCATTCCTTCACTGTCGCTGGGTCAAAATCCTGGAAGTCCTTTCCTAACAGCACTGTGGGTGTACCTACACCACATGGACTGCAACAGTTCAAGAAGGCAGCTCATCACCCTCTTCTCAAAGGCAACTAGGGATGGGCAATAAATGCTGGCCCAGCCAGCGAAACCCACATCCTGTGGGTGAATTTTAAAAAATAGCCTACTCCTGCTCCTATTTCTTATATTCTTATGTTCATTATCCCTGTTCCCCATAGCTCTGCAAATTTTTCACTTCAAGTATTTATCCAATTCCCTTTTGATAGTTATTGTTGAATCTGTTTCCACCACCCTATCAGGCAGGGCATTCCACATCGTAACAGCACACTGCGTTTAAAAAAAACTCTTTATCTTACCTCTGGTTCTTTTGCTAATTACCTGAAAAGCAGCCACCATAGAATGGACAGGGTTAGTCCTGAGCATAAATACTGCTGTCATGGTTTACCACCTCTGTGCTCACCAATCTGTACTTCCCTTCCCATTCATTGTAATCAGCAGAAAGCTCTGGGCTAATGAAGGCGGAAGCAGAAACCTGCTGCATATGCTTTATCTACCATGTTTCAAAAAGCTGCAATTTTCAGTCTTTAATGGAATGCTGATATAAACCACAGATTTCATGGGATTGCAACATTTTAAGTATGGTACAGATTGATTCATTTAACGTGAAGGTTTTTAGTTGTACAATTGCACCTTCACCATTTGCACTGTTAATTGGTAGACATTCTCAGGGCAAAGCCTCGTACAGGTCATTACCTCATGCACAAACTACTTGGTTCACTAATATCCCTTAGGGAAGGAAATCTGCTGTCCCTACCTGGTCTGGCCTACACATGAATTCAGACTCACAGCAATGTGGTTGACTCTTAAATGCCCTCTGAACGAGGGCAATTGTGGATGGGCAATAAATGCTGGCCTAGCCAGTGACACCCACATCCCATGAACGAATAAAAAAAAAATCTTTTGCCACATCCTGCCTAATTTAAAGTGAATAAAACAACACCGTCCATCTTTTATGCAGTATCTGTCTTCATTGCTTTGCACAATTTTGTTTGAACTAAAATGCAAAGCCAAAATTTGGACACTCTTTCATTTTCCAACAATTCCCAATGTTTGTTTGAGGAGAGGAGCTTCACTGTGATGGTGGATAATAGAGACTACATTATTTGCAATTTTCGCCATTTTTAAATATTGGAAGCAAAAACTACAAAGCAAACAAATATTAGCAGGGTTGAACAGAGTGACATGGATGTTGAAATAGGTGGCATTTATTTAATACAGGCAGCAGTATTCGCTTTCTTCATCATGACAACTCCGATTTAAAATACACCTAAGCTTTTAATTGCAGGAGTTAAAGCTTTGAAAATATCATAATGTCAAAATTGTTGTAAAACTGCAAGGTTAATTCTTTATACTTTTGATGTACTTAAGTGCTTACAAAGACAGCATGCTCACATTGCTTGATTCCTTGACGCAAAAAATAGCAGAGTGAAAAACAGGCTCTTGCTCTGTACTAATCAGGCGATCTGGAGAATCATACAGACCAGGAAATCCTAATGGTGACCTGGGGTGGAATCGTCCGTGCCCGCTGGCATCTTTGGTGGTGTGAGGGGACAATATGGCAAGAAAGACAAAAAAATCAGTTTCACGACAGCGTGAAACCAGTTTGGGATGGTCCACTCTGCCCGCCGTTGGCGAACTGCATTTCCTGCTATCGAATGTCGGGAATCTCGCTGTAATACATCTGCATATCGTGATAAGTCCAGCCTGGCGGAATTGTTCCCCCCACTACCCCCCCCCACCCCCCAGCCCCACCCCGCTGGATTGTCCGTGTACGTCGGTGTGATTGCACACCGATGTGTTTCACAGCAGCATAGAAAAGGCGTGCACTTGGCAGGCTGCACTTTGAGGGGAACTTGGAGGTGAGTGCACGGTAAAATTGCGGAGCGATCACAAGGGTCATCTGCTGGATTTCAAGATTGAGGCACATTGGACGGTATCTCTACTGATGTTAATCCAACTCCCTCACACTGTCACTCAGTAACCCCTCTCCCCCCAGCGCCCTGCGTTACTGACTGTATCTCTACTGATGTTAATCCAGCCCTGCGGTTGAAGCACATTGTGGGGGGAGGGCAAGGGCTGCCCTACGGTTGAAGGTAGCGCAGAAGCACATACAGAGTGGAGGGATTGGGTGAGCGAAACAGCCACACATGAGGGAAACCTTGTATAAAGTGACCATTCCTCTGCAGCTGAGATAGTTCAGACACAGCCACATTGACATGATTGGAGTCGGGCCTTGAGCCTCTCTGCCCACTCAAGCAACAGAGAGGCATCAAAGTGCCACCAGATGCCCCAGTGCTTTTCACCCCTCAGGCACAGAATGAAAAGTAATGAGCGTTTTAGTGGACTGTAGAACAGTTGGACGACTGGGCACCTTGTACAACCTCCTTGCTAAACCTGGACGTGGGGCAGTCACTGCTGGAGGCGCTCACAGTCCCTCGCGAATTCATCGTCTTGGTTTGGACCAGTCTCCCCGATGGTTCAAGCTAACAGTGCGGCCTTGCAGCGCAGGTTAAGAGAATGCCTGAACTGAGAGCACAATATGCAGTCCAGTGGGCGAAGCTGCCACCAATCGGTTGGGTGGGGTTTTGGGCAAGCCCATGCAGCGCACTAATGTCTGGCCATCCAAGCGGTGGCCAATATCCTCTGGGATGTGTTAAGGGGCCTTAAGACTTAACCAAGACAGACTCTTAGTACATCCATGCTAAGCCACACATCTCTCTTTCATCCTGCAAGAGGAGTACATCAGGATCGTGGAGCCTGGTGAACTAGCTGTGTGCCCCGTGGTGTACAGGGAGCGAAGATGACTGAGGAGAGAGTGTGACGTGCCTGGCTGTGCAGAGTTAAGAGCAGCAGCCTCTTGAAGAAGGAATGGCTGGGGTTCCCGCACACGCTGTAGAAGAGCGACAGCGAGCCATCGCTGGTCAGCGCCTAGTTGGACCAAGATCTACGGACGGTACCTTTCATTCCTGTGGATGAACAAGAACCAGTGTCACCGAAGACTGTGCATGTCTAGGGAACTGGTCGGTCACATCTGCCACTTACTGCAGGATTTGGCACCACAGGGACATGGAGGGCATCCACTGCCAGTGGCCGTGAAAATGACCGCGGCGCTCAATTTCTACGCCAGTGGCTCCTTTCAGGGCACCGCAGATGACCTCTGTGGGATATCACAAGCCTCCACCCACAAATGCACCCATGAGGTCACAGGTGCCAACTTCGCGAGGGCACACAACTTTGTGTGTTTTGCCCAGGAACAGGAGAGCCAGGATTCAAGAGCAAATGGATTTGCCCAGATCTCAGGTTTCCCACAGGTGCAGGGTGCCATCGACTCAGGTCTCTGTCACAATACACGGTCAACTATGTCAACGGCAAGGGATTCCATTCACTGAACGTGCAGCTGGTGTGCGACCACCACAAACACATCCTGCGGGTCTGCGCACGGTTTCCAGGGACTGTCCACGACTCCTACATTCCCAGCCAGTCACAGATCCCAGGCCCACAGAGGCTGGAGGGGTGGCTCCTCGGGAACAAGGGGATGTGGCTGATGAGAAGGTATAACGAGGCTCATGCTGCAACTTGCATCTCAGTGGATCAGGCCATTGGGATGCTGAAGATGTGGTTCCGGTGCCTGGTCTGGTGGAGCCCTGCAATACAGTCCACAGAGGGTGTCACACATCATCGTTGTCGCCTGCTGCACCCTTTACAACCTGACGCGGCAATGGGGAGAGGGGCTGGTGGAGGAGGAGCTGGAGGTCTCCTTGGATGAGGAGGACGCCGATAGGGATGAGGGTGAGGAGGTCATCAAAGGCGATGACGATGGGGATGAGGCCCTTGCACTAGTCAGACGAGGCAGGTGCGCACGGGAGGCGCTCATAGCTGCCAGGTTTGTGGAGGATGATGACGACATTCAGTGAGGTGACCTCATAGACCCTCACACTGCATCTGTGAATGTTCGGCTCCAGTCTGGCTTATGGCAACACACATACCCTCTTTGATAGTGCCACTGTCATGGAGACACAGAGGAGGCCCTAATAGTCACTCGATTGCAGGAGGATGATGGCGACATGCAGTGAGAACACTCCATAAATCCTCACACAGCCTCTGACAATGTCTGACTCCTGATTTGGCCGAGGGTAGCTCACTTGCGCCCAGTGATCAGGGTCATATCATGGAGATGCAGCCGTGAAACTTTAAAAGCATCTGACCCTTTGTCCGTCTTCAGCACCTGACCCCTTCAGGAGCTGGAGCACAGCGTCACCGGTCACAGATGCTGACGAGATGGGGGGACCAGCCCCACCTTAAAGGTGCTGAGACCACACGGAGAGTATGAGAGAGCTCTGTGACCACTGCCCACGACATTCTGGCAGCAATGACCAGCACCATCGAGGTGCAGGCATCCGTAATGTGTCCAGGGAGTGTGAGGCCGGACCATCACTTTGGTCTGAAGGCTGCACAAAGCACAGGGAAGAGGCCCTGGACTGAGACACCTGCCTTTATCTTGGGCAGAAAGGCTTCACATCTGAGTGACAAGAACACTGCTCATCAGAACAAGGAGCCACAGGCAGGGAGACATTCTTGGCAATAGTGAACAGTATGTACAATGATTAACATTTGTGCAACTACATCTTCTTAACTTTCCTAACCCTGCTGCTGTGTCTTGGTGCTCCCCAGACACCCTCAGCAGAGGTGGAGGCAGCCTGCTGACTGCTTTGCCCTGCCTGTGATGACCCTGGCGGGTGTCCTCTGGAGGGCTGAGACCTGGAGAGCCCCAGCCTGCTTTTGGGGACATGCTGTGTGGCAGTGGCGCCCTCCTCGGCCTGTGGAGCTGGAGCCGCTGAGGTCACAGGAAGAGGGGATTCCGATGGGCCGGACACTCTCAGAGTCATCTGGGTGGATGGCCTCAGTGGGCGGGGGGGTACACCTGCTGACCCTCCTCCCTATGGGTGCCCAAGAGCCTCTGTCTGACCCCTTGAGGAGAAGGGGTAGCTGGAGTGAGATTGAGCTGCCCCACACCCCTCTCGCGTACGCTATACTGGAGGCCACATATGGCCTCAGCGATGAAGTTGAGCCCACGCAGCAGTGCAGGAGCTACGTCCTGGACCAACGTCTCAAAGGTGGCCGCCATCCTACCAGTGTTGACTTCAGTGCATTGGCATGCTGGCGCTATCACCTCAGCCTGAAAGTGGACGGATTCCCCCATCGTGCCTTGCAGTCTGAGGAGAAGAGCGGGCATCCCTTCCCGATGTTCCCGAGCCTGCCTTTGCAGCTCCAGCAACTGTGACCCCACCAAGTCCGGAGGCTCGTCATCCGATCGGACTCAGCAAATATCTGGCCTCCAGCAGCCCTCCGAGTGCTGGGGGCCTGGGAAGTCCCTGCCTCTCCCTGCTGTGGATCAGACGGTGCGATGCGCTCACCAGATTGTAATCCCGAGGCTACTCTAAAGCTGGGTCCCACTAAGGTGTGTGGCTCTGCGCTGGTGGAGGGTGTGGGTGAGCGCTGTGACGGGACTTCAAAGAAGGTGACTACGGATTCCTCTGCCAAGGTTTCTTCGGGGCTTGATTGGAGGACCTGGGTCATGGACTCCACCTGCAGAAGCAGGGGAGATAATTAGTGCCTGGCAGTGGCCTGTGAAACAGGACACATCACTCACAGCATTGTTGTTTGATGGATGTTACACTAATGGATCCTCACTTGGTAGAGCTTCACTAACCTCAGCATCAGCACAGGGACAGTCCAGCTCATTTCCAGCCAGCTGGGTGGCTCTGTTTACAAAGTCTGTGAGGGTGTTGATTTCAGGCATTCCTCCACCAGTCTGCAACATCTCCCTGTTGTGGTGTGTCAGCTTGTCCTGCATGGATAGAGATGGAGAGAGTCGTAAGCAGGATGTCTGCCAGGTCAGGTGATAAATATGCCTGGCCTGTGTGGGTGGTAAGTGGTCCCACGGTCGGGATCAGGAGAATAAAGGTGTCTGTGAGAGAGTAAATGGTGATGTCCCTTGACATCCCTGTGGATGTGTGATGAGTTTGAGCGTGTGTGAGTTGAGAGTGATGAGAAGAGTGACTTACCCCGGCAGCACGGAGGAGATCATTCACCCTCTTGCGGCACTGGCTGGCTGTGCTCTTCTGGAGAGCATTGGCACCGACCACCGCTGGCACCGCTTCCCAAGCCGGATTAGAGACGCTGCTGCCCATCCTGCAGCCAGAGCCGGTGGGTAGAGGACATCACAGCGAGCCTCCACTGCATCCAAAAGGTGCTCGAGGGACGCGTCATCGAACCTGGGGGCTGCAGTCGTCTTGCCTTTCGGGCCCTTGTCTTCCATGCAGCAGCCCTGGGCTGAAAGCACTGGGGCGTCTACACATGGGATCCCACCTGTCATGTGTTTCCCAGGAATGCGTAATTAATCCGGCGGGTTTGGGACGATACGGTGTGAAGAGCTGCCATTGCGGCCGGCGGGTGAAATGGCGTTTTACCCACCTGCTACCAAACAGTGCAAACCTGGGACGAATCCGCCCCAGCCTCTGCTGAGTTCATTGATCTGCAGAGTGGCAGGGCTCCACAGCTGCTCTCGGGTTTCTTACCGTTAGGGAAGGCCACAGTTCTCACTCCTGCCCACTATCCAGGGGCACTCATTCCATCTGCTTCTGTTTGAATGTTGGATGGCGACAGGATTGATAAACAACCCCACAGTCGGGTAGCCCATCAGTACTCGTCATCAGCTTTTGCACATGATTAATAACAGCCTCCAGACATTGGATGGTGATTGGTGCCTGTGCAACTGCATACTAGTAAAGAGCCTGTGTCTTTAAAGGTGTGGGGAACAAAGTTGCTTAGAAAATAAGGGGGGAAAGATCAACCTTTGAGGTGGAAATACTTAATTCGAAGTACACACCCAGGACTCTCCTCGTGTAATTTATTTTATGCACTGAGCTGGTAAAAGCGATTTCAACTGGTTACATATTTATTTACCTGCCTAGTCATTCATTCACTAATCTTGTCACTTGTGGCTATACAGTGTGTTTTGCAGCTTGCATGATGATGAGTGTTGAAAGCTAGAATCACTCAGCACCTTGTCTACACTGTTATGTCCCCAAATTTGCTGAACAATGCCTAAGCTTCGTGGGATCAAAAGTAATGTTTTAGATGGCTTTAGCCTATTGTACTGTTGAATATCTCTGTGGGCTTTTGTTTACTACAATTCTAATGGGCCAGCAGCTTCATATTCTTCTCAAAGAATATAATGCCCAATTGACATCGCATGAATATCCCTTTCTAACAAACCCAAAGTGGAGAAATTGACAAAGATACCTTTGTAATCCAGTGAGTGGAAAGAGCAGAGCAGAATCAGATAGGTCAATAAATGAAGCAGATGTTATTGCTTTGTAAGATAACAATTTCCAGCTCTTCAAAGTCTTTCGGCTACTGTGAAAGGTGGGTTCAAAATGGAGCATAAGTGCGTGAATTTTGTACGTCAATCGACCAATTAACTTGGTCAGCCTAAAAACACGGTGGGGCACAAATGAAAGTGCCAGTCTCTATGCTTGTATCTTTATAGTGATTATTTCATATATTTGTGCACATCCAGTTATCTGCCACCCATATCCATCTCTTTAATTCTCAAGTTTATAGCAGAGCCCATAAAGACTGGATTCTATTCAGATTAATGTGATCTAAAGTGAATGTATCCTTCCAGCATTAGTACTCTAGCCACCTTCATTCAGTTAACTTGCTGAGTGACACATCACTAACCTGGTGAATATGCTGAGTTCTTATCCCTTAAATGACGAACAGGATATTGGTAGCGTGGCCTTCATGCCAGTTCTACATCTGCCACTTTGATAGCCAGGGAAGCCTTCACAGTCAGAAGTGCAGTCTTCATTCCAAATTGAAATTGGCGAAATAACTCTATATCACTTCTGTGATTTACTGTGGATTACGCACAGGGGCTTTGGTCCCTGCCATTAGCCCATCAAGTAGAGAGGCATTGCGTCCAGTTAAATTAATTAACGTAGAAACATTTTTAATAACTCAAAGCATGTGTCTGATAGTATAAAATATAGAAAAATAAGTGAACATTTTCTCGTCAAAATAGAAATTTTGTGTGGCGTACAACACTCCGATGCCAGATCTGTGCTCACACGACACATCTTAATTACCTTTGTCTAATTGCTTCAGCAATTCAAAGGACCAGGAAAGATAAGATCAAAAAACAAAAACTGAAATACCTGGAAAAGCTCAGCAGGTCTGGCAGCATCGGTGGAGAAGAGCAAAGTTGACCTTTCGAGTGCTCATGACCCTTCCACAGAACTAAGCAGAAATAGGAAAGGGGTAAGATTACATTCGGTGTGAAGTAGTCCCCTTCGACATTATTTGAAGGGAAAGTCATAGCAGGTATTTTGATCTGCCGTTTAAATCCTGCATTTTGGCTCTTTGCTCAATGCCCTGTTTCTCCTCCACTGACACACTGTGTATCGTGGGGCAGAATTTTTCACTGAGCGGGTGAGCGTGTGCCCAACCTGCTCGAATGTAAAGCAGCGCGTGATGATGTCAGGCGAACGGCCTGGCGTCATTGCGCGATATTTCGGTCGGCGGCCGGGCGCTAAGCTCAGAAGCACACCCGCCGACAGTTAAGAGGGCAATTAAGCAATTAACAGAACCGTTTCATCGCCCGTCCAACATTACGGTGGGCAGCTGGGTGAATTGGCCAGGCGGCCTTTGCATTAACAAATTAAAATAAATCTCTGTGAACGGCATTTTCATCACCTACGTTTTCAGGTGACTGATTATGAAGCGTGGACGCTTTTTCCTGGTTTCTGTGACTTTTAATTTAGGTTGTTCAGGTCTTCAGTTCCCTGAGGCAGCTCTCAGCCTTCAGGGAGCTATCTGTGGGCGCCCGCCCGCACCCGCACTGACTTCAGTGCTCACTCTCCTTCCTTCTGCCCCCTAGCCAGGCAGCGCTGAGCCTTTCAGCGCGAGCTTCATGCTGGCTCCCTGCTAACTGGCCAGCCAGTGTGAATTCGCGGTTGGGGGCCGATTGCGGTCGGCAGGCTGACCCTGGGCCTGTCGATTGCGCCCACCCGCCGACCTGAAAATCCTCCCCCTGAGGACAGGCGAGGTAGCTCTTGCATTGACCTCATTCATTTTCATATGAGGAAGTGCCAGACAAGCTGAGAGTCAGATTTGTGAAAAGCTAGTATTGGCTGAACGTAGAGCCAACCCAATGAATCCAAACATAGCTCTGTTCAGAATGCTCCAAAGTGGCCAACAAGCTAGTGTGAACTTTTACCTCCCATTGAAATGATTGAGGCCCAACGGAATGAAAGTGAGCCACATCCCTGATGCACATGACTGGAATGAGTGAAGGCCTGAAATAGTAATGGCAAAAAACACATAAGATTTTAGAACCATAGTATCCAACAGTTCTTTCATGCTAAATGCACTGCATACTGTGATACTGAACCGTGTAAGCCAGGAAGGATCTAGGTTCACTCCTAATAGCTGTCTACTGATGCAGCCAGCAAAATTCATATGTCTGGGTTTTGAAGCAGGCAGGGCCAGGCTTTTTAAGTGGTTCAACAGCCTACTGACAATAACTGTGGGCTGGTACATAAAATTACTAAGGTGCTGATAGGGAAAGAGCAACATCTTATCACATCGTCACTACGTTGGAGAGAGAAGACTGGTAAAGGCAGGACAATTGGTCACGGGTACTTTCAATTTTCAAATAAGCCATAAAGAGCACTTCATAGAGAAAACCCCTTCACTTCTATTGAACTGAAGATTAGTTTTCTGTCCAGAATTACACCTGTGACAGAAATGGAATGAACCAAACAGAACATCTTTTACCGAGAATGTTGTAAATGGTACCGTAGGTCCTGGTGTATATATCAACCCCGTGCACAAGACAACCCCATTTTTTTATCCCCAAAAATCATATTTTTACATTAACCCAGCATATAAACCACCATGTCTTATACCGTCATTATTAGTCTTCCTCAATTTTTTACCCCACAAGTGGTTGTTTTACTTACTAGCACCTTATAACTGGGCAGAAAGTATCAAGCAGGTGATGCGGGCTGTGTTGCGCAGGAGTTTAAGACGCATCCACACAGAGCAGACCCATGCGGCGAACAACAAAGGTGTAATCACCCACACCCATGCCAGCGGTTCAATTTTATACTTGGCATATAAGTTGGGCCTGGTTTTTGGAGGGAATATTTTGAAGCCTCAAATGTTGACTTATACACCAGCCTCTACGGCATTTA
This sequence comes from Carcharodon carcharias, assembly GCF_017639515.1. Classification (NCBI taxonomy): domain Eukaryota; kingdom Metazoa; phylum Chordata; class Chondrichthyes; order Lamniformes; family Lamnidae; genus Carcharodon; species Carcharodon carcharias. The sequence continues at coordinate 165,757,068 of NC_054474.1, read as the reverse complement.
TTTCTAGCAGCGAGAAGATCCTGCAGTTCGTGACCAACTGAGCCACAAGCAAATGGTTTTTTGTCAATGTGAAAACAAAAGAAATCATATTTCATTCCCCTTTGTAGTATAAAATAACGCTACTAATTTCAGTTTTATTTAGTATATCTTAATGAATGTTGCACCTCGTTTTATACTTGAATTATGAAATTAAATGGTGACTAAAGCGAGGTACGCTAATGATTCAATCATAATGAACAGAAAGTTATTTTTTAATCATTCTCCATAAATATAAGTGGAAACATCCAAATAAACCATCATAACCTATACATGAAGATTATTACAAGCATGAAGATCTCCTTATTCCCCTCATTAAATCAGCAGGTTGCCTTTCACACTCCTCCCTTCATAAAAAAAATCAAGTATTAAATGCCTAGATAAAAGCAAAATACTGCAGATGCTGGAAATCTGAAATAAAAACAGAAAATACTGGAAAAACTCAGCATCTGTGGGGAGAAAAATAGAGTTAACGTTTCGAGTCCATGTGACCTCTTCAGAAACATTCTCTGTTCCTCTCTCCATTAAATGCCTACAGTTGTATTGACCCCCAAGTCCATCTTGGCAGTGAATTATAGGGCACCATGAATACTTATTTCCAAAAACTCCAAAAAATGCCTTTTCACACAACAATTAGAAAATTTTTCTCAATTTCTTTGTGCTTTGGTTGGAAAGTTAACCCACGGCCTGGATTTTCCCTATGGCGGACGGGCTGGACAGGAACAGACGTGGAGCCGCTCACCGCCCGCGATTGGCCAGTTAAGGCCCGCCCAGCGTAATACGCGGCTGGTAGCGCTCGGTGCTACCTGTGGGGGCAGAGAGAGGAGGGAGAGTTGGGGCCAGTGCAGCCATCTTCCTGGGGCACGGTGCTGCCTCAGGGAGGTTGAATGGATATGAAAATAATTAAGAAATCGGATTTAAAAATTTATTCAAACACGTCCCCTCATGTGACCGTGTCACACGAGTCGGGACATGTTTGTAAAGCTGGGAAAACGCATTTAGTTATTTTATAAAAGCTTCGGGGGATCTCATCCCGCCTGTAGAGCCAAGGCCGCTTGGGCTTTTCTCCTGCCCGCCGATCTTAAGGTTGGACGGGCAGTGCTCCTAAGGGCTTTAATTCATTTCTTAATGGCCTTAATAGGCCCTTGACATTTCGGCAGGTGCACAGCTGACTCCGACGCGCCCCCGCCGGGCGAAATATCGCGATGGCTTTGGGATGCACGCCTGACATCATCGCGTTGGGCCCGTCCCCGTCTGCCAATCAGAAGATTCTGCCCCACGTTCACGTACAGAGAGCTGTAATCGCAGCGCCCTGTCTGAATTGGATATTTACTAAATTGCAGGTAAATATCCTTTTAGCTTTTTTCTCTCCATTTGCTCATGGGATGTGGCATTGCTGGTTAGGCCAACATTAATTGCCCTTCGAGAGATGCCTTTCAGAGAGCATTTAAGAGTCAGGTAAGGTTGGCAGATTTCCTTCCCACATGGACATTAGTGAATTTTAACGACAATCGGCAATGGTTTCGCGATCATCATCCAGATTTTTACTGAATTCAAATTTCACCATCTACCATGTGGTGGGATTCAAACCCGGGTCCCCAGAGCATTACCCTGGATTACTAGTCCAGTGACAGTACAATTATGCTACCACCTCCCTGAGCTTAGTGTAGCCATACACTACACTAAACTGTAATGTTGGCTGGTAATAGGGCAATCCCATACAGTACTTCCAACATTCACCAGAACGTACAAGCATTATGGACAGTTTATACCAAGTAATCTCACTGTATAATTTCATCATTTCTCAGAACTGCCTCACATGGAAAATCTACAATAGGTAAACATTTACACTGAAGATTGGAAAGCACCACGTAACCCAACATTTTATCTATTGGACTAGCAAACTGACTACAACACTAATTTCTGCATGTACGCACATATAGTAATTTCTTCATAAAACATTTGAAGAAAATACATGTTTAAAAACATATTAGAAAGCAGTAGGTTCCTTCTGTTGCTGAAGGAGGACATTTCTGGAGAAGGAACGTTACTTTTATGGTACTAATTACAATTTAGAAAAGGTTTTGTTTGTTAATGCAGTGTGTTTATCACCCTGAAACAAGCTTGTTCTACTGCTCATTTGGGCTCGAGTTACAGAGAAAAGTATTTTGGTATTTTTAATTGCATTTATGTTTGCTTTGTTATTATTCTTATCCATTCTCACAAGAGTGATCATTTGGAGGAGATTTTTAAGAATTTTTAAAATCAATTATCATCTATTTAAGGTAGAACAAAATAGCCGGTAAAAATGTCCTTTAGTATTTATAATAGCATAACATTTCGATTTGATGAACCCTCTCTGGTAGCTTACATTGGGTTGTAACAGAATAAAATGAGATAGATTGGATTTAATAGTTCCAATATTACACTGCTTGTGAAAGGGCCTAGCTACATAGCTTGAGGCCTGTTGAGTTTCTATAGCAACATTCACAAATTCCTATCTAGCTCATCAAAGTGAAAGACATATTTGTTTTGCTAGCGTAACTTTGTAACACAAAAGCTTTTTTGCATAACACCTGCTAATCTCTCCCTGGTCCTTTTGAAGAACCCTGCTGATCAGAAATTCAAATAAATGTTTCATGCTAATCTCAGCAGTAATCCCTGGCCTTTGGTTCATTCACATCCTGTCAGGGAAAATAGTTTTCTCTATAAATCACCACGGCAAAGCCTGCCTGCAGTTCTGCAAAGAGTGAAAGCAAAGGGGATGTCGCACTTCACCTTCAAAAACTTTCATTTTGATAGATTGTTGATTTTTGGATGGAGAACAGATATAAAGATGACTTCAGGCGGACATGAGCAGCAGAAATGCAGCTGATCCACGATGTCCAGATGCTTTCAGATTGAAGCATTGACTGGTTAGTCTCCACCCTCTGCCCCCAAATTTTAAAAAAATGGTTTAATAAAAATATATAAATAATTTGACAGAACATTGGTCTTGGTTTGTCTATCTTTAATCCTTTATTACTTTGCTTATATTTCATGGAAACTATCTCATCATTGAGAACAGAAAGCACTTGGAAGAAGGGCATTTCAGTGAGATATCACCAGGGCCAATCTGCTTAACGATGCGGTTAGAATTTATAATTTGTTATTTTCACTTGACTTTTAGCATTTTTTAGTGATTCACAAATGTGATACAATTTTTGTTTGGCTCCTCAGTGTTTTCTTTATGTTTAGAAGTGAACTTTGTGCAAAACCACAATCATATCATAAAATTTGAAGACCATTGCAAACTCCTGTTTACAGAACATTCAGGGAAGGACATTATCTAATAGTGGTACCTTGCTAATTTGTGGAAAGACACCTTTTTGGCCAAGCTGTAGTGTAACATTCATTGCCTGACAGCCAAGGGGAAGTAGCAGCCTATTTTAATGAGTATTTCGATTGGCAACATTGGCAGCCTTATAGAATATGAAGGCTATGTGCATTAGAAGCATGGGGATATTTAATAAAAAGTAATTAGTCTTGGAGAACAGATTTATTCTTTCAAATAAAGCTATGACATGCCAAGATGAATTACGACAAAGAGGTTGAAGTTTTATATTAAGATACTGGGATCAGTAGCCAGCAATCATCAGTTGCTGCACTTTTGGTCTAACTATTTGAAGTGAAGCTTTAAGAAGCTTGGTTTGCCACCCATTTGAACAATTTGTTATTTTCTGTCCAGTGGCTTCCTGGTACAGCAATATTATATTCATCTTGTTTTGTTTTTGCCAAATGTAAATAGCTACGGGCTTCAAAGTTTTGCAAGTTACAGCAAAAAAAAAAGAAATCAAGTTATGTTAGGATTCCCTAACTAGAAATATTTGCAGAGAGGTGTCCAATTCCCAAACTGATGCTGGTACCACGGAAAGAAAAATTTCCATAAAGGAAAGTCTGTCATTTAAGTGGAGTTACAGCATAGATGAACAAACTCAGTGTGGTCGGTCCCTTAGGTAGATTCAACAGTACAGAAAGTTGTCATATAATCTTCGTACCACATTAATAAGTTGCAGCATTGCTTTGTTATAAGTTTATGTGAATACTACAATGGCTTAAGTTAGTTTGTTTGAGTTAACCTGTTGATTTCACGGAGTAGACTAATGAACACATTGGCTTTGTGATTAAATTAAAATCTTTAAGAAAATTGCAATAAAGTTAGGTAGTGCAGTTCATAACTGACAAAGCAGGTTGTTACATAGGAAAGGTGGTCCTTTGATTCAGACAAATGACAATGCAAGGAATAGTCCATCTACTGGTTTAACAGTTATTCACTATTGTAACTTATACTCATTCTGAAGCAATGCTATGGATTGTGAATTCCTTGAGTTGCTTTTGAACATACGTGGCTTGAATAAAGAAATGTCTGCAACCACAGTGTTCACCAGGTTAATTCTAGTGTCTCAGGACATTCATCCGGGTGCCTAACTGGGCGAAATAAATGGTGGGTAAGAAAAGCTCCTGCGCAAATTCCTTTTCCGTGTAAAAAAAAATCTTCTTGCATTTTAACCTTCTGCTTGTCAAAAATACCAGAGCCCCTTCATGCAAACTCACCAAGTGTGCTCTTTAAGTCAGATTTCTTTTGAATCAAAAGGAATGGGCCATTTTCAATTTGCGTGATAAAAGATCCAGGAAATTTTTAAGATAAAGTTTTAAGATACACACAATAAATGCATGGCGGGATAATTATTTGCTTCTCTAAAACTAGGAAGTACATTTTTGTTTGTTTGCTTATTGACTGGGTTCACACTATATTGCCCTGATTGTTAGCCCATTAATATTATTTGATGAAGGCTGTTTATTGATAGCAAATGCTAGGAAATGTTAAACACCCTTTTCTGTGCAACTTATCATAATTTTCTGTTTAACTCTGAAGGAATAATTCCACTGTTAACATCTTGCTTTTTACATTTTATATTTTAGCATTTACCTGTGTGTTTGTGTATGAACAGTGTGACTGTTCATCTGCTAAAGTTCTTAGGCACAAGTTTTGTTGCTGCAGCTGATGGATGATGCAAGTTTCTATAACACAGCCTCAATGGGTTTAGTTATAAATGGTACTAATACAGGAAAAGTGGCTCTCATAATAATTACAACGGCACAACTGTCACTTACATATTCATTCATGGATTTTAATATCTTGCCTTTTCAAACAAATCAGTTGCTAATTAAATTCCCTTCGCTTGATAGGGAAAAAGAAATATATGCAAATGTTGCATTTGGAAAAACATCTTATGTATACCATGTTTTAAAAAGAAATGCAGCATAACATTGAGATTCTAGCAGCTGTAGCAGTTAGTGTAAAGAAGCCCTTTTAATCTTCCACTCGGAATCTCTGCCGTGCTCCTCAGCTACACACCCTGTACCGGGTTGCCAAGCATTGGCACCACCACGTACCCAAACAGTTCCCTGAGTACATAGTAACAGCTGTGAGCCTTCGTATCATTGCTACATGTGCACCATCATCCGAACTGGAAAGTGCCAATCGCCAACTGCTTGAATTAGCAGCGTCTACTTGTGAAAAGCAGATCTACAAAAAGTGTTGAGAAGCCTTTATGTTTAAATAGCTTTGACTCTGAAGTAGCCTCCAGTTTATTTTTACTTTTGGGAGATCGGTGTTGGATTTGGTTTGAGTTCATTTAACACTGCTTAGATAGCTGGTGCCAGGGAAGAAGGCTATGGGTTTTATTTGCCTGCAAAAAGAGTCTCGAGCTTATCAGCAGACAGCGACAAGCAGATATTTGTTGAAGAAATGGAGAAAGGCTCAGACTGTAATTAAACAAACCTCGTAGAGAAATGTAAATGTCGAGGTACACTGAGGGGTAAAAACCATTTGCAATAGTTTGACACCAGAGGCCCTTCATTATCAAGTGAGACGTGCTCACTGCTCCACATTGTGTGGGTCATGAGCAAAGATGAGATGCTGTGACCATTATACTGAGGCATGTTACAATGGAAGAGGAAAGTAAGTCATACAGCCTCCACAAATCTACTAATGAATATACCACAACATTACATACCATAATAGTATATACCATTAAAACTGTGTTTCTCAAAGATACTGCACATTATCCACAAGCTGATTATGATGCTTCCTCAGAGCATATAATGTGAAATGAAAACAGAAAGCGCAAAGCTAGATTAGACCAATAGTGTTCACAAGTGAACATCATTTGAACATCAGAGTTTGAGGTTCCTATGGAGGCCACATAATCTTTCAGATGCTGACTGACCTATTGTGCGTTTCAAGTATTTTCTCTGATTTTCTTTGCAGCAGTTGTGGTTTTGCTTTCCATTTGTACCGCAGTACTATACAGACAAGAGCTATTTCTCATCTTTGCCCAGCAAATCAAGTTTAATCAGGACTGCTGGTCCTGTTATGAGACTGAAAGTAACTGAGAGCTTCCTTCATCAATCCTGTAGATCATTCCTTTTCCTGTAATTCTGTGTAAAAAAAAAACCCACGCTTTGCAGACAATTCCCTTTGAGAAGAATTTTTCTTCATGTTAAAAAAAGCTAATACAATCATAAAAAACAGCTGAAACTACTCTGAAGGTTCATTTTGGATGTCACGAAACCAGATTGTAAAGCAAAATGTATATTGCTGACAGTAAGTGAGAATTATATTTCCTGAGGATAAAAGGCTTCAAATACATTATAATGAGGGGTGCAAAATGGAAAATGAGAATCAAGTGAAAAAATGAGGTTGTTGCAATTTGAAAATGTTATGTGAATATCTATGAGATCTTTATTTTCTATCCTTTCTGCTTTGTTAATAGCAATCTGGCCTAGTTCTAGAAAGATTTCAACAAGAGCGACAGGAACCAAGTTTAAAAAAAAATTAGAAGCCCACAACCAGTTAGACTGCAGAGAGCTGTGGACTTTACTGTAGTCTTTGAATGGTATTGCTGTGTTGAAATGCGCCTCGATGGTTCCTGTGGTCCACAACACCAGCAGTATCTCTTAACGACATTACAATCTTTTTACGGTTTCAATCCACTGGTTGTTCTGGAATCCAAAATGCTTTACAGTACACCTTGCTTTTGCAGCTTTCATTTGCAAACCAGAAGGATAAAAATACTTCTCAAGGTGGAATTTACTCTTGGCTATATCCCACCTTTTGTTGCTGGTACAAAAGTAGGGCCGTTTTGAAAATAAAATATGCAGGGTGTTATTTTTTCACAGCCAGTAGCCTCCTCTTTGGTGATGTGCTTATTATCCGAAACGTGAAGTAGAACCGACGTTGGGCTTCTGATTCAGGCTCATTTTGAAGACTGACTCAGACCTAGAGCTTAGCTGAGCAAATAGTCTCAACAATCATCTGGGCCTGATACCTGCTAATTAAATCCTGCACAAACATCCCTCTCTAGGCCAGTATCCCAAAGACAGCCGAAGCAGAGAACACCAGACATGGCTTTTCTCCAGATTTTCCTTGTCTGTCTAATCCAGCAGTTTCTTAGAGATTGTAACCTTTTCAGCACCAGAAGGTCAGGTTTTCTTGCCCTCGGTATCCAGCGTTGGAATTTTTCAATAAAGAGCAGCTGGGTCACAGTGAGATTCGGTAATACAAAAGCTGCTGTAATATCCTGTAGGCTTATGGAGCAAAACAAGGGAAAAAAAACCAATCGTGATGTTCACAAGAAGCACCAGTCTTTGAATATTTAGTCAGACAACTTCATAGCCGTGTGAGTGTTTCCCTTTTTTTCTAAATTCTAATCCTTTAAGGCATACAATTGATATCTTGGAAGCAAGCTTAGCTCTTAATCATAAAAGGGTTTATGTCAGTTTAAGAAATTCTGTTGCAAAGACTGTGGGTTTTTTTTTTAACTGCATTAAATTGATGTCCCATTTATAAAAGTGCGGTTTTAAAATTACTGCAGTGCAGGAAATATTTCCAGGTAGAATGCCATTCTGAAGTTTAAAGGCTGTGTGTCATCCCACTGGCAGCTTGGGGGGATAGAAACACAATTATTATAACAAGCCTCGAACACCATAGAGCATGTTGCCATGGCAACACTATTTATGTGGCATTTAGCGTACTGCTCGTATCTGACCACAGAGCCTGCGACCCAGAAACAAAATGAAATTTCTTCCATTTGAAAAGCAGGATTTCCTGTTTGTGTTTTTTTTTAAAAAAAAATCGGAGCTTCAAACATCTGCAGTAACGTGAAAAATTCCTGCCGCACAATCTCCAGCTGAGTTTAAGTGTCCAAGCCGCAAGTAATAGCTTATGAAGGAATCTGCCCCCGTTTTTGTTTGCGTGCAGAGTTGAGTAGGCTGCGTGCACGTTTTTACCTGGTGCAAGACAGGCATCATCAAATGAGAAATGAGTGCCCTTTACAAACTTGTCAGTATTTGAAAGGTGACCAGTTTTTGTCACGTTTCATTACTGTACCGAAATCTGAGAGTTGACCAAAACTGTAAACAATCACGGCTGGGTTCCTTTTATCGTTGACTAAAGAAGAAACAAAGAACGTATTTTCTGCTGTTGAAGTACAAACCAAGTTGTGGTCAATCGTACCTTTTATGATTTCTCCTCCACTCCACATATACAAAGCCTGGGGTGGAGGTTTCCACTATGCACCAGGTATAAATTGAAAGCCTGTTTATGGATAACAGGGTATTGCTCAAATGTAAATTAGGTATAAAATAAATATGCAGATTCTAGATTTTGTTGCTGGGTTTTGTTGCTTCCACACAGGAGAATAATTTGAAGGAAGACTTCACCTTTTTTTTCTGAGGAGCGTTCAGCAGGGGGCTAAAGCCTGGGCGCTTGCCTGCCAAAACCTAAACCTACTTCTAAAATATTTGGTGGTTGTGGAGGGAAAGCAAACAGGCATTCAATCAGCAGTTTAAAGAGTCTAGTTAGGATAATTTAGGTTGTTTTTATAAAACTTTCGGTACTATGAATATCCCAAAATGTTTTACAGAGGTAAAAATAACAGGACATTAAATGGTGGTGGAAGTGATATCAGCGAGATTTTATCTCCGTGGAACTAGGATCCACTTTAGGTAAACAAGACCATTGTAAACTGGATGAAGGATGACTCCAAACTTTCGATTTAACTACACCTCACATGTTTCGACTGGACACCAAAGTTTCTCGATGTGTCAGGGGCAGAAGCATAATGCCCAATTGATGCAAAGCTAGATTCCACATTCCACACAAGAGAAGTCTTTCCGCTGAAAGCTTTTAAGACTTTCTAAAGATTCGGCCAAGGCATTTCAATCGCAAACAGTTCTTTAAATAAAATTACGTGATGCATTTAAATACGAAGTGGTAAATGTTGTCTGTAAATTAATTATTTCACACAGAGGGTTGGGTAATGTGTTGCAATGACTGCGGTGGAAGCAGCGTCAGTGAGTTCATTTTTGGTGTTATAGGGCGGTTGAGGGCTGCAAGAGTTGCAATATTAACAATGGCCTCCCACCTGAGACAGGCAGGCTTCCCGCCTGCACATCACGACAAGAGCAGGTTGAAGGTCGAAATGGCTGGAACGGTAGCAGGAACAAAGCAGTAAGTGTGGCACCACAGCTTCTGGGCCACCCCAATCTTGCCTGACGGAGGCTTTCAAAATCATCCCCAAAAGTGGTATTTATGTCAGATTTTGCAGTTGCGGAAGGTGTTTGTCAACTATCCTTTACACCTTAAATTCTAAAAAGTGCTTGTAACAGTTGATGGAACGTTCTGTAAACACCACAAGATTCCCAGACATTGTGTCGACTTACCTTCGCTCTCATTATAAATTCCAACAGTGACATTTATAATATAATTCTGAATTTCTATATGTTTTTATCTTATTATTTCTATTTTGATATTTTTGTCAAGGAGCAAGACTGATCTGAAGCACCAATATAAACTGAACTTATGACTTCCATATATAATGTTTGCATTAAATTTATCTGACAGAGGAAAACATGATTTGAAACTTAATAAGAATATAGAAATGGTACCCAGAAATTTACAGTTATATACAGGAGAGGCACATACTATCCCTCCTTGAGTTTTTATTCGCTAAAATATGCTGTAAAGGCCGAGGGGAAGAAAGTTCTGCATTGATATAACACCGCAGAATGTTCCAAAATGCTTCACAGCCAATTCAACACTTTTTGGTCACTATTGTAATACAGGAAATATGGCAGTCAATTTGCGCACAACAAGATCCCACAACATGATAATAACTATATTATTTCCTGCTTCCGAGCTCTGAATGAGAGTCATAGGGATTCAAAACATTAACTCTGTTTCTCCCTCCACAGATGCTGCCAGACCTGCTGAGTTTTCCCAGCATTTTCTGTTCTCCTTTCTTGCTGAATGATTTTGGTTGAGGGAGGAGCTCCAGCCCTGGAGTGGGTCTTGAAATTTTCTACTCCCCCCCCTCATGTTGTAAAGGGGTCTCAATTGCACGTGCGATGAAACATAATTAAAGAGGCATGGAATTCAATGGTAGCTATGAGCACTGTAAATCCTCTTTAAATCCCTGCTTCTTTTACATTTAAAGGTAAATGGGGTGTTTGTTGACTTTGTGAAATAATGTTAAATAGGTGACAGCAAATCAACAACTCATTTTAAACCTCTCCCGACATCACTGGAAATAAAATTATAGAACAGATTCTTGATTCACTGTCCCGAGTTTTACATTATTGCACCAAGTCAAGATCTACTCCAGTATATTTTAGGCGTTAAAATCAGTTTTACTTCTCATAATATGTGTCTCTTTTTCATATAAATGCCTGAACAAGTGTGGTTAAAAGCTCAAATAGGAAAAATGTAAATAAATAGCAGATTTCATCATTCTTAATATCCATAGAATAAATAAAAAACATAGTGAGCTTGGGATATATTTATTTGATTACAAGAACAGCACTGAAAGCATTAAACTTACATACATAAGAAAGTCTTTATTTCATTAAGAAGCACTGAAAAAACACATTTTTAACTCCTATGCTTAATCTTTGAGGAGTCGAACATTTACGTGACAATACTTGACCATCAATAAAAATAATCCATAGGCCTCACTGCCGTCTATGACATTTATGTTCAGCTTACATACATCCGCAGAGCATTAGGCAATTTTTATGCTTCATCAAAATGTTGTCCATTCCGACTGCGTGCAGTGAGTTAGAGGACCAGGATACCCAGAACGTGCCAGCAATTAGAGTACACATCAGCTGTTTCTTTTTTTTTGCTCTGAATGACCTAATCTGCCGTGCCATTATTCATTTGTTCAGTGTCGCCCGTTGGGACAAGGAACAATGCAGTTCTCTTTTTCACACAGTGCAGAAGATGTGCTTATGACATCTCAGTCTTGTAGTTTCACCATGTCCTTGCAGCTTCATCATCATTTCTGGTGAACATAGGCAGAAGGAAGTCTCAGCTCTAAGCATTTGAGATGAAAGATGTTTCGTATTTTTAAAGTGATTCCCTTCTTACACTTCCTGATGAGAAAGGCCGTTGGGATGGAAAAAAAGAGGGTGATGAAATGTATGAGAATAGCTCTGTGTACTTTGGCTAACCAAGAATAAACAGTTAGTTATCTGGAGACCAGGTACACATCCAGTATTTAGTCAGCTGCAGTGTCAAACTACAGATGTTACAATATAGTGGTTTGTTGACAGGAGTTTCTAGTTTTGAAGCCAGTTTACACAGTCTGTTGCATCCCTGGATGTATCCATAACAGAAATAAAGGATGCACAACCAGTGAAGGTCCATTATTTTCATCACACAAGCGGGCTTTGAACACCATTGTGGAAGACCTTTTGAAATATGTACTATCATATTCGTTTATATTCTAAGGTGCTATTGCTTTTTGGAAAGCAGCCGTGGAACAGAGCACATGGTGTGTACAATTGAGTGACAATTCAATGTTGTGAATAATTGTTTTCTGGTGCAGAGGGAGAAGGCACATGAGTAAGGAAGAAGATCAGAGTTTAGAGAAAGAGAATGTTAATTTGCTGCTGTGTGTTCATATATCTATGATGGGACCTTCCATAGGAAAAACACTTGACAACAGTTTCAGGCATGAAACTGATAGCGCTTCAAAATTGTTCACCATTTTACAAAATTAATAATTATAATCCCAGACATGAAAATTGTATTTTCTTGCCTTTTTTAGGTTGCTTGCTTTTTGCTGTAAGCTTGACACTAACTAATGAAACTGACAGTGAAACAGACTGAATTGGGTGAATTTTCTCTTGTCATAGAATGAATTTAACCCTCTGCCCCGTTTTCCTTTCCAATTCAAGTCATGAATGGGCTTGCCAATTGGTTATTGCTTGTTTTATTGCTGACTCTTCAAGATGAGTTCCACCCCCACCCACTATGACATTACCACCAAGCGTTTTTAAAAAGTTCCCTTTTTCATCAGTGGACCTTTTCATTCTCACTGTTTGGCAGAACTGCTGAAATCAGTTTGCAAGGTCCTCACATGATAATAGCCAGTTAACCTAGTTTGTTGGGAGTGGTGGAATGATGAAGGGCATTGGAAGAACTCTCTGTTGTTCTTTGAATCGTGCCCTGGGGTCTTTAACATCCACCAGAATAAGCAGCGCATCAGTTGTCTCTCATCTAAGAAGGCACTTCTGACAATGCAGCAATTCTGCAATACTGCACTGAGGCGTCAGCCTAGATTATAAGAATCTAATGGTATACTCTCCACTTGCCTGGATCAGTGCAGCTCCAATAACGCTCAAGAAGCTCAACACCATCCAGGACAAAGCAGCCCGCTTGACTGGCACCCCATCCACTTCCTTAAACATTCATTCCCTCCACCACTGATGCACAGTGGCAGCAGTAAGTATCATCAACAAGATGCGTTGCAGCAACTCACCAAGGCTCCTTTGACAGCACCTTCCAAACCCGTGACTTCTACTACCTAGAAGGACAAGGGCAGCAAATGCTTGGAAACACCACCACCGGCAAGTTCCGCTCCAATCCACCCACCATCCTGACTTGGAACTACAGCACAATTCTTTCACTGTCACTGGGGTCAAAGCCCTGGAACTCCCTCCCTAACAGCACTGCAGGTGTACCTACACCACAGGGACTCCAGCGGTTCAAGAAGGCAGCTCACCATCACCTTCTCAAGGGCAATTGGGGTGGGCAAAAAAATGCTGGCCTAGCCAGTGATGCACATATCCCATGAAATAATAAATAAAGGGCTATTCACCCTGTTGTGCATGTGCCTGGTCTTTGCAAGAGTTGTCCAATTTAGCCCTACACTCTAGTTTTTCCCTGTACCCCCGCAAATTGCTCCAGTTCAAGCACATGTCCAATTGACTTTTGAAAGTTACTGTGAAATTTGATTCCATCGAACTTTCAGATGGTGCATTCTGGATCTTATTACTCAACTGTGAAGAAATATTTCCTCAATTCCCCTCAATAATGATGGGCTACATTGATTAAAAAGAAGTACCGGGTGGAAGAGAACTAGAACTCTGTTTTTAATACCATGGACTAAGAAAACATTCATATTACAATGATTTCATCGACACTGCAAAAGTATAAGCTGAATTTAATGGTCTTGGTGGTGGCCCCATCAACCAGCTGGAAAAGCCAACAGGGCCATTTTCGGAAGCGCTGACCGAATTCAATAGCCATCCCGTCTGTCGTTCGGGCCTCTGCCCCGCTAAGGGCTGAGGCCCCGCCTCCAAGAGCTGCCAGCCAATCAGAGGGCCGGTAGTGCTTCAGTCCCAACAGCGCCACCAAGAGTGGTGGCCGCAGCTGGGATTGCACTCAGCCGGAAGCAGGCAGCGTGAAGGAGGTCCAGAAATCCAGGTAAGTTTGTGGGGCTCACCGGGACCAGTCAGGCAGGCAGGTCCAGGCGAGGTGGGGGTGGGGGGGTGGCGCTGTGGGGGCCGGTGTTGGTCAAGAGGGAGGAAGGGTGGTCCTTCAGCAAAAGGGGACAGGCGGCCTCCCCACATGGGCATAGGCAGTCCTCCCCTCCCTCACCCACCGCAGCCATGAAGGACTGCAATTGGCCTCCAGACTGGGAGGCTGTTGCCAACATTTCCTACTCCCGATTTAATCAGGGAAAGTCGGGAAATGGACGGGCACTCCACACTCCACCTTCTTCCCAATTCTATGCACTAGCTCACTCCAGTCTCCTAGAGGGGAGTGCTAAATTCCTCCCATAACGTGCAGGTGTGAAATGTTTGTTTCTCAAGAACTCAGGGATTTAACTTCTCTGAGATGGAGAAAATTTCCACCTGAGAATCCAAAAAATGCGGAGAAATACATGGGACGCCTTGCATAATTCGCTGCCCCTCCAGCGGTGAGTTTGGTGATGGAGGGGGGAAGGTAGGGGGCACAGGGTGTTCACCTAGCCACCTTCCTGCCTTTTTGCCTCCATCTGATTAAGCCCAGGGTGGGAAGGCCTGCCTATTGATGGCCCTTAATTGAGACCCTTAAGTCACCACCACCGGGAGTCACCACTGCTAGCGATGCTGACGGACGATGGAGAGCTGTCGGGGCCTATATCCCAGAAAAAGCCTGATACTCGCCAGCTAAGTGCCTGATGGGTATTTAATTACGGTGGGCTTTCCCTAATGGAGGCAATGCTGGGCTCCTGTTGGTTCTCTAGCCAACAGGTGAGAACCTCGTCACTAAAACTAAATTCTGCGCACCTTGTTTGTGCCAGGCCTTTCAAAGGAAGCTATAGGGTGGGATATTGCCCCCCACCCCCCCCCCCCATCCTGTAGGGGGCAAAGTTGAAGTGTGGGTCCGCAGAGGCGTGCCTCCGATTGGCACCCCCAATTGGGGGTGTGCCACCATTTTACGTGGGCGGCCAATTAAGCTAAGCACTTCCTGTGCAGGTGGGGGGGGGAAGTCCCTAAACCTGAGAGTGTGCTCTTTAGCGCATGTGCATGAAAGAGCGCACTCACCTCCCTGAGGCTAAGTGCAGCCTCAGGGAGATCGGCTCCACTGTCAAAAATATTAACAATTGAAATAAAAGATTCCCTGATATGTCCCCTCATGACACTGTCACATGAGTTGGGACATGTCCGTAACTTTTTAAAAAACCTTAATTAAATTTTGAAAAGCCTCCATGAAACCTCATCCCGCCCTTGGATGAGGTTTCATGCTTTTTCTAATGCCCTTAAGGTTGGACGGGCCGGTCCATTAATTAGTTTAATGACTCTGTCAGTGGCTTCAATTGGCCATTGACAGGTCGGCGGGCACACAGCTGATTCTGCTGAGCCCCCGCCTACCGTAAAATTTAAATGAAAATTAAAATCATTTCACGCTTTGGCGAACGGGCCCCATCTCCTGCTCACTGATGGGAAAATCCTGACCATAGAATTATTCCCACTCCTCTGTTCTTTCCCTAAAGCCCGACAATTATTTTCATTCTTAGGTAAATATGCAATACTGTTTGAAAGTTACTACTGAACCTGCTTCTCCCATCCTTTCAGTCGGTCCATTCCAGGTCATAACGATTTGCTGCGTAAAGAAAATTCTCCTTGCCCACCGCCCCCGCTCCCCCATTTTAGTTCTTCTTTCAATGATTTTAAATCTGCGACCTTTGGTTACCAACCCTCCTTGATAGATTGCACTATCAAAACTCCCCATAATTTTAATTACCTCTAATAAATCTTCCTCCTACCTTCTCTGATCGAAGAGGAACAAATCCAACTTCTCAAGTCCCTCCACACAACTGTAGTATCTCACCCCTGGTTCCATTCTAGTAAATCTCCTCTGCAGTGGTCATGAATAGATATCTATGTAATCAGCAATTCTTTAAAAGTGTTTCTTGTACAACCCTTCCAGCGTTTTTAATGCAAGTTCACAAAACCCGTGCAGGGTATAATCTGCAGTGCCGCTCTGTATATAGGACTCAGCACCCAAGTGACACCGTTCATCTTGCCTATGAAGAATCATTGTGATAATTGAGTCACATTATCGTTCACTTGAGCTGATGGGCCCTGTACAGAAAGGAACCTTGCAACACACTGCACGTTACAAACAAACCACCTTTCACCTTTCTCCCAGAAGGAATTACTGTGATGGGAACAGTTACATTTCAGAAAAATACCTCGGTCATCTCGGAGAGTTTTAGATCACATATGCCTCTTGACACGGATTGATAAGAATGGAATCTCTATTCTGCTGTAATCCTGCTACACCCTGAGTTGTTTTAGTCCTTGACAGGCCGGGCCATGGGGCGTCAGAAGGTAAAATGTTTTTTCCTGGATGCAAACGTTGGCATTCGGGTAAAATAAAGGCTCCAAAAGGTTAAGGAAAATGTCGACGATGAGGAGCTGTGGCATGCCATTTATATCTGTCAAACAAATTGGGAAAATAACGTTCAAACAAAATGTTGGACATGAATTATTGTCTGAACTGTGCCTGGAATGTAGATCATACCCCATAGGTCCTCACTATTTATGTTCGGCTGGGTGGATGGATTGTTGAGTGAACCTGACACCACCCAAAATTTTCTGTCACCATTAAAGACAAATTTCTATTTCATGACCTCAGGACATCCCAAAGCACTTTACAGAAAATGAAGTACTTTTGAAGTGTAGTCAATGATGGCATGGTAGTGTCAACCATGCAAAATGTGTCACATGTAGTGTTGATACAATGAATGAGAGTGACAATAACATTATTTACTCGACACAGCGCAGGAAGCCTTTCAGAAATTACTGCAAGAACGTAAGAATTCACATATTTCTTGACATCCAGAGCTATTGCTTTCAGCAGTTCATTGGAGGGGGGGGTGGGGGGGGGGAGAAAAGGCATTCATCAAGAAATCTGCTAATAAAGTTGCTGGAGGGTACAGAATTCTTAAGTGCTGATGGTGAGAAATACAAATTTGTGAGGAGCAATGAAAACATAGCCGCCAACTGCAGTGCCCCTGCAGTGATATTCTCAAGCAGCTAACGAGCCACTTAACCTCAATAAAGCTCGAAAAGTCCAAGAGTCTACCTGCAGAGTGTAGAGTAGTGGTGAGAAATAGCTCCTCAATGACAGTGGCGTAAAACCAGTTTCAGTCAGCAGGCCCTGGCAAACCCTGCTATGCAGAAACAGGGATAGCTATTTGATGGGAGGAGGAGAGTTATTTAACGAGTCAAGCACGGTGTAGCTAGATGTAAATGGCAGTGTCAATGTTGGGTTCTCCACTTGGAGCACCTGTAAGGAGATCTGGAAGAGAGTTCCAACTTGAACAGAATGCAAATAAAACAGTTCAATTTGCTGTAAAATAAAAAACATAGGACGTGAAGGAGACTTATAAAAGCTACATGGAAAAATTAACTCTGTCAAGGGAGAAACGGTAACACGATTGTAGAGCATAAGGCATTTGACATACAAATAGCAGGATTATGCAAATAGCATTACATATGTGCTGTGATGGGAGCATGAATGTTTTGTAGAGGGAAATTACACTCACCATATCATCATGTCTCAAGTCACACTGCTTTTAAGTGAAAGGTAAAGCTTGCGCATTATAGATGAGTGTAATTTGTGACAGACTAAGGGTCACCAGACCTGGATGTATTCTGACATATAGTGGATTTCTTCATAAAATCAAACCTGGAAAGTGATTGTGTTTGTGACAATTTGGCTAACACCAAGACCCCATGGTATGTACAGTATTAACTAGCTATTCCATGATTTGATACATGAATATATCCATTCACATTCCATAATATTCCATGCAATAATACTGCATGACTCAAATGGGTAAGTGTGAAGCGTATTCATGTATTCATAATGTACCCTCTGCTCTCTGTACATGTCAAGGGCAACAGTCACACAACAGCTGCACCAGACACATCTAGCTATCAATTGCATTGATTAACTAATTATTAATTAGTTAACAATTAATTGTCACCATCCCTACTGGAAGCAGGCATTATAAGAAAGATAGATATCAACAAGAGCAAATATAAGGTGAGACACTGAGAGCTGATGAGGAAGCATTATCAGTCATAGTGCCTGTTAATAATACAGGGCAGAACCCCACCATGCTGAGTAACCAGCCTGAAGTATTTGGGATATACAGCCCTTAAAGGCCTGCTTTCAAATGAAGGCTGTTAGTAGCATATTGAGAAGTCAGTTGCCTCCTTGCGCGCGCGCGCGCGCACAGACACACACACACACACACACACACACACACACAAACTTTCTCTTTCTCACACACACTCTCACTTTGTCTTTCACACACTCACACTTTCTCTCAAAAGTACACACATTATTTCACACACATACACACACACACTTTCTCTCTTTCAAACATACACACATTTTTTCACACATACTTTCTGACACACTTCTCTCTCTCTCTCTCACACACACACACACACACATGGCCCAGCTAGTTTGAGAAAGTCCAACATTGAGATGTAGACATTTCTAATTGGTGATTTCTTGGAACAATGGTTAACTGCACTGCAGTCTACCATTGAGTACACAGCATTAATAGCAGCATTTTTCCTGAAGGACTCAGTTACACAGGCTATATGTATGGTAGAAGCATCTATCATCAATATTCACGTTGCTCCTGTAGAGACTTTGGGATCCATAATCCAAGGTGCAGCTGTGACTAACTTCAACCTATTTGCAGAATGGTTACTGGAAACCCTCACTCTTACCCGCAGTTCTGTTCTTGTATTATTGGACATCAGTGGACATCATTAGGAGATGACCTCTATCAATGAAAGACTTAAAGTAGCACAGACACAGTCAGTTGGCTGTCATTATCAGCAGTTCTGTGCCATAACTTTAGCCCTTACCAGCAAAAGGGGTTTGCTGCCAAACCACTTAGCCTACAGTGCCAGGATATGGGCAATGCTGACAAGGCTGCACTTATCGCTCACCCTGTTGTAATATGCCTTTAAGGGATAGCAATGTGACATCACTAGAAGGGATGTGTGTCATGCAATCCAGTTTTAGTTTCACTTTTGCCTTTGAGCAGAGCACACAGAGTTCAAGCTCTCTACCTATGTATAAATTTTCTCATGTGCCTATTCTAAATAAATGAAGCCACAATGCGTTCCAAATCCCTTATAAGAGATTGGTGCCTACATCAGTATAACAACATGACACATCCGTATCTAAGCAGAGAAATGTAATTGAACTGCTGTAATCTTTGTGATGATGGTACTCCTACTATAGGATTCAGTAGGACATTCTAGAAAATGTCCAAGTCACGATGGTGTGTGACTTGGAGGAGAATTTGATGATGGTGTTCCCATGACAGTTAGCTGGCCCTCAGTTTTATTTGCAGTTCCACAGCTGGCTAGGGGGTCCATCCAACTGCGCAACCCCTTCAGCTAGAGGAGGATTAACTTCACATGGAAGTTCATAACACACACACACACACACACACACACACAGCATACACATACAACACTGCACCATTGAATAGAATTAATTCATCCCGTTGCTATCTCTTGCAGTCCGTCATTCATCCTTTTATTCAGAAAATAAAAAGCAGAAGTTTGAAATTCAATGAATTAAAAGTTACACATATGCAGCAAGAAAAAATGGGGCGATGGAGAAAAGCTGTACCCAAGTTGCAATTATGTCCAAAAGGAAACTTCAGCGCCAACCCCACCAGAAGGTTCAGGCAATGAGTTCCTCATGCAGCTATGTTCCTATCTACTTGGCTTAAAAGCTGCTGGTTCTTGCTGTGAGGTTGTGAGGTGCAAGGCAGTGCGAAGCTTGTGTTATTAGCAATGCTATGAGGTAAAAGATTCTGGGAAAGAGAATGCTTAAATTGGGAGGAACATCTGGAATGTGTCCATAAAGACAGAGACTCGAGGCCTCAGGCGTCATCTCCATAAAAGTGGCAAGCTGCAGACAACAGTTGACTTGATACCAGTTTGCCAGTTGGGACATTCTCAAAATTGGCTAGCTCAGATTTCAAGCCTTCTCGCGATTAAGTCTTGTGGGGAGCTTGTGGTAAATAGAAGCAGGGCGACTGGCTGGGTTGCCAACCTCCCTGGGTTGCCCTGAAATCTCCAGGAGTTAAAGGAATCTCTTGTACTCTGCTGTGAACAATGCAGCAGAAAAATCATAGGGGCAATAAAAAAAATGTACTTTGGACACCTCTATTTATTAGTTCTAAAAATATTTGTGATGGTCGAAGGAACAACGCCAATGACTGGCATTGCCCAATCTGGTAATGAAATGTCTATTTACTTTCTGATTGGTGTAGGAAGGTGGCACACCTTGTGGATGGACATGTTAGGCAACCAATGGTAGGAGTGTGAAAGTGGGTCATCTGAAGGCCGCAAGTCATGTGATAGTGCCTTCAGGAATATGTCAAAACGGATTTGAAGACCTTAATGATCATGGGCCCAATGTAAAGCTGTAGAACCAGGACGAGCACTCTGCATTTACAGTCGGTGCATTTCCAGGTTGGGGTGAGATCAGGTGCAGGAGATCGCACACAGAAATTGGTCCGCCTGAAAAATTGGCAGAACAAAGGCCAAATCCTACCTCCAAGCAATTCCTGACTTGTGACCAGTGTCCCTGTGGTGCCTTTCGGCCCATTTATTTGACTCTATTTTAGTAGACCCACTGGATGAGATACCTTCTGCCTCACAAATCTTCCATACCCTCTGCATTTCCAGACCTCCCTCTCCTAAAATACCACAATATACCTGGCCAGGGCTGCTACATCACGCTTGTGGTTAGAAAACTCTGGAAAGCATTGCTGTCTCAGCTCTGCACATCTGTTCATTTCTGAAGTTATTTAAAACATTCGCTTTCAATGCATCTCCTTAGCTGCAGAATATGAAGTCTTGTGGCTCAGTAGATAATGCCCCTGAGTCTGAGCCAGTAGCTCCAGGTTCAATCCCACACCAGGAATTGTTGGCCAAGGAAGGAGTGTTCACAATGTGGTTCCACAAGTTGATAATCAGTCCGCTAATCTTTCCAAATCTTTTGGGAAATAGTGTGTTTGTGAAGATATGATACGCTCAACAACAGAATTCTTCACTAGTTGCTCACATGACTTTTAACCATAGGAACACTAGTCCCCAACTGTTGAGTCAAAGAACCTGAAAACACAGATGGAGGCTTTCATCATGCCCATGTCAACTGAAACATATTTGACACACTTTTGTACAGTTGCAACAACTTGGGATAGAGTTTCCATTTTGGGTCGATAATCAGTGAAATGGGTTCAAATGGTGCTTAAAATTACACCTGTTTTGAAAAGCATTTCTCTCACTCTGTGTTTCCGCTCAAGCTCACTTGTATATCGCCGAATGTAAAATTTGCCGGAAACCAGTATAATCGGGCAACATGTTAAAGCATCACTTTTCAAAGATTTCCTTTTAGGCGTACCCCTGGATCTGTTGAAATATGAGCGGTGAGTTGGTAAATTGATTGATATCGCTGAAAAATGGGTTTATCACCTGAATCAATATTTTTAATCACTGTGTCAATCCACCACCCGTGAGGAGCCTGATTTCAAATGCTTGAGAACGACCCTTAAAACATGCAGAAAAATATTTGAGTATTGCTGAAAAAAGAGACATGTCGAAGCTTTTTGTCTTGCACTCAGGACACTTCACAAGAATAGTTATGTCGGGGTGCAGTAGTCTGTTTCTTAGTAAGTTTTTTTTAAAATTTTATTCAAAGCTGTTGAAAACGTGCAGAATGGTGCCCTAGCACCCAAAAGCTCCTGTTTAACTTTTAGGGCTTTTTGAAGATCTGCAAATGAGGGAAATGGGCAAAAACTTCCGGTGGTGATTAATTAACCCTGGAGAGTGACTTGTTTTGTGGGTGGACCATGCTCATTTCGCAGTTTTTAAAAGTAGTGCAAAAGATCACACAAACTTGGTTTGCACTGAGCACAATTTGCACTTGGAATTTTGCGATGTTTTGCGCCAGTGACACTGACTTGGGGTGAGTTGCACCTAAAGAACCAGTGTAACTGAGCAGAACCTCCAGGACATCGTATTTCATTATATAATAGTTAAGATGAATTATTTATAATTTTCAAATGTAATTCAAAAGCATGATTAGATATATAATGCCTGCAGATTTTAAAATTTGTTTTTTTTTTAAGAAAATGCTTTGGGCCATTGAAATCTGAATATTCCTAAGTAATCTGTTATATTTGCACCTGCTGGGAGCTTAATTAAAAAAGAAAGAGCCTCAATTTAAAGCTCATTACTATGTAAACGTATGTTAATTTAGTAAGAATCAGGCGGTGATTAAGTATAATGCATCTTTTTAAAAAGGAGGTTTAAAGTGCCTGGGGGACTGAAGAGTGGGAGTTTCTTGGTATCAGTACGTTACTTTGCTGCAGTATTTTTTAAATGATAAAAATAGCAGAAACATAGAATTGTTTTCATTTAGTCTGTTAAATTTATGAGCAGGACTATTGATATTCAAAGGTTTTAATAAAAGATACTTCTCATGAGTTAATAAAAACGAAGACTTTTTTGGCTGAGTGGTCCACCTTCTCATTTAGCTACTCTTTAATGGAAGTTTACTTTAGCACTTAGGCATGCTATAATGTAGAAGTGCAGGCTCAACTAGCCGAGACCACCTCATCATAAATTGTTTCCATGACACGCTGTGCATGATCCGATGGCCACAAGCCCTCTGGTCTTAACTTTTCAATCGTTGGCACCTGTTTGTTTTTATTCCCAGAAAGGCAGCAACACTTCAGCTTTTCTCCAACTGATTCAAAACTTGCTCAAAGTGAGAGAGTGTGGCTCTGCCTCTGTACGTGAGAAAAATCGTTGTAGAAACCCTTTCAACAATGTCCTTACTTGAGTTTTGATAAGGCCTGGGTCAGACTGGTTTCACCATGTAAACTACAGAGCAAGGGTACATGTTTGAACTTATATTCATTTTCACACATCGGCAACCAAGTTAAATTTTTCGAGGTTGCTGGTACTTTCTTTTCCTTTGTACAGGGACTGCAGCCAGGCTGGCATCTCAATGAACATAAATATTTTATCAGTCCCCTGAGTTGGGTAACAAGTTATTGCAAAGGGTTCCAAATATTTTGCCTTCCTTTGTAATAGCTTGGCACGACTAATTCGCCCTAGTTAATGCTGAATACCATGAGATATGAAAGGCAATTCCTGTTCTGCTGGGCTTGTGCTCAGTCCCCTAGAGTGTTGGCATTAACAGCCAACTGACTTCTCACTGCTAGTTAGTTGGCAAACTGTGCTCCTTTTCTTGGATATTACCCTTTTTTGTAGTTGGTAGCATATGTGAAGTTTTGAACAAAACTTGTAACTCGGAAATAAAATGAGGAAAAGCACAACAGTACATAGCCACTAATTTGGAGGCTAATTACATCACAGATATCAGAAAAAATGTATGTTACTTGGCTTCCTGATATTATTGCATTGTAAAAAATGTTATTTATTTGTCATCTTAAAATGGGGCAGTGTAAATATATTTTTAAATATCTATTATTGAATTCAGCTAAGCATAATACTCTATTTTGCACACATGGGTCTCAAGTGTTCATAAAAACCAGCAGGATCTCCTATTTATTGTCTTTAACTCTCATCTTTAGAGCATCAGGATGAATTGACTTACTCTTTGTACAAGCAGGCAACCTCACATGGCAGCCAGAAATATGTGAGAGTCCTGAGGTCTCAAGCAGTGCCACCTTGTGTGTCCACGAGACAGACTCAGGCTTAAGGCTAGCCAGAGAGGTGCCTGTACAGGGCAAAGGTCAGGAGGCGATATAGCCTGTAAATTTTCAGTCCCACAAGCCATGCTGGGCTTGCTAGAACCCCCAAGGCCTTTGAAATGTCCAATGGCCTTCTACTGACCCTGTATACACCTTACATTTTTCTTTTAATGATTGACACACAGTGGGTATGTGCCTTGAGGCACAGAGAAGCCATAGTCCTCTTCATCAAAGCAAATGTTTACAGCTGTTTCTACTTTCATACTAATAAACAGTATTCTTTTTTACCCAAAATATGAAGCAGTTAAGTATCTAAATAGATTGTGTGCTTGGAGACAGTGAAACTCAACCAATAAAATGCACAGACAAAGATGAAAACAAGGAATATTATCTAGTCAAAATACCCAGTACTTTAAGCTTTTTACTGCTTTTATCTCTTCAAGCAATTGGAGTGTAGATTCCTATCAGAAGGAGAAGTGTAGCAGAAACGATAAGTCTTTAGTCCAGAATCATTGATGTCATGTGGTGAAAGCTTAATATGTTGTTATACTTTAGCTTGGTCTTAATAAGGTCGGAGTCTCATCTTACTGTTTTTAAGGAGTCCTCAGCAGGTAAAAACATTATAAAGCAGTAAAGTATTTACTTAAATAAAGGCTTATGTTATATTCACAAAGAGCAGTGAAGCAGCTTCATGCTGTCTGCAATCACCTCTAATGCATTTCATTGCACAAATGAACTTGCAGTTGTGCCTTTTGCCTTTATTTCACAAGCCCTGCCTGAAAGCACATTGGACAATGTTTATTATTCTAAGTACAGCTGAAGATAGGAAGCCTTTGAGGACTTTCAAATGTTTGTTTAGCCAGGTTTTCTAAAACCTTCATTATTTTGCATATACGTCATGACCCTCTTATTGGCTGTATTTTTGGTATCAATACCTTGTTATAGGTTGACAAATGCTTATGTCTTTTAGTTCGACAAAAATGTAATAACGTTAGATTTAAGATTAGTAATTACCAGCACTTTTGAAAGCCTTGTACCTATTGGGAGATCTTTAATTTGCAAGCAAACGATTTTAATTTACAGACAATTCAACATCATGGTATCAAACTGAGCTATGTTATTACTGCGCTATCTTACATACATGTGAATTGTAGACAGTGCAGGTGCCATCACATGATGGTCAGTGCCGTAATGATGTCTACGGGAGTCGTAATAAGGTGTTGCCCCCGAACAGTCAGCAAGATGATGAAGTGCTCAAACTTATTGTGAGTGAGCTAGCTTCAAGTGCTGAAGCTCACTGCATACTTCTTGGGACTGATTCCAATAGGAGAGTACTCCAAGCTAGCTGCCTTATGTGCAATAAGGTTTTAGTTCTTGCTAAACTGCAGTGGGGATATGTTTCAACTTGAAAAGGGTTACAGAAATCCAGTTTGTATCTTTAGTACATTGTGCATATTGAAGAATCAATCCAACAGCAAAAGCATCCATGATGTAACCATGAAGCAGACGAGCCATTAAAATTGGCGTCTTTGGGGGAATATTATATACTTTAAGCATCTTAACATTGCTTTTCATATCCAAAACATGAACTTTAGGGGAAAAATGTAGCAGTGAGTTTTGAATTCGCATGTCTTGCAAACTGGTTCAACTGTTGTAGTCTCACATATTTATGTGACTTCTTTTTAAACAGGTAAAGAAATAGATTCAGTCAGACAGATGTTTAGCGCAGTGTTAAATCTGCCTTTCAGATCTCATTTTGATTGTTTGGCAAGGTTGACTTTGCACACCTTTAATTCCTTGCAGAGTTGCTCAGTCCATGTAAGCCTGTGGGAAAGCACAGAGTCAACATTAGTACTCTGGGTGAAAGGCCACACTGGGTAGTTTACCATGCACAATTTATCTGGAAATCTGTGGATTCAGGTGTGAAGAGGATGGTCCACAAGATCCTTACCACAAACACAGATGCACAAATGACATGCCAGGAGCTAAGCTAGTGCTTGTCTTATCAGTCTTATCTAATCATGTCCCAACAGGCTACTTACTGGGTCATTTACCTAACAGTGACAAGGGAGCTTTTTGGCTGCATTGTTTAAAATAATTCTGTTCATCAACATACTCAAATGACACTTTTGCTGTGAAAATTTAAAACATGCTTTTAGAAAAGCAAAAAAAAAACCCACTGGATCAGATTTTTCATTGGCCCCAGAAATGAAATGAAGCGAATTTTATAATTGTGTTTTTTTAATAGTATACTAACTTTACAGATCACCAGAAGGAACCGTGGTTATATGGGAATCTGGGATTTAATTGATGGTTTAACATTAGCCTCATGCTGCATTTAAGAAAAATCTATTAAGAAAATGATTAAAGAACATTTCTGTTGTAGTAAGAACACTTTGTTGGATGTTCAGTGATATACCAGTTTAGGACGTTAGTGCAACTAATCTGTAATTACAACCATTGATATAATTGAATTAAGTATTAAACTTTAACCATCTCTACCAACTAATGTGTAACTCATGTACAATGGAATTGTACAGTCACAATGCAACTTTGTTTCTTGTAATAGTTTTTTCTTGTTTTGTGCAGTGTTGCTTTTCCTGATTGTAACATGCAGACAGCAATGAATGGGTTAAGTTGCCTTTCCATTTGGGTTCTGAACTTGGAAAAGTATTAAAGTAAGATTAGACTCTTCCACACACAGCTCTTGTATCATTCAGAACTTTTTTCTGCTCTGTTTGATGGTACACAACAGCAGGGGTCTGAATGACTAGTGCTGGAAAAAAAAAGCTGGGGGTAGGGTTAAGTCCTCAGTCCAGTGCACCCCACTAATCCCTCTTGTTCCATAAAGGAGGATTTACTCTTGCTGCCAGGCTGTGAAAGGCTTTCTCGGTACATAAGAGATTGTCCTTGCTTTCCTGCGGAGGTGTGGTTGCTATAGTAGAGTGTCATGCCTGGATTTTCTTACAAACCTCAGTGTTCATTGGTATAAGAGCTAAAGAGCAAAACCTGGGTTTAGAAAACATGACAATAGATAAACAGGAAGACAGGAGACAGGCCAAATGGGTATTACAACAGAAAAATAATGAAATGTGAAATAAGGGGAAATGGAAAATAATAGGCAACATCAATGAGGAGAAAAGGGATGGAAAGTCAGGTTAAATAAGAAGGAAAATGAAGAAACTGTGGGATTAGAAAACTACAGATTTAATTTCAAGAGGTAAGTATAGCAAACTTTCACAGTCTGAACCTAACAAATCTTACAACAAGATATTTCTTAAACACATAAAGCTGCATATAGTTATACAAAAGCATGTTATAGCATAGCTAACTCAATGTTTTGGAGACTTTTTTTTACCATGTTCACTGTGCTTAACACCTGTTTGCTGCTGCAGGAGTCATTTACAATCTAGTACATTTATTAAAATGGGTAATAGGTGGAAGACAAAGTTGCCATATGTAACCCAATGGGGAAAAAGCTGCTCGGACACCAGGTACTCCACGGTGTACCACCGTGCTGGGTTTGTTGTACGTGACTGTGGTCGACCCTTATACGCTTCTGGTCTGCCACTTCCATTCTACTCTCCGCAATCTTGAGGTCATCCAAATCTTTGCTGCCTGTGTCCTAACCCGTACCAAGTCCCGTTCACCCATCACCCCTGCGCTCATTGATTGACATTGGCTCGCGGTTAAGCAGTGCCTCAATTTTAATGATCTCATCCTTGTTTTCAAATCCCTCCATGGCCTCACCCCTCCTTATCTCTGTAATCTCCTCCATCCTCGCAACTGTCTGAGATATCTGCGCTCCTCCAATTCTGGCCTCTTGAGCACCCCCCAATTTTTAATCACTTAACCATTGTTGTAGTCCTTTGGCTGCCAAGGCCTTAATCTCTGGATCTCCCTCCTTAAACCTCACCACCTCTCCACCTCTCTTTTCCTCTTTAAGGCGCTCCTTAAAATCTACCTCTTTGACCAAGCCTTTTGTCGTTTGCACGATTAAGTCCTTATATGACTCGGCATAAAGTGTTGCTTTTTAATGCTCCTGTGCAGCACCTTGGGTTGTTATGATTAAATTAAAGGTTCTGTATAAGTTATAAGTATAAGTTGCACAGTGTATACGATCTGCCAAGCCATGTTGTGTTTGTTGTACGTGGGTGCCAAAGGAGAGATCTGTTGCTACAACCTGACACAGTCAGCAATAAATCACAAGCACCTATAGCCAGAAAGAACATGAAAAGTGAAGTAATTGCTGGTGAAAGAAGCGGATGGGAGGCATTACAGCTCAACATAAATAGTTCAATTACAGTGGCGAGTTGACAAAAATGAAATAATTACCTCTGTACTCAGTAATTACAGCTGTGGTTGGCAACACACACTGTAAAAAAATAAACCTGAATACTGAAATGGAGTTGGGGGCAGGCTTTGGGTGGCGGGGGGGAGGATGAAATGGAGAGATCATCTCAATAACAATTTATACAAGATGCAAAAAGTGGTTCTATTTAACAATGAGCGTGACAGCACAGATAGTTTTACAAAAATGTGAGCATATGTGGTACAAAAGCGCTCCATTATTTATAGATGACACATTCTGTGCTTTTCTGCTGGAAAATCTGATTCAACCAAACACTCCTCCTTAAATGGTGGTAAAGCCATGCAGGATTTTTGCCAGAGTTTTATGAGATTTTATCAGAATTGTATATTATTTGTTGTTGGATTGTCAGTGATGGATGGAGAGTCAACAAATGAGTGTTCACTATCAACAAATATATCATTTTTTTCATAATAGGTGCACAATGATAAAGTATCCCCTACATATCAATCAGAGATTTTTGAAACGCCTGCTTAAGGGGATTAAAGTTTAATTTGAAGTCGTATGGTCTTTGTATAGGTGACGGCTTTGCAGTATAATCTTCACAGTTAACTCTTGCTGCCAGCAGGTTTCACACTGTCTTTATCAACTCATGCCACGTTTTCGATGAGCAGTTATGGTACTTTTTCAGTGAGCCATTCAACAAACATTGAAAGAAATTGAACACACACATGTTTCCATGTGGAAGAAAATGAGGGTTTCCAAGGAAGATTCTCACCCTTGTAATGTGTCGCTGTAAATCTCGAACCTTGTAGTATCATCAAGGGTGGTGTTTCACATAATGGATCGTTCAAGATGGGAAACTATATTTTCATCGTTGATTTTACTTTTGGGGTTTTGAAATTCAGATGGCGGTGCCATAGGTATCTGCTCCAAACCTCAATAATTTATGATACTGATTTCTGTGTTTCAGCACAGATTAGGAAAAATTGAAGCCATTATATGTGCTGTGCAGTTTAATGCTGTAAAGAGGGAAGGGAATACAAAAAGAATTATGGAATTCCCAAAGGTAGTAATATTCTTTGCTTTATAAATGAAAAATTGTTTTAATTCCCTGCCAGAAGCAATAATTTGATTTTTCATAAATTCTTTCATCAAAATGTCACGAAGCAAAAATTGACACAAACTGCATCTTTCAGATAATGAACAGATACAAGGGAATAAACTAGATAATTGAGACAAGGAGCAAATAGACTCATGGAAGAAATCCAGGATAGAAATAATAATAGTAATACCTTAAGGATAAGGATATTCTTATTATTTAAGCACGCTGTTAGTTGTTCAGTTTTGAAAAGCAGAAAGAAATAATAAAATTATTCTTTGTTATTGTTTCAATGGTGTCAACAATGTACATTGTCAAAAACACTGTCACCCAATGAAATGTGTAAGAGCGCGATTTAAACATGAGCAGGTCAGTGGCATATGTTTCATAGTCAAATTCAAACAAAGAGTTAATAAATCCCAGCTTATTGCTGTGCCCCATTCAGTACAAGAGATAATTCAGTAAACAAGCCACATAGCTGAATGAGTAAGACTTTTATAACTACCATTCATTTATCGGAGCTCTTGAAGCGCACTTAATGTGAGCAGCAAATTGCACAAACTGCACTGAAACCTATCTGATCATAATTAATTAGTTATAATAAAACAATTAAACTATGTTTGCATGCAACAAAGGAAATGAAGGGCAGGACAAAGCAATACAGAGGTAAAGAGTGGGTTGTTAGGACAATGTAAAAGTAAACAGCGGAGTACTGATTTGCAGCAAAAAGGACAGGGTCAAATCCAAAGCAAGATAAGCCCCCTATAGATAGTAAATCAGCTGTACATATTAAACAACAGATGTTTCTGACTCAAGCAGGAAGACACAATGGATCATATAACAGCAGTTATGTTTGTAAGGATTACTGAATCAGACTTCACTTCAGAGGAATATCCTACTATATAAAATCTTTATAGTCACTTCCTTTAACTAACACAGATCAGCCTTCTGATTTAGGCTCGAAACATCTGCCTGCTCTTTAAAGGTTTATTGCCATGATCTGAAACTGTGCAGTGAAGCCTACATAGTGTCCACTCATAATAGGTGTCCTGTGCAATATTATCGTCATCTCAGGTCTTAAACTGGCTTTACTGCTGACATGTTATGAGATTTACTTCAGTCAGCAGTTAGATTAGCCACAGTGCAAATACAAATCATTTCACAGTAATGACTTGTTGATATACTTTCCTGAAGAGTACAAAACATTTTACTTAATTTGGGAATTCATCTCAATTCGGTCTCCAAACAAATTCATTTTTAATGGCATAACTGAATGTAACACTGAATGTAAACTACCCACAAAATAAAGATACAAGTTTATTGTGTGAATTCCTGTACACTAAGCAGGAGAATAATGCTCAATGCACCACACATTAATCACGGAAAAGACTAGGGAGTGTGGATTTCATCCTGTACCATGAAATACCTGTCATACCTTCTGCATCAACAAGGGGAACAAAGTATTCTACCGTTGTTACTTCATGTAACTTACTGTATTTGAAATGGTTCTGCAAAAAAATAGATTTGTTACTGGTCCCATTTCATCAAAAATGTTTGATAAAATGCATAAAGATTTCTCAGGTAGTCACTAGGATAAAAAAAAATGATTGGCTCTTGGGCTGACATATTACAGAATCGTGTAAAATGGCATTCTGTAGACATACAAGCATAAAGAGAATTAAAAAAGGCTCTTGGGGTGAGCACTTTGCATGGACTTAACCTGTCTTACTTAAGATATTTGGTTAAGTCAGACACATCGCAACCCAATTGTGAAGAAACTCCTTTTTTTGTCATGCCTGGAAAACTGCAGAACTATTAGCTCCCGCTCAAAAAACAAGGATCAGTGACAGAATCAGGAAAATGGGTCTTTTGCCAAGACTAACTACCATGGGGCAAATGTGGGTTAGTTTGGATTTCAGGGCTTGCGATCATGCCTGACTGTCTGCACTAAAGAACTCGTCCTCACTCCCATCCGTTATTGCAAACATTTTTAATTATTATAAAAGTTTGTTTAGGTCATTTGTTGCGGGGGTTAAAGCTAATCTGCTGTCAGAGAGGGAAGTTTGAATGATGTTATACCGAACCCACTAAGCTTAAGCAAAATACTTAACTTTCTTCCATAAGAACACCTGTTTTTAGACAACAGCCTGAGGCTTAATTAAACTGAGCAAAGAGGTTAGTTAACAGTTTATTGTGAGCAGAAAGTCACAGGTGGTTCATTTACAATGCAGGCAGCAGGCTTAAGATTTCCTAATGTAATTCTTTATTTAGGCTTTTCTTTACAAGGCTTCTTTAATAGTAGATATAATGAGTAAACTTGTCAGTGAAATACACCTATATATATAAAAAAAAAATCACAGCTACGTAGAAGGCAGCCTAAAAGAGGGCAAGTGGCTTAATATTATAGACCGAGCTTGTTCAGAATGAGCTGATGGTAACTTGTGAAGCTACTGGGTTGGTGCATCCACCCAGTAAAGCTACCTTTGGGGCTTTTTGATTGAGACATTGAACTGAGGCCTTTGTGTTCTCCGCTGAACATGAAAGATCCCATGGCACTATTTGAGAGGGAACAGGGAGCTCTCCTAGTGTGCTGACCAACTACCTATCCTTCGACCAACACCTAAAAACAGATGACTGGCCATATTATCCCACTACTGTTTGTGGGACCATGCTATGTGCAAATTGTCTGGCACACTTCCTGCATGACAACAGCGGCTACACTTCAAAAGTACTTCATTGGTTGTAAGTGTTTTGGTTTGCTCGGTGGTCTCTAGAGACGCTGGATGTACGTATGTATGTATGTACGTATGTACGTATGTATGTATGTGTGTGTGTATATATATATATATATATATGCGCAATTTTTTTTCTTTTCTTTGAAGATGAAACCAAAGCAAGATATCAAAATCTTCATCATGAGTCTCTGCTAAAGGTTGCGTGTAATTTTCAGAATGGCCAGGAGTGCCTGGAGGTCCGGCCCATCCAGAAGAATTTGCATAGTTCTTGGCGTATACTATTCCCACTTTTGGCTTTTCTTCTCAGTTGAGAAAATTGCTGATAAAAAGCATACGAAATAGGAGCAGAGATAGACCCTCTGGTCCTTTGAGCCTGCTCCGCCATTCAATAAGATCATGGCTGATCAGTTTGTGTTTTGAATTTGACATTCCCATCTAAACCCGACAACCTTCGATTCTTGTCAGGAAAGGGAATCAACCTACCTCTGCCTTAAAAGTATTCACCTTGCCTTCACTGCCTTCGGAGGCAGAGAGTTCCAAAGTTGCACAACCCTCTGAGAGAAAGAAATTCTCCTCACCTCTGTTCTAAAAGGGCAACACCGAATTTTAAAACCGTGCACCAAGTTCTGGACTCACCCACAAGAGGGAATGTCATTTCCATGTCCACCTTGTCAGTACCGTTCAGGATCTTATATACTTAATCAATCACCCCTCACTCTTCTAAACTCCAGTGGAAGCAAGCCCAGCCTGTCTAACCTTTCCTCATAGGACAATCCTGTTCTGTTCCATCTGATGTCAAGGCTTTCTCACAAGACTGCTCCTTCGAGCTGCGTGGAGTTGTAGTGGACCTTAAGATGATTTTATATGAATACTGAAAGAGGGATTAAAAATGCTCATTGTATAGGATGGCACAATGTGTTGAATTATCAGTGCATGGCACCACGGCAGTGGGGTGGGTGGGGAAACAGATTTGGCTTCCCTAACGTTGCCGAGTTTTTGTTCTCTGGCACCCTGCTGCTGTGGGAAGATCCCACAGGAGGATCAAAACGGAGAAGCACTGTGCTGGGCCTCCCAGCAGGTGACTGAAGAGTGTGAGTGATGAAATCCTGTGAGCAGATTCCCCCGTCCACTGTCTGCGCTGCAGATGGTGTGTGGCCTGGGTGACTTTAGCGAACATGGAAGTATTTATGCCCTGAAAAGAAATAACTGTACAGTCGAGCTCCTTCAACCCTTGCTTGAATTGACATAGAGCCAAAGTCACATCCTGTAAACCATGAAAGATTAATTAATTTAATTTACTCCTTGAAGCTAACTTAACCTTTTCACTTCATCCAGTTTAATTTTCTGAGAGTAATTGATCAATTAAATGTCCATACACAATATTTTCTGTGTGTTGTGCAGTATGCTAACTTATTTATCAACTGTGGCTCAGTTTACTTCTGTCTCTGAGTTTGAAAAGTTATGGGTTCAAATCCCACTCAAGGGCTTGAACGCAAAAAATCAAAGGTGACGCTCCAGTGCAGTAGTAAGGGAATGCTGCACTGTCTCTTGTATGAGATGTTAAACCGAAGTCCCATCTGCTCTCTCAGGTGGATGTAAAAGATCCCATGGCACTATTTTGAAGAACCGCAGGAGAGATATCACTGGTGACCTGGCCAATAT
Organism: Carcharodon carcharias; assembly: GCF_017639515.1. Taxonomy (NCBI): domain Eukaryota; kingdom Metazoa; phylum Chordata; class Chondrichthyes; order Lamniformes; family Lamnidae; genus Carcharodon; species Carcharodon carcharias. The sequence goes on along the minus strand of NC_054474.1, from coordinate 165,723,564 downwards.
TTATTTCTCAATCAACATCATAGAAATAAATGACCTAGTCATTGTCACATTGCTGTCTGTGGGAGCTTGCTGTGTGTTAATTGGTTGCCACGTTTCCTATATTACAACAGTGACTACACTTCAAAAGTATTTCGCTGGTTGCAAAGCACTTTGGAATGAACTGTGGTCACGAAAGGTGCTATATAAATGCAACTTTTTTTTTCTTTTACTTTTAAAAAAAACTAGTGCCTGAATAATGTGGATTGTTAGTATTGTATTTATAATCAAAATAAAACATGAGGACTGATAAACCAGTAGGAAAAGGCATTAGATTTAGTGGGAACGAAAAACAACACACATTGATTTAATACCAGTTGCTTTTAAACAATTTGCCACAGTCAGTAGATTGTGAAAATAAGACTGCCACATCCATAAAATGTTTGAAAAGTAACTGTTTTAAATGTTGGATTTACTTAGGCAAACTTCACCATTGGTTCTTTATGTTAGCAAGAAAAAAGAATGAACCTTTATGCAGCACCATATCACATAATCAGGGTTTACAAAGTGCTTACAGTCTAGTGAATTGCTTGTGGTATATAATTACTGTTGTATTATATCAGCAAAATAACGCACAGCACCATTTCACCAATAGCAGCGGAGTGGAATAATCAATCCGCCAGCTATTTGTGGTGTTGGTTTTGGGAGGAAAGTTGGTCAGCACAACTCTCCTACTCTTCATATGGTGCCATGGAGTTTTTTTTATGCCAGTTCACCATCACATCGGAAAGAAAGCACCTCTCAGTTGCAACTCTTTCTCAATGATGTGTTGAAGTGTCAACCTAAATGATATGCTCAAGTTCTGGACCAGACCTCTACCTCAAGTTGACATGGAATAGTGCAAAGAAATTATATAAGGCACCATTTATGCTGTGGCAGGTCATACAAATTCCTCATAATATTGCAATTCGAAATCTATGTAAAACAAGTCAATATGCTAAAAAAATTGTTCTCTGAATGTCTATGCAGCTAAGGCACAAATATTAATACGGATAGATGTTAACCTTCACAATATTCAATGTGCAAGCAAGCTGCAATGTCTTAGACTGTCTTGTCTTTTTCCAGATTATTTGCCACGAAGTGCAATGGCTGCATGGAGAAGATAGCACCCACGGAGTTTGTGATGCGAGCTTTAGAGTGCGTTTACCATCTGAGCTGTTTTTGTTGCTGTGTTTGCGAAAGAGAGCTGAGGAAAGGTGACGAGTATGTTTTGAAAGAGGGCCAGCTGCTTTGCAAAAGCGACTATGAGAAAGAAAAGGAACTGCTGAGTTCCGTTAGCCCTGATGATTCTGATTCAGGTAAAGATCGCACATTCCTGCACCGAAAAATTCACCATTGCTGCATATGTTACTTTAATCCATATGTCTAACTTTGCTCTTAAATGCTTGCAACATTCACAAAGTATACAATATCACAGCATAAATCACATTTGGTATCCTCCTGTAAATAACTAACTTGAATCTAAAGGCCCAGCCTTATCTGGTGTATTTAATTGGAAATTACATCATATGACTAGTGTGTGATGCCATACGGTAATCATCAGTTGTCATGACAATATCCTGCACAGCTCTGCATATTTTAATGGCTGTGCTCACACCAAAATTGCCAAGTAGATGGAATGGGGCTTTTCAAAGAACAATTTCATCAGATGTTTTTAGGTTGGTACATTTTCTAGTGTTTTAGGACTTTAACACATTTAGGATCAACAAATCTTAGAAGAGGCCATTCGTCACATTGTGCCTGTGCCAGCTCTTTGAAAGAGCTATCCAATTAGTCCCACCCCTCCACTCTTTCCCCATAGCCCTGAAATGCTTTTAGCTTCTCAAGTATATGTTGAATTCCGCTTTGAAAGTTATTATTGAATCTGTCCCACCACCCTTTCAGGCAGTGTGTTCCAGATCATAACTTGCTGCTTTAAAAAAAAGCCCTCCCCTCCCTGCTGATTCTTTTGCTAATTATTTTAAATCTGTGTTCTCTGGTTACCAACCAGTGGAAACAGAATCCTCCTTTTCTATTTGATCAAAACCCCTTCATAATTTTGAACATCTCCATTAAATCTCACCTTTGCTCTAAGGAAAACAATCCCAGCTCCTCTGATCTCTCCGTATAACTGCCCCATCCCTAGTACAAATCTTGTAGAACTCCCCTGCATTCCATCCAAAGCTTTGACATCCTTCTAAAGAGTGGTTTCCAGAATTGGACTCAGTAGTCCAGCTGAGGCCTGATCAGTGATTTACTGCCCAGTGTAACTCTTGTTTTTGTTCCCTGTTGCCAAAGTCCACTTCTCCCAACCTCAGTCTCATACCATCTGCCATCTTTCTGGGGTCAATGCGTGGATTGGGGTTGATACCAAGTGACATCTGCAGCAGTGAATGAAATGAAATAGACTTTCCACTGAGCACTTGGGTCCCAAGTTAACGTATCTTTCCTCTTCACAGCTGCACGCTGATCTTTGTGTTTTCAGTATTTTAATTTTTGTTTCTCTATTAACTTGAGCACTGGTTGACGATCAGAAGTTCCAGAGATTTACTATCCAACCATCCATCCAAATGCTGCAAACAACATTGATTATAAATAAATTCATATACCAGATTAGCACCTGGGGCTGTTGTCAGAATTTGTGTTTCATTTCTATTGTTCCTGTTTTATTCCAGTTGGAGTTCAGCGAGCTGTGCAACATTTTGAATCAGTTATACATAAAATTGCTCCATGTGTAAATAGCTAGGTTTGTTTTGTTTAGTTTTTATAAGAAACAGCATGTCACTCAATGCACCCACTAAACATCCACACCCATTACTCAATTTGTGGTATTAGCTACAGCTGTTCCTTATTTTGTTGCAGACAACTGTCAAAGAATTTGTCAAAGCATCTCCGTGTGCCTGTTTTTGTTTTCTGGAACATTCCTTCTTAACTCAAAGTGGACTAGGGCAAATTCCATGTTTGATTAACAGCCCAGATGTAAATATGGCACCAAGGAACACCAATAGTTAACTAACCTTTATAACATTCCCTGGAAGAGCACAAAATGCTCTCCATTTTTGAATTATCAAAAACAGATGATCAAAGAAAGACTCGTATCAACAGAGAGCGAGCGAATGTTGTGCGTATGTGTGCGTGTGGGGTGGTGGGGGGGTGGTTGGGGGGGTGGGGGGGTGTGTGGGTGGAAGAGGAAACGCTGTTTATCGTAGAACCGTTTTGCTCCTTTTACATTTGGAAATGTTCGTTTTGAATGCAATTTTAAAAATACAAAACCTGCAATGCCGGTGGAAGATTGCCAGACCTGCAGTGACTCTCCAAAGAACTAGGAGTTATCAGGTTTAGAAAGCCATTAAATTTCAATGGCATTTCAGGAAGTTAATAATGACACAGCTATTAAAGTGAGTGAACCAGCGTTTGATCATTACATTAAATATGTTGAATTGAAATAAAGGAAGATGATCCTTCAGGGCCTGAAAAAGAGAAAGTCATTGGTGAACCGCACTAAAATAAATCACTTTCCAGCTGGTTTACTTTTCCAGAACTTTGTAAAAACCTGTTGATTCACTTCATATTTTAGAGTACGACAGATGATAACTTTTAAGCTAACGGCCTTTAAAGTGTAACTTCAAAATTTCATAACATTCAGTTCTCTCATTTTTAAGTATGTCCCCTTCACCAGAAGAAGCCACGTTTTAAATGAAGAACCCATTTTTTTTTGTTTTTTAAGTAAGTGCTCCCTTTAAGTTACCCTTGTGATGTGTTATGAAAAATATTCACCCATTGTCGTCACCCTGATTCTTTATTCTGGGAATCTAGTATAAATGGTGCAGATAGTGACGATCTGAGCAACTACGGTGTGTCAGGGAAAGTGAATGCAAGGAGTTTAAAAACAAAGTTGTAAGTTGTGGAGGTTGGAACTCGTTGATCATGGAACCCTCAAAGTTAAGAGTTTGCTTCCGTAACCCCTTAAGAACAGCACTGAGCTAGAGGTGAGACCTCCCTGTGGAAGTGGCGCTACAACATAAATATAGACATCAAACAAAATGCAGATGTGTCAGCGAAAAGGAGATACATTTGTGTGCAACATATCCCGTTCCTTCCCACATTAGCTCACTGCGTAGTGGGAGGATGGAGGAAATGGTTCAAACTGAGATTTGGGGCTGGGTTTTCTCTGTGGCTTCTGATCCCCGACGTCAGACTCCAATGGACATCAGAAGCCAGCATTGTGTGGGAAATAGTCTCTCCGAATTGGCTAGTTGGTGGCCAGAGGGTGGACTTGCCATCCAGTGAAGGAATGTGAGTGGCCAGTCGAAGCTGGAGGGCTACGAGGAGGTCATGACAGCTAAGTAAGAGAGAGGGGGTCCCAAATGGGGGCGCCCTCTCTTCAATTCTTCTTCTAATTTTGAAATTTTGAAGAAGGACATTCGCAACCACTCAGGGGGTGGGGGTGGGGTGGAGTGGGGAGAGGGGAAGCACCCTTTCCACAAGGAGGCCTGCAGCTGCTGACCTTAGACAGACAGGGTGTACCTCTAAACATGCCTAGAGTGCTGGTCTCCCAGTATGCTGCTCGGGGACTACCTCCGGGCAAGTAACCTGTCCCTGGCCTCCTGCGGGGACCTGGGAACTGGATGGAAAATCCCAGTCAGCTCCATTCAATAGTCCCCAAGCACCTTTCATTACTTCTTGGCTGCCTTCCCTTGTGGGAATATCGTTCGGTGATGGAGCCGGGGAACCTGCATACCGGCTAACGGCACGATTTTTAACTCCTACCTGCCTGCCTCCATTCTTGGCCCCACCGGGGGGCTAAAACGCCTACCCTCGGTGCTTGTCCACATCAATCAAGAAATGTTAAAAGCCTCATGCCATGCCACAAGGATAGGGTTAAAAACAGTTCTCTGAAATGATTGTCATTATCAAGTCACAAATGGCTCCTTGTGAAGAGAAATTCAGGGTGCATCAATACGTGGAATGGTATCATGCCAGTTAAGGAACTATTCACATGTACGTTTACTAAACATTTATCTTGGATTTAACTGCGACTAAAAAGTATTGCTTAATTTTTTGTGATTGCCTGCAATCTTACTGTTAGTTATAAATTGCTACACAGTCTCAACTAGGTTCCTGGCGAACCTGGGCTTACACTGAAAATAATTGCCCCTAATTTGGCAATAATTTCAGTGATAGTGTGCTTTCAGGCCTACGTGTTATTGGGATTTGTGGGTTCAGTGTTAGACACTGAGAGACACAAGTGTAGGAAATGGAAAACGCCAACCTGGTGGAGGAAGTGTACTCTTTTTGGGGACTAATGCATATTATTTAGGTAAAAGGGTGAAGCAGGAATCACTTTAAACCTAACGGTAATATGGTTGACCTTTGGGTGCTTGATATTCTCAGTAATTGTTTGAATTAATACAGTGTGCCTCATTTCCAACCGCTCAGCTTGAAAAAAATTACACCAAAGTTTTTTCAAAATTGGATTTTTTTTTTAGCCATCGTATTTGTGGGTAATTCTGTAATATTTTAAACTGACGCTGATTTCTGCTTCATTTGATGCGTCTACAGTGAAAAGTGATGATGAAGATATTGACATTAAGCCAAATAAAATTCAGGGAATTCAGGGAAAGGCTTGCGAAGATGCCAAGGATCAGAGAAGGCCAAAACGCCCCAGGACAATCCTTACAACACAACAAAGGAGAGCATTTAAAGCGTCATTTGAAGTTTCTTCCAAACCTTGCAGAAAGGTAAGGGTTTTCAATTATTGTTAGGTACGTCTAGTTAGGTTATTTACTTGCCCTAGCCTGTTAGTTTTAACACAAACGCCAAAGATATTCAGTGCTCAAGCAAGTCAATGTCTTTTAGCCTCTTACAGCCCAATCCTCAGACCCAACATTATCTTCTGGTGGGGGCTATGTGGGCGGAGACTGAGGGTGTTGCAAAACTGTGCAATTCTTTGCAAGGTGAGGCCTGGGAGATTGGCACTTCTGGCTCCCCGCATAGGCCCTGTCAGTCTCCCACCCAAAGCCGGTGCAAAGTGCTAGCTGTCTGATTCGTGGGAATGGGATTTCACGTGACAGGAGACTGCTGCCTGAGATATGAAGTAATGATCCCCAGAAATCTGGTGTGGTTGAGACTGAGATTGGGACGAAGGGGGGGCATAATGGCTGGGGGAGTGGGTAGAGGAAGGGGACAACCCAGGGGAGAAGAAGTCCAAGATTTCCTTCTGGGGCTTGGAGGATCAATCAAACAAGGAGACAATAATGTGAACTCACTCTGCTGGGTCTCTTCTGACCCTGATCCCTCTTGCATCAAGTTGGCCTGGTGGTGAAGCCTCAGCAGTTTCCCTGCATTGGCCTTGAGTTAAAATTGCAAATTGGCCTCAAACATGTTTGGTGCCCAATTTGCATATTTAAAGAAGGACTCCGAAGCCTTTCGGTGGGTGCTCCTTGCCTGGTTAAAATTACAAACTGTAGAAAGGCATTGGGATCAGTTGGGGAGGATGAACCACTACAGCCATTTTAACTACCCACCAGCCAATTTCTGCCAGGGGGCAGATTGAAATCAGTTCTTCTATTTTTCAAAGCTTTTAAATATTATAAGAGCATATGAAACGAGAGTGGGCGCAGGTTATGCAGACCCCTTACCTGCTCCACCCTAACATCCTGGTCAGCTCCATATGCCCTATCCCCATATCCCTTGATCCCCTTGCCATCCAAATGCTATATAGTGTGTTTTTGCGTTCAGAAAATCAAATGCACTTCAGGAAGATTGTTTTAGCGAAATGTACTTGACTTTCTGTTTGCTTATTAAAGTCAACATGCAAATGATTTTTCTCAACAGGTCAGAGAAACTCTGGCAGCAGAAACGGGGCTTAGTGTCAGAGTAGTTCAAGTGTGGTTCCAAAATCAAAGAGCCAAGGTAACCTTTTACTCACAAATTACTCGATTTTGAAATCCTTTTTCTTACCGTCGTTTGTGGAATAGTCTTTCCCGTGCAGTAAGGCTCGATAGTCATGTAGTCACAGCAGTGGGTGAGAAACTCAGAGGTTTGGTGTTCAGAGCCCACCATGACAAGTTGTGGAAATGAAATCAATGAATCTGTGGACTAGCATCCAAAGGTGAACATGAGAGTTACCAGATTGTCACAGATGTACAACTCAGTCACAAATCTCCTTGCCATCTCCATCTGGTTTGACTTTATGTTGATCTTTAAAGCTACCTTGTTGGCCAACTCCATTGCAAATTAATTGTTACATCAAGAGATCCATCACTGGCTTCTAGGCAACAAGGCACGGGCAATAAAGGCCACCTTACCACATGCACCTGGGAACGCACACAAACAGAAAATGGAGCTGGGGGGACAGTGACATACAAAATCGTATGGGGAGGGGGGGATATATTTGTCTTGGAATGTAACCTGACAAAAGGCAATAGTGATCAGCGTCCCATTTTACACTTCCACAAAATTCATTTTCATATTTAAGCAGAGCTTATGACTGGTTGCCAATTTGCTATTGCCCGTTTCTCGATGCCCTGCAAGACAAAATCCAACCCAAACCCCGCTCCGCACACCTGGGTTTGAAACCAGCTGAAGCCTGCAGAATGGGGGCCTGTGTGTCTGCTAGCGTTACAGCTAGGAGTCAATTGAGTTGGATCGTTCGCTACCCTATTCCGAATTAGCTGCAGCTGATGCTCAGCTCAAATCTGGGCTCCGGTCTCATCCCGAAACCAAAAGAGTGGCCGGTGTGAGAGGAAAGTAATGACTCATGTTGGAAGAGGTTGTCAGTGCACAGTTTCAGGATGGAGCAGTGTTGCATGTGACATGTGTAATTCCTGATTTTGGGGGCGCTTGATGCTGTGGAAAAGTGCCCCCCTGCAGACATGGATGTGAGGCACCCAAAAAATATAAATGGAAAAGCAGCTGAAGAGCTACCAGCACCAAATCATACATACTCCCTGAAGACCCATTACATCCCCCACAAAAACAATCAAAATAAGCTACACTAGCACAATGTATATGCAGAGCCTAGGTTTGACAAACAGAGGTATTAGATTTGAGATACGTAGGTATGAAGTGCACAATTGGAGTAAAATACATTATCGTTCATATATCTCAAATTAATGTTGCATTGCTATATTCCAGTTAATGTAGATGAAAACATGTAAATCACATTTATGCGAGGAGCACTGGCATAATGTGTTGTTTACTTAATCGAGAAGAAATGTTATTGTTTTATGGTTGGTTTGAATAAATTAATCACAACCCTAATGATGCCCTTCCATTTGTAACAGCAATAGCTGCAGCAATATGATCTTATGATATGTATTATTATTTTATGTATAATCCAATTTTCATGTTGCAGCTGCCTTGTATTCTTTTGTACTTCTCCAAGATGCAGGACAAAATTATACCCCCTCCTGATAAAATACCTAGTGTTGCAGTGAGGGATCTGTTTCGTTCGTTTTGTTGTTAGTTGAATTTTTGAGATGTAATTCAGTTTGGGTGCTTTCAAAATCCTGTTGCTTCACCTGAATTCAAGCTGATTTCTTTGCAATTTTCAAGATGAAAAAGCTGGCACGAAGACAACAACAGCAGCAAGAACAACAGAACGGTCAGCGACTCGGACAAGGTAATCAACCATCTGATGTTGGGGCTGGTGGGAGGGATGGCGGGCGGAAGAGACTGAAATAAGACTCTTCAACAGAGAACTGTTATGGAAGTATTATGTGCCTGCTGAATATTCTGTAATAAAGAATTCAAAGCAACCTGGTTTTAAATTGCACTACCATTGAAAACAACGTGTGCAAGTGTAACAGGATTAAAAAATAGTCGCAATAAATATTAAGTGTTAAAGCCCAATTGTCGACATCCATCAGCACTGTGCCTGAGCCCAGAATGAAGAATCTTTCCCAGTGATCTCACCCCAACCATTGTACAGTCACTCAGCAGTTTAATTTCCTTTTAAAATTAAAATCTGCATCTAGCTTTTATCATTTTAATTTAGATTACTTATCTAGCCTGTGGTATAAACAGAACATATAATGAACAGCCATAGGATACATCTGATATCCCACTCATGAGGATGACTCACTACCAGAGTTGCTGGTAAATTATTAGACCAGGCGAGGCATGTGCTGTGGCTCCTCTCATCACTGCGTTCTCTGCTTCGATTTATTGCAATTCGTGTCATGTAGCCATGAAAGATTAAAATGTTTTATTCAGACAGAAAGCTTGTTACTTTCCGACAAAGAAACAAATCTGTTCCATTGAAACTGGTCTTTTTTTTTTCTCTGAAGACAGGAAAGCGAGGCAAATTTCTGATTGATCTTCTTTTCATTGGCAGAAGTGATGTCAAATAGAATGGACGGGATGATAAATTCATATGCACCAGTTGCACCTCCTCAGCAGCAGCTTGTGTCCATAGACCAAAACGGTTACAACTCTGATCCATTTCAACAAGGACTCACCCCACCCCAAATGCCAGGGGACCACATGAATCCGTACGGTAGGTGGCTGCTTGTGTTTAGTTACTTTGTCAACTTTCAATTTAATTTCCTGCACCCATTTCAAAACATCACTGTATCCTTTTTAGCTACGACTGTCAGGAAAGACTGAGTAGGCTTGAGGCTCTTTTCTCTAGAAAAGAGAGGTGACCTGATGGAGCTCTTTAAAGTCAAGAAGGGGTTTTGATAGGGTAGACATTTGGAAAATCTTTCCACTTGTGGGCAATTCCAAAACTAGGGTCCATCAATATAAGATAATCGCTCATAAAACCGATATGGTTGAAACGGATGGCATAGATACAATCAAGGGGATGCTAGATAAGGTACAGGAGGAGAAAAATAGAAGGACTTGCTCATCAGGTTAGATAAAGTTAATAGAGTGAGAGAGGGCTTGTAGAGCATCAACACTGGCCAGCGGCTGAATGAACCTGTCCCTGTGCTGTAAGTGTTATATAGTGTAATGTCTGAAAGTTCTGCCTATGCATTAAGGCCCTTTCAAATCTGATATTTTTGGAAATGCATCAAGTTATGATTTTGTGGCAACTTGATTTTATCACAAAAAGGTGAGATGAGGATGACTGTCCTTGATGTCAAGGCAGCACTTGACCAAGTGTAGCATCAAGGAGACTGAATCAATGGAAGTTGGGGTGGAAACTGTCCACTGGCTGGAGTCATACATAGCACAAAGGAGGACCTTTGTGGTTATTGGAGGTCAATCATTTCAGCCCCAGGACATTGCTACAGATGTTCCTCAGGGCAGAGCCCTAGACCCAACCATCTTCAACTGATTCATCAATAATTTTCGCTCCATCATAAGATCAGAAGTGGAGATGGTCACTGATGATTACACACTGTTCAGTTCCATTTACAACTCCCAGATGATGAAGTAGTCCATGTCCATGTGCAACAAGGCCTGGACAACATTCAGGCTTGTGCTGATATATGGTGAGTGACATTTTGTGCCACACAAGCGCCAGGCAATGACCAATTACAAGAGAGAGTCTAACCATGTCCCCGTGACATTCAGATAGCACTGCCATTGCTGAATGCTGTATCAACAACATCCTTTGACCAGATTACCTACAACAGCACATCAAAGGTTGGGTATTCTACAGTGAGAGCTCACCTCCTGATTCCTCAAAGCCTGTCCACCATCCTCGAGGCTCAACTCACTTGCCTGGAGGGGTACTGCTCCAGCAACACTCATGAAGCTCAACACCGTCCAGGACAAAGCAGGCCTCTTGATTGGCACCCCATCCACCACCTTAAACATTCACTCCCTCCACCTCCGACGCACAGTGGCAGCAGTGTGTACCATCTACAAGATGCACTGCGGCAGCTCACCAAGTCTCCTTCACCAGTACCTTTCAATTCCTCGCAAAGTCTTTACCACCTAGAAAAACGAGGACTGCAGGCGCGTGGGATCGGCAGCGCCACCTGCAAGTTCCCCACCAAGCCACACCATCCTGACTTGGAAATGATCATGCAAGTTCCTGAAACCCTCTTCCAAAAAAGCGCTGTGGGTGGACCTAAACTGCATGGACTGCAGAGGTATAAGAATGTGGCTCATCACAACCTTCTCAAAGGATGGGCAATAATTGCTACTTTGCCAGTGATGCCCACACCCCGTGAACAAATAAAACATGTGGGCCAGAATTTAGTGATGGTGATGGGGGTCCCACCAATGGGCTGGGAAGTGGAGGGCAACCCAGTTTTGGTGATCAACAGGCCTGGGACTACATCTTGTCAGCGGCAGCCAATAATTAGCTGCCACCAAGGTGGCTGGCCCTATTAGGGATGGTCACCCACCCCAACAGTTGTTGGCAGCTCAACAGCCACATTGGTGCCATTGGGAATGGTTGGCACTACTGGGGCTGCACCAACTAGAGAAGGAGGGCCCTTGTATAGTGTGTGCCATCAATATCCAGTAAATGGTGGGGGTGGAGGGGGCGGTGTGGCAGTCGGGCACACCCAGGATGGGCGTGTGAGGTTGGTGAGGGTAGGTAGTACAGTTGTCACTGAGGCAGCCATTGCAGCAAGGACCCTCTCCTTGGGACAAAGTGGGCCTGAATAGGAGCCCTCCTACCCCCACCCTCTCCACCTTGGTCTGAAACCTGCCAGGGTTTGCCAGGTAGTTTCTGCATGCAGTGGAGGGCCCCCACTGCTGGTAAAATGCCAGCGAAGGTGGGAAGAGGCCTTAATTGGCCACTTAAGCGGGCTGCCCTACCACCTTCCACATGCTTGGCAAGGTGGCACGACGATGGGAAGTTGACAGGCACGCCGCCCCCTACTGCCTTCCTCCACCATTTTACAGGTGTAATACCTCCCAACCCATCTCCAGAGGACTGGTAACATCCAACCATAATCTTCCCTCCATTCCCAACCACAAACGAATAGGAGACGTTTACAGGAAATAGACATATTGGGTGCATTCTGACATTCTGACACTTTATTCTGTTATATTGCAACTCAAGTATGAATACAATCTACCGGTATCCCAGACACAAAGTTCAGTGTGACTTGAGCATGATTTGGTCTGCGTCTTTTATATTTCTCCCATTCTAAAAGCATCAATTCCTAATTGCATATTTCAATTGATGACCTGAATTTTTCTGCAAACCTGTTACTCATGGTGACATTTTTTTCCTTCCTTGGCACCTTTGGAGAAGTAATTCAGCAATAAAAATCCAGACTCAGTCAGTATTACACATCCAGTGGGATAGATCAGGAATTGTACATAAATTCTATATATTGACATTGAGCTTCCTTAGATAGCGGTGTTTCACGTTTGCTTTTCAGGCTTATTTTCCATTGTAGCCAAAAATGCATTCTTTCAAATCTTTCTTTTTGGCTTTAAAATTATTTTGGAGAATTGCACTGTTGAATGGTTTTTGGCTTTTAGAGGAAGAATTTTCCCCCATCGGTGGGGGGAAGTGCAGGAGTGGGTGTGGGCAGGTGCGTCTCCAATGGGGACGCACCACCATTTTATATGGGTGGGCCAATTAAGGCCTGCCCAGCGTGATGTCCGCCAGGAAGCACTATACGCTCACTGTGTGGGCGGACAGGGAGGAATCCCTTAGCCGAGAGTGTGCTCTTCTGCACATGCACGTGAAAGAGCGACTCATCTCCCTGAGGCTAAGCGCTGCTTCAGGGAGAACGGCGCCAAATTTAAAAATGGTCAAGGTGCACAGACAAAAACTCCCTGACACGTCTCCTCATGTGACACTGTCACATGAGTTGGGACATGTCCATCACTTTTAATGAAACATTTATTAAATTTTTTAAAAACCCTCATGAGACCCCATCCCGCCCGTGGATGAGGTTTCATGCTTTTTCTGAAGCCTGCCAGGGCTCTCGGCCTGCCCGCCGACCTTAAGGTTGGACGGGCAGGTCCATTAATTATTTTCAATTACTTTTTAAGTGGCCTCAATAGGCTGTTGACAGGTCGGCGGGCACACAGCTGATTCGGCTGTGCCTCCATCGGCCTGAAAATTTGAAATGATGCGGGGTGACGTTGGGAGTTCCGCCTGACATCATCACATGTCGGTGAGCGGTCCCCACCCCCCTGCTCGCTCACCTAAAGATCCTGGCCTAGGGTTCAGTTGCACTCCTGTGGTTATCCTTGATAGCCCATTGAATTGACGCAATTGGAGTTCAATATCGCTTTAATATCTGGCCTCTCTTTGTCTTTCTGTCCCAGTCCTTGTAGATGCCATTGAACTACCACTGTTCCCGGATGTATTTGGAAAATATCTTGTGGGGAAGAAAATAGCTCTTTGCTTCAAAAGCTGGCCGCAGACTTCATTAGAACTGAGAGGAGTGGAAAATTGAGCCTATTTGTTTTCAACTTTAATATAAGTAAAAGGGACTCATGCAAGGACGCTGGTTGGCCCATCATGTGTGCGCCCACTCTGAAACATAACCCTGCAAATTTAACTTCCTTAACACACTTATCCAAAGTTAGCATTCAATCTGCTTCCACCACCCTTTCAGGCAGACCGTAACAATTCACTGGTTAAAGAGGAACTGATATATTTTGCCAGTAACCTTAAATCGGTGTCCCCACGTTACCAACCTCCCTGCCAATGGAAACCGTTTCTCCCTAATTACCCTACCAGAACCCTGTACAATTTTGAACACCACTATTAAATCTTCCCTGAGCTGTTTTTGCTCTAAGGAGAGCTTCTCTAGTCAGTCTAAACAACTGAATCTCTGCACCCCCGGTACCACACTCATTATACCAAAAAAAAACCGGTGTTTAGCTGAAAGCCAAACCACGCGTCCAAATGCAAAATAATGTGGGTGCTGGAAATCTGCTTTTGAAACATAAACAGAGAACGCTGGAAATTCTCAGCAGGTTTGGCAGCCTCCGTAGAGACAGAAAGAGAGTCAATGTGCTGGATTTTCATGGAGTTGGGGGAGACTCCATGCAGGGGGTTGAAAACAGCAGCTGGGATTTTGGGATTCCCTATCACACTCACGGGGTTTCTGATTTTCAGGAGTGCCTCTTGAGGGCATGGACTGGTTTGGGTCGTGAACCCGGACCCTGCACTCCCGACTCCATTGCCGGCTCAATTGTGGACACAGGCACGTTCTACTCCTCCACAATTTTCACGGAGATGGGCCAGTTTTTTGAAGAGTCATGGTTCATGGCACCTCAGGAGTGTCTGCATGAGGGAACCTTTTGAAAAGTAGGTTCAAGAGGCCCCCCCCCCCACCACCATGCTAAGGTATGCCCCACCCCCTATGGCCCCTCATGACCCCATGCCAAGGTATGCACTCCACCCTCCCCCTATGGCCTCTCATGCCACTTTTGCTAAGCTATGGCATTTCCATGCTCATTTACCCACTATACACTGATAGAACCAATTAATTTTATAGTGTCAATGAAATGTGTAAAAGAAGCTTTAAAAAACACAGTCATTCATTGATAACTTTCCATAAAACTCCTTTTTACTACAGGCCAATAAAAGTGTCAATCATCATGACCCTTTAAAGTATCAATAGCTGAAACTGCAAGCACTTGATACATATTTTCTAGTGTAAGTAAACATTGTGCAACTGAGAGAAGAGATCAGAGAGCCAGAGATGCCAATTGATCAATGTTTTCCCTGGTGAACAACTGTTTTAGTATTCTAATGAACTTCTGGGCAGTCAGCCAAGCCTCATTATGTGTTCTTGGCTGAGAGCCGAGACTTCCATTAGAGTACTGAAACAGCTGTGCCCCAGGGAAAACCTTGGCATGAGGGGCCATAGCGGGTGGGGGTGGGGCATACCTTGGTATGGGGGACATAGAGGCCCATGGGGGTCAGGGGGGAAGGGGGCATACCTTGGCATTTGGGGCATGAGGGGACATGGATGGTGGGTGGGGGGGGGCATGTGGTGTCATGAATGGAACGTGGGGAGTATGTGGGGGGTGAGGGAGGGGGTGAGGGCTGAAGGGTCTTACTTTTTCACAATAACTGTGGTGAAGTCCCAAAGCACTGAGGTGGGCCTTTTAAACTGCCCGCTAGTGCACCCAGCAGCCCCCCCTGTCACTGCCTCAGAATTCTTCCCTGGGTCGGCTAGGCCAACTGCAGCCCACACCAGCACATCCCCAGAGTGAAAATCCCACCTTCCCCAGCACCTTCCCCCCCCCCCCCCCAACCAAGGCGAGTGGTCCGAGCTGGGAATTTTCCCGACTCTTGCTACCCGCTTCGAGGATGAACGTTTCAGCTTGTGACCTTTCACCAGCGTGTTCGTTCAAGTCTTTGTGACTTTGTTAGATCGTGACACAGTCTCATTCACCATATAGTCTTTCCTGTGTTGCCGACTGTTATTTTTAAGTCTAATTTTCTCACCTTGGGTGGAGTTTTACGGCCCATCCCACCGGCGGGATTTTCCAGCCCCTCCAAAGCCAATGGACTTTTGAATGGATCACCACATTCTCTGGCCCCGAATTGCGCCCCTTACCCCTCCATTTCGGTGCAGTAGTAAGGAACAGCATTTGCCAAATTTGAACATTTTAAAAACAAGAGTGGGCTAAGGTTCCCTCTGTGCCTCATATTGAACCAAAGCATTACCCCTTTTGTATTGAACATATTTCCAGGTTACACACAGAGGAAATTCAATTTCAAAAACAGTATCAGCAATAAGCTCGGTGCCAACGTGCACCGGTGCAGAAAAAAAAAACCCCGCCGGTTTCTAGAAGCAGTATTTGAATATTGTTTCCACAAATTTTAAAAAGAGGTCTGTGAAAGAATGCATCATTTTGTGCTTCTCCGTGTGCCCATACTGACACTGTCGAAATATCCCTGTATTTCTTTTTTTTCTCGTTTTCATACATTATTTATTATTTATCAATTGCTTTTTGGATTTCTGTATTTTATGAGCATCCAAGGACCACAAAAAAGTCATGAGCCTTCATTAAAAATGAAAACTCATCATAACGCCCTTTTAAGTGATTTAGCGCTGTCAATTAAGTGCTTTCATTTTGTGCTTCCAGGAAACGACTCCCTCTTCCATGATATCGATAGCGACACCTCCCTCACCAGCTTGAGCGACTGTTTTCTTGCCTCATCAGAAGTTAACCCCATGCAAGCTAGAGTGGGGAACCCTATCGACAGGCTCTATTCCATGCAGAACTCATATTTTGCTTCGTGAAAGCAACAGGACTGAAGAAGAAGCCTGATTTATTATGGTGACTTTAAATGGGGGCGGTGGGGGTTGGGATAGAAAAAAAAACTAAATAAAGAAAACTGTACAGCCATATATTACCTTATTCTTGCCTCATAATGAACTTATCCACTATTTCCCATGTGGCAGAAAAACTGACAGCAAGAAGATAATGGAAGTGACATACAAAAAAGACAAATTCAATAGAATTCAAATCAGCACAACAATGGGAGCATGGGACGTAGAGGCTGCAGCTGCATTCCATTGTTTCAATGTTTTTATACAAAGACTCCAGAACTTATTGTTCTTAATTACATACATCGAAATCTGGGAATCTCAGCCTCTTCCCTGCCCTTCTGCTATTCCGTTTATTACTTTTTTGGGTCATGACTGGATCTCAAAGATATATATATATAAAACAAAAAGCTACACACCCAATTCTCCATGCACTTGATGTAAAAGAGGTTAGATAATGTTATACTTCACTGTCGCCTTAGTCAGGTACGTTTGCATAAAGAAAAACCGAGTAGACTAATTTGGCCTGAGCTCCCCTTGCGTTTTGCATGAATCATCTCTCTCGCGTGGTAACAGCTAACACTTTATTAAGCTATAAGATGTAGTGCTCAAGTTTGTACTGCCCTTTCCTTTCACAGTATTTGACGCTTATAGCTGTCACACGGTTTCCTCGCTCGAGCGTAGTCTCCGGTGCGGAATGGTGCGTGACTTACGGTGTTGTCAGTGCTATTAGCCAAGTGCCAATAAATGGAAAACTTGTTCTGCAAAGGTGGCTGTTGATAATTTGTCAAATTGAAGTCCAGTAGTTTTCATTGCTATTTAAAAATGCGCTGGAGTGGTTAAACGGTGTTATTTCATGCAGTTTTAGCACATTCCACCTGATTTCATTTCTCGATCGTTTAAATCACTACATGTTGTGTCTTTAGACCGAGCAGCTTCACATGCGAAGCCTCAAGCTCTGCCAGGATATTATGTGCTAAGTCACAGTCTTGCTAGTGGATATTACAATACCAAAGTTCAGGTTGTTCAGTGCAGGTGGCAAAGCATCCCCCAGCCCAACAAAGAAACCAAAGTTTTGCTGCAGAAAATGTATGGTGAATGAAGTAATATTGTGGCAAAACATACTGCCTGATCACAATTACATCTTTCATTAGTAATGGTGCTCAATGTTCGGCAGTGATGAATACGTCCATTAAACGGGGAGATATTTTGCAGCATTGAGATAAGCAATTGACAAATTGTACAAAAGCAGAGACACGAACTCCCTCCCTGGTCCATATCCATCATAAGTCGCCAAATAATTGGGATGATAGAGGAAATGTGAGAAATGAGTCAACAACCAGTTCAGCAGCGTTATTGTTTTTATATTACTGTGTGCATTTATCCACAGTACCTCTGATAAATGCTAAGAGATTTAAAACCAAAGGTAATTGTTAAAAGCTAACCTCATCTTTTTTAATTCAAAATAACCAAGCAAAACTTGACCTATAACTCAACTGGGAATTACCTGTCTTCTAATGGTTAATTACAACAAGATATGCACCCCGGAAGCAAAAACATATTCCACTGATAGAGTTCAAAGGTATGAAAGTAGAAGTACAAGTACTGTTACCATCATTTGTATCATGATTCATCTCATCAGATGGTAATCTCTGTGCTTTGACCTGAGAGTTCCAGTAAAAGATTAAGCCTGAAAGCAGCTTTTGACCTTTCTGATTTTGTTCAGCTCATTTTGGGACTGCCATGGGACAGTATGATTGCTCAAGTGAGGATAATGCGCTTTAACTGAAGCAATACTTTAAAGGGAAAAGTAAATTGACAAACTCCTGTCAGGCACCCTTAGCATTTGATGTGTTCACTCTGACAGCATGCCATTGATTATGCGATTGGGACTTGGAAGGTTATGGGTCAAGGCAACTGCAGTTTATTAGTCTTTCCCATATAATGATTGCTTTCTATAGGTATCTGGGGAGGAAATCAACCTCTTTACTGTATGCATGCATCAAATTATATAGTAATTCCATTGTCATTCAAAATGAATTTTCTATTGAGGAAAGCAGAAGGAACAGTGTACAGAATGATGATTGATTACGCCAATATGTTGAGAGTTCGGTTAGTGCTGCACTGATGGCTATGTTCATGCAAACTTAACTACAAATAAGTTTGGTTGCCACCTCTGTTACTCCATTTAATATGGTAAGCTGGTTTTAAAAGCATGTTCGTTTAAAGAATATGCTGCCAACTCTGTCATATTTTACTTTGGATTGTATTCCTGAACCTGAAACTGTTTAACATAGAGCAGTTTAGAAGATCTAGTTCTCAGCCAGTTGTCAGGAATAGTAGAATGAAGAATTAATTACCAACATGAGATCTGTCAAATGTTTGCCCTGTTAATCTCCCTCATTTGTGTACACTTATATTTTAATTGTTACCAGTGCCATACATGTTTTTGGAGATTATAAAATTGTCTGCTATTTACAGTTATTTAAGGTATTGAAAATGACCAAAAATGCTGTATTCATCAAAAGAAACATAATTAAGTCACTTGAGGTGCATAAATCCAATCAAGGCAAACATGAATGAAAATGACCGCTATAAGTTTATTGAAGAACATTTTCTTCACCTTTTATTAATTGATGTATAGAACTGTGTGGAATATTGGATGTAACTGACGCATACATTCCCATGGCTGAACTTTGAAGTGAAACCATACCTGGAGTGTTATCACCCGAATATGTTTTGCATCTTAAAAATTCACGAAAATGGGAATAATATAAATTCTGTATAAAGTTATGTACAGCGAATTTTCTTACATTTTGGTGTGCCAGTAGCTTAGAACAAAAGACAAGCAAACCTCTGTCTCCTTTATTAAAGGTCACGTCCATGATTTCAGTATGGCTGTATGTATTGTAAATTTATATATTCTGTATTTATGTTAGACTGAGTGTAGAATTTTTATAGTTGTGTCTGCTATATTTGTCACCAACTTGTAAACAAGCCTGTGCTATAATATGTAGCATCTATGACTTTTCTTTTGCCACATTATTTAGCGACAGCTCTGGTTTCTTGATCCCACCCCTCCCTGCCACACCACCCCCTCCCCCCCCCACCCCATCCTACCCCCTCTCCCAGCCCCATCAGTGTCAGGCATGAGAACTTGCATTGTGTGTAGAACATATTTTATTATTTAAATTACTTGTTATTTTTAAATTATTTATTAGTGTTTCTCGAGTTCATTTTGTGGCATTGTTAAATAAAAAGAGTTTTTGTACAACCTCTTGCTTTACAATAATCACCTCACATTGTTTTGACATATGTAACACTGCATTCTCGAGTAGTTTGTCTGTATATCTTCCTGGTAATTTTATAGATGCCCTCATTTGCAAATTACCACAGTGAAGCAAAGAGTTTGAAATGTATTTATATAACAATTAAAATTAGTTTCATCATCCTAGTGTCTGAACTATGGAAACATTGTATAATAAAGAAAAAGTTCACCCCGTGTACAGAATTATGTGTTTAAAATACAATGCATAAAACAGCACAAATTAAACCTTTGTTGAAATGGAGTGGTTATCGAACTGTTGTTGCACTAATATCTCAGAATGGGAAAATAGAGATTGATTTATCTAACACAGCTGTGCAAAACAAAAGGAGTGGAACAAGGAAATTTGACTGCAGGTAAAAATGCCTCCACAAAGGCTCCAGGCACTGATGCTGTGCCACCTGGATTATTTGAAATGGGTCAGACAGTTTAGCATTCGAGGCAGCGACTCACACGTTCCTCAAGCCTTTCAGTGAGTTGTAAATCTGATTATCAGCTCAACAGATGAGTTCAAACAGCTCTTCAAAGATTTGTTTTAATGATCACTGTCTTATCTTAATTCCTGATTTATCTATAATACTGCTGCTGTAGGGCTATCTTTTTGATAATGACTTGTCAATCTTAACGCACTCTTTCACAGCTTTGCTACCCCTGAGTTGTTCTGCCAATTGAGCATCTTCCTTATTTTCAGGCTGATGGGAAAGTTGGGTTTTGTTTCTTCAAATGATGGACTTTATTTACCCTGATTGACAACGACCCCTTAACAAGATTCGAACAACAATTATAGTGCAGCACAGGAGCAAAGGCCCTGCTGTCACAGGTCTGTCCACCTCTCGGGGAGACCAAGAACTGGTGAAAATATTTTTATCGACAACATTCAAAAAAGATAAAACATGAGAGGCAAAGTTCTTGGAAGGGTGGATTCGAATTTACCTGTGAAAGCAGTGGGCTCTTTGAGTCTATTGGCCTTTACTTGTTCTATCTTATCTCTTAAGATTGAATACTCAGTGTGATTTAAGCTTTGATCTGGACTCTTCCCCACCACTGCCCCCCACCCCCATCTTCCATCTTCCTGCCCCACCTCAGAATTTGAGCACCGGTGTTTAAATCTAGAGCCAGAAGAACATTTTCATCAAATCCATCAGTTGGGATTTCATATTTAGGCCAGACGCTGTTTACCTTCATGACAGTCCCAAGACTGGAAAGAAAAGCTAGAATTGAAGGTAAGGGGGAATCATATTTTGCTAGAATTAGCAGTCATCTTATTTACAAAAAAGACTTGTAACTATTTTCCAGTAGAGAGAATGCACAATTCCACTGTATTGTGCACTATGGTTCTGAAACAGTCTTTAGTTGTACTGTGTTACATTTATAGTTAGGGGTTTGACCCCATCCCCACTAGCGCTATCTGTACCTTGCTTGTCCTGCTTTCTACCCTTAATTAACACATTCCTTAGATAATATCACCACCTTCAACGCCTCTTTGTCCTTTTGTCTATGACATCTTTTGGCTATCTCCACCTATCACTGGCCCTCTATCCAGCTCTACCTGTCCCACCCACCCCCCCCCCCCTCCCTTAAACCAGTTTATATTTCACCTCTTTTCTATTTTTCCTTAGTTCTGTTGAAGAGTCATACGGACTCGAAACATTAACTGTTCCTCTCCGCAGATGGTGCCAGACCTGTTGAGTTTTTCCAGGTATATTTATTTTTGTTCTGGATTTTTTGCTTTTGACCAGAAATCTATTGGCTATGAAAACAACTCCTGAAACACTGATCACATTTCTAAACTATGCTGAGCTGAAATCGTACGGAACTTATTTACTACTAAATATGGCATGCCAGACCTGGGCAGGATTTATGTGGAAGACGATTATTCTTTTATAGGATACACTTCAAACTTATTGCTATAATTAAATGATGTCTCCAATTGCTTTTCAAAATAAGGATAAAACAGTGATGCAGAACATTTGCTTACAGGTGAATAAATCAAAAGAATGTAGAGCAAACACAGCAAAAGGAACTGGTCTTTCTTCAAAAGTTAACAAACCTGATTACCAGCATTTTCTGGTTTTATTTGTCTTTCAGCATTTTTTTTTGTTTTGCAACTATTTTTGCTGGTGCTGGGTTAATACCTTTACACACAATATGTTGTCTGAGTTTGAAATTTCTTTAATCCAAAAATTTACTCATCTTGGTACATGCACAAAGCCAATCATTGGGGATTTGAGTATGGTCAAATCTCCAAGAGATGAAATAACCACCACTTGAGTTTTCTGATCACACTCCCTCCCTAACAGCACGGTGGGTGTACCTACACCACATGGACTGCAGTGGTTCAAGAGGACAGCTCAACACCACCTTCTTGAGGGCAATTAGGGATGGGCGATTAAATGCTGGCATAACCAGCAGCCCCCACATCCTGCGAATGAGTAAATTTTAAAAAATACACCGAGTAGCTAATTTAGGTGCGTCTTGTTGAGCACTCATGCAGTCGACTAGGAGAACAAGCCAAATTCTCTCCACCAGTTACTAGAAGTTTACAACACAGACACGAGACATTTGGCCCAACTAGTCTATGCTGGTGTTTATGCTTCACAGGAGCTTCTTCTCATCCTACTCCATCTAATTGTATCAGTGCAACCTTCTGATGAGTCCTGACCAATACTTATCCCTCGACCAAACACTGCCAGGGCAGATCCTTGCTTGCCATCTTTCCTGCTGCTGTCCTCAGTCAAAGGTTCTTTGGATGCCAGAAACAATGATTAATGGCACAATGGAATATGATGAGACTTTGTTAATTTAGAGGTAATAAGAGTCCCTGCTGAGAGCTCAAGGAAAATGTGGGCCTCCAATGTCGTTGGGTCTCTGGAGGTTTGTTGCTTTATATTAGAAGGCGCAGTTGACAGCGAGGAGTGAAGAGTACCAGCCATCAGCAGCATTTCAGTGTAAAATCACTTTAAGTAAGAAGTCAACTAACACTGTTCATCTTTAAATCAGACTTAACCTTTCACCAACATATTGGATGAGTTTCACCAGACCTGGGGTCACAGGGGAGAACTGACCTCTGCCTACCTAACTTGTTCTCATATAATCTCCTTTTGGCCAATGAAAATGGAACAGTAGCATCAGTACAAGCACCAATGTTTGGCAGCCCATAACTCACTTTGGGCACTTCTGTTCCTGTGTTTTTCCTCTTTGTGTTCCAATGAATCTTCACCATGTGAAAAAGTGCAATATGTCAATCTGCATTCCAAACTGATATCTCTTGGAGTTGCTTAAACCTGCTCTTTGTGTAAATGGATTTAAACCAGGTAGCATAACTATCTGAATCACAGTTGGTATATAACAGTGAAAATCCAGATTATTCCTTGAGCAAAGAACAGTCTATGAGGATTAGAAAAATTTGGCAGCCATGGTCTCAGCTGCCTAGGCCTTAAACTCTGGAATTCCCTCCATAAACCTCTTTAGGATGTTCCTTTAAACCTACCTCTTTGACCAGGTTTTTGCTCACCTGTCCTAATATCTCCTTCATGGCTCATTGAGAACTGCAAGTTGTTGTTGTAAAAGTCATAGGCTATGAAACAATTACAGGAGACGCCTTTATGGATATAGATGCTCACAAAATAATGGATTTTCCATGCACCGCATTCAAATCATTATTTCTCATGAAACATTTTATTTACCATCTCACCATTTAATAATTATGTATTCTCTTTTGCATGCTATAGAGTCCCATGCAGTTTTTTTAAAGGAAAATAAATTAGCTTGAGTAATGAAGATCTCAAAAAGGAATCAATTATAAAAGTAAGTGAGAAATGGGGAGGACCACATGATGTGTGATTTGGGGAGGCAGCATCTAGTTAGAAATAACAGAAGACAGTGTGTGTAATATTTCACTGCATTTGCTATTGGGATTGGGTAACTGTTGAGTAAATTGGCAAAGTTAGACCATAAGACATAGGAGCAGAAATTAGGCTATTTGGCCCATCAAGTCTGCTCCGCCATTCAATCATGGCTGATAAGTTTCTCAACCCCATTCTCTCGCCTTCTCCCCGTAACCTTTGGTCCCCTTACCAATCAAGAACCTATCTATCTCGGTCTTAAATACACTCAATGACCTGGCCTCCACAGCCTTCTGTGGCAATGAATTCCATAGATTCACCACTCACTGGCTAAAGAAGTTTCTCCTCATCTCTGTTCTTAAAGGTCTTCCCTTTACTCTGAGGCTGTGCCCTCGGGTCCAAGTCGCTCCTACTAATGGAAACATCTTCCCCATGTCCACTCTATCCAGGCTTTTCAGTATTCTGTAAGTTTCAATCAGATCCCCACTCATCCTTCTAAACTCCATCGAGTATAGACCCAGAGTCCTCAAACGTTCCTCATATGTTAGCCAATTTAAAACACACAAAAATCTTCAATTAAAATTTGAAAATTGAGCTTAGCTTAACAAATACCTGGGTGCATTGGGGAATGGGGTAAAACTACCAAATTGAGCAGTGGGAAAGGAAGCAGGAGAAGTAGCTGAAGGGAGTTTTGGGGCTTTACAGCATGGTCAGGAGGAAGAATGAGATGTGCAGAAGTTGGTGCCAGCATACGGAGGTTAGGATCAGGAGATGTGTGGGGCTTGGCCCTGGTGTACGGGAGTGAGGGGAGGCAGGATTGAGAGGGTGGTGCTGTTTATTGGGGATGAACACAACAGGTAACTATGTAACATGCCTCTTGAGCTGTCTGTTTGAGGTAGGTTTCCAAGCACAGCACATGATCAGAGAGATTATGGGTTACCCCTTCAAGTGAATCCTTGTTACCAAAGAAACAGAAATGTAACCCAATGCCTCAATAACATCAGAAGTAGTCTACCGCAAGTGAACACGGCATATTCTATTGTAGCACAATGTACCAAAATTGCCTCTAGCATTTTTCAGTCTGTTTTCTATAGAATGAATAGTTTTGCATCTCGTAATGTGTGCGATAAACAGCACAATGGAAATATGTACCACAAGTGAATGCGTCCCTTATGCTTACACCTCACTGGCTCAAGTAGCTATTATCTGTTACGTTATTGCTGATTGGCTTAAGTATAGATAGGTAGGAAAGCCTAAAACTGACAAGCCAATACGTTGGTAGAAAAAGCCACCAACCCACAGAAAACACACCAAATCAGCTGCTTCAGATTTGTTCAGTTCATTCACCCAGAACTTAAACTGTTCAGCGAGATATTGAGAACCAATGCCCTTCAGGGTTTCAGCTGAATGCCTGGCATTGCAGCCCCTGCCCAGCTTCCTGATACTAGCACTCTCAGATCAGGACTAAGCACTTGCCCCACCACCCCCCCCCCATCCCCCCACCCCCCCTAATACAAAGCTCCACCCTTATGTCCCTCCCCAGCCACAGATTGTCTCCCCTCCCTCCAACCTGGAGACTTTGAATTCAGTTTATTAGAAAAAAAATCAGGAAACAGAAAACAAAGAGAGAACTTACATTTATATAGCATCTTTCATGACCTCAGGATATGCCAAAGTGCTTTACAGCCAAAGAAGAACTTTTGAAATGCAATCATTGCTGGAATGCATAAAATGCAAGAGCCAATTTGTGCACACCAATCTCTCACAAACAGCAATGTAATGATGACCAGATAATGTTTTCAGTGATGTTGGTTGAAGGATAAGCATTGGTCAGGACACCAGACAGAACTCTGTTACTCTTTGAATAGTTTCATGGGATCTTTTACATCCACCCGAGAGGGCAGAAAGAGCCTGGGTTTAACACCTCATCTGCAAGGCAGCATCGCCAACTGCACAGCATTCTCTCAGCACTGCACTGGAGTGTCAGCTTAAGGCTTGTGCTCAAACCTTGAGACTGTGGGTGGGATTGGCCCGTCCGTATTCTAAGTGTGGGGGGGCAGACGGGAAAAGCTGCGTTTACTCCGCTGAGCACAGTGGCGGGTTTCTGCACCGTATTGTCCCCTCTCCAACTCACTAATGATGCAAAAACCAAAAACATATTGAATCACGGGCAGCATCTGATTCGCTTGTCCAGCCGTGACCTCAGCAGTTCTTTCCCCAAGGTGCCATATGTAAACTACCCCCGCACACAGCCTTCTTACCTGTCTCCAGGCTAGGATAGCTTCAGGGAAGACATGGGGCAGCATTTTCCGGTCGCCCGCTCCTGCCCCCCCACCACCACCACCCCCCACCTCCCCCGCCCCCCCCACCCCCCACCCCCCCACACCCCCCCACCTCCCCAATGCGGGTAGAATTCTTCCCATAGAGTCAACATGTCGAAGCACCAAGGTCAACACTGTAGGATGGCGGCTGCCTTTGGAGACCTTGGTCCAGGACATTGATGCTGCCCTATGCCAGCAGCTGCACTTCATTGGTGTAGGCATTGGTGGCATTCATCAGTGGCTGCATGAGAGTGGGGGTGGGGTGGGGGGGGGCGGTGCAGGGAAATGATCTCATTCCAGCTTACCTTGCTCCTCAAGGAGTCAGCCAGGAGCCCTCAGGTGCCCATGGGAGGGGGACCAGCAACTGGACATCCCGGGGCCATCCATCCAGGTGATTCTGGGAGTCAGGTCGATCTCAGACCCCTCTTCCTGTCCTGTGACCCCCATCATGTCCAGCTCCATAGACCGAGTAGGGTGCTCCTGGCCCACAGCAAGAGACCCAAAGCAGGTCAGGGCAAATCTTGGCTTTCCAGAGGATGCCCGCCAAAGTCATCACAGACAACATGGGGTAGTAGTTAGCAGGCTGTCTCCATCTCCGCTGCCGATGTCAGGGATATACCAAGACGTGGCAGTAGGATTAAAAATTAAGAAATGTTAGGGCACGATGGTGACACAGGTATTGATCACATGTTATATACTTTGCACCAGTGTAAATAGAATACCACCCATTTCTCAACTTTTGTGTGTGCCTCCTCCTTATGATCAATAGGGTTGTTGTCCATCAGGCGTTACACAATGGTCCCTCCTGCCACTTATTACAGATACCCAAACCAGGTGTTGTCAGCTTCCATATCACCGCAGTATGTGCGCATTCTCATAGCATTTCCAACATCATTGATACCTCATCTGTAATGTCAAGTCTGCTTGTGTAAGGAACCTCATTCACATGATGTGCTGCTTGGTGTCACCTTCGCTTTTGCCTGTTTAAGATTGAGGCTAACCTGTCTCGTCTGCATTGTTGTAAGGCGAAGATCTCATGCCCATCGAGATATGGGGAAGGGTCAAAGATCCTCACACTCCATTTACTCACTGTCATTTGGCCGGGTTTTCTATCTATCAGACCTTACTCAGACCCCGTGTGCGATCCTGTCTGCTTTGCGCATATCCGACTCTCATTGCACAATTGTTAAGCTCGGCGAGAAGTGTGAGCACCTTTCAACATTGAAGTGCTGGAACTCTGACCCTTGAAGGCGCTTCATTTTGCTGGCACTCAAGCCTTCGATCTTCTGCCTTTCTAACCTTGTAGTTGTCTGCATTGCAGCTACAAGGCTCTCGTCACAATGTAGGGATACAGAGCTAAGCCACATATTTTGAGTAGCGTCTCCTCAACAATACCCTGGCTGAGGTCATTGAAGATAAATACAAATTGTCATGTGTTATGATCAAAGGAGCCTTGCAGCATGGTCTGGAAGCAAGCTTTAAAGGGTACCAATGGGATGCAATCCAGAACCAAATGAGTGCTCTTTATTATCAAACAAGCGTTCCATTGTGTGGTTCATAGTTTGCATTTTGCAGCTGGCAAGGGGCAGGACTGGCCATGAGGACAGACTGACTGTGTGAACTTCATGATCCTCAAATGCTCCGAATCCATGGAAAGGTCAGGATGAATGCACGCCTGCCTCCTGAGCTGAGAGTGACAGACGTCAATGCTCCTGGCTGTAGGCTCCTGTGGAATTCAGGATGCTGCAGAGACTTTACAAGAGGCTGTGCATTCTGACGTGTGATTCCAGGATGCCCTCATCTTCTCAACAAGGACACATGTTCCCGAGGTTTCATCATCTTTCAAAGGACCAGGGAAATGGTTGGCAAAATGGTTAAGAACTCACTCTCAGATTATAGGGCATGGTTGCAGGGAAGAAGTTAGTAACGCTGTTGTTCATGTGGTTCCATGGGAGAGGACATTTGTCCAAGAGGGTGCAGACTACTACTTGTCATCCTCTGCTTGGAATCTGGTGGCTATGGGGGCCTCACAGGTACACCTGTCGCATCAGGCCCGTGCTCTGGCCTCTTCCCCTGCAGTCTCGGCTTCCTCAAACTCATCATCTTCATCCCCTTCAATGTCATCCTCATCGGAGGAGACGTGCAGCTCCTCCATGTCTGCATCTGGCAAGTCCTCCCCACTTTGCGGTGCCAGGTTGTGCAATGCAGCAGACGACGATGATCCAGGAGGCTCCCTGGGGAGTGTACTGGAGCATTCAGCCAGATCTCTCAAGGCATGGAAACTGCATCTTCAAGATTCCAATGCTCTGTTCTACCAGTGTTCGGCTAGCAATATGAGCATCATTGTACCTTCCTACTGCAGGGTTTTGTGGCTGCTGCGTGGGTGTCATCGGCCATGCTCTTTGCAGTTACCCTTTGTCACCGAGGAAGCAACCTGGATTCTGTGTGGTCCCCCAAAGATGTCAGGGATTCCCAGTCACTCAAGATGTATGAGCCATGACAGCTTCCTGGGTGTCTCACACACACCTGCACTATTTGCTTCCTTTGGTTGCAGACCAGTCGAGCGTTGAGCGAGTGGAATCCTTTCTGGTTTATGTATTGGAATGCCTTTTGCCAGGGGACTTTGGTAGCCACATGAGTGCAGTCAATAGCACCTATATCCATGGGAATCCAGCAATCAGAGCGAAGCCCCATGCTCCGGCCTGCTGGCTCTCTTGACCTCTGGCGAAGTGCACATTAACTGTGGGCCTTAGCAAAAAGGGTGCCTGTCACCTCATGTATGCACTTGTGCGTATATGCTTGAGAGATGCCGTAGATGTCCCTGGTCGAACCCTGCAATGAGCCTCTCGTGTAGACGTTCAGTGTGGTGGTGACCTTCAGAGCCACCAGCAATGGGTGCCCTTCCAGTCCCCGTGGCACCAATTCCTGAAGAATGTGGCAAACATGAGTCACCAGATCCCAGGACACGTGGAGGCGTCGGTGACACTGTCTCTCGCTCGTCTGCAAATAAGACATGCGAGGTCTGTACACCCTCAGTCTCAAGATCAATCTAAGCAGCATGTTTCTGTTAGCCTCATCCTCTGTGTCCGGCAGGGGACCTGCTGCCCCTTGCTCTTGAAGATTTAGCGCCTCCCTCTGGCGAGCTTGGCGCTGCAATCGTGATCTTTTCCGCCTTCTCTCCTGCCTGGATGTGAGAATGCAGGCGGCAACAAATCCAGCCTCCGTCTTCCTAAAGTTTCACTCTCTGTGGCATCAGTGAAACAAAAGGAGTCAGAATGAGTCTCTAAAGCTTCTGTATATTTTTAGTGTGTGACAGTGGGTTCAAGGGCTTGGATCCAGTGACGGCACCTACTCAACACTGAAATCCTAGCCAGTGCAAGGAACATGTGACGGTATACCTTCTGCACTGCCCCTTCCCCCACACTTTGATATGACTGGCTGCCATGAGATTGGTTTGACCAGGCACTGGGATGCTCAGTCACTACACTCTGTGATACTCATTGAGGAACTGTGATTATTGGAGGTGGCTCTGAGACTTCTCATCTGTGACCCTGCCAGCGCCAAGACTGAGAGCTCCTGCGTTAAAGACGCGTCTGGAACTTGTCCAGTCGCCAAAATGCTCTAGACCTCATTATCACTGTGGGCAATTGGTGCACTTGAAACAAGGGGTTAAAGCAAAGAGTTCTATTACTGCTGTAACTGGTCATCAATTTCTCATGAATACGTATCATTGCTTCACTCTCCTGATTCCCTGCATTATATTTGAAAGTCTCCTAACAAGTCTCAGGTGTGCATTTATCCTCATTTGGCAATACGCAATTCAGTTGGGTTCCACTTTAATCATCCTCCTAGTGCAGGGCACCAGTCCTTCAAATGGCCATCAGAACCCTCACCAGCTGAGCTATTCCTCAGATTAATTTTATGCTGCGACATCCAGTCAGGTTGCAAGATGGTGGTGCTAAGGCCTCATCGCCAGACCAGCTTGGACCCTCCCTTGTGTGAGTGCGTTGATCCCTGCCATCGCCCTGGTGGTTCATTATGTTCAGGTTTCTTTCCCTCCAAGGATTCTCAAGCCATTCCCTCCAAAGCCTAAAGCCATTTTGATTTGATCCCTGTGTAACCCCTTGAATGCATTGAGGCAGGTGCCCATCCCTCTCACCTCAAGTTCCCACCTACCTGGTAAGCTATTCACTGGTCCCTACGTGGAATTCACTCCTTCCTTGAGTGATCACTGCACCCCACTTGTGAACTCTCCTCAAATCCCAATCAGGTGCTCACTCCCTCCCCCAGGTGCTCACTCTACCCCTCTTAATTGTTCTCTACCCCCCTTGCTCACTGTTCTATGATGCTGTGTGTGCCTGCATGCCATTATAATGTAAAAGTGCTCAGCAAAGCAAGGGTCAACATGGGATTGGAGAAAAGCCTGCCCATGGTATGATGTATAGAGTCACATGGTAATAGACTGAGAGAACAACCTAGATAGAATACTCTAGAAGCAGCCTACCTGCATGGAAACAGCAGAGCCATACATGAAAATACCTGGGATCTATGCATACTTAAAGATTAACAAGGACTTGTTCATATTTAAACATGCAAGTCGTAAGATCTCGTAATTGAGATACCACAGTGATGGCACCATAACACAACATGGTGATCAGCAGTAATAATACAACATGATAAGTGCCATTGGTGATATGAAAGGTGGAATTTTTAACAATGAATCAAGAACAGGATCCCCAGGTATGAGAAACTAAAAGCAGCTAAAGTCTGACCAGAGCAAATGTGTACCTGAGAAGAAAACTTGAAGAAACAGGTCATTACAGACTTAAAGGTTGAGGAATCCACCAGGATGAAAGTGGCAACAGCCATGGACAGAAAATTACAAGAGACCATAGAAAGAGGGCAATTCTCAATGGAAGTCCATTGCAAGGCACGACACTGAGTAGAAAAGAAAAAAAAAAACCGGTCAGATCACAGAAAGGTGAGCACAACTACAAAAATTGCAAGACCGAGTGATGCAGAGCAAAAATAAAACTGCTCAGATCACAAATAGGGTGAGCGACACTAAAGAAAATGACAAGATGCTGAGTGATGCAGAGTCAAAGGTCTTGGACAGTTGACGAGGCTATGGGCAAAAATTTGCAAAAAATAAGTTATACTTACATTGTAGAATAGGTGGCAGTCTCATAGTTCAGCATATCCAGAATCTAGCTGGAGGAATGCCGCAAAGCCAGCTGGCACCATATAACACAAGGTGGCTGAGTTAAAGTAAAAAAAAAGGTTAGAAAGAAGAACCTGCAGAGTAGAAATAGAGACCTGCATAGTTTAAGAAAGAAGTGTTGTAGCTTTAAGTTTTAGAGACAAAACCGACCCCAAATGGAATGTGAGCCCACCAAGTCTCCCAGAGTCTGGGACATTCAAAAAAAAAGAGAAAAGTTCCTGCAGTAGCTTTTTTTCAAAAAAGAAAAGTTTTATAAGGTTAAACAAAGCAACCATGATTGTCGGAGAGTCCGCCAAGTCCATAAAAGCATGGGAAAAGCACAGACAGAGAAACTGATAGGCTGCAGGCAGTTTGAGTGTAAAAACGTTACTGCACCAACAGCCTTAAAGGGGCAATGGCCATGGACAGAAAATTACAAGAGACCACAGAAAGAGGGAAATTCTCAATAAAGCACTGAGGGCAACAAGAGGCCACAGAGAGAGGGAAACTCTCAATAAAACACCAAGGGCAACAAATGTCTCCAGAGAGAGAGCAACAAAAGACTCCAGAGAGAGGGTGACAGAAAACCCCAATTGCCCTTGAGAAGGTGATGGTGAGCTGCCTTTTTGAACTGCTGCAGTACGTGTGCTATAGGCACACTGACAGAGTGTTCCAGGATTTTGACCCAGTGACAGTGAAGAAAAGACAATATATTTCCAAGTCATGGGGAGGGGGTGCTATAAAGTTATTGTCACTGGACTAATTATCCAGAGACCCAGGGTAATACTCTGGGGACCTGGGTTTGAACCCCACCATGGTAGATGGTGAAATTTGAATTCAATAACAATATAGAATTCAAAGTCTAATGATAACTGTGAAACCATTGTCGATCATCATAAAAGCCCACCTGGTTCACTAAGGAAATATGCTGTCTTTACCTGGTCTGGCCTACATGTGACTCCAGACCCACAGCAAGGTGGTAGACTCTTAACTGCCCTCTGATATGGCCTAGCAACCACACAGTTGTATCAATCCATTAAAAAGTCTAAAAAATAAATGAAGCTGTTCTACAGGAAGATGTTCGCGTCAGAACTGAATTGGGAGATTTAAAGTGCAAGATTCAAGCTGAGTATACACCTCTGAAAATGCACAATAAACTGAAGTCTTCAAGTGAACCAAGCTGTTCGAGATCTGAATAAACAAATTTCAGAGACAACACAAAAGTGCCAGGAGGAAGTAACGGCCATTAATTCCACAGTTGGCAAATCAAAGCGGGAGTTGGAAGAACTAAACCAGGTGTACAGCCAGGCAAAGCAGCAGGCTGAAAAGACGCACAAAGAAGTTGTGAGCCTGAAAGATTCCTTGAAGGATCAATATGAGGCCATGGAAAAACATGAGGAGCTAAAAAGGACATAGAATATTATTTCAGAAAAAGCTGCGTTGGAATTATCATTAGCAACGAAACAATGCCCTGAAGCAGAGTGAGAAGGCTTGAGGTCAACAAGAAAATAAACTGCTGAAAAAAACAGCTGATTGTCCTTCAAGAACAAATGCAAAAGGAATGCATGACCATTCAGCAACATGAAGAAATAAAGACTGTCTTAAACAGAATGAAAGCACATCTTTCGAAGAAACTTGAGGAGACTCTGCTGAATTACAGGAAAACTCAAGATGAAGCAAATGAGCTTCACAAAGAAAAAGAAAACCTGTTGAAGAATCTTCACACGCTACAAGGGCACCTTGGGTCCTAGTTTATTCCTCCGGAAAATTACAAAGAGAAGCAAAATGAACTCTGAACAAACTGAACAACCAGTGGGCAGAGAAGACTCAGCAATGTTCATTACTCCAAGCGGAAGCCGAAATCTACAAGAAACAGACTGAGGAGCTGAAGAAGCAGGTGAATGATAACAAAAAGAGGCTTTGGAAGGAAGAGCTATAGAATATTCCAAGCTGCAGACAGGGAAAGAAAAGACAGAGTTAAGATTGGAAAATGTAAATCCAACACCGAAGCATAAGGAATTAGAAAAAGAGAAAGCACTGAATGTCTCAGGTGTACTGAGAACCAATGAGCTGATTGAAAAGATTCATAAGCTTGCAAAACAATCTGAAAGTAAAACAGCAAACAAACGTTTGGCTAAGACTGTGAAACAAGTGGGTATGAAGGTTCCATTTGCGAAACATATACATAAAGCAAGACCATGGCAGACACCAGGAGAAAGAAAATTTGAGTCCACTCTAGGAAGGCATGGAGTGCACATTCCCATCAGGAGGAATGGGGTAAACCCATAATGTCTGAAAACAAAGCAGACGAGTCATTAATAAAGAGAAACACAACTCGAAGGAGCGCAAAAAGTGAATCAAATGACGATAACCAAGTACCAGAAATACAGAGCTCTACTACCATTCCTCCAAATGTGACAGACCGAGATGTGGTAGAACTGTCAAGCCTTAAGACCTGTCTGCATTTATAAAGTTAGAGACATGGGGTGGGGGAGAAGGGACAGCAAGCAAAGAATAAATCGTGATACTCCATTGGAAGGGAAGTAAGTTTTCTTTTGAGAAGAAAGGGGGATGTTGTATGATGCTGTGTGTGCCTGCATATCATTGTGATGTAAAGGTGCTCAGCCGAGCAAGGGTTAATGTGGGACAAGCGAAGAGCATTGCCCACAGTGTAATGTATAAAGTCAAATGGTAATAGAGCGAATAGTCTAGAGAGAACACCCTAGAAGCAGCCTCACTGCATGGAGACAACATCATCATGCGTGACAATACCTGGGATCTGTACATAGCTAAGGATTAACAATAAATGGTTTATATTTAAACATACAGGTCTCAAGATCTCATAATTGAGACACCACAGCGATGGCACCATAATACAACATGGTGATCAGTGGTCATAATACAACACTCACTACCCCTGCTCCTAGTGATTCCCCCAATTAACTCTCACTATCTCCCACCATCCAGGGAGAGTTCCCCATTCAAATGAAACAGCAATAGATTCCACCACTGTGATGAAGAGCACATTTCAAACAATTCTACTGATGTTGTAATTTTCGTCATTAGCCAATGATCCTCACACTTTTTGTTGATTGAGCCTCTAGCTGAATCTGAGACAAATGGGCTCACAGTAAACAAGGGATAGTTTCAATGTACTACTCTTGAAGAATAGGAAGCCTTCATTTAATGGCTGGGCTGGCGATCTCTTCCTCTCTTCCTGCTGATGTGTACTTTGCTTTCAATTCTGTTCTGGAGCATTCTGCTCTCTTGTTTTTTAAAGGGTTCTTCAGATTTTTAAATTGTGATGGAGTCATATGCCCTAGCGAGACCCAGAGATCTGACAAAAGCTAAGAGGTTTAAAGATAGTTACATACAGTTGGGGAACATTACACACCCGGCTTAACTACCATCTCTAATGCAACATGATTACAATTAGCCCCAGTCATTGCTATGATTTATGTGAAGTCTATCTTAATTTTTCCAGGTCATCTCTTCCTGCCAGCTGGTAGCAATGTAGCATTATGGTCTTCCAGTGAATGAGCTACCTTTTGTCTAATGACAGGTTTAGAGACCAGAGCCTCTCATCTTTGAAAGCTGGCTTCTATAAAAATGATATCCTGGGAAGGAAACAAATGGGATTTCTCCAGGTTTACTATGAGGACCATCTGGCCAGATGCTGGGACTGTCTGGAGTACAGCTATCCTGATTCTTCCCTGAGAATGAGTTGACTAAGTAAGAATAGACGTGTAGTCTGGTAAGGAACTATTCGAGTAAAGATGTTTCCCCTCAGGTCTTATTTGAAGGTTACACAGAAGACGGTGCTTTATCTGCTCTAAAATCTAATGTGCTGTGTGCTGAGGGAGAATGCAGCCACCTGGTAGGCTGCAAGAAGATGTTCATTGCACTGTTGTAAGCAGATGCCAAAAGGATTGATACAGTTTGAGTCTCTGAAACACCAGAATAACGAACCTACAATAAATGTCATGAACATGAGTACTGGGTTCTGGCTTTCTTTGAGTTCAGAGGATTGACTGGCCAGAGATACAGCAGTCAGGGCTCATTACAAGTCCTTTGATGCTCAGATGTGTGGCTATTATTGACAGACACTTTGTAAATGCCCCCGGGGCTGTGGCTAGACCAAAGAGTATTACTCTGTATTGGTAGCATATGCCCACCACCTGGAACTGTAGAACATTTCATGGCAGTCCTTGATCATTATGCAGAATAATTCTTTTAGGTCTATTGCTTTCAGTCAATCTCTTATACACGCTATCTAAACATTAGATTGTGTTCTTCTTAAATGTTCTTTTTCTGAGGAGGCTGTGTACAGTTTGGATGAGAATTCTACATATGAAACCTTGCCATATTTTTCTGGGAATTAAAATATAGCAGAAACAGAGACTGTCAATTGTTTGGTTTTGTCCCAATTCTTTGACAGGTTAGAAGTCTAATAATGAAGCTACTTGTAGATCTGCAGTGCACAATGTGTAACCCACAGACTGATGGTGGTCTACGAGCTGCTCCTGTATCTGAGAAATATGAGTCCAGCCATGAATATCGGCATAGTTCAACTGGGTTTTTTTCACGTAGCAACCTGTACTTTTTTTCAGAGGCCCACGTGAATACTCTGTACGCTGGATCTTGAAGGCAGTGGCAGGGTCAGAAAAGACAACCAGAACAATGTTCATCTGGTGGAAATTCTTACCACTAAATAGCACAGATTGTTAACCTCTCTAACGTCAGTACATTTTTGACACACACAACAGTGTTTAGTGATTCAGGCTAAGCCATTCCCCCAGGACCAACATCCAGTCCTGGAGAGGATGATGATTTGCATTGTACCTGATGAAGCCCCATGATGGAGAGGTTACAGCTGACATCTGGTGAGCAGGGACCTGATGAATTTTCTGACCTGGGAATATCAGGTGATTGCAGGTCAAGGGAAATAGCATTGAATTTAAAATAAATAAATAGACAATGTCCTCTTCACAATATAATAGTGAAGAAGGAAGCTATTCAAATTACGTAAGTTCACCCATCAGAAAATACCCTAAGGTGCTATCGAAGATTTTTCCCTATTGGGCCTTTGTGATACTGAGGGTGGTGCAATGACAGGTAGGGACTGATGACTCTGGTAAAATTGGAATATTATAATGATAGAAAAGAAGGTTGCACTAACCTCCTGGGACCTTATTAATGGCCTTGGAATGATCTACTAACATTTGAACCCCACAGAGAAGATGTTGTTGCAAACACCCGAAGCACAAAGCTTTTCTGGTTTAAGTACTCCTGGCTTTTCAACAAAGATTGATTAAACCCAAAGTAATAGACTGGCCTTCATTATCTGTTGCTTCTGCATTTGCCTTCCTTCAACCGGGTCCCACTCACCTCCCTCCAAAAAGGCAAAGCATGGTAAATATTGAAACGACAAGCCAGCTTTAGCCACTGGGAAGAATCATCCCAGATCTGCACTAAGTGCAGTAGCAGGCGGGGTAAAGGACATTTTACCCACCAGCCACAATAGCGGCCGCTTCCACGCCTTATGCCCCAATCCTGCCTCATTAATCACTCATTCCCGGGAAACATGTCAGATTGCTGGCCGAGTGTCCTCTCATTTGCCCTCCCCACTCTCACCTCTGGCCTTCAGTAAAACCAGGCGCCATATTTAAAGGCCGTCCCTGCAAAGAGCTCGCACTCTTCAAGAGATAGGAAGCTGCTGGGAGCTAATGGCTGCCGAAGGGAGGAAACCTGCTGCCCCCAGGTTTAGCAACGCCTCCCTCGAGCACCTACTGGACGCACTGGAAGCCGGCCTGAAGTCCTCTATCCCTGCTCTGGGTGAAGAATGCAGGCAAGGTCGCCAATCCCAGCATGGCAGGCAGTGGCAGAGGTGATCAGTGCCAACATCCTGCAAAAGAGGACAGCCACCCAGTGCAGGAAGAGGGTGAATGGTCTCCTCCATTCCACTGGGGTAGCTCACTCTTCACATCACTCTCAACTCAAACACTCCCAAACCCATCACACATCCACAGGGATCTCACACCTCAAGGGACAACACCACTAACTCTCACACACACCCTTACATCCCCATCGGGCCTATATCCTCTGGAGCTCACGTCCTCATCCTGCCCATGTCTCTACTCGCCACCCAAACATTCCCCTCAGCGCCATGTGTCCTGCTCACACTCTCTCCATCTGCTTTCATGCAGGAGGAGCTGGCTCACAACAACAGGGAGGGGTCCCAGACTGGGGGTGGAGTGGCCCACATTAGGCCCCTCACTCACTTTGGGGAGTGAGCCATCGCCCTGACTGGTGAGGATATGGACTGTTCCTGTGGTGACAGTGAGGTCAGCGGTGAACACCCACGTGAGGATCCTGCACCACATTATCCCTCTCTCAACGTAACTGTGAGTGCTCCCTCTCCTGCTTTTGACTCTGCTGCCATGCGCTAATCATCTCTAATTTGGTTGACAGGGAGCTCTGCCAAGTGACCGACACCCTCAGCCAGTCAGTCCCTCAGCTCCATCCACGTCCTCACCTCCAGCCACCTCCTCCATTGAAGAGCTGGAAATAAGCAGCCTGGAAGACCCATCACAGCGCGTACCCACACCCTGCACCAGCGCAGAGACACACACCTCGGGTGGGATCTAAATCTAGAGCAGGCTCGGGTTCACTATCTGGTGGTCACCACACGGACACGTGTCCACAGCAGGAGGAGGCAGATTTGGCTGAGCTCCCTTGCACTCAGAGGCCTGCTGGGAAAGAGGCATCTGTGAGGTCCGAGTCAGATGACGAGCCTCTGGATTCGGCCTTCCAACTCATCCTGGAGAGTCAGCAGTGGGTGCAGGGGATGTCATACAGAGCTGTTGGAAGCCCTCAACAGAGTGGCTCGTGAGTTGGAGGAGGGTGTCTGCCTGCTCTCGGATGAAGTGGTGCAACATATGTGTGTGTGGGGGTTTCCGTGGGAAGGATGACAGATGCCATGGAGACCCTGGTCCAGCAGAACGCAGAGATGTGCACAGAACTGCACTCCATCGTGGTAGCCATGAGTGAGTTCCTGCAGTGGCAACACAAGAGCGAAATGGGGTACCTCGACGTCACTCTGGTGCTCCTGCTTAAGGAGTCAGGCCGGGGCCCGAGGGTCCCCGAAGGGAGGAGGAGCGGCAGCTGGACACCCTTGGGCCATTCACTCAGGAATCTCAGAGGCCGACCCCTCCCTCTGAGTCTCCTTTCCCTGTGACTCCCCACCTCAATCTCACCCTCTGTCACCGCAGAGAGAGCAGCTGACCCACAGGAGGACGGCCAAAGCAAGCCGGGGCCCTCAAAGCCTCGGCTCTCCACAGGACACAAGCCAAAGTCATCAGAGGCAACAGGGCCAACCATTGCACAGGCTGTCTCCACCCCTGCTGCGGATGTCAGGGCAGCACCTAGAGGAAGTGGTCAGTCTAGAAAAGTAAGAAATTCTGACCACGAGTGGTTGCACGGGTGAATGCATTTTGTCACTTCATAAATCTGAAAATATATTCACTTTCACTGAATAGTGTGTAATGGTGTCTTTCAGCTTCATTTACAGGCTTCATGCATCCTCTATCTGTGGGATGCCCCCACCAGCAGTTTAGCTGCACACAGCCAGCCCACAAGTGATTCTGGAGGGACTCCTTCCCCCCTCCAAACTCCTTCCTCCACTCAGACTCCTTCCTTTCCCTGGACTCCTTCCCCCCTCCCAACTCCTTCCCTTACACCTTCCTCCCCCTTACACTTACCTCCCTAGTTGCTGTATTCTCCCCATTACACCCTCCTGCCCCATACTCCCTCCCTCTCCCAACACCATCACTCCTCCCCCCACCAATTATAACCTCACCACCTCCCCCACCGATACCACCATTCTCCATCTCCCAATCTCACCGCCCCCACCCCCAACTGATGCACCTTCCTCTCCCAGACAAACCCACACCTTCCTCTCCACCCCCTTGACAGCAATGGTGAAGACACTAATGTCCTGAAGCAGACGATCACCAGTGGCCAAAATAAAAACAAAAAAACTGCACATGCTGGAAATCCAAAACAAAAACAGAAATACCTGGAACAACTCAGCAGGTCTGGCAGCATCGGCGGAGAAGAAAAGAGTTGATGTTTCGAGTCCTCATGACCCTTCAACAGAACCAGGTGGAGCCATGTTCATATCAATCCACCCAGCACATTCCTCCAGGGTCCCCATTGCTGTCGGGCTCCAGCATCTTCAACTCCTTGGATGTCGGTGATGTGAGCACTCTCCCACACACACGGATCCTTCACGTATCACCTCAATATCCTGAACATTTTGAACGCTACCTGCTGGGGTTCACTTTCAGTTGTCCATCTGAGCTGACCTGTATCTCCACCCACCCAATGATTCCCTTTGCCCCCGGAGCCCCTTCACTCCCACAGGACACCTTTCTCCCCCTCTAGTCATCCCACCGCCCCCCTGGACTCCCATCCCGCTTAAACCATCCCCATTCCTTCTTCTCCAGCCACCCTTAGTCCTTCCCCTTTCCCAACTCCTTCCTCCACCATTAATCCCTCTCCTCTCCACACTCTTTCCTTCCACCCCAGATTCCCTCCACTCTCCACACTCCTTCCTCCCCTGGACTCCTTCCCCTCTCTGCACACCTTCTCCCACTGAACTCTTTCCCTTACAACTTCCACCCCCATACATCTACCTCCCCTGCTGCCATCTTCTCCCCCATTACCCCTTTCTCCCTCGTACAGCCTCCACCCTCATCCCCCTGACACCTTCATCACCACCCCCCAACCTCACCGCACCCTGACACCTTCATTCCACCCCCCCACCCCCAATCTCAACCTTCCCTCCCCTCGGCACCTTGATTCCCCCCCTCCCAACCCCAACTCCCCTGGCACCTCTTCCTCTCCCAGTCGATCCTAGACCTTCCTCTCCCACCCCCTCGACCGTCACCTGTTGTGAGCATCAACGGTGACTTTCCAACGTCCGCGAGCTGCTTCGCAGCAGCCATGTCCGTGAGAATCCACCCAGCAGGTCATGGATGTTCCTCCAGGATCCCATTGCTGTGGGGCTCCAGCAGCTTCTGCTCCTCGGATGTCCGCGATGTGAGCAAGGCCCTGGAGGTTAGTCCTTCACGCCCGTCAAGATGTGCTCTGCACCGGCGTGTTTTCCCGCCTCAGTGGGCGGTGGATGAGTCCGGCGAGCTGGCCTTGCACCGATATCCTGATGTATCACAAAGAAGCTCCCAACCTTTGAACTCGGCCCTCCATCGGCGGGCAGAGCAGACGATCACAAACCGGTTTCACGACATCGTGAAGCCGAGTTTTGGCTTTCGCCACATGTTGTCCGCTCGTGCCACCGAACGCACCCAGCGCCAGAGGGCCCGGAAAATTCCGCCCTATGTTTCCAGCTAGCTTTCTCTCGTATTCTAATTTTTAAATTCCTTACCAATTTTTTGGCCGTTCTTCGCTGTTTCTTTATATTCTGCCCAATTTCCTGACCTACCACCCATCTTTGCGCAGTTATATGATTTTTCTTTAAATTTGATAAAAGCTTTAATTTTTTTAGTTAACCACGGAGGCTCTCACTTCATTTTCCTCATTTTCTGCGGTTAGAGGGATTTATTTGCTAACTTTTCACCTGCTGTAAGCAAAAGTAATAAATAGCTCAAATAAAAACCGAGAGGGCTGGAAAAATTCAACAGGTCTGGCAGCATCTCTGGAGAGAAAGGGAGTAAATGTTTCGAGTCTGTATGACTCTTCTCCGGAACACGGAATTACTCGCTCCCTGTTTTGATTCTGCACATTCGCATCGTTAGGTGAACAGTGCAAATCCAGGAATGATATAATCTTACGGATAAAGAAACACTCACAACCCCCTCTGGAAAGAAATTACTTCCCTTATGGTCAAACCATCATATCCGCTTGTGGCGGTAACTTGAGCATTTTAAAAATAATCACGGTTGGGATTACTTTAGGGTCCCTGCACTTGCTGTCAATGCATCCGCCTGGGAGATCTTCCCAGAGGCGGCTAATTAAGAGGCTGCTTCAGGGTCCGCTGCCCAGTTAAGACCAGTAAGCTTGGAAGGATGCCACCCCACTGGCAGAGTCTGCGGCCTGCAGATCCAAAGGACAACAGCCACTATATAGCACTTTGAACATAATCAAACGTCCCAAGGTGCTTCACAGGAGCATTATAAAGCAAAATTTCACATCGAGTCATGTAAGGAGGTATTAGAGGAGATGACCAAAAGCTTGGTCAAGGCAGTAGGTTTTAAGGAGAATCTCAAAGGAAGAATGAGAGGTGGAGAGATCTTACGCTCAGAGCTTAGGAAGCTGAAGACACCAATAGTGCAGCGATTAAAATCGAGGATGCTCAAGGAGCCGGGGCTGGAGGAGATTATAGAGATAGGGCAGGCGAGGCCATGGAGGGTATGAAATCCCGGATGAGAATTTTAAAATCGAGGCATTGCTTAATTGGAGCCAGTGTACATCAATGAGCGCAAGGGTGAAAGGTGAATGGGACTTGGTGGAAGTAAGGATGTGGGCAGCGGGAATTTGATGGGTAAAATGTGAGAGGCCCGCTAGAAGTCCATTAGGATCGCCAAGTTGGGAGATAACAGAAACATGGATGAGGGTTTCAGCTACAGATGCACTGAGGCAGAAGCACATGAAATTACTGATGCAGAAATAGGCGGTCTAAGTGACGGTGCGGGTATATGGTTGGAAGATCATTTTGAAGTACAGAAAAATAAAATTTTCAATCTTCCATTGTTTTCAAAGAGAGTGGCAAAGACTTTGGTCATATGAATAATTCAGTAGTTTATTTGATGCAAAGAAAGAATCATATCTAACATTTCTAACACCTCATGAAATTGAAGTTTTAGAAATAGTCAGATTGTATCACAGCTTTTTTATCTTCATAAGGCTTTTGGCAAGCAGCCAGATTTGAGATGGTGTACCTTCAATTTCCAGAGAATGGATTCACGTGCTAATTCTCTCTAAACCTATACAAGGCTTAGAACATAAATATTTTGGAAACCAGTACATTCTTCTGTACTGAACTCTCCCTCATCAAGGCTGAAACAATAAATTAAAAAAAAGTTGGGGAGGAATACTTTCTTTCAGGTGACCATGGGTAATGTGAAATATTTGGTGTTTCAAACGTATACAGGAATCAGCCAGAAAGGTCCTGAGCAACCTAAGAAAATAGTCATCATATTTCCCCTTCTTACTTGAGGCTCATAAAGGTCCCATGGTGTGAACACACAATTTTTAAGTGCTGGAAATAAGATTTGTGTGCAAATTCCACCGAATCTAATCTCTGTTTAAACACCAAATGAGTTAATAAAGGCAAAGCATTGTCTTGTCTGCTATGACTGAAGTAATTTTATTACAATCAATTTAGTTTCGGACCAGTAACTTAATCCATAATTGCTCATAGCTTTACTGTTTTCTAACTATACTAATTATAGCTTGGTGGACTACCCAAAGTCATAGATCCTTCAGGCATCTATTCATAGAACTTATTCTGCTATTTCCTTATTAGGACCAAATACAAAGTGAAACAACATCAGTTTCTAATTATCAGCAAAGTGGCACCAATTTGGCACCAATGATATTTAATCATTGAGTAGTTTGTCCAGCTGATTCAATTATATCTCTCACTTAGACTGCAATGCTAGCTCTCACAGGTTATCCAAACGAAGATGTGTTAAAAGTAAGCATTTGGTTTCCTTGACTCTAAAGCACAAAAATAAGTCTGTGACTTTGGGCTACTGATTGAGATTCATGTATTTCTTTCCCCTAACTACTCAAAATGTGGAGTTAATTTTTGAGACTGAGTAGACATTTTGCTACCAGTTTTAACTGCCCTGGCTCTTTTTTTCCTGTGCTTGTATAGTTACACAGAAACATAATCCGGTATCTCCTTTTATTACAGAGAGGGTGGGAGGAACACCGCTTAGATTTGTGTCTGGCCTACCAAAATTTTTTTTAGAAGTGAGAGCAAATTTCATTTGTGTAGTAACCTGTAATGTAGGAAAAACATCCCAGGCCAGTTGTAACAGTTTTAAAAGAGGTGGGGGTGAGAAATGTCCATCCAACTGCTAGGGTGGGGAGGTGATGGGAGGGGAGGGGGGGTGAAAGAGGTGAGATATAAGAAAGGTCTTAGAGAGGGAAACTGATGGTGGATGGGTTAAGGGAGGAAATTTCAGGGAGTGATTCCTGATAACATAACGCAGATTTCTGAATCTGGTAGCAGTTTTCTTTTGAGTTTTTTCCTTTGTTAAACTTTTGTCACTGACGTCTGTGCTATACCTGGTGGTGTTGGTCTCCGTACGCCCAAAATATTTCAACCTTGTCCCAGAAATTCAACTGCAATGGCTTTTCTAATGGGCAATAAAATAAAATCTATATTTATAATGGAGGAGGAGCTGCAGAACTGAGAGCTCTGAGCATGAGGCACCATTACAGGAGGTGTGGAGATGGTGACGTTTCCAGGAACGACAGCAATGGTGGCAGTGCGGTTAACTGCACCATTTTGTGCCCCCATCTTCCTGTTGCAATTACTTCAAAATTTCCTGTCAACGTACGGTAATTTGAATGTGCTGCTGTGAGTGTAATGCAAATCGGTGTCCTCCAGAAGTGACTCAGCCAATGGCTTCTCCTGAGTGCAGCAAGGAACAAATGAACCATCAATACTGGTGAGACCTTAG
The DNA here is from genome assembly GCF_017639515.1 of Carcharodon carcharias. Classification (NCBI taxonomy): domain Eukaryota; kingdom Metazoa; phylum Chordata; class Chondrichthyes; order Lamniformes; family Lamnidae; genus Carcharodon; species Carcharodon carcharias. Next base: position 165,679,976 of record NC_054474.1, on the reverse strand, counting down.
TCATAGAATCCTGAAATATTCCCCTCCTGATTCTGATCTAATTGGAAATTGTCTATAATTCAGACAATCAGCTGCTGCATTCAGATTTCAGGAACATTCTTAAGATACAGATTTGTTGTTTTTTTCTAGTTATTTAATTGGAAGGTGACTTAGTGACAAGCTACCTAAAACTACTCCCTTTAAACAAATTGGCTGCAAAATTGGACCTCATTTCACCTGGTTCTCAACTGCAAAATGGCGGTTTGGAAAGGCATTGGGCGAAAGATTCAATTTTGCAGGCTTCATTTTACCAAAGGAAGCACACTGGGTAGTGCCCCTGCCTCTGGGCCAGAAGCTCTGGGTTCGAGTCCTACCTCCGGGCTTGATGGCTAAGGAATGTGTGTTTGTAATGCAGCCAAACGGGTTGAATGTCAACCCACAGATCCTTCCAACGCATGCCAATGGCAGATGGTAACAGCAGGTGAGAGTTCTGGTCGGCCATGTGTTAGAAAGAATGCTGGAGCTTCCGCCATCACTATCCATAGCTCTGGACTACGACGAGCATGTAAAAGCGCATGTTGCCACAGCAACTCCAACCCCCTGAATGAACTAAAACGCCACCACATTTGACTGCGTACTCTTTTCTCAAAACAACAATCAAATTAAACAAAAATCAACAAATGAGAGGATGACAGCTATGTATTGGTGCAGATAATATTAAGGCCACTCCGACCATCTTAAACGAGTGTTTGGCTCTGGATCCTTCCATTAGCCAACCAGTGGCAAGCTTTTGTCTCCCTTTAACTTGCCTTAACATGGAACTAGAAGAAGCAGTAATGCAGGGGGCTGTCCCAGTTCATGAATTTCCCTCTGATCCACAGGGCCTACCTGAGAGCAGCTGCCAGAGCTGCAATTGGTCCAGATGGAGACCTGATGTGTGCCTGTAGCTCGTGGAGTTATTCAGATGAGGCATAATTTCGAATGAGCCTCTGGCTGCCTCCTCTTGGTGCTCTCCCAGGACACTTCCGGCCATAAAATGGGCCTAAGCAAATTTCTCTCCCTTTTTCACTTTCATCAATGGTATCTGCCCTACAGCCTGCATACATTATACACGGACCATGACGCAATGCCAAAGAGGAGTTTAGCCTGATGTGTTTTAGTTAAGAATTAAATATCATGAAAGAACGGAGATTTTATTTGAATGAATTAGTTTGAACTCCTGAGTTTAAATACATCTGCCATTTTTCTTCTAAACCGCTGCTATAAGAAAATTAACACAAGTCCGATAAAATTATCAATCCACAAATTTTCACCATCTTGGTGAGGGTATTAGTGGAGTGATGCATAAAACTGTAATTTTTCTGGAACCTATGTGCTGGAAAACATACGGCTACAATAATGTTAGCCCTCAAGAAATGCTGGGCCACTGGCAGAGCAACACAAGGTCACTTTAACAAAAATGAAAGTACAGCTGGTAGGGATATTCATGTCAGAAGGTAACTCCGATTTTCACAATGGTGAAACAAATATTGAATGTTGCCGACATTGACACCATGGTGAAGGCGTGCAAGTGAATCTGGCATAGCAATGGAACTGCTTCCTTTTCAGAAGGTAAGGAAGAAGGAGTTGAATTTATAAAGTGGCATTCCTGGCCCAAAGCACTTTACAGCAAATGCAAATTTCGCCGGTTCTTGCCAGACCACTAAACGATGCAGACTGCTGCTGTGAAGCATCTTGGTGCTCTATTTCACATTCTGCAAATGCAAGTTTCCTGATCTACAGAGTGCACCAAACAGCAATACAAACACATGCTTTAAATCATCATTTCCTGAGGGGAACACATAATTTTAAAAGTACCTTACTAAGTTGTAACTCAATTGAGCCATAATTGGTGGCACTGGTTTTTACATTCTGCCATAGGCAAATGACCTTAACAGGAAATTTCAGTGTAAATTCCCATCTGCAAGATTGGCACAAACGCAGGTGTAAATTTTGGTGTTATTTCTGTGTAATTGTGGTCCAGGAAACTCGAGGGTGTTGCGCTTAGTAGCATCGTGCATTCAGTTAGATACTGGCTAAATAGATCCCAGCAACCTACTTTGCAATGAAGGTGAGTGATTGTTTGTTATGAGGCAGGAATCCAGTCGAAGGGTTTAGATAGCGCAATAAAGCACAAACACTAAAATGTGATTTGTTTGACTGAACCAAAACATGTGATCCACTGATGTCCACGTGGTATTGTCTGTTATTTGCAGCTTAGTGAAACTTAGTCACTTAAGACCTGCAAATTTCTTATCTATTTTGATGAAGTGCTTGAATTAAATAAAGTGACAGTGAATGCTACCATAAGGCAGGATATGGTGATAGGTTATATATTATACAGCAACTAATATTTACGTAGCGCCTGCCGCATAATAAAACTTACCCAGGCTTCACAGGAGGGTTATCGAGCAAAATTAGTTATGGAGCTACATGATGGGATATTCAGACAGATAGCCAAAAGCTTGGTCAAGGAAGAGGGTTTTAAGGAGAGTCTTAAAGGAAGAAAGAGAGTTGGAAGTGGTTTAGGAAAGGCATTCCAGATATTTGGGCTGAGAGACAGATGAAGGCATGGCCACCAATCATGGAGCAATTAAAATCGGCGATGTGTAAGAGGTCAGAATTAAAGGAGTGCAAATATCTTGGAGGCTTGTGGAGCTGGAGGACGTTACAGAGATAGGGTCAGGCAAGCCCATGGAGGAATTTGAAAACAAGGATGGGAATTTTAAAATTGAGGCGTTGCTTAACGGGGTGTCGATAGAGGCCGGCGAGCACTGTGGTGAAGCGCAAACGGCACGGTGCGTGTAAGGCCACGGGCAGCAGAGTTTTGGGTGAACTCAAGTTTAAGGAGGGTTGACTGTGGGAGACCGGCCAGGAGTGAGTTGGCATAGTCACACCCAGAGGTAACAAAGGCATGTGCAAAGTATTTCAACAGAAGCTAAATTGAGGCAGGGACGAAGTCGGGCAATGTTACAGAGGTTTCCTAATTTAAAAGGCACTTAGTTACCACAATAAGCTTATAAGATGGGAGCATAGGTAGACTGTAGGATGGACTGTAAAGGAAATATTTAGGGTCTGGTAACAAGTTATGTTGATCCAGCTGTGCTGGAATATGGTATATTTTTAAATTGGCATGTTTGCAAAATGCAGCACTCTAGATTATAATCTTATTTTAGCTAGGCAGGTTGCCTTAACAAGAAAGAATGATGTTTCGTCCACAGTTAATACAATCACCTATCAATGCTAAATATTTGTAGCCTATAGTTGTTTGGTTATTACATCAATTTATGGAGCCTTGACAGAATAATGATTTGTTTGACAAATGCTTTCACACCTGCAAAGTCAGATCCCTCTTGCTGATAGAAGTGTGATTAATAACTGCTAAAGCCACTACAAACCCAGCTTCAGGAGACTTTTCCTTGCAATTGAAGAAATACAGAACTCCTGTACTGGTGCTCTGGGGACCAGCAAAGACTGTTGCGGGTCAATATTAATGAATTATTCATCGCTAGTGACAGAAAACTGTACACATCACTGTATGTGATGCGATTATATTTAGGAGGCAGAGTGACTGAGCTGCACTAAACAATGCCAAGGTGCAGACGTTGAAACTGCTTTATAGAAGAAAGAACTTGGATTTGCTTTTCACAGCCTCAGAACATCTCAAAGCCTTACATAGCCAATAAAGGAATTTTTGTAGCTTTGTGACTATCGTTATATAGGAGATAAGGCAACTAGTAATGTCCCACAGCAATATCCCACTAAGAGCAATGTGATAGTGGCCAGATTTTTTTTAAAATGATGGTGGTTAAGGAAGAAATTTTGGCCAGGACACCAGAGAGAACTCCCCTGCTCTTCTTTGAATAGTGCAATGGGATCTTTTACACCCACCTCAGGACAGATGAGGCCTCGGTTTAACATCTCTTCTGAAAGACAGCACCTCTGATGTTGCAGCGTTCAGTGTCTGTCTAGATTTTGTGTACCAGTCTCCGGAGTGGACCACTCATGTTTTGTTCAGAACTCTTAAAGTGCCATTACACTTAGTCACTTCACATGAATATGACTGACAGGATAAGGCCAGCCGATCCTTTAAGCATGTTCAATACCTATTGTTTATTGCTTAACTCAGTAACTTGTGCAACTTGGCAACATGAATCCCATCGCAGCCCCCCACACCAGCAGAGATGTATCTCTCCTAGGAGGTTACAAAATCAGATTTAAAAAAAAAAATCTTGCAAATTCAGTATAAAAAGATCTGGGAAATTCCTCCTGAATTTGCAACTTGAATCTTAAAGGTGGTCAGATAAGTTCCAGTGACCAAGAGACAGACACAGCCCTCCTTTTTTGATGTTAACCAATTAGGAATGGTTGTGGTGAATCTACAGTGATTGCATCAACCAGTGACTTGTGGTAAAGGTCAGCAATTCTATCTAAAAGGATAAACCTGACATCTCAACCAGTTTTACCCACTCTTACATTCAATGTTTGTTCTTTGGTCCTCCCTAGTCTAATTCACTCAAAGACTAACCATAGTCCTTTCAATATTTTGATGATCTTAGTCAAATCTGCTTGAAATCTAAACTTTTTTTCTAAAGTTAAAATGCTCCATTTTTATAAACTTATTGTGCTTTTTAAACTAAAAATCAACCCAGTGGCTTTCCACTGATTCTTTTCCAGGGCCACTATCATCCATCCTGTAAGGGAACAAAATTGGACATGTAAGGCTAGATCAGAATTTGGGGATCTAGGAAAGAAACCAGAAAGCAGCGCCTCAAAGGCAGTAATCTCCAGATCACTCCTGATGCCACGCACTGGGGAGTACAGGAGGAGATAAGATAGAGTACAATAAGGTCTAAATTATATTTACAGAGCATGTATGCAAATGCATGGAGTGTGGTAAATAATGCTGTGAGCTGCAGGCTCAGATAGCCATTTGGGACTATGATGTACATAAAGTCATAAGAAATGCGAGTAGGGATAAGCCACTCGGTCCATTGGGTCTGTTCCACCATTGAATAAGATCATGGCCAATCTGATTGTGGCCTTAAATCCACTTTCCTTAATGCATGACTCCCTTGTAGATCAAAAATTTGTCTAACTCAGCCTTGAATATATTCAATAACCCAACCTCCACCACTCTCTGTGGAAGGTAATTCCAAAGACTAATGACCCACTGAGAGAAGAAATTCCTCCTCATCTCCATCTTAAATGGGAGGCCACTTATTTTCAAACTGTGCCCTTTAATTCTAGATTCCTCCACAAGGGGAAACATCCTCTCAGGGTATATCTGTGGAACATCTGGAGTACTCTGTACTGTTTTAATTAGTCTCCTTATTTAAGAAAGGACATCATAACATTAGAAGCAGTTCAAAGAAGGTTCACTTGACTAATTCCTGGGATGAAGGGGTTATCTTAGGAAAAGGTTGGGCCTGTATTCATTGGTGTTTAGAAGAATGAGGGGTGACGTTATTGAAACATATAAGATCCTGAGGGAGCTTGACAGAGTGGATGCTGAGAGCTTCTCCTAGTGGGAAAGACTGGAACACAGTTTGAAAATAGGGGGTCTCCCATTTAAGACAGAGATGAGGAAAAGTTATTTCCCTGAGGGTCGAGAGTCTGTGGAACTCTCCTCTCCAGAGAGCAGTAGAGGCAGAGCCATTGAATATTTTTAAGGCAGAGGTAAATAGATTCTTGGCTAACAAGGGAGTCAAAGGTTATAGGGAGCAGGCTAGAAAGTGGTGTTGAGGCCACAATCAGACCTTATTGAATGGCAGAGCAGGCTCGAGGGGCCGAATGGCCTATTCCTTTTAATTTGTATGTTTAACATCTAACTTGTCAATCCCCCTTTTATCTTACCTGTTTCAATAAGATAACCTCCTCCTTCTATACTCTGAGTGTCAGCCCAACCTGCTCAACCTTCCATCATGAGACAATCCTTTCTTCTCAGGAATCAGGCTCGTAAGCCTTCTCTGAACTGCTTCCAAAGCAAGCAAATCCTTCCTCCCAAAACTGTACACAGTACTCTAGGTGTGGCATGTTGTGACGATAATAGAGACCAGACTCAAAAAAGAATAGCATTGGGTACTAAATATCCCTGGATACAAGAGGTACAGGAAAAGATGGGAAAGGAAAGAAAGGAGGTGGGGTGGCAGGATTGATTAAGGATGATATTACAGTAGTGGAGAGAAAGGGTGTCCTAAGGGGATCAATGATAATCTGTTTGGTTAAGAAACAGTAGATGTGCTGGGTTTTGATCTCACTACTAGGTTTACTCTATAGGCCATTAGCTAGTGGGAAAGATATGAGGAGTAAATTTGCAGGGAAATTAGAAAAAAATATAGACAAAAATATAAGATAATGATAATGGGGCCATTAAATATTCTAATGTAGTCTGGGATAGTAATAATAGAAAGGACAGAGAGGGGGAAGAGTTTCTGAAGTGTGCTCAGGAGAATTTTCTTGATTAGTATGTTTCTGGCCCAAGAAGGAAGGAGACATTTGCTGGATTTGATTCTGGGGAATGAGGTGGATCAATTGCCAGTCAGGAAACATTTCAGGGACATTGATCATAGTATCATAAGGTTCAGGTTAGATATAGAAAAGGACAAGAAACAATCCAGAGTAAAAATACTTAATTGGATGAGGACTGATTTCAGTTGGCTGAGAATGGATCTGGCCCAGGTAAATTGGAATCAAAGATTGGCAGACAAAACTGTAATTGTACAATGGGCTATCTTTATAGTGAGATAATTCAGGTACAGTCAGACTACATGAGGGAGAAATGGTAGGGCAAACAAATCCAGAGCTCCCTGGATGACAAAACATATAGAGAGTAAGATGAAGCAGAAAAGGCAGATGTTAGGTTATAGGTTATACTAGGTTGAATATAGAAACTTCGGAGGGAAGTGAGAAAGGAAATAAGAGCAGCAAAATGAGAGTGTGAGAAGAGATTGGCAGCCAACATAACAAGGGAATCTAAAAATCTTCTACAAGCATATAATAGTAAAAGAGTAGAGAGAAATGGAGCCAGGCCTGATGATGTTTGAAATGCAGGTCCCTTAAGGAGTAAACCAGGACAAGCATCAGAGTGAATTGAGAGCAGGTGATGCTCATTGAAGCCTATACTTATGAGCTGGGTTTCCTTGGACAGGTAGAGGATCCAGAAGAGGAGAGTGGAAACTGGTATTTGTACAGAACTATAGTTTAACAAGATAAACAGTTGTGATTCACAGAATACCTTTGGCTACCTGATTCAGTAAATGGATAGTCACCTGTGAAGCAAACTGATTATGGACTGAAAAGGGGACCTATGCATGGAAGCAGTGGATGTGGCAAAGTCATAGGAGAGAATTTCCTGAATGTCGGGTGGGCCGGTCGGGAGTGGGTGCGGAGTCGATCGCCGCCCGCACTTGGCTGCACGCTACCATTTTACGGGGGCCGGCCAATTAAGGCCCACCCAGCGTGATGCACGCCCAGTAGCGTTCAGTGCTACCTGTGCAGGCTGGGGGAGGAGGGAGGGTCAGGGCCTGCGATCTTCCACACACGTGCGCTAAAGAGCGCAGAAATCTCCCTGAGGCACTGAGCTGCCTCAGGGAGATTAAATACATTATAAAAGTTCATAAGTAATAAAGTTAAAAATTATTTAAACATGTCCCCTCATGTGACAGTGCCACATGAGCTGGGACATGTTTATGAATTGTGCAAAAATTATTTATTTATTTAAAGAAAACCTTCAGGAAACTTCATCCCGCTCGTGGATGAGGTTCCCTGAAAAACGTGAAGGCCGACTGGGCTTTTCACCTGCCCGCCAGCCTTAAGGTTGGACGGGGAGGGTTGTTAACTACTTTAATTGGTTTTTTAATGGCCTTAATAGGTCGTTGATGGTTTGGCAGGAGCGCAGCCACCTCCAACGTCCACCTGCCGAACATAATATCTAAACGACGTGCGCTAACATTGGGACACATGTCCGACATCACCACGCGTCACTTTACGCATCAGCGTGCTGGGCTCACCCCCGCAAGCCAACATGAAAATCCTGGCCGTTGTGTAAGAACAAAAATTAATAAAGAAGAGATATTAGAAAGGTGGGCTGTACTTATAAGTTGACAAGACATCAGGGCTGGATCTGATGCATCTAAGGGTACAGAGGTAAGTGAGGGTGGAAATTGCAGGGGCATTGCACCCATAATCTTCCAATCCTCCTTTGATACAGGGGTGGAGCCAGGGGACTGGAGAATCGCAAATGTTGCACCCTTGTTAAAAATAGGTGTAAGGATAATCCCAGTAGCTGCAGGTCAGCCAGTTTAACCTCGGAGGTGGAAAAGCCGAACCTTTATTCTTTCATGGGATGTGAGCGTCGCTGGCAAGGCCAGCATTTGTTTCCCATCCCTAATAATTACCCTTGAACTGAGTAGCTTGCTGGGCCATTTCGGAGGGCAGTTAAGAGTCAACCACGTCGCTGTGGGTCTGGAGTCACGTGTAGGCCAGACCAGGTAAGGAGGGCAGATTTTCCTTCCTTAAAGGACATTAGTGAACCAGATGGGCTTTTACAACAATTGATGATAATTGTCATGGTCACCATTATTGAGATTAGCTTTACATTGACTTTAAATTCCACCAGCTGCTGTGAGCAATAGCCGGGTCCTCTGGATTACTAGTCTAGAGACATTACCACTACATCAGAAAAAACAATAACCTGGGACAAAATTAAAAGTCACTTTGACGAGTGTGGAATTAATTAACGAATGCTGAGTAAATTGGGCCTATGCTCTCTGGAGTTTGGAAGAATGAGAGGCGATTTAGTTTCTTTTTTAATTCATTCATGGGATGTGGGCGTTGCTGGCTAGGCCAGCATTTAATGCCCATCCCTAATTGCCCTTCGGAGGGCATTAAAGAGTCAACCACGTCGCTGTGGGTCTGGAGTCACGTGTAGGCCAGACCAGGCAAAGATGGCAGGTTTCCTTCCCTAAAGGACACTAGTAAACCAGATGGGTTTTTACAACAACGGCCATGGTTTCATGGTCATCATTAGACTTTCATGGTCATCATTAGACTTTTAATTCCCGATTTTTATTGAATTCAAATTTCACCATCTGCCGAGATGGGATTCGAACCCGGGTCCCCTGAGCATTACCCTGGGTCTCTGATATACTAGTCAGTGACAATATCACTGCCTCCCCTATTGGACCATACAAGATTCTGAACGGGCTTGACAGGATAGGCAGTGAATTTGTTTTCCCAGGCTGGGCAATCTAGAACAGGAGAGCTGTGGATGCTCCATCATCGAGGATATTGCAGGCTGGGATAGATAGATTTTTAGTCCATTAGGAACATGGGGAGTGGGCAGGAAAGTGCAGTTGGGGCAGAGGATCAGCTATGATTGTACTGAATGGCAAAGAAGGCTCTAGGGGCTGTATGGCCTCCTCCTCCTATTTCTTATGTTCATGAACCTCATGATGTAAAAAAACAATTGGGTAGAAATTGATCTTCAGTATCAGATCAGCCACTCCTTTACACAGTGCGTGGTGGTCACTGGCATTAGATACCAGGCACTGGGTATAATGGCTGGCTGATTGGATACCACACATTTGGTACCGCCATCTAAGATCAATTTCTAGTCCAATGTGTTCACCAACACCAGAATGTTTTGCAGTCTTTACTGGAGCCCTATCAGTACAGACCCCAGTGCAATTTGTCCAGCTAATTCCTGTGAAGTCATGAAATCAATCTGAAAATGGTGTCTTTGGCTCTTTGCAAAACAAAAAAAGACTCTTATCTGTGTAGTAACTGGGACATTTTAGAAATATCTGTGAATTCATCAACTTGCACAGCAAAGTCATTGTCACACACCCGATCAATGCATTGAAAAGCTATGCCTTCTGACATTAAATCATTCTGTTGTTTGACATTTCCATCAGTGTCATTTCCATCAGTACTTTTTCCATTTCCTTGGCCTTTTGCACTCCAAACATTGCCCTTATGATTTTAATGGCGCAAGGCAGTATCAACTCCTCAGCAGTCATGTGAGATTATTTTGCTTTTGCAATTTTCTGTGCCTGTAAGGAAGAGACTGCAAGCTTTAGCTGAGCAGTAGTTGTGGACGTAACTACTGCTTTAGTACCGAGCAGTTGCTCAGCATTTCGATCAAAAAAAAGCACCCATTGCTTTTCCTTAATATATTTTATGCTTTGTAATTAACTGCCTCGAACTTGGAGGTTCGAATGATTCAGTGGATTGTATTTGAGTACACATAACACATGGGGGCTCCACTTCCAATAAAAATAATGTCAAAATTCACTACTGTCCTTTAGAAAAGGTAAAAACAAAAAAACTGCGGATGCTGGAAATCCAAAACAAAAACAGAATTACCTGGAAAAACTCAGCAGGTCTGGCAGCATCGGCGGAGAAGAAAAGAGTTGACGTTTCGAGTCCTCATGACCCTTCGACAGAACTTGAGTTCGAGTACAAGAAAGAGTTGAAATATAAGTTGGTTTAAGGTGTGTGTGGGGCGGGGTGGGGGGGGGGGGGGGGGGGGGGGGGGGGGGGTGGGGTGGTGGCGGAGAGATAGAGAGAGAGAGAGGTGGAGGGGGTGGGTGTGGTTGTAGGGACAAACAAGCAGTGATAGAAGCAGATCATCAAAAGATGTCAACATTCGCATCGAGAGGTGACTGGCAGCTGAGTTTCAAAAAAGAAAACAAATAAAGACAAGTTAACAAGTGGATGTCCATGAAGGGAGTCTATGAAGGGAGTTTGTGTCACAAAGTGAAAGAAGGTTAAGGGATGAGGAGGAGGAGGAGGAGGATTGGAGAGGCAAGTGCGATTTGGTGTGTTCAAGGAGAATGCAGTACACGGGCAGAACAGCCAGTGTCTGTTTGGAAGCATGTTCCATGTTAAAGGTTGTTCAGAGACACCATTGTCTTCATCTTTCAGTTCACTTTTGTCTACTTGTGCAAACTGAAGGATGGGATCATGAAGACTTATTAGGATCTCATGAAACTTCACTCAAAGAAATTAGTGAAAAAAATAAATTGTGATGGATAGAAAAAATTGTCAACACACACAATAAACACTGGATATGGATAAATTTTTAATTTAGCCATCAGCTTCAAGACAAGAAAGCCCACAGAGCAATGATGCAGAACATCCTTCTTCAAATTCAACTGTAAGGTTTGACAAAGACTAAACAGGTGGAGCTGAGAGTCAGAATCTTGCAAAAATTAAGGAACACAGTTTTTTTTATCCATTCACAGGATGTGGGCTTCGCTGGCTGGGCCAGCATTTATTGCCCATCCCTAATTGCCCTTGAGAAGGTGGTGGTGAGCTGCCTCCTGGAACCGCTGCAGTCCATGTGGTGTAGGTACACCCACAGTGCTGTTAGGAAGGGAGTTCCAGATTTTAACCCAGTGACAGTGAAGGAACGGTGATATACTTCCAAGTCAGGATGGTGAGTGACTTGGCAGGGAACTTCCAGGTGGTGGTGTTCCCATGTGCCTGTTGCCCTTGACCTTCTAGGTGGTAGTGGTCATGGATTTGGAAGGTGCTGCCTAAGGAGCCTTGGTGAATTTCTGCAGTGCATCTTGTAGATGGTACACACTGCTGCTAATGTGTGTTGGTGGTGAAGGGAGTTTATGTTTGTGGATGGGTGCCAGTCAAGCGGACTGCTTTGTCCTGGACTGGGGTCAAGCTTCTTGAGTGTTGTGGGAGCTACACTCATCCAGGCAAGTGGGGACTATTCCATCACACTTTTGAATTTTGCTTTGAAGATGGTGGACAGACGCTGTGGAGTCAGATGAGTTACTTGTCGCAGGATTCCTAGCCTCTGACCTGCTTTTGCAGCCATAGTATTTGTATGGCTAGTCCAGTTCAGTTTCTGGTCAATGATAACCCCAGGATGTTGACAGTGGGGGATTCAGTGATGGTAATGCCATTGAACATCAAGGGGCAATAGTTGGATTCTCTCTTTTTGGAGATGGTCATTGCCTGACACTTGTGTGGCGCAAATGTTACTTGCCACTTGTCTGCCCAAGCCTGGATATTGTCCAGGTCTTGTTGCATTTGGACATGGACTGCTTCAGTATCTGGGGAGTTGTAAATGGTGAACCTTTGCAATTTTCAGCTTGGCTTGGCACAATTCCTATTCCATTGTTCTGGGGCAGGCCTCGGCAGGTCCTTCAGGGAGGCTTTTTTGTTCGCAGTAACCTCATAACATTTAAGAAGTATTTGGATGTGCACTTGCGATGCCATGGCATACAAGGCTATGGGCCGAGTGCTGGAAAATGGAATTAGAATAGTTAGGTACCTGTTTGACCGGCGCAGACGCAATGAGCCAAAGGACTTTGTTCTGTGCTGTAGACCTCTATGACTCTATGACTAAAATTGTTCACTGATGATTGCACATTCCCACTTCTGACCTTATGATGGAGGGAAGGTCATTGATGAAGCAGCTGAAGATGGCTGGGCCTAGGACACTACCCTGAGGAACTCCTGCAGTGATGTCCTGGAGCTGAGATGACTGACCTCCAACAACCACAACCATCTTCCTTTGTGCTAAGTATGACTCCAACCAGCAGAGTGCTTGCCCCGATTCCCATTGACTCCAGTTTTACGAGGGCTCTTTGATGCCACACTCTGTCAAATGCTGCCTTGTTGTTAAGGGCAGACACTCTCACCTCACCTCACCTCGGGAGCTCAGCTCTTTTGTCCATGTTTGAATCAAGGCTGTAATGAGGTCAGGAGCTGAGTAGCCCTGGCAGAACCCAAACTGGGCATCAGTGAGCAGGTTATTGCTAAGCAAGTGCTGCTTGATAGCATTATTGATGTCCCCTTCCATTACTTTACAGGTGATCGAGAGTAGACTGATGAGGCGGTAATTGGTCATGTTGGATTTCTCCTGCTTTTTGTGTACAGGACATACCTGGGCAATTTTCCTCATAGCCAGGCAGTTGCCAGTGTTGTAGCTGTACTGGAACAACTTGGCTTGGGGCGTGACAGGTTCTGTCTAATGGTTCTAGTATTAATAGTCTTTCGTACTATTGCTCGAATATTGTCAGGGCCCATAGACTTTTCAATATCCTGTGCCTTCAGCCATTTCTTGAGTTCACGTGGAGTGAATTGAATTGACTGAAGACTGGCATCTGTGATGCTGGAGACCTCCGGAGGAAGCCGAGGTGGATCATCCACTCGGCACTTCTGGCTGAAGATTGTAGCAAATGCTTCAGCCTTATCTTTTGCACTGATGTGCTGGGCTCCTCCATCATTGAGGATGGGGATACTTGTGGAGCCTCCTCCTCCAGTGAGTTGTTTAATTGTCCACCACCATTCACAACTAGATGTGGCAGGACTGTAGAGCTTAGATCTGATCCATTGGTAGTGGGATCACTTAGCTCTGTTTATAACTTTCTGCTAATGCTGTTTGGCATGCAAGTAGTCCTGTGCTGTAGCTTCACCAGGTTGACACCTTATTTTTAGGTGTGCCTGGTGCAGCTCCTGGCATGCCCTCCTGTACTCTTCATTGAACTAGAGTTGTTCTCCTGGCTTGATGGTGATGGTGGAATGGGGGATATGCTGGGCCATGAGATTACAGATTGTGTTCGAGTACAATTCTGCTGAAGGCCCACAGTGCCTCATGATGCCCAGTCTTGAGTTGCTAGGTCTGTTTGAAATCTATCCCATTTAGCATGGTGGTGGTGCCACACAACACAATGGAGGGTATCCTCAATGTGAAGGCGGGATTTCGTCTCCACAATGTGTGCGCAGTGGTCACTCCTACTGATACTGTCATGGACAGATGCATCTACTGCAGGTAGGTTGGTGAGGATGAGGTCAAATATGTTTTTCCAACTTCTATATTCCCTCATCACCTGCTGCAGACCCAGTCATTTAGGATTCGGCCAGCTCGGTCAGTAGTGGTGCTACCGAGCCACTCTTGGCGATGGACATTGAAGTCCCCCAACAGAGTACATTCTATACCCTTGCCACCTTCAGTGCTTCCTCCAAGTGGTGTTCAACATGGAGGAGCACTGATTCATCAGCAGGAGGTTTCCTTGTCCATGTTTGACCTGATGCCATAAGATTTCATGGGGTCCAGGGTCAATGTTGAGAACTCCCAAGGCAACTCCCTCCGGACTGTATACCACTGTGCTGCCACCTCTACTGGGCCTGTCCTGCTGGTGGGACAGGACATACCCAGGGATGGTGATGGTGGTGTTCGGGACATTATCTGTAAGATATGATTCCATGAGGATGACTATGTCAGGCTGTTGCCTGACTAGTCTGTGAGACAGCTCTTCCAATTTTGGCACTAGCCCCCAGATGTTAGTAAGGAGGACTTTGCAGGGTCGACAGGGCTGAGTTTACCGTTGTTGTTTCCGGTGCCTAGGTCAATACTGAGTGGTCCGTCTGGTTTGATTCCATTTTTTGAGACTTTGTAGCTAGCTAATACAACTGAATGTCTTGCTCAGCTATTTCAGGGGGCACTTAAGAGTCAACCACATTGCTGTGGGCCTGGAGTCACATGTAGGCCAAACCAGGTAAGGACGTTAAATTACCTTTTCTAAAGCAAAAACAGAATTACCTGGAAAAACTCAGCAGGTCTGGCAGCATCGGCGGAGAAGAAAAGAGTTGACGTTTCGAGTCCTCATGACCCTTCGACAGAACTTGAGTTCGAGTCCAAGAAAGAGTTGAAATATAAGCTGGTTTAAGGTGTGTGTGTGGGGGGCGGAGAGATAGAGAGAGACAGAGGTGGAGGGGGGGTGGGTGTGGTTGTAGGGACAAACAAGCAGTGATAGAAGCAGATCATCAAAAGATGTCAACGACAATAGTACAATAGAACACATAGGTGTTAAAGTTAAAGTTGGTGATATTATCTAAACGAATGTGCTAATTAAGAACAGATGGTAGGGCCCTCAAGGTATAGCTCTAGTGGGGTTTTTTTTTAAATAATGGAAATAGGTGGGAAAAGGAAAATCTTTATAATTTATTGGAAAAAAAAGGAAGCTAAGGACAGACATGTGGGCAAGAGAGCAGGGTGGAGTGTTAAAATGGCAAGCGACAGGGAGGTTTGGGTCATTCTTGCGGACAGACCGCAGGTGTTCTGCAAAGCGGTCGCCCAGTTTACGTTTGGTCTCTCCAATGTAGAGGAGACCACATTGGGAGCAACGAATGCAGTAGACTAAGTTGGGGGAAATGCAAGTGAAATACTGCTTCACTTGAAAGGAGCGTTTGGGTCCTTGGACGGTGAGGAGAGAGGAAGTGAAGGGGTAGGTGTTGCATCTTTTGCGTGGGCATGGGGTGGTGCCATAGGAGGGGGTTGAGGAGTAGGGGGTGATGGAGGAGTGGACCAGGGTGTCCCGGAGGGAGCGATCCCTACGGAATGCCGATAAGGGGGGGTGAAGGGAAGATGTGTTTGGTGGTGGCATCATGCTGGAGTTGGCGGAAATGGCGGAGAATGATCCTTTGAATGCGGAGGCTGGTGGGGTGATAAGTGAGGACAAGGGGGATTCCTCTGACACCTTACGTCACATCAACAATTTCCAGTTCCCTGGCCCCAACCACTTCCTCTTCACCATAGACGTCCAATCCCTCTACACCTCCATCCCCCAACAGGATGGTCTGAGGGCCCTTAGCTTCTTCCTCGAACAGAGGCCCGAACAATCCCCATCCACCACTACTCTCCTCCGTCTGGCTGAACTTGTTCTCACGCTGAACAATTTCTCCTTCAACTCCTCTCACTTCCTCCAAATAAAAGGTGTGGCTATGGGTACCCGCATGGGCCCCAGCTATGCCTGTCTCTTTATGGGGTATGTGGAACATTCCTTGTTGCAGTCCTACTCCAGCCCCCTTCCACAAGTCTTTCTCCGGTACATCGATAATTACTTCGGTGCAGCTTCATGCTCTCGTCAGGACTTGGAAAAATTTATTAATTTTGCTTCCAATCTGCACCCCTCCATCATTTTCATGTGGTCCATCTCTGACACTTCCCTTCCCTTCCTTGACCTCTCTGTCTCAATCTCTGGTGATGGACTGTCCACCAATATCCATTACAAACCCACCAACTCCCACAGCCATCTCGACTACAGCTCCTCACACCCCGCTTCCTGTAAGGACTCCATCCCATTCTCTCAGTTCCTTCGCCTCCGTCGCATCTGTTCCAATGATGCTACATTCAAAAACAGTTCCTCTGACATGTCCTCCTTCTTCCTTAACCGAGGTTTTCCACCCACGGTCGTTGACAGGGCCCTCAGCCGTGTCCGGCCCATCTCCCGCGCATCCGCCCTCACGCCTTCTCCTCCCTCCCAGAAACATGATAGGGTCCCCCTTGTCCTCACTTATCACCCCACCAGCCTCCGCATTCAAAGGATCATCCTCCGCCATTTCCGCCAACTCCAGCATGATGCCACCACCAAACACATCTTCCCTTCACCCCCCTTATCGGCATTCCGTAGGGATCGCTCCCTCCGGGACACCCTGGTCCACTCCTCCATCACCCCCTACTCCTCAACCCCCTCCTATGGCACCACCCCATGCCCACGCAAAAGATGCAACACCTGCCCCTTCACTTCCTCTCTCCTCACCGTCCAAGGACCCAAACACTCCTTTCAAGTGAAGCAGTATTTCACTTGCATTTCCCCCAACTTAGTCTACTGCATTCGTTGCTCCCAATGTGGTCTCCTCTACATTGGAGAGACCAAACGTAAACTGGGCGACCGCTTTGCAGAACACCTGCGGTCTGTCCGCAAGAATGACCCAAACCTCCCTGTTGCTTGCCATTTTAACACTCCACCCTGCTCTCTTGCCCACATGTCTGTCCTTGGCTTGCTGCATTGTTCCAGTGAAGCCCAACGCAAACTGGAGGAACAATACCTCATCTTCCGACTAGGGACTTTACAGCCTTCCGGACTGAATATTGAATTCAACAACTTTAGGTCGTGAGCTCCCTCCCCCATCCCCACCCCCTTTCTGTTTCCCCCTTCCTTTTTTTTCCAATAAATTATAAAGATTTTCCTTTTCCCACCTATTTCCATTATTTAAAAAAAAACCCCACTAGAGCTATACCTTGAGGGCCCTACCATCTGTTCTTAATTAGCACATTCGTTTAGATAATATCACCAACTTTAACTTTAACACCTA
The DNA here is from genome assembly GCF_017639515.1 of Carcharodon carcharias. Lineage (NCBI taxonomy): Eukaryota > Metazoa > Chordata > Chondrichthyes > Lamniformes > Lamnidae > Carcharodon > Carcharodon carcharias. The sequence continues at coordinate 165,662,831 of NC_054474.1, read as the reverse complement.
TGTGTTCTATTGTACTATTGTCGTTGACATCTTTTGATGATCTGCTTCTATCACTGCTTGTTTGTCCCTACAACCACACCCACCCCCCCTCCACCTCTGTCTCTCTCTATCTCTCCGCCCCCCACACACACACCTTAAACCAGCTTATATTTCAACTCTTTCTTGGACTCGAACTCAAGTTCTGTCGAAGGGTCATGAGGACTCGAAACGTCAACTCTTTTCTTCTCCGCCGATGCTGCCAGACCTGCTGAGTTTTTCCAGGTAATTCTGTTTTTGCTTTAGAAAAGGTAATTTAACGTCCTTACCTGGTTTGGCCTACATGTGACTCCAGGCCCACAGCAATGTGGTTGACTCTTAAGTGCCCCCTGAAATAGCTGAGCAAGACATTCAGTTGTATTAGCTAGCTACAAAGTCTCAAAAAATGGAATCAAACCAGACGGACCACTCAGTATTGACCTAGGCACCGGAAACAACAACGGTAAACTCAGCCCTGTCGACCCTGCAAAGTCCTCCTTACTAACATCTGGGGGCTAGTGCCAAAATTGGAAGAGCTGTCTCACAGACTAGTCAGGCAACAGCCTGACATAGTCATCCTCATGGAATCATATCTTACAGATAATGTCCCGAACACCACCATCACCATCCCTGGGTATGTCCTGTCCCACCAGCAGGACAGGCCCAGTAGAGGTGGCAGCACAGTGGTATACAGTCCGGAGGGAGTTGCCTTGGGAGTTCTCAACATTGACCCTGGACCCCATGAAATCTTATGGCATCAGGTCAAACATGGACAAGGAAACCTCCTGCTGATGAATCAGTGCTCCTCCATGTTGAACACCACTTGGAGGAAGCACTGAAGGTGGCAAGGGTATAGAATGTACTCTGTTGGGGGACTTCAATGTCCATCGCCAAGAGTGGCTCGGTAGCACCACTACTGACCGAGCTGGCCGAATCCTAAATGACTGGGTCTGCAGCAGGTGATGAGGGAATATAGAAGTTGGAAAAACATATTTGACCTCATCCTCACCAACCTACCTGCAGTAGATGCATCTGTCCATGACAGTATCAGTAGGAGTGACCACTGCGCACACATTGTGGAGACGAAATCCCGCCTTCACATTGAGGATACCCTCCATTGTGTTGTGTGGCACCACCACCATGCTAAATGGGATAGATTTCAAACAGACCTAGCAACTCAAGACTGGGCATCATGAGGCACTGTGGGCCTTCAGCAGAATTGTACTCGAACACAATCTGTAATCTCATGGCCCAGCATATCCCCCATTCCACCATCACCATCAAGCCAGGAGAACAACTCTAGTTCAATGAAGAGTACAGGAGGGCATGCCAGGAGCTGCACCAGGCACACCTAAAAATAAGGTGTCAACCTGGTGAAGCTACAGCACAGGACTACTTGCATGCCAAACAGCATTAGCAGAAAGTTATAAACAGAGCTAAGTGATCCCACTACCAATGGATCAGATCTAAGCTCTACAGTCCTGCCACATCTAGTTGTGAATGGTGGTGGACAATTAAACAACTCACTGGAGGAGGAGGCTCCACAAGTATCCCCATCCTCAATGATGGAGGAGCCCAGCACATCAGTGCAAAAGATAAGGCTGAAGCATTTGCTACAATCTTCAGCCAGAAGTGCCGAGTGGATGATCCACCTCGGCTTCCTCCGGAGGTCTCCAGCATCACAGATGCCAGTCTTCAGTCAATTCAATTCACTCCACGTGAACTCAAGAAATGGCTGAAGGCACAGGATATTGAAAAGTCTATGGGCCCTGACAATATTCGAGCAATAGTACGAAAGACTATTAATACTAGAACCATTAGACAGAACCTGTCACGCCCCAAGCCAAGTTGTTCCAGTACAGCTACAACACTGGCAACTGCCTGGCTATGAGGAAAATTGCCCAGGTATGTCCTGTACACAAAAAGCAGGAGAAATCCAACATGACCAATTACCGCCTCATCAGTCTACTCTCGATCACCTGTAAAGTAATGGAAGGGGACATCAATAATGCTATCAAGCAGCACTTGCTTAGCAATAACCTGCTCACTGATGCCCAGTTTGGGTTCTGCCAGGGCTACTCAGCTCCTGACCTCATTACAGCCTTGATTCAAACATGGACAAAAGAGCTGAGCTCCCGAGGTGAGGTGAGGTGAGAGTGTCTGCCCTTAACAACAAGGCAGCATTTGACAGAGTGTGGCATCAAAGAGCCCTCGTAAAACTGGAGTCAATGGGAATCGGGGCAAGCACTCTGCTGGTTGGAGTCATACTTAGCACAAAGGAAGATGGTTGTGGTTGTTGGAGGTCAGTCATCTCAGCTCCAGGACATCACTGCAGGAGTTCCTCAGGGTAGTGTCCTAGGCCCAGCCATCTTCAGCTGCTTCATCAATGACCTTCCCTCCATCATAAGGTCAGAAGTGGGAATGTGCAATCATCAGTGAACAATTTTAGTCATAGAGTCATAGAGGTCTACAGCACAGAACAAAGTCCTTTGGCTCATTGCGTCTGCGCCGGTCAAACAGGCACCTAACTATTCTAATTCCATTTTCCAGCACTCGGCCCATAACCTTGTATGCCATGGCATCGCAAGTGCACATCCAAATACTTCTTAAATGTTATGAGGTTACTGCGAACAAAAAAGCCTCCCTGAAGGACCTGCCGAGGCCTGCCCCAGAACAATGGAATAGGAATTGTGCCAAGCCAAGCTGAAAATTGCAAAGGTTCACCATTTACAACTCCCCAGATACTGAAGCAGTCCATGTCCAAATGCAGCAAGACCTGGACAATATCCAGGCTTGGGCAGACAAGTGGCAAGTAACATTTGCGCCACACAAGTGTCAGGCAATGACCATCTCCAAAAAGAGAGAATCCAACTATTGCCCCTTGATGTTCAATGGCATTACCATCACTGAATCCCCCACTGTCAACATCCTGGGGTTATCATTGACCAGAAACTGAACTGGACTAGCCATACAAATACTATGGCTGCAAAAGCAGGTCAGAGGCTAGGAATCCTGCGACAAGTAACTCATCTGACTCCACAGCGTCTGTCCACCATCTTCAAAGCAAAATTCAAAAGTGTGATGGAATAGTCCCCACTTGCCTGGATGAGTGTAGCTCCCACAACACTCAAGAAGCTTGACCCCAGTCCAGGACAAAGCAGTCCGCTTGACTGGCACCCATCCACAAACATAAACTCCCTTCACCACCAACACACATTAGCAGCAGTGTGTACCATCTACAAGATGCACTGCAGAAATTCACCAAGGCTCCTTAGGCAGCACCTTCCAAATCCATGACCACTACCACCTAGAAGGTCAAGGGCAACAGGCACATGGGAACACCACCACCTGGAAGTTCCCTGCCAAGTCACTCACCATCCTGACTTGGAAGTATATCACCGTTCCTTCACTGTCACTGGGTTAAAATCTGGAACTCCCTTCCTAGCAGCACTGTGGGTGTACCTACACCACATGGACTGCAGCGGTTCAAGGAGGCAGCTCACCACCACCTTCTCAAGGGCAATTAGGGATGGGCAATAAATGCTGGCCCAGCCAGCGAAGCCCACATCCTGTGAATGGATAAAAAAAACTGTGTTCCTTAATTTTTGCAAGATTTTGACTCTCAGCTCCACCTGTTTAGTCTTTGTCAAACCTTACAGTTGAATTTGAAGAAGGATGTTCTGCATCATTGCTCTGTGGGCTTTCTTGTCTTGAAGCTGATGGTTAAATTAAAAATTTATCCATATCCAGTGTTTATTGTGTGTGTTGACAATTTTTTCTATCCATCACAATTTATTTTTTTCACTAATTTCTTTGAGTGAAGTTTCATGAGATCCTAATAAGTCTTCATGATCCCATCCTTCAGTTTGCACAAGTAGACAAAAGTGAACTGAAAGATGAAGACAATGGTGTCTCTGAACAACCTTTAACATGGAACATGCTTCCAAACAGACACTGGCTGTTCTGCCCGTGTACTGCATTCTCCTTGAACACACCAAATCGCACTTGCCTCTCCAATCCTCCTCCTCCTCCTCCTCATCCCTTAACCTTCTTTCACTTTGTGACACAAACTCCCTTCATAGACTCCCTTCATGGACATCCACTTGTTAACTTGTCTTTATTTGTTTTCTTTTTTGAAACTCAGCTGCCAGTCACCTCTCGATGCGAATGTTGAGAATGAGCATGAAGTGAACAACAATGAGCTAAACTTTTGCCAGACCCTGTGAAACATTCTCACGGACCTCCATTTGAGAGTCACTGGCCTAGATGACAGCTGATTAAGGTCTTGCACAAGGAGTGTTTTCTTTTTTGGGTTGTGCTGAATTGTCCTAGCAACACTTCCCAAGGCACTATTTTCTTTTGCTATGATCTCGCAACTTGATTGTGTATTCAGAAACTCGTTTACTACCCTGTATGGCGTACACAAGATTGGCATTAATCCTAACCACGTGTATAACATTGTTCACCTACAACAAATGACTAATGTGGCCCCATCCGTTTGATACTTTATCAAAATGTATTTTTAGGGGTGGGTGTTGCTGGCAAGATTGCCCACTCCTTGTTTCTCTGAGAAGGTATTGATAGGTTTTTAAAACTGCTATAGCCTGTACGTTGAAGATGCTCCTACAATGTTATTCTTTATAGAGAGTTGCTAGACAACTTCAGATGGCAGTTAGAGTCAATGATGCTGTTTTGGGGCTGGAGCCACACCTAGGCCAAATTGGGTCATGAGAGCAGGGTTTTGTCTTGCGTCAAAAAAATGTTACTGGTTAATGGAATTCTCTCTTTAGGTACCATGTCCTAAGAGGGCAGAGGCAACCATGGATTCCATGTATTGATCCATAGTTATGCTTGGGGGTATTGCAGTGGCTTGCCATTGCCCTTCTGCAGGACCTGGCTGATCAGGAGACTCTCCTGCTCTTAGCGCCTGCCATAGGTGTATTAGAAGGATTTGCAGGCTGATAATCAACTTGTTTGGCCACATTATGAATGCACTTTCTATGGCCATCAAGTTCTGGAGTGGGGCTCAAACCTGGAGATTTTGGTTCAGAGGCAGAGATGCTACCCATCACACCACAAGAACCCAAGTTAATAACATTACTCTTTTCAAAAATTCTTTCAATGGTGAAGGAACAGTGACATATTTCCAAGTCAGGATGGTATGTGGCTTGGAGGGTAACTTGCAGGTGGCGGACTTCCCTTGCGTCTGCTGTCCTTGTCCTTCTAGGTGGTGGAGGTCGTGGGTTTGGAAGGCGATGTCGAAGGAGCTTTGATGAGTTTCTGCAGTGCATCTTGTAGATGGTACACACTGCTGCTACTGCGCGCAGGTGGTGGTTGGGGTGCCATTCAAGGGCTTTGCTTTGTCCTGGGTGGTATTGAGCTTCTTGAGTGTTATGGGAGCTGCACTCATCGAGGCAAGTGGGGAGTGTTCCATCACACTCCTGACATGTGCCTTGTAGATGGTGGACAGGCTCTGGGGAGTCGGGAGGTGAGTTACTCACCGTTGAATTGTCAGGAATAAGGTGAAACGGAGAAATTTCGAAAGAGGACAATGTATTTTTATAGGCTGCAACAGAAATCTTTTTGCAGCTTTTGGAAAATGCTAAGTGGCATCTTGTTAAAGCTAGAGATCAACAAAAGCTAAGGTAATTTCAATCTAATTAACATTAAAAGTTAGTTTGTGTTTATGGTCCGGACAATTTATGGCTTCTGTGGGATTTTTAATGGGACCCTCTCTCGATTGTAACTGGAAAATGTAACAAGCCGGTTGAAATTCTTTGACATTACACTAGTAGGACATAAACCCGTGTGCTGCGGTTCCCCAAAGATTTACAATACATGCTGAAATCTGGCAGTACATAGGAAATCCATTCAGGGACAATATTTTAACTTGATTATCATGTTTTAAAGCTTGAACATAGCGTTCACTATTTATTGGTTGGCCTGTGGAAAATACAATAAGCCTTCATGAATAAGTAAATCTGTCCCCAGTTTGATGTCCACCTGACTGCAGACCAAAGCAGCGAGGAACAGACAGCATCAAACTGACAATCAAGTGCATTATATTTTGGGAATTTTATCCATATCCAGGACGGAACTTGGGAGGAAGACCAGTTTGGAAAGACAAATGAAAATAAAAGCTTAAATGCAGTTAACCTGGTTACAGAAAGTGCAATTTGGTTGGAAACATTTGATATTTTTATTTCTGGAAGTAACAGCCTAATTTGACATCGGAAAGCGCTGTGAGACAGTGGACCTTGACATCCAGAAAGCTTTTGATAAGATTCCACATGAAAGGCTGCTTCAGGCAGTGAGTATCTTTGGTTACGACTTGGAAGTGGATGAGGATATGGTCTCTGATGCCAGGTAGTGGGCTGAGTGGGATGCTCCAGGAATCCGTGCTTGCACACCTGCCGTTTCCGATGTGCCTAAACAACCCTGGTTCAGAAATACAACACGCAATTTGGTCTGATTTGTGGGCAGTTGCTAAATGGGGCGGAAGGGGGAGAGGACAGAAATTGGATGAAGCAGTGAATGAACTATTGAAGAACCGAGACAAAATTTTCAAGGGGCCAGAATTATGGCAAATGCAATTTAGTGCAGATGAGTGGAAGTTGTTACAAAGGGTGGGGGTATGAAGGGAGCGAGGGAGGGAATCAGAGATGCATACTTGTTCAATGAAATATGCCATGTTGAATGGTGGCATGGCTGAAAGAGATCTGGTAATGGTGGACATTGTCCCGTCCTTCTGAGTAACAGATGATCAAGCAGGTTTGAGTATACTTCTCAAATGACCATACGAAGATGACATGGCCTACAGTTCAGCACAAGTTGTCACTTTGGCTCAGGTTGTAGCACTCTTTCTTTTAAAGGGGTCATTTCAAGCTAGAACGGCTTCTGTGTTCCCATTAAGCTGGGCAGCAGGTGAAAGGTGTTGCGTGGGTCTCGCTTGGGGATATATCACCTCTGCAAGCAGTCATGCAAAAAATTTAAAGGGACCAACTAAAAAACAAAATGGGTCACACAGAGCAACTGAATTTTGAAGGGAACATTGAATGGCTTCTCAACATGGCCCACAGTCAAATTTAGGGGTAGTCCGTTTTGTCTCCCTTTTGCCCTGAGGGCTGAAATCAAAGTGCCAAGACGCAGGGCATCCACATCAGGGCTCATGCTTTCTGCCAGGTAACTGTGGCTGCTGGTCAAATGTTGGGATTTCATAAGAGACCCTGTGGGGAAAGAATGAAGCTGAGCTCCACCTATCTGGAGCCCTGATCAGTGTGATCACCATTCAACCAAATCAGCCCGACTCGGACAACAGTGGCTGCCTGACTGGTTTTTGCAAGCAGGTGGTGGCAGGCGTATGTTGATAATTTTCCTTGCAAAGCATAACTGACATGAGGACAAGTTGATGACAACAAATCAAGATGTGATTATGAAGCATTATCTTTGTTAAGGATTTGTGCACTGGAGCCAGGATTTGTGAGCACTTAGTGTGCTTAAAGATTGCTGCACTGGTTGTGTGAGTCATTGGGGAAGGGGAGAAGGAGATCTTATCTTCTTATTTATTGCATATAGAAATATCAAAAACACCCTCAACAGGTTTGCAGTTTAGTTACACAGTGGATGTTAAGGAAATTAACCCCCCCACCGAAGCGAAGAAGTTCCCACAGATTATTAAACTACTAAAGCAGTGATGAGTGCTGCAAAAGAAAAAGTGTAAAGCATCTTTGCTGTGTTCTGGAAGATTCCTTCTTTGCCCCAGTGAGTTTTACATTCCACTTGATAAGAGGGCATTTTTGCTTATAGCACCAGTGTGTTACCCACCACTACTACAAGGGATATAGTGAGAAACTAGTGATGCTACAGCATTTCTGCATTGAACTGGACAAGGGCCTGCTTTCATGTAAAATCTTGCATCTTAGTATTTTGTCCATGACCATTTTCTTTAGCTGCCTCCTCTTTCAACTTCTGGGCATTTTTTTTCTCTTCCCGTTTTTTTCTCTCTTCCCCATTTCTTTGTTTCCTTTCTCATGGGTAATTTGCATTAGATTTAAAGTCACTCAATCTGGTTACTCGTGATCTGGGATGATTCATCACAGAATCTCCCCTACTCCAGCCACTGCGCCCCCATACTGGCAGGCAGAACTGTAATAGAACAACGGGCTGCCTTTAATGAGGAGGTCGTTCAGATGCAATCAAGGTATATTTTGATGAAGGAAGGTAGGAAAATCAGAGCTCCCCAGATGACCAAAGAGAGAGTGTAAGGTGAAGCAGAAAAGGAGTACATTTGATAAACATCAGGTTGATTATACCAGCGAGACCCAGGCTAAATATAGGAAGTTCAGAGGGGAAGTGAAAAAGGAAATAAGAGAGGCAAAAAGAGTATGAGGAGTGGTTGGCAGCTGACAAAAGGGAATCCAAATGTACTCTACAGGCATCTAAATAACAAGGTGGTAAGAGGACCATTGGGGATGCTAAGGCACTAAAAAGTGCACCTATGCCATGGAGTCGAAGGCATGGCTGAGGTATCAAACAAATTCTTTATACCTGTCTTTACCAAGGAAGGAGATACTTCTGAAGCCATAGTATAAGAACAAATAGTTGGGACACTGGATGAGCTAAAAATTGATAGAGGTCGCCTGTACTTCAAGTTGATAAGTCACCAGGGCCAGATGTGATTCATCTGAGGGTACCGAGGGAAGGAAGTTGTAGAGGCGTTGGCCATACTATTCCAATCCTCCTTGGATACAGGGGTGGTTCGAGAGGACTGGGAAATTGCAGATGTTACACCCTTGTTCAAAAAAGGCTATAAGGATAAACCCAGCAACATGGGCAGCTCAATTTAATCATGTTTGTGGGAAAGCTTTGAGAAACCATAATCTGGGGCAAAATTTACAGTCACTTGCACATGTGTGGATTAATTAAAGAAAATCAGCACAGATTCCTTAAGGGAAAACTGTTTTTTAACAAACTTTCTTTTGGTTTTTGATGAGGTAACAGAGAAGGTAGATGAGGGTAATGTAGTTGATGTCATGTACATGGACTTCCAGAAGGGATTTGATATATTACTACATAACAGGCTTGTCAGCAACGTGAAAGTCCATGGAATAAAATGGGCAGTGGCACCATGAATACAAAGTTGGCTGAGTGATAGGGAACAGAAAGTAGTGGTGAAAGGTTGTATTTTGGACTGGAGGAAGGTATATAGCACAGTTCCCAGGACCACTGGTTTTCTTGATAAATATTAATGACTCACATTTGAGTACATAGGACACAATTTCAAAATTTGTAGATGACACAACACTAGGAAGTATGTGAAATGTGGGGAGCACACTGATCAACTTCAGGAGGCTGGTGGAATGGGCAGACATATGGCAGATGTAATTTCATGCAGAGAAGTGTGAAGTGATATATTTGGTAGGAAGGAGAGGCATTATAAAATAAAGGATACAATTCTGAAAATGGTGCAGGAGCAGAAGGAGCTCTGGGTATACACAGGCAAACCATTAAGATGGCAGGCTAGGTTTAAAAAGTGGCTAAAAGTACATACAGGACCCTAGGGCTAAAAGGAAAGAAGTTATGGTGCACCTTTGTAAAACAATGATTTGGCCTCAATTGGAGAATTGTTTCCAGTTCTGGGTACCACACATCAGGAAGGATGTGAAGGCATTAGATAGGGTGCAGAAAAGATATATGAAAATGGTTCCAGGAATGAGGGACTTTAGTTATGTGGATAGTTTGAAGAAGCTGGGGCTGTTCTCCTTAGAGAAGAGGATGTTGAGAGGAGATTTAACAGAGGTATTCAAAACCATGAGGGGGCTGGACAGTGTAGATAGGAAGAATCTGTTCCCTTTGGCAGAAGAATTAGGAACAAGGGGACACAATTTGAGGTGATCGGGAAAAGAACCCATGGTGACATGAGGAAAAACCTTTCTACACAGCAAGCGGTTAAGGTCTGCAATGCACTGCCTGAGATCATGGTGGAGGCAGGTTCAATCATGGCTTTCAAAAGAAGAATTGGATAAGCACCTGGAGTGGGAAATTAGTGCAGGGCTACAGGGAAATAGGGAGACAAACTGTGTTGCCCTCGCAGAGAGCCAGCATGGACAAGACAGGCCAAATGGCCTCCTCTGCGCTGGACCCACTCTACGATTCTTTGATTCAGTGAAGCATCCATTCTCACGGCTCTCCACCTTCCCACCGTATAAGCATTCACCCTCCTGTTCTCTTTAAGTTGATCTGATATTTTCAGTTCCACTGGCTACTACTTAATTCATTACATTCTTGTTTTCTTTTCCGCGGTCACCACTGCTGCTTTCCCTTAGCTCTGAATCCACTAATATTATTTTTAGCTTCCAAAAGCTTTGTGGTGCTGTTGCTGTCAGCCTTCAACCTGTGTGTGAAAAAGAGAGTGTTGGTGTAGTACTAAAGGTGTGACAGCTTGGGCTGTTTTCATTACCTTCCTTCAAATTTAAAACAAATGTTTTGCTTCATAGCTGTGAAAGCTGTCCGCAGGAATATTAATAGCGACAGCATTGCAGCTTTTTGCAAGCTGTGTAAGATTTCAACAATTGCATGACATCTGTATATTCTGACTATTCCTCTGGGAAGAGGATAAAATCTGAACTTTCTACAGCATCCACATTTCACCCTGTCAATCACAGCGTAGTGAAATACAGATGGAGCAAATGAGAAGGGCATCGCCATTCACCAGATCCCAAGATTGCTACGCGTCTCTTATTCCAAGGAAGCACGAGGCTGAATTTTTCCCCTGACCCATTAGGACCATTTCCAGACCCTGTTCCCGCTGGCACCTGATTTCCACCTGCCCGGCTGGTGCCACCTTGCGGGAGGTGACCAATTAGGAAGCTGGCTCCACGTTGACCATCCAGTTAAGGATGGCAGGGGCGAGGGAGGCCCAAGCCTGCAAGGCTGGGAAGCCGGCGGCTCCGCCCGGAGTGACGGCAGAAAGGCGAGCATGGGGGCAGCTCAAAATGGAGGTGCGCTCGTCGGCTGCTTTCAGAAAATTTAGAAGATAAAGGCCAAAAGCTGTTGGGGCCACGAGTGTGGAAGGGGAACACCCCCCCCCCCCCCCCCCACAGGATTGATTTGTGGCCACGGCTGAGGATCTTTTACCCTTGCCGTTCCTTCACTGGGACATTGCTGGGAGGAGGCTTCCTGGCCTCCTGCTTAGAGGCTACCTCAGAAAAAAAGCTGCCAAATTCAGTGCAGGGGAGGGATTTCAGAAAGATGCTGGTGGGTTCTGAAAATGGCCATTACGTGGGGCCTTCATTGGCCTCCCACCTCCAGCGATTTGCTGATTCTTGTGACGGCCCACCCCCTGGGAGATCCCTCAAAGATGGGACAGCACTGGGGAGCAGTCCCAATGGGTAGCTATCTCAACTTCCCAGCCTCCAAAGCCAATTCTGAGGGACTGGGAAGATTTCACCCAGTGCTCCAATACATGAGCCATATCTGCCTGAAAAGGAGGAAGAACAGAATGCAGCAGTATTGAGAAACCGTTACCTGTTAGCACTGGGCAGAAAAATCAGTGTCCCTAACAATGTGGGTACTAAATGCATCAGCTCAGAGTGACTTGCATTCATGCAGTTGCAGTTACTTCAGGAGTTTGCAATGAGGATCATAGTAAATGCAAAGCGAAGGAGCTTATCAAAACTGGTGACCTAACCAGTGCAAACAAGAAATCACATTCATGAGCTGTAGTGCTTCTTTGTAACTAAAAATATCTAATGTTCAAAACTTTCCAAGCTCAGCCATCCTGTTTTTTTCCAAGAGAAAAATGACAGGATCAAACAGTCATTTATTTATGTATATATGTGTATATGTGTTGTCATTTTAGAGACTTACTGTAATCAGCTTTAATCCAGCAGGACACAAAAATGGTTCCCGCACATGGATTTAACAACAGCACTACAGTTTGATATGTACTGATGAGACTCAACGGAGCAGAAGATCAGGAAAAAATCAAACTGCAGACTTGACAGGTCACAAGCACACAGATTGAAGGAGGACGCAGCCACACACAAACTGAACCACGTTGTATACAGACACACTGAGAGACAAAGATGGGTGTAGAGAAAGATAATTGCAAGACAGGCATCCGTAGATTGGGTGACAGGAAGAAAAGGGAGAGCCGACTGAAGACTTAGTGATACACAGGGAAAGCGTGAAAGACAAAAAGACTGAACGTAGAGAGGAGCAGAGGATTTACATGAAGACAGACATTTTATTGTCTGGGAGTAATGCTACAGGAGGTTGATTAGCTGCAATTTAATTTTTAGTGTGTTAGCCAGTCCTCAATAACTCCATGCAGAATACTTTTTAGTTTGGAGGCAATCTCAGGTTGTCCCTGAAGAGCATTTTGATTGTTGTGAGGTGTAATGGTGAAATATGCATCCGGGAACACGTATTTGTCTGATCTCCTGGGCCCAGTGGGGTTTTCTGTTGGGGTGGAGTTACAAAATGCTTCCACTTTCCCTGACACAGATCAGTTCTTGGGAAAGGACTGGGGTTTCAAAACCTGTTGTATGGATACCAATGAGTTTGTATGTGTTCATCATCATCTCTAGTCAATGAGCAGAGGAAATATATTTTTCTTGGGAAATCTGGCGATTTGATCAGTGAAGTGGGCTGTTTTTGCATTGACTTTTCAAAAGGCTCAAACCTGCTCTCTGAAGCCTCAAGGAAGATTTGTCTCATTTGTTTGCAGATCATTTTCTTCTCTGGATTGAGAAGCACACATCACAGAGGCATCTGTCATGAATCATAAAATTTGTGCTGTTTTATTCAAAATGCCAAAACAAAAGGATTAAAAGCAGGTGAGTTGTGTTTACTTCAGGGTGGTGTTTGACATTTGTTCAGTAGAGGGCAATGGCTGGATTGTTGGTGCGTGAGCCCACACACACGCCAAAAGCTCCAGATTTCTATTTCAACAAGTTGTTCAAACTGCTGGAGAAGAATTGGCATGTGCTCTGATAAATCTTACTGTCAACTGTAGTTATCTCCTGTCCTAGTATTACTAAAATTGGTTCTACTTTATTTTGCAAATGACTCAATTAGTATTTTTCACTTGTCAAAATCCACTCTGCATTCAATGGCCCAGAAAATGCTCATACCCCCGTTTATTAACTCTTTTTTTGCCTCATCCTTCACCTTATATTGTTGCACTGTAAACTGCTGGAAGTGTGAGCTGATAATGGCGCAGTGAGGTCAAAGAGACCTTGGTGGATAATTGGATCAAACAATCTACCTCCTTAACCAATGAAATTTAAAGAGAGAGAAAGAATCAGGGGAATGACAGAGAAGGAAATAGGGTGACTCAAGTCAAATTCGATACAGAAAAAGAAATGAAGATGGAGGGAAAGCTGGAGACAGCAAATAGATTTTAGTGTTATTGAAAATTATGAATGGTTACGTTAGAGTAAATAAAGAGAAAATGTTTCCAGTGGCAGAAGGGTCATGGGCTTAAGGTATTTGGCAAAAGACCCACAGGTGACATTTGGGGAGATGGTGGTGTAGTGGTAATGTTGCTGGACTAGTAATCCAGAGACTCCCAGCTAACGTTCTGGGGACATGGGTTTGCATCCCACCACGGCAGCTGGTAGAATTTGGATTCTGTTAATAAACCTGGGATATAAAGCTAGTCTCGGTGATAGTGACCATTGGCGATTTGTTGCAGAAACTCAACTGGTTCACCAATACCCTTTAGGGAAGGAAATTTGCCAACCTTACCTGGTCTGACCTACATGTGACTCCAGACCCGCAGCAATGTGGTTGACTCTGAAATGACTTAGCAAGGGCAATTAGGGGTGGGAAACAAATGCATGAAAGAATTTAAAAAAAACACCCTGGGGACACGAGGAATGAGTTTTTTTAAATAAACACAATGAGTTTTTGCAATGCAGTGCCTGAAAAGACAAAGGGTGGAAGCAGAGTCAATAATAACTAGCAGAAGGGAACTGGATAAACACATTTGAAGGGAAAATATTTATAGGGCTATCGGAAAAGAACAGAAGAATGGGATTAATTGGATAGTTCTATCAAAGACATAGTATATGCTGGGCCAAATGGTCATCTCCTGTACTGTGTCAGTCTATGAAAGGAAAAGTAAGAAAAAAAATAAATTTAAAATTTCATAAACCTCTAGGAACAATTTGCTACCTTTAGGAATGAGACTACAATTTCAATTGTTCCCTTTTTATGGGCTAGAGAAGCTAGAATAGCTAGAAGCTATTGGAGGACCATAAGTATTAAAAGTGTCATTGCATTGTGAAATACCAGCTTTAACATTTTGCAGGAAGCTTAATTCACTTTATAACAGCACAAATGCAGCAGTGTCTTGAAATTTGTGTGGAGGTTGAGGATGTGAGCTCCCAGTTTTGCAAGGTTAACAGTGAAGCTATGCAAATTGCAACAGCCTACGACTCACATGGCACCTCTTTCTTGCCACATATTTTTTTCTTTTTGTACACTAATCATAGCATGTGTATTAAACTCACTGGTATTTGTCCAGCAAATTCTGGGCCATTATTTCTGTCTTCCCAAACTTACTGTGGAATCATTAACCCAAGACTATGTTTAATTCATTAGCAAGAGCAAAACTGGGACATTTCTGAGCCTCATGATCTACATATTCTATTTAGCGGGGAGTTAAATAGCAAGGTCACAGAAAAAGAAAATGAGAAGGATACCTGTTGGCAATTTGGTTGAGTATTGGTCAGGACACAGTGGTCCCTGCTTTTGGTGGGAGTGTACAAAATGCACCAAGAGATCTTCTGCATTCATTTGAGCAGGTAGTCTTTGGTTAATTATCTCATTAAAAGACTACACCTACAATGGCTTAACTCTGCACTAAAATAAAGATTAGAAGGTGAAGTTTGTAAATTTCAGATCCCAGAAGTTACTGTGGCATTGAATAAGAATATCCTGCAACAGTGCCCAAAACTGAAATCGTACCTTTTGTGCCTGATGTGATCACAACAGAGTTCTTCCAGTCCACTGTCTGTGAAAGATTTAACAATTTTCCTCACTTATAAAAATGGCTCGAGTAGCTGCCTTTTTAGTCAGAATCCCTAAAACAGAAAATTTTGTTCCCAAGAAGCCTTGAAATAGCTCGTTTGAACCCAAAAGAACAACTAATGTGAGTTTAAAAGATATCGCTACTCTAGTTCTCTGCTGACATCTCTTAACTGGGTAACTGTATAAAAGGGCAGAGGAAGCCGTGAAGTCCT
Organism: Carcharodon carcharias; assembly: GCF_017639515.1. Taxonomy (NCBI): domain Eukaryota; kingdom Metazoa; phylum Chordata; class Chondrichthyes; order Lamniformes; family Lamnidae; genus Carcharodon; species Carcharodon carcharias. The sequence goes on along the minus strand of NC_054474.1, from coordinate 165,647,565 downwards.
TGGCTAAGTGGAAATTGACTTTAGAGGAGTGCTCATCACATTATGCCATTGCCAACTCAAAAGGATTGGTGTACATTCCTAAGCCGTGTACCAATAAGCAATTATAACACTAAGAATTGAAAATCAAAACAGATGTCTCCAATTGCACAGAGGCTTCTTATGCGTTCGCAGATAAGGTTTTACCTCGAGGCACAATGATGATGTAAGGCAGTCTCAGTTTCTCAAACCATGCTAATGCTTCTGGAATGTTCCTTTTAGCTGTTGACCAGTTCACTGTTGACAGACTGTCTCCATTATTATGCTGTTAAAAACCGTACACAAAGGTGACCAAATGTTGCCGAAAAACTATATTGAAGCCTTTAACTATCGGTTACATAGACATAAAACTGACAACTGGGTACTGTTGAAGGGATCTTCGAAACAATGGTTTCAAAGGTATTGCATTTAACAATGTATTTAAACAGTGAACGATTTTTGATTAATGGTTTATCTACCAACTGTAATACTGGGTTATGTAGAACAGAAGTATGCAAATCCAGAAAGCTTTAGTGACTCTAAGACCATCGTTGAGTATCTATCCGTAAAATACACAGTGACACAGATCCGATAATTACAGAGCAGCTCTGCTTCTCTTATTTCAACTCCATAATGTTAGCCTTGTTTCTAGAATTCCCAGCTGACTCAAAGTGGAATTACATTGAGCAATGCCTATGCACCATGCCCTCAAATTAAAAAAAACAATGCATTTTATTCATTTAGCATTGAGAATTTAATTTGCGGCACTTTCTGTGCTATCCTCGATTTTAGATCGTATAGATATAGTTTTATTTTTCTGCTGCAGGTTAACCATTTCAAAATGTTTCATTGTGACATTTTTTTTAGAGTGAAGAGTTTGTTGCTGATAATGATACTTGAGTGCAGTGGTGGAGGTATGTTCTACCTCTCATCACCATCCCTCATTTGATGGTTCATCTTTCTGCATTTTTTTTTGGCATTTGGTGTGTTTCCCTTTTTATTCCCAGCAATTTAATCCCCTTATTTTGGTCATATTACCTGACGGTGAAGAGAGTAGTACTGTTCCCAGGACTGCCACCAATGCTGACCTGTAGCTGGCCACTAGGAGGCAATAGAAACCTCCTAGCTGTGACTCATGACCCCTCACCTCACGGGAAGGGACCAAAATCATTCTGTTTTTCCTTTCCCAATTCCCCTTATACTCCATATTATGGATTATGATGGGACACAGTTTTATAGGCAACGATAGCCCTTCCTCTGCCTGTTTTGACCGTAACAATGGGAAGGACTGATCAAGTTCAGTTTACTGCTTCCCATAATCTACAATAGACCCAAAAGTGGGAGTCCCTGTGTAGGAATCCTGCCTGATCTTAGAGGCTTAACTCAATGGGGGGAAGGAGGAGCAGGATGGGAGACTCGGATCAACTTGGCTCTCTTCATTCTGGTTAATACTCATCTCTTCTATTCAGTTGCTGTGATAATTGACTACTGGAAAATCGAATAAAACAATTAGCCTTGCATTTATATAAGATCTAACCACATCTTTCAAAACACTTCATGCATGATGCAACACTTTGAGGTGTGGCCACTGTTGTGTGAGGAACTGTAGCATCCATTTTTGCATCTAGCAAGACCCCAGAATGATGACAAGATGAACAACCAGTTAATCTGTTGTTGGTTTTGAGGCCAGTGCAGTACAAATTCTAGTTTTCAGATAGCATTATGGGATCTTTAACATGCAGCTGACATGCAGAATGAAGAAGAGGCAGACAGGGCTCTGGTTCAACAGAATAGTTTCCTGAATCCTCATCTGTTATGAGGTACTTCGCCGCATCTTGAGCATTGAGATTGCAATTTATTAGTGCAAAGACACAGGGGGAAAAAACCCTTCTATTTTATCCAAAAGGTGCTAATTCTTACTAGGTAACAATCCCCCTATGCAGCACTGAAGGCATTATGTGCTATGAGTCACAGAGCGAAGCAACAACCTTCTGACGCAGGCAAGTGATGCTAACTGAACCAAACATCACCTTGATATCTAGGAACACTTGTTGGCCACTTCTACTCCTATTAACATTTCCTGGACTTTCTTGTTGCCGTCTATTTTTTGTTGGGCATGCAGTCAGATCTTATGTTGATTGGGAAATGGGTTTTCTCACTCTTGGGCTTAAGTAGCCATATTTGTGAGTTGATAGTTCCCTTTTTTTTACTTCCTTCACATACCATCTGTTAGCTCAAGTGAGCTGAGGGCTGTGCACAAACATGGAAACACCCTTCAGCTTTGCCAGCAATGAATATTTGGTCATTTACCTCTGCACCTGTGTCTGCTGTTGCTGGGATCATTTTCAAGACTGTCTCCTACAGATTGAGACATGCCAGGAGTCACGAATGCCAAAACCACTGACAATCAAATCGTAACTTGAACGGAAGAAGGTAGCCCCCTAAAGAAAGTTCTGTCTTTGTGAAGGTGAGGGGGGAAGGGGAAACTTGTTTAGGTCTATGTTTAGGTATCTTTATCTATATCTCAATCTAATATCTTGAAGCAGTTTGCTAGTGGCAAGACACAGTGTTGGCACTGTACCTGAAACCAAAGGTATGCCGGGACGACTAATCTCTGTACTCAATTTTCCAGTTTTAAAATAAATTTGTTTTAAAAAAAATAAATGTATGTAGCTAAAAATTACACTAGAGAAGTGTAACATCAAATATATAATTTCGGATATTCTATTTTCTTAAAAGTAGAATTACAATTGTGACAGGACACTTGATGTCTAGAGAAGCAGCTATTGTTTAAATAATACCAGAGGGGATTGTGGCAACAAATCTGGCTTCATTTCTTTACAAAATAATACCACAAGTGATTGAGCTACAATTAAGGAAAGCTTCCAGTTACACCATCTATCAGTGTCCTATTAGCAGGAACTGTGTAAAGCTTATTTGATTTCTCTTTTCACCCCACCCAGACTATTCTTCAATCAGGTCAAAATGAATAACTTTTTTGCCTTTAAAGCTCTGGATTGTAGGAAATAAATTTGGTTCATCCTCTGTCAGCTTGATTCAGCAGCAGCACTTATCATATTAGTCAGATAGTTCATGTTCAAAGTCCTATTCAAGTGACCTGAACACATAATCTAGATTGGCATTTCAGTGCAGTGCTGAGGGAGTGCTGTGTCGTCAGTGGTGCTCTCTTTTGGATGAGATGTTAAGACATGCTGAGCCCCATCTGCTTGTTTAGATCAGCATAAAAATTCCAATCGCTCTATTCAAAGAAGGAGCAGGAAGTTCTCAGCCTGTCTTGGCCAACATTTATCTCTTGAGCAACAGCTACCAAAGCACTTTACCTTGTTATCTTGTTAGCTGTGGGCCTGCGTGTGGGCAGATAGGCTGCCTTTTTACCTTATGAAATGACAGTGGCTACACTTCAAAAGCAAATATTGGTTGTGAAGTGTTATTTTTCTTCTTCATGCATGTTCAGAAGTGTTAGCTTCTACTTTCTGTATTTTTTGAAATAGCCAATATTTGAGGATAAGTATCTAAGTGTTAATCCTAAACCTAGCTGGTGTTTTGGACCATGCATGGACTACTATCCTGAGTCTAGAAGGATGGGCAGAGAAATAGAAGACTTACCTCCTGGCACTGAATTACAATGAGAACACCTAAAAATCTTATTAAAGCATTTCCTTTTGAGGTGAATAAATTTAAATCTTGGATTTGGAGAAGGTGTGTGTTCACATGTGTGTATAATAATGTCTTCAGTAATGGAGAATGATCAGACACTGAAGATCATGGGGAGGAAGGAGTGCCCTTGTGAAAATGGCATAGTGAAAATATGTACATAGTGGCTCCCAAGGGGTGATACAATTTGATTTGGAGGAAGGTGAATAGGAGGAATAATTGGGAAGCAAATGTCTATTAGCGGGCCATGTGCAATCTAATTTCTGGGATTATTACATATGAACATAGGAATTAGGAGCAGGAGTAGGTCACTTGGCCCCTCGAGCCTGATCTGCCATTCAATAAGATCATGACTGGCCTGAATGTAACCTCAAACTCACATTCCTATCTACCCCTGATAACCTTTCACCCCCTTGTTATTCAAGAATCTATCTAGCTCTGCCTTAAAGATATTCAAATCTCAGCTTCCACTGCCTTTTGAGGAAGAGTTCCAAAAACTCTCTATCCTCTGAGCGAGAAAATTTCTCCTCACCTCTGTTTAAATGAGCAACCCTTTATTTTAAAACAGTGACCCCCTAGTTCCAGATTCTCACAAGAAGAAACATCCTCTCCACATCCACCCTGTCAAGACCCTTCAGGATCTTAAACGTTTCAGTCAAGTCACCTCTTACTCTTCTAAATTTCAGTGGATACAAGCCTAACCTCTCCTCATAAGACAACCCACCCATTCCTGGTATTAGTCTAGCAAGCCTTCTCTTAACTGCTACTAATGCATTTACATCTTTCCTTATGTAAGGAGACCAGTACTGTACACAGTACTCCAGATGTGGTTTCACCAGTGCTCTGTACAACTGAGGCCATAATCTCCTTACTTTTGTAATCTGTTCCGCTTGCAATATACGATAACATTCTATTAGCTTTTCTAATAACTTGCTGTACCTGCATAGTAGCTTTTTGTGATTCATGCACTAGGACACCCAGATCCCTCTGAATCTGAGCTCTGCAATCACTCAACATTTAGATAATCTTTTTTATTCTTTCTGCCAAAATGAACAATTTCACATTTGCCCACATTATACTCAGTTTGCAAGATCTTACTTAACCTATCTGTCACTTTGTAGCCTCCTTACACCCTCTTCACAATTTACTTTCCTACCTATCTTTGTGTTGTCAGCAAATTTAGCCACCATTCCTTCGGTCCCTTCATCTAAGTCATTTATATAAATTGTAAAAAAAAACCTGAGGCTCCAGCACTGATCCCTGTGGCACACCACTTGTCACATCCTGCCAACCAGAAAAAGACCCATTTATGCCTACTCTCTGTTTCCTGTTGGTGCAGCAAATATTTCTGGTTAGAGTTTTGCCTTTCAAACAGCTGCAGCACATGCCAAATGAAGCTAAAGAATGTGGAATAACAGACTTTCTAAATCACCAGTGGAAAGTTAGTAGAGCTTGCTCTGAAACTCCAGCTACTGTTGTTATAGCCAGAAACTTAAGTCCTGACAGGTACCTGCATTGTAAATTAGATTAAAATATTAATGCCTATGGAAGTGCTTACATATTTCTTTCCAGTGCCTCTGCCTGGAATTTTTTTATCTGATCAGCATCTTGAGAGAACGACCTAATAATTTGAAAGATAAATTATTGGGTTAGATGAAGATAACTTTGGGTAGACCTAAAAAATATTAGATATTTGATGCTGAAGGATAGTTATGATCATGTCGGTTGGGTTTTAATCTTCCCATGAGGAAGCTCTTCCATACAGTGGGGGTTGGAATGGGGAAAATGGAATCTTTTGCTGACCACAGGCTTGGTGGAAATTTAGTTGGAAGAGGGTGCATCTATGAGACGTGGTCAGTTGCCTCAAAGCGGGATTCTCCCCATAAATTTTGTGATGGCAGAAAGAAAATATAAAAGGGTTTTCTCTCACCCCACAGGTAACTAAATTCATTTGATTGCTGCAGTTAATACATAATAAATCTATGCATGTATGTGATGTTATTGTGTAAATAATCTGTTGCATACAGTTAAATATTTTTCCTGTCACATAACTCTTCTATTAAAATTACTTGAGATAACCTATATGGAACTTATATTCTTTATGTTGTTTCTGGGAGCTCCCTTGCCCCAGGCTCTCTCTATATCACCAGAGTGCAGCACTCCACCCAACTCCTTCCCATTGCTGCCAAATACTACACCTCTACCTCCAATCCACTTTATGTTGCCTAGTGCCTTCCCTTTTTTTGAATCCTGAGCTTTTGGAAAAAGATTACAGATAAATTAACGAAGCATATAATGATTAAGGCTGTCCATTTATGATATTCATAGAAAAAAGGGACACTTGTGGAATTTGGTAAAAATGTCACCTTAATTCAGTGGCTCTGGTAATATCTTGCGCCTTAGAAAGCATCTGCCTCCATTGTTATAAAATACAATATTTACAACTTAGCTGTGAGAAACGTTGTGGGCGTGTCATGTTCAATCGTTTTCTTGACAATCGCTCTCTTAATCTTGCATAACTGAATTAGATTCACATTTACAAATTAGATTGCAGTGTTTTTAAAATTCATTTATAGAATGTGGGCTTCGCTGGCTAGGCCAGCATTTATTGCCCATCCCTAATTGCCCTTGAGGAGGTGGTGGTAAGCTGCCTTCTTGAACTTCTGCAGACCCTGTGGTGTTGATACACCCACAGTGATGTGAGGGAGGGAGTTCCAGGATTTTGACCCAGCGACAGTGAAGGAACGGCAATATATTTCCAAGTCAGGATGGTGAGTGGCTTGGAGGGGAACTTCCAGGTGGTGGTGTTCCCATCTATCTGCTGCACTTGTCTTTTGAGATAGTAGTGGTCGTGGGTTTGGAAGGTGCAGACTAAGGAACCTTGGTGAGTTCCTGCAGTGCATCTTGTAGATGGTACACTCTGCTGCTACTGTACATTGGTGGTAGAGCAAGTAAATATTTGTGGATGGGTGCAAATCAAGTGAGATGCTTTATCCTAGATGGTGTAAAGCTTCTTGATTGTTGTCGGAGCTGCACTCATCCAGGCAGGTGGAGAGTATTCCATCATACTCCTGACTGGTGCCTTGTAGATGGTGGACAGGTTGAGAGTTGAGAAGTGAGTTACTCACTGTGGGATTCCTAGCCTCTGACCTGAAGATATTTGAAGTAAATGTGCTCATTGCTTTAATGTACTCTTTTTACTAAAGCTATTGTATTTCTCTGAAATAGATGGAAATGCTAAACAATTATTCAGGGGCAAGCAAGCTCTTTAATGATATTTCTGTAGGAAAATAGGATATAAGGTATGATTTTCTGTAGTGGACCACAACCCAATATTAAAAACTATGGACATTGGAAGACATTGTCCTTTTAACCAGAGGAGTTAGAATGTGATTCATTTACGAAGCTCTCTTTACTCCTATCTGGTGGCCTCTTGCATAAGAATTGGCTTTTATCCAGTCCAGTTTTTTTTTCCCTTTAGGTATTTTTCCCATAATTAGTGCCGGGTATTTGTGGTTTTTCAAATTGGAACTGCAACATTTAAAAAAATACTCATTTGTATGAGCTAAAACTAAACCAATATTTGTATATTGAAGAAATGTCTCCATTCGAGACATAGATTTTCAAGATCAATTTACAGAAGGCATCTTTAAGGGGAAAAAATAGTGGATTTGTGCTCCCAAACAATTAAACTTGTCAATTTATTACTTGTGTACAGTTACTAATTTTCTTTCTTGAAAGAAAAATTCACATTCTGTGCAGGTCAGTTTGGGGGGAAAAGTGAGAGGGTTTAATGTTTTTATATTAATATTTATACCATGTTAATCCCAGTAGTCCAAAGTCTTGAATTATGACAGGCATTTTCTAATTTAATTTTGGGTATTAAAATGCTTATGAAGAATTTAGCTCAGTATGAATGAGGCGGATAAAGAATATATTAGAGACAATTCTCATTTGTTCAGCATCCTATTCTCTCTCTCTCTCTCTCATTCAGCAGCAAGAAAATATCCTTCCCTAAAGATGTCTTCTGTAAATTAATCTCATCTCTGTCCAGAATAAAGACGTTTTCTCAATATACAAAGATTGTTGAGTTCTTACAGTCACAGGAGTGATTTTTTTTTAAATGCTGCAGTTCATTCAGATTTTACTGGTGCAAAAACGGAGCCCCCAGCCTACCTCACACAGGTTATTTGACTCCATTTTTCAAATGGGCCTCAAGTTATTGTCCAGCTGGACACTCGCCAAAGGAGAGGAACTTGTTTAAAATATTTAAATCGGCATTGTAGGCTGGTTGTAGGACTCGTTCCCACCACATTTTTCAAGTATTAATGATCTTCCTACTTAGAACCGATTGTAGACCAGGTTAGACAAAGGCCCTCGGAAGGATTGCGTAAGGCTGCTCCTGAAATGTTATGGGTAAGGTTTAAATTGGAGCATCTGATTATCTGCTGGTCCTCCCACTCCAACTGAGGTAAATATTTCACCACACCACCCCACCCCCCCAATGATTAGTCCTTTTTCCCGATTTAGTGAGTTGTTTCTTAGCATTCGTTGAGTGCTAGCAGCTCGCTGATCATAATTTAAATGTGGTTGTTCTCTTTGGAGAAGTGACAGTTAAGAAGATAGTTAATAGCGATGTTGAAAATTATGAAGGGTTTTTGACAGTAGATAAGGAGACACTGCTTCCACTGGCAGGAGGATCAATAACAAGAGGACACAGATTTGAGATAATTGGCAAAAGAACTGGAGGGGAGGTGAGGAGAAAATAAATTCTCCATTGAGTGATGATGAAGAATGCACTAAGATATAAGCAAAAAACTGCGGATGCTGGAAATCCAAAACAACAACAAAAATACCTGGAAAAACTCAGCAGGTTTGGCAGCATCTATGGGGAGGAGCACAGTTAACATTTCAAGTCTGCATGACTCTTCAACAGAACTAAGGAAAAATAGAAAAGGGGTGAAATATAAGCTGGTTTAAGGTGGGGGGTGGTGGTGGGGGGGTGGGGTGGTTGAGACAAGAGAACTGGATAGAGGGCCAGTGATAAGTGGAGATAACCAAAAGGTGTCGTAGACAAAAGGACAAAGAGGTGTTGAAGGTGGTGATATTATCTAAAGGAATGTGCTAATTAAGGGTAGAGAGCAGGACAAGCAAGGTACAGATAGCCCTAGTGGGGGTGGGGTGGGGGTGAAGGAATCAAAAAAGGCTAAAAGGTAGAGATAAAACAATGGATGGAAATACATTTAAAAATAATGGAAATAGGTGGGAAAAGAAAAATCTATATAAATTATTGGAAAAAACAAAAGGGAGGGGGGAAATCGGAAAGGGGGTGGGGATGGAGGAGAGAATTCATCATCTAAGATTGTTGAACTTAATATTCAGTCCGGAAGGCTGTAAAGTACCTAGTCGGAAGATGAGGTGCTGTTCCTCCAGTTTGCGTTGAGCTTCACTGGAACAATGCAGCAGGCCACGGATGGACATGTGGGCATGAGAGCAGGGTGGAGTGTTGAAATGGCAAGTGACAGGGAGGCCTGGGTAATGCTTGCAGAGAGACAGAAGGTGTTCTGCAAAGCGGTCACCCAGTCTGTGTTTGGCCTCTCCAATGTAGAGGAAACCGCATTGGGAGCAACAAGTGCAGTAGACTAAGTTGAGGGAAGTGCAAGTGAAATGCTGCTTCACTTGAAATGATTGTTTGGCCCTTGGACGGTGAGGAGAGAGGAAGTGAATGGGCAGGTGTTGCATCTTCTGCGGTTGCATGGGAAGGTGCCGTGGGAGGGAGTTGAGGTGTAGGGGGTGATGGAGGAGTGGACCAGGGTGTCCCGGAGGGAACGATCCCTACAGAATGCCACCGGGAGGGGTGAAGGGAAGATGTGTTTGGTGTTGGCATCATGCTGGAGTTGGCGGAAATGGCAGAGGATGATCCTTTGAATGCGGAGGCTGGTGGGGTGATAAGTGAGGACAAGGGGGACGCTATCATGGTTCTGGGAGGGAGGAGAAGGCGTGAGGGCGGATGCGCGGGAGATGGGCCGGACACGGTTGAGGGCCCTGTCAACCACCGTGGGTGGACTGCCTGAAAGATTGGTGGCAATAGATTCAATAGTAGCCTGCGAAAAGGAGTTGGTTGTATATTTGAAGAGGAAGCATTAGCAGGGCTATGTGGCGAGAGCAGGTGAGCTGAGGTTAATTGGATAGCTCTTTCGAAAATCCAGCTCTACGAACAATGGATCAAGTGGCCTCCTTCCTTGCTGTAAGATTCTAAAATGAGGCAGCACTTGTGTGAGTGGGTCAGGCCTCCCTGGAGCTGTCAAGCGTGTGGTCTAATTGCATCAGCTCCCAGCCACCACATGTACATAATAAATGAAAATCGCCCCACTGTCTTCATTTAAACCCACAGGGATGCTCAGTTGGAGCTTCTCTCCCAGGTGCCAAAACACAACAATCCGATGAGGTCCTGGCTCATGTTATTTGGCTTATTTGAAGTTAACTGAACTGATGGAATGGAGTTTTTTTTTAAAAAAAGATTTTAAAACACAAGGCGCTGGTGGAAGTTGAGCAGTGATCGTTTTTTTATTGTGTGCTGCTAAATCCAGCTGTGATTTTCTGATCTGTAAGATTTGTGCAAATTGCTGACTGGTCTTTTACTTAATCCTTGCAGGAAAAGGTTATAATGATGGCAGGTTTGTTCGTATTGATTATCAACTCTGAAGATGCTTTAGGTAATCCACAGGAATTGCATTCCTCCCATGTTCATCGTATAATTTCATAGCGAGGCCTCTTCCAACTGTGACAGTGTTACTTCCTGTTTTGCACATTCACGTTTCACTCTTGGATCTAGGCTAAAAATATACTATGATCCATCCAGACCTGCTTTGCAACTAATTTCATTTTAGGTCCAAGAATCAAGATTTGAATGTGACGGAGTTGCCAATTCAGATTGGACACTTGCCTAGAGGTGCCTTCACATCAGGTGGAATCTTAAGATAAAAACAAAAAACTGCGTATGCTGGAAATCCATAACCAAAAAAGAAATACCTGGAAAAACTCAGCAGGTCTGGCAGCATCGGCGGAGAAGAGCAAAGTTGATGTTTCGAGTCCTCATGACCCTTCAACAGAACTAAGTAGAAATAGGAGAGGGGTGAAATATAAGCTGGTTTAAGGGGGCAGGGGGAGAAGGGGGGGTGGTTTTGGGACAAACAAGCAGTGATTGGAGGAGATATCCAAAAGATGTCACAGACAAAAGAACAAAGAGGTGTTGAAGGTGGTGATATTATCTAAAAGAATGTGCTAATTAAGAGTGGAGAGCAGGACAAGCAAGGTAGCTCTAGTGGGGGTGGGGTGAAATAAACGATGGGTGGAATACATTTAAAAATAATGGAAATAGGTGGGAAAAGAAAAACCCATATAAATCATTGGAAAAAACAAAAAGGAAGGGGGAAGAAATGGAAAGGGAGTGGGGATGGAGGAGGGAGCCCAAGATCCAAAGTTGTTGAATTCAATATTCAGTCTGGAAGGCTGTAAAGTGCCTAGTCGGAAGGTGAGGTGCTGTTCCTCCAGTTTGCGTTGAGCTTCACTGGAACAATGCAGCAGGCCAAGGACAGACATGTGGGCATGAGAGCAGGGTGGAGTGTTAAAATGGCAAGCGATAGGGAGGTCTGGGTAATGCTTGCGGACAGACCGAAGGTGTTCTGCAAAGCGGTCACCTAGTCTGCGTTTGGTCTCTCCAATGTCGAGGAAACCGCATTGGGAGCAACGAATGCAGTAGACTAAGTTGAGAGAAGTGCAAGTGAAATGCTGCTTCACTTGAAAGGACTGTTTGGGCCCTTGGACGGTGAGGAGAAGGGAAGTAAAGGGGCAGGTGTTGCATATTCTGCGGTTGCATGGGAAGGCGCCGTGGGAGGGGGTTGAGGAGTAGGGGGTGATGGAGGAGTGGACCAGGGTGTACCGGAGGGAACGATCCCTACAGAATGCTGATAGGGGGGGTGAAGGGAAGATGTATTTGGTGGTGGCATCATGCTGGGAGTTGGCGGAAATGGCGGAGGATGATCCTTTGAATGCGGAGGCTGGTGGGGTGGTAAGTGAGGACAAGGGGGACCCTATCATGGTTATGGGAGGGAGGAGAAGGCGTGACGGTGGATACGTCAACTTTGCTCTTCTCTGCCGATGCTGCCAGACCTGCTGAGTTTTTCCAGGTATTTCTGTTTTTGTGAGGTGGAATCTTGTTCAGTCATCAGGTGTCCCGCCTGTTGGCTGGAGACCAGCAAAGGACCTGCACTGTCACTTTTCGGGAAGGCCCGCCAAACTGCGAGGCATTGGCCCTTCCCCTGGAACCAAACACCTGGGACAGTAGTCTCACCTACCGAAAACTGCCAGCCAATCAGAGACCGGCAGCTCTTGTGCTCAGCACTGCCACTGAGAAGACCATGGCTGCAGCCGCAAGGAGAGGCACTGGAGTCCCAGGATTGGAGAGTGACCTAGGCCACAGGTAACTAATGTGCAAGGGTGTGGGTGGGGGTTGCGGTGGGGGTGGGGGTGGGGGGGGTGGGGGGGGAGGGGGAGGGGGAGGGGTGCAGTGGAGTTGGCAGCATGGGCAGGAGGATGGCTCTCAGTGCCCTCTTCCCGATATCGAGTCTCTCGATCAGGCACTTGAGTGCCTTTTGATCAAAGGACCTCACCCACCTCCGGAGGTGACAAGCTGGCCGTGTGGTTTTACCTGCTCTGCATGCCACATGATGACAGGCACACCCACCACTGGGGCCGTTAATAGCCTCAATAATGGGTCTTCCTGCCCGGACCTTATTTCTGGCAGAGGTGGGGAGGCGGTGGGGTTCCGGTACATCACCATCCTGCCTAATTGCAAGTCCTTCCTGCCTCCATGCTGACCACCAGCAGGAGCACAAGATTCCACCCATGATGCCTGCCCTTCATCCACCCTCGCACTCCAATCATTAGCCGCTCAGCATGTCATACTGGGCAGGTCACCTTCCGAAAAAGCTTGAAAAGCGAATAGACTCCTTACCGATGAGAGAGTGCTTGCCAGCTGAGCCTTTATTTGTTCCCCACGTCTGATACTTTTATAACTAATGAATTATTTTTGTAATGCCTGTATGATTTTTCTCCTGTGTTGCTCGATGGAGTTTAATCTTTAACCCCTGGAGACTCCAGGGTGATCAAGTGTATTGTGGGCACAGGCCTTTGCACGTCTGAGGTTCTGCTGCAAGGTTTGGTTTCTTCTGGCTTAAAAGCTAGACAGAGCAGATTATTGGGACTATTCATAGATCTTGTTCAGGATAGAATGATGACTGGGATTGCCTACACATTTTTCCTAATTCATTTATCAAATGTGGGTGCTGCTGGTCAGGCCAGACTCTGCTCATCCTATAGTTTCTAAATGAACAACTAAACCAGGGCCACAGGCTTTGGAATATTTGCTTCTATTCTTGTCGAAAAGACTTGGGGTCCATCACACCCAGGGTACCTAGTTTGTAACCATGGATTACAAATGCCAACCAGCAGATATGATTTATGTTGCTGATACCCTCGTTACTGTCTACTCAGTCACAACAGGAAGTGTTTTTCCCTTTGTGCGTTTACACCTTTCCAAAAATTTTGCCTCACTTTCAACGCTGGGAGAAATATAGGAAGGAAGATGATTTTAACATAAAAAGCATATTCAAACTTGGCTTAAGAGAGTTCTCTGGTAACCCAGTAAACGCTGTCATAAATTTTTGAAATGGGCTTTGTACAGATTTGCACTGCAGCCGGTGGGAATTGTGTGGTAGCGCTTCCTGGATGGATACAATCAGAACGACTCTGGATTTACACTGTTGGTTCACTTGGAGCAATGAGATTCTAAATCTTCTTTGCCAACAGTGCATACGCTCAAGAATAATTAGCCACTGGCCTCACTTTGACCAGTTTTTAAAATTATGGTGCAGCTGCATCTTTAACTTTCATTCCTGTTAGTCATAAGGGTTGTAATTGGTGGCTAATAAACATTTACCTTTTCTTTAATCCTTCACAATAACTGGATCAAATCCCTGCCTCATGTAACCCAAATGAAAATCCTAATATGGCACGTACTTTGTCCTCCACACTTGTGGACGAAAGACTTTATTGCGCCCATGAACGGCAGAGTCATGGTCCACTTTTGCTCGTGACGTTTCTAAGTTAGTTGGTTGTCTCATCGCTCAAGAGGTAAATTCTTGCTTCAGCAGTTTGCCATCCTGGCGACCTTTGCAAGTCACCAAATTTTTCAAGAGCTAAACGCAGATCTTCACTGATTTGTGACGAATTGTGGTATTTCTTTGTGTTTTGTGTATTCTTTACTGGTGGAGGAAGAAGGATTTGAAAATGTTTGGAAACTGGGAAGAGACCCATTGTTTTTTGACCCCATGAAAGGTGGCAGGAGTGGTTGCCTAGGAGACCACATGATGAGGAGCCCTGGAAAATTGGGAGGGGCAGAATGGAGAGTTTATCAAAAGAATCAGCCAAGGGTTTCGAGCATAATCTGCTGCATTGTTATGTTGTGATTCTCTAAGCTTCTCTTTTCAAGAGTAACCACTTCTAATAGTTATTGAGGCTTATCAGAAAAAGCAGTGACATGGTGACTTTTAGAAGTCTCATTCAAAAGGAGTGGAAGTGAGGTATTTCCACAGAATGTGAGAGACACTGAGAACACACATTGCTGACTAGAGTGAATATCTCATTCTTATGAACATTTAACCATTTGAATGCTTCCAACTGCAGAAGTTACTGTACAACAAATTTCCAATGGGGGTTAAAATTGTTGTCTTGCCACCTTGTATAGTTAAATCCACATTAAATAAAGGTTCCAGACAGTGCCTTGCACCGTAAATTGAACATTTTGAGATACTGAATGACTGCCGAAGAACATTCAGACAAGGTTTGAAGCTAGTGCAGAGTAATGAGCTATGATTCTCTTTCACTTATTCTGTTGCAGGAAAGCCACTCTGGATTCAAATTGGAATGAGGAAAAGGTGTTGCAGTGTGCTGTTGTGATCTGCATGGTGTAGAGTTTAACGGAGGGGAGGGAATTTTCTGAGGGTAGAAGACAGAGTGAAAGGTATATTGCCAGGTATTGTCAAGAGTGATGAAGAATTGTACTTTTGTTATGAGATTGGGTCAGGATCAGAAGGCATGAAGCAATATATATATATTATATATACCCTGACTATTTTATAAAATTATTTTCTTTTAAAATGGACAAATGGCTGGACTGAGAAAGTGGCCACCACTGACCATATGATAGTCATTCTGGAAGTTTCGGAGCAGCTTAAAACTGGACAAAGGCTAACACATCAAACCCCTGGAATGTAACACTCCATGCATTGTATAAACATTCCAGCCAAGCCAACACAAAGGATAGTAGACTAGACATATGCCCCAGCCAGCTGTGGACAAAGGCGGAGCTATTTGTGACTCCTCACCTCCAATTTTGTGCTAATGGTTCTACAGTTACCTGCTCAAAACACAGTAGGTTTTAACTGGGGGAGCCTTGTTAGCTGAATAGTGCAACATGAAACCGCCCTGTCACATGACCAAGACTTGAGCTGTTTGCATTGTTTCAATTAGACAGCATTCGGATTCCATCATCAGTCTGCTGTCTAACATCTGACGGGCAGGCCACAGAAGTAAGCTCAGGCCAGGTTGGACATCTGGCCCCCATCTGCCCTGGCTCTGCTGGGAAGATTTTGTACTATCATCTACGGAACTGATTCAATCTCTGCGTGCCTACTTCATCTTGTGGCATCAACACCACTGGAAAAGTGAATTGTACACCATCGGCCTTCTGCCAGCTGATCTCTGTGAAAGAATTCCTCATTGATCTTTGACTCTGGATTCACGTGAAACCATCGTTCTTATTTTTATCGTGATCCCTGCCTTGAACACCTTTCTTTCCCTTATCCCCCTTTTGTGGTATAAGTGCAAAAAAGGGCAGATGTTCTGAAACCTCTTACCCGTGGTTTGTGTGTGCATGTAAAATAAACCAAGCCTCTCATTTAACCTGATCTCTGGTTTTCTGTGGAGTTATTAGTGGAGGATTGGATCACTCTGGGAAGGTCACTCCTGGAAGGCTGGGGAACATATAAACTTATAAAAGGGGGCAATCAAAAATCTAAAGCCTTTCTGTTTGTGGACAGACAGTGAGTGGAGAAATCAGGGTGGTTCAGAATTAAACCCCCTCCTGAATGTGACAAGATCATCTGAACCTCTTTCTACAATGAAGCCAGACCCTGGAAGTGATGCTGCTAGTACTGACCCTGGCATCCATCTGTCCAGACCTCCTAGTATAGTAGCCCCAGGAGAGCTTCTACAGGCACTGGGGAGCAACCTCCCTCCTTTCCCTGGTCTCCTCTATTAAGATCTTCAGGAATCCAACTGAAAACATGCAGCCAGCTCTCTGATTATATCTCAGATTCCCCTCCTGGCAGTATTATGGCAGCAAAATCTGGCATTAAGGAACTGGAGCCCAGTTTGAAGTAGAACTCAGGAGAACTGACAACAAAATTATGGCATGAAAGTGGGTGGGCTATCTGTTTCCCGATGTGACTGGGTGGTCGGCCTGTCAATCATGTAAAATCGCCCGGGCCTCAGTCTAGCTACATCACGGTGGCTTCATGTTCATCCCACCTGCTTCCCAACCAAGTTAAAATCAGGACTAAAGTGACTGACCTTGAACCTTCCCCTGTGCTAATGTGGCTGCCTTGGAAACAACTGACCATCTCTGGGTGCCGTTTAACTGTAGCTGCTGATCTTGGATCGATCTAACCAGGAGTTGATTCCCAATCATTAACATTTCAACACACTGCGCTTTCAGAACATTTCAATAAGCTCCTGGGGAAACCTTTTTTAAGAGATGCTCAGAACCAGCAACAACTTACCTTCCCCAGCCTGTACGTTTTCTACCTCTTGGAGATGTGCTGGAGATTTGAACTTGCTTTATCCCGTGGTCCAACCCTGAATGCTCAACCATCGAGTATCTCCAAAACTGGGACCGATACATTTTTGGGCACTAAGGGGATTGGGTGAAAGGTTGGAAGTGGTGTTGGTGTAAAAGTTCAGCCATTGAATGGCAGAGCACACACAAGGGGTCACATGGTCCACTACTGCCCTTATTTGAATTAGTCCTAAAATCAGAATATAATCTCCCTTCACCTTTTAATGCCTTATAATGGAGAATAATGCTCATACAGATTATATTGCTATGAATCATAAAGCAAAATGGACATGCTCCACTGTTGCCATGTTCAACTTCTCCCAGTCATGTTCATCAGCCAAAGTTTTTTTTTAAGTGTGGTTACAAGCCAATCAAAATAGTCTTTTTTTTTGGTTAACATGGTTGCCATCTGGATTTACTCAGCAGCGTACTTGCTTCTGTGTGCTGTGATTGAAATGCTATTTTGCTAAGCGTTTCTCAAAAAAAAATAATAACACGAGGCTGGAAATAAACAGCTTTGAAAGATTCTTCTGCTGATAATTACTCAGTCCAATTAAATTCACCACTATCAAACATATTGCATTCTACTTGAACTAACTTCAACGTGATCTGCCGTTTGGAATATTATAGTTTTGATCAAATCTTGCTTTCAATCCATAATTTGACTCTACTTGCACCCAAAAATAGACTATTACCTCCACCACCGCCTCCCCCCCCCCCCCCGCCACCCACCCCACCCCATGCAACTTATTGATCAACTCTATTTAGGTTAGGCCTTCACTGGTGAAAATCAACAACTTATCATTTCTAGTTAGTTAGTATCAGCACAAGATAACTAAAGGGACCAATGATTCTACGAGATCCAAGTTGTTGCTTGTTGAAATGTATATATCCTAGCTACTTTAAAAATATTCTGTGATTTATGAATATTTCAGCAAACGCCACAACAATAAACTGTTAGTCAATCCGTTTTCTTTAAATCTGCCCTTGTCAATAGGTTGAGTTCAGTTACAGGAATATGCTTGCAAAAGGTTCAGACTTGTTTTCTTAACCAAGTCCTAGGTATACTCAAGACGATGACTCGCGCTTCAGTCAATAACTGAACCAGGAATTGAAAAAAAGCCTTGCCATATGGTAACTTTCTATCTCAGATTAACAAACACAAATGATTTATTTACTAAGGAATAGCACTTGATGTCAAATAATCTAGCTTGCTGTACATTATTGCCCTACAGAGAGTCATCTGACCCTGCTTGACATGTCTGCTTGAAAGGATTAACTGCCCTATAATCAATACAGCAATGAAGGCCAAAATAACCAATCTGTTGACCACTTAATTATTTAAACGCTTGCGTATTCCCACCAGCATTTGGTTTAGCTTATGTTAGGGTATGGATAGTTAAATGTGCTGCCTTTCTAATACTTAACCTGACCTATACCTAGACCATTAAAGTGTCTGGCTACACACTCCCATGTGTTTAGTGCAACAACTGTTACTTGCTCTAATACTTGAAACACTGTATTGTGAATATAAATACAGAACATTGATTGCTTTCATCCTGCTTGGATTTTGTTCAGGTCACAATTAAACCCTACTTTTAAGACTCCCAATCCCTTCAAAGTGTTTGGGTTTGAACTTTCAACAATGCACTGAGGTACATGCTGTATAACATTCAAACCTTGTAAATATTTAAGTTGCAATTTATGAAACTTTGATTAAGTGCAGTTGGGAGGAATAAATGTATCTTTGTAAGAGCCAGCCATGGGGACACTTAAATTTAGAAGTTGGGAAAGAGAGTGAAAATTTTAACTAACTTTTTTTATTTGTGGCATTTTATGTGCAAAATTGTAGCAGTGTTGCCAAAGAGGAGGCAGCTAAAGCACTTGAGCTTTGCTGTGCTGCAAAATGGCTGTTGGTTAATTTTTTCTGTTAATATTTTACGATGAGCAAGAGTTACAAGCAATTGGAAGAAGAGAGTTGGGGAGCAGAATCGATCAGCCCTGCATGATATTGAAGTGGATTAGTTCTGGCATTTTCAGCTTTACTGTAGTATCTTTTCCCCCTTCTCTTCTGATTGCTTCCTAACGCTTGCCACACTTTCAACTTGGAGGATATGCCTGCCTTGGCTGTGGGTGTCTCGATTGCTGCAATTGGTACCATTCAACAAGTGTTCCCGACGAGGAGAAAAGCTAACTCTCTTGAAATGGTTATTCAGCATTGAGCACATACTTCCTTTTTATTTGCTTATTTGCTCAGTTGTCAAAAATGGGCATGGGGCGAGGGGTGGGGGGGGGGTGTTGTGGGTGTGGGTGGGGTGGGAGGGGCTATGGGTGGGGATGCTGGGAAGGGGAAGGGAAAACCTGGCAGTTTTGTCCTAGATGCTGGCAAAGTAAAGGAGCAGTTAAATACTGGAGACTCCGCAAAATACCGCAGTGTTGGCAGGTAATACGTTCTATAACTGTTCCAGACCATTTTGTGGCTGAACATACATTCTTTGCTAGCTGAAAGGCCTGTAATAAGATGTACGAAATTTCTAGCCTTCAGCAGCAGACTTAAAGGAGAAGGAAAGCCTGGGGGACATTCTTTTTTGTCCAAAGTCTTCCCCATTCCCCCCTCATTCTCTTCGATATATCGATTTCACAATGTTTTATTATCTTAACATCAATGTTATTGCCTGTATGGAGAACCTTGAGTTGCCATAGTTTTCTAGTGACTTCACCGATGAGGGGAACTTAATGCATTGACTGGAAATGAGAAGGACCCCTACTCCACCTTATTGAACTGGGATTCCAAGCTACAAGCTTTCTTGTGCTTCGAAGGGCCCCACTTGCCTCTCAAGCCTGTTGAAAGTAGCACTATTATTTGCTATGAAATGGTTCTGGTAACCATAGGTGGGCTCTCTGTTAACGATATGGTCGGAGCTTCTAATTGGGGGGGGGGAGAAGAGAGAAAGACAAACTTGAGGCAATAAAGTTGCTGTTTTTACAAAAGCACCAGATAGAACCTGGACAGTCATTTTATAAAAAAAATGGGAGTGGTGAGTTGCGCAATAATGGTGCCCCCTATGTTTTCCATCCTTTTTTAACTTCTTAACTTAACATTTTTTTCACTGAGAAAGATTTTTTTTGTCAAGGCTTTTCGTCTTGCACTCATCAGGATGATTTGCAAGAAAGTATAGATGTCAGGGGAATGCAGAACAGAGTTCTAAATGGTTGACAAGTAGACTCTGATTGGTACAGGCATTGCCATGGAGAATGCACCAGTTGATGGTGACTGACAGTTAACTGCCAAGCATGGTTTGAAATTTTTTGACTCTGGTTGGCCAAGGCAATTGCGAATTGTCCTGCTGAGTGCAAGATGAAAAGCTTTGACAAAAAAATCTATTTTTTTTTCAGCAATACTCAAGTTCTGTACTACCAAATGACTATTCTTTTAACTTTCTGAATGATGGATATCTAGGGTTCTTGCAGAGCTTATATGACAGTTTTTAAAAAAGCTACTTTATAAACTACTTCAAATCCAAGAGGAAAAGATTACGTGTGTGCAAGAAGGGAGCTGTCTAAAGGGTAATCAGATTTGAGCCATTGATTTCTAATGCCCTACACACTTGGATACAAAAAAACTGCACTAAAACCCCTCTCCATTGACCATCTCAATGCTTTTCAATGGCCTGGGTCTAACCAAGAATCTGATTTGATTTGCTGCAATCAAATCTACTGGCCTTTAGGCAAACATGTTAGAAATATGATACTGTGTTTGCTGAAGTAATTTTTGTCCTGTATCTGGTTTAGAAGTCCACATAAAAGTAAATTATATACTTGGACATACTCTAAACCATATAAGCTCAGCTGGGTCTTCCAGCATTCCTACAATGCCGACAGTTGGGTATAACGTTTCAATGTCCAATTCTGCTTCAATGAAATTCTGTGTTCTCACATTCAAAATGCATCCTATTTATGGATTGCAGCTCATGTGAGCAATTACCACCCTTCCTCCGAATGAAAAAAGGATTTTGAGATGAGAATCATGAGTGGATTATAATGACGCAGTTCCATAGAGCTGGATACATCGGGTATTGATCCTGTGCTGGCTTGTCCTTGGTCTACCGAAGCCGGCAGTGAGTCATGATGCTGCGTTCTAGCAAGCTGCTAAAACTGTGTGTTGCAGTCAACTTGTGCAAAGCCTTGTGGCTTGGGAGCAAAAGAGGCCAAAAAATGTTGAATGTAAATTGTAGGTTGCACAAACCGCATGAAGATGGATAGTCTTCATCTACCAACATCTTTTCCACTCTGTCTGCGTAACGTTAATGTTACACAGGAATGGCGTCCTTTGAAGTATTACTGCAGAAATCAACAGGATTTTGGGACACGACAGGGTCTGGTTTCTATTTAAGTAATTAAGCATGGTGGAGCTCTTTAAAAGAAAGACGAGAAATTTTACGATAAACCACGTTCGATAAATTGTAAGAGGCTTGCACTTATCCAGTATGGGCTGGCTGGCTCAGTGGCTTCAAGCAAGGGCAAGAGCAGAGTGAGACAGCACGGGGACTGACATCTTCAGGGAGGGCAGTAGGCTCATCCTTCACGCAGCCGAAGTGACGTCTTATCAATCTTGGTGACCGGTTGGAGCGCCGGTTGCTGCGAATGCTGTGAGAGTCTGCCAGCTCCTTTCAGCCCTGGTTATCCATAACCCATGATGGCAGCAGTCTGAACCTGGCACGGCAGCAAGCTGTGCTCGCATGAAAAGAGGCCGGGATGGCATGACCTCAGTCTGGGTTTCCAGTGCAGCACTCTTGACGTTGGGCGGTTTCTGCAATGGGAACTGAGACATTGACCCTCGGATGTTGCATCGTGGTCGAGTCTGCAATTTGGCCATGGAGCTGGCCAGTGCTTACACGCTGGAAGGGATGGTTTCCAAGCTCTGTATAAAGCCCCTGTTCCACCTAGGTGCTGGACTCCTCCATGCTTCTTGGTGGTGATAGTAGGCTTTCTGGCAGACTTGCCAACGCACCCAGCAATTAATTGGCCATCAGCGTTTCACTACACATTTACCCCCATCGAGGTTTTCATCTGAATCCACAGCAGCAGAACCCCTGTGTGAGACCTCTTTTTCTGAGGAGCTGGCACCCGTATGACCCTTTCCCCCGCTCTGGCCACAGCCCACTCGTGCTCAGTGACTCACCATGAGCAGATTCCACCTCCTGTGCTACCGCCTAAACTTGCCAGTACCTGAGCTGGGGGCTGCGGGTATGAGATCGACCGTCCCGGTGTTTCATCATCAGCAGTCCCCTGTTCCTCTTGGATAGGTACTCTCGATCGTCTGATCTCAGCTGGTTCTTTCAGCGTTCCTATAACGCCAACAGCTGGGCAAAATGTTTTGATGCCCAATTCTGCTTCAATGAAATTCTGCGCTCTCACATTCCATTTGTGGGTCACAGCTCTCACAAGTAATTACCACCCTTTCTCCTAATGACAAAGAGACTTTAGATGAGATTATAATGGGTGGATTATAATGAATGCAGTTCTCTAGAGCTGGACATATCAGGTATTGACCCTGTGCTGGCTTGGTCTTGTCCACCTGCACTACACCATGGATGGTTGGCAATTCTTGGCTATCTGAAAGTAGAAAGGCACAAGGAGTAGGGTTAAGTGCAGGGAAAGGGCAGAAGACAAGAGATGCTTGCATACACTGCCTGCAACATGTAAATAAAAAAAGAATGTGGAATGAGGGGGAAGTGGGGTGTGAGGAAGGAGGATCAGTGAGGAACATAAGATAATTTGCAGACCTGGTGCTGACCACTCTCTCAATCATGGCCCCTCTAATGATGACCATCAACACCCCCTCCATCGGGGTGAGAATATGCATCCATGGCTATCTCTCAGCAGTTAGTTGCTGCTCTGTCTGGTTGTGTGCCACCTTTTCCCGCAAAAGAGATAGCAGTGTCTCAGCAAGTGTGGTGCAATGTGTTTGGGTGATGTGCCTGTCATAGTTGAATAGCTGGTTGGGTGCGCAAGCTGTGTGAAATGGGTATGCGGCTTGCAGCAGTGCTAAATGTGAAGGTGAAGCAAAGCTATAGTAGTCATTTGGCAGTATAGAACTTGAGTATTGCTGAAAAAAAAGCCATGTCGAAGCTTTTCATCTTGCACTCATCAGGACACTTTGTAAGAATACCAATATAAGGGGAAAACAACAATTTATACTGTATGTGAAGAGACTGCTGATTGACCAATCAGGGTCAAGCTGCCTGGTTTAAATTTCAAATAATGCTTGGCAGTTAACTGTCAGTCACCATCACTGGTGCATTCTCCATGGCAATGCCTTTACCAATCAGAGTCCGCTTGCCAACCATTCAGCACTCTTTTCACGTACAGTATAAATTGTCATTTTCCCCTTATATTGGCGCTCTTGCAAAGTGTCCTGATGAGTGCAACGTGAGAAGCTTTGACATGTCTCTTTTTTCAGCAATACGCAAAGCTATACACTATGAGTCATAGTTGATTGATCGGGATAAAGCATTCATGGAATGTGGCCCTCGCTGGCTGGGCCCCTATATATTGCCAATCCCTTAATTGTTGATACGTGAGTGAAGGGGAATGGTGAATTGTGCAGCATATGAGGTTAACGGTTCATTTGTCCAGAAATGGCTTTCAAAGATGCATTGATCTTGCCACTCGTGTGAGGTCATTGAACTTCTTGCTGCACTACATCCTGATCCTTGAGGCTAGATTGCTGGCATCCGTGATGGCAATCTGCCCATATAGTCTTCATAGTATCCGACTGGAGGTGTTCCTGGCCCCTTGGGGATAGGAGACATCTCCCCTCTACATCTCCACTACCAAGACCTCCAATGCTGCATCAGAGAACCTTGGAGCACACTCTGTCCTGTTGTAGCATATTCACTCTTACCCAACCATTTCCAATACCTGCTGCAGCTACAATGAGATGAGGAGAATTTTTTTTTTCCCCTTAGTGTAATTAGTTTGTGGAATTCTCTTCAACATAGAGCAGAGGGGGCTGGGTCGTTGGATATATTCAAGACTGTAAATGAATGTGGAGATTGGGTGGAGTGACTAACACAAAGTTTATGCTGCCTGCTCGTTTACATGATAATAGCATCCAGCTAGCGCTAAACTCAATGGCTGCACACCTCAGCAAAGGGCCCAAGTCCAAACGAGGCTAGCATGACTTAAACTAACCCGTACTTCTCAAAATGGAGAGGTTGACACAAAACTAGGAGCAGGAGAAGGCCATTTAGCCCCTCAAGCCAGATAGATCTTTGATCGACAGGGAAGTCAAGGGATAGTGGGGCGGACAGGAATGCAGACTTGAAGCCACAATCAGACAAGTCATCATGACCTTGAAAGGCTCAAGGGGCCAAATGGCCTACTCTGCTAGTTTTGTGTCAATGGGCCTCTCCTTTCAAGAAGTGCAGGTTAGTTTAATTGGGCTTGCCTCACACAGATTTGGGCCCACTGAGATGTGCAGCCATTCACGTGTGTTCAGTGCTGGCTGAAAGCTATTATGTAAATGAGCAGGCCGCATAAAGTTTGGGTTAGCTACTCCTCCCAATCTCCCATGTTCAGGTACAAAGGTTATCCAGTCTCTTTCCCCAATGTATTAGATAAAAATTTGGGGGATACAAAGGTGACTGACCACTAATCAGATAGCACTTATTGCTGAATTCCAAAGCACAGAATATTTTGAGGATTAACGTAATATTCACATCGGTGCAGACTTGAGTTCTGATTTCCAGTCTGAAGTGAACAAAACTCTGACTGCACACTCCTTGCAGAATTCCCTTCAATAATTAAATTCTGATTTGACATAAAGCTTTGTTTAATTGATGTTGTGGCTTCACAGGTCCACCACAATAATAGAATAATAATATTCATCATATGATGCGAAAATAACATCTCTCACTAATTTGTCTGCGTGGCTTGTGGTATCATCGTTGCTGGAGTCAGAAGGTTGTGGCTTCCAGCTCTATTTCCAGGACTTCAGACCTCATCTAGGCTGACAAGTGGAATACAGTACTGATGGAGCACCTATTGCTGGAAGAGGTGGTGGATGCCATCTGCTGCTTTAGTGGGACATCAAAAGTAGCATTTCCCTTGGTCTGGGATACAAAAGGAATTACTGGGTAAATTATTGCACTGCTCTTTGTAGGACCTTGCTATGTGCAAATAGTGCTCTATCTCTTACTTGCTCATTCAATATGTCTCTCTATGCTATCACTCACTATTTTTCATTCTATCTGGCTCATACTATCTCGCTCATGCTATCACGCTCTCTCTCTCCACCATTCTCTCAAGCTATCTCACACTCTCAAGCTATCTCACTCTCTCTCTCAAGCTATCTCTCTCATGCTATCTCTCTCTCATGCTATCTCTCTCTCTCATGCTATCTCTCTCTATCTCTCATACTATCTCTCTCATGCTCTCTCTCTCTCTCTCATGCTCTCTCTTTCTCTCTCATGCTATCTCTCTCTATCTCTCATGCTATCTCTCTCATTCTACCTCCCTCTCTTGCTCTCTCTCATGATACATCTCTCTCATGCTCTCCCTCACTCATACTCACTCTCTCTGTCTCTTTCATGCGCTCGTTCTCCCTGTCCCAAGTGCACTCTGCCTCTCCCATGCACTCTCTGTCTCTCCCATGTGCTCACTCTGTCTGTCTCTCTCGCGGATTCTCCCTCTCCCATGTGGGCTTTCCCTCTCCCATGCGTTCTTTCTCCCTGTCCCTCACGGTCCCTCTGGCCCTCTCCCTCACGCTCCCTCTGGCTCTCTCCCTCATGCTCTCTCCCTCACACTATCTCTAGTTCTCTCTCGCTCTCACTCGCCCTCTCTCCTCTGGCTCTTTCTTGCCCTCTCTCTCTCTCTCACTTGCCCTCTCTCTCTCTCTCCCTCTTGCCCTCTCTCTCATGCTCCCTCTGTCTCTTGCCCTCTCTCTCTCTCGTATACTCTATCTCTCTCACTTTTTCTCTCTCACCCTCTCAATCTCTCCCTTGCCCTCTCTCTCGCCCTCTCTCTCTCTCTCTCTCGCCCTCTCCTTCTCTCACTTGCCCTCTCTCCTCTGGCTCTTTCTTGCCCTCTCTCTCTCTCTCTTGCCCTCTCTCTCTCTCTCTCCCTCTTGCCCTCTCTCTCTTTCATGCCCCCTCTGTCTCTTGCCCTCTCTTTCTCTCGTATACTCTCTCTCTCTCACTTTTTCTCTCTCGCCCTCTCACTCTCTCCCTTGCCCTCTCTCTCTCTCGCTCTCTCTCTCTCTCGCCCTCTCTCTCTCTCCCGCCCTCTCCCTCTCTCTCGCCCTCTCCTCTCTCTCGCCCTCTCTCTCTCGCCCTCTCTCTCTCGCCCTCTCTCTCTCGCCCTCTCTCTCTCGCCCTCTCTCTCTCTCGCCCTCTCTCTCTCTCGCTCTCTCTCTCTCTCGCCCTCTCTCTCTCTCTCCCGCCCTCTCCCTCTCTCTCTCGCCCTCTCTCTCTCTCTCGCCCTCTCTCTCTCGCCCTCTCTCTCTCTCGCCCTCTCTCTCTCTCTCGCCCTCTCTCTTGCCTTCTCTCTCGCCCTCTCGCTCTCTCACCCTCTCGCTCTCTCGCTCTCTCTCGCCCTCTCTCTCTCGCCCACTTGCTCTCTCGCCCTCTCTCTCTCTCTCGCCCTCTCTCTCTCTCGCCCTCTCTCTCTCTCGCCCTCTCTCTCTCTCGCCCTCTCTCTCTCTCACCCTCTCTCTCTCTCACCCTCTCTCTCTCGCCCTCTCTCTCTCTCTCTCGCCCTCTCTCTCCCTCTCTCTCTCGCCCTCACTCTCTTGCCCTCTCCCTCTCGCCCTCTCCCTCTCACTCTTGCCCTCTCCCTCCCACTCATTGTTTCTGGCTCTCTAACACTCCCTCTCAGACACTCTCTCTCTCTGCCTCGCTCGCTCCCTCTGCCTCGCTCGCTCCCTCTGCCTCTCCCGCTCCCTCTGCCTCTCTCGCTCTCTCTCTCTCACCCTCTTGCCCTCCCTCTCTAGCCCTCTCCCTCTCCCTCTGTCTCTTGCCCACTCTCTCTCTCTCTCTCTCGCCCTCCCTCTCTGTCTCTGGCTGTCTGACACACTCTGCTCTCTCTGCATCTCTCACCACCTCTCTCGCCCCCTCTCTTCCTCTCTCGCCCCCTCTCTTCCTCTCTCGCCCCCTCTCTTCCTCTCTCGCCCCCTATCCTCCTCTCTCAACCCCCTCCTCTCGCCCCCTCTCCTCCTCTCTCATCCCCTCTCCTCCTCTCTCACCCCCTCTCCTCCTCTCTTGCCCCCTCCCCTTCTCTCTCGCCCCTCCCCTTCTCTCTCGCCCCCTCTCCTCCTCTCTCGCCCCCTCCCCTTCTCTCTCGCCCCTCTCCTCCTCTCTTGCCCCCTCCCCTTCTCACTTGCCCCCTCCACTTCTCACTCACTCCCTCCCCTTCTCTCTGTCTGGCTCTCTCTCCCCCTCTGGCTCTCTCTCTTTCTCTAACTCTCTCCCCCTCTCTCATGCGCACTTGCTCGCGCTATCTTACTCACTCTCTCTCTCTCTGCCGCTCCCTCTCTATCTGTCTCTGCCTCTCGCCCATCTCTCTGCGCTGCTGCCCCTCCTCTCTCTCTTTCTTTCGCCCCTCTCTCTTGCCCACTCACTCGCTGTCTCTCGCTGTCTCTCCGTCCCTCTCTCCGTCCCTCTCTCCGTCCCTCTCTCCGTCCCTCTCTCCGTCCCTCTCTCCGTCCCTCTCTCCGTCCCTCTCTCCCTCCCTCTCGCCGTCCCTCTCGCCCTCCCTCCATCCCTCACCCTCCCTCCTTCTCTCATGCCCTCTCTCATCTTCTCTCTTGTCTTCTCTCTCGTCTTCCCTTTAGTCTTCGTGCCCTCTCTCGTGCCCTCTGTCGTTCCCTCTGTCGTGCCCTCTGTTGTGCCCTCTGTCATCCTTCTCGCCCTCTGTCATCCTTCTCGCCCTCTGTCGTCCCTCTCGCCCCCTCTCGTTCTCTCTCGCCCCCCTCTCGTTCTCTCTCGCCCCCCTCTCGTTCTCTCTTGCCCCTTTTCGTTCTCTCGCCCCCTCTCGTTCTCTCTCGCCCCCTCTCGTTCTCTCTCATCCCCACTCATTCTCTCTCGGCCCCTCTCGTTCTCTCTCGCTCCCTCTCGTTCTCTCTCGCTCCCTCTCGTTCTCTCTCGCCCTCTCTCGTTCTCTCTGTCACTCTCTCTCTCTCTGCCCCACTCTCTCTCTCTCCTCTCGTCCTCTCTCTCTGCTTCTCTGCCTCTCTCTGCTTCTCTGCCTCTCTCTCTCTGCTTCTCTGCCTCTCTGCCTCTCTCTCTGTCTCTGCTTCTCTATCTCTCTGCCTCCCTCTCTCTCTGTCTCTGCCTCCCTCTCTCTCTGTCTCTGCCTCCATCTCTCTCTGTCTCTGCCTCTCTCTTTCTCTGCCCCTGCCTCTCTCTCTCTGCGCCTGTCTTTCTGCCCCTGCCCCTTTCTGCATGTGCCTTTCTCTCTCTGCTTCTGCCTCTCTCTCTCTCTTTCTCTCTGCCTCTGCCTCTCTCTCTCTCTCTCTCTCTGCCTCTGCCTGTCTCTCTCTGCCTCTGCCTCTCTCTCTCTGCCTCTGCCTCTCTCTCGCTCTCTGCCTCTGCCTCTCTCTCTCTCTCTCTCTCTATCTCTGCCTCTGCCTCTCTCTCTCTCTCTCTCTGCCTCTGCCTCTCTGTCTTTCTCTCTCTCTCTCTCCCCCTCTATCACAGCCTCTCTCTCTATCTGGAAATCCTGCTCTCTCTATCTGGCTTGCTCTCTCTCTCTCTCTCACTGATGCTCTCTCTCTCTCTCTACCCCTCTGTCATACACTCACTCTCTATCACTCCCTCACTCCCTGTCTAAACTCTCTCTCTCTCTCTCCCTCCCTCTGGCTCTCTCTCTTTGTCTCTCTCTCTCTCTGCCTCTCTCTCTCTCTGCACCTTTGCCTCTCTTTCTCTGTACCCCTGCCTCTGCCTCTCTCTCACTCTCTGCCAGTGCCGGTCTCTGCCTCTGCCCCTCTCTGCCTCCGCCTCTCTCTCTTTCTCTGACTCTCTCTCTCTGCCTCTGCTTCTCTCTCTCTGTCTCTCTCTCTGCCTCTCTCTCTCTGCCCCTGCCTCTCTCTCTCTGCCCCTGCCTCTCTCTCTCTCATGCCCTCTCTCGCCCTCTCTCGTCTTCTCTCTCGTCCCCTCTCTCGTTCCCTCCCTCTCGTTCCCTCCCTCTCGTTCCTCTCGTTCCCTCTCTCGTGCCCTCCCTCTCGTGCCCTCTGTCGTTCCCTCTGTTGTCCCTCTCGCCCTCTCTCATTCTCTCTCAACCCCTCTCGTTCTCTCTTGCCCCCCTCTCGTTCTCTCTTGCCCCCCTCTCGTTCTCTCTTGCCCCACTCTCGTTCTCTCTCGCCCCCTCTCATTCTCTCTCGCCCCCTCTCGTTCTCTCTCGTTCTCTCTCGTCCCCTCTCATTCTCTCTCGCCCCCTCTCATTCTCTCTCACCCTCTCTCGTTCTCTCTGTCACTCTTCCTCACTCTCTGCCCCACTCTCGCTCTCCTCTCTCCTCTCTCTCTCCTCTCTCTCCTCTCTCTCTGCTTCTCTGCCTCTCTCTCTGCTTCTCTATCTCTCTGCCTCCCTCTCACTCTGTCTCTGCCTCTCTCTCTCTCTCTGCCCCTGCCTCTCTCTCTCTCTCTGCGCCTCTGCCTTTCTCTCTCTGCCTTTCTCTTTCTGCCCCTGGCTCTCTCTCTGCATGTGCCTTTCTCCCTTTGCCTCTGCCTCTCTCTCTCTGCCTCTGCCTCTCTCTCTCTGCCCCTGACTCTCTCTCTCTGCCTCTCTCTCTCTGCCTCTGCCTCTCTCTCTCGCTGCCCCTGCCTCTCTCTCTCTCTCTCTCTCTCTCTGCCCCTGCCTCTCTCTCTCTGCCCCTGACTCTCTCTCTCTGCCTCTCTCTCTCTGCCTCTCTTTCTCTCTGCCTCTCTCTCTCTCTCTGCCTCTCTCTGTCTGCCTCTGCCTCTCACTCTGCCTCTGCTTCTCTCTCTCTGTCTCTCTCTCTCTCTGCCTCCCTCTCTCTCTCTGCCTCCCTCTCTCTCTGCCTCCCTCTCTCTCTGTCTCTGCCTCACTCCCTCTCTGCCCCTGCCTCTCTCTCTGTGCCTCTCTCTCTCTGCCTCTGTCTCTCTCTCTTACTGCCTCTCTCTCTCTCTCTCTGTCTCTCTCTCTCTCTGCCTCTGCCTCTCTCCCTCTGCCTCTCTCACAGCCTCTCTCTCTCTATCTGGATATCACCCTTTCTCTATGTGGCTATCCCTCTCTAACTGGCTTGCTCTCTCCCTCTCTCTCCTTCTCTCATGCAATCACAAAGTCTCTGTCCCTCTCTCTTTCATGCACTCAGTCTCTTTCATGCACTCAGTCTCTCTCACTCCCTCTCTCCCTCTGGCTCTCTCTCTCTCTCTCTCTCTCTTTCTGCATCTCTCTCTGCCCCTGCCTCTTTTGCTGCCTCTCTCTCTCCCTCTCTGCCTCTCTCTGCCTCTCTCTCTCTGCCTCTCTCTCTCTCTCTTTCTGCATCTCTCTCCGCCCCTGCCTCTCTCTCTGCCTCTCTCTCTGCCTCTCTCTCTGCCTCTCTCTCTGCCTCTCTCTCTGCCTCTCTCTCTCTCTGCATCTCTCTCCCTCTCTCTGCATCTCTCTCTGCCCCTGCCTCTCTCTCTGCCTCTCTCTCTGCATCTCTCTCTGCCCCGCCTCTCTCTGCCCCGCCTCTCCCTCTCTGCCTCTCCCTCTCCTTCTCTGCCTTTCTCTCTCTCTCTCTGCGCATCTGCCTCGCTCTCTCCCTCTGCCTCTCTCTCTCTGCCCTTGCCTCCCGGCTTCTCCCTGCCTCTGTCTCGCTCACAGCCTCTCTCTCTACCCAGATATCACCCCCTCTCTATGTGGCTATACCTTTGTAACTGGCTTGGTCTCTGTCTCTCTCTCTCTCTTTCTCCCTCTCTCATGAAATCACACAGTCTATCTCTCTCTCTCTCTCTCATGCACTCACTCCCTCTATCTCTTTCTCTCTCCCCCTCTGGCTCTCTCTCTTTCTCTAACTCTCTCCCCCTCTCTCATGCGTGCTCACTTGCGTTCTCATCTCTCTCCCTCTGCCTCCTTCCTTCTCTCTGCCTCCATCTCTCTCTCTCTGCCTCTCTCTCTCTGCCTCTCTCTCTCTGCCTCTGGCTCTCTCTCTCTCTGCCCCTGTCTCTCTCTCTCTCTGCCCCTGCCTCTCTCTCTCTCTCTCTCTGCCCCTGCCTCTCTCTCCCTCTGCCTCTCTCTCTCTCTGCCTCTGCCTCTCTCTCTCTGCCCCTGCCTCTCTCTCCCTCTGCCTCTCTCTCTCTCTGCCTCTGCCGCTCTCTCTGCCTCTGTCTCTCTCTCTGCCTCCGTCTCTCTCTCTGCCTCTGTCTCTCTCTCTGCCTCCCTCTCTCTCTCTGCCTCCCTCTCTCTCTTTGCCTCCCTCTCTCTCTGTCTCTGCCTCTCTCCCTCTCTGCCCCTGCCTCTCCCTCTCTCTGCCTCTGCCTCTCTCTCACTCTCTGCCTCTCTCTTTCTGCCCCTGCCTCTCTCTCTCTGCCCCTGCCTCTCTCTCTCTCTGCCTCTGCCTCTCTCCCTCTCTCTCTCTGCCCCTGCTTCTCTCTCTCTGCCTCTGCTTCTCTCTCTCTGTCTCTCTCTGCCTCTGTCTCTCTCTCTGCCTCCCTCTCTCTCTTTGCCTCCCTCTCTCTCTGTCTCTGCCTCTCTCCCTCTCTCTGTGCCTCTCTCTCACTGCATCTCTCTCTCTCTCTCTCTCTCTGCCTCTCTCTCTCTCTCTGCATCTCTCTCTCTGCCTCTGCATCTCTCTCTCTGCCTCTCTCTCTCTCTGCCTCTCTCTCTGCCTCTCTCTCTCTGCCTCTCTCACAGTCTCTCTCTCTCTATCTGGATATCACCCTCTATGTGGCTATCCCTCTAACTGGCTTGCTCTCTCCCTCTCTCTCCTCTCATGCAATCACAAAGTCTCTGTCCCTCTCTCTCTCATGCACTCACTCTCTCTCACTCCCTCTCTCCCTCTGGCTCTCCCTCACTCCCTCTGTCTGTCCCTCGCTCCCTCTGGCTCTCTCTCTCTCTCCCTCTCTCTCTCTTGCCCTCTCTTTCCCTCTCTGTTTTCCTTTCTCTTTCCTTCTCTTTCCTTCTCTCTCTCCCTCTCTCGCTCCCTCTCTCTCTCCCCCTCTCTCTCTCTTGCCCTCTCTCTTGCCCTGTCTCTTACCCTGTCTCTCTCTGTCTTTGGCTCTCTGACACACTGTCTCTCTCTCCCTCTCTCTCTTTCCCTCTCTCTTTCCCTCTCTCTTTCCTTCTCTCTTTCCCTCTCTCTTTCCTTCTCTCTTTCCTTCTCTCTCTCTCCCTCTCTCTCTGCCCCTCTCCCTCCCTCTCTCTCTCTCTTGCCCTCTCTCTCTCTGTCTCTGCCTCTATGACACGTTGTCTCGCCTTCTCTCCTTCCCTCTCTCCTTCCCTCGCTCCTTCCCTCTCACCCTCTCTCCCTCTCTCCTTCCCTCTCTTCTTCCCTCTCTCCTTCCCTATCTCCTTCCCTATCTCCTTCCCTCTTGCCCTCTCTCCTTCTCTCTCATCCTCTCTCCTCTCTCACCCTCTTTCCTTCCCTTTCACCCACTCTCCTCTCTCGCCCTCTCTCATTTCCTCTCTCACCCTCCCTCATTCCCTCTCTCGCCTTCTCTCTTCTTCTCTCTCGCCCTCTCTCATCTTTTCTCTCGTTCCCTCTCTCATTTCCCCTCTCCTTCCCTCTCGCCCTCTCTCCTTCCCTCTCGGCCTCTCTCCCTCCCTCTCGCCCTCTCTCTGGCCCTCTCTCTCTCCCTCTCTCTCTGCCCCTGTCTCCCTCTTGCCCTGTCTCTCGCCCTGTCTCTCTCTCTGTCTCTGGCTCTCTGACACGTTGTCTCACCCTCTCTCCTTCCCTCTCTCCTTCCCTCTCTCCTTCCCTCTCTCCTTCCCTCTCTCCTTCTCACTCGCCCTCTCTCCTTCCCTCTTGCCCTCTCTCCTCTCTCGCCCTCTCTCATTCCCTTTCGCCCTCGGTCCTCTCTCACCCTCTCTCGCCCTCCCTCATCTTCTCTCTCGCCTTTTCTCATCTCTCTCATTCCCTCTCTCGTTCCCCCTCTCGTTCCCTCTCTCCTTCCCTCTTGCTCTCTCTCCTTCCCTCTTGCCCTCTCTCCTTCCCTCTTGCCCTCTCTCCTTCCCTCTTGCCCTCTCTCCTCTCTCGCCCTCTCTCTCGCCCTCTCTCTCCTTCTCTCTCGCCGTCTCTCTCGCCCTCTCTCGTTCCCACTCTCATCTTCTCCCCCACCCTCTCTCACCTTCTCTGTCGCCCCCTCTCATTCCCCTCTCGTTCCCTCTTCTCATGCCCTCTCTCATGCCTACTCGTACCCTCTCTCATTCTCTCTCGCAGTCTCGCATTCTCTCTCACCCTCTCTCGTTCTCTCTCACCCTCTCTTGTTCTCTCTGCCTCTCTCTCTGCCGTCCTTTCTTTCTCTCTGCCCCTCTCTCTCTGCCTCTCTACTATTCTCTCTCTCTGCCCCTCCCTCTCTCTCTGCCCCTCGCTCTCTCTCTCTCTGCCTCGCCCTCTCTCTCTGCCTCTCTCTCTCTCTCTGCCTCTCTTTCTCGGCCACTCTCTCTGCTTCTCTCTCCCTCTGCCTCTCTCTCTCTTTGCCCCTCTCTCCCTTTCTCTGCCTCTCTCTCTGTCATTGCCTCACTGTCTCTCTCTCTGCCTCTGCCTCTCTCTCTCGTGCCCTCTTTCATGCCCTCTCTCGTGCCCTCTCTCGTCTTCTCTTTCACCCTCTCTCGTCTTCTCTCTCATCCCCTCTCTTGTCCCTCCCTCTCGTACCCTCCCTCTCGTGCCCTCCCTCTCATGCCCTCTCTCTTGTGCCCTCTCTCATGCCC
This sequence comes from Carcharodon carcharias, assembly GCF_017639515.1. Classification (NCBI taxonomy): domain Eukaryota; kingdom Metazoa; phylum Chordata; class Chondrichthyes; order Lamniformes; family Lamnidae; genus Carcharodon; species Carcharodon carcharias. The sequence goes on along the minus strand of NC_054474.1, from coordinate 165,614,045 downwards.
TCTGTCGTGCCCTCTGTCGTCCCTCCCGCCCTCTCTCACTCTCTCTTGCCCCCTCTCGTTCTCTCTCGGCCCCTCTTGTTCTCTCTCGCCCCCTCTCGTTCTCTCTCGCCCCCTCTCGTTCTCTCTTGGCCCCTCTCGTTCTCTCTTGGCCCCTCTCGTTCTCTCTTGGCCCCTCTCGCTCTCTCTCGGCCCCTCTCGCTCTCTCTCGGCCCCTCTCGTTCTCTCTCGCCCCCCCTCATTCTCTCTCGCCCTCTCTCGTTTTCTCTCGCCCTCTCTCGTTCCCTCTGTCACTCTCTCTCTCTCTCTGCCCCACTCTCTCTCTCCTTTCTCCTCTCTCTGCTTCTCTGCCTCTCTGACTCTCTCTCTGTCTCTGCTTCTCTATCTCTCTGCCTCTCTCTCTCTCTGCCCCGCCTCTCTCTCTGCACGTGTCTCTCTCTCTCTGCCTCTCTTTCTCTCTGCCTCTGCCTCTCTCTCTCTCTGCCTCTGCCTCTCTCTCTCTCTCTGCCTCTCTCTGCCTCTGCCTCTCTCTCTCTCTCTGCCTCTGCCTCTCTCTCTCTCTCTCTCTGCCTCTGTCTTTCTGTCTCTCTCTCTCTCTCTCTCTCACAGCCTCTCTCTCTATCTGGAAATACCACTCTCTCTATCCGGCTATCTCTCTCTATCTGGCTTGCTCTCTCTCTCTCACTGATGCTCTCTCTCTCTCTATTCCTCTCTCATGCACTCACTCTCTATCACTCCCCAACTGGCTCTCTCTCTCTCTCTCTCTCCCCCTCTGGCTCTCTCTCTCTGCCCCTCTCTCTCTCTCTCTGCCTCTCTCCCTCTTTCTCTGCGCCTTTGCCTCTCTTTCTCTGTACCCCTGCCTCTGCCTCTCTCTCACTCTCTGCCAGTGCCGCTCTCTGCCTCTGCCTCTCTCTCTGCACGTCTGCCTCTCTCTCTGCACGTCTGCCTCTCTCTTTCTCTGACTCTCTCTCTCTGTCTCTGCTTCCCTCTCTCTCTGCGTCTCTCTCTCTGTCTCTGCCTCTCTCTCTCTGCCTCTGCCTCTCTCTCTCTCTGCCTCTGCCTCTCTCTCTCTCTGCCTCTGCCCCTCTATCTCTCTCTGCCTCTCTCTCTCTCTCTGCGCCTTTGCCTCTCTCTATCTGTACCCCTGCCTCTCTGCCTCTCTCTCACTCTCTGCCAGTGCCTCTCTCTCTGCCTCTGCATCTCTTTCTGCACCTCTGCCTCTCTCTCTTTCTCTGACTCTCTCTCTCTGCCTCTGCTTCTCTCTCTCTGTCTCTGCCTCTCTCTCTCTGTCTCTGCCTCTCTCTCTCTGTCTCTGCCTCTCTCTCTCTGTCTCTGCCTCTCTGTCTCTGTTTCTGCCTCTCTCTCTCTGTCTCTGCCTCTCTCTCTCTGTCTCTGCCTCTCTCTCTCTGCCCCTGCCTCTCTCTTCTTCTCTCTCTCTCTCTGCCCCTGCCTCTCGCCCATTTCTCTGCGTCACTGCCTCTCTTTCTCTCTGCCTCTCTCTCTCCTTCCCTCTCTCCCTCTCTCTTTCCCTCCCTCTCTCTCACCCTTTCTCTCGCCTTCTATGTCTCTCTCCCTGTCTCTCTCCCTGTCTCTCAGACACACTCTCTCGCCCTCTCTCATGCAATCACTCAGTCTCCCTCTCTCTCTCTCTCTCTCTCACACATTCACTCACTCTCAATTCTCAATCACTCCCTCACTCCCTCCCTCTGGCTCTCTCTCCTTCCCTCTGGCTCTCTCTCTCTCTTTCTCCAACTCTCTCCCCCTTTCTCATGCGCACTCACCCGTGCTTTCTCGCTCTCTCTCTCTCTCCCTCTCTGCCTCTTTCTCTCTCTGCCTCTCTCTCTGCCTCTCTCTCTCTCTCTGCCCTTGCCTCTCGGCTTCTCCCTGCCTCTGTCTCGCTCACAGCCTCTCTCTCTACCTGGATATCATCCCCTCTCTATGTGGCTATACCTCTGTAACTGGCTTGCTCTCTCTCTCTCTCTCTCTCCCTCTCTCATGCAATCACACAGTCTATCTCTCCCTCTCTCTCTCCCTCTCATGCACTCACTCTCTCTCTCTCAGTCTGGCTCTCCCTCTCCCCCTCTGGCTCTCTCTCCCTCCTTCTGGCTCTCTCTCTTTCTCGAACTCTCTCCCCCTCTCTCATGCGCGCTCACTTGCGCTCTCATCTCTCTCTCTCTGCCTCCCTCCTTCTCTCCTTCTCTCTGCCTCTTCCTCTCTCTCTCTGCCTCCATCTCTCTCTCTCTGCCTCTCACTCTCTCTCTGCCTCTCACCCTCTGCCTCTCTCTCTCTCTCTCTCTCTCTGTCTCTGCCTGTCTCTCTGCCTCTGCCTCTTTCTGTCTCTACCCCTGCCTCTCTCTCTCTGCCCCTGCCTCTCTCTCTCTCTCTGCCCCTGCCTCTCTCTCACTCTCGGCCTCTGCCTCTTTCTCTATCTCTACCCCTGCCTCTTTCTCTCTCACTCTGCCCCTGCCTCTCTCTCTCTCGCTTGCTCTCTCTCTCACCCTCCTTCTCTCCTTCTCTCTGCCTCTTCCTCTCTCTCTCTGCCTCCATCTCTCTCTCTCTGCCTCTCTCTCTCTCTCTGCTTCTCTTTCTCTGCCCCTGCCTCTCTCTCTCTCTCTGTGCCTCTGCCTTTCTCCATCTGCCTCACTCTCTCTCTCTCTCTCCATCTGCCTCTCTCTCTCTCTCTCTCCATCTGCCTCTCTCTCTCTCTCTCTCCATCTGCCTCTCTCTCTCCATCTGCCTCTCTCTCTCTGCCTCTGCATCTCTCTGTCTCTGTGCCTCTGCCTTTCTCTCTCTGCCTCTCTCTCTGCCCCTGCCTCTCTCTCTGTATCTCTCTCTGCCTCTGCTTCTCTCTCTCTGCCTTTTCCTCTCTCTCTCTTTCTCTGTCCCCCTCTCTCACAGCATCTCTATCTGGATATCCTGCTCTCTCTCGCTCTCTCTCTCTCTCTCCTTCTCTCATGCAATCACTCTCTATCACTCCCTCTCCCACCTCTGGCTCTCTCTCTTCCCCTCTGTCTCTCTCTCTCTCTTTCTATAACTCTCTCTCTCTCATGCAATCACACTCTCTCACTCCCTCTCTCTCTCTGGCTCTCTCTTGTTCCCTTTGAATCTCCCTCACTCCCTCCGGCTCTCTCTCTCTCCCTCTCTCTCTCTTGCCCTCCCTTTCCCTCTCTCTTTCCCTCTCTCTCTCTCTCTCTCCCTCTCCCTGTCCCCCCCTCTCTCACTTGCCCTCTCTCTCACACTGTCTTTCTCTGTCTCTGGCTCTCTGACACATTGTCTCGCCCTCTCTCCTTCTCTCTCGCCCTCTCTCCTTCTCTCTCACCCTCTCTCCTTCCCTCTCTCCTTCTCTGTTGCCCTTTCTCCTCTCTCGCCCTCTCTCCTTCCCTTTCGCCCTCTCTCCTCTCTCACCCTCTCTCGTTCCCTCTCTCGCCCTCTCCCATCTTCTCTCTCGCCCTCTCTCATCTCTCTCGCCCTCTCTCATCTTCTCTCTCGCCTTCTCTCATCTTCTCTCTCGTTCCCTCTCTCGTTCCCCCTCTCGTTCCCTCTCTCCTTCTCTCTCACCCTCTCTCCGTCCCTCTCGCCCAATCTCGCCCTCTCTCATCTTCTCCCACGCCCTCTCTCAGTTTCTCTGTCGCCCCCTCTCGTTCCCCCTCTTGTCCCCTCTTCTCGTGCCCTCTCTCGTGCCTACTCATGCCCTCTCTCATTCTCTCTCGCAATCTCGCATTCTCTCTCACCCTCTCTCATTCTCTCTCGCCTTCTCTTGTTCTCTCTGCCTCTCACTCTGCCGTCCTTTCTTTCTCTCTGCCTCTCTCTCTCTCTCCCTCTGCATCTGTCTTTTTCTCTCTGCCCCTCGTTCTCTCTGCTTCTCCCTCTCTTTCTGACTCTCTCTCTGCCTCACTCTCTCCCTGCCCCTGCCTCTCTCTCTCTCTGCTTCTCTGCCTTGCTCTCTTGCTCTGCCTCTCCCTCTCTCTGCCCCAGCTTCCCTGCCTCTCTCTCTCTCTGTGCCTCTCTCTTCTGTGCCTCTCTCTTCTGTGCCTCTCTCTCTCTGCCCCTCCCTCTCTCTGTGCCCCTCCCTCTCTCTCTGCCCCTCCCTCTCTCTCTGCCTATCCCTCTCTCTCTGCCTCTCCCTCTCTCTCTGCCTCTATCTCTCTCTCTCTCTGCCTCTCCCTCTCTCTCTGCCTCTATCTCTCTCTCTCTGCCTCTCCCTCTCTCTCTGCCTCTATCTCTCTCTCTCTCTGCCTCTCCCTCTCTCTCTGCCTCTATCTCTCTCTCTCTCTGCCTCTCTCTCTCAGCCACTCTCTCTGCTTCTCTCCGTCCCTGCATCCTTCTCTCTTTCTCTGCCTCCCTCTCTCTTTCTTTGCCTCTCTCTCTCTTTCACTGCCTCTCTCTCTCTGCCACTGCCTCTCTCTCTCTGCCTCTGCCTCTCTCTCTCTGTGCCTCCGCATCGCTCTCTCCCACTGCCTCTCTTACTCGCTGCCTCTGCCGCTCTCTCTCTGCCCCTGCCTCTCTCTGTCTCTGCCTCTGCCTCTCTCTCTCTGTGCCTCTGCCTTTCTCTCACTGCCTCTCTCTCTCTCTCTCTCTGCCTATCTCTCTCTCTCTGTCTCTCTCTCCCACTGCCTCTCTCACTCTCTGCCTCTCTCTCTCTCCCTCTGCCTCTCTCACAGTCTCTCTCTCTATCTGTATATCACTCTCTCTCTATGTGGCTATCCCTCTCTAACTGGCTTGCTCTCTCCCTCTCTCTCCTTCTCTCATGCACTCACTCTCTCTCACTCCTTCTCTCCCGCTGTCTCTCTGTCTCTCCCTCGCTGCCGCTGTCTCTCCCTCGCTCCCTCTGGATCTCTCTCTCTCTCTTGCCCTCTCTTTCCCTCACTCTTTTCCTTTCTCTTTCCTTCTCTCTTTCCTTCTCTCTTTCCCTCTCTCTCTCCCTCTCTCTCTCTCCCCCTCTCTCTCTCTTGCCCTGTCTCTTGCCCTGTCTCTTGCCCTGTCTCTTGCCCTGTCTCTCTCTGTCTCTGGCTCTCTGACACACACTCTCTCTCTCCCTCTGTCTCTCTCTCTCTCACTCTTGCCCTCTCTTTCCCTCTCTCTTGCCCTCTCTCTCTCCGTCTCTGACTCTCTGACACATTGTCTCGCCCTCTCTCCTTCCCTCTTTCCTTCCCTCTCGCCCTCTCCTTCCCTCTCTCCTTTCTTCTCTCCTTCCTTCTCTCCTTCCTTCTCTCCTTCCCTCTCTCCTTCCCTCTCTCCTTCCCTCTCTCCTTCCCTCTTGCCCTCTCTCCTTCTCTCTCATCCTCCCTCCACTCTCGCCCTCTCTCCTTCCCTTTCGCCCTCTCTCCTCTCTCGCCCTCACTCGTTTCCTCTCTCACCCTCCCTTGTTCCCTCTCTCGCCTTCTCTCATCTTCTCACTCGCCCTCTCTCATCTTCTCTCTCACCCTCTCTCATCTTCTCACTCGCCCTCTCTCATCTTCTCACTCGCCCTCTCTCATCTTCTCTCTCATTCCCTCTCTCGTTTCCCCTCTCGTTCCCTCTCTCCTTCCCGCTTGCCCTTTCTCCTTCCCTCTCGTCCTCTCTCCTTCCCTCTCGGACTCTCTCCTTCCCTCTCACCCTCTCTCTTGCCCTCTCTCTCGCCCTGTCTCTCTCTGTCTCTGGCTCTCTGACACATTGTCTCACCCTCTCTCCTTCCTTCTCTCCTTCCCTCCCTCCTTCCCTCTCGCCCTTTCTCCTTCCCTCTCGCCCTCTCTCCTTCCCTCTCGCCCTTTCTCCTTCCCTCTCGCCCTCTCTCCTTCCCTCTCGCCCTCTCTCCTTCCCTCTCGCCCTCTCTCCTTCCCTCTCGCCCTCTCTCCTTCCCTCTCGCCCTCTCACTTGCTCTCTCTCTCGCACTGTCTCTCTCTGTCTCTGGCTCTATGACACGTTGTCTCACCTTCCCTCCTTCCCTCTCTCCTTCCCTCTCTCCTTCCCTCTCTCCTTCCCTTTCTCCTTCCCTCCCTCCTTCCCTCTCTCCCTCTCTCCTCTCTTGCCCCCTCTCCTTCTCTCTCACCCTCTCTCATTCCCTTTTGCCTCTCTCCTCTCTCACCCTCTCTCATCTTCTCTCTCGCCCTCTCTCATCTTCTCTCTCGCCTTCTCTCATCTTCTGTCTCGTTCCCCCTCTCGTTCCCTCTTCTCGTGCCCTCTCTCGTGCCTACTTGTACCCTCCTTCATTCTCTCTCACAGTCTCGCATTCTCTCTCACCCTCTCTTGTTCTCTCTCGACCTCTCTTGTTCCCTCTGCCACTCTTTCTGCCGTCCTTTCTTTCTCTCTGCCCCTCTCTCTCTCTCTGCCTCTCTGCTATTCTCTCTCTTTGCCTCTCTCTCTCTCCCTCTGCCTCTCTCTCTCTCTCTGCCCCTCGCTCTCTCTGCTTCTCCCTCTCTCTGCCCCTGCCTCTCTGTCTCTCTGCCTCGCTCTCTCTGTGCCTCTCTCTTTGCATCTCTCTCTCTCTGCTTCTTTCTCTCTCTCCCTCTCTCTCTCTGCCCCTCCCTCTCTCTCTCTGCCCCTCCCTCTCTCTCTCTGCCCCTCCCTCTCTCTGCCCCCCTCTCTCTCTACCTCTCCCTTTCTCTGCCTCTCCCTCTCACTCTGACTCTCCCTCTCTCTCTGCTTCTCTCTCTCTCTGCCTCTCTCTTTCTCTGCCTCTCTCTCTTTCTCTGCCCCTCTCTCTCTTTCTCTGCCTCTCTCTTTCTCTGCCTCTCTCACTCTCTCTCTGCCTCTGCCTCTGCCTCTCTCTCTCTGCCTCTCTCACAGTCTCTCTCTCTCTATCTGGATATCACCCTCTCTTTATGTGGCTATCCCTCTCTAGCTGGCTTGCTCTCTCCCTCTCTCATGCAATCACACAGTGTCTGTCCCTCTATCTCTCATGCATTCACTCTCTCTCTCCCTCTGGCCGTCCCTCACTCCCTCTGGCTCCCGCTTGCTTCCTCTGGCTCTCTCTCTCTCTCCCTCTTTCTCTTGTCCTCTCTTGCCCTCTCTTTCCCTCTCTCTTTTCCTCTCTCTTTCCTTCTCTCTTTCTATCTCTCTCTCTCTTGCCCTCTCTCTCTCTTGCCCCGTCTCTCTGTCTCTGTCTCTCTGACACACCATCTCTCTCTCTCCCTTGCCCTCTCTTTCCCTCCGTCTTTCCCTCTCTCTTTCCCTCTCTCTTTCCCTCTCTCTTTCCTTCTCTCTTTCCTTCTCTCTCTCTCTCCCTCTCTCTCTCTTGCCCCCTCCCTCTCTTGCCCTGTCTCCCTCTGTCTCTGGCTCTCTGACACACTCTCTCTCTCTCTCTCCCTCTCTCTCTTGCCCTCTCTTTCCCTCTATCTTTCCCTCTATCTTTCCCTCTCTCTTTCCCTCTCTCTTTCCCTCTCTCTTTCGCTCTCTCTTTCCTTCTCTCTTTCCCTCTCTCCCTCTCCCTCTCCCTCTCTCTCTCCCCCTCTCTCTCTCTTGCCCTCTCTCTTGCCCTCTTTCTCTCTGTCTCTGGACCTCTCTCCTTCCCTCTCTCCTTCCCTATCTCCTTCCCTATCTCCTTCCCCCTCTCCTTCCCCCTCTCCTTCCCTCTTGCCCTCTCTCCTTCGCTCTCGCCCGCTGTCCTCCCCTTTTACTCTCTCTCCTCTCTCGCACTCTCTCGCTCCCTCTCTCGCCCTCTCTCATCTTCTCTCTCGCACTCTCTCATCTTCTCACTCGTCCTCTCTCATCTTCTCTCTCATTCCCTCTCTCGTTCCCCCTCTCGTTTCCTACTCCTTCCCTCTCGCCCTCTCTCCTTCCCTCTCGGCCTCTCTCCTTCCCTCTCACCCTCTCTCTGGCCCTCTCTCTCTCCCTCTCTCTCTCTCCTTCTCACTTGCCCTCTCTCTCGCCCTCTCGCCCTGTCTCTCTCTGTCTCTGGCTCTCTGACACGTTGTCTCACCCTCTCTCCTTCCCTCTCTCCTTCCCTCTCTCCTCTCTTGCCCTCTCTCCTTCCCTTTCCTCCTCTCTCCTCTCTCACCCTCTCTCGTTCCCTCTCTTGCCCTCTCTCATTTTCTTTCTCACCTTCTCTCATCTTCTCTCTCGTTCCCCCTCTCGTTCCCTCTCTCCTTCCCTCTCGCCCTCTCTCCTTCCCTCTCGCCCTCTCTCCTTCCCTCTCGCATTCTCTCTCGCACTCTCTCGTTCCCACTCTCATGCCCTCTTTCATCTTCTCCCCCGCTCTCTCTCAGCTTCTCTGTCGCCTTCTCTCATTCCCCTCTCATTCCCTCTTCTCGTGCCTTCTCTCGTGCCGTCTCTCATTCTCTGTCACAGTCTCGCATTCTCTCTCACCCTCTCTTGTTCTCTCTCGCCCTCTCTTGTTCTCTCTGCCTCTCACTCTGCCGTCCTTTCTTTCTCTCTGCCCCTCTCTCTCTGCCTCTCTGCTTCTCTCTCTCTGCCTCTCTCTCTCTCTGTCCCTGCATCTCTCTTGCTCTCTCTCTTGCCCCGTCTCTCTCTGTCTCTGGCTCTCTGACACACTCTCTCTCTCCCTTTCTCTCTCTCTTCCTCTCTCCCTCTCTCTCTTGCCCTCTCTCTGTCTCTGGCTCTCTGACACGTTGTCTCGCCCTCTCTCCTTCCCTCTCTTCTTCCCTCTCTCCTTCCCTATCTCCTTCCCTATCTCATTCCCCCTCTCCTTCCCTTTCGTCCTCTCTCCTTCTCTCTCACCCTCTCTCCTTCGCTCTTGCCCTCTCTCCTTCCCTTTCACCCTCTCTCCTCTCTCGCACTCTCTCATTTCCTCTCTCATTCCCTCCCTCATCTTCTCTCTCGCCCTCTCTCATCTTCTCACTAGCCCTCTCTCATCTCTCTCGTTCCCTCTCTCGTTCCCTCTCTCCTTCCCTCTTGCTCTCTTCCCTTCCCTCTCTCCCTCTCTCCTTCCCTCTCGCCCTCTCTCCTTCCCTCTCGGCCTCTCTCCTTCCCTCTCACCCTCTCTCTGGCCCTCTCTCCCTCTCTCTCTCTCCCTCTCTCTTGCCCTCTCTCTCGCGCTCTATCTCTCACCTTGTCTCTCTCTGTCTCTGGCTCTCTGACACATTGCCTCGCCCTCTCTCCTTCCCTCTCTCCTAACCTCTCTCCTCTCTCGCCCTCTCTCCTTCACTCTCACCCTCTCTCCCTCCCTTTCGCCCTCTCTCCTCTCTCACCCTCTCTCATTCCCTGTCTCGCCCTCTCTCATCTTCTCTCTCACCTTCTCTCATCTTCTCTCTTGTTCCCTCTTTCGTTCCTCCTCTCGTTCCCTCTCTCCTTCCCTCTCGGCCTCTCTCCTTCCCTCTCTCCCTTTCTCTTGCCCTCTCTCTCGCACTCTCTCTTTCACCCTCTCTCTCGCTGCCTCTGCCTCTCTCGCTGCCTCTGCCTCTCTCTCTGCCCCTGCCTCTCTCTCTCTCTCTGCCCCTGCCTCTCTGCCTCTCTCTCTCTCTGCCCCTGCCTCTCTCTCTCTCTCTCTGCCCCTGCCTCTCTGCCTCTCTCTCTGCCCCTGCCTCTCTCTCTGCCCCTGCCTCTCTGTCTTTCTCTCTGCCCCTGCCTCTCTGCCTCTCTCTCTCTCTCTGTGCCTCCACCTCGCTCTCTCCCACTGCCTCTCTCACTCTCTGTCCCTGCCTCTCACTCTCTCTCTGCCCCTCTCTCTCTGCCTCTGCCTCTCTCTCTCCCTCCCTCACTCTCTCTTGCCCTCTCTCTTGCCCCGTCTCTCTCTGTCTCTGGCTCTCTGACACACTCCCTCTCTCCCTTTCTCTCTCTCTCCCTCTCTCTCTTGCCCTCTCTCTCTTGCCCTCTCTCTCTCTGTCTCTGGCTATCTGACACGTTGTCTCACCCTCTCTCCTTCCCCTCTCGTCCTCTCTCCTTCCCTCTCTCCTTTCCTCTCTCCTTCCCTCTCTCCTTTCCTCTCTCCTTCCCTCTCTCCTTCCCTATCTTCTTCCCTCTCTCCTTCCTTCTTGCCCTCTCTCCTTCCCTCTCTCCTTCCCTCTCTCCTTCTCTCTCACCCTCTCTCTTTCTCTTTCACCCTCTCTCATCTTCTCTCTCGCCCTCTCTCATCTTCTCTCTCGTTCCCTCTCTCCTTCCCTCTTGCTCTCTCTCCTTCCATCTCACCCTTTCTCCTTCCCTCTCGGCCTCTCTCCTTCCCTCTCGCACTCTCTCTGGCCCTCTCTCTCTCCCTCTCTCTCTTCTCCTCTCTCTCTCTCTTGCCCTCTCTCTCTTGCCCTCTCTCTCTCTGTCTCTGGCTCTCTGACACGTTGTCTCGCCCTCCCTCCTTCCCTCTCTCCTTCCCTCTCTCCTTCCCTCTCTCCTCTCTCGCCCTCTCTCCTTCACTCTCACCCTCTCTCCTTCCCTTTCGCCCTCTCTCCTCTCTCACCCTCTCTCGTTCCCTCTCTCGCCCTCTCTCATCTTCTCTCTCGCCTTCTCTCATCTTCTCTCTCATTCCCTCTCTCATTCCCCCTCTCGTTTGCTCTCTCCTTCTCTCTTGCTCTCTCTCCTTCCCTCTCGCCCTCCCTCCTTCCCTCTAGCCCTCTCTCCTTCCCTCTCACCCTCTCTCTCGCCGTCTCTCAATCCCACTCTCGCCCTCTCCCATCTTCTCCCCTGCCCTCTCTCAGCTTCTCTGTCGCCCTCTCTCATTCCCCCTCTTGTTCCCTCTTCTTGTGCCCTCTCTCGTGCCTACTCTTGCCCTCTCTCGTTCTCTCTCACAGTCTCTCATTTTCTCTCACCTTCTCTCGTTCTCTCTCGCCCTTTCTTGTTCTCTCGGCCTCTCAATCTGCCGTGCTTTCTTTCTCTCTGCCCCTCTCTCTCTCTCTCTCTGCCTCTCTCCCTCTGCCTCTCTCTCTGCACCTCTGCCTCTTTGCCGGCACCTCTGCCTCTCTCTCTCTTTCTGCCTCTGCCTCTCTCTCTCTGCCTCTCTCTCTCTGCCTCTCTCTCTCTGCCTCTCTCTCTGCCTCTTTCTCTCTCTGCCCCTGTCTCTCTCTCTCTGCCCCTGCGTCTCTCTCACTCTCTGCCTCTCTCTCTGCACCTCTGCCTCTCTCTCTCTGCCTCTGCCTCTCTCTCTCTCTGCCTGTGCCTCTCTGCCTCTCTCTCTCTCTGCCCCTGCCTCTCTGCCTCTCTCTCACTCTCTGCCTCTCTCTCACTCTCTGCCTCTCTCTCACTCTCTGCCTCTCTCCCTCACTCTCTGTCTCTCTCTGCCTCTGCCTCCCTCTCTATTTCTGCCTCCCTCTCTATTTCTGCCTCCGTCTCTCTCTCTGCCTCCCTCTCTCTCTCTGCCTCTCTCTCTTTCTGTCTCTGCCTCTCTCCCTCTCTGCCCCTGCCTCTCTCTCTCTTTGTGCCTCTGCCTTTCTCTGCCTTTCTCTCTCTCTGCCTCTCTCTCTCTGCCACTACCTACCTCTCTGTCTCTGCACTTCTGCCTTTCTCTCTCTGCCTCTATCTCTCTCTCTGCCCCCGCCTCTCTCTCTCTTTCTGCCTCTCACTCTCTCTCTGCCTCTGCATCTCTCTCTCTGCCTCTCTCTCTCTCTCTCTCTGCCTCTGCCTCTTTCTCTCTCTGCCTCTCTCTCTCTGCCTCTGCCTCTGCCTCTCTCTGTCTCTGGCTCTCTGACACATTGTCTCACCCTCTCTCCTTCCCTCTCTCCTTCCCTCTCTCCTTCCCTCTCTCTTCCCCTCTCGTCCTCTCTCCTTCCCTCTCTCTTTCCCTCTCTCCTTCCCTCTCTCCTTCCCTCTCTCCTTCCCTCTCACCTCTCTCAACCTTTCTCTTTCTCTCTTGCCCTCTCTCATCTTCTCTCTCGCCCTCTCTCATCTTCTCTCTCACCCTCTCTCATCTTCTCTCTCGTTCCCTCTCCTGTTCCCCCTCTCATTCCCTCTCTCCTTCCCTCTTGCTCTCTCTCCTTCCATCTCGCCCTTTCTACTTCCCTCTTGCCCTCTCTCGTTCCCATTCTCGCCCTCTCTCATCTTCTCTCTCGCCCTCTCTCATCTTCTCTCTCGCCCTCTCTCATCTTCTCTCTCACCCTCTCTAATCTTCCCTCTCGTTCCCTCTCTCCTTTTTGCTTGCTCTTTCCACTTCCCTCTCGCCCTCTCTCCTTCCCTCTCTCCTTCCCTCTTGCTCTCTCTCCTTCCCTCTTGCTCTCTCTCCTTCCATCTCGCCCTCTCTCCTTCCCTCTCGCCCTCTCTCTGGCCCTCTCTGTCTCCCTCTTTCTCTTCTCCTCTCTCTCTCTTGCCCTCTCTCTCTTGCCCTCTCTCTCACCCTCTCTCTCTCTGTCTCTGGCTCTCTGACACGTTGTCTCGCCCTCTCTCCTCCAATCTCTCCTTCCCTCTCTCCTTCCCTCTCTCCTCTCTCGCCCTCTCTCCTTTACTCTCACCCTCTCTCCTTCCCTTTCACCCTCTCTCCTCTCTCACCCTCTCTCGTTCCCTCTCTCGCCCTCTCTCATCTTCCTTCTCGCCTTCTCTCAACTTCTCTCTCATTCCCTCTCTCGTTCCCCCTCTCTTTCCCTCTCTCCTTCCATCTTGCTCTCTCTCCTTCCCTCTCACCCTCTCTCCTTCCCTCTCACCCTCTCTCCTTCCCTCTCACCCTCTCTCTCGCCGTCTCTCAATCCCACTCTCGCCCTCTCTCATCTTCTCCCCTGCCCTCTCTCAGCTTCTCTGTCGCCGTCTCTCATTCCCCCTCTCATTCCCTCTTCTTGTGCCCTCTCTCGTGCCTACTCATGCCCTCTCTCGTCTCTCTCACAGTCTCACATTTTCTCTCACCCTCTCTCAATCTCTCTCTCCCTCTCTTGTTCTCTCTGCCTCTCACTCTGCCGTCCTTTCTTTCTCTCTGCCCCTCTCTCTCTCTCTGCGATTCTCTCTCTCTGCCTCTCTCTCCCTCTGCCTCTCTATCTCTCTCTGCCCCTTGCTCTCTTTGCTTCTCCCTCTCTTTCTGCCTCTCTCTCTGCACCTCACTCTATCTCTGCCCCTGCCCCTGCCTCTCTCTCTCTCTCTCTCACTCTGCTCCTCTGCCTTGGTCTCTTTCTCTGCCTCTCCCTCTCTCTGCCCCTGCCTCTCTGCCTCTCTCTCTCTGTGCCACTCCCTCTCTTTGCCTCCCTCTGTCTGCCTCTCTCTCTCTCTGCCTCTCCCTTTCTCTCTGCCTCTCACTCTCTCTCTGCCTCTCCCTCTCTCTCTGCCTCTCACTCTCTCTCTGCCTCTCCCTCTCTCTCTGCCTCTCCCTCTCTCTCTGCCTCTCCCTATCTCTCTGCCTCTCTCTCTCTCTGCCTCTCTCTCTCTCAGCCTCTCTCTCTCTCTCTGCCAGTCTCTCTGCTTCTCTCTTTCTCTGCCTCCCTTTCACTTTCTCTGCCACCCTCTCTCTGCCTCTCTCTCTCTCCCTCTTTCTCTGCCTCTCTTTCTTTCTCTGCCTCTCTCTCTCTTTCTTTCTCTGCCTCTTTCTTTCTCTGCCTCTCCCTCTTTCTTTCTCTGCCTCTTGCCCTCTCTCATGCACACACTCTCTCACTCTCTCTCTCTCCCTCTCTCACAGCCTCTATCCCTATATGGATATCGCTGTCTCTCTATCTGGCTATCTTTCTCCATCTGGCTCTTTCTCCCTCCCTCTGGCTCTCGCTCTTTCTCTAACTCTCTCCCCCCCTCTCATGGGTGCTCGATCGCTCGCGCTCTCTTGTTCTCTCTTTCTCTGCCTCTCTCTCACTCTTTTTGTGCCTCTCTCTCTTTCTCTGCCTCTCTCTCTCTCTTTCTCTGCCTCTCCATCTCTCTCTTTCTCTGCCTCTTTCTCTCTGCCTCTGCCTCTCTCTTTCTCTGTCTCTCTCTCTCTCTCTTTCTCTGCCTCTCCATCTCTCTCTCACCCTCTCTCTCTCGCCCACTCGCCCTCTCGCTCGCCCTCTCTCTTGCCCTCTCTCTTGCCCTCTCTCTCGCCCTCTCTCTCGCCCTCTCTCTCGCCCTCAATCTCTGGCTCTTTCTCTTTCTCTAACTCACTCCCCCCTCTCATGAGCGCTCGATCGCTCGCGCTTTCTTGTTCTCTCTCTCTCTGCGTCTCTCTCTCTCTCTTTCTCTGTCTCTCTCTCTCTCTCTCTTTCTCTGCCTCTCTCTCTCTGCCTCCCACCCTCTGTCTCTGCCTCTCTCTCTGCCCCAGCCCCTTTCTCTCTGCCTCTCTCTCTCTGCTTCTCACTCTCTCTCTACCTCTCTCTCTCTCTCTCTCTCTCTCTCTGGCCCTGCCTCTCTCTCTCTGCCTCTCTCTCTCCCTTTGCCACTCTCTGCCATTCTCTCTGCCTTTCTGTGTCTGCCTCTCTCTCTCTGCCTCTGCCTCTCTCTCTCTGCCTCTGCCTCTCTCTCTCTCTGCCTCTGCCTCTCTCTCTCTCTGTCTCTCTCTCTCTGCCTCCCTCTCTCTCTGCCTCTCGCTCTCTACCTCTCTCTCTCTCTCTCTCTCTCTGGCCCTGCCTCTCTCTCACTGCTTCTCTCTCTCACTGCCTCTCTCTCTGCCTCTCTCTCTCTCTCTGCCTCTGCCTCTCTCTCTCTGCCTCTGCCTCTCTCTCTCTCTGCCTCTCTCTCTCTGCCTCCCACTCTCTCTGCCTCTCGCTCTCTGCCTCTCTCTCTCTCTGCCTCTCTCTCTCTGCCTCCCACTCTCTCTGCCTCTCGCTCTCTCTGCCTCTCTCTTTCTCTGCCTCTCTCTCTCTCACTTTCTCTGCCTCTCTCTCTTGTTCTCTCTCTGCCTCTCTCTCTCTCTCTCTGCCTCTCTCTCTCTCTTTCTCTGCCTCTCTGTCTCTGCCTCTGCTTCTCTCTCTCTCTTTCTCTGCCTCTCTCTCTTTCTCTGCCTCTCTCTCTTTCTCTGCCTCTCTCTCTTTCTCTGTCTCTCTCTCTCTCTCTTTCTCTGCCTCTCTATCTCTCTCTTGCCCTCTCTCTCTCACCCACTCTCTCTCGCCCACTCTCTCGCCCTCTCTCTCGCCCTCTCTCTCGCCCTCTCTCTCGCCCTCTCTCTCGCCCTCCATCTCTTGCTCTCTCTTTCTCTAACTCACTCCCCCTCTCTCATGAGCGCTCGATCACTCGCGCTTTCTTGTTCTCTCTCTCTCTGCCTCTCTCTCTCTCTCTGCCTCTCTTTCTCTGCCTCTCTCTCTGCCTCTCTCTCTCTGCCTCTGTCTCTCTCCCTCTCTTTCTCTGCCTCTTTCTCTCTGCCTCCCACCCCCTGTCTCTACCTCTCTATCTGCCCCAGCCCCTCTCTCTCTGCCTCTCTCTCTGCCTCTCTCTCTGCTTCTCACTCTCTCTCTCTCTACCTCTCTCACTCTCTCTCTCTGGCCCTGCCTCTCTCTCACTGCCTCTCTCTCTCTCTTCCTTTGCCACTCTCTGCCACTCTCTCTCTCTGCCTCTGCCTTTCTCTCTCTCTCTCTGCCTCTGCCACTCTCTCTCTCTCTCTCTCTCAGCCTCTCTCTACCTGGATATCAATATCTCTCTATCTGCCTCTCTCTTTCTGCCCCTGCCTCTCTCTCTCTCTGCCTCTCGCCCTCTTTCATGCACTCACACTCTCTCCCTCTCTCACAGCCTTGCTCTCTCTCTATCTGGCTATCTTTCTCTATCTGGCTCTCGCTCCCTCCCTCTGACCCTCTCTCTTTCCCTAACTCTCTCCCCCTCTCTCATGCGTACTCGCTCACTTGCGCTCTCTTGTTCTCTCTCTCTCTCTGCCTCTCTCACTCGGCCTCTCTCTTACTCTGCCTCTCTCTCTCTCTGCCTCTCTCTCTCTCTCTGCTCCTCCCTCTCTCTCTGTCTCTGCCTCTCTCCCACTCTGCCCTTCTGCTCTCCCATCTCTCTGCGCCGCCGCCTCTCTCTGTCTCTCTCTCTCTGCCCCTTCCTCTCTCTCACACCCTCTCTCTCTCGCCCTCTCTCTTGTCTCTCTGTCTCTGGCTCTCTGGCACATTGTCTCGCCCTCTCTCCTTCCCTCTCTCCTTCCCTCTCTCCTTCCCTCCCCACTTCTCTCTCGCCCTCTCCCATCATCTCCCTCGCGCTCTCTCTCTCTCTGTCTCTCTCTCTCTCATGCACTCACTCTCTATCTCTCCCTTTCTCCCTCTGGCTCTCCCCCTCCCCCTCTGGCTCTCTCTCTTTCTCTAACTCTCTCCCCCTCTCTCATGCGCCGTAGCTCGATCGTGCTCTCTTCCTCTCTCCCTATCTGCCTCACTCTCTCTGCTTCACTCTCTGCCTCTCTCTCTGTCTTGCCTCTCTCTCTCTGCCTCTCTCTCTCTCTCTGCCCTTGCCTCTCTGCCTCTCTCTCTCTTCCTCTCTCTCTCTCCCTCTCTCTCTGACTCCCTCTCTCTCTGGCTTTCTCTATCTGCCTTTTTTTATCTGCCTCTCTCTCTCTGCCCCTGCCTCTCTCTTTCTCTGCCTTTCTGTCTTTCTCTGCCTCTCTGTCTTTCTCTGCCTCTCTCGCTCTCTTCCTCTCTCTCTCTCTCTCCCTCTCTGACTCCCTTTCTCTCTGTCTTTATCTATCTGCCTCTCTCTTTCTCTGCCTCTCTGTCTTTCTCTGCCTCTGTCTTTCTCTACCTCTCTGTCTTTCTCTGTCTCTCCTTCTCCCCCTCTGGCTCGCTCTCTCTCTCCCTTTCTGCCTCCCTCTTTCTGCCTCTCTCTCTTTTGCTCTGCCTCTCTCTCTCTGCCTCTCTCCTTCAATCTCTCTCTGCCTCTCTCTCTCTCTGCCCTTGCCTCTCTGCCTCTCTCTCTCTTCCTCTCTCTCTCTCTCCCTCTCTGACTCCCTCCCTCTCTGCCTTTCTCTATCTGCCTCTCTCTCTCTCTCTGCCCCTGCCTCTCTCTCTGCCTCTCTCTCTCTGCCACTGCCTCTCTCTCTGCCTCTCTCTCTCTCTGCCTCTCTCTCTCTGCCACTGCCTCTCTCTCTGCCTCTCTCTCTCTCTCTGCCTCTCTCTCTCTGCCTCTCTCTCTCTGCCTCTACCTCTCTGCCTCTGCCTCTCTCCCTCTTCCTCTCTCTCTCTCCCTCTCTGACTCCCTCTCTCTCTGCCTTTATCTATCTGCCTCTCTCTTTCTCTTCCTCTCTCTTTCTCTCTCTTCCTCTCTCTCTCCCTTTCTGCCTCCCTCTCTCTGCCTCTCTCTTTCTCTGCCTCTGCCTCTCTCTTTCTCTGCCTCTCTCTCTTCCTCACTCTCTCTCCCTTTCTCTGCTTCTCTCTCTTTCTCTGCCTCTCTCTCGTTCGCTCTGCCTCTCTCTCTCTCTGCCCTTGCCTCTATACCTCTCTCTCTCCATCTCTGACTCCCTTTCTCTCTGCCTCTCTCTCTCTCCCTCTCTCTTTCACTCTGCCTTTGCCTCTCTATCTCCCTGCCTCTCGCCCGCTCTCCTGCACTCACACACTCTCACTCTCTCTCAGGTTCTCTCTCTCTCTCTATCTGGATATCGCCATCTCTTCCTCTGGCTCTTTCTCTCTCCCTTTGGCTCTCTCTCTTTCTGATTCTCTCTCTCTCTTTCTGCCTCTCTCTCTCTCTTTCTGCCTCTCTCTCTCTCTTTCTGCCTCTCTCTCTCTCTTTGACTTTCTCACTTTCTGACTCTCCTTCTCTGGCTCGCTCTCTCTTTTTGATGTGCTCACTCTCTCTCTCTCTCTCCCTTTCTGGCTCTCTCTCTGGCTCTCTCTATCTCTCTCTGTCTCTCTCTGGCGCTCTCCCTCTCGCACGGTCTCTCTCTCTCTCTCTCTCTCTCTCTCTCTGTCTTTCTCTCTGTTCCTGCCTCTCTCTGTGCCTCTGCCTCACTCTCTCTCTACCTCTCTCTTTCTCAGCCCCTGCCTCTCTGCCTCCATCTCTCCGCCTCCTTCTCTCCATCTCTGCCTCTATCTCTCTCTGCCCCTGCCTCTCTCTCTCTGCCCCTGCCTCTCTCTCTCTGCCTCTGCCTCTCTCTTTGCCTCTGCCTCTCTCTCTCATGCACTCACTCTCTATCTCTCGCTCTCTCCCTCAGGCTCTCTCTCTTTCTCTAACTCTCTCTGCCTCTCATGCGCAGTCGCTCGATCGTGCTCTCTTCCTCTCTGCCTCACTCTCTCTGCTTCACTCTCTCTGCATCTCTCTCTCTGCCTCTCTCTCTGCCTCTCTCTCTCTGCCTCTCTCTCTCTGCCCTTGCCTCTCTGCTTCTCTCTCTCTCTTTCCCTCTCTGACCCTTTCTCTCTGCCTTTCTCTATCTGCCTCTCTCTCTCTCTGCCTCTGCCTCTCTCTTTCTCTGCCTCTCTCTTTCTCTGCCTCTCTCTTTCTCTGCCTCTCTCTTTCTCTGCCTCTCTCTTTCCCTGCCTCTCTGTCTTTCTCTGCCTCTCTGTCTTTCTCTGCTTCACTCTCTCTCTCTGCCTCTCTCTCTCTCTCTTTCTCTGCCTCTGCCTCTCTCTCTGCATGGCTCTCTCTCTCTGCTGCTGCCTCTCTCTCTCTGCCCCACTCTCTCTGCTACTCTCTCTGCCACTCTCTCTCTCTGTCTCTGCCTATCCCTCTCTCTGCCCCTGCCTCTGTCTTTGGCTCTGCCTCTTCTCTATCTCTCTCTTTCTTTCCCTCTCTCTGCCTCTGCCTCTATCTCTCTGTGCCTCTGCCACTTTCTCTCTGTCTCTTTCTGCTTCTCTCTTTTTCTCTCCACCTCTCTCTTAGCTTCTCTCTCTCTCTCATGCACTCACTCTCTATCTCTCCCTCTCGCCCTCTGGCTCTCTCTCTCTCTCTTTCCCTCTCTCTCTCTGCCTCTCTGTCTCTCTATCTGGCCTGCTCTCTCTTTCTCTCTCTCTCTCATGCACTCACTCTCTATCTCTCCCTTTCTCCCTCTGGCTCTCCCTCTCCCCCTCTGGCTCTCTCTCTTTCTCTAACTCTCTCCCCCTCTCTCATGCGCCGTCGTTCGATTGTGCTCTCTTCCTCTCTCCCTCTCTGCCTCACTCTCTCTGCCTCACTCTCTCTGCTTCACTCTCTCTGCCTCTCTCTCTCTTCCTCTCTCTCTCTCCCTTTCTGCCTCTCTCTCTTTCACTCTGCCTCTCTCTCTCTGCCTCTCTCTCTCCCTCTGCCTCTGCCTCTCTCACAGCCTCTTTCTCTCTCTAACTGGATATCGACCTCTATTTATCCGGTTATCTCTCTCTATCTGTCTTGCACTCTCTCTCTCTCACTGATGCTCTCTCTCCCTCTCTCCCTCTCTCATGCAATCACTCAGTCTTTCTCTCTCTCTCTCTCTAATGCACACACTCTCTATCTCTCCATCTCTATGTCTCTCCCTCTCCCCCTCTGGCTCTCCAACTCTCTATCTGGCTCTCTTTCTCTCCCTCAGGATCTCTTTCTCTCCCTCTGGCTCTCTCTCTCTCCCTCTGGCTCTCTATCTTTTTCTAACTCTCTCCCCCTCTCTCATGTGCAGTCACTCGATCGCATTCTCTCCCTGTCTTCCTCTCTGCCTCACTCTCTCTGCCTCGCACTTTCTGTCTCTGCCTCTCTCTCTCTGCCTCCCTCTCTCTTTGCCTTTCTCTCTCTCTGCCCTTGCCTCTATACCTCTCTCTCCATCTCTGACTCCCTTTCTCTGCCTTTCTCTATCTGCCTCTCTCTCTCTCTGCCCCTGCCTCTCTCTCTCTGCCCCTGCCTCTCTCTCTCTGGCTCTGCCTCTCTTTTCCGATGCCTCGCTCTTCCTCACTCTCTCTCCCTTTCTCTCTTTCTCTGCCTCTCTCTCGTTCGCTCTGCCTCTCTCTCTCTCCACCCTTGCCTCTATACCTCTCTCTCACTTCCTCTCTCTCTCCACCTCTGACTCCCTTTCTCTCTGCCTCTCTCTCTCTCCCTCTTTCACTCTGCCTCTGCCTCTCTCTCTCCCTGCCTCTCGCCCGCTTTCATGCACTCACACAGTCACTCTCACTCTCTCTCTTAGGATCTCTCTCTCTCTCTATCTGGATATAGCCAACTCTTCCTCCGGATCTTTCTCTCCCTTTGGCTCTCTCTCTTTCTGCTTCTCTCTCTCTCTCTTTCTGCCTCTCTCTCTGTTTCTGCCTCTCTCTCTCTCTCTTTCTGCCTCTCTCTCTCTTTCTGCCTCTCTCTCTCTCTTTCTGCCTCTCTCTCTCTTTGACTTTCTCACTTTCTGACCCTCTTTCTCTGGCTCGCTCTCTCTTTTTGGCATGCTCACTCTCTCTCTCTCTCACTGTCTCTCTCTCTCCCTTTCTGGCTCTCTCTCTGGCTCTCTCTGTCTCTCTCTGTCTCTCTCTTTCTGGCGCTCTCCCTCTCGCATGGTCTCTCTCTCTCTTGTATTCTCTCTCTGTCTCACTCCCTCTCTCGGTCTCTCTCTCGGTCTCTCACTTTCTGCATCTCGCTCTCACCCTCTCTCTCTCTCGGGTGTATGTGCTCTCTTTCTGGGTCTCTCTCTCAGGCTCTCTCTCTCGGGCTCTCTCTCTCCCACACGGTCTCTCCCCCGCAAGCTGTCTCTCTCCCGTGTGCTTTTGCTGGCTCTCCCTCTCTCTCTCTGGCTCCC
Source organism: Carcharodon carcharias (assembly GCF_017639515.1). Taxonomy (NCBI): domain Eukaryota; kingdom Metazoa; phylum Chordata; class Chondrichthyes; order Lamniformes; family Lamnidae; genus Carcharodon; species Carcharodon carcharias. The sequence goes on along the minus strand of NC_054474.1, from coordinate 165,593,692 downwards.
TCGCTGGCCCTCTCTCTCTTTCTGGCACACTCACTCTCTCTCCCTTTCTTTCTCTCTCTCTCTCCCCTCTCCCTCTTTCTGGCTCTCTCTCTCGCTATCTGACTCTCTCTCTCTCTTGCTTTCTGGCTCTCTCTCTCGCTTTCTGGCTCTCTCTCTCGCTTTCTGGCTCTCTATCTCTTGCTTTCTGACTCTCTCTCTCTCTCTCTCTCGCTTCCTCGCTCTCTCTCGCTTTCTGGCTCTCTCTCTCTTGCTTTCTGACTCTCTCTCTCATTTTCTGGCTCTGTCTCTCTCTCTTTCTGGTTCTCTCTCTTGCACTTGCTCTCTCTCTTGCGCTCTCTCTTTCTCTTGTGCTCTCTCTCTTGCACTCTGTCTCTTATACACGCTGTCTCTGTCTCTCATGCATGCTCTCCCTCTCTCCCACGTGCGCTCTCTGTCTCTCTCATGCTCTTTCTCTCTCTCTCTCATGTGCTCTCTCTCTCTTGTGTGCTCTCTCTCTCGTGTGGTCTCTCTCATGTGCTCTCTCACGCTCCCTTTCTCTCGTGCGGTCCCTTTCTCTCTCTCACGCTCCCTCTCTCACACCTTTTCTCTCTTGCGCGCTCCCACTATCTCTTGCACTCCCTCTCTATCATTCGCTCTCCCTCTCATGTGCACTCTCTGTCTCATGTGCTCTCTCATGCATGCTCTCTTTCTCATGTGCATTCTCTGTCTCATGTGTGCTCTCTCTCATGCACTCTCTTTCTTTCTCAAGCACTCTCTCTCAAGTGCGTTCTCTCTCTCTCATGCATTCTGTCTCTCATGCTTATTCTTTCTCTCTTGCACTCTCTCTCTGGTGCTCTCTCTCTCTCACGCTCTCTTTCTCTTGCGGTCACTCTCTCTTGCATTCTCTCTCTCTCTCCCTTTCGCTCTCAGTCTCTCTTGCACTTTCTCTCTGTCATGTCCTCTCTCTCTCTCATGCATGCTCTGTTTCTCATATGTGCTGTCTGTCTCCCATGTCCTCTCTCTCTCCAATGTGCTCTCTCTATTTCCCTCATGCACCCTCTCTCTAATGTGCTCTCTCTCTCTCATGCACGTGCTCTCTCGCTCTCATGCACGCACTCTCTCTCATGCACATGGTCTCTCTCTCATGCTCTTTCTCTGTCATGCTCCCTTGTGCTCTTTTTCTCTTTCTCGCTCTTGCGATCTCTCTCTTGCTCTCTCTCATGCGCTCGCTCTCTCATACCTGCTCCCTCTGTCTCTCATGCACGCTGTCTCTTTCTCCCATGTTGCTCTCTGTCTCTCATGCTTTCTTTCTCTCTCTCTTATGCTCTCTCACTCTTGCACTCTCCCTCTCTCTTGCGCTCTCTCTATCTTACACACTCTCTTGCGCTTTCTCTCACCTGCATGCTCTCTTTCTTGTTCTCTCTCTCTCTGATGCGCGCTCTGTCTCTCTTTCCCTTGTGCACTCTTTCATACGTTCTCTCATGTGCACTCTCCCTCTTTCTCTCATGTGCTCTCCCTGTCTTTCACATGCGCAATCCCTCGCTCTCTTATGCGCTCCCTCTCTCTCTCTCTCAATGCTCTACCTCTCTCTCTTTCATGTGCTCTCTCTCTCTTTCTCTTGCATACTCTTTCATGCGTTCTCTCTCATGTGTGCTCTCCCTCTCTCTTTCAGGTGGTCTCCCTCTCTCATGAACATTGTCTCCCATGTGTGCTCTCTCTCTCATGTGCACTCCCTCTCTGTCTCTCATGCACTCTCATGTGCTCTCTCGCTCATGCATTCTCTATCTCTCAGGCAGGCTCTCTCTCTCTCTCTTCTGCACGTTCTTTCTATCTCTCATGCACTCTCTCTCTTTCTCTCATGCGTGCTCTCTCTCATGCACGATCTATCTTTCATTCACTCTCTTGTGTGCACACTCTCTCTCCTGCATGCTCTTTCTCTCTCCTGTGCTCTCTCTCTTGTGCTCTTTCTCTACCTCCTGCACGATCTCTACCTCCTGCACGATCTCTCTCTCCTGCACAATCTCTCTCTCCTGCACGTGCTCTTGCTCCTGCGCGCTCTCTTGCTCCTGCACATGCTCTCTCTCTGCTGCGTGCGCTCTCTTTCCTATGTGTGCTCTCTTTCCTGCATGCGTTCTCTTTCCTGCGTGTGCTCTCTTTCCTGCGTGTGCTCTCTTTCCTGCGTGTGCTCTCTTTTCTGCGTGTGCTCTCTTTCCTGCGTGTGCTCTCTTTCCTGCGTGCGCTCTCTTTCCTGCAGCGCATTCTCTCCTGCATGCTCTCTCTCATGCACTCTCGCTCTCATATGGTCTCTTTCTCATAGGTTCTCCCTCTGTCTCGCATACACTCTCTCTCTCTAATGGACTCTCTCTCTAATGCACTCTCTCTCATGCGCATGCTCTCTCTCTCATGCGCGCTCTCTCCCCCTCATGTGTGTGCTCTCTCTCATGCACATGCTCTCTCTCTCATGCGCGCTCTCTCTCTCATGCGTGCGCTCTCTCTCATGCACGCACTCTCTCTCTCATGCACGTGCTCTCTCATCCACGCGCTCTCTCTCTCTCTCATGCGCTCTCCCTCTCATGCGTGTGCTCCCTCTCATGCGTGTGGTCTCTCTCATGTGCGTGCTCTCTCTCTCATAGGTGCTCTCTCTGTCTCTCATGCACTGTCTTTCTAATGCACTCTCTCCCCCTCATGCGTGCTCTCTCTCTCATGCTCGCGCTCTCTCTCTCATGGGTGCATGCTCTCTCCTGCATGCATTCTCTCTCCTGCGCGTGCTCTCTCTCTCTCATGCGTGCTCTCTCTCTCTCATGCAACGCTCTCTCTCATGCGTGCTCTCTCTCTCATGCGTGCTCTCTCTCATGCGCACTCTCTCTCTCAGGCGCGCTCTCTCAGGTGCACTGTCTCTCAGGCATGCTCCCGCTCTCGCAGGTATGCTCTCTCTCTCACATGCGCGCTCTCTCTCATGTGCTCTCTTGTTCTCCCTCATGTGCACTCTCTCAAGCGCTCTCTCACGCTCTCTCATGCGCTCTCTCACTCTCTCTTTCTCTCTCTCTCGTGTGCTCTCTCACTCTCTCTCTCATGCGCTCTCTCTTTCATGCGCTCTCTCACTTTCACTCATGTGTCCTCTCTCTTGTGCTCTCTCTCTTGTACTCTCTCTCATGCTCTTTCTCTCCCTCATGCTCTCTCTCTCTCATGCTCTCTCTCTCTCATGCTTTCCTTCTCATGTGCATGCTCTCTCTGATGCATGCTTTCTCATGTGCTCTCTCTCTCTCTTTCTCTTGCTCACCCTTTCATGCATTCTCTCCCTCATGCGCTCTCCCACTCTCTCATGCACTGTCCCTCACTCTCTCATGCTCTCTCTCTATCATGCTCTGTATCTCTTGCTCTCTTGAGCTCTCTCTCTCATACATTCTATCACTCATGCTATTTCTTTCTCTCTCTCTCTCTCTCCCTCATGCTCGCTCTCTTTCTCTCTCATGCTGTATCCCATCAGCTGTCCCTCTCTCTCATGTGCTTTCTCATTCTCTCCCTCTCATGTGTGCTCTTTCTCTCTCCTGTGCGTGCTCTCTCTCTTGCACTTTCTCTCCTGTGCTCCCTCTCATGCACTCTCTATCTCTCGCGCATGCTCTCTGTCATGCACGCGCTGTCTCTCTCATGCACGCTCTCCCTCTCTCTCATGCGTGTGCTCTCCCTCATGCGCTCTATTGCTCTCTCTCATGCCCTCTCTCTCTCATGCACTCACTCACTCTCTCTCTCTCTAATGCGCACTCTCTTTCATGCGCTATCTCACTCTCACTCATGTGTCCTCTCTCATGTGCTCTCTCTCATGAACTCTATCTCAGTTGCACACTCTCTCTCACATGCGTGCGATCTCTCTCATTCTCTCTCATGCTCTCTCTCTCTCATGCGGACTCTCTCTCATGCGGACTCTCTGTCATGCACCCTCTCTCTCTTATGCACACTCTCTCCTGATGCATGCTCTCCCTCTCATGCGCTCTCTCTATTTCTCTTGCGCATCCTTTCATGTGTTCTCTCTCTCATGTTCTCTCTCTCTCTTTCTCTTGTGCATGCGCTCACTCTCTTGTGTACGCGCTCACTCTCTTGTGCACATGCTCTCTCTCTTGTGCATGTGCTCTCTCTCTCCTGCACTCTCTCTCTCTCTCCTGTACTCTCTCTCTCCTGCACTCTGTCTCTCTCCTCTGCACTCTCTCTCTCCTCTGCACTCTCTCTCTCCTGCGCTCTCTCTCTCCTGCGCTCTCTCTCTCCTGCACTCTCTCTCTCCTGCGCTCTGTCTCTCTCCTCTGCACTCTCTCTCTCCTGTGCTCTCTCTCTCCTGTGCGGTCTCTCTATCCTGCACGCTCTCTCTCTCCTGCGCTCTCGCTCTCTCCTGTGCTCTCTCATGCTCTCCCTCTCATGCATGCTTGCTCTCCCTCTCATGCGTGCATGCTCTCCCTACTGCGCATGCTCTCCATCCTGCGCATGCTCTCCCTCCTCTTGTGTGCATGCCGTCTCTCTTGTGTGCGTGCTCTCTCTCTTGTGCACATTCTCTCTCTCTTATGCATGTGCTCTCTCTCTCCTGCGCGCTCTCTCTCTCCTGTGCACTCTCACTCTCCTGCGCACTCTCTCTCTCCTGTTGCTATCTCTCCTGCATGTGCTCTCTCCTGTGTGTGCTCTCTCTCCTGCGCACACTCTCTCTCTCCTGTGCACTGTCTCTCTCATGCATGCTCACTCTCTCTCCTGCCCTCGCTCTCTCTCCTGTGCATGCTCTCTCTCTTGCGTGCTCTTTCTCTCCTGCCTGCTCTCTCTTTCCTGCGTGCGCTGTCTCTCTCCTGTGCGCTCTCTCTCACCTGCACACTCTCTCCCCTGCGTGCTCTCTCCCCTGTGTGCTCTCTCCCCTGCGTGCTCTCTCTCCTGTGCACTCTTTCTCTCCTGCGCTCTCTATCCAGCACTCTCTCACTCTCCCATGCCCTCTCACTCCCCTGTGTGCTCTCATGCTCTCCCTCTAATGCTCTCTCTCTTATGCATGTTCTCTCTCATGTGTGTTCTCCCCCTCATGCTCTCTCTCATGCTCTTCCTCTGATGTTCTCTCTCATCCTTTCCCTCTCGTGTTCTGTCTCTTTCTCTCATGCTCTCCCTCTCATGCACTCCCTTTCTTTCATGCTATCTCTCTCCCTCATGTGTGCTCTCCCTCTCTCTCTCATGCGCTCTCTCTCATGCGCTCTCTCTCTCATGCGATCTCTCTCCCATGCACGCACTCTTTCATGTGCTCTCTCCCTCATGTGCACTTTCCCTCTCTCTCTCATGCACGCTTCCTCTCTCTCATGCTATCTCCCTCTCTCTCATACGCTCTGCCCCTCTGTCTCATGTGCTCTCTCTCCCTATCATGCCCTCTCTCTTTCTCACATGCTCTCTCTCTCATGTGCACTCTCCCTCTCTCATGCGCTCTACCTCTTTCTCTCATGTGCTCTGCCTCTATCTCTCATACACACTCTCTGTCTCTCAGGTGCTCCCTCTCTCATGCATTCTCTCTCTCTCTCCTGCTCTCTCTCTCTCTCTCCTATGCTCTCTCTCTCTCATGCATTCTCAGTCTCTCATGTGCACTCTCTCTCTTTCATGCGCTCTCTCTCTTTCTCTCAGGTGCTCTCCTGTGTGCTCTCGCTCTTCTGCACTCTCTCGGTCTCCTGCGCTTTCTCTCTCATGAGCGCCCTCTCTCCCTCTCTCGTACGCGTGCTCTCTCTCTCTCATGCTGTCTCTCTCATGCACTCTCTTTCTCTTTCTCAAGCTCCCTCTCTCTATCATGCTCTCTCAATCTCTATATCTCTTGCTCTCTCACAATCTCTCTCTCACGATCCCTCTCTCACATGCCTTCTCTCTCTCTCTCTCTCATGCTAAATCTCTCTTTTACACTCTCATGCTCGCTCTCTTTCTCTCTCGTGCTCTCTCTCATCAGCTATCTCGCCATCTCATGCATTCTCTCATGCTTGCCCTCACCTGCGTGCTCTCTCTCTCCTGTGCTCTCTCTCATGGGCACGCTCTTTCTCTCGTGAGCACGCTCTTTCTCTCGTGACCATGCTCTCTCTCTCATGTGCTCTCCCCCCCTCTCTCTTGCGCTCTGCCTCTCTCTCTATCTCTCATGCGCACTCTCTCTGTCTCTCAAGTGCTCTCTCTCATGCATTCTCTATCTCTCTCAGGTGCATTCTTTCTCTTTCTCCTGTGCAATCTCTCTCTCTCCGGCGCTCGCTTTCTCTCTCCTGTGCTCGCTCTCTCTCTTGTGTGCATTCTTTCTCTCAGCCGCTCTCTCTTTCTCTCATGCGCTCTGCCTCTCTCTCTCTCCCATGCGCACTCTCTCTGTCTATCATGTGCTCTATCCCTCATACATTCTCTCTCTCTCTCAGGCACGTTCTCTCTCTCTTCTGCACTCTCTCTCCTACGCTCTCTCTCTCTCTCCTTCGCTCACTCTCTCTCTCAGGCATTCTCTGTCTCTCATGTGCACTCTCTCTCTCATGCGTTCTCCCTCTTTTTCTCAGATGCTCTCTCTCTTTCTCTCATGTGCTCTTTTTCCTTCTCTCATGTGCTCTCTCTCTTTCCCTCACGTGCTTTCTCTCCTGTGTTGTCTCACCCAAGCACTCACTCTCTCTCTCATGCGCTCTCTCTCTCTCATGTGCTCTTTCTCTTGTGCATTCTTTCATTCACTCTCATGTGTGCTCTCTCTTTCTCTCTCTCTCTCTCATGTGCTCTGTATCTCCCTCTCTCATGTGCACCCTCTCTGTCTCTCATGTGTTCTCTATCTCATGCGTTCTCTCTCTCTCAGGCCGCTCTCTCTCTCCTGCAATTTCTCTCTCTCCTGCGATCTCTCTCTTTCTTGCGATCTCTCTCTCCTGCGCTCTCCCACTCTCCTGCATGCTCACGCTCTCCTGTGCACTCTCACTTTCCTGCACTCTCTCAGTCTCCTGCACTCTCTCTCTTGTGACCACGCATTCTCTCTTGTGAGCACTCTCTCTCATGCATGCACTCTCTCTACTGTGCTCTCTCTCTCTCTCTCATGCATGTGCTCTCTCTTTCTTGTGCATGTGCTCTCTCTCTCTCGGGAGTGCGCTCTCTCTACTGTGCTTTCTCTCCTGTGCGCTGTCTTTCTCCTGCGCGCTGTCTCTCCTGCGCGCTGTCTCTCTCCTGCGCGCTGTCTCTCTCCTGCGCGCTGTCTCTCTCCTGCGCGCTGTCTCTCTCCTGCGCGCTGTCTCTCTCCTGCGAGCTGTCTCTCTCCTGCGTGCTGTCTCTCTCCTGTGTCTGCTCTCTCTGTCTCATGCATGCGCTCTCTCTGTCTCATGCGTGCACTCTCTCAGTCTCAGGCGTGCGTTCTCTCTCTCTCTCGTGGGTGCACTCTCCTTCTCTCATGCAGGTGCTCTCTTTCTCTCGTGCGTGCGCTCTCTCTCTCATGAGCACTCTCTCTCTCATGCATGCGCTCTCTCTACTGCTCTCTCTCTCTCTCCTGCGTGCTCTCTCTCTCCTGCGTTAGCTCTCTCTGTCTCGTGGTGTGTGCTCTCTCTCTCATGTATGTGCTCTCTCATGTATGTGCTCTCTCTCGTGCATGCGTTCTCTCTCTCTCGTGCGTGCACTCTCTCTACTGTGCTCTCTCTCCTGCGCGCTGTCTCTGTCTCATGCATGCACTCTCTCTCCCTCGTGCGTGCGCTCTCTCCCTCATGTGTGTGCTCTCTTTCTCTCATGCATGTGCTCTCTTTCTCTCATGCTTGCGCTCTCTCTCTCTGTATGCGCACTCTCTCTCATGCATGTGCTCTCTCTCTCGTGCGTGCGTACTCTCTCTGTCTCGTGCATGCGCTTTCTATCCCTCGTGCGTTTGCTCTCTATCCCTCATGTGTGCGCTCTCTATCCCTCGTGCGTGCGCTCTCTATCCCTCGTCCGTGCATTCTCTCTCGCTCGTGTGTGTGCTTTCTCCCTTGTGCGTGTGCTCTCTCCCTTGTGCGTGTGGTCTCTTTCTCTCATGCGTGTGCTCAATTTCTCTCGTACGTGTGCTCTCTCTCTCGTGTATGCGCACTCTCTCTCATGCATGTGCTCTCTCTCTTGTGCGTTCGCCCTCTTTCTCTCATGCGTGAGTACTCTCTGTCTCTCGTGCATGCTCTCTCTCTACTGCTCTCTCTCTCTCTCTCACCTGCATTTCCTCTCTCTCCTGTGTTTGCTCTCTCTGTCTCATGGTGTGTGCCCTCTCTCTCGTGTATGTGATCTCTCTCGTGCGTGCGCTCTCTCTTGTGCGTGCGCTCTCTCCCCTGTGTGCTGTCTCTCCCCTGCACGCTGTCTCTCCCCTGCACGCTGTCTCTCCCCTGTGCGTTGTCTCTCCCCTGTGCACTGTCTCTCCCCTGTGCGCTGTCTCTCCCCTGTGCGCTGTCTCTCCCCTGTGCGCTGTCTCTCCCCGTGCACTGTCTCTCCCCTGTGCGCTGTCTCTCCCCGTGCACTGTCTCTCCCCTGCGCGCTGTCTCTCCCCTGCGCGCTGTCTCTCCCCTGCGCGCTGTCTCTCCCCTGCGCGCTGTCTCTCCCCAGTGCGCTGTCTCTCCCCAGCGCATTGTCTCTCCCCTGCGCGCTGTCTCTCCCCTGCGCGCTGTCTCTCCCCTGCGCGCTGTCTCTCCCCAGTGCGCTGTCTCTCCCCAGCGCGTTGTCTCTCCCCAGCGCGTTGTCTCTCCCCAGCGCGCTGTCTCTCTCCTGTGCACTGTCTCTCTCCTACGCGCTGTCTCTCTCCTGTGTCTGCTCTCTCTGTCTCATGCATGCACTCTCTGTCTCATGCGTGCGCTCTCTCTCTCTCATGAGCACTCTCTCTCTCTCGTGCATGCGCTCTCTCTACTGCTCTCTCTCTCCTGCGTGCTCCCTCTCTCCTGCATTTGCTCTCTCTGTCTCGTGGTGTGTGCCCTCTCTCTTGTTTAAGTGCTCTCTCTCATGTATGTGCTCTGTCTCGTGCATGCGTTCTCTCTCTCGTGCGTGCACTCTCTCTACTGTGCTCTCTCCACTGAGCGCTGTCTCTCTCTGTCTCATGAATGCACTCTCTCTCCCTCGTGCGTGCGCTCTCTCCCTTGTGCGTGTGCTCTCTTTCTCTCATGCTTGCGCTCTCTCTGTCTCGTGTGTGCGCTCTCTCTCTCTCTGTCTCGTGCGTGCGCTCTCTCTCTCTCTCTCGTGCGTGCGCTCTCTCTCTCTCTCGTGTGTATGCTCTCTCTCCCTTGTGCGTGTGCTCTCTCCCTTGTGCATATGCTCTCTCCCTTGTGCATGTGCTCTCTTTCTCTCATGCATGTGCTCAATTTCTCTCATGCGTGTGCTCTCTCTCTCGTGTATGTGCACTCTCTCTCACGCATGTGCTGTCTCTCTTGTGCGTTCGCCCTCTTTCTCTCATGCGTGAGCACTCTCTCTCTCTCTCGTGCATGCATTCTCTCTACTGCTCTCTCTCTCTCTCTCACCTGCATTTTCTCTCTCTCCTGTCTTTGCTCTCTCTCTCATGGTGTGTGCTGTCTCTCTCGTGTATGTGCTCTCTCTCGTGCGTGCGCTCTCTCCCCTGCGTGCTGTCTCTCCCCTGTGCACTGTCTCTCCCCTGTGCGCTGTCTCTCCCCTGTGCGCTGTCTCTCCGCTGCACGCCGTCTCTCCCCTGCGCGCCGTCTCTCCCCTGCGCGCTGTCTCTCCCCTGCACGCTGTCTCTCCCCTGCACGCTGTCTCTCCCCTGCACGCTGTCGCTCCCTTGCACGCTGTCTCTCCCCTGAACGCTGTCTCTCCCCTGCGCGCTGTCTCTCTGTCTCATGCGTGCGCTCTCTGTCTCATGTGTGCGCTCTCTCTCTCTCTCGTGTGTGCGTTCTCTCTCTCTCTCGTGGGTGCACTCTCTTTCTCTCATGCGGGTGCTCTCTTTCTCTTGTGTGTGCACTCTCTCTCTCATGAGCACTCTCTCTCTCGTGCATGTGCTCCCTCTACTGCTCTCGCTCTCTCTCTACTGCGTGCTCTCTCTCTCCTGCATTTGCTCTCTCTGTCTCGTGGTGTGTGCTCTCTCTCTCGTGTATGTGCTCTCTCATGTATGTGCTCTCTCTCGTGCATGCGTTCTCTCTCTCTCGTGCGTGCGCTCTCTCTACTGTGCTCTCTCTCCTGCGCGCTGTCTCTCTCTGTCTCATGCATGCACTCTCTCTCCCTCGTGTGAGCGCTCTCTCCCTCGTGTGTGCGCTCTCTCCCTCATGTGTGTGCTCTCTTTCTCTCATGCATATGCTCTCTTTCTCTCATGCTTGCGCTCTCTCTCTCATGTATGTGCACTCTCTCTCATGCATGTGCTCTCTCTCTCTCGTGCGTGCGTGCTCTCTCTGTCCCATGCATGCGCTCTCTATCCCTCGTGCATGCGCTCTCTATCCCTCATGCATGCGCTCTCTATCCCTCATGCATGTGCTCTCTCTCCCTCATGCGTACGCTCTCTCTCCCTCGTGCATGTGCTCTCTCTCCCTCATGCGTACGCTCTTTCTCCCTCGTGTGTGGGCTCTCTCTCTCATGCGTGCGTACTCTCTCTCGTGCGTGCTCTCTCTCTCTCTCGTGCGTTTGCTCTCTCTCTCTTGTGCGTTCGCTCTCTCTCTCTCGTGCGTTCGCTCTCTCTCTCTCGTACGTTCATTCTCTTTCTCTCATGCATGTGCTCTCTCTCATGCATGTGCTCTCTCTCTTGTGCATTCACCCTCTTTCTCTCGTGCGTGAGTACTCTCTCTCTCTCTCTCATGCATGCACTCTCTCTACTGCTCTCTCTCTCTCTCTCCTGCGTTTGCTCTCTCTGTCTCGTGGTGTGTGCTCTCTCTCTCGTGTATGTGCTCTCTCTCATGTATGTGCTCTCTTTTGTGTATGCACTCTCTCTCATGCGTGCGCTCTCTTGTGCATGCTCTCTCTTCCCTGCGTGCTGTCTCTCCCCTGCAACTGCTCTCTCTGTCTCGTGCGTGCGCTCTCTCTCCCTTGTGCGTGCGCTGTCTCTCTCATGAGCACTCTCTCTCGTGCGTGCGCTCTCTCTACTGTGCTCTCTCTCTCTCCTGCGTGCTGTCTCTCTCCTGCGTGCTGTCTCTCTCCTGCATGCTGTCTCTCTCCTGCATCTGCTCTCTCTGTCTCGTGCATGTGCTCTCTCTCTCTCTCTCATGTGTGTGCTCTCTCTCCCTCGTGCGTGTGCTCTCTTTTTCTCATGTGTGTGCTCTCTTTCTCTCGTGCATGCGCTCTCTCTCTCATGTATGCACATTTTCTCTTTCATGCATGCGCTCTCTCTCTCATGCGTTCACTCTCTTTCTCTCGTGCTTGCGGTCTTTCTCTCGTGAGCACTCTCTCTCTCGTGCATGTGCTCTCTCTACCGCACTCTCTCTCTCTCTCCTGTGTGCTCTCTCTCTCCTGTGTTTGCTCTCTCTGTTTCGTGGTGTGTGCTCTCTCTCCCGTTTGTGTGCTCTCTCTCCCATGTGTGTGCTCTCTCTCGTATATGTGCTCTCTCTCGTCTATGTGCTCTCTTTCGTACATGCGCTCTTTCTCTCGGGCGTGCGCTCTTTCTCTCTCGTGCGTGTGCTTTCTTTCATGTGTGTGCTCACTCTTTCTCATATGCGCATTCTCACTCATGCGCGCACTCTCTCATGCGCGCATTCTCTCTCTCATTCTCACTCTCTTGCATTCTCTCATGCGCTCCCTCTCTCATGTGCTCTCTTGCTCTCTCATGTGCTCTCTCATGTGCTCTCTCTCCCTCTCTCTTGCGCTCTCTCTCTCATGCTCTTTCTTTCTCTCTCTCATGCTCGCTCTCTTTCTCTCTCATGCTCTCACATCAGCTAGCTCTCTCTCTCATGCACTCTCTCATGCTCTCCCTCTCATGCCTGCTCTCTCTCTCTCTCCTGTGCCCGCTCTCTCTCCTGTGCTGTCTCTATCTCCTGCCTGCTCCCTCTCTCTCCTGCATGCTCTGTCTCTCTCAGGTGAGCTCTCTCTCTCTCTCTTTCTCCTGCACTCTCTCTCTCTCTCTCCTGCACTGACTCTCTCTCCTGTACTCTCTCTCTCCGGCCCTCTGTCTCTCGTGAGCGCGCTTTCTTTCTCACGAGCGTGCTCTCTCTCTTGTGTGCACTCTCCCTCTCTCTCTCATGTGCTCTCCCTCTCTCTCTCTCATGCGCTCTGCCTTTCTCTCTCTTGCGCTCTGCCTCTCTCTCTGTCATGTGCACTCTGTCTCTCATGTGCTCTCTCTCTCATGCATTCTCTATCTCTCTCAGCTGCATTCTCTCTCTTTCTCCTGTGCAATCTCTCTCTCTCCTGTGCCCGCTCTCTCTCTCTCTCTCTCTCATGCATTCTCTCTCTCTTGTGCACGCTCTTTCTCTCTCTCAGGTGCTCTCTCTCTCCTTTCACGTGCTCTCTCTCCTCTCTCATGTGCGCCCAATCTTTCTCTCATGTGCTCTGCCACTCTCTCTCCCATGTGCACTCTCTCTGACTGTCATGTGCTCTCTCTCTCTCATGCATTGTCTCTCTCTCTCTCATGCACTCACTCTCCTATGCTCTCTCTCTCCTTCACTCTCTCTCTCTCTCTCAGGCATTCTCTGTCTCTCATGTGCACTCTCTCTCTTTCAGGCACTCTCCCTCTTTCTCACAGATGCTCTCCTGTGCGCTCTCGCTCTCCTGCGCTCTCTTGGTCTCCTGCACTTTGTCTCTCATGAGCGCCCTCTCTCCCTCTCTCGTGCGCGCGCTCTCTCCCTCTCTCGTGCACGCGCTTTCTCTCTCTCGTGAATGCGCTCTCTCTCTCATGTATGCGCTCTCTCTACTGCGCTGTCTCTCTCTCTCCTGTGCACTCTCTCTCTCCTGTGCACTCTCTCTCTCCTGTGCACTCTCTCTGTCTCATGCATGTGCTCTCTCTCTCATGAGCACTCTCTCTCGTGCATGTGCTCTCTCTACTGCACTCTCTCTCTCTCCTGTGTGCTCTCTATCTCCTGCGTTTGCTCTCTCTGTCTCATGGTGTGTGCACTCTCTCTTGTGTATGTTGTCTCTCTCGTGTATGTGCTCTCTTTCATACATGCGCTCTCTTTCGTACATGCACTCTTTCTCTCGGGCATGCGTTCTTCCTCTCTCGTGCGTGTGCTCTCTCATGTGTGCACTCACTCTTTCTCATGTGCGCACTCTCACTCATGCATGCATTCTCTCTCAGGCTCACTCTCTTGCATTCTCTCATGTGCTCCCTCTCTCATGTGCTCTCTCCCTCTCTTGCTCTCTCTCTCTCTCATGCTCTTTCTTTCTCTCTCTCATGCTCGGTCTCTTTTTCTCTCATGCTCTCACATCAGCTAGCTCTCTCTCTCATGCACTCTCTCATTCTCTCCCTCTCATGCCTGCTCTCTCTCTCTCCTGTGCTCGGTCTCTCTCCTGTGCTGTCTCTATCTCCTGCCTGCTCCCTCTCTCTCCTGTGCTCTCTCTCTCTCCTGCACTCTCTCTCATGTGCACATTCTGTCTCTCATGTGCTCTCTATCTCTCAGGTGAGCTCTCTCTCTCTCTCTCTCTCCTGCACTGACTCTCTCTCCTGTGCTCTCTTTCTCCGGCACTTTCTCTCTCGTGAGCACGCTCTCTCTCTCGTGAGCGTGCTTTCTCTCTCACGAGAGTGCTCTCTCTCTTGTGTACACTCTCCCTCTATCTCTCATGTGCTCTCCCTCTCTCTCATGCACTCTGCCTTTCTTTCTCATGCGCTCTGCCTCCCTCGCTGTCATGCGCACTCTCTCTGTCTCTCATGTGCGCTCTCTCTCATGCATTCTCTATCTCTCTCAGCCGCATTCCCTCTCTTTCTCCTGTGCAATCTCTCTCTCTCCTGTGCTCACTCTCTCTCTCTCGTGCATTCTCTCTCTCTTGTGCATGCTCTTTCTCTCTCTCAGGTGCTCTCTCTCTTTCATGTGCTCTCTCTCCTCTCTCATGTGCGCCCACTCTTTCTCTCATGTGCTCTGCCACTCTTTCTCCCATGTGCACTCTCTCTGACTGTCATGTGCTCTCTCTCTCATGCATTGTCTCTCTCTCTCTCATGCACTCTCTCTCCTATGCTCTCTCTCTCCTTCACTCTCTCTCTCTCAGGTCTTCTCTGTCTCTCATGTGCACTCTCTCTCTTTCAGGCTCTCTCCCTCTTTCTCACAGGTGCTCTCCTGTGCGCTCTCACTCTCCTGCACTCTCTCGGTCTCCTGCGCTTTCTCTCTCGTGAGCGCCCTCTCTCCCTCTCTCGTGCGCGCGCTCTCTCTCTCTCGTGAACACGCTCTGTCTCTCATGCATGCGCTACCTCTATTGCGCTGTCTCTCTCTCATGAGCACTCTCTCTCTCTCTCTCGTGTGTGCTCTCTCTCTACTGTGCTCTCTCTTTCTCATGCGTATGCTCTCTCTCTCTTGTGCATTCACTCTCTTTCTCTCGTGTGTGCGCTCTCTCTTTCATGAGCACTATCTCTCTCTCATGTGTGCTCTCTCTCTCCTGTGTTTGCTCTCTCTGTCTCGTGACATGTGCTCTCTCTCTCGTGTGTGCACTCTCTCTCGTGCGTGCACTCTCTCTCGTGCATGCGCTCTCTCTCGTGCGTGCGTTCTTTCTCTCTCGTGTGTGCGCTCCCTTTCTCTCGTGCATGCACTCTCTCTCTCATGTGTGTGCTCTCTCTCATGTGTGAGCTCACTCTTTCTCGTGTGCACATTCTCACTCATGCACGCACTCTTTCATGCGTGCATTCTCTCTCTCATGCTCATTCTCATGCGCTCCCTCTCTCATGTGCTCTCTCGCGCTCTCATGTGCTCTCTCTCGTACTCTCTCATGCTCTTTCTCTCTCACGCTCGATCTCTTTCTCTTTCATGCTCTCGCATCAGCTAGCTCTCTCTCTCATGCACTCTCTCATGCTCTCCCTCTCATGCCTGCTCTCTCTCTCTCTCCTGTGCCCGCTCTCTCTCCTGTGCTGTCTCTATCTCCTGCCTGCTCTCTCTCTCTCCTGTGCTCTCTGTCTCCTGCATGCTCTCTCTCTGCTGTGCTCTCTCTGTCTCCTGTGCTCTCTCTGTTTCCTGTGCTTTCTCTCTCTTTCTCCTGTGCTCGCGCTCTCTCGTGCTGTTTTTCTCATGTTCTCTCTCTCTCATGCTCTCTCTCTCTCTATCATGGTCTCTCAAGCTTTTTATCTCTCGCTATCTCTCTCACGATCTCGCTCTCTCATGCTAGCTCTCTTTCACACTCTCATGCTCGGTCTCTTTCTCTCTCATGCCCTTTCACATTAGCTCTCTCGCCGTCTCATGTTCTCTCTTATGCTTGCCCTCTCCTGAGTGCTCTCTCTCTCCTGCACTCTCTCTCTCTCCTGCGCTCACTCTCGCGTGAGCGCACTCTTTCTCTCATGAACTCTCCATCTCTCTCTCATGCACTCTGCCTCTCTCTCTGTCATGCACACGCTCTGTCTCTCATGCTCTCTCATGCATTCTCTATCTCTCTCAGCCGCATTCTCGCTCTTTCTCCTCTGCAATCTCTCTCTCTCCTGTGTTTGCTCTCTCTCTCCTGCACTCGCTCTCTCTCATGCATTCTCTCTCTCTTGTGCATGCTCGCTCTCTCTCAGGTGCTCTCTCTCTTTCTCTCATGCGCTCTGCCACTCTCTCTCCCATGCGCACTCTTTCTGACTGTCATGTGCTCTCTCTCATGCATTCTCTCTCTCTCAGGCACACTCTCCCTCTCTCCTTCGCTCACTCTCTCTCTCCTACGCTCTCTCTCTCCTTCGCTCACTCTCTCTCTCAGGCATTCTCTGTCTCTCATGTGCACTCTCTCTCTTTCATGCGCTCTCCCTCTTTCTCTCAGGTGCTCTCCTGTGCACTCTCGCTCTCCTGCGCTTTCTCTCTCGTGAGCGCGCTTTCTCTCTTGTGAGTGCGCTCTCTCTCCTGTGAGTGCGCTCTCTCTCCTGTGAATGCGCTCTCTCTCCTGTGAGTGCGCTCTCTCTCCTGTGAGTGCGCTCTCTCTCTCGGGAGTGCTCTCCCTCTCTTATGCATGTGCTCTCTCTACTGCACTCTCTCTCTCTCCTGTGCACTCTCTCTTTCCTGCATGTGCTCTCTCTGTCTCATGCATGTGCTCTCTCTCTCGTGAGTGCGCTCTCTCTCTTGTGAGCACTCTCTCGCTCTTTCATACGTGCGCTCTCTCTACTGCGCTCTCTCTCTCCTGTGCACTCTCTCTCTCCTGCATGTGTTCTCTCTGTCTCATGTGTGCGCTCTCTCCCTCTTGTGTGTGCACTCTCTCTCTCATGAGTGCTCTCTCTCTCATGCGTGTGCTCTCTTTCGCTCATGCATACGTTCTCTCTCACTCATGTGTGCGCTCTCTCTCACTCATGCATGCTCTCTCTCTACTGCACTCTCTCGTGTGTGTGCTCTCTCTCTCATGCGTGCACTCTCTCTCTCATGCGTGCTCTCCCTCTCTTGCGCATGCGCTCTCTTTCTCTCGTGCGGCGTTCCCTCTCTCGTGAGCGGTCTGTCTCTCTCTCATGCATGCGCTCTCACTACTGCACTCTGTCTCTACTGCATGCTCTCTCTCTCCTGCATGCTCTCTCTCTCCTGCGTGTGCTCTCTCTGTCTCATGCGTGAACTCTATCTTTTGTGCATGCGTTCTCTCTACTGTGCTCTCTCTCTCTCCTGTGTGCTCTTTCTCTCCTGCGTGTGCTCTCTCTCTTTCGTGCGTGCGCTCTCTCTCTCGTGCATGCATTCACTCTCTCTTGTGTGCTCTCTTTCTCTCATGCATGCGCTCTCTCTCTCTCATGCATGTGCTCTCTCTCGTGTATGCGCTCACTCTTTCTCATGCGCTCACTCTCTCATGTGTGCATTCTCTCTCGCTCTCATGCACTCTCTCATGCGTTCGCTCTCTCATGTGCTCTCTCTCTCGCACACTCTCTCATGCTCGCTCTCTTTCTCATGCTCTCGCATCATCTAGCTCTCTCTCTCATGCACTCTCTCATGCCCTCCCTCTCATGCCTGCTTTCTCTCTCCTGTGCTCTCTCTCTCTCCTGCACGCTCTCTCTCTCCTGTGGTCTATCTCTCTCTTCTACACTGTCTCTCATGCACACCCTCTGTCTCTCATGTGCTCTCTCTCTCTCAGGTGAGCTCTCTCTCTCTTTCTCCTGCACTCTCTCTCTCCTGCACTGTCTCTCTCTGCTGCGCTCTCTCTCTCATGTGCTCTCTCTGTCTCCTGTGCTCACTCTCTCTCTCTCCTGTGCTCGTGCTCTCTCTCTCTCATGCACTCTCTCTCTATCATGCTCTCTCAAGCTTTTTATCTCTCACTCTCTCACGCTCTCTCTCATGATCTCTCTCTCATGCCTTCTCTCTCTCTCTTCCCATTCTCATGCTCACTCTCTTTCTCTCTCATGCCCTCTCACATCAGCTCTCTCGCCATCTCTCATGATTGCTCTCTCCTGCGTGCTCTCTCTCTCCTGTGCTCTCTCTCCTGCGCTCTCTCTCCTGCATGCTCTCTCTCTCCTGCGTTCTTTCTCTCCTGCGCTCTCTCTCTCCTGCGCTCTCTCTCTCCTGCGCTCTCTTTCTCCTGCGCTCTCTCTCTCCTGCGCTCTCTCTCTCCTGTGCTCTCTTTCTCTCCTACGCTCTTTCTATCCTGCGTTCCTTCTCTTGTGAGCGCACTCTCACTCTCATGAGCACACTCTCTCTCTCGTGTGCCCTCTCCCTCTCTCTCTCATGTGCTCTCCCTCTCTCTCTCTCTCTCTCTCTCATGCGCACTCTCTCTCTCTCATGTGCTCTCTCTCATGCATTCTCTATCTCTCTCAGCCACATTCTCTCTCTTTCTCCTGTGCAATCCCTCTCTCTCCTGTGCTTGCTCTCTCTCTCTCTCTTGTGCATTCTCTCTCTCAGGTGCTCTCTCTCTTTCTCTCAGGTGCTCTCTCTCTTTCTCTCAGCTGCTCTCTCTTTCTCTCATGTGCTCTCCCTCCTCTCTCATGCACTCCCTCTCTTTCTCTCATGGACTCTACCACTCTCTCTCTCCCATGCGCACTCTCTCTGACTGTCATGTGCTCTCTCTCTCATGCATTCTCTCTCTCTCTCAGGCACACTCTCTCTCTCTTTCTCTCCTACGCTCTCTCTCTCCTTCGCTCACTCTCTCTCTCAGGCATTCTCTGCCTCTCATGTGCACACCCTCTCTTTCATGCGTTCTCCCTCTTTCTCTCAGGTGCTCTCCTGTGCACGCTTGCTCTCCTGCACTCTCTCGGTCTCCTGCGCTTTCTCTCTCGTGAGTGCACTCTCTCTCTCGTGAGTGCGCTCTCTCTCCCATGAGTGCGCTCTCTCTCCCATGAGTGTGCTCTCTCTCCCATGAGCACGCTCTCTCTCATGCATGCGCTCTCCCTACTGCGCTCTCTCTCTCTCCTGTGCACTCTCTCTCTCCTGCATGTGCTCTCTCTGTCTCGTGCATGTGCTCTCTCTCTCATGAGTGCGCTCTCTCTTGTGAGTGCTCTCTCACTCTCTCGTGTGTGCGCTCTCTCTATTGCGCTCTCTCTCTCCTGTGCGCTCTCTCTCTCCTGCATGTGTTCTCTCTGTCTCGTGCGTGTGCTCTCTCTTTCATGTGTGCATGCTCTCTCTCTCCTGCGCTCTCTCTCTCCTGCGCTATCTCTCTCCTGCGCTTTCTCTCTCCTGCATCGTCTTTCTCTCTCATGCGCGCGCTCTCTCTCATGCACGCGCTTTCTCTCATGCACGCGCTTTCTCTCATGCACACGTGCTCTCTCATGTATGTTCTCTCTCTCATGCGCTCTCTCATGCTCTCTGTCTAATGTGCGCTCTGTCCCTCATGGGCTCGCCGTCGTTCATGCAATGAGGCAATATGGGTAGAGCTCCGGAATAGGAAGGGTGCAGTCACAATGTTGGGGGTTTACTATAGGCCTCCCAATTGCCAGCGGGAGATTGAGGAACAGTTATGTAGGCAGGTTTTGGAAAGATATAAAAGCAATAGGGTTGTTGTGGTGGGTGATTTTAACTTTCCCTATATTGAATGGGAATCACTGAGTGCTAGGGGTTTGGATGGTGCAGAATTTGTAAGGCGCATCCAGGAGTGTTTCCTGAGACAATATGTAGATAGTCCAACTAGGGAAGGGGTAACACTGGACCTGGTATTAGGGAATGAACCTGGCCAGGTGGTCGAAGTTTCAGTAGGGGAGCATTTCGGGAAAAGTGACCATAACTCAGTAAGTTTCAAGGTACTGGTGGATAAGAATAACAGGAGTCCTCGGGTTAAGGTGCTTAATTGGAGGAATGCTAATTATAACAATATTAGGCAGGAAATGAGGAATCTAGCCTGGAGGCGGATGTTTGAGGGCAAATCAACAACTGAAGTGGAGGGCTTTCAAACATCAGTTGATAAGAATTCAGGACTGGCATGTTCCTGCTAGGATGAAGGATAAGCATCATAAGTTTGAGGAACCTTGGATAATGAAGGATATTGTGAGATTAGTCAAAAAGAAAAGAGAAGTATTCGTAAGGGCTAGAAGGCTGGGAACAGATGAAGCCCGTGGAGAACATAAAGAAAGTAGGAAGAAACTTAAGCAAGGAGTCAAGAGGGCTAAAAGGGATCATGAAAAGTCACTGGCAACCAGGATTAAGGAAAATCCCAAGGCCTTTTATACTTATGTAAAAAGCAAGAGGGTAGCCAGGGAAAGGGTAGGCCCACTCGGGGACAGAGGTGGGAATCTGTGTGTGGAGCCGGAAGAAATGGGAGAGATACATAAATGAGTACTTCCCATCAGTATTCACCAAAGAGAAGGATTAGCAGTCGATTTGTCTAGGGAAGGGTGTGTAGATAGCCTGGATCATGTTGAGATTAAAAAAGAGGAGGTGTTAGGCGTCTTGAAGAATATTAAGGTGGATAAGTCCCCAGGGCCAGATGGGATCTACCCCAGAGTACTGAGGGAGGCAAGGGAGGAGATTTCTGGGGCCTTGACAGAAATCTTTGTATCCTCACTGGCTACAGGTGAGGTCCCAGAGGACTGGAGAATGGCCAATGTTGTTCCATTGTTTAAGAAGGGTAGCAGGGATAATCCAGGAAATTACAGGCCGGTGAAGCCTTACATCAGTGGTAGGGAAATTATTGGAGAAGATTCTTCGTGACAAGATTTACTATCACTATCATATAGAAGCAAATGGGTGTATTAGTGAGAGGCAGCATGATTTTGTGAAGGGGAGGTCATGTCTCATTAACTTGATTGAGTTTTTCAAGGAAGTGACAATGGAAAGGCAGTGGATGTTATATACATGGATTTCAGTAAGGCCTTTGACAAGGTCCCTCATGGCAGACTGGTACAGAAGGTAAAGTCGCACGGGATCAGAGATGAACTGGGAAGATGAATACAGAATTGGCCTGGTCATAGAAGACAGAGGGTAGCAGTGGAAGGGTGCTTTTCTGAATGGAGAGCTGTGACTAGTAGAGTTCCACAGGGATCAATGCTGGGACCTTTGCTGTTTGTTGTATACGTAAATGATTTGGAGGAATATGTAACTGGGCTAATTGGTAAGTTTGCAGGTGACACTAGGGTTGGAGGAGTTGCAGATAGTGAAGAGGATTGTCAAAGGATACAATGGGATATAGATCGGTTGGAGACTTGGGCGGCGAAATGGCAGATGGAGTTTAATCTGGACAAATGTGAGGTAATGCATTTTGGAAGGTCTAATACAGGCAGGAATTATACAGTAAATGGCAGAACCCTTAAGTGCATCGACGGGCAGAGGGATCTGGGTGTACATGTCCACAGGTCACTGAAAGTGGCAATGCAGGTGGATAAGGTAGTCAGGAAGGCATATGGCATGCTTGCCTTCATTGGCAGGGGTATTGAGTATAAAAGCTGGGAAGTCATGCTGCAGTTGTATAGAACCTTGGTTAGGCCATACTTGGAATATTGCGTGCAATTCTGGTCGCCACATTACCAGAAGGATATGGAGGCATTGGAGAGGGTGCAGAGGAGGTTTACCAGGATGCTGCCTGGTCTGGAGGTTATTAGCTATGAGGAGAGGTTGGAGAAACTTGGATTGTTCTCAGTAGAGCGACGGAGATTGAAGGGCGACTTGATAGAAGTTTACAAAATTATGAGTGGCATGGACAGAGTAGATAGTCAGAAGCTTTTTCCCAGGGTGGAAGAGTCAATTACTAGGGGACATAGATTTAAGGTGAGAGGAGAAAACTATAGAGGAGATGTGCGGGGCAAGTTTTTTATGCAGAGGATAGTGAGTGTCTGGAATTCGCTGCCAGAGGAGGTGGTGGAAGCAGGTACATTAGTGGTGTTTAAGAGGCAGCTTGACAAATACATGAACAGGATGGGAATAGAGGGATACGGACCCTGGAAGTGCAAAATGTTTTAGTTGACGGGCAATATGATCGGCGCAGGCTTGGAGGGCCAAAGGGCCTGTTCCAGTGCTGTACTTTTCTTTGTTCTTTGTTCTTTCTCTCATGCGTTCTCTCTCTCATGCACGCTCCCTCTCTCTCATGCACTCTATCTCAGTCATGTGCACTCTCTCTCCCTATCTCATGCGTTCTCTCTCTCATGTCCTCTCTCATGTCTTCTCTCATGCGGGCTCTCGCTCTCATGAACTCTCTCATGATCTCCCTCTCATGCTGTCTCAATTTCTCTCGTGCTCTCTCTCTCTCTCATGTGTGCTCTCTCTCTCATGCACTCTCTCATGCTCTCCCTCTCATGCTGTCTCTATTTCTCTCATGCATGCTCTCCCTCTGTCTCTCATGCACTCTCTCTCATGTGCTCTCTCTCTCTCTCTCTCTCTCTCATGTGTTCTCTCTTTCTCATGTGCTCTCTCTCCCATGCATGCATTCTCTTTAATTCGCTCTCTCTCTTTCTCTTGCGCACTCTTTCATGTGCTCTCTCTCATGTCCGCTCTCCCTCCCTCTCTCATGTGCTCTGCCTATCTCTCTCATGCAGGCTCTCCCTCTCATGCTCTCTCTCTCCTATGCTCTCTCTCTCCTGCACTCTCAATCTCTCTCCTGCGCTCTCTTTCCCCGGTGCTCGCTCTCCTGCACTTGCTCTCTCTCCTGTGCTTGCTCTCTCCTGCGCTCTGTCTCTCTCATGCACATGCTATCTCTCATGCACTCTCTCATGTGCTTTCTCTCTCTCATGCACTTTCTCTCTCTCAGGCACGCACTCTCTCTCATGCATGATCTCTCTCTCTCATGCATTCTGATGTGCTCTCTCTCTCATTCGCTGTCTATCTTTCCTGCACTCCCCCTTTCCTGTGCTCTCTCACTCTCATGTGCGTACGCTCTCTCGTGTGTGCGCTCTCTCATGCACTCTCTCACGCGCCCGCGCTCTCTCCCATGCACGCACACTCTCTCATGCATGCTCTCTCTCTTATGCTCTCACTCATGCTCTCTCTCTCATGCTCTCTCTCTAATGTATGGTCTCGCCCTGAAGGGCACACTCTCTCTCATGCGCTCTCTCTCTCTCTTTCTCTTGCGCACTCTTTCATGAGTTTTCTCTCATATGCGCTCTCCCTCTCTCTCATGCACTCTCTCTCTCTCTCTCTCTCTCTCTCTCATGCATGCTCTCCCTCTCATGCACTCTCTCTCATTCACTCTCTCTCACATGTGCACTCTCTCTCCCTCTCTCATGTGTTCTCTCTCATGCACTTGCACTCTCTCATGTACACTCTTTCTCTGTCTCTCATGCACTCTCGCTCTCACTCTCAATGCTCTGTCTCTCTCTCTCTCTCATGTGCTCTCTCTCCCTCTGATGTACGCTCTCTCATGCACTCTTTCTGCCTCTTTCTCTTGCACACTCTCTCATGCTCTTTCTTCTGTGCACGCACTCTCTCCAGCGTGCACTCCCTCTCCCCTGCATGCTCTCTCCTGCGCATTCTCTCTCTCCTGCGAGCTCTCTCACTCCTGAGCACTTTCTCCCTCTCAAGCACTCTCTCTCTCCTGCGAGCGCTCTCTCTCCTGCACTCGCTCTTTCCTGTGCGCGGTCTCTCCTGTGCACACTCTCTCTCCTGCGTGCGCACTCTCTCCTGCGCACACTCTCTCTCATGCGTGCGCTCTCTCTCATGCAGTGCTCTCTCTCCCCTGCGTGTGCTCTCTCTCATGCGTGCGCTCTCTCTCATGCGCGCGCTCTCTCTCATGCGCGCGCTCTCTCTCATGCATGCGCTCTCTCTCAAGTGCGTGGTCTCTCTCATGCGCTATTTCATGTGCTCTCTCATGCGCTCTCTCATGCGCTCTCTCATTCGCTTTCTCTTGCGCTCTCTCATGCTCTCTCTCATGCTCTCTCTCATGTGTACTCTCTCTCATATGGTCTCTCATGTGCTCTCTCTCATGTGTGCTCTCTCAGATGCATGCTCTCCCACAGATGCACACTCCCTCTCTCATGTGCTCTTTCATGCTCTCCCTCTCATGCTTTCTCTCTCTCTTTCTCTCATGTGCTCGCTCTCTCATGCGCTCTGTCTCCTATGCATGCATTCTTTTTCATTCGCTCTCTCTCTCTTTCTCTTGTACACTCTTTCATGTGCTCTCTCTCTCATGTCCACTCTCTCACTCTCTCTCTCATGCACTCTCCCTATCTTGCTTTTGTGCGCTCCATCATTCTCTCTTGTGTGCTCTCTCTCTCATATGCACTCTCTCCTGCTCTCCCTCTCATGCCTTCTCTCTTTCTCTCATGCTATCTCTCTCCTGCATTCTCTCTCTCTCCTGCGCTCTCCCACTCACCTGCGCTCTCCCTCTCTCCTGCGCTCTCTCTGTCTCCTGCGCTCTCTCTGTCTCCTGCGCTCTCTCTGTCTCCTGCGCTCTCTGTCTCCTGCGCTCTCTGTCTCCTGCGCTCTCTGTCTCCTGCGCTCTCTCTGTCTCCTGCGCTCTCTCTGTCTCCTGTGCTCTCTCTCTGTCCTGCACTCGCTCTCTCTCTTGCGCTCTCTCTCTCATGCTCTCTCTTTCATGCTCTCTCTCTAATGCGCACTCTCTCACATGCACTCCCTCTCTCTTTCTTTTGTGTTCCCTCTCTCATATGCACTCTCCCACTTTCTCTCATGCACTCTCCCTCGCTCTCTCATGCACTCTCTCTCTTGCATGCTCTCTCTCTCTCTCATGTGGTCTTTCATGCACTCTGTCTCTCACATGTTCTCTCTCTCGTGTTCTCTCTCTCATGCGTTTTCTCTCATGCTCTCTCTGATGCGTTCTCTCATGATCTCCCTCTCATTCTCTCTCTCTCATGCGTGCTCTCCATCTCATGCTCTCTCTCGTGGTCTCCCCCTAATGCTCCCTGATGCGCGCTCTCTCTCTTTTTCTCTTGCGCACTCTTTCATGCATTCTCTCTCATATGCGCTCTCCCACTCTCTCTAATGTGCTCTTTCTCAGATGCCTGCTCTCTCACTCTCATGCATGCTCTCTCTCTAATGTGCGTTCACTCCCTGATGTGCTCTCTCTCTCATGTGCTCTCTCTCTCATGTGCTCTCTCTCTCATGTGCTCTCTCTCTCATGTGCTCTCTCATGCTCTCCCTCTCATGCCCTCTCTTTCTCTCAAGCTCTCTCTCTCCTGCACACACTCTCTCTCATGCACTCTTCCTTGCTCTCTCATGCGCTCTCCCTCACTCTCTCATGTGCTCTCCCTCGCTCTCTCATGCGCTCTCCCTCACTCTCTCATGCGTGGTCTCCCTCACTCTCTCATGTGCTCTCCCTCGCTCTCTCATGCGCTCTCCCACGCTCTCCCTCACTCTCTCCCTTGCTCTCTCATGCGCGCTCTCTCTCTCTCTCTCTCTCTCTCATGCACTCTCTCTCTCTCTCATGCACTCTCTCTCTCTCTCATGCACTCTCTCTCTCTCTCTCTCTCTCATGCACACTCTCTCTCACATGCATGTTCTCTCACATGCACTCTCTCCCCCTCTCTCATGCATTCTCTCTCTTTTGTTTTCCCTCTCATGCTTTCTCTTTCTCTCATGCTCTCTCTCTCCCATGTGTTCTCTCTCTCCCTCATGCTCTCCCTCCTGCACATGCTCTCTCCCTCCTGCGTGTTCTCTCCCTCCTGCGTGCTCTCTCCCTCCTACGTGTTCTTTCCCTCCTGCACGTGCTCTCTCCCTCCTATGTGTTCTCTCCCTCCTGCATGTGCTCTCTCCCTCCTGCATGTTCTCTCTCTCATGTGCGCGCTCCCTCTCTCTCTCATGCACTCTCCCTCTCTCTCTCTCCCTCATGTGCTCTTCCTCACTATCTAATGTGCTCTCTTTCTCTCTCAAGCACTCTCTCATGCTCTCCCTTTCATGCCCTCTCTCTTTCTCTCATGCTTTCTGTCTCTAATGTGCTCTCTCTCTCCCATGCATGCACTCTTTCGTGCTTTCTTTCCTCATGTGCGCTCCCTCTCTCTCATGCACTCTCCCTCTCTCTCTCTCATGCACTCACTCTCTCTCATGCACTCTCTCTCATGCTCTCTCTCTCTCTCTCTCTCAATTCTCTGTCTCTCTCTCATGCTTGCTCTCTCTCACTGATGCACGCTGTCTCTCTCATACACTCTTTCTCCCTCTTTCTCTTGCACAATCTTTCAGGCATTCTCTCTCATGTGCACTCTCCCCCTTTCTTTCATGCACTCTACCTCTCTCTCTAATGCACTCTCGCTCTCTCTGTCATGCTCTCTCTCATGCGTGTGCTCTCTCTCTCTCTCATGTGCACTCTCTCTGTCTCTCATGCACTCTCTATCTCTCATGCGCTATCTCTCATGCACTCTCTATCTCTCATGCATGCTCAATCTCTCTCTCTCATGCACCCACTCTCTCTCTCATGTGCATGCTCTCTCTTTCTCATGTGCACTCTCTCATGTGCTCTTTTTCTCTCTCTCTCATGCTCTCTCATGCTCTTTATCTCTCACTGTCTCTCACTCACACACACTCTCTCTCTCATGCATTCCGTCTCTCTCATGCTAGCTCTCTCTTTCACACTCTCATGATTGCTCTATCTCATGCATTATCTCACTCATGCTCTTTCTTTCACCATCTCTCAGGCTCGCTCTCTTTCTCTCTCATGCTTTCTCACATCAGCTCTCTCTCTGCTGCATGCTCTCTCATGCTCTCCCTCAGATCCGTGCTCTCTTTCTCTCTCTCCTGTGCGTGCTCTCTCTCCTCTGCATGCTCAATCTCTCCTGCACATTATCTCTCTCCTGCATGCTCTCTCTCTCCTACGCGTGCTCTCTCTCCTGTGCGTGCTCTCTCTCCTGCGCGTGCTCTCTATCTTCATGCTCTCTATCTCCTGTGCGCTCTCTATCTCCTGCGCGCTCTCTATCTCCTGCGCGCTCTCTATCTCCTGCGTGCTCTCTATCTCCTGCGCGCTCTCTATCTCCTGCGCGCTCTCTATCTCCTGCGCGCTCTCTATCTCCTGCGCGCTCTCTATCTCCTGCGCGCTCTCTATCTCCTGCGCGCTCTCTATCTCCTGCGCGCTCTCTATCTCCTGCGCGCTCTCAATCTCTCCTGCATGCTCTCTCTCCTCTGCTCTCTCTCTCCTCCGCTCTCTCTCTCCTCCGCTTTCTCTCTCTCTCTCTCCTCCATTCTCTCTCTCTTTCCTCCACTCTCTCTCTCTTCCACTCTCTCTCTTCCACTCTCTCTTTCTTCCACTCTCTCTCTCATGCCTCTACTCTCTCTCTCATGCTCTTTCTCATGTGCTCTCTCTCATGTGCTCTCTCTTGGATGCATGCTCTGTCAGATGCGCGCTCTCTCTCTCATGCTCTCTCTGATGTGCTCTCTCTGATGTGCTCTCTCTTAGATGCACGCTCTGTCGGATGCGCGCTCTTTCTCTCATGCATGCTCTCTCCCTCACACACTCTCTCATGCTCTCTCTCTCATGCATGCCCTCTCCCTGATGTGTGCTCTCTTTCTCTCTCATGCTCTCTCACATTAGTTCTCTCTCTCATGCACACCCTATCTCTCCTGCGTGGTCTCCCTCTCCTGCACTCTCTCTCTCCTGCACTCTCAATCTCTCCTATATTGCTATAACGGAGACCTGGCTAAAAGAGGGACAAAACTGGCAGCTTAATATCCCTGGTTATAGAGTCTTCAGACATGATAGAGTAGGAGACAAAAAAGGAGGGGCCGGGGGGGGGGGTGTGGTTAGCACTAATGGTTAAAGAATCAATTTCAGTTGTGAGAAGGGATGATATACTAAATGGGTCAACAAATGAGGCTTTATGGATTGAGCTTAGAAATAAAAAATGGGCAGTCACACTACTAGGAATATGCTACAGACCCCCAATTAGTGAAAGGGAGATAGTAGAACAAATATGTAGGCAAATTTCTGCTTGTAAGAACAAGAGGGCAATAATAGTAGGAGACTTTAACTATCCTAATATCAACTGGGATTCAAACAATATGAGGGGCACTGAGGGAGAAAAATTCATGCAGTGTATCCAAGAAATTTTTTTCAACCAATCAGTGACAAACCCAATGAGAGGAGATGCAATTCTAGACCTAGTCTTGGGGAACGAAGAAGGGCAAGTGGGTGAAGTGACAGTTGGCGACCATATCGGGGACAGTGATCACAATTCAGTTAGATTTAGCATTACAATGGAAAAGGACAGAGATAAGGCAGGAGTAAAAGTCTTGAACTGAGGGAAGGCAAATTTTGCTGAAATGAGAAGGGACTTGGCTGAGGTGGACTGGACAGCAATGCTGGAGGATAAAACAGTGGAAAACCAGTGGGAAGCACTAAAAAGTGAGATCCTAATTGTATAAAGTAGACACGTCCCCTACAAAAATAAGAGTGGTAGTGCCAAATCTAGACCCCCCTAGTCCTCTAGAGGAATACAGGGGAAGATCAAACAGAAAAAGAAAGTGTACGATAGGCACAAAGAACTAAGCACTGCAGATAGCCTAGATGAATATAGGAAGTGCAGGGATGAAGTAAAAAAGGAAATCAAAGAGAGGGCATGAAAAAAGATTAGCAAGTAAAATTAAAGATAACCCAAAGATGTTTTACCAATACATTAATGCTAAAAGGTTAGTTAAGGAAAAAGTGGGACCTATCAGAGATGAAGATGGAAACTTGTGTGTAGATGCAGAGGCTGTGGGAAGGGTTTTGAATGAATATTTTGTCTCCGTGTTTACAAAGGAAAGGGAGGATGTAGATATAGTAGTCCAGGAGGAACATTGTGAGATTTTGGACGGGATAGTCATAAAGAGAGAGGAAGTGCTTGAAGAGTTGAAATCCTTGAAAGTTGATAAGTCACCAGGGCCAGAAGGATTGTTTCTGAGGCTACTGAAGGAAGTCAGGGAGGAGATAGCAGATGCTCTGAGGATGATTTTCCAATCTTCACTAGATACAGGGGAGCTACCGGAGAACTGGAGAAATGCAAACATAGGTCCAT
This sequence comes from Carcharodon carcharias, assembly GCF_017639515.1. Taxonomy (NCBI): domain Eukaryota; kingdom Metazoa; phylum Chordata; class Chondrichthyes; order Lamniformes; family Lamnidae; genus Carcharodon; species Carcharodon carcharias. The sequence continues at coordinate 165,565,443 of NC_054474.1, read as the reverse complement.
TGCTTAAAAAGGGATCAAAGGAAATGCCAAACAATTATAGGCCAGTTAGTCTTACATAGGTGATGAGCAAATTAGTAGAATCAGTCCTGAGAGATAGCATTAACTGTCATGTGGAAAGGCATGGACTAGTCAGGGATTTGTTAAAGGAAGGTCTTGCCTCACAAATTTGATTGAATTCTTTGAGGAAGTGACAAGAAGGGTTGATGAATGTAGTGCAGTGGATGTTGTGTACATGGATTTTAGCAAGGCATTTGACAAGGTCCCACATGTCAGATTGGTCAGGAAAGTAAAAGCCCATGGGATTCAGGGTAATGTGGCAAACTGGATAAAAGGTTGGCTTTGTAACAGGAAACAAAGGGTAATAGTCGATGGATGCCCTTGCGAATGGAAAGTTGTCTCAAGTGGTGTTCCACAGGGCTCGGTGTTGGGACCCTTGCTGTTTATGTTATATATTAACGATTTGGACGTGAACGTGGGGGGCACAATTGGGAAATTTGCAGATGACACAAAGATTGGCCAAGTAGTGGATACTGTAGAAGATAGCCATAATCTTCAAAACGATATAGATGGGTTGGTGGAGTGGGCGGTAAAGTGGCAGATGGATTTTAACATCAAGAAGTGTGAGATCATACATTTAGGGAGGTCAAACAGTTACAGGGATTACAAAATAAATGGGAATAAACTAAGAGGGGTAGATGAAGTGAGAGATTTTGTCGTACAAGTACACAGATCCCTGAAGGCAGCAGTTCAAGTAGACAAGATTGTAAAGAAGGCATATGGAATGCTCTCCTTCATTGGCAGAAGTATAGAATATAAAAGTAAGGATATAATGTTGGAATTGTATAAAATACTGGTGAGTCCACAACTGGAGTATTGTGTGCAGTTCTGGTCACCACATTACAGGAAGGACATAATAACTCTAGAGAGACTGCAGAGGAGTTTTACAAGAATGTTGCCAGGGTTAGAAAAGTGTAGCTACAGGGAGAGATTGGATAGGTTGGGGTTATTTTCCTTAGAACAAAGAAGGCTGAGAGGTGACTTGATTGAGGTGTACAAAATTATGAGGGGAATAGATAGAGTGGACAGGATAAAATTGTTCCCCTTGATGGAGAATTCTAGAACCAGGGGACAAAGATTCAAGATAAGTGGCAGAAGATGTAGGGGCTACATGAGGAAGAACTTTTTTATGCAGAGGGTAGTGGGTGTCTGGAATTCGCTGCCCAAGTTGGTGGTAGAGGCAGAAACTCTAAACTCTTCTAAAAAGTACCTGGATCTGCACCTTAAGTGCTGTAAACTGCAGGGCTATGGGCCGGGTACCGGAAGGTGGGATTAGAAAGGGCTGGCATGGACAAGATGGGCTGAATGGCCTCCTCCTGTGCTGTAACTTTTCTATGGTTCCATGCACTCTCTCATGCTTTACCTTTCATGTGTGCTTTCTCTCTCTCCTGCGCGCATGCTCTCTCCTGCATGCTCTCTCTTCATGCTCTGTCTCTCCTTCACGTGCTCTCTCTCCTTCGCACGCTCTCTCTCCTGTGTACATGGTCTGATGCATGCTCTCTCTCTCTCATGCACCCTCTATCTCATGCACTCTCTCCTTCTCGTGCTCTCTCTCATGCATGCGCTCTCTCATGCAAGCTCTTTCTTTCTTGTGCTCTCCCTCCCTTCCTCTTGCACACTCTTTCATGCGTGTTTGCCCTCTCATGCACTGTCTCCCTCTCATGCGCGCTCTCTCATGCGCCCTCTTTCTCTCATGCGCGCTCTGTCTCTCTCATATGACCTCTCTCTCATGCACACACTCTCTTTCTCATGATCTCTCATGCTCTTTATCTCTCACGGTCTCTCTCTCGTGTTCTCTTTCTCTCGCCCTCTCTCTCATGCTAGCTCTCTCTTTCACATTCTCATGCTCTCTCTCTCTCATGTATTCTCTCTCTCATGCTCTTTCTTTCTCCATCTCTCATGCTCGCTGTCTTTCTCTCTCATGCTCTCTCACATCAGCTCTCTCTCTCCTGCGCATTCTCTCATGCTCTCCGTCTCATATGTGCGCTCTTTTTCCTATGCGTGCTCTCGCTCCTCTGAGCGCTATCTCTCCCCTGCATGCTCGCTTTCTCCTGCACACTCTCTGTCTCCTGTGCGCTCTCTCTCTCCTGCATGCTCGGTCTCTCTCTCCTGCACGTGCTATCTCTCTCCTGCTTGCTCTCCTGCGCACTCTCTCTCCTGCCTATGCTCTCTCTCTCTCTCCTTCGCACTTTTTCTCTCCTGCACGCTTTTCCTGCTGCATGCTTTCTCTCCTGCGTGCATGCTCTGATGCATGCTCTCTCTCATGTGCCCTCTATCTCATGCGCTCTCTCTCTCTCTCATGCGCTCTCTCCCTCTCGTCCTCTCTCTCATGTGTGCGCTCTCTCATGCATGCTCTTTGTCTCTCATGCTCTCTCTCTCCCTCTGATGCATGCTCTCTCTCTCTCTTCCTCTTGCACACTCTTTCATGCATGTTCTCTCTCTCATGCACACTCTCCCACTCATGTGCCCTCTCTCTCTCATGCACACACTCTCTCCCTCATATATCTCACTGTCTCTCTCTCACCCTCTCTCTCATGCTAGCTCTCTCTTTCACACTCTCATGCTTGCTCTCTCATGCATTCTCTCTCATGCTCTTTCTTTCTTCATCTCTCATGCTCGCTGTATTTCTCTCTCTTGCTCTCTCACATCAGTTCTCTCTCTCCTGCACCCTCTCTCATGCTCTCTGTCTCATGTGTGCTCTCTCTCTCTCCAATGCGTGCTCTCTCTCCTCTGTGCACTCTCTCCTGTGCGCTCTCTCCTGCATGCTCACTCTCTCTCCTGCGCACTCTCTCTCCTGCGTGCGTTCTCTCCCTCCTTCGTACTTTTTTTCTCCTGCGCGCTCTTTCACTGCTGCACACTCTCTCTCTCCTGCATGCTCTCTCTGGCGCACTCACTCTCTCCTGCATGCACTCTCTATTCTGCGCGCCCTCTCTCTGCTGCACTCTCTCTCTCATGAGCGCGCTCTGTCTCATGAGCGCGCTCTCTCTCATGCGCGCGCTCTCTCTCATGCATGCGCTCTCTCTCATGTGCGCGCTCTCTCTCATGCTCTCTCGCATCAGTTCTCTCTCTCTCATGCTCTCCCTCCCATGCATGCTCTATCTCTCTATCTCCTGCGCATGCTCTCTCCTGCGCGCACTCTCTCACCTGCACGCATTCTCTGTGCACTCTCTCTCCTGCCCGCGCTCCCTGATGCATGCTATCTCTCTCACGTGCTCCCTCTCTCTCTTTCATGCACTCTCTCCCTCTTGTGCTCTCTCTTATGCACGCGCTCTCTCATGCATGGTCTCTCTCTTCCTCTTGTGCACTCTTTCATGCATGCTCTCTCAAGTGTGCTCTCCCTCTCTCTCTCCTGCACTCTCACTGTATCTCTCATGTGTACTTCCTCACTCTCTCATGCACTCTCTCCCTCTCATGCATGCTCTCTCATGTGCTCACTCTCTCTCTCATGTGCGCGCTCTCTCTCTCATGCACACACTCTCCCTCATGGTCTCTCATGCTGTTAATCTCTCACTGTCTCTCTCTTGCACTCTCTCTCTCTCTCATGCATTCCCTCTCTCTTTCACACTCTCATGCTTGCTCTCTCTCATGCATTCTTTTTCTCATGCTCTTTCTTTCTCCATCTCTCACGCTGTCTCACATTAACTCACTCTCTCCTGCATACTCTCATGCTCTCCCTCTCATGCATGCTCTCTCTCATGCTCTTTCTCTCTCATGCTCTCTCGCATCAGTTCTCTCTCTCTCTTGCACACTCTCCCTCTCCTGCATGTGCTCTCTCTCCGCACGCTGTCTGATACATGCTCTCTCTCATACGCTCTCTCTCATGCATTCACTCTCTCTCATGCACTCTCTTCCTCTCTCTCATGTGCTCGCTCCCTCTGATGCTCTCTCTCCTGCGCATGCCCTCTCTTCTGCGTGCACTCTTTCCTGCGCGTGTTCTGTCCTGCGCATGCTTTCTCTCCTGCACATGCTATCTCACCTGCTCTTGTGCTCTCTCCTGAACATGCTCTCTGCGAATGCTCTCTCTCTCTTGTGGTATCTCTCTCATATGCTGTCTCTCTTATGCGCTCTCTCTCTCATGCGCTCTCTCCCTCTCATGCACTCTCTCCCTCTCGTGATGTCTCCCCTGCGCGTACTCTCTCCCCTGCGCATGCGCTCTCTCCCACGCGTGCTCTCTCTACCATGCACACTCTCTCTGATGTGCATGCTCTGTCTCTCATGGGCTGTCTCTCTCATGCGCTGTCTCTCATGTGCTCTCTCCCTCTTGTGCGCTCTCCTGCATGTGCTGTCTCTCCCGCATGCGCTCTGTCCTGAGTGCACTCTCTCCTGCACGTGCTCTCTCTCCTGAGCACACTCTCCCTCTTGCGCGGGCTCTCTCTCTCATGCACGTGCACTCTCTGATATGCATGCTCTCTCTCTCAAGCACTCTCTCTCTCATGCACTCTCTCCCTTTCTCTTCTGCGCTTTCTCCCTCTCATGCTTTCTCTCCTGCAAGCACTCTCTCTCCTGCATGTGCCCTCTCTCCTGTGTATGCCCTCTCTCCTGCACGTGCTCTCTCTCCTGCACATGCACTCTCTCTCCTGGGTGTGGTCTCTCTCCTGCGCGCACCCTCTCTCCTATGTTCTCTCCCTCTCGTGCTCTCTCTCCTGTGCGCCCTCTCTCCTGCACGCTCTCCCTCTCATGCTCTCTCTCCTGCATGTGCTCTCTTTCCTGTGCACGCTCTATCTCCTGCGCGCACTCTATCTCCTGCGCACACTCTATCTCCTGCGCACACTCTATCTCCTGCACGTGCTCTCTCTCCTGCGCGTGCTCTCTCTCGGTGCACTCTGTGATGCACACTCTCTCATGCACTCTCTCTCTCTCATGTGCTCTCTCCCTCTCTCTCTCATCTGCTCTCTCCCTCTCATGCTCTCTCTCTTGCACACACTCTCTCCTGCATGCCCTGTCTCCTGCACACGCTCTCTCTCCTGCGTGCACTCTCCCTCTTGCATGTGCTCTCTCTCCTGCATATGCATGCTCTGATGTGCATGGCCTCTCTCTCATGCATTCTCTTTCTCATGCACTCTCTCCCTTTTTCTCCTGCACTCTCTCCCTCTCATACCCTCTCTCCTGCACGCGCTCTCTCTCTTGTGCACACTCTCCCTCTTGTGTGGGCTCTCTCTCCTGCACGTGCGCTCTCTGATGCACATGGCCTCTCTCTCATGTGCTCTCTCTCTCCTGCACTCTTTCCCTCTCGTGTTCTCTCTCCTGCACATGCCCGCTCTCCTGCACATGCTCTCCCTCTTGAGCATGCTCTCTCTCCTGTGTGTGCACTCTCTGTTATGCATGCTCTCTCTCTCAAGCGCTCTCTCCCTCTCTCTCCTGCGCTTTCTCCCTCTCATGCTCTCTCTCCTGCACGTGCCTTCTTTCCTGTGCACGCCCTCTCTCCTGTGCATGCTCTCTCTCCTGCACGTGTTCTCTCTCTTGCATGTGTGCTCTCTCTTCTGGGCGTGCTCTCTCTCCTGCGCGCAGCCTTTCTCCTACATTCTCTCTCCTGCGCGCACTCTATCTCCTGCGCGCACTCTATCTCCTGCGCACACTGTATCTCCTGCGTGCACTCTATCTCCTGCACGTGCTCTCTCTCTCCTGCACGTGCTCTCTCTCTCCTGCACGTGCTCTCTCTCTCCTGCATGTGCTCTCTCTCCTGCGCATGCTCTCTCTCTCGGCGCACTCTGTGATGCACACTCTCTCTCTCATGCGCTCTTTCTCTCTCATGTGCTCTCTCCCTCTCTCTCTCATGTGCTCTCTCCCTCTCCTGCTCTCTCTCTTGCACGCATACTCTCCTGCGTGCCCTCTCTCCTGCGTGCCGTCTCTCCTGCACGCGCTCTCTCTCCTGCGTGCACTCTCCCTCTTGTGCGTGCTCTCTCTCCTGCGCATGCACTCTCTGATGTGCATGGCCTCTCTCTCATGCATTCTCTCTCTCATGCGCTCTCTCCCTTTTTCTCCTGCACTCTCTCCCTCTCGTGCCCTCTCTCCTGCATATGCTCTCCCTCTTGTGCATGCTCTCTCTCCTGCGTGTGCATTCTCTAATGTGCATGCTCCCTCTTTCAAGTGCTCTCTCACGCACTCTCTCCTGCTTTCTTTCCCTCTCTCTCCTGTGCTCTTTCCCTTTCATGCTCTCTCTCCTGTGCGTGCCCTCTCTCCTGCACCTGCTCTCTCTCACACATGCGCTCCCTCTCCTGCGCGCGCTCTCTCTCCTGTGCATGCCCTCTGTCCTGCGTGCGCTCTCTCTCCCGCAGTGCTCTCTCTCCTGCGCATGCTCTGTCTCTTGCACACGCTCTCTCCCCTGCACGCACTCTCTCTACTGTGTGCACTGTCTCTCCTGCGTGCATGATCTCTCTTCTGCATGTGCTCTCTCTCTGCACACTCTGTGATGCATGCTCTCTCTCATGTGCTCTCTCTCTCATGCGCTCTCTCTCTCATGTGCTCTCTCCCTCTCATGCTCTCTCTACTGCTCTTGCCGTCTCTCTTGCATGTGCCCTCTCCTGTGTGCGCTCTCTCCTGCACGCGTTCTCTCTCCTGCGTGCACTCTCCGTCTTGCACATGCTCTCTCTCCTGCACGTGCGCTCTCTGATGTGCATGGCTTTTCTCTCATGCGCTCTCTCCCTCTTTCTCCTGCGCTCTCTCCCTCTTGTGATCTCTCTCCTGCACACGCTCTCTCCCGCACATGCCCTCTCTCCTGCACGCGCTCTCATTCCTGTTCACACTCTCCCTCTTGCGCATGCTCTCTCTCCCGCACGTGCGCTCTCTGATGTGCATGGCCTCTCTCTCATGCGCTATCTCTCTCATGCACTCTCTCTCATGCGCTCTCTCCCTCTCTCTCCTGTGCTGTCTCCCTCTCGTGCTCTCACTTTTGCACATGCTCTCTTTCCTGCATGCGCACTCTGATGCACATGCTCTCTCTCTCAAGCGCTCTCTATCTCACGCACTCTCTCTCATGCACTCTTTCCCTCTCTCTCTTGCGGTCTCCCTCTCATGCTCTCTCTCCTGTGTGTGCCCTCTGTCCTGCGCATGCTCTGTCTCTTGCACGCGCTCTCTCCCCTGCACACGCTGTCTTTCCTGCGTGCACTCTCTCTCCTGTGTGTGCTGTCTCTCCTGAATGCACACTCTCTCTCCTGCATCTGCTCTCTCTCCGCACACTCTGTGATGCATGCTCTCTCTCTCATGGGCTCTCTCCCTCTCTCTCATGTGCTCTCTCCCTCTTGTGCTCTCTCACTTTCATGTGCGCTCTCCCTCTCTCTCTCATGTGCTTACATTGTCTCATGTGCACTGCATCACTCTCTCATGCACTCTCTACCTCATGCACTCTCATGCGCACTCTCTCTGTCTCCCATACACTCTCTCTTTTTCTCTCATGCACGCTTTCTCTATCTCTCAATGCTCTATCTCTCTCTCATGCGCTCTCTTTCTCATGTGTGCTCTCCCTCCCTTTCTCATGCACTCTCCCTATCTCTAATGCACTCCCCGTCTCTCTCATGTGCTCTCCGTCTACTCTCATGCACTCTCTCATGCTCACCCTCTCATGCCCTCTCTCTCATGCACTTTCTCTCCCATGCACTTTCTGTCTCATGCACTTTCTGTCTCATGCACTTCCTGTCTCATGCACTTTCTCTCTTTCATGCGTTCTCTCTTTCATGCGTTCTCTCTTTCATGCATTCTCTCTTTCATGCGCTCTCTCTCTCATGCGCTCTCTCTTTTTCATGTGCTGTCTCTCTCTCGTGTGCTCTCTCTCTCTTATTTGCTCTCTCTCTTCATGTGCTCTCTCTCTCCCATGCACGCACTCTCTTTCACGCACTCTCTCTCTCTTTCTCTTGCACACTCTTTCATGTGCTCTCTCTCTCATGCGTTCTCCCTCTCTCTCTCATGCGTTCTCCCTCTCTCTCTCATGTGCCCTGCCTCTCTCTCTCATGCGTTCTCCCTCTCTCTCTCATGCATGCTTTCTCTGTCTCTCATGTGCTGTCTCTCTCATGCGCTCTCTCTCCTGTGCGTGCTCTGTCTCCTGCGCATGCTCTCTCTCCTGCGCACGCCCTCTTCTGTGCGCTTTCTCTCCTGCGTGTGCTCTCTCTCCCACGTGCGCTCTCTCTCCCACATGCACTCTCTCTCCTGTGTGTGCTCTCTCTCTCCTGCACTCTCTCTCTCTTCTGCGCTCTCTCTCACTCATGCGCACTCTCTCATGTGCTCTCTCTCTCTCATGTGTGCTCACTCATTCTCTCTCTCTCTAGCATGCTCTCTCATGTTCTTTATCTCTCGTTCTCTCTCACGCTCTCTCTCATGTTCTCTCTCATGCTCTCTCTCTCATGCTCTCTCTCTCTGATGCGCACTCTCTCTCTCATGTGCACTCTCTCTCTCTCTTGCGCACTCTTTCATTCATTCTCTCTCTCAAATGTGCTTTACTTCTCTCTCTCATGCACTCTCCCATTCTCTCTCATGCACAATCTCTCTCTTTCTCTCATGCACTCTCCGTCTCTCAATGCTCTATCCCCCTCTCTCATGTGTGCTCTCTCTCTTAATGCATTCTCTCTCACACATGTGCGCTCTCTCTCATGCACTTTCTCTCTTTCATGTGTGCTCTCTCTCTCTCATGCATGCTCTTTCCCATGCATGCTCTCTTTCATGCACTCTCTTTCTCTCTCTCTCACATGTGCTCTCCCTCTCTCTCTCACATGCTCTCCCTCTCTCTCTTAAGCATTCTGCCTCTCTCTCACATGTGCTCTCCCTCTCTCCCTCATGTGCTCTCCCTCTCTCTCTCTCATGCGCACTCTTCCTCGCTCTCTCATGTGCACTCTCTCTCTGTCTCTCATGCACACTGTCTCATGCACTCTCTCTTTTATGTGCACTTTTTCTCTGTCTCTCATGCGCACTCTCTCTCTCTCCGATGCGTGCACTCTTTCTCTCATGCGTATGCTCTCTCTCATGCTCTTTCTCTCTCTATCTCTTGCACACTCTTTCATGTGCTTGCTCTCTCTCTCTCATGCTTGTGCTCTCTTTCTCTCATGCCCCCCGCCTGCTCTCTCTCATGCGCTCACGCTCTCTCTCATGCATGCTCTCTCTCACTCCTGCACACGTTTGCCCTCTCTCTCTCTCTCTGATGCTCTCTCTCCTTTCTTATCCTACTTGAGTGGTGCTTGGAGAAGACAGGGTAAATGCCTGATATGTGCTGTTGTTCTGTACGAGGTGACAACCATGTAGATGGACCATGGCCGGTGCCATTAACTTGACCCTGGATCTGTCCCTCCACTGAGTGGTGGAATAGAAGCTATTGGATCTTGGAAGTTCTGAAGTACAGCTGCCTGTATCCCAGTCCCAAGTGGCTGAAAGCCAGTATTCAGGGTGCTTTATATCTTGACACCTGCAGCCTCCATAGAGCAGTCTGTACTTCTGTGATGGAAGAAGAGCTCACTGTTCCTCAGCGACATTTGCAGAGCAAATATCACGAGTTCTAGTGAAGCTGCCATGTGCTCCATTTTTGCCTGGAGGAATGAAGATGATATTGTTCCAAATGAGAAATGGACATATCTGAGTTAACCCTGTCAATTAATGAGCATTTTTGGACAGTAGCCTAGTTGGAGGTCTATTGTTGCTTAAGTATCTCTCCTTTCCAGAAGAGTATCTATCTAATTTAAGCCTGAGGGCTCCTGAGCCAAAGGAGGCCATCTCTACAGCCTCTGTTGGAAGCTGATACATTCTTGCCCACCCTAACTTTGGAAGATTGGCGGAAACCCTGTTCCTGAGCCTAGGGTTTCTGCCGCTGTCCAGTCGGATTTACACCGGTGGATTAGAAGCATGCCTGAGGAAATTCCCACCGTTTGTACCTGCAGCACTCACTGCTGCACCGGAGTGCAGCTGCTCCGTCTGCCATTCGATCATTTACACTTGCCAATACCTTGCTGTGTAATCGAAAAGTTAAACTGCCTTGTGCCTCCAACAGGGCTTGGCTTTTAAAACACTTTCAGCCGTGCTTTTTGCACAGAAAATTTTGATTCCGGTTTTACGTTAACCGCACAGAACTACAATGCTCGTAGTTGAATGCACAAAAGTTTCTGGATACATGGTGGCCATCTTGACTGGCAGGATTGAAAGGGGAGCTCCCTGAAATGCTCAAACTACTGTAATGATCCGTGTTGAACGCCAAACCACTTGTGGATCTGGAATTGTTTACTCATTGCTTGTTCATTCTTATCCCATGAAGAAACTGCTTGGCTGACTTTGGAGTGGATGTTTCAAGCCTTCTCCTGTCTCCCAATTTTAACAAATGAGACAATTACCCTGCACCTGGGCCGGTGACTGTTCTGGGAATTCTGAAGCTTGCTTTCGAGGAAGAGATGTTTACTTTGCGAGATGCTCTCACAGTTAGGAAACTCTTTCATTCCCGTCTTTGGCTCACTCTTAACAGCACAGAAGCCACAAACAACTAGAAAATAAAAACACAGCTTGGATGTGATTGCAGAGTGGAATAAGCTGATTAAAATTATACACAAGTCATACTTTGGATGAAGTGGATTTGGAAAGCTGCAATCACTCCAATGAAGAATAACAGTTTATATTGCTAATAGAGAAGGGAGCTTAATGTAGACAATTTGAAGGATTCTGAATATCCCAGTTGGGCAGAAAAAAAATATCTCCGTTTTATGTTCCTGGCCATTTCAGGTGAATTTGAAGTTGAATTTTCCCAAATCTGAAAAGATACAAATGGTTTTTTACAAACATATTTTGTGTTTAGAATTTCCTTTCTCATATTGACACCATAACCTCCTGAATCCCTATAAAACTTTGAGATGTGCCTTTACTAAGGATAATATTTAGCAAAGAGTTGCAAGGGGCTTCGCCGTGAGGTTGAGGGTATAATGTCAATTATACATCGGCAACTGTTGTCTCTTCAACCTTGTCCCCCAATTGATTCTTGTCTTGAGACAAAAAGATGATACCTTTCTTGATTTCCTATTCCTCGATCTTGTTCTGCAATCAAAAGCAAGGTTTAGCAGAGCTGCCCAAGACCCACTACCCATATAGAAACAGCACCTTGTTATTTTGAGCAAGGTTTGAGCATTTCAGGGAGCTCCCCTTTCGATCCTGCCAGTCAAGATGGCCACCATGTATCCAGAAACTTTTGTGCATTCAACTACGAGCATTGTAGTTCTGTGCGGTTAACGTAAAACCGGAGTCAAAATTTTCTGTGCAAAAAGCACGGCTGAAAGAGTTTTAAAAGCCAAGCCCTGTTGGAGGCACAAGGCAGTTTAACTTTTCGATTACGCAGCAAGGTATTGGCAAGTGTAAATGATCGAATGGCAGACGGAGCAGCTGCACTCCGGTGCAGCAGTGAGTGCTGCAGGTACAAACGGTGGGAATTTCCTCAGGCATGCTTCTAATCCACCGGTATAAATCCGACTGGACAGCGGCAGAAACCCTAGGCTCAGGAACAGGGTTTCCGCCAATCTTCCGGGTTGAAAGACACCGGCAAGTGTGATTCTAGTGTGGCGGTCTCTCTTTTTTTTTAAGAGGCACCAGTTCTAATCCCAGTCTACACTCTTACTTGCTGGAGTGTGATTTTCTTTTCAGTTTATGTTGACATGTTTGAAAGAAGCAAATAAAACTGGGTGGGTGAATTGGCGCTCTCTCTCTCTCTCTCTATCTCTCTACTCAAATCTATCTCCTGGTGGATCGATGTTAATAGCTCTGATCTCTCACACTGGGTTAAGTAACCACAGGCTTATTGGTTTCACCTTTCCCACTGCCCAAGAGGAGGGGGAACGAGAGTTGACTTTAAATATTCTGGGTTTTTTTTTACGAAAATGAAGTTAGCGAAGCCAGCTGCAGACCCGCAGTCTGGGCTGATGGTTCAGAGCAATCCACCGCAGTTGCAGAGTTTACAAGGCAATAAATGACTCTTGCGTACTGAATAAATAATGAGGCCTGTGGTGGGAGCTGTTTTTGGAGAGTAAATTCAGCTGCGAGGGCATTTATTGCGGCTGCGTAGCATGGTTTGGTCCTCCGGTTCAGAAAGCTTTTGTTTCGAAGCAAAGAAGTCGAAGGTGGTTGATTTGCATCACCTATTTAATGTGCTGACGCAGATGCTGTTCTTCCTTTTCAGAATGCGTACTTTGCTCGGATGTGCTACTAGTGTGAGCAGTGAGTTCCTCAGAGCACTAATCGGTCAGACTGTTGTAAAAGGGCTGTGGTAAATCCCTCTTGCACCTGTGCTGACCAGTTTTTAAGAGCTCTAATTAGCTAAGACTTTGGCGTATTAGTACCTCGGTAATCATGACTGTATCACAATGCTGCAGGACATAGTCTCTCACCCAGAAATTCCCACAGGAGAAAGTGCTAAGACATGGGAAGGCTGAGCCATTCTGAGTGAAACAGTGAACGATGATTTGATATTTCCCACTGGAGAGGGATAGCAGATCAGGAGGCACACCATTTTCAGTTGCCCTTCTGCACCTCCTAGTGGTTGGACACAGATTAGCATAGAAAGATCTGCAGAGCAATTTGCCTGCCCGAACTTGGATGTGGGGTGCAATGGGTAAAAATGAAGGGAGTACTCTTGAAGTTGCTCAATTTTAAAATAAGATTTGAGGGCATTAATTCTCAAGGCTGTAACTTCTACAATCTCAAGTTGTGCATTTACAGATGACTGACTACAGGCATAATCTTGGGAGGTTTACATTGAGAGCTAAATTGCCATCATGATGCAGTGTCCTTCCTCGTTCTTTCTGCAGCTTTTGATGGGATTGACCACACCAATTCTGCTGTCTCCAACTCAGTGGGATTGCATTCACTTTATTCCACTCTTAGCTTCCCAATCATAGCTAAAGCATCACTAGCAATGGCTTCTCTTCCTACCGCTGCACTGTTACCTCCTAAAGTTCCCCAAGGGCCTATCTTTGGCTCCCCTCCTCTTCTGCATTTATACGCCACTCTTTGGAGACATCATTTTCAAACATGGGGTCAGTTCCACATCCACCCCTCCATTGTAAATGACCCCTCCAACCCTTCCATTGTCTCTATTTTTGCACTTTGTCCAATATTCAGTCTCATATAAGCCGTAATTTCCTCCAGTCAAAGATCGTAAAGACCAAAGCCATAGAGTACTTCCTGACCACTGTCCTGAACTGAACAAGACTGTTCTTATCTTTTGGTATCTAATCCAACCCTCAGTGGAGTTTCAGACCCCCATACCCCCTTCATCACACACACTGCCTGATTCCACTTCTAAAGTTGCTGATTACCCTTCTGCTGCTGAAATACTCACCCCTGCTTGATCACGTTCAGAATAGCTTGCTTAAATCCTCTGCTGGCCAGCCTTTCAAACTGCACCATCCCTAACGTTCAGTCTGCTGCCTATGTCCTATCCAGCATCGTCTCATTTCCTGCCCTCAATGACTTACACTGGCTCCCAATCCCCCAATGCCACAAAGTTAAGATTCTCATCCTCATCTTCCAAGACACCGTAACCTTCTCCAACCCCCAAAGCCACCCTTGAACAAGAAGAGGTTGTAAAATCACATATAAACAGCCACAAAAGAGGGATAAATTTTAAGGGAAGTGACCACTTGAAGACAATATTGTTTACTCTTGAAATGATTACTTGTATTTTTCTACTTTCACAAAGGTTGTTTGGGTTGTGGTAGGAATTTTTGTCACCTGATGATTGGTGCAGTAAATATGGATGGGTGTGTATGGCAATCCAAGTCCTGTTTTGTGTTGGATAGATAAAGATGGTATGATATAGGGAGGTGGACTGCTCACTGCACCAGGTGACCATAGAACAACATGAAGGAAGGTGGCATGGGTGTACCCAAAACTGGCTGAGCCAGAAGGCTTGGCACAAAGCCTCTTCTAAACCAGCTGAAAACTGGAACGAAACAAGAATAGAGAAAAGTCCCAGGAAAGATCTGAAAGTTAGCTAAAAGGTTTGTTAAACATACTCCCATAAACAGCCTGCTCAAGAGGTCCGGGATGCCCATTTTATAGCAGTGGGTAGAAGTGTCAATGCTACACTAGTTCCATTTGTGCCTCTTCGTAATGTAACGAACTGTAGACTGGCCGAGCACTCTGGTACAAGTACAAAACTTGATCAAAAACCTGGAAGTAACATTAAATGGTTGGAAGTCTGACCTCCACCTGTTTGTTGAATTAAACGGCATAATTAAATGAAACTAAGAACATTTTTAAAATACATGTATATATTCTAGAGCAGGGCAAAGCCCTGCTTCCATCATGGGATTTATTTTAAGAGTGAGAGGCAGTGACAAAAGACCAAAGAAATGTGTTTTGAGAAACTGTTGTCATTAGGGCGATGGAATTAGGAAGAGAATTCCAGAGTTAAGTAATGCAATATTCTATGAAAAACCTTTGAGACATTAAATACTGTGATTGGCATAGTGCCTAAGTAACATTTATGCAGTGGTTTTCCAACTATTTTTACAAGGAGGTTGCACAGAGGTAGAGAAATTAGTTTACTGGACCTATGGCACTTTGGTGTAAGCATCTCCCCCTCAGGAATAATTTTGAAGATGTTTACTATCTTCACTTCTAACCAAATTGGGCTTTTGGCCTAGCACCTTGACAATATTCTTTTGACCTTTGAGTATTATGCTCCATTTTCTTTCTCCTCAGTCTTTTCCGCTCTTTTTTGATGCACCTGTGTTTAATAAAACTTGTGAGACTTAACTTTTTCGCTGCTATTGTTATTGTGTGTTATTTTCGTTTGAGCGTGATTAGCAATGTGAGCATTTCTAAGGATGCCTCTTGACTTTTGAAAATAAGTGATTCCAGCTCAGCAAAATCAGGCCATTGTCTCCACGTTGACTTCATTTTGCCCCTTTTCTACCAGCAACGTATTACATACGATGTACATTAGTTTACACTGTAAAAGGCAATTGAGTAATTGCACTGAATTCTGACTGTGCTTTACAAATCAACTGCTTGAAGTAACTTATGTTGATGCGAGAGAGATTTCATTACCACTTGTTTAATTTGTTCTTGGGATGACAGCAATGGAGGGAAGTCTTCGTTATATTGTTCATTCCTAACTGCAATAAGAAGATGGTGGTGGACCATTTCCTTGATCCTCTGCTGTCCATGAAATGAGGTTTGCACATTGGTATGGCCATGAGGATAACATGTAAATGGTAAAATGACCCCTCCTTGAGTTTTCATATGTTTATTTAATACGTCATTCATAATTCAAGAGAATTTTTTTCCCAGAAACAGAAAACTATCTATACCCCAATCTCATATAACATTTTAACACTTGCCAAGGGAGATGGACACAAAGGTAAACTGAACTGGTAAGTGGTGCTCAAGTTCCTGTCTCTAGACACACAAACTGCGTCAGTTTGAAGCTCCATAGCATGTCTGAAACAAGGAAAATATATTGACTGACATAAATGAATGCTGCTCCCTTTTCTGACCATTTCAACACTTGTTAAATTAACTGCCCAATCCTAAAGCAAGCAGCGTAATGAAGCCTAACCTATCGATACAAATATAGGCAAGGGGCAAGTGACCCATTGACTGAGGTGAGGCTGAATGTTTGTTTACTTTGCACCTGCAACAGTTGAGTGCTTCTCCAAGGACTGAGCTCATAACAATAGCAAAGCATGAACAATAGACAATCACTGAAATTAGCCCTGAAAGTGAACACCATAGCCCAAGGCAGCTGGATCAGGTAATCCATCAGAAATGACCCTGGAAGGAGGGAAGAAATGACTAACTGTGCCATTAGTCGGCAGAACTCCAGTGCCACCGTTGGCAGTGACGTACAAAGAAACTGTATTTTTCTCAACCGTGTGTCAACATTTTCAATCTGTCCGAATGCCTGGGACGTCAACCACAGTACTAAGTGTTATCAGACCCACACCTGTGTTGTTTAAAACAACAAAGGGGGGACTTTTCCCAGCAATTTGGAGATGGGGAGGTGGAGGTGGAAAAATGGCTAAATTATGCATCAGGTCAGCTCCCCTAAGCATTGCTGCCTCCTTGCACTTTTACTGGGGATAGCTACGGAGCGGTGACAGCAACCCGCTGGGCAGTGACAGGCAGCCAACTGAGATGGCTGAGGAGGGTAATTAATAGGGATTTTTTCCAAACTTCCAGCAGAGTACGAGACCTCCACTGTGTTTGCATCTTGTCTGCTCATGGGAGGTCAGAGCAGAGCAGGAGGTCAGACCGCATGAGATTTACATGCAGTGGTCATTTTAAAGGGCAAAATCTGGCAACCCTCAGGACATCTGAAGGCAAATACCTGAAATGTTTGCTTGTCATTGGGGCACAGTCTTCAGGGTAAGGGGTCATACATTTAGGACTGAGATGAGGAGAACCTACCTTGTTCAAAGGGTTGTGAATCTTTGGAATTATCTACCCTAGAGAGTGGTGGATTCTCCATTGTTGAATTTAATTCTGGGATAGACAGGTTTTGGTGTCTCAGGAATCGAGCAATATGGGGAAGGGGTGGGAAGGTGGAGCTGAAACCCAAGATCAGTCATGATCTTATTGAATAGAGGAGCAGGCTCGATGGGCCACATGGTCTAGTGCTGTTCCTATTTCTTGTGTTCGCCTGCAGATGGATCCATAGGATAGCGCTGAGTGTGTGGAACTGGCTGCCAATCGTCTTGAGCATGGTGGTGCCTCTATCATGTGCCACCCTCTCTTCCATTCAGCAACACACCGTATTCACAATGGGTTTGCCAGTAGCCCTTCACTTCAGACACTCCGGCCCTCCCACATCCTCGGGCTGCCCATTGTCCCTAAAGGCTAGTGCTCCCAGAGCGGTTTCTCCATAGGCCTCCTCCTGGGAGACCATGCCTGATGTCCAGCCATGTGTACGTCGGGGTCCGCGACCCGGAAATCAGCCTGACGTCAGGTGCGTGAGTCGAAAAGGAAAACTCAATCCTAAATATGGGGGTTATAAAAGGTCATTTATCACCCCTCTCTTACCAGTTGAGTTGGGACCATCTTTCCTTCCAATCAATATGCTATTGTTACTTAATTATAGCTGAGTCACAGCCGGAGCTAGTTAAACATGATGTGCATTGTCGAGTAAGAGCTGAGAAGTTTGGATCAAATCAGATCTCTCTTGACTGCTCCACTGCCTCAGTCTCAAAGGCTGACCTCTTAATATTGCTACTGCAAGGGAGGCAGAAATGGCATTTGGGCCTCTGCTGGCCCAAACCCTTCATATCCTCCGAGTTCTGGGCTAATAGGTTCCAATAGCGTTGGTGCAAACAAAGGTTATCCATGCCAGACTAAGAGAAAACATTCCCCAATGAGCCTTAAGGCAACTACAGTTAGATTGGCTTGAAGACAAACACTTTGACGAATGCACACATGAAAAACTGGTAACAAAAGACCAACTGTACACAGCAGCTCTATGGTAACAATTCAAACAACCAACAGAGAAGGAGTTTCCTTCTTATATCAGATCAGTGATATAGATCACCTACAGGCAAAGTGAAATATAATATTATAACTTGGAGAAGAAAGCTGCACTTACTTAAATTCCAAAATCAAACACTTTTGCATAACAATTTTTAAAGAAAGATGAAATGACTAAACTAAGTTAGAGGTTAGAACTTATTCAATGGGCCATTTCACAATATAGGGTGCAGTAAAAAATAACTCGAGCACCACAGTACCAAGGGCTATAATATTCAACAACACAAAGGGGGAGCTCTATGCAACTTGACCTTCTCAACTCGCTCAGAGTCCAGACCGTTGGTCACATTTGGAACATTTATTCTGTAACTGTCCACACACTTGCACTAACCCAAAGAGTTTGAGTGTTCTCTGCATTTGCATTAATGATCTAATATAAGATTCAAACTCCCAGTACAGTCACAGTGTTCACTCTCTGCACCTGCACCACTGGTCATAGTCCCTGAGGAATGAACATTACTCTGCTTTGTGAGAGCCTCTGGCTGTATGGACTAACTTGGGAGTTCTGGTGTTCCTGACCTTTGACTCGCATTCGCAAGCTAGAAACCATTGATGATGGAAAATAATTGTAGACTTTAAGGTGACATGATTGCCTACTCAACACATGCACAGAGGCACAATTTCCAGCTAACTAAATAAAGTAGGTGTGGCAGACATCAATGATTGAATGTGAGTCAGGTGGGTGTTCAGTTAGAAGTGGGCACTGCTGCAGTGGGTGACAGCATTAACATCTTGTATGTACATTTACTCTCCCCTTAAAGGCATTTATTATTCAAACCAGCTGTTGAACTTGAATGTACATCAACCAAGGTAGAAGCTGTCATATTTTTAAAACAATGGACAGCCCTACACAGTGCTGATGCACGTGGGAAATAAATGAACAAACTCAAAGGAGAATTTTATATGATGGCAGCTTCATTTTAAGGAGAAAAGCACAGAGTTTAAGTAGTGCATGAAGGGAAGATGTTCTCTCTCTCTTTGTAAGTTGGGACTGGAGATACTGTCCCCGGCACAGCGAACAGGTGGGTAACCTGCTTCCAGACTACTGTCAACACATCCCAGAAAGAAGGAGCTTGGAAGAGGGGCCAGGGGTGAATTCATTTCTCCTCCTCCCCATCCGTCTCTAATAGGGTTGCTCAGATTCTGCCTAGTGCACTCCTGTAGTAGCACAGCTCTGTGCTGCACCTGAATTCTGGCCGGCAGGCGTGTCTCACTATTCTATGGGGGTGACATGTTACACGTCATTGCTATGAATTTGCTGCAGCAGTGACAGTGTAACACACATAGGCACAGGATTTAGAACAGTGCTGCAGCCTTCAAACAATATAATTTCTCTGGAATAACTACTGGCAAACAGGAACTGTGGAAAGACCATCAAAATGGTGATTCCTGACAGAGAAAATAGACGATGAAGCCTGTAATATATTCCCAATTTAGCCACAAACACTGACAAAGTAACTATTATTCTGCTGTTTGACTGAGCTGAGGACATGTATTATTTTATAGGGAAGTCAACGAATGATTGACCAACTAGTTGACCAGGAACGCCCAGGCCATTATACAGAGAGAGATTGCAAATTTGGACACACAAACTGACTGGCAACTGGCACCGAGGGAGAGGCCTCAGACTTGATCAAAAAGAAAAGTAATTTGGCGTTCGTTTATAAAAAAAAATTGAACTATATCCTGAAAATAAGGATTCTCAGCAAGAGAAAACTAAACTATCAAAGAAAAAATTGTATTTCTAAAGATGAACCTGAGTGTAATAAATATTTCGCTTTTCAGCAGAAGGAATAATCAGTGTTATTTGAAAAACCTTTAAACTCCTAGGAACGTTCGACCGAGCGACTCTTCGAATAAAGCAATCAATTCACAGCTGTGTCTGTCACTCTACCCAGAGTGCACCACAGGAAGGAGGAAGAATGGAGGTCCCCTGGTGCTATGTTACTAACTAAATTTCACTACCCATTGCAGAATAGCATATGGTTCAGAGATCTTGGCAGAGGACTCTGAGTAAGTTATTAATCCCCTGTAAAGTATACATGTAAAACTCTCCTTTTATGGAAGTTATGGGAGTGATGCAAATTGCAACAATTCCATGGCTGAATTCTGCTGTTATAGTGAACATCAGCTGCTAATGGGAACAACTTAGTTAACCAATGAAAGAGCTATTATTTTGAGTACGGAGCAAGCTAGAACCCTTCACAAAGGCCTTCAGTATTGTCTGTAACTTTGCTGTCCTAAGATTTTTTTACTTCTGTCTTCTATTTACGAAGGAGAAAGCAGCTTGGGAAATAGTATGAAAACTGGCATCACAAGGCTGTTAAGTGCTCTTGTGTGAAATCTCGTCACGGTGATTAAAGCTCACTATCATTCTGGCAACTAGCTTGAAGGAGTTACTGAGCCCAGCAGGGTGAAGATGCTAATCTCTAGCCTTGGGGTGTTGTGACGATCTTTCCGCTTTTTAATGTAAAATTTTAAAGGCATTTCTAAATTGTCATAAGGGGTTCCCCGCACCACCACCCCACGCCCCCCACCCCCAGACCCTTTGTCCACCGCCACCACCCCGTTATTTATTTTGCTTCCTGTTGCAGTTCCAGTCGAGCCTCACTGGAAATCCAAGGAATGTGATCCCCACAATTTGAGGCAGGGTGTTCGGCTCTGTGTGACTAGTTGTAGGCAGAAGCCCAACAGCTGCTCAAGATGTGAAAATCTGGATCCCTAGACATTGCATCCTTTTATACAAGAGTGCAATTGACTGTACTCCTCAAATGTAAAAGTGTCTTCATTCAGAAGCTACAGAGCTTAATCCTCATACTCAACACCTGAGTGATTCCCCACCCCACCCCGTGTTTTTTTAAAGGGATGCTCATAGGAACTTTTATTTGAATACAGTATATTCATATAACTGAGACAACATAACTATAACACACTGAAATGTGATAAAGCAACACTGAGTGCAGCTACTCCTTGGAGTAGAGCAATAAATCTGCTGTGAGGGTGCTTTATGAATATAGGACCACAATTATAGCAGCTTGTACAGAGTAGCAGCAAGAGAACAAAGAGCAGCTTTGTAATTTAGTATTTGATTCCATTTTGGGGGGCCTTTGTATGGAGTCTTACTGAACACTGGCACTAACTCCAGGAGTCATGGAGTCAACGGCATTTGGAACTGGAGGCCTGTGAATTTATCCATGACCGGATGTTTTTAAGGTGTCGGCCTTGTTACATTTGAAAGAGGCAGCTTGCATTCTCTAAGGTTCGAGATCTTTTATGTTTATGTTGATACCCTGTGTTAGGAAAAATAGATTTATTTTAAATGGTCATTCCCTAGGCTTGTTTGAATATAGGGCAACAGCTCCTTCCTACGTTGTCGTTTTCGTTTCGGTGAGTGGGTGCACTTCGTAATACCCAATTCGTTACACTTCAAAAATCAGATTTTTTCCAATTTATTTCATAAGGAGGTGATCTAGTTTCTTCAGCGCCCCCTCCATTGGCCATTTGCTGTGAGAATGAAGCAGTTACTTTAATATCACAATGACTTTTGAAAATTAAAACTTACAAAATTATCAGCAATATTTTCTGCACTCGTCTTTCTGTTCATCATCTGCAAATATTTATTCAGAATATCAGGAAATGGTGGTTTATTTAGTTGGGGGTGCATACTTGCCACCCAGCCCAAACTCTGATGTAAGTTGACTTAATGTCAGAGCTACAGTCACCTGCCTTGTAATGTTTTAATGGAATTTGGCCAAAGCCAGGTTTTTCAGCATGAACTCCTTTGGTTGGGTGAAATATTGTAAGTGAATTTGGTTGCAGTGCAATATTACAAATTTTGGACTAATATTGGGCAGGTTAAAGGAACTGCATTTGAAAGAAAGCGATGTTATCCTACGCTACTCTGAAAGACCTTGGGCCATTTTACTATGTTAAAGGTGTTATATCATTGCAAGTTGTTGTTATGAACCAAGAAATAACCATGGAGCCCACCCCCACCAGCCCCCATTCAGGACAGGACAGTGTCAATACTTTGAAGTACTGACACAATCTATGATGAGCTGGGTGGCACTGTGGGCTTAGTTTCCATGCTGGACATGATTTGTTGGTCTTGGTTATGTGAAGGTACTGACTGGCCATCAGGTGCCTTTTCATAGAGGAATAGCAGGGACAGAAGGCTGTATTATCCACCTTTCACCAACATTAAGCCCAGACACGCATTAGTGGGGAAAGTTCTAATCCCAGGCTTCCCATCTGTTCTCCTGGCTACAGTTGAAATATCACATGGATTGGCGAGGGGAAAAAAGCAAGATCCTACCACTAAGATTGAATTAAATCCAATATTTAAACGCCTTGCCTCTACTACTATCCATCACATTTCGAAATGCCAACAGTATTAAAAAGTAAAGGAAGCCAAGCGTTTTAGTCAGATTTGCTCGACCTTGATTTTCGATATGAATATAGACCCTGAAAGTGATGCCTCACAATACCCCTGCCTTCTGGGGTTTCAAGCTGGAGGCCTCAAAAGTTGTGACAGGAATAACTGGCTTTTGGTGGCCAAGCCCCCTTAGCAATACTGCTTTTTGATCCTTTGATGTCAGCTCTTCCTATCACCCTGAAGCAGAATTCACCAAGCGTTGGATTGTTCACCCACTAATAGGGAATGCGAGCTGGGACTAGATGATCATAAGACAGGTTAGTTGTATCTGGCATTGCAAAAATAACCCTGCCCAGTACGAGAGGAACCGTAGGTTCTGATCTGAGATCAGGCTGATTTCCTGATCTTGATAACTGCCCACTCACCAGATAAAGGAACCAAGGGTTTGCAGCAGCTGCCAGGTACAGGAACCTTTCTCATCAATTCACTTATAATTAAGCTCAGAATATGTCTATTTAAATGGCATCCTCACTGGAAGTACCTGAGCAATGACTTTAAAGACACACAGAAACTCACTAACATCTAGACCTCACAACATTCTAGACTACTGACCAACCCATCAATAATGCTATGAAAAATCAATTAGTTAGAATACCAATATTTGGCCATACTATCTAAACTCATGTTATATGGGTTAAACAGTAGATAATCAATCACAATCTGGTCTGCAAACAAGATGCTCATAAATTCCTCCTTTTCTTTGCCTTTTCATTGAACATTGGGATGGTATATATCACAGAATCACAGAACTATAATGGCACAGAAGGCGGCCATTTGGCCCATCATGTCTGCACCAGCTCGCCAAATGAACGTTATGACCTGGTACCATTGCCCCGCCTTTTCCCTGTACCCCTGCACAATGTTTCTATTCAAATAATCATCTAACGCTCTCTTGAATGCCTCGATTGAACCTGCCTCCACCACACTTCCAGGCAGTGCATTCCAGACCCGAACCACTGGTTGTGTGAAAAAGTTTTTTCTCACGTCACATTTTCTGCTTTCGCAAATCACTTTAAATCTGTGCCCTCTTGTTCTTCATCCTTTTATGAGCAGGAACATCTTCTCCCTATCTACTCTGTCTAGCCCCCTCATAATTTTGAACATCTCTATCAAATGTCCTCTTAGCCACTTTCTCTCCAATAAGAACAGTCCCAACCTCTCCATTCTATCCTCATAACTGAAGTTTCTCATCCCTGGAACCATTCTTGTAAACTTCTTCTGCACTCTCTCCAATGTGTTCACAACCTTCCTATAATGTGGTACCCAGAACTGTACACAATACTTCAGCTGAGGTCTAACTAGTATCTTATATAAATTCAGCATAACTTCCTTGCTCTTTTACCCTATGCCCCTATTAATAAAGCCCAGGATACTGTATGCTTTATTAACTGCTCTCTCCAACTGTCCTGCTACCTTCAATGATCTATGCACGTATACACCCACGTCTTTCTGCTCCTGCATCCCTTTCAAAATTTCACCCCTTACTTTATATTGTCAGTCCATGTTCTTCCTTCCAAAATGCATCACCTCACACTTCTCCACATTGAACTTCATCTGCCACCTATCTGCTCACTCCACCAACCTGTCTACGTCCTCTTGAAGTTCCACACCATCCTCCTCGCAGTTTACAACACTCCCAAGCTTTGTATCATCCGTAAACGTTGAAATTGTCCCCTGCACGCCAAGATCTAGATCATTAATATATATCAGGGAAAGCAAGGGTCCCAATACCAACCCCTGGGGAACTCTACCACAAACCTCCCTCCAGCCTGAAAAATGTCCATTGACCATTACTCTCTGCTTCCTATTTTTCAACCAATTTTGTATCCGCAATGCTACTGTCCCTTTTATTCCATGAGCAATAACTTTTCTCAAGTCCCTGTGTGACATTGTATCAAATGCCTTTTGAAAGCCCATGTACACCACATCAACAGCATTACCCTCATCGATCCTTTCTGTTACCTCTTCAAAAAACTCCAAGATAGTTAAACATGATTTCCCTTTTAGAAATCCATTCCGGCTCTTCCTTATCAACTCATATTTTTTCATGTGACTACTAAATCTATCCCAAATAATTGTTTCTAGAATCTTGCCTACCACTGAAGTTAACCTGGTTGGTCTGTAATTGCTGGGCTTATCCTTGCAGCCTTTTTTGAACAAGGGTGTAATGTTTACAGTTCTCCAGTCCTCTGGCACCTCCCCTGAGTCTAGGGAAGACCAAAAGATTATGGCCAGTGCCCCTATAATTTCTACTCTCACTTCCTTCAATATACTTGGATGATCTCGCCCAGTCCTGGTGCCTTGTCAACTTTAAGCACTCACAGTCTATTCAATGCTTCCCCCTTGTCAATTTTTAACCCTTCTGGTGACAACGTTTACTCATCTGTCACCATGGCCTGGGTAGCATTTACCTCCTTGGTAAAGACGGATGCAAAGTATTCATTTAATACCTCAGCCGTGGACCCTTTGTCCATGTGTAAATTCCCTTTTAGGTCCCTAATCGGCCCTACTCTTTTTGCCACCCTTTTTCTGTTTATATACCTAGAGAAGACTTTAAGATTCATTTATATAATCTTAATTCTAGTGGGGTTCCAGAGGATAAGTCACCAGCATCTCTAAATTCAATCCTGCTCTAGTTTAACCAAAGGAAAAATGCACCATAAAGGTCACCCAAAAAAATAGTATGAACCGTGGAAGACAAGACAAGAAACTTATGAGCTCTGATAGATCAAACCAAACTCTACAAATTGAATGAGCTATTTTACATTTGCTATGAAATCTGCTGCTATGATTTGCATTCAAAACTAAGTGAAGTCAAAGGATGATCCAGACTTTGGGAATAAATGTACTGTATTGTGAATGAATGCTACTTTTTTTGATTGTAGAGAATAGGTGTACACTTTCTCAAATCCAAATTAACATTTATTTCCAATGTTGCGCTGTCATATGGCACTAGAATTTTGCTGTTGGGTTAATATCTGCACTGTGTGGGTGACAATGCCATTCAGGCCATGTTGCCCAGTAACAAAAGCATTTCCTCGTGTCCCCTACCTAGCAATGACCACAGGAAAGCTGCTTTAAAACAAACTAATCAGTCTTCTACCTAGAGGTTTGGCTCTTGTTACTAGTATTTGAGGCCAATATTGTTCCGTATGAAGTAATAGAGTTCTCAGTGTGTGCCCTGAAGCACAGTTGAGCCATCCTGCTGAAACTGCATGTTAGAACAGCTTGATGTACATGCGCAATTTACACTGATTATAAAATTCCTGAAATTCAATGGAATCCGTCCAGTTTGACAGTTTCTGGTTTGAAGCAATGGCGGGCTGGGTGAATTTCATTCAAATGCCGCACAAGGGCGTGTTTTGGGGATCTGGAGAGTTCCGGTCATTATTTTCACATTTGGCAAAACTGAACTGTGAGCCATGTTACCGCTTCAAACGATTCCATTCCCTGGCTGAAATCCAAGATGAAATCACATTGTCTCTTAAGTAGTGCCAATAAATGATGGAACATTGTAGGTGGCACACTTCAGTTCAGACCAACTTTTAATTCTTATTAGCATGAAATGACTTCATAGAAGCCAAGTATCTTATTCTTGTGTCCAAACCCTGACAATGTGCAAGAGAATTGGCTTCACAAAACTTAAATGAAATTACTGCTAATTAGAACACAACCCCTGTGTTTTTTGATGAAAACTCACCGTTCTCTAAAACATGGAACATCTTATTTCATTGAGTTAAATTTTTTGAATATATGATTTTTTTATGTATGTGGATCTTTGAAAAACTTCAATCTCATGTCTGTGGTGAATTAAAGCCTGCTTCAAGCTCTTTCTCTTTTCCAACACAGAGTCCCTGTTCAAGGTGGTGAGTTATTTTTTTCTGAAAATGAAAAGATTAATAATATGAATAAGCAGATTGGAACAACAGAAGAAAGGCTCACTGCGTGATATTTAGTTAGCCAAAGTTTTCAGATTAATGAGGTCTGGATAAAGGAGGTTTACTGTCGTCTTGTCCACTGTGTGTATGCACACACCAGCCAACCCACAGTGGTTGCCTGGATACAATTAGGATTGCAGAGACTATCCAAGGCACTCTGATTCCCAGCCAGATCCTTGGAATTCCATGTTTTAGCTTGCAGCACTTTGCACCCTGAGTAGCCTGTATAATGGGCAGGGATTTACACCTTAAGTAGACTGTACAATGGTACCTCTTTCCATTTGATAGACTGTACAATGGGGCTTTTGGTACACACGTATACTCTGGAGAACTGAGAACAGGCACAATAATACGCAAACAAATGTCAATGTCTGTGTTTCTCAGTGAATTCTACAGGTACCATTTGTACCACAGCTTGTTTAAAACATGCTTGCCATGATGAACAGCCAGCAGACCTGAGCCAATTCCACTTTATCTCTCTGGCAAGGCTCTGCCTCATACTACTTGCTTGCATGCTGAGCCCTCTTGCTCTCCTGTGTCCAAATGCCAGTTACAATTTAACATTCTAGAAAAGCAGGGCTTTCTTGATGACATTAAAAAGGTTAAAAATAAACTTTTACAAGGTGTGCTGAAATTGGTGCAGATCCGGAGCTATGTGAGAAGGCCTCCCAGTTGCCATTTGTTACAGGCCAGGCATACCTGAATTCCTCCAGTGCTGGAGAGCTAGTTTCAATGTAAATGATTATCCTAGGAATTCTGCCTCAAATTAAAAGAATAGAACATTACCTAATGGAGGGTGGGTTCTCACTTAATATCTGGAAACGCTCAGCAGGTCAATCAACCTCTGTGGAGAGATCAGATAAGTTAATGTTTCAGCTGTCAACCCTTTGTCAATTTAATATTTGTGTTCTCAACTTGATTTGTCTAATAGTCTTCCCATAAATCTCCTTACTGGGCCCCCTCTTTTCCCCCCAGTATATGAATGCTCTGTGCCTTTTCCTAACTTTTCTGCACACGTGACTGTCTGGGTGCTTACTGTGGCCAGCTGCAACTGTCTTGAAATACAAGCAACTCAACCTTATGTTCTTACTCATGTAACTCTGCCATTGCCTGCTTCCCATATCTATGTTGCTGGACCTGGTTCATTCTACCTGACCTGCGAGTGATTTTGACTTCAGAGGTCTGCAGTATAAAGCTAGTGACTTTAACTGGAAATGACAGCCCCATGAGTTACAAGTTAGATAAACTCATGAAAATATCATGAAAATACTGGGCACGGGTGCGTGAGGCACCCAGCTCAGGGTAGAAGTTTAGACCTATGGATTAGCAGCAGGAAGAAAATTATATAGAGCAGTCGCTTTTGCTTCTAAAAGGTACTCCGCATGTTTGAAATGTTTCAGCATTATTGATATAAAATGTGACTACTTAATTTGAAATATCTCGAAATGAAAAAGAAGAGATTGGGATAGTATAACACTGACCTTAAGTGGTTAAATCAGCACTAGCTCATTAAAGTCGTCTTTCTCTGAAAGCTTCAAACAAGTCTTCGATTCTGGATTTGACAATTGAAGGGTTTGTACAAAAGGCATTTACTCCTTGCAACCAAGCACCTCTGCAATCTAAATGGTACCTGTTGTTTAAATGTGCAAGGATTGTAAAGCAGGGGTGAGTTGATCTCCTTGTCAGTAATCCTGTCATTTCAAACAGAGCTGTGATAAGTGGACAAAAAGTTGTCCAAGGAGGAGTAGAGAGTTCCATTTTTTCAGGAATATCAACCTCTTTAAGTATTCTGCTCCATCCAATGTCAACTGAAACATAATGAGTTCAAAATATTTCGTGCGCTTGGCTCAAGAATCTTTGTTACAAATAAGGGAGCTCCCCTCTTCCCATTGCTTAGCAATCTGTCCCCATCCTGCATTATAAAAGTGAATATTGCCTCATTTTACATTTACGAAAAAAAGTCCTTTCATTTATCCAGCACCTCATTATGCCTCAGAAATATGCCAAAGTGCTTTTCATACATTTAATTGCTTTAAGTGACCACTGTTCTTTAGGCGAATACAGCAACAATTTTGTGCACTGCAAGATCCCACAAATAGAGAGATGAACGACTAGTTAATCTACATTGTCGGATCAGTTGATGGAGAAATGTTGGTTGTGTGACCAGAAGAGCTCCTTATCCCTTTTCGAATAGTGTTTCAGGATCTTGAACATGTATCCCTGAACCACACAGGATTTTAGTTCAAGGTCTCGAGCAACACTGAGTATTTTCCGAATGATCAAATCACCAGGCAAGTGATCCAATGGTGTCTACTCATGTAATTTGCAGCATTAGCCTGTAAATATCACCTGCAACCATTATTTTGTTCTGCAACTTTTGATAGGCATTAGAATGTGACTGCATGTATGAACTGTGGGATCCCTTATCATCCCTTTGCATGTGTGCCACTGCTTTTATTGTAAAGCGCTTTGAAATCTAATGTAATCAAACTGGACTTCTCTCGGTTAATTGTTTTCCAGTTTCATTCTGAAATAATAATCCTTTGCTCGTGCATTGCTTGTGCATGCGTGTACATGCATGCTTATGTGTGTGAATGTGTATATGACTTTCCTTTTTTTAATTCTTTCACGGGACACGGGCATTGCCGGCTAGGCCAGCATTTTGTTACCCATCCTAGTTGCCCCTGAGAAGGTGGCGGTGAGCCGCCGCCTTGACCCACTGCAGTCCTTGTGGTGTAGGTGCAACCACGGTACTGTTAGGAAGGGAGTTACAGCATTTGGACCCAGCAACAGTGAAGGGATGGTGATAGAGTTCCACGTCAGGATAGTGCGTGGCTCGGAGGGGAACTTGCAAGTGGTGATGTTCCTATGCATCTGCTGTCTTTGTCCTTCTAGGTGGTAGAGGTCACGTGTTTGGAAGGTTCTGTTGGAGGACCCTTGGTGAGTTGCTGCAGTGTATCTTGTAGACGGTATGCGCTGCTGCCCCTGTGTGTTGGTGGTGGAGACAGTGGACGTTGGAAATGGTGGATATGGTGCCAGTCAAGTGGGCTGCTTTGACCTGGATGGTGTTGAGCTTCTTGAGTGTTGTTGGAGCTGCACTCATCCAAGCAAGTGGAGAGAGAATATTTCATCACATTCCTGTCTTGTGCCTTACAGATGGTGGACAGGCTTTGGGGAGTCAGGACGTGAGTTATTCACCGCAGAATTTTCAGCCTCTGACCTGCTCTTATAGCCACAGTATTTATATGGCTAGTCCAGTTCAGTTTCTGGTCAAAGGTAACCCCCAGGATCTTGATAGTGGGGGATTCAGCGATGGTAATGCCATTGAATGTGAAGCGGAGATGGTTAGATTCTCTCTTGGGCATTTGTGGTGTGAATGTTACTTGCCACCTGTCAGCCCAAGCCCCAATATTGTCCAGGTCTTGCTGCATTTGGACATGGGCTGCTTCAGTATCTGAGGAGTCGCGAATGGTGCTCAACATTGTGCAATCATCAGTGAACATTTACACTTCTGACTTTATGATGGAGAGAAGGTCATTGATGAAGCAGCTGCAGATGGCTGGGCCGAGGACACTACCCTGAAGAACGCTTGCATTGATGTCCTGGGATTGAGATGATTGTCCTCCAACAACCACAACCATCTTCCTTTGTGCTAGGTACAACTCCAAACAGTGGAAGGTTTTCCCCCTGGTTCCCATTGACCCCAGTTTTGTTAGGACTCTTTGATGCCACGCTTGGTCAAATGCTGCCTTGATGTCAAAGGCAGTCACCCTCACCTCACCTCACCTCACCTCAGCCTATTTCAGCATTCTGACCAAGCCCTGTCTTTGCTGCCAATTAATATCTAGCGCCTTCATTTTGTTTGTCACTTCTTTCAAACTTTTAACATTTTGCCTTAGCGCAATCAATAATAATGCAAAATAACATTATAAGAAGTGACCCAGGCCTCGAGTTTCTTTGGTGCTAATTCTTGCTGCAAGATGGTAAACAATGCACTAGCTCTGTTCTTCACTGGAGCACTTCTCTGATTTAACTTGCATTGTTCCTGTATCCTCCTTCATTGTTAAAGAACCTTCTTTGTAATTGGTTTGAAAACGGCTCAGACAGGAAAGTTTAGTGTGCAGATTTTTACTTCTTCATCTCCTTTGTAATTTTCAAGTGTCCAATAACTTCAAGGTGAATGCTTTGAAATCTAAACCAAGTAAGCAGTCCACTTTCACCCTGAATTGTTCTTATTCTTAAATTGGCTTTTTTTTTCCCCTTTAAATTGCTCACTCCGAGCTTTCTGTGTGTGGTTTGGTAAAATGTGCGTTTCATTTTGGAGTGGCTGTCTTAGTGATCCCACTAAAGGGGGGATCCCACTAAAGCGCATCAGTTTCTCTGCATGATTACTACTGTATTTATTGTGCTTTCAGACTGGCAGCCTATTTATTTCGACCTCGGTCCTGCCAAGTCTTTGAATTTACCACACACGATATAGGTTCAGTGCTTCTGTCTCTTATTTTGTTTTAAACATAAAAGATGTCTCCAAGTTGGTCTGGTGATACTGCTGGGTAGCAGACCTGCACCACAGGGGATTCCCTTGTCACTGCAGAACAACTGCCTAGCCTCATAAACTGGGCTTGCATATGTAGGCTCTGCAAATGCAGCTCTTAAGGTATGGGCTTGTAAAGAGTTAAAATGTCTTACATTTGCTGTTCTAATTCCTGCTCTTCCCCCCCCCCATGATCCCCTAGTCCCCTCAAATTCAAATCATCCTCCCAGATGTAAGCAGCTGTGTTGAAAATATATTTAAAACATGGTTTTAAATGTCAGGTTATGCAACAAAAAAGTTGTTGGGACACTCTTCTGCATATAAGTCGCATCTGGTCCAGCAAAGGGGAGGCTTCATTTAATGAGTGCATCGTTTTGACCATCAAACATGGTTTGGCTCACTAAGATTCGAAAGTCCTTTTTAGGAATCAGAAAGACATCCTTATTATCTCCATGTGTGCAGGTCTGCATTTGTTATCTGCCCTGCGCCTTGCCCCACTTCATGCAGAGCATGTAGCCACCTTGTGGTTGTTGTGAGAAAATCCCTTTTGAGTTCAGGGACCACTTGGCAGACATTTAAAACAGAAGAAGCCCAATGTATTTTAATGTGGGAAAAGCAATTGTACACTCAAAACTCGTCAAAATAGTCATTTTTTAAAGCACGCCAAATACTACAGGACATTCTCTATGAATGGAAATTCCTGTTGATTTGCTCCATTATTACATATATTTTATATACGGTTTAATACAAAGAATCAGGGGGTTGCGACATTGATGTGCTGTTTATTAAAGCTAACGTCACTGAATCTCAGATCAGATTGAAAATGTTTCTACGTTTGCAGCCAAGCAACTGAAAAAAGCTGGATATTTTAATCTCCATAAAATTCTTTATAATTATGCCTGATTCCAATATTTTAGCCTTTACGTTACCATCAAGTGCAGATTGCTTGACTGTAGAGTGAAAGATATGAACAAGTGGTTGTTTGATCTGGAAGCTGCTTTAGGCCAATGGTTTATATGGAGCAATGAAGACTGGAACGAATCAAACTATTTTTTGCCTTTAAAACCAGTCCAACATGGCATGGGGCATGGCTGTGGAGAAGGTTAAATTCACCCACTTGTTGAGAGGTGTCCAGTTGTTACTGTGTTTCAAGCTAACACTTCCGTTTCTTTAGGTGGTTTGGTGGAGGATCTGCACCATGGTATCCAAAACTGCCGTTATTGTGAATAGCTGAGATTTTGGTTTGGTGACACCTCAGCTACAAAGACTCACAGATTGTCCTTCCCATGCCTGAAACTTGTTCTCCATAACTATAAGTGTCAAAAAAAAAAACCATGGTTATGGGACAGGGTGTTACATCCTCACACAAAACAAAAATAAAAATAAAAATACCTGGAAAAACTCAGCAGGTCTGGCAGAATCTGCGGAGAGGAACACAGTTAACGTTTCGAGTCCGCATGACTCTTCAACAGAACTAAGGAAAAATAAAAAGGACAATCTATTTCTATTTTAAGAAAGGAAGCTCAGCTACTTTCATCGTCGCTGTTTGCGGTGCATTCTGGGCGTTTCATGGCCGTCCTCGCGAAGGCGGGTCTGTTGGCTGGCTCAGGCATGTTTGCCAGATGGAAGACAGTCATACAGCGAAGGATTTTCTGGATGGCGAGGTAGATGGAGCTAGATGGCCAGTGGGACACCCAAAGATCCACTCCAAGGATGTTTGCAAGTGTGACCTAAAGGCCCTAAACACTGATTCTTGTGCCTGAGAGACACTAGCTGAAAATGATGACATTGCCTGTGGGCCATTGTGCACCACCACAGTAGCTTCAGCAACTTGGCAACAGGCACCAACACCAAAAACAACAACCCACAATGACACCTGATAACCGCTGTGTATGTGGCACTTGTGTCCGAACCTGCCTCTCATGGATTGGTCTCTTCAGCCATCAGCAAAAGTGCACAATATGAAGCTACTCCATCCCCAATGGATTTGATTTCCTGCATGTCCATCATCTTATGCAGATGGAAGGATTCCAATGACAGTTTGGCGACAACTGTGTCCAGAGCTTTCCCATGGATTAATGTGTGATCCATGAACTTGGGTAAAATAGGTTAGCTTGTTGTGCATTTTGAACTTGTCTCTAGAAGGTGTAATCTTCCAGGTTAGAGCAGTCTGGAAGAGAGCTGTAAAGGCAAAAGTATTGGAATGACTTACTGATGGTTTTCCATTGATATGGCTTCGATTGTTTACAATGTTGAGGTTTCATGGTTGTCTCCGGCCTAAACGACATGTTTGGCTTAAATGTAGGAAACTCTTCTATGCTACTCCAGTCTTAGCCTTGCTAACAAGTGACAAGTTGACCAGGGATTGGGGAGTATAATGCTCAACATCGCCAAGGGCTCGAAATAAGCAGTTGTGGACTGGCCGGGCTGAATGTACACCCAGTTTTCCCTTCTGTTGACTTTAATCGTAAAGGAAGCTCAAGCAAGGTGTCTAACATTGTTCAGAGTTAATGGATTTAACTAAAGCTGTTTAGAATAGAAGAATTTGAGAAATAGGAACGGAATAGGTCTTTCAGCGCCTTGAACCTGCTCTGCCGTCCAATAAGATCATGGCTGATCCTTGATCTCAACTCTGCTTCCCCACCTAATTCCCATATTCCTTGATTCCCATAGAGCCAATCTAAGAATTTCAGTCTTGAATCTACTCGACAACTGAGTATCTGCAGCTCTCTGGCTTTGAGAATTCCAGAGATTCACAACCCTGTGAGTGAAGGAATTTCTCCTTGTCTCAGTCCAAAATGGACATCAATTTGTGGTGAACAGAACAGAACTGTACTTAAATTTTAAAGGACAAATTATACCATATGGGGGCAGGGGGCGGTAATTCTCGAGTGTGTTTCGTAAAATGGCAAACCAATTCATAAAATCTAGTCTTCAAAATAGTTTTCCTTCCAAACAGCATTTGATAAGAAAAGATGCCACATTAAGGGTTACTACACACAATAAGAACTCATGGTGGAGGGGCTAACATATTAGTATGGATAGAGGATTGGTTAGTTAATAAGAAGCAGAGTAGGGCTGCCTTTGGGGTGGCAAGCTATAACATGTGGAGTGCCACAGGGATCAGTGCCGGAGCTTCACCTATTAACAATCTATATCAATGACTTAGATGAAAGGACAGAATGTATGGTTGTTAAATTTGCTGATGACACAAAGATAGGTAGAATAGTAAGTCATGAAGAAGGGGGAAGCGATGGCACAGTGGTATTATCGTTGGACTAATAATCCAGAGACCCACGGTAGTGCTCTGGGGACCTGGGTTCAAATCCTGCCATGGCAGATGGTGGAATTTGAATTCCAAAGTTTAATGATGATTGAATTGGTTGTCATAAAACCCATCTGGTTTTGAATGAATAAAAAAAAAACGACATAAGGAGTCTGTAAAGGGATATAGATAGGTTCAGTGAGTGGGCCAAAAAAATCATTAAATGAACTATCATGTGAGAATATTCTTCCTGCCAATGTAGAGAGATCACAGAACTCTGCAACCAAAGGGAATTTGGTCTCCATGGTACGTGAATCTCAGAAAGTTAGAATGCAGGTTCAGCAAGTGATTTAGAGGGTGTATAGGATGTTGCTGTTTATTGGAAGGGCAATAGAATATAAAAGTAGGCAAGTTATGCTACAGTTCTACAGGGCCTTGATGAGACCACATCTGCAGTACAGTTTTGGTCTCCTTACTTAAAGGACCATTGCATTGGAAGCAGTTCAGATAGCAATGATTTGACTGATTCCTCGGATGAAGGGGTTATCTTAAGAGGAAAGATTGGACAGATTAGGCCTGTAACTGATGGAGTTTAGAAGAATGAGAGGTGACCTTATTGAAACATGCAAGATTCTGAGGGAACTTGACAGGGTGGATGTTGAGAGGATGTTTCCCCTTATGGGAGAGACTAGAATAGGGGACAGAGTTTAAAAATAAGGGGTCTCCCATTTAAGACAGCAATGAGGAGAACTTTTTTTGCCCCCAGAGTGTTGTTAGTCTGTGGAATTCTCTTCCCCAGGGCCATTGAATATTTGTAAGATTGAGCTAGATATATTTTTGATTGACAAGGGAGTCAAAGGTTATAGGGGGTGGACAGGAAAGTAGAGTTGAAACCACAATCCGATCAGCCATGATCTTACCAAATGGCGAAGCAGGTTCAAGGGGCTGAATGGCCTGTTCCTGCTCCTAATTCATATGTTCATATTGTTCGTATGTATACAGTGACAGTAACTGCACGCAGAAAGGGATCTATTAGTTGCAAAGGAGTTTGAGATAATCTGAGGATGTGCTGAAACATTTCACCAGACATTAAATAGATGCTCTTACGTTTTTTTTCCTGTATGTGTCAGTAAAGTACAAACTGATGAAGCAATGGGACAGTGACTGACAGAGACCACAGAGATTCTAATGACAGGCCATTTGACTACTGTGTTTTCTTTCAAAGTCGATCCTATTTGTGTTAGCCATGGACCATTGACTATCATCCAAGCTAAATCCAGATAAGATAAACTGTAGACATTTAATGGCGTTTATAATGGGTTTAATTCCTCTCATCCCTCTCCCGAAGACCCATTCACCTCATTCATAGGAAAACCCTGGGTAGCTCTAATCATCATTTAAACAAGATGCGATGTACTCTAAGGACTTACTGTAGTCACCTAATAAGTATTTGTCCTATGGTAAGTATGAAATTGACTTTTATTTTGCTATAATTTGCAATGTTCACTGTTATATTTTTTACAACCTACTCTTCACAAATCTAGCTCACCTTTTAATATAGTTTCAAGACCTTTTTTAAAAATAAACAAAGTTTTTTGAGAAGATACGTCAAACTTTTTTAATTTTGGAATCACATTATGCTCACCAATTTGAGAAAAAAGTTAAATCGTTTTAAGAGCAGTGCACTGTCTTCTGAAATGGTATTATATTTTTCGGAGTAAAATTGCATTAAAACAAAACCTGACTCCTGCGTCATGTTTGGAGAAAGGCAACATCACTGAAAAGATGTCTCAGCTTCTTGTGGGCCAACCTAACTCCCCTAACAATTGTCGGTTTTATGTTTGACACAATAGGGCAGCTATCATGTTAACTATGGAACGTGATCTTTGAGTGACCTTGAAACATAGTGGCTTGGTGAAA
Organism: Carcharodon carcharias; assembly: GCF_017639515.1. Taxonomy (NCBI): domain Eukaryota; kingdom Metazoa; phylum Chordata; class Chondrichthyes; order Lamniformes; family Lamnidae; genus Carcharodon; species Carcharodon carcharias. The sequence continues at coordinate 165,529,822 of NC_054474.1, read as the reverse complement.
GAGCAGGTGAGCACCACTCCTTTTATATAAGGTGGGGTGGGGTGGGTGGGGGAGGGGGCGGGTAACCTTCCATTTTCATTGCTGTCGGTTTGAATATTTTTCTTATTCAAATGCTGTTAAAGACTTTGAAAAAGAATGACCAGTTGGTGTGCTGAGTTCCACACTTGCCCTACTACACTGCAGGAATGAGTGGCATTGAGTTCCTAATCTCGGCCAGCAAGGTCAAACAAATAGAAAGTTACTTCAGTGCGGAGATGGCAAGTTAACTTGCACTGATCTCGCATATTGTGGATGTTGTGTGGGCCTGCATGTCATTGTAATGTAAAGGTGCTTAGCAGAGCAAGTTTAATGTGGGACTGGAGAATAGCACCTCCCACAGTATGATGTATAGAGTCATGTGGTAATAGATTCAGAGAGAGCAGTCCAGAACGAATACTCTGGAAACAGCCTGCATGGGGGTTAACAGCACCATGCATGACAGTAACCTGGGATCTGTAAATAGTTAAAGGTTAACAATAAATGGTTCATACTTAAATATACAAGTCTCAAGATCTCATCACTGTAACATTGAAATAACACATATTACACCAGTGGGGTGGGTGGATGCTGAGATATAGGCAGCTGCCTGGACCTTCAATCAAGGAATGTTGCCAGGGACATAAATAATATAAATTCGGGCAAAGGGAATATTTAAAACTATAATATATGTTATGTATAGAATTTGCCTATGACTCTGCCTCTAAGTTCGTGTTATATTTTAAACTCCTATGTTTCACCGGGACAAAGTGGAATCAAACAGCATGGCAAATCTGCCTTATTCTTAACCTACCATGTATGTCATGTGCCATTATTACTTATGTGACTGCTAATATCATGATGCTCAGTTGGTGTTGATGGTGTCAAAAGAGTTAAGCTGAGGAAAAAGAAAGAAAACTTGCATTTATATGGTGCTTTTCATGACCACTGGATGCCTCAAAGTGCTTTACAGCCAACAAAATACTTTACAACAGTGACTACACTTCAAAATGTAGGAATTGTGGCAGACACTTTGCAAACTCCCTCAAACAGCAACGCGATAAGGACCAGCTTCTGTTGGTGTGATGTTGAATTTGGCTCAGGACTCCATGGATAACTTCCCTGCACTACTTCAAAATAGTGCCATAGGATCTTTAACATTCTCCTGAGCAGCAGTGTGGCTTTGGTTTAACATTTCCTCTGAAAGACAGCACCTCCAACAGTGCAGTGCTCCTTCAGTGCTGCACTAGAGTGTCAGCCTCAGTGATTTTTGTGCGACTTGAACCTGAAACCCAGTGATTCAGAGGTAAGAGTGTTGGCAACTGAGCTACAGCTGACACACACCAGAGTCGCTCACATTGTTACTAGATGGAGAGCCAAGAAAGGCAATAGCTGTTAGTTCTGCTCAATGATTATCCTGTGTAAGATGCCTAATGGAAAATTTCAGTATAATGGAAATAGAAGTTTTGCAATTATAACAAGTCCAGCATGCCCTTAGTCCCATGCATTAAAGACCAGGCAGTTCCGACCGAGTGATCATAGTATTACAAATTACCGAATGATCATGGTATTATATTCTATACAGCCATCATAGTCTTAGAAATTACAGCTTCATTATTTGTTGTTGAATGTAGTTTACTTCAAAGTATATAAGGCTCTACCAGTGCACAGTTACAGCAGTGTGTACCATCTACAAGGTGCACTGCATCAACACGCCGAGGCGCCTTTGACATCAACTTCCAAACCCATGACCTATGCCACCCAGAAGGATAAGGGCAGCAGATGGATGGGAACACCACCACCTGCAAGTTCTCCTCCAAGCCACACACCATCCTGACTTGGAACCATATTGTCATTCTTTCACTTTCGCTGGGAAATTCTGGAATTCACACCCACAGTGCTGTTAGGGAGGATGTCCAATGACATGGACTGCAGCGGTTCAAGAAGGGGGATCGCCACCACACCTTGAGGGCTAGTAGGGATGGACAATAAATGATGACCTTGCCAGTGACACCTACATGAACAAATAATAATTTTTAAAAGTGTTATGCAGCTGCAAATATTCTGTCACTACATATCTATTGCACTGTTTGACAGTTTTGTAAATGGATGAATCATATTGATGACATTAGGTTTAGGGCTGGTATTCAAATTTAAAAGAATTTGGGTTTATGTTCTATCTCTGTGATACAGCCACTCAAGGGGAGGTCTGCCTGTCCAGGTGGGAGGCAAACTGCCTTCAGCAGTGCATCACTTTACTCCTGTGGTTTTCAAAGGAGCTAGAAGATTTGAGAATGACAGAAAGATATTTTGTGATGGAATCTCTTGCAAAATAATGTTCCACTTGAGTCAGCTTGTAATTGAATCTTTCAGTTGTGAAAAGTAATCATGAGATAACCCATCCAACGAATAACTAGCTGTGCCTGTTTACCTGGCAACAGAGAGAAGCCAAATAAAAGTGTGTATAATGAGGTAGGATGTTGAATCAGAGACAGGGTTTTGATATATAATAGGATAGTTTGAGCTTGGATTGCTAATTGCCCTAAAATATGTAAATATTTAACATGATGCATTACTTAGAATTAAGAATGTTCCTTTGAGATATCTGTCAAGGATCAGGAGAGTATAAGTTACAATGAGTGTGTGTGTGTTTAATTCTAAGACGCCTGGGAAAAAGAAAAATTGAATGTGGCCTTGTTTGTTACGGCCATTCAGCTTTAAAGCTGTCCAGATGTGTGATGTGGTAAAAGTAAAATACAGCAGATGCTGGAAAGCTGAAATAAAAACAGAAAGTGCTGGAAATACTCAGCAGCTCTGGCAGCATCTGTGTAGAGAGAAACAGAGTTTATGTTTTAAGCCCAATGTGACTCCTCTGCATACTGGACCTCCATGAATTCTGAATTATTTGTGATATTGGTGCAGGTGTGGTTTTTGTCCCCTAAGGGAGGATATACTTGCGGTAGAGGGAGTACAATGAAGGTTCACTAGCCTGATATCTGGATAAGGGGATTGCCCTTAGAGGAGACATTAAGTAGACTGGATCTATTGTCCATGGAGTTCAGTAGATTGTGGGGTGATCTTTGAAGCATTTTTAATTCTTACTGGGCTTGAAAGGGTAGCTGCTGAGAATATTTCTCCTAGCCACGGAATCTAGAACACTGGATCGCAGTTGCAAGACAGCAGGTCAACCATTTAGGACTGAGTTGAGGAGAAATCTCTTCCCTGAGGATTGTGAATCTTTGGAATACTCTAACCCAGACAGCTGTGGAGGCTCAGTTGTTGAATAAGTTCAAGGTGGAGGTCAACAGATTTTTGGGGGGGTACTAAAGAATTAAGGGATATGGGGGTAGTGTGAGAAGGTGGAGTTGAGGTAAAAGATCAGCCGTGATCGTGTTGAATGCTGGTGCAGGCTTGAAGGGCCAAATGGCCTACTCCAGCTCCCATTTCTTACGTTCTTCCATTTGGTATCCAATCATTACACTATATGAAATTCAGACCTGACTCCTGGATATAAACAACAGGCTCCTCGATGGCGAAAGCTGAATTTTAGATGTTGCTCTAGCTCTAAATATATGAAGCCTTCGCCTGCTTCAGGTGTGTGCAAAACCTTGCAGATTAACACCGCAAATGGTTGAGACCAGAGCAAATTAGTAACTCACCCATTTGCCCTGATGGTTAGGTTCAAAATTGACCCTAATGTATTCATGGCCACTAGACAATATGAAGGTAAGAATTTTGGTTGACAGAAGCCTTGCAATTCTAACCCTGACTGTACACATTTTGATATGTTTAGTGGCTTGTGTTAAAAGGTTGATGGGAGCCTGTTTCCTCAGTTTCATTCATTCATCCAGCTTGGCTGGCAGCAGTCCAACTGAAACCCCTGGGTTTGCACGCGCTGGTGCTTTTGAACAGGCCCATGATCACTGGCAACTTTCTGAAGTTACTTCAGGTAAAATTGGGAGGAAATCGGATCTGTCCTGCATCCACCCATACCAGGGGCAACATAAAGAGAGTCGCCATGTGGATGAAACCACTCCCTGACCTTTAATTGCCTGGTTTAATTAAGCACAAGTTGGAATGAGAGAAACACAGTTAAATAATCAAGGAGCCTGTAGTTTCGGATCCTGGAGCCAGGCCTGAATTTAAAGTTAGGGTTTAGTCAAACATTCATGTCCATATTGTAGTTTGCACAAAACAGTCTTGCAATAATTTATATAGATTTTTCTTTTCCCACCTATTTGCATTATTTTTAAATGTATTTCCATCCATTGTTTTATCTCAACCTTTTAGCCTATTTTGATCCCTTCCCTTCACCCCACCCCCACTAGGGCTATCTGTACCTTGCTCGTCCCGCTTCCTACCCTTAATTAGCACATTCCTTAGATAATATCACCACCTTCAACACCTCTTTGTCTTTTTGTCTGTGACATCTTTTGGTTATCTCCACCTATCACTGGCCCTCTATCCAGCTCTACCTGTCCCACCCACCCTTAAACCAGCTTATATTTCACCTCTCTTCTATTTTTACTTAGTTCTGTTGAAGAGTCATATGGACTCAAAACGTTATCTGTGTTCGTCTCCACAGATGCTGCCAGACCTGCTGAGTTTTTCCAGGTATTTTTATTTTTGTTTTGGATTTCCAGCATCCACTGTTTTTTGCTTTTATCTTAGAGTTAACAGTTATTTTACTGTGCTGCTGCCTGTGAACCAATATAAACAAAAGAACATTGGAAAGCCTAATACTCCTGCTCCTATCTGTTCTGCTGTTCAGTAAGAACATGGCTGATCTTCCATCTCAACTTCACTTCCCACACTGTCCCAGTGTGCCTTGATTCCCTTCATATCCAAATATCTATTGACCTCGGTCTTGGATATACTCAATGACTGAACATCCATAGCTTTCTGGGGTAGAGAATTCCAAAGGTTCACAACAGTTTGAGTCAAGAAATTTCTCCCCGTCTCCATCGTAAATGGCCAACCTCTTATTCTGAGACTGTGACCTCTAGTTCTTGATTTCTCCAGCCCAAAGTCACATCCTCCCAGTATCCACTCTATCAAACTTCTTAAAAATTTTAGATGGTTCAATGAGACCATCGCTAATTGTTCTAAATTTTAGGGAATATTGTCCCAGTTTACTAAATCCCATCACCTAGGCCAATCTCCTCATCCCAGGAATCGGCCTAGTGAACATTCATTGCACTGCCTCAAAGGCATGTATTTCCTCTCTTATGAAAACTGGCGTTTTTAATCCAGCTCAAATATAAGACTGTAGAGATGAAATTGGTCTTTGCCAGCATATAATGGGTTCGGAACAAATAGGCAGGCCATTTCTACTGCGTTGACAGGGTAGATACTAAAAGGATGTTTCCCCATGTGAGAGAGACTAGAGCCAAGGGGACACGATGTAAAACTAAAGGTCTCCCATGAGAAGACATTTTTTCTCTCAGAGGATTGTGAATCTTTGGAAGTCACTTCCCCAGTGAGCAGCGGAGGCAGGGTCAATAAATATTTTTAAGGCAGAGGTAGTTAGATTCTTGACCATCGGGGTTAGGTGGAATGTGGTGTTGAGGCCACAGTCAGATCAGCCATGATTTTATTGAATGGCGGAGCAGGCTCAAGGGGCCGGATGGTCAATTCCTGCTTCTAATTTGTATGTTTGTATGTTCCATTGTAGTGTGAAACAGGCTACCAATTTGCTATTAGCCTCTTCTATGCTGCAGCCAAAGATCAAGTTCTTTCCCTTTAACTATGAAGCATTGTTCCAGTAGAAAATATATGAATAAGGGAAAATTCTGACTTGAACCAGGTATTTAAGTGTGTGCAGATAATTACGTTGCTTCTCCTTGCATTTACTGTATTGTGTGCAAAGTCCATGGCACTGTGATCTCTACAGACTTTCTTAACACCCTTTCACATTGTGCTTTATGTCCTAATTCTCTGGAGACAACTGCCTTTATAAGATGCAAAAAGTAAAGTTGAATTTAAAGAGTTCATTTTTTTTTGTTCATATTGAAGTCCACTTTTTAAAGCAAATGACTTAATCGCTGTGTTTCTATCAAATTTGAGATATCTGCTGAATCTCTCCCCGGAAGTATGTCGATGACTGTTTTGTTATTTGGAGCAAATGATTTTGGAAAAATATCCAGTGACAACTTTCAATAGATTTAAAAGACTTTAAAACACCTGTTCTGATTGGATTGTCTGAAATTTCGGTGCTCTGTAATGTGGCAGTTTAAGGTTTAGCAGTCCTGAAGGATGCCACAAGCAGTTAGTTGAGAGATCCCATTGTACCATTTCGGTTATTGGATTTATTGCTTGATATTCACTTTTTGATTAAACACAGCATTATCATTTTAATAACATACTGGTCATCAACTCAATTGACTTTGTTCCTGGTAGTTACCAAACACACGTGAACTTCATTAAAAAATTAATTTTCCCACCAGGAATTTGTTTTCCCATTATTATTGGTCCAAGAAACGTAGTGAACTTAGTGCAGGCAAGAAATCTAACTTGTTTCGACAAACAAAATAATGCACACTACGTTGTGTATTGCACTGAGTAAGACTAACACATGCTCAGCTGCAGGTGGCCCATTATTGAATGAACTTTATGTACACCCCCCAAACAGAGAGGACAATATAGCAAAATCCTCATATCTTGCAATATACCACACTCCCTCCCCACCTAAAAAAAAAATTGCACCTTAAAATGTGATATGGTACATGTACATAATTACCCAGAATACAATATGGCTAAACTGTGGTAACTGGATGTATAGTCACTCCCTCCTGCCATTCACGGGTCATGTGATGTACTGTGGAGGCTCCAACCTGTGAGCTCTTAGCGTGGGCAATCCATGGGGCGGGGCTTTTCTGATGAGAGATCTGGTCGAGTGTGTAAGCACTGAAAAAAACTTTATTAAAGTTCAACTGTTCCCTGATGAAATCAGTCTGCTCCATAGAGTCATCACATAAACCAATATCAACAATGCTTGAAATTTAACAGGTTGGGCTGCATATTTGTTGCCGTAATCACAACCAAAACATATGATTAAAATTGCCAGTAAAATTTACAGGTAAATATTTTTTCCTTAAAGCCAATAGTGTTTAACAAAAATATTAGCATTTGACAGAAAATAACAAAAAGGAAAAATTATTTCTTCTTCCTACATACTTTGAATGAATCTATCTGCTTCTTTCTCATTCTGGCTGGATCTCTCCTTCCATTTCCATTAGCTCAACTCTGTCTTTGACTCTGACTATCAGTCGTTGGGATTGCCATATTGATTGACTTTGTCTTAATCAAAGATCCTGACTCTCTTTGCTCTACTGGTGGATTCTGTGATTGCAGCAAACTTTCTGTTTCTTTGTGACTTTCACTTGGGACTCCAGGAGGAACTTGGACTATAGGAGGTTTACCATGCTCTCCCTTTGTCAGATTTCCTCTCTCAAGCAATGTGACACTGACAATCCCTCCAATCTTCACTAGATATGTGAATGTACCTAGACTCTCAACAACTCCAGTCACAAACTTCTCCTTATCACCTCAGTAGCTTTTCAGTATGACCTTCTGACCAACACTGAACTCTCCAAGTTTCATGCCTGGTGCTTTCATGACTCATTTTCACTTTGTCTTTCTTTTCTCTTACTTTTGCTATTGCTGTCAGCCTTAAGCAAACTAAACCTTGTCGTAGGAGCGTATTTAAACATTAATTTATCAGGTGAGCAATCTGTTGTAGATTATGGAGTTACTTTGTAAGAAGCTGGACAATTTTCAGCTGTATGTCAAAGAGAAGTATGGAAATGACTGCCTAGCTTGTCATTAGCAAATATTTCTGAAAAGGCCTCTTCACAATCTGTACACTTCTTTCTGCAGCACCATTCAATGCAGGGTGATAGGGTGGTCTTAGTGTGTGTTTGACTCTATTCTCACTCAGAAATATTTCAAATTTTCTTGATATAAATTGTGGACCATTATCTGAGATAAACACATCTGACAATTTCTCAAAACCTCAATAATTTTGGCACCTATGGTGTTGGGCATAAACTCAATATTTATCCACTTAACTATCAACCAAAATAAAGAATTATTTCCCTGAATTAAAAAAAAAATGACATTTACTCCTTCCATGGTTTTTCTTGTGTTTGACCATGTTCTTTCTAATCTAACTAGCTCTTTAATGCTTCTAATGTGCCTAAGGCACTGGCCTAGTCCTGCAGCGTGTTGGCTGTGCATTGTCCTTATCTTGACTTTGGCGATGTGATGCCTAATTTTGTCAACTGGTTCTCCTTGCTCAAAGACTGCTTTGTGCTTTCTCAGCGCTCCCTCAACGACAGACATACTCTTACTGATCTCTACTGTAAACATCTTAGCCCAACTGAATGTATTTCCTTAAGCCAATTCTTTTATATCAGGGAGATTTTGTTCCCTCTGACTATTATCAATGGTAAGTAATGGAATACACATCGAATTCCATTCTATCTTCACCTCACATTGGAATACCATTATCGGAATAACTAGCCTGTTTCACACGAGTTTTGTGTAAAGGAATGTGACTTAGGGATTTCTTGTACTCTCCTTCTGAGATAACAGGCTGCAGTTGCATCATTGGTGAAAGTAAGTTATGATCCAAATTTCATTTCTACTGTGGGCACTGGAATTTTATCTTTGGCCCCTTTCCTCTTCCATGTGCTGTTTTACTTTCTCTCTGACTGAACACAACTCCTGATCTTCCTGCTCAATCATCAACTTCTGCTTTCAGGTTTACCAAATATGCATTTGATGATTTCCAGAATCCTGAACAAGCTTTAGATCAACCACATTTTCGACCTGGTGCAAGACTGTGACCTGGAGCTTTACCAAAACCTAGAGCATCATTGTTTGCTATACTCCTGCATGCTGTCCAGACATGACTGCCTTTCCCACAGGCATAGCACTTTGACTGGGGATGGGAGAATTTAAATGATTGGTGGCTACCATGTCAATGGTAGCATCTAAATTGCTGACTCTGAGAATGTAAACGTGGTTGTTGTGGCCAGGATATTGCTGAAATCCTAGGGTTCACCCCCCCCCCCCCATCCCCTGCCAGTTCAAGAAAAGAACTGCCTTCCAATTTCCTTGGCTGTGGCCTCATCACAGATCCCCTTCCACATCATCTTATTGCCTTTGCCCAAAAGCTTGGCCTGGATTTTATTGTGTCTTTGGGCCTCCTACAAATGTGTCTCTAAGGTTGGTTTCTTTTAAGTTTGCACCATAGCTGCAGTGATGAGAGAGTTTCTTTAACTCGAGAATGTATTCTGCCACAGTCTCACTTGGCAACTGCTTCCTTTCACGGAATGCAACTCTCAGTGCAATCTCATTCTGAGCCGTGCACAATTTGAGTCCAGAATATCCTTAATTTCAGAATAGTCCAGAGTACTGGGGTCTCACGGGCAATACTAGTTTGCCACTATATCAAAAGCATCAGGCTCCATTGTAGTGAGGTACATATTTAACTTATCCTCAACTCCCTATTTTATTCACTGTCAACCAAATGTATAACCATTGTTCATAATTACACCAGTCCTCTTTGTTAGGGTTGAATTCCCCATTATCCCCAAATATGTCTTCAGTGCCATTTTTTTTGATTACATCATGCTGACTCACTGTATTCTGGACACGCTCTGCGCACGCAAAGCAATCTTTCACATTCCCTAAACTTTCTCCAAAATCAACTTTTAGGAGTTTCAAAAAGCATTATCACAATGTTCTTCTGTCATTGGCTTCTCAAATGATGTGTTAAAAAGAATTCTATCAGGTCCTCATTGTCATTTCCTGCTGTGCTTTTATAGTCTTTAGAATGATTAACCTAAACGGAGTTGGTGTATTTGGTGGCCGCTTTGGTGCCTTCGGAGACAGCGTGTTTAGCCAGTTCCCCTGGCAGTGTGAGGTGGACGGCGCTCTGGATCTCCCTGGCCGAGATGGTGTGGTGTTTGTTGTAGTGAATGAGGTGTGAAGCCTCGCAGGTGATGTGCTCGAAAATGTCGACAACGAAGGAATTCAAATGCACGGAGAAAAGATTAACATGAGGACTCTCAGCTGGCAGCCATTATTAAACTAACCTTATTTACACTTCCCCAACGGGGGGGGGCAATGTATCAAAATCCTCAGATCTTGCCATGTACTACACCACTTAATTTTTAAAAAACCAAAACATTGCAGGCGCTGGAAATCTGAAATAAAACCAGAAAATGCTGGAAATACTCAGCAGATCAAGGCAGCACTTGTGGAGAGAGAAAGAACTACTTAAGTTCTAACAAAAAGGCATCACCCTAAAAAGTTAACTACATTTTTCGCTCCACAAATGCTGCCTGACCTGTTGAGATTTCCAGCCTTTTCTGTCTTTAACTCACACTATTTGCCTGTTTTCTTTCTCCTTATTCATATTCAATAAATATTTTTGCTTCATGAATGAATATTGATGGTGTAACAAAGGATTGGATTGATGGAGTTACTGTACTCAATGAGTGAGCTAAGGTTCAAATAGTGGTTGCTGAAGCACCAGGTTTACAGTTGTATCCCTGCTGCTATTAATTCAGCATCTATACCATCAGGTTAGTCACATCATCCCGGCTTGTACCATAACTGCCCTCAATAATCATTTTGTTAATTATTTGTGAGCAAGATTTGTCTTTCTTCCTGTTTTCCTGTCGTGTCCAGGAGTGGAAACTGAGGCCAGGATTTCCCATTCGTCGGGCGGTCTCAGTGGGAGTGGGCAGGGGTGGTTGGGGAGCTGACACGGCGCTGCCTCAGGGAGATTGAGGCGTTTTTAAAAAAAAGAAATAAATACATTAAAAATTTAACGAAACATGTCCCATCTTATGTGACAGTGTCACATGAGATGGGACATGTTTTTATTTTATCAAATACAGTTTTTATTTAATTTGGATTAGCTTTAGGAAACCTCACCCCGCTCGTGGATGAGGTTTCCCAAAAAAATGTAAAGGCCGCTTGGCCCCTTCACCTGCCCCGCCAACTGTGAGGTTGGACAGGTAGCCTAAAATCCAGGTTACTTACCTGGTTAATGGCCTCAACAGGCCTATCGATTATCGGCAGGCGCGCAGCCAGCTCCGGCACGCGCCCACCAAACGAAAAATGGCGCGACTTCGCGATGATGTCAGGACACACGCCCGACATCACCGTGCGTCATTTTACATTCTGGTGTATCGGCCGTGCCAAACGTAAAATTCTGGCCCTGGGACTTAGATGTTTGCAGGCTTCCAGCAATGCTGCTCTGTGTTAGTCTTCACCGAGTAACCTGGAGATGTTCGCACCCTTTCTGCAGGAACACCCCGATCGATGCCTTGCCACAGCAGCCTGGCTAACCTCAGCCATCTGTGGGGTTGCGAGCACCAAAGAGAATTTCACTGCATTTTGGTCATCAAGTCCCATTTGCCAGCATTAAATATCTAAACAAAAATATATTAAAGACGTGCAGAAATAAGAGCAAATGGATGTTAAAACAAATGAATTTTTGCCTGGTTTGCGTTCTAAATGCAGTACTGTCTTGTGAGACATTTGGCTTTTAAACTATTTGCTTTTAAGTAGAAGGTGCAGCAAATTGTAAACAAAATATCTTAGGCAAATGATTCACACTTGACTTACAAGCAGGGGGGAAAAAAAGTCCAAAGTCATTTTAGATTGCTGAAATGAATGAGCTGCAGCCTGGGAGAGAGTGGGGGAGGAAGTCAGTTTTAAGGAGGAACAGTATTCCTGTGACAGGAATATGCAGCCATAATAATGAACAAGGAGGAATCTGTGCCTGGAACAGACTTGCTCTGTCAGACCTGACATCAGTTGTCCAGGTGAAGTCACAGTTGGGGATCATTTTTGTCCTGCATGTGGACGGCATGTTCTGGCTTTAGTAATAAGGGAATCAATATAAATGTATTTTTAAACTCCTGTTTATTTAAATTCAAGTTTTCCAGTCTACATTCTGAACTTTAAACTTGTCTTGTGATTGTTCATAATAACTTTTGTCTAGACCCTGGATTACATTTCAAAATATTATTGCCAGTGGGCAGTCAAGACATTGGATCGGAATTCTGAGTAATCTCCGCCTGCAGGAATACTCTGATCTGTAGTCTGAAATAATGTAACAACAGAAAATATGTTCCTGCACTTGCAGAATTAAATAAGATCCTGGTTGTAAAATGCTTGTACAATCTTGGTTATAGGTATGGGAGCAATTAGTTGCTTGCTAACTCAGGCCAAAGTTTGCATAGAATTCTAATAAATGCTTCCAAAACGCTTAGGCCATTCTGGTGCCATAACCTAGCAAGTGAGTGCAATTTTAAAACAAGACCTGTGCAGAGAATCTGTCATGGCGATCTCCACCCAGTGGAACTAGGAGGTGGGGCTAGAAGCGACCCCCCAGGAAGGCAAAATAAACAGTAAACGGTAGTAAGAGACAGTGTGGGGCCTATTAGAGGCAAAAAGGGTGATATATTCTTAGGGGCACCGAGAAAGTCTATGATACTCGATGAGTACATCGTATTGGCATTTACTAAGGAAGACAATGCTGACAAAATATTGGAGAAGTGGAGATGGTAGAGGTTATGGACCTGGTGAAAATTGATCGATAGGATATACTGGCTAGAGTGGATAAATCGACTGGCCTGGATAGCTTGCATCCCAAGTTGCCAAGGGAAGTGAGAATGGAGTGGAGATGGCGGAAGAGCTTGCTATAATCTTCCGATCTTCCCTAGATACAGGAAAGGTACCAGAGGATTGGAGAGTGGCAAATGTGAAACCCCTGTTCAAGATAGATTGTGAGGATGTTCCTGGGGAGACAGTGGGGTAGTGGTAAAGTCACAACTAGCAATCCAGAGGCCCAGGCTAATGCCCTGGAGACATGGGACTTGATTTTTTAAAATTTATTTGTTCATGGGATGTAGGCTTGCTGACGAGGCCCTTAATTATTGCCAATCCCTAATTGCCATTGTGAAGGTGGTGATAAGCCACTTTCTTTAACCATTGCCGTCTGTATAGTGTAGGTACGTGCTCAGTGCCTTTAAAGGGAGGAACTTGGTCCAGGGACAATGAAGGAACAGCACTATATTTCCAAGTCAACAAAGGCTGTGACTTGGAGGAAAACTTGGCGATGTTGTGTTCCCATGTGCCGGCTGTCCTTGTCCTTGAGTGGATTGAGTGCCTTTGTGGGTTTAGGAGGTGCTGTCAATGAAGCCTTGGTGAATTGCTGCATCTTAAGAATGTAACAGCACTGCCACTGTGCATTGTTGGTGCAGAGAGCGAATGATTTAAGGTGGTAGATGGGGTACCGATCAAGGAGGTTTCTTTGTCATGGTGTTGAGCTTTATGAGTGTGGTTGAAGCTGTACTCATCCTGGCAAGTTGAGAGTATTCCATCACACTCCTGACTTGTTCCTTGCAGATGGTGGAAAGTCTTTGGGCAGCCAGGAGGTGAGTTACTTGCCAGAGAATTCCCAGCCTCTAAATTGGCCTATGCTGACAATATATATGTGGCTGATTCAGTTAAATTTCTGATCAATGGTAACCAAAAGGATGTTGATGGCAGGGCAATTGAAGTCCCAAAAGTCCCAATGATTATTACTTGGCATTTGTCTGGCACAGATGCTACTTACCATTTATCAGCCCAAGCTTGAGTGTTATCCAAGTCTTAATTAGGATACATAAACAACCTGGGGTGACTGACAAAACACCATTGACTAGGTGCCAGTCTTTGAGCCTGCATACAGTATCCTAGCAATCTCCCATTTAGTTGGCACAGGCATTGGGTAAAGATTTTATCACATTTAGCAATACAGTTATGATCAAATTTATAAATGTCAACCAGAAAGGATTGCACAGGAGGTTTAATTTTTGATTTGTTGCGTGGCAGCATATTTTGTCCAGTAATTGGTTACTGTGAATTCATAATAAGACCATAAGACCATAAGGCATAGGAGCAGAAATTAGATCATTCGGCCCCTCGAGTCTGCTCCACCATTCAATCATGGCTGATAAGTTTCTCAACCCCATCCTCCCGCCTTCTCCCCATAACCTTTGATCCCCTTACCAATCAAGAACCTATCTATTTCGGTCTTAAATACACTCAATGACCTGGCCTCCACAGCCTTCTGTGGCAATGAATTCCATAGATTCACCACTCTCTGGCTAAAGAAGTTTCTCCTCATCTCTGTTCTAAAAGGTCTTCCCTTTACTCTGAGGCTGTGCCCTCGGATCCCAGTCTCTCCTACTAATGGAAACATCTTCCCCAAGTCCACTCTATCCAGGCCTTTCCGTATTCTGTAAGTTTCAATCAGATCCCCCCTCATCCTTCTAAACTCCAACGAGTATAGACACAGAGTCCTCAAACGTTCCTCACATGTTAAGCCTTTCATTCCTGGGATCATTCTCATGAACCTCCTGTGGACCCTCTCCAGGGCCAGCACATCCTTCCTGAGATCTGGGGCCCAAAATTGCTCACAATATTCTAAATGTGGTCTGACCAGAGCCTTATAAAGCCTCAGCAGCACATCCCTGCTTTTATATTCTAGTCCTCTCAAAATAAATGCCAACATTGCATTTGCCTTCCTAACTACTGACTCAACCTACAAGTTAACCTTAAGAGAATCCTGGACTAGGACTCACAAGTCCCTTTGCACTCCAGATTTCTGAATTCTCTCCCCATTTAGAAAATAGTCTATGCCTCTATTCTTCCTACCAAAGTGCATGACCTCACACTTCCCCACGTTGTATTCCACCTGCCACTTCTTTGCCCATTCTCCTAACCTGTCTAAATCCTTCTGCAGACTCCCTGCCTCCTCAATACTACCTGTCCCTCCACCTATCTTTGTATCATCTGCAAACTTAGCCAGAATGCCCTCAGTCCCTTCATCTAGATCATTAATGTATACAGTGAAAAGTTGTGGTCCCAACACTGACCCCTGCGGAACTCCACTAGTCACCGGCCGCCATCCTGAGAAGGACCCCCTTATCCCCACTCTCTGCCTCCTGCCAGACAGCCAATCTTCTATCCATGCTAGTACCTTGCCTCTAACACCATGGGCTCTTATCTTACTGAGCAGCCTCCTGTGCGGCACCTTGTCAAAGGCCTTCTGGAAGTCCAAGTAGATAACATCCATTGGCTCTCCTTGTCTAACCTACTCATTACCTCCTCAAAGAATTCTAACAGATTTGTCAGGTATGACCTCCCCTTGATGAAACCATGCTGACTTTGCCCTATTTTACCATGCACTTGCAAGTATTCTGAAATCTCATCTTAATAATGGATTCTAAAATCTTGCCAACGACCAAGGTCAGGCTAATTGGCCTGTAATTTCCCGTCTTTTGCCTCACTCCCTTCTTAAACAGGGGGGTTAAATTAGCGATTTTCCAGTCCTCTGGGACCCTCCCTGACTTCAGTGATTCCTGAAAGGTCACCGCTAATGCCTCCACTATCTCTTCAGCTATCTCCTTCAGAACTCTGGGGTGTAATCCATCAGGTCCAGGTGATTTATCCACCTTCAGACCTTTCAGTTTTCCTAGCATCTTCTCCTTGGTAATGGCCACCATACTCACCTCATACTAGATGAAATTAGTGTATTTTATGAATATCCTGTCATATAAAGAAAGCATCAAAGCTAAAAATGCTTGTTGCTTTCTAGGGCTGCTGCATAGATTCGAAGGCCCAAATCTCTCATGACATAATTCGTAAAATGGTAGAATAAGACTTCTTCCTAAACAGGTTCAGTTGCAAGGGGAAGCTACCGTGATATGGCTAGGAGAAATGGTAGAATATAAGACCATAAGACCATAAGGCATAGGAGCAGAAATTAGGCCATTTGGCCCATCGAGTCTGCTCCGCCATTCAATCATGGCTGATAAGTTTCTCAACCCCATTCTCCCGCCTTCTCCCCGTAACCTTTGATCCCCTTACCAATCAAGAACCTATCTATCTCTGTATTTATACTGAAGGGACACAACGGTAATAACTATGTACTTCTCTGCTCATTCAGTTTGTTTGCATTTTTGTGGGCCCACCTCCTGGGCTACTTCATCATGTTCAGGGGCTTGGTCCCCTGCTGCCCCTTCTTTGTCTTGTGTGCCTCGAAGGCCTAATCCCTTTCTTACTGTCAAATGTGCAAGCTGCAGCAATCCTCTGCAACAATGGGAAGCCTTGCTTGAATACAGCATATTGTTTATTCATTTTAATTTCGTTTTTGTCTCTGGGGTTTCCTCCCTCTTCCCCGACCGCATAGCTGTCCTGCCTCCAACCCCCACCCAACATCGACCACCTGAGTGCCGGGACTGTTCCTCCAGATCCCTGATGGCCATCTCCTGAGAATCCCAGCCTCAACTGCACCAGTCTTCCATCCATAGCCGCCAATCTCCAGGACTCGCAATGCAGTCGATGGAGTGGTTTTCCCAATGCTGTGTGTCGCTCCCCCACCCCTACACCCCCACTTGCACAATTCCCACCCAGCGTCAAAAGTCTCTTTCCAAATCTAAATTAGAAAGACAAAATTCGTGTCAATGCTATCATCAGAGTGGTGGTTGGAGGGAACAACAGAATGTCTTCTGCCTTCTGCCCTATCTTGTTAGTGTCAATATGGTAGTTTGCAGACAACTATGGAAAAAGAAAATTGACAACTTAATCACTGGAGGCCTTCGCATTGCAATTTTCCAGTTTCACTGCTCCTGACTGAAACCACCGACTAATTCATATGTTTGAAAAAAGTGGCTGGATAGTGCACTTCTGATCCGAATGCTATTTTTGTCTTATTCAGCACTGCCTACTTTATAAATTCAGCTACAAATCACAGCCCGTCTAGGGTAGAAAATAGAAAAACTTAAAGGAATACTACTGCTCCCGCTTGGCAAACATCTTGCATTAGTTCACAGTCACTTCTATGCAGACTTTCCATTTTGCAGCAGCTGGATATTCTCCTATAATCTTAGGAGGTTGGTTGTTTTTGAAACTGGCAGAGTTTTTTTGCTATCCCATTCTGGCTATAGTGAAAGAGGAGCAGCAGTAACAGGCAGAAGAACCACAGGTAGCTGCAGTTGCAGGACGTGGCAGAGAAGGGGAGAGAGTTTCCAGATGTCCTTACCTCCCAAGAGGATGTAAATACCTGGAATGACATGCTGCAGTTGTCAGAGAAGCAGTGCATAAGGAAGCTGCACTCCTTCAAGGAGGTTACCACACAAGTGTCACATCCGACAATCAACACTGCCACAACTGACTGTCACAGTTAAAATTATTTACAGCCTTCTGATTCTTTACCTCTGTTTACTTCCAATCTGCAACGATGGTCATCAGCAAGGTCAGTCAACCTCCAGTTTATATGTGGAAGAAACAATGCGTTCAAGCTTGGCTTCGAGTATTTACATTTGCTAAATAATAATCAAACAATGTCTTCATCTTGCTTTCTGGTGGACAACTGGACACACGAGGAGAGGTCTTCGAACACATTGCAGGCTCAGGTCCAGGGTTATCATGAGCCATGATAGACACGGGGACTCCTTCAAATTTGCTCATACCTTCCCCATGCCTGTTCTACACCCAGTTTGATACTTCCTCTTTGTGAAAATTCACTGGAGTTGCAATCGGCCATCCATCACAGTGAGTCTTACAATTAACCCTCACGACCAGTACAATTCCACCCAAAAACATCCACCACTAGCGCAATGGTGCAGCACTGTTCCCAAATCGGGCTGCCAATCCTCTAGGATTGTCCTGGAGTCTCAGAGAATGGAAAATTAATCTTGAGGCCACTGATGCAGGGGGCCCAGGAGAAAACTTAGAGGGATCAAAGAAAACTGAAAATATCACTCATTTTAAAAACAATTCTGGCCGTGAGTTTTAAAAATACTGCATATGGAAAGAAAAGGGTTATTTAACTTTTATTTGTACGGCTTAAGAAGCTATTATAATTCAATGTTGAGGTTAACAATCCGAGTGGATAATTCTTGGCTATCAGATTGTAGTCTTCTAGCCTTACAATTATTATGGGAATGTAGTAAGCATTGATGTGTTAACTGTGGCTCAGTTGGTAGCACTGTTGCTCTTGAGTTAGAGCATCATGCATTCAAATCCGGAGGCCGGTGTATAAAAAAATCTGGGCTGACACTCCATTGTAGTACTGAGGAAGCGCTGCAATGCTGGGCTGAGCTCTTAAACAGCAGGCACATCTGTCCCCTCAGTAGATGTCAAATATTCCATGGTTCTGTTAAAAAAGGAGGGGAGTTATCTCCGGGATTAAAAAGAGGGAAAATGCTGAAAAAACTCAGCAGGTCTGTGGAGCGAGAAACAGAGTTAATGTACCAGTCCGTGTGACTCTTCTGCAGGGCACAAGGGCTCGGAACGTTAATGCTGCTTCTCTCTCCACAGGTGCTGCCAGACCTGCTGAGTTTTTCCAACATTGTCGGTTTTTATTTCAGATTTCCAGCATCCGCAGTATTTTGCTTTTATCTTAGTTATCTCCAGGGCCTTGGGCAAATATTTATCCAACAACAAAAGCAGATTACATGGTCACTATTTAGATTATTTGCTGTTTGTGGTAGCTTGCTGTGTATCAATTGGTTCTGTGTTTCCTATATTAAGACAGTGACTACACTTCAGAAGTACTTTATTAGGCCGTAAAGGCCTGTGGGATGTTTGAGGTCACAGAAGGTGCTATATAAATGCAAGGATTTATTTTTCTTTTTTAGGTGGCAGATGGCAAGAGTGAAACTTTCAGTAATACATGCAGCCAACGCTGACAACCCGATTCCCAACAAAGTAGTTAAATAGAACAGGAGGCTCGACCATTCACACTTCCTCATTCCTTGCAAGACACTGTCCCCCCCCACCCTCCCTCCCCCACCACCGCTGCAGATTTAAACTGTGAAATATAATTAATTTCTCAAGTTCTGTGTCAAACATTTGGGGAAAATAGCTTCTGATTTGGACAATTGAACTTGCATGCGTCACCTAAAATGAAACCAGGAATGTGTTTGTTTTACTTTTTTTTAAAAAAACCTTTTGGTACGGACAGGGGCTGATCAGGTGGCCTGGAAAGAGCCCCAGTAGATTGAGAAGGATCAGACGCAGTCCAAAAGCAGTGATCCAGGAGTTGAAGAGCAAGTACAGCAATGCTACAGATAATGGAAGATGAATTACCCCTGGATGTGTCAGCCTTGCTCCAGTGCACCCTTTATGGCCTTTCAAGTGCTTTCTTTTCTGTTGTATACAGAACATTACAGAAATTCTCCTTTAATTTACAGAATTAAACAGTGGGAAAGGTCACAATTTGCAAAGAAATTTTAAATTGAGAAACAGTACTGCTGAAGAAAAAGTGATGGACCACCAGACGATGCATGGAGCGAGTTCTAGCAGAGAGGTGAACGAACTGACATTTTGCCAGCAAGTGCTCAACGCAGGGAATCCTTCAAAAACTGGAAAATGGACCAATGAAAAAATTTCAACGAAAATCTGAAAATGCTAGTAAATGTGCAGCAACTTATTCAGGATTTGGAAGAATTATTATTTCAGGTACGACCCTGCATTGGGATTGAAGTGTTAACTTCAGGATGTCCCTTAATAATAAGTGTCACTGGTTACAAATCATGAAACATCTGGGGAATTACATGGGGGAGATCCCTAGTAAGACCCAGAGCTGAAGTTATGTTTTTCAAGAACGGAAGCTGCCACCATTCAAGTGTTTCCACTTCAGTTTGGAAAGCTGCAAATGCAAGTGTTTCTTTAGCGATGACTCTATGCAACATCTTTATGGCTGGTTAGCAGTGGAATTCTGAAAGTTGTATTGAAATAATTTGTGGCAATGATATTTGACAGGACATTACCTGTGTGCTTTCATATCCTCAGTGGGTGTCATTGTGAATGCAATGTATGATGTTTATATTAATTCGGCGATCCAATTTGCTGTGTTCAATTGCTGTCGTTTTGACAGAATCTGGTCATGTAAGTAAAGTCCACAGTAAAGTTGTTCAAGCAACCCATTGCTCATGATTGAAATTTTGACAGAAAGCTCATTGACCCTGTAAATTCCTGACCTCTCAATTTTTTTCTCTTCCCGGACTTTATTTTTAATTTATGAAGATCCATTGCACAATGTTCTCTGGCATCTTCTCCTATTGCTGTTTGCCCTAGCACCACTTTTCTGAATCCCCCACTGTCCTCAGGAAAGCTTGCGAGGAGTTGTATTTCTTTTCCTGTCGGTGTTTAACTTTCAATTTTTAAGATCAAGCTCCCCTGGTCAAAACTGCTCACCCATATTAACCAATCACACCACTTAACCACCGTTGTTTTCTAAAACTGGGTTTTTCCTGATCTACCTGGAATGATGGGTAGAGCATCCAAGAAAAATAGATGTGACATTGCCAGTAATGTAACTGTTCCCTGGGAAATCTCCTTTACTTAACCCATTTGTCAGGGTCAAAGTCATACCCCACTTACATTGCACAGTCCCCAGGGTTTAAACTTACAGGGCTGTTTGCCAAAAGATTTGCAGCTCTGCAAAAAGCATTTGAAATTCCTGATAATTCCTGGAGTCAGAATTGCGGGAGAGCAGTGTAGGTTTGTTCAGGATTTTGTGGGCAGTGAGATGCAACAATCGTTCTTCCTCAGGTCAGTTTCAAATCAATCTTACTGTCGCCTATAGGGATCAACATTCAGATACATTTAAACTTAGCTTTTGGAGACAGCTGGTTTGGGGCCATTGATACCAAGGTACAAGTGGTTGTCTTAGAGCCTATTGGAGCAAGCGAAACTGCTCTTTGATTCTACAGTATTTGCAGCACCTATGAATGGGGCTATTTCAGTAGCATTAAAATTTGGATACAGATTCAGCACAGGGGCAAACTTTGACAGCTCTCCCTTTTGCCATTTAGTGGTTTTGTATGCGTGTCACCATCACAGGGCCGAAGAGTCAAAGTCTACTGACATGTATCATAATAATAAATTTCAGGTTCACACTACTTTCACACTGCTCTGAAGATGGAGTTAGTAATCCAGAGTAAATCAGCTGAAGTCCTTTACAGCATCTGATTCTGCCCCTGTTGTTCCAGACTGTTGCCAATACAAGGTGTTACCAAACAGATTGTGATGTATCTATGGTTACCAAAAATGGTCCAAGTACGATCTTAATAATTTTATGCATGTCATAAATTAAGCAGGTGATCAGTTCCTGGCAGGTTGAAAGCCCAGTGCATATTCAGTTTTCATAACTGTACTTAATATTTATTTGTAAGTGGTAGGGGCCATGCCACATGGTTGCCAGATGAATCTTGATGGCCTGATAGGGGCTGGGGAATGGTGCCTCCTGCTCAGGCACCCTGTTCTGAACTGAGGCCCCACCCCAATGGAAATGGCCCTACTTGTCCCCTTGCCCAACACCCTCAGCCGTCTGGTTATCCGACCTCCTCCATGTGCTCCACGTTGGGAACAGGCTAGTCCCAGCCAGGCCACCGCTCTTGGTGGAGGAGACCTGCCAGCCATCTGATTGGCTGGAAGCTCTTGGAAGCGGAACATCCCCACCATCTCACCACCACCGCCTCCCCCCCCCCCCCCACCCCAACACCCCCCCACCCCACCCTCCCCACCACAAGGTGGGGAGAAGTCATGACAGGGCAATGAACTGCCTGAGGACTGTAACCCGGGCTATGGCCTCCCCACTCAATAGAAGTGGGCTCACCCCCAATTTTTCAGCCAGTCAGTGAGTCCACTGCCTCCGTGAAAAATTCCACCCTTTGTTCTATTGGGTGCCAATGTAACTTGATGTTGACCTGGTCTATGTCATGAGGGGAAAAGAATTGAGTGACTCAAATGGTTCTTCGTGCCTCATGTACATGGATCTGCATGTCTGCACTGGTTCTGAATGTATCCTAGTCCTGCCCACGATGCCAGTTGAAGTGCACATCAAGCTGGCATAATGGGTCTTCAGTTCTTTATCCTTAGTTTAACAGGAAACTGGAGCCCATAGGGTGTCAGACTGAGAAAATTGAGGACGAATAGCTGAAGCCTTGCAGCATGTACGCTTTGGAAAAACAAGAGATTCCCCATATTTCTTTAAAGCTCCATCGTCACCTCCAGCCAATGATGCAAGTAGTGAAGACAGTTAAGATCAGAAGACAAGATCAGAAGCCTTAACACTTAGAATAACTCCCGAGAGGGCACAGCAGCATCATGATAGGATGTCAGTCGAAGGAGCTTCCAAGATTAATTATGGTGCATTGAGTGGGATTCTCTATCCTTGCTTGTACAAACCAGGCTGTGTTCAACAAGGGAGCTATAACTTGCAAAGATCTGTTAGTAAGTGAACAAGCACCTCTGGGACCATTAGCAGCATTGTTTTTCTTTCAAGTTCTGCAGGACAGTTAGTTTTCATTTCTACTCTTCCAAAACCTGACATTGCCAAGCAGCCCCACTAAATGTTGTCCTTTCAAAACCACCCTACCGATTCCATGTAAACCACAGTTTATTATTATTTTGCATAATTTCCCACTTGGTAGGTTTACTTGCGATGCTTAGCTCAAATCACTGGATGATTCAAACATTTTTGCATAGAAAAGGCTTTAATTATTATGTGTAAATCACCGAGAACCAATCACTATCTATCAAAGCATTCACAAATTAATTCTAATAATTATCAATTAACTTCGGAGAGGGAGAAAACACTATGGCATGGAGTTTCCAGTTGGTTGTGCTGGACGTTTTCAGTGCAAAAGATTGAGGGATATAATTGCACATTCCATCCACCACAAATCAAGATTCCAGAATCTTTTGTGTTAACTTGCTAGCCTTTCCTTTATTCATGGAATGTGCACCTTGCCTGGTTAGGCCAGCACTGCCCATCCCTAATTGCCCTTGTTCAGGGGGCATTTAAGAGTCAACCACATTGCTGTGGGTCTGGAGTCACCTGTTGACCAGGCCAGCAGATTTCTTTTCCTGAAGGGCATGAATGAACCAGATGGGTTCTTACAACAATCAGCAATGGTTTCACAGTCATCATCAGACTTTTAATTCTAGATTTTTATTGAATTCAAATTTTACCATCTGCCTTGGTGGGATTCAAATCCACATCCCCAGAGTACTACCCTGGGGCTCTGGATTACTAGGCTAGTGACAATACCACTATGCCACCACCTCCCCCTTTGAGGAAGCTCTTCGCATGGAGGTTTTTTTTAGGTGTAAAGACACTAACAGAAACATTTTAAAAGCTTTTCTTTTTATTTAATAAGCTAAGAAACTGACTACAGCACACCGATATAAATAGTAAATGTTTCTGTATAATTTTGAAAATCACTTTCAGCTATTAAAATTTTATTTACTTACAAATGATGGGCTTGGCTCTGCTTAAAATTGCTCCCTTTTTTGTGATAAATCCATTTTCAACAATATTTATCAAATAACACTGAGTTACTAGTCTCAAATATATTAAGGAATATTTTTTAATGTCAACATTTTTTTTAAAATTTGGATCTAAAGTGTTGTCCGATTTCTGATGGTTCATGGTGGATTTTAAATTCAACAATTTGCAAATGAGTTTGAACAGAACCTGAGGGAAAAAAAGGCACTTACCAAAACTAGCGCAATTTGCATTGGCTCAACAAACGTGCCCAAAGCAGAACCTCTACCCCATACATTTTCTTATTGTTAATCAGCACAAATTGATGGAAAATGCTCTCTTTCTCACTTTCCCTCATTCAAAGACCAATATAGGGCCATTGCCAGGAGAGAACTATGAGATCATGATGTCTTTGCTGGGTATCTGAGGGCAATTCTAAGAAATCAACAACATTTAATCTTTAGGCAGGTCTCTAGTCACTCTCATTTTCTCTCAAAACAAGACAGAGACTGGTTTGCATGGAATCTGGTTAGGATTTGGTGCAAGCAATGGATGCTGTTGGGGAAGGGAGATGCTGTAGCGATGGTGGGACTCCTGTGGTGGGCAAATAGAACCACGGCTGGAGCCAAGTAGGTAACAGTTTTGACTCCGCATGAGCTATGCAACCTCTCCTGAGCCAAGCTCATTCATTGTTCAGCTCCAATGTACTTTCTGATGGATGACTGACCCTTTCATCACTATGATTGAAAGCTGAGGACTTGATACACATTTCAACACTGTGGCTGGTTACTTCTGCTATCAATTACAACTTGCTTGATCAGCAAGGGTGTTGGGGGTGGGGCTGGGGTTGGGGGGAGCAAGGAGGAGGAAAATTGTAGGGAAGATCAGTCGAAACATGATGAATGGCTCCAGTACCAAATTGAAGAGCAGCTGTGCTGTAGAAATGGAATTAACTGAACTCTAAGTAAATGTTCGGATCTACTGAACAACCGGCAACTTGAACAACAGGGAAATGGTCAAATCTTTCTGTCAAAAGTGAAAGAAATAATATGAACTGTTGTGATAGAGTCAATAAGGAGAAATTGTTACCAGTGGCAGAAGGGTCGGTAATTGGAGGACCCAATTTAAGATGAATGGCAAAAGAACATCAGAGGGGAGATATTGAAATGTTTGATTACGCCGCGAGTGGTGTGATCTAGAATGTACTTTATGAAAGGATGATGGAGGCAAATTCAACAGTAACTTTCAATCGGGGAATTGGATGCACAAAGGAAAAATATGCAGGTCTGTGGGGTAAGAGTGGGGCAGCGGAACTAGAGCAGGGGAGTGGAACTAATTGGTTATCTCTTGCAAAGAGCTATCACAGGCACAAAAGAATGGCCTCCTGGGCTGTATAATTCTGTAATTCATGGCCGGTGCCAACATGAAGATTTGTGGAAGTGTGGTGACTTGAGGAACCTGACTGAAGATGCAAATCTTCCAGATGT
The DNA here is from genome assembly GCF_017639515.1 of Carcharodon carcharias. Classification (NCBI taxonomy): domain Eukaryota; kingdom Metazoa; phylum Chordata; class Chondrichthyes; order Lamniformes; family Lamnidae; genus Carcharodon; species Carcharodon carcharias. The sequence goes on along the minus strand of NC_054474.1, from coordinate 165,504,967 downwards.
TGAATGCAGGAAGACAATCATTTTAACATATACTGAGAACATGTTGTAACTCAGGAATATATATGTTGAATCTGTATGTTATATATCCCACCCATGTGAACGTATATGATCATCTTGACAACTCTAATTCAAACCCTTCTAAGCATTGCACTTCCTAGCCATACTCAATCCAACTTCAATCTGCTAGCATAAAACTTAACTGCCAATCTTTTTCTATTAAAATCGATCTACCACATTGTTTGTTTCATATCTTCATGCACATTTTTTTCCCCTTTGGGGAAGGGTTAACAAGCTGATTATCAGCCTGTTGAACACATCACAAACACACCTTCTGTGGCTCACAAGTTCTGGAGTGGGACTTAAACCTGAAGTTTGTGGCTTAGAGGCAGTGGGTACTTCCTGCTGAACCACGAACCTTCCCAAAATTTCCAAATTTACAGCATCCTGAAAACAGTCAGCTTGCAACCTTCTGCTCTAAATGGCTTATCAATAAATTCTTTCATTTGAGAGGATTTCTGTAACCTGTAGGAAATTAGCAGTCAGCTTATTCAACATTGGTAATTTCAGTCATTCAGTCCCATCGAAATTAATGGATAACATTTTTATGCAAACCTATTTTGAAGTGATTGATATCTGAAGTGTGCTGTGGTTTCCTGATGGTATTTAGCTCTGCACCAACTGTATTTACCTTAAGATTGAAAAAAGTCAGCAACCTTTTACACTTGAATGAGCACCTTTGTACTGAACTTTTCTCCTTGCATGAAGAATTCTGTACAATAAGGTTTAGAGCATCGAAATGTTCCACTTCGGTCACTATTGGAAGAAGGATGCGTTGTAAAACTATATTTAAAAATTGCTAAAATCCTCCCTCAGTCCTTAAACAATTTAAAGTTTGTTCCAGAAACTCTACTGACAGCTCACTTGAGCCTGAAAAACAAGTCTGGCAGTGTTCCATTAAATATATTTACTTGATTCTGTGGGATTAGATCAGTCTTGGTTGAGCTTAACGATAGGTTTTAAACATCCTACCAGGAAAGACATGAAGCATAACAACCCTAAACTCACTCTTTTGTCCATTTAAAATGAAGCCCTCACCTCAATTTAGGAGACTGTTGCCATCTCATGTGACTTATGAATGAAATTTCCCCCCCCCAAATGGATATTCATACATTAATTTGTGACAATAGTATAATAGTTTTCACAACATTTTTCTGGTTTACTGTAAAGTAGGTTTATGGGTGCAAGTATAGGTGGTTCTGTCTGTGTGATTTAATTACATTTGGAGGCAAGTAGGCTGCAAGCTTGAAATAAGAACATAAGAAATAGGAGCAGGAGTAGGCCGTTTGGTTCCCTCACACCTGCCCTGCCATTCAATAAGGTCATGGCTGATCTGCCCAGGCCTCAACTCCTTTTTCGTGCCAGCTCCTCATAGCCCTCAACTCCCCAATATTTCATAAATCTATCTACATCCTTTTTAAATACTTTCAGTGATCTAGCCTCCACAACTCTCTGAAGCTAGCTGTAGAAATGTGTGTGAAATGCTAATGAGTAAACATGGATGCTGGCTTAGCATGTAAGGTGTGAAGAGAATTTGCATTTTAGATAAGGGAAGGGATTGTTGGATTTCAAAGGGGTGTCAGTCTGTTTCCAACTAGCCAGATAAGCAAGGCTAAGGAATGTGTTTATTTTTCCCAAGGGTTACTGACAATATTGACAAGATGAAAGTTTTTGTAGAATGAGGAAGGTACAGTTTCAAAGTCATATGAAACAATAGAATTTACATATTGAAGAGAGATAAAAATAAATAAAGGAGAATGAAAAACCGTGAGGAGAGGGCCATGTAAGATCTAACAGGAGTGTGTGAAACAGCCTTCAAGAAGCCTCCAGCCATTTGTACATAAGTCTGCTATGAAGTTGGAGAATCCATTTTTGGACTTTCACTGCCAGGTGGGTACTGTTAACTTGCTGGCGTTGTTTAAATCTAAAATCTATTTTGGATTGTTGCTTTAAAGGGGGTGTGTAACTGGGAGTCAGGTTAATTAGGAATTTTAGGAGTTGTTATAGAAGTAAGTAATTTATAGACTTATGCATGTGTTTGAAATCTTTTATTTTATTAATAAATATTCTAATTTAATTTTTAAGATCTCTAAAGGTCTTGGCGGACATATTATTTCTGAAATCAGTGCACACATCTTCTTGTAATAAATAAAAAATGCAAAACTGTTGTGATAGCGTGACCTAGTTTCCCTTGTGGATTTGGTCTGCCAGAAACACACCATCTGCCACGTCATAACAAATTCATCATGAGCTAATATATCATCTTGAGTTCTCTGCCCGAAGGCAGGTCCAACACATGACCCCCTCCATGGGTAGAGCAAGGAGACATGCCCAGAACCCTCCCCAGCTGGAACAGAGATCAAACCCCATACTATTGGCACAAATCTGATCCACACCTGCTGTCCAGCCAATTGCACCTGCACCCCTCCCCCCAATCTTACATGCACATTGTAGTCTGGAACTATGGATAGTGACGGTAGAGGCTCCAATTTCTTTCCATCGCATGGCTGACCAGAAATTTCTTTTACCACCTGCCATACATTGGAATGATTTACAAATTTAAATCTATTTGAACACACCTTCCCTGGCCATTAAGACCTGGAGTAGGACTTGAACCTGGAGATTCTGTCTCAGAGGCAGGGTTGCTACCAACTGCACCACAAGACCTCCTCAAGTTAACGTATTCGTACATAATAACCTGTTTGGCCGAGGTTCCTTCCATTATTGACCCCCCAGTTGAATGGATCTTTTAAAGGTATGTAAGTATTTTGCTTTCTCAATGATTATTATTGCATCATGTTTATATATGGGGAGCATGCCTTAAATTCTCTGAAGGTCTAATAGCACGTTAATTTATATTGGATCCCGTTTTCTCTGTTTCATTCATACGCCATCAGTTGTAGCATTATATTGAAAGGCAGTTTATTCGAATCCATTGAGCAACAACTAATTTCACGATGATGGGTTTGTCACTATTGTACCCTGACATTTAGTATATTGGAGTAAATGATATCTTGGCAGCGGTTGGTCATTGTCTGTTTAAGTGGGAAGATTGGGAACACCAGCTAAAATAAAAGCAGCTTCTGTTTGTGCAAACAGTGGCAACTAATCTGTAGACTGTCAGGTTTTGCTTATGGCAGACATTTGTTGACAGCTTTTTGGCTTCGTATATGCCCCAGATGACCTCATACTTTTCAGCTATTTCAGACTTATTTTAAAATTCGATTTTGACCTTAAAAAAGTGTCAGCCAAAGTTAGGTTTTCCATCTAATAAACAAAGAAAGCAAGCAATAAGCAAATTAGATTACTTCGGTCTTGATGACATTGTAACTGTTTTCCTCTATTGTCAAGCATATTAATCAAAGAATGCTACTTCATCTGAAGGGAGTTTTTTTTCTTCAGGAACTGCCATGTTTTGTTTCAAACCATTGTTCATCATCAGGGCCTGTAGAAGGATAAAATGTATTTTATATCACCCCAACGCAGTACTGAGTTCCTGAACGTGTGATTAGATGATTGGAGCTACGGACAGACCTTATTAGTCACCCATATTTCAAACTAATCAAGTCTGCCATCTAAATGAGAGATTACTATAGCAACCTAGAATTTGCCTCCAAAATAAGCATTTGGAGGTAAATATCATCAGTCTTCTTGATGAATTTTGCTGATTTGTAAGCTTCCTCCAGCCACAACATGGGCTGCTTTACAATAATCAGCACTGAAGGGTTTATTTTTCTTCCAATACAACATCAGCTGTAAGATAAACATGCTAACCCCGAGCTTTTGGAACCCACTAATTGTGAAAGGATATCCTTAAAATAATAGATATTTACATCAATGAAGAAAGATGAGACACACATCCTTGCAGGGGAAGCAAGACAGTCAGCGCTGTTACTTCATGATCTGAGCATATTCAAGTCAAAAAAACAGCAAGTTCATCAGACACAAGCTTATATTCTGCATAGGCCAAAGATTACATGGTGAATTTTTTTTTAATCATTCATGGCATGTGGGCATCACTGGCTAGGCCAGTATTTATTGCCCATCCCTAATTGCCCTTGTTCAGAGGACATTTAAGAGTCAACCACATTGCTGGCAGATCTAGAGTCACGTGTGGGCCAGACCAGGTAACGACAGCAGATTTCCTTCCCTAAAGGACATTAGTGAACCAGATGGGTTTTATCGGCAATGATTTTGTGCTCATCATCAGACTTTTAGGGTAGAATATTTCGCTCAGCACCCGAGCGTAAAATGACGCGCGATGACATCAGACGTGCGTCCCGACGTTATCGCGCAGTCTCTCGATATTCCTTCGTCAGGCACGCACTGGAGTCGGCTGCGCACCCGCCGATAACGAAAAGGCCCATCAAGGCCATTAACAAGCTAATTAAATTCAAATCTACGCTGCCTATCTAACCTTACTGTTGGCGGGGCAGGCAAAATGGCCAAGCGGCCTTTACATCTTTTAGGAAACCTCATCCACGAGCGGGATGAGGTTTCCTAAAGCAAATAAACATTAAATAAAAACTCTATTTTGGAATTAAAAACATGTTTGAGCTGATGTGACAGAGATGAGGGGACATGTTTTATTAAATTTTTATTCTGTTCGTTTTTTTTTAACACAGCGTTTCAATCCCTCTGGGGCAGCTCCGTGCCTCAGGGAGATTGAAACGCTCTTTCTTGCGCACGCGCGAGCTGTGCGCTAGGCCCGGCTCTCCCTCCTCTCCCCAGCCCCGCACAGGCAGCTCTCAGTGCTCACGATCCATGCAGGGTGGCCCTTAATCGGAGCCGATCGTGGACACTGGGCGACTTCCCCTGCTGAGCACCCCCGCCAAGAGGCAAAACCCTGCCCCAATTCTAGACTCACAAATTTCTATTGAATTCAATTTTCGCCACCTGCTGTGGTGGGATTCAAACAGGGGTCCCCAGAGCATTACCCTGGGTCTCTTTAATGCTAGTCCAGTGACAATGTCACTATGCTACCACCTCCCCTTAAATCACATCGCATAACCTTGCCTCAATCACCACTGCCGGTAATGTTTCCTCCCAAGGTCAGTTTTATTAACGGCCAAATAAAGCAGATATTAATTGCTAACAGTAGGGTTACAGGTGTTAAATATTTTATTAAATGAGTGCTTTTTTTTTCCATCCCACCATCACAGGACTGCAGATTCATGCACAAAGTGTCACATCTGATACATTAACACTCACTATCATAGTACCAACCATAATCTACCTGATATTTCCTATTCATAAGTGGCTGAGGTGGTTTTATGTACAATTGTTCTTCATGTGTACAGCTTTGCCAGTCATGTGTGATGAGCACGAGTGAGAAATTGTGAAGCTAAAAGATGCAGAGCTGGGGTTTACACAACAAATGAAAAGGTGAGGGTGTTTGGAAATGTTTTTTGACCAGTAGAGTGTACAATTAATGTATTTTCTGAGTGCATGAGTGTGACCATTCTTTGCCACTGATCCTGAGTGAATACTGGAGCAGTTTCAGCTGGAAAGTACAGTCCAGATATTAGAATCGAATGCTTGCTATTCTGACTTTAATGTTTCTTTATGAAAGATAGTCTTGCATAATTTGTGATCTCGTGTTTTTGGCAAAATGGAAGAAAAAGTGCTTTGTAGCTTAACAAAGCAGTTTTCCAATCTCCCAGCTGAAGGTAGTTAGGACAAGATTGTCATCGTCTTTGATTTGGTTATAAAAGAGAAAGAGACACATTCTTGGCTATTACACGATGAGTGCCAGTCCATCCAAGTTGTACCAATTTGTCCCCTGTTTCTGCCACACATGGAGAAGCTGGCTCAAGTACATTGTTTGCATCTGTGCAACATTAAAAGGGGAAAAGAAGTGTTGATGCAAGCTACACTTATCTAGGGGGAAAAGGAGCCACTAATGGCCACGAGGTGCTGTCTGTGGGGGACACAGCTACGGAAAAGTAGAGATTGAACTCATTGTTTCTCTTGCTAATTCTAATTCACATGCTCACACATGTCAAGAATTGGATGCATTGCTCCTCTTCCTCTGTTGGTCTCCTGCCAAATGGCAGAGATATAATTCGTAACTCATTTTGTAAATGTCATCACCCACGGTGAATGCCTCAACAAATCCAGCATTTTGAAGCTGCAACTTGGGGCTCAACACTTGAAAATGATAGGGCTACAAAGAGCCAGCACGTACATGGTGGGCCAAATGACCTCCATTTGTGGTGCATTACTCTACGATTCCATGAGACAGTTTCAGGCAAAGATCAAGCATCAAGTAGCGATATGAATTTGGTATTATGGATATGGTTCCTTTGGGACTGTGAGTACAGACTGTTGATCGTGGCACCACTGAAACTCACCCACAGTTAACACATTAGTACCGCTTGTAATGTCACCTGTAGAGTTGAAGTTCATTGCTAATAACTTCCACAGGCATTGTCCCGATCTCCTGTAGTTTTCACCATTTCTGAGAGTTTCTGCCAATCTTCCGCTGACATTATGGAGATTGGAGAACCTGGTAGAAATTCTATACCCATATTTATCTTCAATTACTACCCAACACGATGAAAATCCAGAGTGTAGAAGCTTTACGTTACTTGTTCCTCTGTAATGCATTGGTATCATCATCCATTATAGATTAAATCAAAATACTGCAGATGCTGAAATCTGAAATGAAAAAACGCTGGAAAAACTCAGCAGGTCTGGCAGTATCTGTGGAGAGAGAAACAGAGTTAATGTTTTGAGTCCACATGACTCCTCTCCACTATAGATTGAGTTAGCCCACTTGATGTTAAATGGTATACTGTTCTATACTATATTACATCATCATGTAATAATGATCATTATCACATCCTCTGATAATGCATGCGGTAAATCCAGAACAAAATTGATGCTTACATGACCACAAAGGAATCTCTTGTCTATAATTTGTCTCAATAGCCTTGGGATAGAAAGTGTAAAATGGGTCAATGTTCCTGCCCCTGATTTCTATAGAGTACTGCAGCCAACTGATCATAACATGAGGAGATAGCTTTCCAACATGTACTGTCTAAGCTCACACACAAAGAATGGTCACTTAAGAGGGCACTAGTGGGTGAATGATGCCTATTGTACTGTACTCCAATAAGAGTCAACACCTTCAGGAGAGGAGAAGTACAGATATGGGGGCTGTTCTCCTTGGTGAAGAGAAAGTTGAGGGGAGATTTGATAGATGAATTCAAAATCATGAGGGTCTGGACAGAGTAGATCAGGAGAAACAGTTTCCATTGGTTGAAGGATCAAAAACCAGAGGGCACAGATCTAAGGTAATTGTCAAAAGAAGCAACAGTAACTTGAGAGAGAACATTTTTAGGCAGAGAGTTGTTAGGATCTGGAATTCACTGCATGAGAGTGGGGTGGAGGCAGATTCAATCGTGGCTTTGAAAAGAGAATTGGATCATTATCCAAAGAGAAAAACATGAGCATGGTTATGGGGAAAAGGCAGGGGGACTGCTTTTGCAGAGAGCTGCCAGAGATACAGAGGGCTGAATGGCCTGCTTCTGTGCAGTAACCATTCTGTGGATCAATATGTGACTCCTACTCATTATTGGATGGCTGACACAATGGGAGGCACCCTGTTTTATCTGGTCTACCAAATGTCTAATGAACTACATCTGCTCAGATGGTGCCATCATCTCATTAAGGCTCTGGAAATTTTGTAATGAAGGTGACCTCCTTTAAAAAAAAAACAAAAAAACTGCGGATGCTGGAAATCCAAAACAAAAACAGAATTACCTGGAAAAACTCAGCAGGTCTGGCAGCATCGGCGGAGAAGAAAAGAGTTGACGTTTCGAGTCCTCATGACCCTTCGACAGAACTTGAGTTCGAGTCCAGGAAAGAGCTGAAATATAAGCTGGTTTAAGGTGTGTGTGTGGGGGGCGGAGAGATAGAGAGACAGAGAGGTGGAGGGGGTTGGTGTGGTTGTAGCGACAAACAAGCAGTGATAGAAGCAGATCATCAAAAGATGTCAACAACAATAGTACAATAGAACACATAGGTGTTAAAGTTAAAAGTTGGTGATATTATCTAAACGAATGTGCTAATTAAGAATGGATGGTAGGGCACTCAAGGTATAGCTCTAGTGGGTTTTTTTTTTTATTTTATATAATGGAAATAGGTGGGAAAAGGAAAATCTTTATAATTTATTGGGACAAAAAAATGGGGGGAAACAGAAAGGGGGTGGGGATGGGGGAGGGGACTCACGACCTAAAGTTGTTGAATTCAATGTTCAGTCCGGAAGGCTGTAAAGTCCCTAGTCGGAAGATGAGGTGTTGTTCCTCCAGTTTGCGTTGGGCTTCACTGGAACAATGCAGCAAGCCAAGGACAGACATGTGGGCAAGAGAGCAGGGTGGAGTGTTAAAATGGCAAGCGACAGGGAGGTTTGGGTCATTCTTGCGGACAGACCGCAGGTGTTCTGCAAAGCGGTCGCCCAGTTTACGTTTGGTCTCTCCAATGTAGAGGAGACCACATTGGGAGCAACGAATGCAGTAGACTAAGTTGGGGGAAATGCAAGTGAAATGCTGCTTCACTTGAAAGGAGTGTTTGGGTCCTTGGACGGTGAGGAGAGAGGAAGTGAAGGGGCAGGTGTTGCATCTTTTGCGTGGGCAAGGGGTTGTGCCATAGGAGGGGGTTGAGGAGTAGGGGGTGATGGAAGAGTGGACCAGGGTGTCCCGGAGGGAGCGATCCCTACGGAATGCCGATAAGGGGGGTGAAGGGAAGATGTGTTTGGTAGTGGCATCATGCTGGAGTTGGCGGAAATGGCGGAGGATGATCCTTTGAATGCGGAGGCTGGTGGGGTGATAAGTGAGGACAAGGGGGACCCTATCATGTTTCTGGGAGGGAGGAGTAGGAGTGAGGGCGGATGCGCGGGAGATGGGCCGGACACGGTTGAGGGCCCTGTCAACGACCGTGGGTGGAAAACCTCGGTTAAGGAAGAAGGAGGACATGTCAGAGGAACTGTTTTTGAATGTAGCATCATCGGAACAGATGCGACGGAGGCGAAGGAACGAGAGAATGGGATGGAGTCCTTACAGGAAGTGGGGTGTGAGGAGCTGTAGTCGAGATAGCTGTGGGTGTCGGTGGGTTTGTAATGGATATTGGTGGACAGTCTATCACCAGAGATTGAGACAGAGAGGTCAAGGAAGGGAAGGGAAGTGTCAGAGATGGACCACGTGAAAATGATGGAGGGGTGGAGATTGGAAGCAAAATTAATAAATTTTTCCAAGTCCTGACGAGAGCATGAAGCAGCACCAAAGTAATCATCGATGTACCGGAGAAAGAGTTGTGGAAGGGGGCCGGAGTAGGACTGCAACAAGGAATGTTCCACATACCCCATAAAGAGACAGGCATAGCTGGGGCCCATGCGGGTACCCATAGCCACACCTTTTATTTGGAGGAAGTGAGAGGAGTTGAAGGAGAAATTGTTCAGCGTGAGAACAAGTTCAGCCAGACGGAGGAGAGTAGTGGTGGATGGGGATTGTTCGGGCCTCTGTTCGAGGAAGAAGCTAAGGGCCCTCAGACCATCCTGGTGGGGGATGGAGGTGTAGAGGGATTGGACGTCCATGGTGAAGAGGAAGCGGTAGGGGCCAGGGAACTGGAAATTGTTGATGTGACGTAAGGTGTCAGAGGAATCACGGATGTAGGTGGGAAGGGACTGGACAAGCTACATCCGTGATTCCTCTGACACCTTACGTCACATCAACAATTTCCAGTTCCCTGGCCCCTACCGCTTCCTCTTCACCATGGACGTCCAATCCCTCTACACCTCCATCCCCCACCAGGATGGTCTGAGGGCCCTTAGCTTCTTCCTCGAACAGAGGCCCGAACAATCCCCATCCACCACTACTCTCCTCCGTCTGGCTGAACTTGTTCTCACGCTGAACAATTTCTCCTTCAACTCCTCTCACTTCCTCCAAATAAAAGGTGTGGCTATGGGTACCCGCATGGGCCCCAGCTATGCCTGTCTCTTTATGGGGTATGTGGAACATTCCTTGTTGCAGTCCTACTCCGGCCCCCTTCTACAACTCTTTCTCCGGTACATCGATGATTACTTTGGTGCTGCTTCATGCTCTCGTCAGGACTTGGAAAAATTTATTAATTTTGCTTCCAATCTCCACCCCTCCATCATTTTCACGTGGTCCATCTCTGACACTTCCCTTCCCTTCCTTGACCTCTCTGTCTCAATCTCTGGTGATAGACTGTCCACCAATATCCATTACAAACCCACCGACACCCACAGCTATCTCGACTACAGCTCCTCACACCCCACTTCCTGTAAGGACTCCATCCCATTCTCTCGGTTCCTTCGCCTCCGTCGCATCTGTTCCGATGATGCTACATTCAAAAACAGTTCCTCTGACATGTCCTCCTTCTTCCTTAACCGAGGTTTTCCACCCACGGTCGTTGACAGGGCCCTCAACCGTGTCCGGCCCATCTCCCGCGCATCCGCCCTCACTCCTTCTCCTCCCTCCCAGAAACATGATAGGGTCCCCCTTGTCCTCACTTATCACCCCACCAGCCTCCGCATTCAAAGGATCATCCTCCGCCATTTCCGCCAACTCCAGCATGATGCCACTACCAAACACATCTTCCCTTCACCCCCCTTATCGGCATTCCGTAGGGATCGCTCCCTCCGGGACACCCTGGTCCACTCCTCCATCACCCCCTACTCCTCAACCCCCTCCTATGGCACAACCCCTTGCCCACGCAAAAGATGCAACACCTGCCCCTTCACTTCCTCTCTCCTCACCGTCCAAGGACCCAAACACTCCTTTCAAGCATTTCACTTGCATTTCCCCCAACTTAGTCTACTGCATTCGTTGCTCCCAATGTGGTCTCCTCTACATTGGAGAGACCAAACGTAAACTGGGCGACCGCTTTGCAGAACACCTGCGGTCTGTCCGCAAGAATGACCCAAACCTCCCTGTCGCTTGCCATTTTAACACTCCACCCTGCTCTCTTGCCCACATGTCTGTCCTTGGCTTGCTGCATTGTTCCAGTGAAGCCCAACGCAAACTGGAGGAACAACACCTCATCTTCCGACTAGGGACTTTACAGCCTTCCGGACTGAATATTGAATTCAACAACTTTAGGTCGTGAGTCCCCTCCCCCATCCCCACCCCCTTTCTGTTTCCCCCCTTTTTTTTTTCCCAATAAATTATAAAGATTTTCCTTTTCCCACCTATTTCCATTATATAAAATAAAAAAAAAACCCACTAGAGCTATACCTTGAGTGCCCTACCATCCATTCTTAATTAGCACATTCGTTTAGATAATATCACCAACTTTAACTTTAACACCTATGTGTTCTATTGTACTATTGTTGTTGACATCTTTTGATGATCTGCTTCTATCACTGCTTGTTTGTCGCTACAACCACACCAACCCCCTCCACCTCTCTGTCTCTCTATCTCTCCGCCCCCCACACACACACCTTAAACCAACTTATATTTCAGCTCTTTCCTGGACTCGAACTCAAGTTCTGTCGAAGGGTCATGAGGACTCGAAACGTCAACTCTTTTCTTCTCCGCCGATGCTGCCAGACCTGCTGAGTTTTTCCAGGTAATTCTGTTTTTGTTTTGTGACCTCCTTTAAACCTGACTGGAGCAGCTGAGACATGCTCAAGGCATACATAGCCCATCCCTATACATTTGAAAACATCAACCTTGATGCAGGTTCTCCATGTTCTTCTGAGCTTAAATGCCCAGATTGCTCCTTACAAAAGGTCATTTATTGTGATGGACCAAAAAAAAAGGAATAAGGAAAGTTTTAATGTTCAGCAGGAAATTTCCCTCGCTCAGGGTACAGGGATGGGATAAAGGGAGTTGAAGATGCTTGGGGTGGTGGTTTAGAGTTAGGGCTCACCATCGGCACTTGGCTCGTGAGCTAGCAGGGCTGCTAACCTGCCTGTTTGACAATCCGCCCATTGAAAATGAAAATCGGGCAGATTCTATAACAGGAGGGTGATCAGTAAAGGTGAAGATGGCCCCCACTGGGAATTAACCAATCAAATCCCTCCAGTTGTCTTGGTAGCCAGTGTAAAGGGTGCGCCATAGTTCTACTCAGTGCCTCCACACAGATATCTGGTGACTGAATGATATTGGTACGTTTACAGCAGGTAAATTCTGACTTGGAAGTCAAACCTAAGCGGCCACAAACCACATGTACAAATGCATTCCAACATGCCCTCCTGTCTCCAGTAAGGACACAAGCACATCTGTCCATTGAACTCCAATGCAACTCCTGTTGCATTGCACTGCACTGTACACCCTCATATATAATGGAAAAGGTACAGATTTAAAAGGGTGTATGATTGAAGAGGCTGTTTAGAGAGGAAAAAAATACTGACATGGGCATTAGGGCCCAGGAGAGGTATGAGACGACAAAGCAAAAAAAGAAAAGATGTGACATGCTGCTGTAGGACTAGTAAAAAGCCTTTGTTCTCTTTTCTTTCCCTTTGCTGTGGTAGAACCCCTGGAGCAATCCGGTGTGCATTCTGGGAGGGTTGTCTTTCAGCCTGGGAGTTCCAGAGAAACTTTGGCCTGCTTCTCTGACCCCCTCGAGTTCAGAGCATGTCAGCTACAGGGGATCTTGTCTTGGCATACCACAGAGTCTAGACAGTCTCAGCTACCATCATTCTGTTTCTGCTTTGGAACTCAGACATTCTCATGCCACTGATAATTTGAAAATTGTTTTTGATAGGTTATGCCTTTTAGCCACGGACACCAATAATAGGCTTCGGATCGCAGCATCACTGGGGGGAGAAAGAGAGAGGGAAAAAAAAGGGAGCACGGGTTCAGCGTGAGGTCAAAAATCATGACCCTCGGCGACCTTTGTCGTGTAAGCTGAAAACTGTTCCAAGAAAGAGATGCTAAAAGATAATAGAACATTTGGGCTAAACTGTACCCCATACACGCAACCCGAGTGTTTTCACGTGTTTAATCACGTATGGATATTAATCTTGTGAAGCCCTTCTGTATTTAAGAGTTCTGCATTTGCTCCTCGGTAAATATATTCCTTTGTGTGAAGGAGGCAAGGGATGAGTGTCTGCAGTGAGCAGTCATTTTATGTAATGTTATTTACTTCCCAGGTATGTTTGTGACAAAAAAAATGTCGAACGAGCCTACAAACACACCTTTCCAAAATAATAAAAAGCACCCAGATGCATGATTCCAAAATCCATTCCTTTAACTCTCCTGAATTTTCCTGAAACCCAATGCATTTTGTGCCTAGCTATTGACAGGCAGGGCGATGGTATTTATTTTGGTTTGTTTTTGTACAGTTTGACTCCAGAGTTCGCCCGCTGTGTTTGTTTCAGAAGCTGCCGCACTTTGTGTAACTTGAGCCGAGTTTAAAGGTGGTTTATATCCCACTCCAGTGTGTCAGCAGTTGTGACCGCAAGCAGCGTTGCAGCTTCTGGTTAAAGCATTTTACTATTGTGCTTTGTTTAACTTTTAGCTCAGTGATTTGAAAGCCCCCAGTTATGCGGAGACGGATGAAAAACCGGCTTCCAGTGGGTTTGTGTTTATGTTCCATTTAGCGGAGGAGTATTTTCGTAAAGCGACGGGTGATTGTTGCCTTTTATTTCCTGTATATTTCAAAGTCTCTTTTACAATGGCACGGAATTTCTGACATTGTCTTGCATTTGTTCACATGCATCTACTTATTCTCGTCTGCCATTTGCATTGAGTTGCAGTTTAAAGGTGCAAGGAGAGTCATAACTCAGAGAGGCCGAAATATCAGTGGCACAGATTTGGTACCGCACGGGGCGAGCGAAATGCACAAATGTGTTCTGTAGACAGAAAATTTCATCTGCTTTTTTAATATATATATATCGGGAGACCTCAGGTCCTTCCACGGGAGCTGCTGATAATTTGCAGTTCTTTCTGATATCAATGGCTGTTTGTGGCCTCCGTTGTTTGCAAATTCTAACCCCAATCAGCTAAGCAGTGGGGCTCCAGCAGAGGCGAGAAGAGAAGCTGTCAGTAAGGGCATTGTGCCTCAGATAGGACATGAACTGTCAGTGGGATGCGAAGCTGGAGTGGGGCAGAAGCCAGCAGTCATTGCGGGGGGGGGGGGGGGGGGTATGAAACAATGAAGCACGTTGAGTCGAGCCAGTCAATTTGCTACAAATTTAATTAAAGGATTAGAAGGAAGCCCAGATTCGACTGAAGCTAAATTATCCCGAGTTTGGATTTCAAGGAAAACATAAAATTCCCGAGGTGCGATGCAGAGAACAAGCTAACCCTTAGACCTCCTCCACTGTCAAGTAGCAGCAGAAGTGAAAATGCTTCGGGGCTGGAGAGGGATTTAACACTTTCAGTGCCAAGCTTTCCCACATTGTTTTTGAATCATATCCTCACCCCCAAAAACCTCTCTCAAATTATGTTTGATCGGAATGTTTGGTTTTATTTGATCTCTGAAGAGTGATGTTGGGTCTGTTTTTTGGTTTCCTCTCTTCACCGTTCGTATCTCTCGTGGTTCGGTTTACCTGAGTTCGACCATCGGCAAAGGGAGGAGGTTTTAAATACATTTATGGTTCGCGTTTCTGGGACGTTCTCGTGGACTCGGTTACATCAGGGTTAGAACGACAAGACATATTGAACTGCATATTGAGATCATAACCCCAGTTTCGTGGGATTGAGAGCCCAAGCGGCGCACGATATTATAATTGTGTGTTTGCATTACAGTAATTTTTAGCGATCTCATCATTTGTCGCTGTAAGGCATTTGAAGATACCAAAAGCCTATTGTTTCTATGACTCACTATGACGATGGCAGTGTGAGGATCAATTTACAGACTATGCACACGCTAGTGTACACCTCTCTGCACATCAAACAGGCTCAACGGTCCCTTAAATCCTGAAAATACAGTCTTTGTCAGTCACGCAAATGAACGGTGCCAAATAAAGGGAACAAGAGAGCTATTCTTGCTAACAGATTGAAGGGTTTTAGAATTGCAACATAATTGCGCTAATCTCTCGCTGCTCATATGCCTCTTTTACATTATGCTTTCAGCAACGCACATTTTTCTTGCTGTCCAACTAATTTTTTTTTGCTTTCTTCCTTAAGATATTTTTATAACACTTAAAAGAAATGTTGCTGCACGCCTTACAACTGTCTTTTTTTGGCATTCTTGTTCGGCCCTCTCTGGCTGCGGAACTTTCTGCCAATTACACACTCTCCATTGAAATAAAGAATCCGTCTCCCCTCACGGTCCTTCACAATGATCTTTCATTGCTTTATTTGTTTATTTTTAAAAGACTGTGAGGAAATGAACATAACATAGTGACACAATGACACCTTTTAGTTTTCAGTTGGTGCTTATTAATTCACTTTTGTTTCACAAAGTAATACACACTGATGGTTCAGTGGATATAATTATTTTTCTAAGTGCTTATTCAACATCTAGCATTTCCAGTTCATATACAGCAAGGGAAGGGGGGGGGGGTGGGGGTGCAAGGGTGGGGTGAGTGTAGAGTAAAGCTTCCTCCCTACACCTTCAACAATATGCTGCAACCTGTGGTGGGTGTGGTTCAGTTTAGTTGGTGGCGCTCTTGCAGGGAGGTTGTGGTGGGATCAAGACCCTTTCCAGGGCTTGAGCACAAATGTCTAGGCTGGCACGCTACGATCCGGCACTGAGGGACTGCTGCAATGTCAGAGGTGCTGTGTTTCAGACCAGATGTCAGGCGGCTGCACAAGATCTCGCAGCATTATTACAAAGAATAGCAGGGGAGTTATGCCTCCACCCACACCACAAAAATAGATGATCTGCTGATTGTTACATGGCTGTTTGCGGGAGTTTGCTGTGTGCAGATTAGCTGCTGTGTTTCCCACATTACAAGAATGACTGCATTTCAAAAAATACTCCATTGGCTGGAAAGTGCTTTGGAGATGCCTTGCGGTTGTGGGTGAAATGTGCAGTGTTGTTAATACGTTTTTCTTTTTTGAACACAAAACATTTATCAGTCCATATTCTATTGGGTAGGGGAGGTATAATAAACCTCTGAAGTGCTACAGGGAATATGACATATTAGTTAGAAACCCATCAGCACATCTTCCCTTGTCAGTGGACTGTTCTGCTACAGTGGGTTTAGTCTATGTGTTGGCTGTGCATTATCTCCAATACAGGAGCTCACCCACTAGGATGAACCAAAAAGAAGGGGAACAACAGAATTTGGGGAAAATAGATTAAAATGTAAGTTAAAAAATTTGAATTTATGTTTGTTCATTCACTGGATACAGGGCATCTCTAGCAAGTCCAGCATTTATTGTCCTCCAATTTGTCCTTGATAAGGTGAGTCAACTTCTTGAAAACCTTTCTAGGCCATTTCAAAGAACAGTTAAGAGTCAACCACATTGCTATTGCTCTGGAGTCACATGTAGGCCAGGCCAGGGAAGGATGGTAGATTTCCTTCCCTTACAGACATTAGTCAATCGGATGGGTTTTCACAACAACCTGGTAGTTTCATTGACACAGTTATTGATATTAGCTTTTAAACTCCAGATTTAACTGAAATTAAATTCCTCATCTGTCATGAGGGGATTTGAACACACACCTCTAGACTACTTGGCCAGAAACATAACCACTATGTTACCAAACCTCATAGTAATTTTGGTAATTATTGCGATTATGATCCCATCACAGATTATGAACTGGGATGAATAGTCATTGATGGGACAAACTGAATAAATGGGATAGCCTTTGATGGTTTCAAATCCTGCTGCCGGTCAGGGACAGTGGTCCTTGTGTCAGTGGCCCCCAGTGTGGCCGAGTGGAGTGCACATGGCCCCAATCAGTTTTTTAAAATTGTAATTTATTTCAGGGGCTGAGGATGAAGGATGATTGCAAAGGTGCTCCTGCTATTCTCAGAGAGATAATTGCATTGTAAAACAAGCACCATCATCTTTCGATGAGTCGTGGAAAGCACTTTAGAGATGTGTAGAAACTTGAATCGCTCCCCTGTGAATGACTGTTCATTCAGCTCTTAGGACTGTTCACATTTACACGCTGAGCTGATGGAAGAGAATGTTTGTAAAGTAAGTTTAATAAAGCAACTCCTTTTACAATAAACAGGGAAAACTGCATGTAAAATGTCTGCCCTCTCACGAAAGCTCCGATGGCGCAGTTTGAAGAAAGAGGAAGTTCTCCTGGGGTCCTGGATAACATTAATCCTTCAACCACCATCAGACTGATTATCTGGTCAGTTATGTCACTTGCTGTTTGTGGAAACATGCTCTGCATAAATTAACTGCTGCATTTCCCTACATTACAACAGTGACTACACTTCAAAAGTACTTCATTCACTGCGAAGTGCTTTGGGATGTGCTGAGTACATGAATCGTGCTGTACAAATTAGGCTATTCTTGCTTCTTTCTTTCAATGGGCTAAGACTAATCCAAAACATGCCAAAGTAGTCCCGAGGCCAGACAATTTTGTTTCCTCGGAATGAGACTCCAAAAGTTGTAAATCTGAAATAGTAACCCAGCAAAATTAATTCCGTTGGAAACAGGGAATAAATCATCTAACAATATCGCTAAGAGATCTGGATGGGTAGGTGATGCTCAACTGCAGACAGCCAGCCAGTAGGTGCAGCCCCCGCAAAACTGAACTACATTTCAAAACAAACCAGCAACAGAAAGGCATGTTCCACCAATGGCCCTTGAGAAATGTGATGTCCGCTCCACTGACATCAGATGCGTGGCACTTTTACATGACTTCATAGCAATTACTTGTAGCATTGATGCATTGAAATTTGTGGCAGGATAAAGACTGTGCACCGTGAATGCTCAGGGGGAAATCCTATATATTTCTACACGTGTGGATTGGTTTTACTTTAAGGGACTGGCCATCTTGTAATTAACCAAAATAGGTCACTGTAGGAATGATGTATTTTTGACTTAGTCCCACTCTTATCTCTGTAATCCCTACCAGCTCCACAACCCCTGTGCTCCTTTAATCCTGGCCTTATGTCCATCCTCACTGGTGGCTGTACCTTCCGTTACCTATGCCTCAAGCTCTGGAATTCTCTCCCTCCAGCTCTCTGCCTGTCTACTTCACTTTTCTCTTTTAAGATATTCCCCAAAACCGACTTCTTTGACCAAGCTTTTGGTTATCTGACATAATATCTCCTTATCAGGCTCAGCGTCACTCTTTGTTTTATAATGCTCCTGTAAAGTTTCTTGGCACGTTTGATAGGGTGGGATTTTCTGACCCTGGCCGCCAGTGGGATGATCCAGCCCCGCTGAAAGTCAATGGACTGGGCGGCTGAATCCCCTGCAGCGTGTCCCACCATGACGGGGCCATAAAGTCCCTGCCATTATGTTAAAGGCGCGATATAAATACAAGTTGTTGTTGCTATCCTTATTTTGCTCATCCTCCAGTCAGCATGTGTTAGGTAGAGAATAAAATTGAAAATGATAGCATAGGCTGTACGATAAAAGTTCAATTATTTATTAAGCCTTAGCTTGGCCTACTTTCCTCTCATAACTGGCCAGAAAAAATACAGCTGTCATCAACCGTGAACTATGTCTCTGATATCCCTGTGCCAACTGAACAGCAAAATTACATTCCATTTACCATTCATTTGTATGGGAAAGGAAGGCAGTTCAAAGATATGCTTGTATGTTGATAATTACTTTATTGCTTGCAACAAGCTGTCTATATCAGCAACTGCACTGAAAAGATGTTAAACGGGCAAATGAGTGCCAACAAGTTGAACATACTTACCACTAGCCACATCCAATAGTGATCGTGTGCCACAGGAATGCAGGCTTTCACACTTCAGCAGGAGAAGCACCACATCCTCTGGTTAGCCCAGTTCTGTTACCTTCAGAAAAGAGACCTGACTTCTAAAAGCTTGCAGCTTAGTGCGCTTTAAGTCTACTTACACGAGATGGCCTTTATTTCTCTGCCAATTTGGAATTCAGCTTGGTCTAAACATACTTGATGAAAACCTGTACTGTATACAGTACGACATTCTTTCCTATTCCTGAACCTGGTGACCCAATCTCTCACTCTGTCAAAATGGAAATATAATAGGCCACCAAGTAGCAGTACAAACATATCTAAATTTGCAATGAGGTAGTTCAAGGCACAAGGTGCTGTTGGATTCACCCAAGGTTACTTAAAGGCGTGGTCAATGAAATTTGACATGCCTTTGCACTAATTTGCAAGAACCATTAGAAATGGGAGAACTACCTGAAGATTGGAAAGTAACTAACCACACGCCCCTCTTTCAAAAGGGCCAACTCAGGAAACTGACACAAAAACAAAAAAAATGCTGGAAAAACTCAGCATCTGTGGAGAGAAAGACAGAGTTAAAATTTCGAGTCTGTTTGACTTCTTCAGAGCTCTGGAAACATTAACTCTGTCTTCCTCTCCACAGATGCTGTCAGACCTGCTGAGTTTTTCCAGCATTTTATGTTTTTGTTTCAGATTTCCAGCATCCACAGTATTTTGCCTTTATCTCAGGAAACCGACAGCCTTGTAAGTTGAATATTTGTTGTGGGCAAAAGATCATCAAAGAAGGAAAATGAACTACTTCTATAGATATGATGTGATAAGAGTTATGGGAGGGAGGTCCAGCTTCACAAACTTACTTGAGTCGTTCATGTAAAAGACATATATCTGGCTGATAATGGGCATTGGATGGATATGGTGTCCTTAGATTTCTACAAGTTGTGCATTACAAATGATTACTCACAAGGCAAAGAGGTATGACATAAAAGGCAAATTTCTTGGATGAACAACTGGCTAGACTGGGGAAATTAAAGGGAGATTGTGAATGGAGCTGCTTTGATGTGATTGGATTAGCAATGGAACTGCAGGGATCAGTGCTGAAGACATTGTTGCTTCCAGTGTTTGTCAATGATTTGGAATTGGGGACAGAAATGAACCTGCCTAAATTTGCAGGAGTGAGCAAAGGAAGCATTGCAACAGGCAGGCTTTCAGGAACTGATCACCCTTCCTGGAACTCTTAGGGCAGCAATGTGTAAGGCAGCTGCTTTTCAACAGGGAGACAGCCTGTGCTACCTGATGCAGTGAAAATTGGAGTCCAACACCAAGGCATGTGCTGCACTACCTGTGGCACTGAAGGTCACAGTGACTCACAGCTTTGTGCTTGCCTCTGGCTCGTTCCAAACTGGGGACATTAGCCAATTTGCTGTGTCCACAGCAATCCAACAGTTCATTGATGCATGGAGTCAAATAATTCATTACCTTCCCCATGGAGGCTGGCAAACGTGAAGTAAGAACAATGTTATTTTCCCACATTGCTGGATTCCTGCAGATGCAGGGCATCTTGTCCTGCTGGCACATAGCCCCACGTGCTCCCTATCATGAACCAACACTGCTTCTGAACAGGAAGTGCCTTCATTCATTCTGTGTGCACTTTGTAACAACAGGCAGCAAAGCTTCTAGGTCTGTACCTGATTTCTTGGCTTTAATTCAGCCTTAAAGCAGTTAGAATAAAGATCAATCATGATTTGATTGAATGGCACAACAGGTACGAGTGGCTGACTGGTCTACTGTTATATGAAAGGGGTTCAAGTTCAAATGTAGATTTCAAGGGATGTGGGGTTAGCAGGTGGACCAAGGTACACAAACATGAAACCTTATTTTATTCAACAGTTTTAGTCTCAATAAATTTACAAGAATTTGAGAAATAGACTTTGGAAAATAGTTGGAGTATAGATGTTTCTCTGTGCACCATGGTACATGCTGAGGAACTGGGAGATGCAAAACCAAGGAGCTACAGTGCCACCACTGGCAGAAGGGTGTACTTACAATATAATAAGTTTACATAGACTGTTTCCATTATAAATGTGGATGGAAGAGTTTACAAGGAAAAATTGTGACAACCAAAAATAAGAATTTATAGATAG
The DNA here is from genome assembly GCF_017639515.1 of Carcharodon carcharias. Classification (NCBI taxonomy): domain Eukaryota; kingdom Metazoa; phylum Chordata; class Chondrichthyes; order Lamniformes; family Lamnidae; genus Carcharodon; species Carcharodon carcharias. The sequence continues at coordinate 165,483,995 of NC_054474.1, read as the reverse complement.
GAAATGTACACAGCTGTGGCCTTTTAAAATATATAGATAGATACAGCTAGTATAAACAGTGCTTTAAGAATCTCAAGGGTGTAGTTAACATTAATTCAGTAATTGTAAAAGTCCTGATGAGTTTTCGGGACAATGCCAAGCAGTTAGGTTCTATTGAGTATCAGATTACTGACAGAATAAAAGTCAACTCAGAATGATACTTAAAATGACCTTGGGGGGGAAACAGCAGACAATGGGATGTATTATAGGCAGAATAAAGGTGAGACTCTCTGGGATACTTGAGACCATAAGAAGGCAGAGTCACAGTGTCTGCTGTTTGGAACTGAGCTAACAGGCTGCCTTTCCAGTGACTGCCTTCATAGCTAGCAGGTAACTAGAAGAAAGGGAGAAAAACACAATGGGTTTGAGAAAGCATTAGAAAGGTATAGAATAAGAGAATTGCTTAACTCTTTCTCTTCGTTTTTCAATTTCATACAGTTGTTACAAGCATATTTTAGAATTTAGTGTTAGACAGTCTAAGTCTTTAACTGAAGCTGTAAATTATGTTCCCATGCCTGCTATTCATCTTACCCTGGCCTGCTTTTTCATCGTATCAGAGTCAGGCACAGAATACTAACAACAGTTGCATCAGCCATGGCTCCACATTCTCGCCTCTGAGTTGGAAGGTTCTGGGTTCAAGTTGCACTCCAGGACTTGAGCTCAAAAATCAAGGCTGACACTGTAAAGTGCTGCCTGGCTGGAACTTTCGTCTTGCGGATGAGACGTTAAACCCAAGACCCCATCTAATCTTTCAAGTAGACATAAAGGATGCCATGGCACTAATTTGAAGGCGAGAAGGGGAATTATCCTTGGTGTCTTGCCCAATATTTATCCCTTAATCATGGAAACAGATTATCTGGTCACTATTACATTGCTGTTTGTGGGAGCTTGCTTTATGCAATTGGCTGTCACATTTTGCATACTACAATTGTGACTACACTTCAAAAGTACTTCATTGGCTATAAAGCACTAGGAGATGGCCAGTTGTGAAAGGTGCTATTTACTCTGTGCCTGAATTATAGGCTTCTATCTGGCAGAACTTATTCCCCTGTTCCATTCACCTAAATTTAACTTGGTGGGGCGGTTGAGGAGTGAAATTTCCTAGCTATTGTGGCCAAAGCTGTTCTTGGCCATCTTGCCTATGGCAAATCTGCCCTTTTCCTCTGACAAAGCCCTGTTTGGCTATGTGCTCTAGTTTCTGGGGGGGGGTTTTCTGGTCATTCATACCTATGTACATTATTCAATTCTCTCAACTTCTGGACACTTGTTCATTGTGTGTTGGAGCCAATATGCTGTAACCAGAACATTTTGAAAATTCTATATTCATGATTATTTTCTACTTGGATATGTGTTGCATGATAAATTCTAGGAAGCAATTTGTCTATATTTTTATATGGGGAATTTCTGTTATAATTTTGGATGGATTGACACTTTGGGCTGCAAGAAAAGGTGGTTCAAAAGTCTGGCTAACGTCATCTTAGCTCAGTCGACAGCACTTTCATCTCAAGGTCAGAAGGATGCAAGGTTCAAAACATACAGCACAACTTGAGTTCATTAACTAGCTTGACACTTCCGTGCACTATCAAAGTGATATCTTTCAGAACGTATGGCTGTTAAAGCTGCTATGATGCAATTTAAAAATAAAATCAGGGAATTCTATGTGCCTGGTCAACATTCATAGTGAACCAAAGGAGCATGAAATGATGACTTACTCACTTTGTTTCACTGGAAACTGCTGGTGTTTATGGCTGCAGTGTTTGACTATATGTGAAGCAGCTGTGGTCAGTAGTAACATTCTCACCTCTGAATCAGAAGGTTGTGGGTTCAAGTCCCACACCAGGGACTTGAGCACCAAATCAAGGCTGACACTCCGGTGCAGTACTGAGGGAGCGCTGCACTGTCAGAGGTGCCGTCATTCAGATGAGTTGATAAATTGCCGTCCCATCTGCCCTCAGGAGCACTGTTAAAAAAAAACTCCATGGCACTATTTCAAAGAGGATCAAGGAAATTACCCCGGCCATACTGCCCATTAAGCCTGCTTCCCCCATTCAGTAAGTTCACGCATGATCTTTTTCCTCAGCTCTACTTTTCTGCACTCACCCCATATTCCTGGGTTCGGCTAGTGTCCAAAAACTCATCATTCTCAGTCTTGAATATGTTTAATGAATGAACATCTACAACCCCCTGAGGTAGAGAATTCCAAAGATTTACAACCTTCCTTGCAATGCAGAAACACAGCACAATAAATGCTTCAGTTTATTTTTTTCAAATCATGTTCGGTGGTTTCAAAACAGGTTGCTTCAAACTGAAGGACTGGGCACCCTTACTAAAAAGGCGTATTTTTGCAGATAACCCATTCGCGGCTGTGTAAATGTAAATGGACCAGGTTACCACCCTAACTGCACCAAGGAATACTTTTACTGGAAAGAAAAAGAAGGAGACCATTGTGTTCGATTATACAACCTGATTGCACTGGTTCACGGGAGATTTTGGCCTGGATTTTTATGCTCAAGGCGGACAGCTGAAGTTGGGAAAATTTCCAGCTCGGCCCGCCCACCTCAAGGAGAAGTGCCTGGAAAGATGGTGGGGTGGGAGAAGGGTGAACGGGTGTGGGCTGCAGTCCAGCCAGCTGACCCGGGATGCAGTTAGGAGGCAGCCACCGTGCTGGTTAAAAGGGGATGGTTAAAAGGCCCATCCCAATGCTGTGGGACTTAGTCCCAGTTATACGAAAGGCCCTCTAGCCCTCAGCCCTCACACCACCTCAACCCCATGCATTCTCCATGCCCCAACCATGCCACCTCATGCCCCTCACCCACCCCCTTTCCAAGCATCAGCATTTCTATATCCATTCACCCACTATACACTGAACCATTGAACCCTATAGGGACAATAGGATGTGTGAAAAAAAGCAATAAAAACAATCATTCATTCATTGCTTTCCACTGTCTTCAAAAAAAACCTCCTTTTCTACAGATAAAATTTACTACAGACCTTTTACTACAGGCCAGGCCAGGCCAATCAAAGTGCCAATCATCCAGACCCTTTAAAGTATCAATAGCGGAAATTGCAAGCCCTTGAATCCTCTATCTTGTGTAAATAAACACTGTGAAATTGGCAGAAGAGATCAGAGCTATCAATCAAGCAATGTTTTCTCTGGGGCCCAACTGTTTCAGCACTCTAATGGCTCTCAATCAAGTTTCCTTATGTATTCTTGGCTGAGAGCCTGGACTAGAGTACTAAAACAACTATGCCCCAGAAAAGCATTGCTTAATTGACTGCTCTGGCTCTCTGATCTGTCAATTTCACAATGTTATTTACACAAGATAAAGAGGTTGCAATGCTTATAGCTTCTGCAATTGATACTTTAAAGGGCCTAGATAATTGATCATTTTATTGACAAAGCCTGTAGTAAAAGGAATATTTTTCAAGACAGTGGAAAGTAATGAATGACCTTTTAAAAAGCTTATTTTAGACATCCTATTGTCATTATAGGGTTCATTGGCTCCATACAGTGTAAGGTATGTGAGTAAGCATGGGGGTGGTGGGGTTTGAGGGGCCATGGGGATGGGTGCAGGCATAGCTTGGGATGGGGTTTCGCAAGGCCATAGGGGTGGCGTAGTTTTGCATGGGGGTGGACATGAGGAGGACATTTTGAACTTACCTTTCAAAAGGTTCCCTCATCTAGACAAAAACAGAATTGCCTGGAAAAACTCAGCAGGTCTGGCAGCATCAGCGGAGAAGAAAAGAGTTGACATTTCGAGTCCTCATGACCCTTCAACAGAACTATGTGAATATAGTTCTGTTGAAGGGTCATGAGGACTCGAAACGTCAATTCTTTCCTTCTCCGCCGATGCTGCCAGACCTGCTGAGTTTTTCCAGGTAATTCTGTTTTTGTTTTGGATTTCCAGCATCCGCAGTTTTTTGTTTTTATCCCTCATCTAGACTATGGTTCACAACACCTCTGAGATGCCATGAACCAAGACTCATTTTGAAAAGCTAGCCTGACTCCATGAAAATTGTGGAGGACCAGGACATGCCTCTCTCCACAATGGAGCCAGCCAGGTCACGACCCAAACCAGCCCACGCCCTTAAAAGGCATTCCTGAAAACTGGGAACACCCAGCAATGGGATCGGAAATCCTGCAATCAGGTCCCAGCCATCATTTTCACCCCTCCACAGACGCTAAGCCTTTACATTTGGGATTGTGCAAATATATTTTAGTATAAACTTGAAGCGTAATCTAACCAGAGCAAAGTCTGACACATGTTAAGTGCCATTTCCCGATTGCAAGGTTCCTGTATTTTGGATGCCTTCTCTCATGCCTTTGTGAGGCAGGAATTTAAACTAATTTTTTGACATCTTTTCCAGTTTTTCACATTGCATACGATGAAATTTAATCACCCAATGACATCCTCACAAACAGCTCGTTAGCCGCTGGACCAGATGTGTTTCTTTCTGTGCCTTCCTCCTGAACACTCAGATAACAACAGGTTCTCATTTGGGCTCAGTGGGCCCACTGCTTCCTTGTCAATTGTGGAACTAGTTCTCCAGCAGTGTTCCCCAAACAGGAATTTCTAGGGGCTAAATGCCATTAAAGCTTAGTCACAAGCCTGCAGGTCATGAGCTTTAACATTAGACTTACTAAACAATAGCTTTGAATTACAAAGGAGCCAACAGCGATTGGGAAATAATTACACTATTTTTTTAATATTGAGAGGATGTTTTGGCTTTTCAGCTCTGGGATCAGCCTCTACCAATGGAACAACCTCTCCTGTCTGATTACTGTGAAAAACTTATGTGGATTACTTGTCACAAAACCTTCCATCGTGGCTTGGGTGCATTGCATGAAGTAACCCCTAGATTAAGAAAAAGTAAATGGAACCATTCCATGCAACATAGGAACAGGAGGAGCCCCTTGAGCCTGTTCCACTATTAGATCATGACTGATCTGCATCCTAATTCCATCTACCCACCTTCTACCTGCCTACCCTTTCAGTAACCCTCAATGCCCAACAAAAACCCCAGAATAACAATAACCCCTGACAAAATGCACCATCAGTTGGATATGCTCCATTTGTACCAGCAGCTTATTTCCCTGAGGGTCCAGAAGCTGCTTCCTCCTCAGTAATGCTGCCAGAGCAATAGAATAGGGAGGCGTCCTGAAAGATAGGTTTTCATCAGGCAATGAGCTTAGCCAATAACAGTAATTGAAGTTTCTCATATTGGCCCAGATTTTTGTTTTTAATTCATTTTTGGGATGTGGGTGTCACCGGCTAGGCCAGCATATGTTGCTCATCCCTAATTGCCCTTGAGAAGGTGGTGGTGAGCTGCCTTCTTGAATCACTGCAGCGACAGTGAAGGATGATGTTCTCTCATGCCTTGGTCTTTTTGGCAGTCTTTCGGCGATGGTGATGGTAAGTTAGGGATAGGTCAAGGGTGACTCCAAGATAGGTGGGAGTCAGGTCGTAATGATGGCAAAACTGTTGGCATTTGCTGCCATTACTCCTCTAAAACTGAAAACAAGTCCTGGAGTCTACACATGCCTGGTGAAAGGCTTTCAGTCTTCTTCCTTTCATATGCCTTTAGAAGCAGAAGCTGTCATCACAGTTTCAATGTCAAGTTCCCTAACCAGTCCAATGCCCTGTTGCAGAGCAAATGTAACTCCAGGATGTTGCCCTCAAAACGTGAGTCAGGGCAACATGTTATTATGTGCTCCATGGTTTGGTCAAGGTTTCTGTGGTCAGAGCCAGGTGGGGCTTTGTGATGCCACTTGTACATCGGGTGGCCAAGTCAGCCATGTCCAGTCTGTGTTCTGTTGAGGATTGTCCACATACTCCAAGGGAGATTGAAGTCTGGTTGTTGAGATGTTGGGTCAGAGACGATGTGTTTATTTGAAAGAGTTTTTTCTGCCCAAGCTTCCCTCCAGGTTTCATCGGTGTTATGGGGTTGGGGTTGGATTCGTGTCGAGAAATGGTTTTGTGGAGCCATGTAGTGAGTTGCAGGGGTTTGAAGGTCTCTATGGATGGGGAGGTCCAATTTGCTGCTGATGCGAGTTAGTTTGTTGCGTGTTGCTGTGTCCCTACGAATGGAGGGAAGGGCAATATTTGTGGGGACTGGTAACCACTGAACTGGAGTTGATCTCACAGTTCCAGAGATTATCCTCATTACTGACTGAAGCTGCATGTCATTGATTTTGATGTGACTACTTGAGGCACAGTACTCAGCTGTTGAGAGGACCAGAGCTATGACAGATGTACAAAAGATGGTGGTTTTTGCACCCCAGCTTTTGCTGGTGAGCCTGCAGATGATGTTCACTCATGCACTGGTGTTCTTGGCAATCTTCTGGAGGTAGTGATGGCAAATTATGGAGAGACTCCAAGATAGGTGGGAGTCAGGTCATGCCACACCTTTTCTCTGCCGCGTGTGACATTCAGGGGGTTGTGGGCCTTGCCATTTTCAAGCTAGAATGCAGAAATGATGGCCTTGGCTGGGTTTGGTTGCAGTCTTCACTTGTAGAAATATTCAGTCATTTTTAATAGGTCAGAGTTTAATGTGGCTTCCATTTCCTGAAAAGACTTTGCCTGTGTTAAGCGATATCATCAGCATAAATAAAAACCATGTGCCAAGGCTTCCAGTGATCCAAGGCTTCCCTATTGGATGCACTGTTGAAGTCCCCACAGTGGGAATCTGTGACCCAATTAATATGTGCAATTTTATGCTGTTAATCCTGCTGTAAAAACCCTTACAAAAGTTATATCTTATTGAATAAGGTGTAACTCATGTACTAAGTCCATAATTATGGCTGAAGAACCTCACTGGTTCTGAAAACTAATTTTTCATTTGTGGAATGTCCAGTTTCTCCATTATGATAAAAATTCACATTTTTATTTTTTTTTAAGTTTGTTTATGATATTTCAGCTTCTAACTAAATGCCACATGTATATCCCAATGATCATGTGGCCACAAAGGCAGATCAGAGCTGGGAATCCTGCAGCGAGTAACTCCTCAAAGCCTGCCCACCATCTATACGACATAATACTATCCACTTGCTTGGATGAGTGCAGCTCTAACAACACTCAAGAAGCTTGACACATTCCAGGACAAAGCAGCCCACTTGATTGGAACCCCATCCACCAACTTTAACATCACTCTCTCCATCACTGGTGCACAGTGGCAGCAGTGTGTACCATATACAAGATGCACTGTATCAACTCATCAAGGCTCATTCAACAGCACCTTCGAAGCTCATGACCTCTACCACTTAGAAGGACAAGGGCAGCAGACACGTGGGAACATCACCACCCATAAGTTCCCCTCCAAGCCACACACCATCCTGATTTGGAACTATATCAGGGTTCTTTTACTGCCGCTGGATCAATACCTGGAGCTCCTTCCTAACAGCACTGTAGGTCTACCTGCACCAGATGGACTGCAGTGGTTCAAGAAGGTGGCTCACCACCAACATCTCAAGAGCAACTAAGGATGGCCAATAAATATTGGCCTTGCCGAGCAATGGCTCATATCCGATGAAAGAATAAAATTCTTTAAAATCTCTAAAATATTAATTAAAATTGGAATTCAGCAGCACTTTACCTCCTGGCTTGCTGTCTGTGAGAATACTTCAATGTGATTGGCTGCTTAGCCTGTTTATGAAATTTTTGTTGTTGGACACCTGGAGATCCCTTTGACTTGGTGTCAAATTTAAACAGACATCAAGAAAGGGGAAATCGATGATTGTGAGATCTTTGAGATTATCTTCCTTTGAGGTCAACGATGAGTGGCATTGCTTGCCACTGACTGGGAAGTCCTAGCCACTTTTTTAAAAATATTATGTAGACAGCAGAAGGGAGTACTTTGAGTAGAACGTACTTCTCTTGTGGTTTTGTCCCATTTTCAATTAATTTACATTTCACTCCCTTGCTATGACTTAATTACAAATTTACCAGAGACCTGTCATTAGCAAAAGTCCAGTAATATCGTGAGTGAGCAAATTATACCACACACATTCAGAATAACCTGCTACCAGGTGTGGTGCACAATTGTGCCTCAAGTCCCACTTTATTTAATCAGATTTCTAACCTGTGGCTGAACACATCAGTACAGTTGTACATTATGAGTGAATTGAAGACTGCTTGAATGCTCTGGTTCCACCAACAGGTTCGTCATATCTTTCACCTCCCAGTTTCTTGGCCAGCCATTGTGCTGTGGGCCCAATGAAAGCCAAATAACAGATTTCACTGTGATCTCAGCAGATAGATTGAGGCTGTTTTCAACAGTGACTCGTGTCTGCTATTGAAAACATCAGGGCAGCGTGTAATATTCTGGCATGACTTTGTCAATCCTATTAGAGAATGAGTGTCTTCTTTCGTTCATAGAATCCCCATTAACAGGAATGTGTGAATGATATGATTTCATTGTAATTCATCACCGACAGGAATAGATGACTAAAAGTGCAGGCTCCTCCACTAAATTGACCTGATTTCAGCTCCAATTAAACGGGGCTGCTTTAAACCTCAGTATTTGCAAGTTTTGACCTATTACATCACCAAATTAAGTTGCAAATTGCGGTACTTAATTTATAGAGAGTTTCCATTAGCCTTTTAAAATTGACGAGTTTATGTTTTATCTAAACATTTAGGTTCCATGTAGAAAAGCTCTCTCCTTTTAGATTAGGGGATCTTAAAACTCCATCCCTGAAGCCTATCTGATGATCCCAGCTCAAAAGTGGAAATTTAGGGATGTCAGGAGAGGAATGGAGCAAACTTGATGTTACCAACAGGGAAATGTCAGTCTTTACTTCACATAGTTTTGAAATTACCAATCTTCCTTCAGTTTTAAAATGGAGCATAGGCCACAGGTTATCTTGCAGGAACAAGACCAGATTCAATTAACTGAATACTAAAATGCAGAGCCGTTGTTCTAAGTACAAACTGCATTATGTGTTTTGGCCTTAGTATGAAAACTGACATATGTTCTTCAGGAAGATTCAATAGCAGCGTCCCAACTCACAGTGATATCGATCACTGACGATTGATTGCACTGCCTTTAAACAACCCTAAAACAAAACTGACAGAGTAGTTTAGTCTGACGATGTGTTGTTTTTTTGAAGGGACAGCTTAAGTATCCCATGTATCCTCCAGTGATTCATCTGCAGGTCTAAGATGGTCAAAATCATTGTGGAAGTGAGGGGAATGTACACATCATAATCATGCCAAAAGAGGCTGTTTAATTGGAGGCATCCTATGTGTTACTCTGGGGTGAAATATCCTGGTTAAAAAGGAAATTGTTAATCATGTAGCACCTTAATCATTAATCCCACACACTGAAGGGATCACGAGGTGTGCGCCAAGCTTTAATTGGCCAGAGTTAAGTCCCCCTCTGTCCTTTTTTCTGCTGTCAGCATTGAGTCTGAGGCTCCCCACCGCACTCACAACCAGCGCTCATTCAATATATTCCTGCTCCTTAAGGGTGACGGGGAGGAAGCAGCTGGGATTCACAACCAACATCAGCACAGAAGGAGGCCATTTGGCCCATTGTGCCTGTGCTGGGCTCTTTGAAGGGGCTGCCCAATTATTTCCACTCTCTTGGCCTTTCTCCACAGCCCTGCAAATCTTTCCCCTTCAGAAGTACAAACTTCTGGTCACTGCCACATGATGAAAATTATTCGTTTGGTAGTGCAGAATTTGAGTATTGCTGAAAAAAAGAGACAGGTTCAAGCTTTTCATCTTGCACGAGTCAGGACGCTTCACAAGGACAGCAATATAAGGGAAAAACAACAAGTTATACTGTACGTGAAGAGTGTTCTGATTGGTTGGCAAGTGGCATTGCCATGGAGAATGCACCAGTGATGGTGACTGACAGTTACCTGAATACTGGAAGCCACACGTCTTATTGCACAGGGCCCTGTACTTTGCAGACAGAAAAAACAGGTACATACATTGCACCTTTTTCAGCTAAACAAAATAAGTGACAGCCATTCGCTGACTCATTCCTCAGGGCAATGCCTTGACCAGTCAGGGCCAAGCGGCCTGGTTTATATTTCAAACAATGCTTGGCAGTTAACTGTCAGTTACCATCACTGGTGCATTCTCCATGGCAACGCCACTTGCCAACCAATCAGCACTCTCTTCTCATACAGTACAAATTGTTGTTTTCCCCTCATATTAGTATTCTTGCAAGTGTCCTGATGAGTGCAAGACAAAAAGCTTAGGCATGTCTCTTTTCTCAGCAATGATGAAAATTCCAAGCTAATGGGCTTTTCTTACCAGAAATCAAATTTTTGGGGTGAGCCGTCATTGTCTTGCCTTTAAGAATCAGTCTTAACAATTCAAATAGGCAGAAGAGAAATTCAATGCTGAGGGCTATTGTGCTCAGTGCTTCTGTTTAAGTAACATTCAATACTCTGGTCCCCAGCTGAAAAACATCTGAGATTGCCCAGGAGAACTTTAAGATAGGAAATCCTTTGGCCAAGCAGTTTGTCAGTCTGTTCCTTGTAGAGGGGAAATTATGCAGTCTGGCGGGACTGTAGTCAATATTACTCTATAAACTGTGCTGTTTCATTCAGAATCCTAGCATCGTAGCAAACAATTTAGTGTTTGCTTCTTTTGCCCTGTGTGATCAGATTCTCGCGTCCCCCACTCCAATACTGTCACAAATAGTGTGGCGATAAATGAAAAATAGCACATGCGCAGTACTTTTTTAACCAAACTGAAAAAAAATGATATCTTTGTTTTGTTCAGTGAAGAGCTGATACTCTCCTGTAGAAGCTCCTAAGGGGAATATATGACCTGCACCTCATTCTGACCCACTCTGTTGACCAGGTCAGTGAGGTCAGGCGAACATTTGAAAACGTAGTAAATAATTTAAAGGGTTGTTCAATGGTCCCCATGTTGGATTGCTGTGATTCTGTAAATCATCACCTTCGATCCCTGCTCCCAAATTGTGGAATTGTGTCACTCAGTGGCTGACTATGGTAGCGTTGATTCAACATGTTGTACTGTGGCGCAAGATGGCAAAAGTGATTGACACAATTCTACTGTGCTTTTGACTAATGTAGATTCTTTGATGCTGGGGTTTTTATTTAAACAAGATGGAACTTTCCAATGATGTACATACACTCCACAATAGGAAGAGTTGAGGGGGAGAAAAAACTGCTTTGTCCGATATTCTGACCATTTCTTCCTGAGTACGATTCAACTAAGCTGAACAATTAATGATCAGTCTTTTTTTGAATGGGCTGTGGGGGGGATGGAGTGCAGAGGATAGAACTATTTTCATTTCAAGTTTTTAAACTGATGTAGTTATGTTTCGGCCTTGACTTCAGAGTCTGTATGGGGTTTCTTTAGGGTTTGCTTGTTCCCCTAAGAATGCTGCCATAGACTGTTAACAGTAAGAACCATTCCTGCTTCTTTACAGGTCTATATACATCTCAGTACTCTACATGGGGTTGGGCTGCTTCCCGCCAGATCGCAGTCTTAGTCATGTGACATTGCATCATAGTTACATCGTTAATTACATCAGTATCAGGTGCTCCTGATGTTAACCCTTTACTCTACATCTCCATCCCACCCGAGTCTTTATATCAACTATATACACACTCCAACATCTCGCCCCAAAGTCTCAAACTTCACAGGGTCAGTCTCTGTGGCATCTTGACCAATCTCCCAGGTCAGGTTCTGATCTCACTTTCAGGTTGAGGATGAACTGCACTCTCTCCTCGTTCGACAGGGGTCTCTTTCACCTCGGTGTTTGTCGAGTTTCTACTTCTTTCTGGTTCCTTATCTCCCTCTGGAACCAAATAGGATGTCCAAGGTTCCGTTGGTTTCCTTCCCAACGAAATTAAGGCTCTTAGTTCCTTCTGATATTTCCCTGGTTCATTTCAATTCTATAAAATCTCAGCTGTGGAGCTCCTTCTAGTACTGTGGCATTTTTCCTGTTTCCTAAGAAGGATATTTGTTTTTACTGTGGCTTTTCCTTGGATTTTACTTGGTTTCATTGTAATCCCTTTCGTTCTATGAGCTATTGGAAGTTAACTGTGGGTCTGCAGACTATTTTAAAATGCCTTACCTTCCTACAGTTGTGGCACTCAGCTCCCCCTGCTGGCCATTCTTCCCACTTGTGTCAGCTTTTCCCACCGCACTGAGACTGCCTCGATATGGCAGTAGCTATGCCTGTTCACCATTTTGAGGGCCTTTGCTTCACTTTTTTGTTCAACATATTGAATAGCTTCACTCATTATTTTCCAGTGGGCATCATTTTCTCCCGCACAACCACTCTGTTTTGCTTCCTAAGCTTGGTCTGTCACACTATTTGTACTGCCTTTTGCGAGAGTTAAATCTTCCCTGATTTGCAAAAGGTCTGATAGGATTTAACCTAAGACCTTTACCACTAGATGATCGCATATTAATTCATCTCAGATGATCTCGTAGTGGCAATTCTCCGCGGGTTTGTACAGTTCATTTAGAAATGAGTCCATGGAACCGTCCAGTTTTGCTTCCTCTTATTAAATTTCACTCACTCTATGATCAATTTTTTTGAACACTGATGTATGAATTGAACGCCTTGAGGACTTCCTCATGTGAGCCTGAAACCTCATTGACACCCTGCCTTGAAATAACATTGTCTGCTATAGCTCCTACTCCGTAGGGTAAAGTACTTGTCCTTCTGGTCCTTCTCAGGCAAACCTGAAGTTGTTCTGTATCTGGAGAATCTCTTCCTCCAATTGTCCCAGTGTTGAGCCTGTTGCAAGCCTTCAGAACAATTCTGAGAGTGGCAATGTAGACCCCATGCTCATCCTAAACTCTAGGCCTGCTGCTACCTCAGTAGTTTGTCTTGTAGATTGTGATATATATTCTACTGCTATCTGGATTCCGGGTCTTTTTGGTCTGCTTGCATCTGCAGCACCTGTGGTGTTCTGTTCACAGGTGATTCTTCAATCTTTTTTCTTCTTGTCTTGTTTCCAAGGATTTTGTTGGTATTTCAGGTCTGCAGTTTTCTCTTGGGAGATTGTCTGAGTTTTTATGCTCTGTCCGCTGTCACCATGTACCATGTGAACAGTCGACAGAAACTACCCAGCTGCCACCATGTTTCATCTTGAGTTCGGGGTCTAGATGGGGTTTCTTTAGGGCTTGCTTGTTTTGCCCAAAGAAAGCTACTATAGACTGTTATTTGTAAAAACAATTCTTATTTATTTACAGGTCTACACACATCTCAGTACACCACACGAGGCTGTACTTCTGATTCCCACTAGATCTCAGTCCCTTAATCATGTGACATTGCATCATAGTTCAGTAGTTACATCAGTATTGGGTGCTCCTGATGTTAACACTTCACTCTACAGTTATATATCCCACCCCCTCCAAAGCAAAAGCTATCTAGGAGACTAATCCACCAATGTCCTTCTCCATTCCCACTGTCTCCTATTTTAAGTAGGTAACAAGGACACTG